>NW_028277058.1:13629166-15063333 GCF_059951505.1 Python bivittatus | reverse complement strand
CTTTAGGCTGCTGCTGGAAAGGAGTCAGGGTGAGACCCAACCAGATGTCCGCTGGGAGGCCATTCCAAAGGACTGGCTCAGCCAGTGAAAGGCAGTACTGCAGAGCCTCCACCCCCCACCCCCCACCCTGTTCCACTTTGCCTTCCTAAAGTGGGAAACCACTAAGCAGTTTCTCATCCACAGATGAAATTGACCAGGCTGATTCCAATGGGAGTTTGCAGTCTTGCAGATAACTTGATGCCAAGCCATGCAGAGCTTTACAGATTAGTACCAGCACTTTCATTTGCACCTGGAAGCCTATTGGGAACCAGTGCAAGCACAGCACTGGTGTAATATGCTCCCACCAGCAAATACCAGTTCGTTCACAGACTGCTACACTCTGAACCAACTGAAACTTCTTTAAAGGTAGCCCACATAAAGTACATTGCAATACCCAGCCCAGGTAGGGTCACAATTGGCACACCAGTTGAAGCTGATCAAAGAACGCCCTGGTCATGGCCTCCATCTACTGTTCTAGAGCGGCCACAAGTCCAAAAGGATTCCCAAGTCATGGACCTGATGTTTCGAGAGTAATATCATCCCATCAAAAGATACTACTGGGGCAAACAGAGAACCCCAATGGACAAACAGTAACTCCTTCTTGCTAGGATTCAATTTAAGCCTGTTCCCTCCCATCCAGACTCTCACAGCCTTCAGGAACTGGGACAGGACTTCAGTGGCATCACCACAAAAGGCCTTCAAAATTGTTGTTTCATACAGAGTTTAACAATAATAGGAGGAATTAATGACATTTCAATATTGTAGCTACTAAAGAACTATCTAGTAGCTAAAAATCTTAACAAAATGGTCTATACATTCCAAAGTATTAAGGAACCATAGAGTCCACCACCTGTCTTCAAACAGAAAATGAATCAAATCCTGCATCCTGTACAAGAATGTGGACACAATAAGCCAAATACGCTGAGCATGTTAAAGTTCGATCCCATCAGCATTAATGGGAAAATCGATAATGATTTGATTTCAAATAATATGAATCACAGCTTAGTTGTTTGCTTGTAGACATTTCATTACCTGAGTAGGTAACATCATCAGTGCTAGTGAATGTTGGTGGGGGTGTGGTTTTCTTTCTTTCCTTCTTTCTTCCTTCCTTCCTTCCTTCCTTCCTTCCTTCCTTCCTTCCTTCCTTCCTTCCTTCCTTCCTTTCTTTCTTTCTTTCTTTCTTTCTTTCTTTCTTTCTTTCTTTCTTTCTTTCTTTCTTTCTTTCTTTCTTTTTGCAGTTCCTTGCTTAGGGTATATACTAAGAAAAAAACCATTACCCCATCAACACTGGCAGGACAAGCTACTGTATATAAACAGGGAACAAACCCCACAATCACTAGCACTGATGATGTTACCTACTCAGATAATGAAACATCTACAAGCAACCAACCAAGCTCAGAGAGCAGCGAGAGAGCACCAAGGACTCCACAGTTCAACCCTGAGCTACATATATCCTATTGGAATATGAATCACAACTAATTTAAGGGGCTAACATGTAATTTGTACTGTTGATAGATTTTCGGTCTAAGAAAAAAGATAAAGATCCACAGTGAGATGGACGGTGACAAATTTGAAAGATAGATAGATAGATAGATAGATAGATAGATAGATAGATAGATAGATAGGGCTGTGGAAAACATGAAAGAATTATAAAAGGAAAATGAAAAAGTATGGACCAACATTCCTATAAAATTCCTGAACAAGGTAGGCAGATGCATTATTGAAACCATGCTATGAGATAAGATAACATGTTCACAACAGACCAAGTTGTGTTTTTAAACTTCAGACTCCGACAGAAATCTCTCTAGCATGATTGTTTTCCTGAATTTCTTTAATGCTGTTTGCATTTTACACTCTGTAAAGTATAGAGTATAAGAAGCAGATTGTATTCCAGATAAATCTCTTGTTGCTGAAAAATGTATCTTAACCCACTGAAGCACTGAACTAGAATTAAGATGTTATGCATGAGTTTGAGATGTCCTGCTCTGTACTGCCATTTTATTTAATGCTGAAATTGTGGCAATTGTGGCCTTGGTTAATTCAAATCATTCATTCTATCCATGTCCTTTGCAGACTTAACATAAAACAGGGTCCCTCAACTTCAGCAACTTTAAGATGGGTGGACGTGAACTTCCAGAATAACTATACAGTATGTCTTCCACACAGAGAGACACTCAGCCCAGAAGTTCATGGCATGACCTGGGCTGGTCAACTCATAAACCTGTTTTGAAAGTAGCTCACATGTAGTACCCTGATTTCTACAAAGGCAGGTAATTCTGTCACAGTGTATCCAATTAATAATTTTGGGAAGTGTTTAAGATTTGCATTGAATGTTTTCCATGGCTGCAGATTATGTTGCTCTGATCAAAACAAGAGGGCCCATTTAAAAATGCATATGTGGAACAATGGGCCATGTTAGTTTTGTAGTATGTCCAAACAGATAAGTAGAACTACAGGGAGTTGTTCAGAAAAGGAAGCAGAAAATACCATTGCATTCCAAGCACTGAGGAGTAGGATTCTTCCTACTGACCATAAGACAATTGCTTTTTGTTTACAGAGTTGGAAATGCTCCCCAGAGAGACAGTCACTTGAATGACACAGTTAGCAGCAGAGAAAGTAGCTTGGAATATATCGTGCCACATTAGGTCACTTAAGAAGAATATTTAAACTGGCAAAAGTAATGGGACCAATGGTTTATGGATTCAGGTCTGTATACGGTCAAAACAAAGCACAGTATGATTGCAGAAGCCGAGCCTGGATTTTATTCCCCATTCCCTCCCACCCCATTTGACACAATAAATACAGACAGGAGAGGAAAAAGCTGAAAATAAAATCATCATATGAGGCCTAATGTTATGCATGATGGTGATTGCCAATAAAAATCAATAACCAGCAAAGTTAATACAATAGAATAATTGACTATCGTAAAATCAGTCAACTGTATTAAATTAGAAGGTAGGCAAAGTTTGATGTTACCAGAGGCCAAAACGGTAACAGCAATATAATAGCAACCTTTCTCTTTTAAATACCACAATTTGAATACATGTGCTATATAAAGAAAACAAAGAGTGACAACTCAGGACCAGTTATCAAGAGTGCTTTCATGGTCATCTCCCCTGTTTTGGAGAAAATTGATTTTATTTAAAACATGTGTATGGCTGCCCAAGGAAACTACAATGATGCTGATGAGAGTTGTGGTAAGACATAGAAGTTGCAAAGACCGATATCTGAAAAACTTTTGAAGGCAGGAACATAAGTCAGTGAAAGAAGTCAGAAGTCAGTTCTACTATGCTCACCCAGTGCTCTTTTTCTATATATCGTATTAGGGCTTGCACACTTCAAAACTGATTTTGGAAGAAGCACTTCAGACTACATGGGCACAGCATCTCCCTGCTATTAATGAAAGAAGCCTGAAAAAGAGTCGCAGATGCTTTAAGCAGCTGGCAATAATATTTGTGTGATTCTTACATCTTTTTTTGGTCTACTGAAGGTACTGTAGCCTGGGTGTATTGGACAATACAAACATAATTTGGGGGGAAGAAAATCAAAATGAAGAACTAGGATCCAGGGAACAGGTTGAACATAAGTTTCATTTTATGGCTGACACACATATTAAGGCATAGTTTGCTTAATTGTGTGTGTGTGTTTTTTTTAAATAATCCACTATTACTTGGGTTCATATAATAATCTAAACTAAAACCAAGTAAACACATTATTTCTTATTATGATGTATAAAACAGGGATAAAATATCTGTTTCTGAATAATTTCTTCATGTAGATGCATAACACTTCTTTGTCATGCAGGAGAATCTGATTTTGGTTACTGAGTATGTCACAACTTTCCTTGATCATGCATAATTTGAAAGCATGTCATTTCTTTACGACAGTTATTTGGAGACCATTCTGCAGCAAAAGCAAAGGCTTGACAAGGAGAAATAGGTATGCCAGCATTTGAGGGACACTGAGATCTAACCTGATTATAGTGGATGGTGCTGTTATTGTTTTTTTCAGTTTATATGGTTGTAATTCTTTGGTGTTTTAATTCTTTGTCTGATGACTGTAGCTGCTCAGAAACACTAATATGTAAGCAAAAGCAATCAAACAAACACATTTGTGGGGTTTTTTCAGAGTGGGGATGGGACTGATAAAAATTTTCTTATTTTAGTAACCATGCATAACCAGATTTCTGGTTCACACACACATACACACAGAGTTCTGCAAAATAGATCTTAGTACAATTATACCCTTAAAATTAAGTAAATTGAAGCATAAGGTTGATTATATTTTTAATTCACTCAGTAATGAATATTCCTTGGATAGACTACAGAAACCAGTAAGAGGACAAGAACATCTGAAATAAAAGACAGGAAAATTCAGCAGCAGTTGAAGAATGTAAAATACCCATTCAATACTAGCCTCCAAACCATCTGGGAGAAAATAAATATAATTGCATTACACTGAAAACAGACTCATTTTATCAGCGGGGGGAGGCATTCTACTATCATGATACTACAGCTGAGAAGTTTCTCTCTATTGTGATGTCCTGCTTAACTTCACATAGCAGGGACATTTGGAGAAGCATCTTCAAAGATGACCTACGGATCTGTCAGATATACAATTAGATATTCTAGACAAGTTCTTTGTGCCTTAAAGTTACATTTTGAACTTGGTGCAAAAATGGATTGGGAATCAGCATAGTTGATCAAACATTGGCATCAAACGATCATATTGAGCAATCCCAATTAATCACCCAGCAGTACCTACCTACCTTTTCCAAATAAGGTCATGATTGGTACAGCAGCCCAAATTGACTTCAGATGCTCCTGGTCATCAAAGACACCACTTTCTTTAGTGAGCAACCTTAAATTATGAACCAAATGCCCTGAATGTGTGGAACAACAGGAGATTCACCTGGTTACCAGTCTACAATATCATCTTGTCTAGAATGAGCATTGTTTTATTAGCCCTCATCCACTCAACTATCTTGTTCAGGCATTGTTTTATTTGAGTCATACAAATAGAAGAGAAAGCAAGTGCCATAATCTACATGATCTAGCAATTTCAATATATTTGGAGTAAAAGATTTGTTCTGATGTTAGACCTGACTACAGGCCTAGTGAACCTAAGTAATCTTCATTTCAGCAATGTATTTTAAAGGATGGAAATGGAATCATTCTGCAGCTGGTATTAAAAAGTTGGGAATCAGACATCTTTTCTGAAAATCACTCAAAATTACCCAGCAGATGAACTTATACCAGAAATTGGCTTAATATTTGACTGCAAACCATGATCAAATCCTGGCTATATATCTGACTTGTCAAATACTGAACTATAGTTTGCTGATGCAAAAGTAATACTGTGTTGTAAAAAAAACCTTGTAAGTTTTCCACACAATGTGCCAGAGAAAGTTGCTGGGAAGAAGAGAGAGGAAATTTTGGACACAATGCATCTTATGTCAGGAGTAGACATCTTTTGCTGACCTTGACTTTATTGCACAATCTTTTGTGATGGTCTTGCTTCTGCTTGTCACATTACCCCAAATCCTGCACAATCTCCAGTTTTTTCTAGTACTAACTAGTGCTCTATGTTCTTTCTGTCTTCCAAATATCTACTCCTTACCAGATCTCTTGTTTCCTTATAATCAATAGGTTGGGAAAATATAGAAATAAACATGCATCTGTCTTGGCTAGGCTGAATTGTCCACATTTAGGCAAATCTTTAAAGGCTGGTTTCTACTAATTTCAGAGCAGAACTAGGTAACCAGGTAGAAATTCCTGAACAGAAACAAAACAGTTACAAAGGTTATGGTAGGATGAGAAATTCATTGCTTCCATTTGAGGCAGTGCTGAAATCTGGTCCAGTACTTAAAACTCCAAACTGGCAAACACTTTCAAGTCAGAAAGGCAGGCAATATTTTCATCTGCAGAACACTGACATATTCCTGCAGGGTATGAATTATGTTTTATCTATATTTTTCTTTTTCTCTTCCGTTTGCATTGACATTAGCTATGCAATATTTATGCTGTAGTGGTGCCCAGAAAATCCCAGCCATGGCACCACTATAAATTAAATAGTATTGAACAATATTGACTACACTTAGTGAATTGAATACACCCAGGTTTTAGAATAGAAGATAATTTGTTGTATTTTTCTACTCCCCCTCCCCCCCTGCAGATATAGTCTCCATGTAGTCTTGGAGTTATAAGTACTCATAAATCATACGCAAGAGACTAGTAGTAAGTGATGTGGCTATTTGATCAATGCAGTAGTAGCAGCCTGTGAGCTCTGAAACAATTCTTCCATTGACATTTAGAAACTGCACAGGTTGAAACAAGGTTTCTTGGGAGCTGTTACTTATGTTCTATACCAAATATGCCATAAAACTGTTAATATAAGATTCTAAGTGTTTTGCTTATGCAACTCTTCTTGTACAAAGAGCTCCAAATAATAACCGAATTATGGAACTGAAAGGCACATGAAAATTCATCTTCTACCCTCACCCCCACCAGCACATTCCTTTTCAGGATTCAGACCTTGAACAAATGAATACACAAATAGGAATGATATTATAACTAGGTAGAGCTTAATCCTTATTGTGAATATTACTACACCCTCCATTCCCTATTTCTGTATATTGATATGAGCATCTGAAAAGAAATGTCTTATGTGTAATGGTTTCTATTTGATAAGAACCCCCAAAGTGCCCACAAAAGTATTTCCTTCGCAAACATCCTCATCAGAGGTTGAACATCAGAAGGACAATTGGCAAGATCTGGAGTGCTCTGCTTACATGTCCAATCACGAGGACTGAAGATTGAGCCTATTATACACTGAAATCTATCTTGCAGTTTGTCAAAAGTCTTCTTCTGCAGGAGAGGAAAATCTTCTTCCAAGTGACTTTTTCTTGCTGGCATAAGATTCTATTCTTAAACCATCTGACGATACCTGCGTGGCAAAAAATGCATTGGGATGTCAGGATACAAGCTTTGCTCATTCATATTTGCATTATGACCCATGCACAAGTATGTAAGGGGAGGAATTTGTATCTCCTTTCCTCCCTCTTTCCCTTTACCCCACAGTGTCTCTGCATGGTAGTGTTTTTGATCTTCATTTATTGTTGGAGATGGGAAGGATGTCACTGCTGATTATATTGTTTTTTAGTATCTGTCTTTCCATCATTCTGAAACCTCCCTAGCTGCCCACAGTTCCCAATCATAAACATCCTAACGAGAGACATTCCATATAATATCTTTCCTTGAGTTTTAATTAACACTGAATTGAAAAGGGGGCTTAACATTTACAGAAGTTTTTAATCCTTTTAAAAGAAACAGGTTTGTATTTGCCATTTTTAAAAGGAGCAGAGCTGCCTTTTGAAGCAAGAAATTGGGGATAGGGAGCAAGGGCCATTTATCTTTATAGTGACTTTTCTTTTCATGATCGTGTGCATGAGCAGATCTCTCTTCCAGATGTCTTTTCTTTTGGAGAAAGAGAAAGGGGAAAAGAAAAAAACACCCACATTGATACAAAGGTTATAAGAGATCTTGCACCACTGACAGCATCATCCACCTCCATTCATTTTTTGATGAGATGAGCCTTGTTTTTACTTTTTAAAAATTCTGTTAAGAATTTTGCTCTTCACACTTTCAACTTGCCTTTTGCCGTTCACAGAGTGACTTTAAAGCAGGGAAAATGTTCAGCCCAGCACTAAGCCTAACTGAGGTGTGGGGAACCCAGGAAAGGTGGAGGTGACATGAGTATGCAATAACAGACAGGATATTCTAAATAACTCCAAAAACATCACATGAGTATTTCCCCAACATTTTCTTTTCCTTTGGAAGACATTGAAAACTATTTTATCAAACTGAATGAGAATGGTTGAAAAATGTGCACTTGTTCTGCACAACACTAGTTTAAACCATCAGCTGAATATGTTGATTCCCTACAGCTGGGAATACAGTATCATCTGGTGTCCCCATTTTGTGTTTCAAGGAAACCAGTAGCTATTCTTGCTAGTAAAATAGCATGAAATCAGGATATTTTGAAATCCTGCTCTGACCCATGTTATAAGTCCATTATAAACATAGCAGACTTCTCTGTAATAATACCTTGACTTTGGACTTCAGTTAAATAATGGGGCATTCACATTGCTGGGTCAGATTTTGTAATAAATCATCCTGTTTCCTCCAGAAAGACTAGCAAAGAAAGCGTTTTTTGCAAGGTGCCTCCAAAGAACAATGGAATGGTTAGCCAAAGGCCAGACATTTCCCAGCACAGTCAGCAGCGGGTGTAAATTCTAATGCTAGTCGATGACTTGTTTTTACAGTCTTTGGGAGAAGAAACTACAGAGCATGTAGCTGTTAATAAGGAACACTATAATGGATTAATAATTTACGTGCCCATGAGGTAATAGGCTGAGCACATCCAGACTATAAGAAGAGAGGGACCTGCTTTCCACTTGTCCAAAAGCAAAGAAACTATGTTACCACTATTATGGAAAATTAGACAGTCCTTTACATTGAATAGCAGTTAAATATACCATCTCTTGCTATGACAAGTAATTAAACCCAAGAAAAGTTTCCCTATAGATATTGCTGCCATAAGTAAGGAGCAAAATGTCAAGGGAAAAATATTTGAAAACACACTGTTTATAACTATGGTACAGCAACTTTGTAAAGAAGTTTATTTATTAAATATATATACTGTATAAACACAGAAACAGAACCATAGCAAATGTATGCAGACGGCTGTACCCAACTTATCGCTGAGCATCCTTTGGCACAACATTTCTTTCTGGGAACTGATCTCCTAAGAAAAACTGTAAAGAGCCTTCCTTGGTCCTTCCTTGGCCTGGTAAGAGTAAGGGCAGGAAGGCAGTCACCCTGCTCCCCTCAGCAATCTCCTTGTCTCTTTCCTTGCCCCATATATTCATCAAACTTGGCTGTGTAGTCAGGGCCCCAACTGGAGCTATAGAGGAGGAGTGGTGCAAAGGGAAGGAGGAAGAGAGGGAGGGAAAAACCACCACTGCTGCTATTCCAGTTCACCTGGACGTGGGGCAAGGAGAGGCCACACTATGCAGCAGAAGTGGATCCTTCAGAGTCCCTGGCAGCTTCCTGATGCTTGCTGCTGGTTATCCTTTTCTTCTTCTCCTGAGCCCACTGTGGGGCCCAGGCCAAGTGTCAGGCTTGCGAGGTAGACCAGACAGAAAGCATGGCCAATTCTACTTTATTGTAGGTTACATTAACAGAACCTTGCAAGCCTGAAAGTGCATTTCTCCCCACCACCACCATCCCCTTTACAGCCCAAGAAACTAGGAGGGTCTCTTCTGAGCCACTTGTCCCACTCACATTCCTTCTGCGGGCTAAGCTGCCTTTTATCTGACCACTTCCTTGGCTGCGTCTCCTCTCCCCATCTCCCAGGGTCATTCCCACATACCATTACACCCAGTGCTGTGATGGCAAGGAGGAGGAGGCCCTCTGCCTCTTTTCTCAGGCCTGCTCTCAATTTCTGCATTGGGGAGGGTTCAGTCCCTGAGATCACAGAATCATAAAATCTTGGAGATCATTTAGTCCAGCCCCATGGCCAGTGCAAGGATGCACTACTACAGCATCCCCTACAGATTGGCATCCAGCCTCTGTTTAAACACATCCAACAAAGAAGAATCCATCACACCCTGAGGCTGCCTGTGCCATTGTTGAACAGCTCTTACTATTAGGATTTTTTTTTTCTGATGTCCAATTAAAATCTACTTCACTGTAATTTAAACTCATCAGTTCTTGTCCTTCCTTATGGAACAACTTGAACAATTCCTCACATTGTTCTAAATGACAGCCCTTCAAATTTTTAAAGATGCACATAATGTGTCCCCACCACCTTCTTTTCTCCAGGCTAAACATACCAAATGCCTCCAACTGTTCTCAATAGCTTTTTCTTCCAAGCAGAGTTATCTAACACAGGAGTGAAAATAGTGGACCTAGCTGCAGACTGAAGCCTCACCTCATTTACAGGTACAAAGGGCTGAGGCTTTGGTCCATGGTCATGCCCACCATTTGGACCCCTTTGGTTTTCCTCCCCCCCTTGCGAACATGTCTTCTTCCAAGTCCCTTTCATCTTGATTGCTCTGCCTTGGACATGCTCCAGTTTCTCATTATCCTTCCTAAAATGTGGAGCCCAGAATTGAACACAATATTCTAGGTGAAGTCTGACTAATGCAGAATAGAAAGGAGTAAGAACTTCTCTTGATCTTGATGCTATACATTTTTTTATTTGACTATAACTGCATTTCTAGTTATATCATAGTGTTGCCTCACGTTCAGCTTGTTATTCATCAACATACCTGGTTTTGTTTCAAATGTATAGTGGTCCAGAATGGTTTCCATCACCCTACATCATTTTTGCTTCTGAAAGGCAGAATTTGTGTTTGTCTCTGTTGAAATTCATCTTGCTGGTTTCTGCCTATTGTTCATGTTTGTCAAGATCCTCTTGAGTCTTGGGTCTTTAGAATATTGATATTCCTCATGTCTTTGCATCATCTGAAAATTTAATAAACATATTTTCTAATTTGTCATCCAAATCATTTATAAATAATTTTAAACAATACAGAGCCTACAATGTAGCTCTATAGTATACCACGTGGCACTTCTTCCCATCTGTTGGGTACAATTGCCTAACCGGGTGATGTCTGTTGAATGGTAGCAGATTTTGTGATCTTCAGTAATAGGATTTTATGAGAAACTTTGTCAAATGCTTTGCTGAAGTCAAGATACATAGTGTCTACTACATTCCTGTGGTCAATTAAATTTTTCACTCTATCAAAAAAGGAGATCAGTTTGGCCGGCATAATTTAATCTTGATAAACCCAAATAGGTTCCTGCCAAGCAATGCCAAGCAATTAATTCTATTCTAAATGATCACAAACATATTGCTTAACAATCTGTTCCATAATTTTCCCAGTATCAGTGTCAATGCCCAATATCTCTTAGTGTTCATGGCTCCTATTGGCTTGGGGCACTGCAAGCTCTACTTATGTCCCTTTGCCTCCTGCAATTTTCACTAAGAAAAGTATAATACATCACAGGTTTGTATAATACATGTAACATGATAGCACAGGAACTATCAATTACTTTTCATTGTTACATTTTTATTGGCTGATAAAATCTTGGTAAGATATACATTGGGATCTACATTCAAGAGGCCAATGGAAGTAAACATGAACATGTAAATCTGATTTTCCCACAGTAAAGCTGCTCTTAGTGTTAGAGGCCTTATTAAATGAGGCTCCATAATCTTATTAATTTGGATTACAATTACCTAATATGCCTGGGAAATATTTGTTTAGCTTTAGTAAACCCCAGCAGCATCACAGACTCCAGGGTAAACCCAAAGATTTTCATCCACTACTTCTCTCCAAGTAGACCAAGGGCAACAAAACCAAATGTTAATATTAAGTGTCCATCCATTAGTTAGCTTTTCTGAAACCCAATATAGTAGGGGTAGAAAGGAGTACTTCATTATCAGCATTGATAAAAGTATTGATAACCAATACTTTTAATACTAATAACCAGTTCAAAAGGATGAAAGTCAAGACACATAAGACTTCTAACCATTTAACTGAGTCCCAGTGAGAGGACTTGTCTAGGTTCAAAAGCTAAATAAGATCTTGCCTGGTTAGTGCACGAACAGCAGAACAAATCCTCTTCCATACTTTTGCCAAGAAAGGCATCTGTGAAGTCTCCAGGATTCAAGCTTGACTCGTGGGAGACTACATTTATTTCCATCCATCCATCCATCCATCCATCCATCCATCCATCCATCTCTATTTAAACTATATCTATCTATTGTTTATATATAGTTTAAATAATAGAAAGGTCAATGTCAGGCTCAGCCCAAAGAACTCCCCGAGACAGTGCAGATACAGTTCTGTTGCGTTTATTAGCTTCCACCTCAAGACAGAAATCTCTCCAGACTGAATCTAACTTCCCAAGCCAGCAAGCCAAAACACTGTGAATTCCTTAGGGTGGTGCCAGTCTCATCTTCTTAAACTTCCCATGCTCCTGTTGAGGGCTAAGGGAATGCTTATCTCCTTGAGCACGGCCTTCATCCAACCAGTATCTGTTTAACTTGTTTTGGGCATTGGAGCAAATATATATAAAAATCCTGCTCTGAATTATTTTGTCTTATCTGAAATTGTGTATTTTTGTATAACTTCTGAATAAGAAGTAATAGAAGGTTTCTAGACGTTTCAGGGTTTTCGCGCAGATTAAACCTAAAACCCCAAACTTACACTTTTTCTGCTCTGTCTAGCTAGAACAGGAAGCAAAGGCTTCCAGGCCCAGGCTGCAATCAGACAAGTATTTGGCTTGACTTGCTCAGATAAGCCGGAATCCTAACAGGACTGTGGTTTGGCCTTTCTGGATAGCTGGCTTGCCCAGGCAGAGTGGGAAAAATGTGAATTTTTTCATTTAGAGTTAATTGTATTCAAAATACTGGAACTTAAAAACATTTCTTGAAGTATTTAACCAGTACCAATTTCTTTTTATTGTGCATAATTGTGGTTTATGGATGAAAATATACCCATCTGTTTATGTGTACACATACCTATTCAGTTCAGTAGGACTCTAGGCACAAAATAGGATTACATCAAGCATGTTTTAAACATAATTCTGGACAGTGGATTTAGGATTGTAGCTGATGGCTCTTAAGTAGTAAAGCCTTCAACATTATTTTAATTATCTGTGTACAATATCAGCAATATTAAAAACAGAGAGGAAGTTAAATAATAGAAAATATCTCTAAGCACTAATTCTTTCACCATTCACACTCAAGAGGAATATCAAGCTCTTTCTCTTTATGTCTTCAGTTCCCAGAGTAAAACAATCAGGCTTAAATTTTCTAACCCTTTATTATCACAAAAAGCTATTCTGTTCTAAGAGTACTCTTTATATGGGAGATTTTTTTCTATCAGTCTTTTGTTCCAAAACCATTGCATTTTTCATGGGTTCCAACTTAAAGTAAACTTATAAATTAAATTATGTTATTTAGGTCAGAGGCCTGAATTTCTGATATCAATGTGAGAAATGTCAATCCTATTTGGAATTTGGGGGGTGGGGGCATGGCACTGTGAAGTTTGAGAATCCTTGTCTTAACTGGATTGATTCATTGAGTTTGTTTTTATTTTTATTGAAATACATCAGATATTTTAAAGAGATATTGGTAAATCCTGATTACTAACTACTTTAATATTTCTAACTTCAAAGAGCTAACACAACCAATTATTGTCAGAAGTGGGTAATGCCTAATTTAGCTAACACCCCTGAGTAGACATCTATCAAATATAAATAGCCGGAGTCTACCTCAGCGTCTGTGCCCAGGGACTCTCTCAAAGGGCGAGTAAGTCAATAAAGGCATCATATGGTATATTTCTGAGTTTTGTGATACATTCTTCCATCTAATTATGTAATACAAACATTATGTGATGGTGCCACCTTTTACAAAGTTACGCACCTTTGCAGAAATGCATAATTAGTGTTCACATCTAAACTCTTTGTAACCAAACTCCAAGCTGGACAATGTGATGTGTGTGTGTATGTACAGTATATGCATACACACATATACGTATATATAATATGCAACATACACTGCTGAATATTGAAATTGAAAATATAATTTCTTTAACTAAGACCAGCTTATGAGTTATATCCATTGTTCCTTCTAATATATTGATTCAACAGCTGTCTAATTGGCTAATATATTTCTGAATCTAACTGTGCAGTGTATGCATGGCCATCCCAAAGTAGCTTCTATTAAGTTGAATGAGGCTTGCTTTTAAGTAAGCATGTAAAAGCATTGTCCCTACCCAAGTGCTTTCTAGACATGCTGACATTTTGTAATTCTAGCTAGGAATTATGAGAGCCGCCCACCCCCACATCTGGTGGGCACTAGTTGGAGAAGGCCTTCGTACAAAATTATTTTCCAAAAGAGGATAATAGTGTCCTATTTGCAACCAGCTATAATGGCATTAACAGCAACCTTACTAATATCAGCAAGGGCTCTGGGCTCATCCACGCATAGGAAATTATATGCAAATGATGCAAATATTAATATATTAATCTATTTTGTTCTGAAGGTAGAAGAAAGAATATTATACATGCATGGCCTTGCACTTGATCACTCTGAAAACATCATTTAGCCAAACTAATATACCCTGTGTATAGAATAACTCTCTGCAATGACTCTGGTTTCTATTCATTGCATCTGGCAGTTCCCAACACGTAGTAAATGATCACATTATATGCAGCATCCTAATGTTCTGCAGAATGTAGATGCCAGAGAAGATAATGAATAGGGCAATTGGTGAACCAAATTACATTTCCTACTTACAGCCCTGATCAGTCCTAGTTAGCATACTCATAAGTAAAGAGTTAGTTATGGGAAGGGTGCTGGTGATTAAACGAATGAAGAAGCCCATCTGTTTCATGTAGTGGAAGGCACAGTAATAAATGGCGGCCTTGGACAGAACTCCCAGCAGGCAGAAGGGGGTTTTGTGGAAACTCTGTTGAATGAGAGTCATAATTTTGTTTGTTATTAATAGCTCTTTACTATTTCAGAACTCTTTATACATGCACTCCAATACCTCTCCCCATCTGTTTTACTCAATTGCAAGGCCAGGCTGGATCCAGTCATTTTCTAGATATTCCACAGATTAATGGTCTACATAGTCATTTTTAAGTTATGAAACGTGGGGGGAATGAATGAGAATAAGGTTGGGTTTTTTTTCCCCCCTTTCCTGGCTCACCATCATTCCTATTCTCATGTCCTGCTTATGTGCCACAAAGATGCTCCACTAACAATTTTAAAGGACATGTCCATATGATAGTTGCTTCATCTTATCCCCGGCCCACCCCAGAGACAGCTTCTCCCCTCTGATTACTGGACATTGCACTCTATGGCCATTGAAGATCTGGCTTCTGCAGAGGCATCTGATCAGGCATTATGTCACCTTCTCAAATAATGTGTGTACCACTCTTCTGAAAGAACATTAAGCATGGGTTTAGCATATTGAAGCATGTGTTTAGCACATTTTTGAAAAAGAGCTAGGCCTATGTTTTAAAAATAGGACTAACATACTCTTTTGGGAGAACAGTAGTCCTGTGCTGTCCAGGAGGTTGAATTAAACCAGGAAAGAAAGCTGACTTCTGCCAGAAATACATTGCTGGTTCCGTCACAAGTGCATTTGAGGTTTTCTGCTGTTTCATGTGGCCATAAGTTTTACAATATTTATTATTTTGGGTGAGTGCTGCCACTATTTTACATATTTTTATACTATTTTGCATATCCCATAGGCTACTTCCAGGTCTTGCTGGCCACAACCACCTGCTGCCATCACTGCCATTCCCTGCAACACTTGTTGATTGTTTCATCCTGCATTCCTCCACTGCACCCGTTACCTGACAGACAAGTTGCATGCCTGATGTAGTGGCATGGAGTGAAGCAGGAAGGGATTCTCCTGTTCCCTTCCCAACCTCTCAACCATACCTGTGAAATGTTAGCCATGCTAGTTGTGAACACAGATAAGCTTGGCTAACAGGTGCTCTCCTAGTGCACCAGAACTCTCTTCTGTTTCAACCCATACCCTTCTACTGGGCGTGCAATCTTTTAGCCAGCCTAACATTTTGGAAAGGGGCGGGGGCAACTCTGTCTGTGGGGTCAACAATATCAAAAGGTGGATGTAATCAGGCGATCAAAACATATTTTTTTAACTTGCATCCCCAATACACATTAAGAAGAAAAATTGAGGGTTGTTTTTCCTGCCACAAGTGATGTTCAGTGGAAGACAAAATAAAGCCAGCAAATCCACTAATCACTTTCCCTAATGTGTCCAGCATCAAAACTGTAAGGACTGCGTCATTCTTCAGCCTCATTACTGAAGCAGCTTAAAACTCAACTATGAGGTCCATGGACTTAAGATCCATGCACATTAACATGGCAATGGGAAAGAGTCTATGGTAGAATAGCCTTATAGCCGTATTTCTATGAACTCTATTTTTCATAGATTATAAAATATTGAACTATATTAAGCAGTGGTGAAATTAACAGTTAGTAAGAACTGAATAATTCAGAGTATGTGAAGCAATCAGAGAATCACATATTTGGTCCATTTGATTTCTTACTAGTTAGCAAATTGTCATATAAGTCACACTTCTTCACAACCAGTTGAAAGGAATATGCCTTTTTTCTTCCTAATAACATGAATGCCTAAATATTTGGATATAGTAGCAACCGTGAAGAAGATACAGCAAGAGGTTCAGCAGTATGTATTTTTTTCCTCATGCTTATAGATTCTATTAATAAAATAGTTGAGGGCCAGTTTGGTGTAGTGGTTAAGGCATCAGACTAGAAACTGGGAGACCATGAATTCTAGTTCTGCCTTAGGCACAAAGCCAGCTGGGTGACCTTGGACCAATCACACCCTCTCAGTCCTAGGAAGAAGGCAATGGCAAACCACTTCTGAAATCTTCCCAAGAAAACTGCAGGGACTTGTCCAGGCAGTCTCCAGAAGTCAACACTGACTTGAAGGTGCGTGTGCACACACACACAGTCACACACAATTAAATAGTTACTGTAAATTCTTATTTTCCAGTGATTATGTTCCTTATCTTTACGATATACGTAAATACTTCCTGGCAGAAGCCTATGGTTACTTAGAAAAGGATGGATGGATGGATGGATGGATGGATGGATGGATGGATGGATGGATGGATGTCAGAAATGTATTTGCATGATATGGTATTGATAAACACCACCTGAAAGAATGGAGGATAGGATGGTGCAGTGTAGGAATGTCCTTGGATTTATGTTGTACTAATACAGTATGAACAGCATAAGTAAGAACACAGTTTTGCTATATAAATCCTCAGTACCCCATCAAGGAGGAATCTCAGCACAGACCTGGGTTTTGGGAAGATGCTATGTACACTCCAATTTCAGGGATCCATCTACTGTCATCCTTGGGAAGTTTTTGACAAGTAATAAGGTGACCTTTGTTCTGTATATGTGATTCTGTTTTATTTAATTTTAATTTTACCTTTTACCTTTACCTTTTTCTCCATTGATGTGCTTATTTACTTTAAACCCAAGTCAAATCTATTGCTTGTTAGGGCAAAACAGATATATATTTAATGCCTATGGATTATCCATCCATAATAAAAGATAAGTATTGTGCCAGGAACCTGTGTGACCAAAAATATCCTAAGAGCTGTCCAGTATGGAGTTATCCAAGTGATTAATAACTTGAATTTATCTAAGCCTTTTAAAAAGCCATCAAGACCAGTGGCCATTGCAGTTTCTTAGGACTGTATGTTCTTTAATTACTTCCTAAAGATTTATACCCCACCTTTCAACAACAAGGCACCCAGCATAGCTTAGAGCAATTTAAATATAAAATACACCTTGTGCAAAGCATTGTGTAAAGAACGATCTTCTTTTTTCATCTCACAAATCACTTTCATTCACTAACTCTCAATTTTAGTTCAATAAGAAAAGCAAGGGGATATATTTACCTCTGCTTTCTACACCATTCATAATTTTAGGTCAGAAAGCTATCTGGATTTATCGATCCCTGGAGGAAGATTGCAGAAACTGCTCCCCTGCCTTGAACATATTACAGGTAGCCTAAAGATTGAACTTGATCTGATAATGATCTGTCCATGGCAACTAAGTCATTACCTGCTCTTCCATCCACAAGTCATGTTTTATCCATGACAAGATATCAGACCCAAGGTGTTGTCTGCCATGTGTTAAAGCCAATATAATTTGAGACATGCTCCTGATTGTTATGAAAGTCATAGAATCTTTAAGGGTGTTATTGTGAGGTCTTTATTTCTTCTACTGTGGACATTGTGTTTATTGTAAAATTGTTAATGTTTAGGTTATTTAGTATATATGTACCATGGATGTTTTAACTTACATTTCATGGTGGATGTTGTAAGCCATCATGAGTTGCAATTAAATTTGAGGAAGGAAGGAAGGAAGGAAGGAAGGAAGGAAGGAAGGAAGGAAGGAAGGAAGGAAGGAAGGAAGGAAGGAAAGATTTTTTGAATCATTCAACTGGATGATTTTGAAGAAAACTCAACTGTGATGGCCTTATTTATGAGAACATGTATAATTATTTTCAGGATTATTTGTGTCCTGCCCCAGAACCTACTTCTGAGCTACTGACAGTATCAAACTCTTCAAAACATTGCATAAATTAGGACTTCTGGAGGAAGAAATGGCAGACTGAAGACAGCTCCACAAAAAGCAGAGCTGATGACCGCAGCGAAGAACAAAGAGCCAGGAAGTAGACTGGCTCTTCAAACCTCTCTGGACAAAGAGAGGTTGGGAGATCGCCCACAAGCACTTCAAACAGTTGCTCCTCATGGGGAGACTGCAAGACAGCACTCTCTGGTGGGTTTTGAGCACTGGGAGGTGAAGGAATAGCCATCTTGCTCACACCATGGCCAGCACCTTTAAAAGGACACTAAGTTAACATACAGCATTTCCTTTTCTAATCACATTTGGAAATTGCTTAGTAACTACTTTTTAGCTATTACAAATGTTTGGATTGACAAGTCTGAAAACACCAGGTGAGTCTGCCTTCAATCCTTAATGAAAGACAATTTTAACTACAAGCTGAAGAATGTAAATAAACAAACAAACAAACAGCACAAACTAATTAAGACTTTGATTTTAGAAATTTATAAATGGATTAAGGGTCCAGATAAATTTGAAATAAGATTTTGGAATTAATTATAAAGAATCCTTCCCATGGGAAAGTTGACTTGTTTAGAATTTTTTCTAAGACATAAAGGAGATAAACAATTTTAAAAATTTGACACTAGAGGGAACTAAAGATTTTAATTAAAGGAGAATACATAAACCTAATTAACAGCTACAAAATGACACAAAATCTTATAACATTGGAAATATTGTAGGATACTTTTGAAAAATGGAATCAGAAGTTAATATCAGCAATGTCAATAGTGATATTGGCTTCTATGGATAGACTGTGTTCAATATATGTTTTGGAAGAAATGGAAGAAGAGAAACAAATTTTATCTGACAAGATAGGGACTGAGTTGGCACTGAAAGTGGATTTACAAATGACAGGCTACAAGAATGACATGGAAAAAGATGTTTCATTGGACATACATAAGAAATCAGTTGATGCTTTAAAAATCAAAGGGGAATTGCAAATAATAAATCAAGAGAGTGACTTGGATATTTTTTAATATTGGATTTACAAAAGAGGTTTGTTAAAGCTTGGATGAATCTTGTGAGAAGGGGTAAAAAAGAAATGAAAAGAAATCAAGTGCTATGACATTACTTGAATGGACTAAAGATTAAAATTTTTAGAAATAAAAGGAAAGAATATAAAGTTGGTTTATTCGTTCAAGGTTAAAATAGATATGTTGTTATTTCTGGCAACCCTTAATGGACTTTTGCTGACACCAGGACTGAAATGATGATGCTTTATGGATTTGTTTATAGATAAGAGATGGAACATGGAATGTAGATATCATTGGTTATAAATTAAGAAGAGGTGAAAGTTACTAAAATTGTTTATGCTTGTTGTAATGAAAGTTGGAAGTCACTTCTTTATATATTTCTTTACTTTTTCTTTACTATATTCTTTCTTTCTTTTTTCTTTCTTCTCCACATTTTTTTCCTTTTCCTTTGCACTTTTTACTCTTTCTTTCTACTGTTCTTTCTTTCTTTTAATTTGTATTAGTTTTTACTATTGCAATTATAATCTTCAATAAAATCATTAAAAAAACCCCAACATTGCATAAATTAGGAGCATACCTGAGAAAGTAGCAGTAGAAAGCGGTAAGATAGGAGCCAGTGATATACCAAGATGATAGCAATCTAAGGGGGGAGATCCATAATACAGTGGTACCTCAGTTCACGAACCTAATTCGTTCCGTGACTCTGGTCACGACCCGAATTGGTCGCGACCCGAATCAAATTTCCCCATAAGGTTCAATGTAATTATGGTTAATCCGTTCTGAACCATATGTTTTTTTTTTTAAAACCACAAAAATATGACACAAAGTACATTATGAAGAGAGAGAACGCTAACCTTGCTCGATGTGACATCTGGCGTGGAGGACAGGAAGGCGGGTGGGGAGGCGGTTATTGCTTGGAGGGAGAGTCCCCCTCCCTACAGGAAGCCATGACCACGTGTCATGGGAGGGAAAATGGCTGCGGATCCTGTTCATCACCTGATCCGGCATTCGCGAATGGAGGCAAAATTTTGCGAACGGAACTGTTCGTGACCCGAATTGGTTGTGAACAGAAGCATTTGTGACCCGAGGTACCACTGTATTTGTTTTTGGATGCCTGAATGCAAATATGCCTTCAAACAGAGAACTAAGGAGAACCTGTCCTTAATAATCAGCTTCTGAATAAATTTGTCATAGAACAAATGTGTGTGCAGGGGAAAGAAGGCCTGCCTTCCCACAAGATGTTAGTGTAGATTATATTGATTCTTTAATCATTATTTTTAAAATCCACTCAATAAACAGTTTATAAAATCTACTTTCTCAGAGTAATTCAGGACACAAATCATTTAAAATGCAAAGAAGCTATGCTTTTTAGCTTAGTAAGATGTGGAAACAGGATCAGTGAATAAACCAGTGTTCTAAGACAGTAAACCACAGTTTGAAATAGTGTTCATATGGCATGTTTGTGTTCCTGCTTGTGTTCATGCTTAGCACAAGATTTGCACCAATCGATATCAGTTCAAAACAGGAATATTTAAAAAGGAGTAGCAACAAAATAGAAATTGGCCAAACCAATCATGATTATTTTTCTTGTCTACAAGATTTTCTTTTGGTTATTTCTAGCTTATTCACCAAACCATGGATAAAATGAATCACAGCTTAGTGCAACATATAAACACAACTTGAGTGGAAGGTTAGAACATGCATCTGCTTTTGAAATACATTGTGGGCAAGTTTATGGAATAGCAAATCATAATTTTACAAGCAATGTGAACTGTCCACTAAGGAAAATATATAAGGAAGATACATTTCACCCTGCTTTGCTTTCCACCCTTTTATATAGCTGACAAGACCCTAGTTTTTTGTGCCCATAAGCTACAGCCAGCAATATTGCTTTTCAGTTACAGAAATGACTTGGATAGGGTAGCAGATATCATGATTATAGCCAAAGGAAGCCAGCAGCCATATAATTAAACTGCCACTTTGAAAATATGATCTCCTTCTACTTTCCTCTTCCATCTGAGGGCTTAATTCAAATGCTAAAAGTTCATTTAAAATTATGCCGTGCGCATCAGATTTCTTTTGCTCTGAAAACTACTTCAGCTAAATAAAATATGGCAAAAAAGAACTAGCACCAGAATAAAACAATGTAGGATCCTAAATGCCATGCAATATAGAATAACTTTGTTTTTATAATATTTCCATGTCTGCTTTGCTTCTGTCATGTTTAAACTTATGTTTTTGTAAAGGAATGTTCTTGGGTGATACACATAAATCGCACCCACCCTTTTCCCATTGGCCCAACTGGAGCAAAATGCATTGGAAAAGATTGTCATGTGCATATATTGTACTTTTAGAAGTATGTGCATGAGCTTTACGTACAAAGAATCTGTTCTTGGATATAATATATATACACACACCTCTGCAGAGAGCAATGGAAGGTATATTTATTGTTATTTTCCTTTCATAGATTTCATGGGCTTTTTGATATCCAGGTATGTTTGTTTGGGGAAGGATAAAAAAAGTGAAGATGAATTATGTATGTGATGCATGTAAAAAAAGGTTAAGCTTTGATCATGTATCTGGAGCACCATCTTGACTTTTTTAACACTCCCCCCCCCCCATTGCTTTCTTTATGTATTGCTGGGTTAAAATATACACCTTTCTGCCATCCTTAAATCACAAAGCATATGCTGTTTCAGACAGAGGATCTGGCATTCCATTCTCCTTTTCAGTATAAATAGTTGAATTTCTATACCTGAAATTATTGATTCACTCCCAAATCATACAAAAGTTCCTTGTGCAGCCTTATGGAGACTATTAGACCTTAGGCTGCAGATTTTCTCCAATCAATAATATGAAATGTGCAAGGTATTTAGATAGGAAGGGACAAGAAACTCATCAGGAAATCAATCAGGCTAAAGGAACATAAAGGAGTGGGCAGGAAATCCATACCTTACTATTGCTTTTTTGAAATATTAACAATCTGTAATATTTAAGATATTTACTGGAGAGATACCATGGTGTGGTGGTGAAGCTGCTAAACTACAAGTGGAGAGACCCAGGTTGTAGTCCTCCTTTGGGCCAGTCACTGTTTCTCAGCTATAATTATTGTCAGGCTCTGTGACAAGCTGGCCAATACACAACCCTCCTCACCACATCATGCTGTAAGAACTACATAAATTCAGTAGAAAGAGAAGAGGACCCTTCGACCATATGGCAAGGAAGGAAGGAAGGAAGGAAGGAAGGAAGGAAGGAAGGAAGGAAGGAAGGAAGGAAGGAAGGAAGGAAGGAAGGAAGGAAGGAAGGAAGGGGGGAGGAGGAGGAAAACAAGAGGAAGAGGAAGAAGTTCAAAGGAGCATT
This sequence comes from Python bivittatus, assembly GCF_059951505.1. Classification (NCBI taxonomy): domain Eukaryota; kingdom Metazoa; phylum Chordata; class Lepidosauria; order Squamata; family Pythonidae; genus Python; species Python bivittatus. The sequence goes on along the minus strand of NW_028277058.1, from coordinate 15,040,672 downwards.
GGGCATCCCTTTGGAAATAATTCAGAAAAGGTACTTCAGAGTGGATAGAACACAACAGTATGTAGTGCAACTGTTTAAAACCACCATGTCCTTTCCCAAGGATTCCTACAGCTGCCATGTGATTGTGGAAAAGGAAACAGCTACTTTAAAGAGGTACAATCTGGTGCTACATTTCTCCCTCCTGCCCATTCCATCTTTTCAGAATTATTTCTGAAGCACTCCACAAGCCTGATAAATACATGCATAAATGAGCTCAATTGCTGTGGAAGTAATTTAGGAAATTAGAATATTTTAAAAATAAATGTATGAAAGGAAATTATGAAATTTATGAAAAATAAATGTATGAAAGCTCTTTCATTCCTTTGAAAATTTTAGATTCAACACAGAACCCCCCTCCCCTTTTTTTTTAAATGGGCTCTCTTGGCACTTAACACAATTGTCATGACAGAATTCTAAATCAGTGAGGCTGTGGTCTTAAACCCCAAAGCAAAATAGGACTGACTATGATAGTACGCAACTATAACTTCATTTCTTATCACAGAAGTACCCCTTTTGTATTTTATTTATTTTAAAGAGAGGTTGCTATTCTATGTTAATTCATATAAGCATTGTCATTTTTTGTTTTTAAAGAAAATCACATTTGTAACAAAATATATCTATGGTATTAGTAATTAAATGTATTATCAACAAAAAGTTCCTTAAAAAAAAAACTAGTTTATTTTCAAACATTTAGGTCACGTTTGAGTTGAATTAAGATTGGCAAATGGAAATAGGTTTTATTCTTTTTAGCTGTGCTGTGCAAAGCTTAGTTCCACAAGCCTCTGTGAGATCTGACTCTGATCTTGTTGAATTCAAAAGAGAAAAAATAAAACAATCTGGTTTCAGGGGGAGGTCCTTTGGGGCTGTTTAAAACAATGAATAAAAGGACCATTCAATCTTCTTGCCACAACTATTAGTCTCTGATTATTCTGATTATTGCTATATTTATGCAGAAAAATCAAAATTATTTAAGAACTAACACACTATGTTATGAATAAGATTTTGCAAAATCTTATTAATATCTGTTTACATTTTGGATACAAGTCAACTGAATTGCAGTTTTGCTCTAGTTCCCTAAAAGCATCTAGGTCTTGATCCAGTGATGGATTATATATAGAAATCTATTTCTGTACTTGACTTCCATGGAAATTCCTTTAGTCTGGTGAGAACTGTTTGTCAATAGAGGATTCTTTGGCACATACACACATCCAGATTGGAAGCATTGCTTGCAGCCCCAATGAGATCTCCTACACGGGAGTGAAGATGCAGGCACCAACTTGTCTTGTCAGCCAAGAAAAAAATGTTTATCCCCCTGTGATGATCTTGAGCTAGCAGTTACCTGTAGCATTTCTGCAAGAGTATATAGTAACAGAATGCATGACTGTATCTTGATGCAATCATCTAAAACCTTTTGTTTCAAATGAGATTTCAGATGAGAATATAAGATCATTACACTTCCCACTCATGCTTCAAAAGCCAAGATATTGGGGACAAAAAGAACTTACAGGTCATACCACAGAAGTTATAAAGACTTTGCTCAACCTTTACTCAAGGTTGTATTATCTTTCAGCCCACAACTGGGCTGAGAACAGATGTGGCCAGTCAGGCATTTTTAAAGTGCACCTTCCTCATTTCCTGGAAAGAGATCCTCCAGATAAAATTATGCCTAACACATCTTCACATACTATAGTAGATATGCAGGCAGAAATTTGATAGCATCTATAAGCATTAATTTGTATGCTTTTTAGAACAGTAGATTTTTAAGAGAGCCAGTTTGGTGCAGTGGTTAAGGCATCAGGCTTGAAACTGAGAGGCTGTTCTAGTCCTGTCTTAGACGTAAGGCTGGCTGGGTGACCTTGGGCCAGTCACTCACTCTCAGCCTTAGGAAGCAGCCAAAGGCAAGCCACTTTTGAAAATCTTGCCAAGAGAACTGCAGGGACTTGTCCAGGCAGTCACCAGGAGTCAAGACTGACTTGAAGACATCCCCTCCCCAAAATAAGAAGAAAAGAAAAGGTTTCTTAAATGAATAAACAGAAGACCTCCTGAAAGCCAGTGTAACTTTGTGTGAATGTCAGATGAAAGACCAAGAAGAGGATGGTTGGTATGGAATGAGAGCTGCAACCCTCATATGGAACAGCTTTTAAGTCCAGACTTGACCCAATTGATCCATTTCTTTCTCAGTAGCACACTTTGACTTAAGGTAGCTCTCCCACCTTCTCTTCCAGGAAGTTAGGGCAGCATAGAAAATTCCCTGCAAACAGGTACAGCTGACATCCACCCTCCTCCATTTTTCTCCTTATAACAACTACAAAAAACCCATGAAATGAAGCTGATTATTGAGAACTTTTTTTTTGTTTTCCCACAACATGTGTGTGTCTCTGTGTGAGCATGTACACACACACACACACATAGATGCACACAAGTTATAGAAGCCCCAAATAATTATCTTGTCAAGATAAAAGTGGAAAAGGGTGACAGTAAAAGCAAATGGGGTATAAATAAGTTGTGGGACTGACAAAGGAGAATAAAAAAGGAAATGGGTGATTTTGGACGAATTTGAAGTTTACATTTATCTCACATCACAGGATCATTAGAAGGACAGAACCTGGGGGAAGGAGGTATTCTGTATGTGACCTTGTATACCTAGAGAGAAAAATAAGAGGCAGTCTCTTTCACTCTCTCTATCTTCCTACCTTCATTTTTGTTCTCAGAGCAACTCAGTGATATATGTGGGTCAAGTTGAAGGACTAGACTTGACTCAAATCACAGGGTTTTCCAAACACACACACGCACACACATATACATACAATGGCATAAAACAAAAAGTAACACTCTCAGTATAGATATGGTATGATTGAAGCTCCATCTGTTTTTATGCATGACACACATAAAAAGACAGGCAGAACTTTGATCATGCCATCATGGCTACTGTCTTGCCTATCTTCACCATATCTTGCAGTGTCCCTTATGATAACTGAACAAGAGTGTGGTCACAATTGGGCATTTCAAAATAGGGTTTACATAGGAGCTGCATATAATTGAGTCAGATCATTGGCCAACTAGCCCACTGCTATAAACCAGGGTTTGATGTGGTTTTTTGTTTTTTGTTTTTAGCCATATCTGGGCAGTCATATGTTTGAAATGGAATCCTTTTGTAAGCAAAGTATGGCTTATTCCTAAATAGACATTGTACCTCTTTGGCAGTTAATAATAGCACTTCCGATTAGATAGAAAATAGGATCATAGTTTTGCTTTATTCTATATGGCAGATATCAACCCAACAACTGGTACAAAATTTGTTTTCATCTGTTTTGGTTATCTAATTTCCAACCACTCCTTTTGCTTTTAAAGTCTATTTATCTTTTGAAATAATGATATGCTACTTTTGTCCACTTTGTGAGTGGAAGCCAGAAATGAAATGTAAATAAAACTGTATAGATAATGTTATTAATAGACAACAAATGATACATATCTCTAAAGTTTGCTTTTACCTATTGTTAGATGCATTAAATTTGGAATAAGAAAGTTAAATTAAGTTAAAGTTAAATTCTATATCAATAAGTACTAAAGAACCTGAAACAGCAGAATGTTAAAAATGAGTGAAATGTATATGCATTATTAGTGAACAGATTGCATCTGGAAATATTAAAATAATTTGGATAGTGAGACAATGTGTGTGCGAGTGTGTGTGTGTGTGTGATGTTGAGAATATCTCAGGCATAAAAGATGATTACACTCAAAGTAAATAGCACTGGGTGATTAGCTTCTATCTTGATAGCAAATATGTCACCACATACCTTAATTAGCAGTTGTTCATATTTATGATATAATAAATACTCCCAACAGTGGGAAACAAAGATCTAACCATTACTGGCTGTGGTTTCATTCATCCTTCTTTCTGGAAATCTTTTCCTTAGAAAGCAGAAAAGCATAGGCCCACATCCCATAAGGATTCTACTGAATTATTTGCTAACACATCCCTTAGGAATGAGTACACACACACACACACACACACACTCCCTCTGATATCATAATCTCATTGTCCACAATCTCTTTGCCCTAATGAATGACTCTGTATAGAAGCGGTAATCATTTTAAAGTATATTTTAAAGATGAGATGTGAGTGGTCTGCTAACAAATTGACATATCAGGCAAGCAACGACCCACTAAAAAATATTAAAGCTCTCACTGAAATGCTTACCTGTGGTATACTGTCATGGCAGTACATCTGTTCGTGCACTGATGACGTTATTATGTGGAATGCTGCTGAATGAATCTTTATATCAAAGGAGTATTTTTTTTAAAGCACTAGGTAAAAATGAGAATGACCTAGAACCTTATGATGGACCCACTTCGTTAATTCAGAAAGGGAAGAGGTGTAATCTTGACTGATGCTCACTCAAGGCACGTCATTTGGTAAAGAGAAAGAAGTAACGTCCAAACCTGGGTGAACAGCCCTTTCTCTCTTTGTTTTAACTGGATGGTTTTATTGCGTAAGCCATAAGCTTCTCATACGAGGAGTGGTGGAAGCTTCCACTCTTTTCCCGAGTTGCCAGAAAAGCCTTTTTCTCATCATTCCTTCTAAATTGCTCCCCTGATTCTTTTACATGGAGAGTCGGGCAGTTATTACTTCTCTGCCAATATTATATGCAATGGGAAATATCAATGAAAAAGTAATAATCATAACCATAGCGGGCCAAGACCACAATAACAATGATAAGCAATAATAATAAAAACAAAATTACATTTTTCTTCTGTAGGACTAGCCCTGCTCTGAATCATTTTAATGCACAAAAGATGATATTCATGCATTCACCCACCACAATAATTACAGCTTAAATTAGTGCCTAGTCTAGAGATTTACTCTTAAGATAAGAGTGATAAAATTTAATTTATTCTGCACCTTTTCAAGGTAGAGTTTAATATTCAAGTCTGCTCCTGAGCTTCGCTGAAACAGCTTGAAAAGGGATTGCTTTGATTTTACAAGACTGTCTTGTAGATTTTCCAGCCTGAGTTGTTGCTCTCACCTTATAGTACGATCTATAAAACTAGAAGGAGACTAGACAACTGAAAACCATTTTCTATTACTACCAAATCCTTTTTGAAAAGGCTCTTTCACTCTATAAGAGGTTCTAAATCAGTATGTCGTAGCGGTAAAACTGGCTTTTTAGCCTGATTGCATTTATTTGTGATATTTCATTGTAACATAACCCCAAGCCAAAAGGAGATCTGAAATTCTTTCTCAACAGCACTAGGCTGGTGCTCTTTTCAATAGGACACATTCGCAACTATAAGAACTTATCAATGTTTTCTTCATTCTCTTTTTCCTAGCTGTAGATTTTTGAGAAATGTGACCCCAGATAACTAAACAGCAATGTTGGAAACAGTTTGTAGTTCTTTTCAAAATGCAGCTTTCCTGTTTTCTACTCTTGACATTAGATCTTCTCCTGCTTTCCAAGGGACCCATAGGTCATATTTCCAGAACACTGTTTTGCATTTATTCTTTTAAAAATTCTTCTTCTTCTTCTTCTTCTTCTTCTTCTTCTTCTTCTTCTTCTTCTTCTTCTTCTTCTTCTTCTTCTTCTTCTTCTTCTTCTTCTTCTTCTTCTTCTTCTTCTTCTTCTTCTTCTTCTCCTCCTCCTCCTCCTCCTCCTCCTCCTCCTCCTCCTCCTCCTCCTCCTCCTTCTTCTTCTTCTTCTTCTTCTTCTCCTCCTCCTCCTCCTCCTCCTCCTCCTCCTCCTCCTCCTCCTCCTCCTCCAGGTAGACAGTGGTAGACAGTTTGTCTTGGTTTAAAATATCACTATCATTATCTTCTTGCCAGACCATTCCTCAATGATGAAACGTGTTTTATTTATTAAAAATGCAGATTCAGTGTCTGGCAGTTCAGACTGAATTACCTATATTTGAAAGTTTTAAATTCAAGATAAAATGGCTTTCTCTATTACTAATTCATCCATTGGTATTCATTTTAATGTTTTCAACAACACACTTCTGTTATGTGTATTATTTAGATCCATTTGATATGCCTTTATAATCAATAGCATATTATAAATATATGAAACTTAGGAGTGGTGTGAACTTAGCAGGAATGCTTGTAGTGTACAAATAATGTGCCATGGCGCAGGACAAAACCTGGAATTATCATCAGTATGAAGGCAAATAAGCAGTAGGTTAGTAAATATAAATGGCAGTCAAACCATTGAGAAAAAGGTAGGATATAAATGCAATAACTGTCAGGAAGGAAAGCAAGAGAACAATGGTTGCTCTGCATTCCATCATTTAAAAACAATCAAGATAATAATTTTTTGGTAGCTTTTGTACAGTAAATACAAGTATAACTAACTTTGAAGATATATAGCGATGAGAAAACAGATAGCGGCCATATTTCTATGTGGTATGAAATGTGTTTGAAATGCTGAAACAACAGCATCTAGGAAAACAATAGTCCTTCAATGACCTTTCGACATTCTTCAAAATATGCTATAAGCCTACAACATGTATAATGTGACTCACCAGAAAGTCATGCATCACTAATTACTAGGGTTTCACAGTGCTTTGGATATATTTTGGGAAAAGCTTCAAGGAGTTGCAAGCAGATGCTACCTTCATGCTCCCATACATTCCAAAGCTCCTTCTTTGAAGACCAGATCTAAAGTGCTGCACTGTCCTGCTGATTACTAGACCAAATACCAACTGAGCTTAAAGTCAAGTTTGTTCTTCATCCTATTCCCTTGGATTATTCATTTTATATAATAATATAGTATATAATATTATATAATAATAAAGGAAACAGAAGGGCTCATTTTAGTAATTCGAGAGCAAGAGGTTTTTAGAAAGGGCTTTTTTTTAATAGTATCTTTTCAGATAGTTGCAAATGAATCAATTAACAAGCTAGTATATGTAAAAATTTGAAATCAGGAGAGCATTGAAATAGTCTAAGAATATCAGGACCTATTTTACTACTTGATTTCATAAAGAGTATGATCAGAATTTTAAAACAAAAAACATGCAATTTTTCCTAGAAGGGAAAAGTGAAGAGAGAGAGAGAGAGTATGGAATTTCCTTTTTTTCACTCTTGTATGATTTGACCTTAAATGGGTAACAAAATGCCAGTGCTCTAAAACTAATAGCAACCAGGTCTCAGCAGATGCCTCAAGAGGGACACCTTAGGGAAGTAAATATTACCTTGCCTAAATTTATCTCTTGGCTTCAAATGTCTGAAGTTCGTAAAGGTCATCAGCTCAAGAAATGCTCTAATTAACACAGAAGAAAGAACTTACACAAAAGCATTTGGAAAGAAATGCTTAACTGATAAGTAAATCATGGGAAACATAATTTGGAATACCTGTGGCCTAATTATTTTTCTGAAAAATATAGGTGCAAAAGGTCTTGAGTACACAGCTTTTGAAGAATAAAGCAGCTTTTATATAACCATTTTATTTGATTATTCTGTTTTCTATGACAGAAGTAGAAAAAGAAGAAAACACACAAAAGTCAACAAGTAGTATATAACTTTATTTAAAAATAATTCCCTCAGAAATAGGTATTATTAATGTATCTTCATTCCAGAAGGCAATTTCGAAAATTACCTTCACCTTTGAAATTCACCAACCTAACATATATATGTAGCTTTTAACATAAATCGCAATGTTGGGATAACTGCTACAATAATAATAATAATTTGTTGCAGCATTTTTCATTATTTATAATATCTGAGATGAAAATCTACAGATTGAGGGTTCTATACTCCCATGTCATTGATTGGTTGATTCTGTGCCATCAAGTCGTTTTCAACTCCTAGCGACCACATAGATAGATCTTCTCCATGAACACTATAAGAATTCCAAAGAAACATGGAAGTTCTCTTTCAAGAACATATATTAAATATGACCACACAGAAATTGACTGGAGTCCAGGGGCGGGTTTTTCTTGGGGAATATGGTTGCGGTGTTTGGTGCTGGTTCTGTATTCCAGCACCCTGGTCTCTGACCCAGTACCTGTCCATTGGATCTCAGGTAGCCCTGGTTTCTGGCCACTGCTCCTTAATACAGACTGTAATAAGGCCTCCATGACTTGACCTGTGTTTCTTTCCAATACTTTTGAATTTTTTTTACATGACCATCACATACGATAAAATGTTCCTTCTGTATCACATTTCCAACTTTTATTATAGTATGATTTATCTATGTTTTGCAATTATGGTCAGAGTTACATACCATCTGTAAAATATTTTGTGCCAATTTCTCTTAAATTATATCTCAGAATAAATTTTATTGAATTTTTCTATAAGTTCTCCCTTCGTTGTAATATAATTGTTTCCTTAAAATTTTGCATCCACCTTATTGTACAGTCTTTTACTTGTTCTGTCTCCATGTCGTATTTTAGCAATTTATATATATGTCCTAATATTTTGCATTATTCAAAAATTTTTCATCAATCGGTTTATTACAGCCATAAGGCCAGATACAATAAAATATCTAATAGTAGAATGGTTACATACTTCTCTCTCTATATATATATATAACTGAAAACAATAAGTACAATAAGATCTAAAAACAATTAAGAACAGGTATAATAAAATAAAACAGAATAAAAATAGTATTATAAGAAGTTCCAAACTTCATTAATGGTGCGGCATATTGTACAGATGCTTGGGAAGATATTTTTGAGTTACTTTTGCAAGAAGTAACATTAAGTAGAAATCCTACCCGGAATTTCTTAAAGATTGGATAAATGAAGGTCTGTCTAGAGTCCTTATATAGGGAGTAGTATGGTAACATGTGGCAGAGAGTTTCTATTGAGCCATCACCACATGGACATAACAAAAGGTACACAAGAGTACCCTTAAAATGTCCAAAAAGGACTGCTGAGGGGAATGCATCCAGCCTGGCTAAGGTGAAGGCCTTATGAAATTTAAGAATCATAATTGATGATAAATAGGAGGGTGGAGCAAACCCTTTTTGGAAGAATATGATAAATATTGGGGTGTGACTCCTTGCTTAAATTTGTTTGGAGATCTACAGTATATCCAGATTTGTTGTTTGAGGGTTTAAAACAAAGCTTGAATTGAAATCTCAGCTTTTTTCTACTCGGAATCTTTCCAGAACAAATAAATAAAAAATTCCACAATCTGTTAAGATATTGTACATGCTGACGGCAGCAAGGACAATTTTGGCCCATCAGTGGAAAAGTGATATTTTGCTGACAATATCACATTGGGAAACCGAACTTGGAGAATATGCAGCAATGGCAAAATTAACTATATACATCCAGAATAGAAGTGTGATTACATTTAAGCAAGAATGGCTTCCTTATATATTACATGTCACACAACAAGGTAAACTCAGATAATTATAGTTTTTTAAGGGGGAAAGATCTGATGTAAAGATAGTAACCAGAAGCAATGTTGATGTTTATAAATAAGTTGATGTAATCACCAGTCAGGTACAGTGGGAGGGAATTTAGAACTTAAGATCATGTTTTCTGATCGTTTTTAATACTTCTTAAAATGTTTATCCTTTCTTTTTTTTTATAAGACCATGTGCATTTATTTTAGATAATGACAAATGGTGGTGATGTCAGTATAAATATTAACATTTAGACTTTTGCTGTGATTTACAGTGATATCTCAAGATGACATAATATTCAATTTAATTATTTAATCAATGAAAGAATGCATTGAAAATTTTTTTAAAAGTGTATGCGTGTGTGTGATAGAGAGTGTGAGTATAGAAAAGAGAGAACAATGATTTTTATATAAAAAGTATGATTTTACAACTCCAGTGGCCACTGTTGGAACACCTCATTAAAATTAATAATCATATATTTCAGAACAAACGAGTCCTGCCTTGTTAGAAAATTGTTTGTTCCATAAGGTAAGACTGTTTCCTAATGTACCTTTGTGGTTGTCACCTCAGGAAGCATTTACTAGAAGAGAAAATGTGGGAGAAATGAAGTGGTTAAAATATAAAGATTTATTAAATTTTAAGGAGGGTGAACCAAGTTTTAAAACAAGAGAACAGTTAGAATTAGAAGGTTTTATATGTCATTGGTTTACTCATATGCAATTGTTTGAATGTTTTAAGTTAGATAAAAAGAATTATAGATTTGTTAATGAAATATCTTATTTTGAGACTCAGCTCTGTATAAATGACGAGCATGTTATTGCTAAATGTATAAGATGTTGTTACAGATGAACTTAGATGAACAAGTCAAGGAATTTATGATTAAATGGGCTAAAAACTTTGGATACAATATCATGTTAGAACAATGGGAAAATATGTGGAACAAAGGTTTGAAATTTACGTTGAATTATAACTTGAAAGAGAATTTTTATAAAATGATGTACTGCTGGTATTTAACTCCTGATAAGTTATCAAAAATGTATACTGGTATAACAAATGTTTGTTGAAAATGTTCACAGGGTGAAGGAACCTTTTATCATCTTTGGTGGACTTGTGAAAAGGCTAAAAAAATTGGCATCAGATATGCATTGCTATTCAAAAGATTCTTAAAGTGAATATTCAAAAAAACAAAACAAAACAGAATTGTTCCTACTGAGTTTGATGGAGAAAGGATTGGAGAAACAATATGGATCTTTGCTTCTATATATGATCACAGCTACAAGATTGTTATATGCACAAAGCTGGAAAGACTCACAAATACCTACAATGGAAAAGTGGATTATTAAACTAATGGACTTGGCTTAAATGATGAAGCTAACAGCTTTAATAAGAAATAATAATGTTTCTAAATTTGTTTCTTCATGGCAACCCTTCCTAGATTACGTGTTTAGGTTGGGAAAAAATGAAGCTTTGATTGTGGGATTTAATGATTAGATGGTTTGTGTTGATAGAAATAATGTGAATTAGGATTAAACAGTGGTAAGAGATTAATTTTTTAAAAAAATTGTATTCATATCTGTATTGGAGATAGTCGGAAGTCACTTTCTGTTTCATCTTTCTACTTGATCTCACTCTTAGGTTTTATCTTTTAGTTCTATCTTCTCTCTCTTCAATACTTTCTGATTTGTATTTTAATTGTACTTTTTATATATCTTAATAAAAGTTTTGATAAAAAAAAAAAGAAAATTGTTTTTTCCCATGACTTTCTAAAGAGAATATTCCAGCTTCACTTCAGTAATGACAAGCAGTCTGTTCTGATCTCAGATCTAAATTCACCAATGGACTGCTAATACCCAGGTGGATCTTCCACCTCTTTCATCTCAGTTGCTTTGTGTGAATAAAAATGTTTATGAATACATATTAAGGCTTATTCAGCTGAACTTATACTGTACCTTCCTCTCTGAAAGTATCTGATTTATATTAAGTGCATCATACTGTCATTTGTATTACAGTATTGCTTCGTCTTTCTTGATTAATTCTTGGCAAATGCATTTATTCATCCAATTGCATGTTTGGTTCCCACTATTGATGAATCTAAAAAAATGCCCCATGTACAAGCAGATGGTAAAGTCTGGGATGAAATTAGAAATAAAAATCAGTAGAATTAAAAGCCATTCTTCACTGTCAAAGGAAAATTGTAAGGTCATCTCACCGGAGGGCTAGTCTATGCATTCCTTTGGGCATTATTTCTTGCACTCAAACACTTTTTAGGTCACCACAGCATAATTCTTTAATTTAGGATGAGAGTCTACCATCTGTGAGCATTTTGGACTTCATTACTCTCTATGTTTGGGTACATGTTATACTGCCACAGTTTAAATGCAAGAACAATGGAGAGACAATTCTGTATTAATTATTGTGTTTGATCACCATTTTATATTTTATATATTGCATAGTTTTTTTTAATGTTGGGGGGTTGTTTGTTTGTTTATGGTTTGTTTTTGAAGTATGCCACCCATAGTCACATTGTTTGAGTTGGGTGGCCCTATAAATTAATTAAACACACAAACAAGCGAATACATTTTATTTTCCATTTACTTTACCAAGTATACTTTACCAAGTATTAATGTCCATATGTATGTATGCATGTATGTATGTGTGTGTGTGTGTGTGTGTGTGTGTGTAGTTGTATCCATATTTTTGATACTTGGGTGTCAGGCTCATCTTAGTGAAAAAACTAGCAGCGTAGGACCTGTCATCCTCTTTTGATGGTAGAATGAAACAGCGCATAATTAATCGAAAGAAAAAAAGGAGTCTTCAGATGACATACATTGAAAGAGCCATATCAGGTAATTTGAATGAAGCCCTCCAGAGTTAAACATTCAAGCACCTAATCATAACATCCAATGCAATTTCAGTGAACTGATTGAGTCACCACTGACAGCTAGTTATTCAGCCTCATGTTAAAAATGTCAAATTAACTACATCGAACAATTTACTTAGGCAAGTAGATAAAACTAGCTCAACCCAAGCTTTCTTCTGATGGAAACCTGTTAGTAATAGACAGTTTAAATTTGCCCTCATAAGCTGAAGGCCCATTTAGACATCATTTTAATTAGCGGTGCAGCAGCAAAGTGAATGAATTTACCCAGTATGACCCAGTATTTTAGCGAGGAGAAGTTGAGTTAAAGGTCTTTGAAGTTTGGGTACTGTTCAAATTTGAATTCTTTTGTTGTTATATTTCTTTGTCTTCATTATGACAGATCCAGTAAAATATTATATATATTACAACTAGGGACACTTAAAAAATAATTTGGAAGATGTTATTTGAATTTTGCACGAGTACAAGAACAGCACTGCCGTTCATTAAAGCGGTAACATCTTTTTTTCAGGTTCACAAAAGGGCAGCCTGTTGCTCTCTCATGCTGTTCCTGAAGGCAACTTTAACATTCCACTCTGGATTGCAGTGGTGTGTCAATGGGGCTGGAGTAGTGGTCAGTCCAGATATGGCCACCAAGGACTCTGATTGGTCAATCACCTGCTTCTTGTCCTTCTGTACAGGAAAGACAAACCTCACTGGCTCTCCCATTTAAGGGTGGGTATCTCACTGCCTGCCCTTTCCTTTTAGGGTTTGTTGCCTCCTCCCTAGTCCTCATCTTTTTCCTTTCCCTTCCCAGATGTTTGCACACATGGATGCTATCACATCCTCTTTCCAACTTCTGTCCTTAGACACTAATGCAATCTTTATCTTTCTTTCCCCCCCTCCCTTTTATTGTACCATTGTTGCTTTGATGATGAAATGATTAAAACAGAAGTAACAGGTTGTTCCTTCATTCCTATGTTCCGTTATAGATACATGGAAATTTTGTAACAAGCAACTGATCGTTCACTTCATAGATGCAAAGAAGCATTCACTGAAACTTTGTTTTCTTTAGTTAATGTTGATGAATACAAAGAGACAAGGGTACAAGCACATGCTATTTGTTATGATTTCTGTTAATATTAGGAAAAGAATAAAATTTAAACTGAGTGAAAAGTTGTACAAACAGTAGTTGTCTTCCACCAATGTTTTCACAACTACTGTTGGAGCAAATACCTACTGCAATAATGTTTAATGGCTGGCCCAAAAGCTTGCACCATGGTTTACACAACTAGAAGCAACGTTTAAGATTATATGCCTTCACACAAACGAATATAGAAATTATATAAGGAATAGAAATTAGAAAAGTGAAGCCACTGGCTAGAATGCAGAATTCTCTTGTGCCTGGTGGATGGGGACAGCATTTTCTAGAGCAGAATTGGCCTTTCTAATAACTTTCTATCAATTGAAAATCTGTCTCCCAATAAACTCACTCAGTAGTTCGCTCAGGAAAATTAATGTTATAATAACACCTATACATTCCCTTCTTTGGTATCAAACAAATTATCTTAATATGGGCCATGTATAAGGTAATGTTAAGCCTATTTTAATGTAATATTGAATATACTTTAATCCATCTTGATGAAATAGTTTAATTAACTAAACCATTTCATCTGATCTTATGTACTGTGGGTAAATTAATGGCACTCGGCATGCCCATTCTCTAAGTCCTGCTGAAACCAGTGGCCTCCGAATCCTGTCTCCTATTCTGCACAATTTACATTTACACAAATGATTAACTTACCTTAAGAACTAATTTTGCTATTCCTCCAACAGAACTGAATATAACTTTATTCTATAAAAGGAAATGTAGTCAAAAAGTTATAAGCAGTATTTTCATCTGAATTAATTATTCTATTCCAGTATTTGTGCTACCATCGCCATTAACAACTGGCATATTTATTTGCCATACAGAAAATGAGATAAGACAATAAAATCTAACTTTAGATGCATCCAAAAAGAAATGGTTAGTGTGAAATCTTCTCTATCTGGCAGTTCAAGGAGTGTTCAAATTTAGCTTCTTGTTTTGATAGGACCATTCCACAGATTGCTTGCCAGCAAACTTGAAAAGTTTAATTCTGAATATTAATGAGAATGTGAAGTAAAAGAAGTCTATTTTTAAACTGAATATACAGCTAGCCCATGTAGATTTTATCTAGAAAGCAAAAAGCCCTAACTGTCATCCTTTTATTTGATCATTGTTAAAGTGCTCTCCTGCAACAGAACAGAAATATTTCAATATCCAATTATTATTTTTGGCAAATTCTGTTTGGACATGAACAAGATACACTTGAAATCACATGAACCAGCCCTCTGCCCATTTCAATCCTGGTTTACTGATGCTTTTTTCCCCCTTACAAAAATGAAGAAAAAAAAAATTCCAGGGAAGGAAGGATTTAATCACAAGTGCTAAATTTGGAGGCCTTCCAGTTTTGTTGAACTTCATCTCTCATAATTCCCAGGCAGTCCATGAATGCTGGGAAGCATGAGAATTAAAAAGAAAGTAGGAACAGAATATTTTATGACAGCTTTTTATGAATAGGATTAGGAAGTAACATCATTTTAATAGTTTAGCAAAAGAATAGGTCAGCTATTAATTTATTTTATTTGCTGCTGGACTTTGCGATCTCTGTCCCTGCTTCTCTGGAACAATGTCCCCCTGGAAATTTGACTTGCCCCAATGTTATTGGGATTTAGGAAAACAATCAAAGCCCAATTATGTCAGCAGGCTCTTGAGAGTTAGATTCTAGAAGTACATGATTATATGAATTTTAGGATTCTCAGACTATTTTATTATGTAAAATAGTTTATTGTTTGGCTAATTTTTGCTGTTTTAACCTTGCTTAGGCACACTAAGATTATAAACCGCTAACAGTCAGTTGGCTGTTAACTGTTAGAGCAATGTATAAACCCGGTAAAATTAAATTAAAATAAGCAAAAATAACATGGCATGTTGCTTTTTTAATCTTGCAGAAATGTAACTGTCAAGTGGCAATTATAAGCTGTCCTGATTGATGTAGATGATAAACTGAAGAGTTCTTTCTGTGGTGGACAATTGATTTCCAGCTATCTGAAACAAGTAGGAGTTCCAGATAGCTACAAATCAATAGTCAGACATTTTGAATACGGTCACTCATTGAACTCTTAGCAGCAGCATCATTGATATACCAATAGCTACAACTATTAAAGTTTCAGTTTTGAACTCTCTGAATCGTTATGAAGCCAGTGTATTTGATAGCTTGTTAGCTTTAAGCTTGACTTCTACAATGAACATTGCAGTAGCTCACATTTAATGCACCACTTGGAAAAAGATGATAGTAAGAGAAAGATGTAATTCCCAGCACTTTTTACTTTCCTTCATTTTATTGTTTTGCTGCTTTACATGAAAATAAGTAATCTTTTGTAAAGTTTAGTTTGCCCTAGTAATGTTGTTCACTTATCCTAAATAAACCTAAATAGATTATTTTCTGAAGAAAATAAAATCACATATTAAAATTATGAACAAAAATAGTAAGAATCTTTCCAGAAGGAGGATTTGTTTCGTCTGAATTATCTTAGTTTGGCTTGATTAATAAATTACACAAGATGCAAAAACTTGCCTCTTACAATAAGTTTTGTAAAGCATTAGTCTTTATGTCTAAATTATATTGTTTTCCCTGTATGCAAATGTTCAGTCATTAACATTTAAGCAGTACCTTTGCTTGAAATCTAATCTTTCTTTTAATCTATTTTTAATATAATATTATAATATAAGGACATTAAAACATGAGTGTTAAGTGTCATGTATCATAGGACCATAGATTATGGACAAGAATAAATATTTTCATCTATTCTCTGACCACATTGTTGTAGATTATAAAGACATAAATTGCATTGAAGTTAACAAACATAGAGCCCTTTGTCATTTGACATAAGACCCTTTTCTTTTTAATTTGGTGTCCCAGTAATACTTAAAACCCCTTCCTTCAAGCAAGTCCCTGGCACATGCTTTATTGTATCTGTTGTTTTTCCTCTGGGGCCATACATTAAAATATCACCAATAGCTGCTATTAAAGTGTGAATCACGGTAGCTGTAATTTTTCATGAGCGCTAAAGGAAATGTGACATGTTGAGGAAACCCTGCCATTGATACTAACACTCTGATCTTCAGGCAAGTGTTTAATGACATACTCAGTATGCTGTGCAAACTTCACTATCTCCTGAACAAAAGGTTACTGCTAGAGTGCTATAAATATTTGGAAATGTCAGGAGACTATTGCAAAAGAGGATTCTTTATTTTTTGATCATTGAAGACAAAATGACAATCAAATCTGCTTCATATTTATATATTGTTCACTTTTATATATTGCATTACAGCATTTCTGGTTAAAATGGTCATGTTGTGGTACAGAATCTACTTGTATAGATTCTAGGCAAAAGAAAAAACAGATTCTGTTAAAAAATAGCGGTTATGGTTTAAGATAACCCATTCGTTTAAGCGTCACAAAACATATCTCCTTCTCTTCCTGTCTCTACAGTGAATCAATCAATTATTTTATTTTAGTAATAGGTGAAATAATTAATCACTTACCATTTCTGCTTCAAACAAGTAGCTAGTTAGAACTTTCTGCTGCCATATTAATTGCGCAGGCAGAAGATAAAGAGGTCCACAATTATTTCTACAATATACCTGATATCTTCCTTTCTGATATTTCATCAATTGCATCTTCTGAACTTCATTTCTTTACAACTGCCCTCTATCATCCAACCCAGTTATAAATTCCATGTTATGGCAATTATAATTTAAAAAAGCGATTTATCTTCAATAGACCTGAATTTCTGGAGTACAATTCCCATGCCATCCACCAAATACAACCTACTTGGAAGATACGGGATAGCCACTCTGTTAATAGAAACTGAATTGCAATTCTGCAGATAGTATCTGTGTATGTTTATTCATAACCCACATAACTGACCATGTTTCATCATTTCTTTAATGATGATACCATCATTTTGCAGTGCAGTAGCTGCATGGGGACTTCATGAACAAGTGATGAGCAGAAACAAGAAATATAAGTATGTATATGCCAGATGAAATGGAGTATGAAGACAATTGTTCAGTTTGAACACCAAAGCTGTAATTTCACAGAAAGATAATATTATTCAAAATTTCAGAACTTATTAATCACAACACATATCTTAATCTACTTACACCCTTAAGAACATTGGTGTTAAATCTGTCAACTATTTTACAATTACCTACTGTTAATACTGAGCATATTCATCTCATAGAAGTACAGCTTCACTATATTGTGCATAATGTCACTATACATCTGTCAGTTCAAGGAATCTCCACTTACTATTTCTTCGTTGCAGTTTGGCTAAAGAAAATGCCCTTATACTAAGGTATGGGAACAAACAGCAGACAATACAAACAAACAATTATATCTTGGTCAGATCTGAATCAACCTATGCCACAGTTGGTCAGTTGTTAGTTGGCATTAACTGTTCCATAATCCAAGAGGCATCAGAGAAAGATGCCATTAACTGTAGGTGTAGGAAGTAGTTATGGATAAAATGTGGATTTGACCATTTTCTGCCTGCAGTATTATTATAGAAGCAGGAACTGTGTGCAGTACTGTGAATTATACTGGTATATACCTGTGAGAAATCCATGAGGTTTATTTGTTGAAAAAGATTGGGAATGGATTGAAGACCTGTTCAATTTCTGCCTGTACAATACTGTAATAGTAGGAGCCATTTAGAATAATGGGAATTTTGTCAATATAAATCAGACAGGGTCTGTGATTTCTAAATCCATAATAGCATATGAGACTTAGCAAAATCTTTACAAGTTATGTTGCATGGATATTAAGATTGTAATTCCAATTTTCTAGGTTTTGAAGCACAACTGAAAATTGGAATATGCTTAGTACTCTGACCTGAAACTGAAGTCTAATTGAGGTATTTGCATTCTTGTTTTAACTGTAGTATTTTATCAATTTAAACATACAACAAGAAGTGCTACTGCAAGTCAATGTAACATGATGTTGCCTTTCCGTGTTAGCAAAGCATAGAAACAACTTATAGTTTAGGTGGAACTTGAACTTGGAACATAAATTATTGCAACATTTATGAGGCAAAGCTAGCACTCTAGAGACAAAATTCTTCTATTCTTCAGCCCACATTTTGGAAGGACATTTGTTCTCACTTTGATAAATGCAACATAAAAACTAGTTATTTGATAAATAATAGAGTGGAATGTTAATCTCTTTTCATTTTAAATTCTACAAGAACCTGGAAGGCCAGCTCTGTAATCCTAGACAGTACAGGCTCAAGGGTATATGGTGCCCATAGGCCACATTGACTGGTGGTGCTCTCCCATGGGTGTGAAGATTTGCATTTTTAGGATGATTCAGAATAAGGGGTAGTTTGGGTGCCCCTAAGCTTTGGCACCCTAGCCTGGTGCCTACTCAGCAACAGCTTAAAGCTGGCCTCTGCCTACATTCCACATAACTGGGAATAACTATTGGTATGGAAAATAATGCAATTTACAGGCTTCTGGTGTGAATCATGGCTGATTGAAGATGTCTTTGTGAATGAGCAGAGACAATGACCACTGTGAAGAACAAAAAACTGGTGAGTAGACCAGTCCTTCGAATCTCTCCGGAGAAGGAGAGATCAGGAGATTGCCCATGAGTGCTCTGAATGACAGCTTCTCATAAGAGTGGTCTCCCATGGGTTTGAGTGTCAGGAGCAGAGGGAGATGACATCTTTGCTCTCAGCAGTGGTGGAGCCTTTCATTAGGACACTAAGCCTGCTGAACTCACTTTCTAACCACATTCGGAAATGTTTAATTTAACCACTTTATGGATATTACAGACCTTCAAAACAGTGAGCTTAATTTGACATCTGGTAAGTTTTACCTTCTTTGGATTTAAGAAATTTTAAACAGAGGCATTAAAATAATATACAATATACAAACAGAGATTTTAAAATAATATACAATTGGCAAAAATCATTTTTAAAAAAGATTTTGATTTAAGAAAGTTTTAAACGGATTGGGAGATCAGAGAGTTTTGGAAAATTGGTTATTTTTGCTGTAAGCTTTGAAAAACAAGTATATAATTAAATAATATGGGAAAGACTGAAAAGGAACTAAACCCATATTAGGAACTGAAGCTTGATGAAGGTTGCAAATGGACACTAGAGGGAACTATAGGACCAGGCAGAAAAATGTTAAAATGGCTAAGCCACTATAACTTTTTCTTATATTATGGATAAAATTTTAGAAGATGATGAAAAAAATCTTTACCTGACATAGACATTATAGGGTTTGAAGGCATGGAAGACAACAATATTGGGATGACCAAAATGGGAATACAAAAGACAAATCAAGAAAAGGATCTGGACATGGAACAGCTATAACAAGAAATCCTGGACAATGCCTCTTTATGGGATTTACAAAGTAGGCTGGTGAAAGCTTTGAAGACTCCTTTTAAATGCCAAAGAGTGATGAAAGAGCAAATCCTGCAATGCCATAGGAATGATTTAAAGGTCAAGATTGTGCAGAGCAAAAAGAACAAATATAAAAGTGGACTATTTGACCAGGGATAAACTATTTGTTTGATATTTCTGGTAACTCCTAATGGATTTTTTGCTGAACTAGGATTGAAAAGATGATGATTTCTGGATTGCGTATAAATAGAATAGGCTATGGGGAGAAGAGGTTTTTTTATTTGTAACTTTAAAAGAGGGTGAAAAGTTAGTACATTAGCTTATGCTCAGTGTGATGAAGGTTGGAAGCCACTTTCTTATTATTGTCTTTGTTGCCTTTTACTTTTTCTTTTTCTCTTCTACTTTTTTTTTCTTTTCTTTTTCTAGCACTTTCTGAACTCCTGAAAGGATGGAAATTGGTAAATGAGCAATTAAAAAAAGGGTTAAGTGATTGAAAAGTTCCTCCCCCCTCCCTCCTTCTCCTCCTCCTCCTTCTTCTTGCCTTTGAGTCAGTTTTTGACTCCTGGCAACTGCCTAGACTAGTCCCTGCAAATTTCCTGGTAAGGTTTTTTGGAAGTGGTTTGCCCTTGCCTCCCTAGGGCTGACAAAGAGGGACTGGCCCAAAGTCATCTAGCTGGCTTATTCTTTTCTGATTTTAATTTCATTTGATATTTTCCCTTCTCCTCTGATTATTGTTGTTTTTTTGATTGATTGATTATATCAGATTAAACAAAGTATTAAAAGAGCTTCACAGCAAAGAGGTTTGTATAAACATGGATTTCAGCACTAGAATTCATAGACATAATTCCCAAGATGATATCTACCTCAACAGGTAGCAACACTTAGCCATCTTGCCTCGTCTTGGGAAAAGCTGGACGTTGAATGGGAGACAACAGGAAACACCAGTGCTAGAAGCTAAGTTGAAAAACATCCCAGAAGAAGGCAATGTATTGTGGCCCAATGACATATCCATGTAGTCATCAGGAGTCAAGCTTGACTTGAAGGAAACTTTATTCTAACACTGAAATAAATAACGTTCTTTAAAATTAAGGGATACAAATCATTTACAGAAGTGAAAGAATGTAGAGATAATGAAATAATTGTCTAATCAAATTGAGCCCTCAATGGAATCAGTAGATTCTTCATAAACCATCAGAAGCAAAAAACATCTGGAACAAACAAACAACAACACAAAATTGCAACTCCCAAGAAGCTGACATTCTACTTTCATCTAAGCACTAGACAGACAGACTTGAGAATTACTGTCCGCAATAACATTTTTGGAAAGTTTTCTTGAAAATCATAATAAAAGGATAATGACTAAAATTAAAACAGCTACTTAAAAAATCCCAACATATTTGAACTGAAAAAGGTGAGAGTCTTCATGTGATTATAAAAGCAGGAAGGTAAAAAGAAAAATGGATGATTCAAAAATATGAAAGCAACTCTAGGAGAAGAGTGAAACACCCCAGGAAAAGACTGACAGGAGATAAAGATATTACACATTAAATATGAGGTAGGGAAAAAATACAATCTCACTCAATTAATTTGTGTAAATGTTTCTGTTTCCCAGAAAGATTCTATGGATACCTTTTTTTTTTTTTAAGGAATAAAAGTATAGGATAATCTGAGTTTATCCTGCCACAGTTTCATAGTTTTAGGCTAGAAGTCTCTAAATCATAAAACACAGTATTAACCTAAATTAATGAGTAGTCTAGTATTTGCTTGTCACAGTAAACTGAGTGAGGAAAGCCTGCTTTTAGGAACATGTTTTTAATTAAAAAAAAGTTGACCCTAATGCAAAAATATATCTTCATTGCCTTCCAGTCAAAGGAATCTAAACTCATAAAGTTTTCTGAATGGTTTGGAACATGGAATAATGATAATCACCAAGCTAGATCCCAATAACAGTACTAATAAAATCCTAAACCACCTGGTAATTTATACGTGAAGGAAACAATGACATAAAAACAAAGAAGAGGAAAAAGAACAATAAGATGGAAAATGCTGGTCAAAGAATAGGCAGCATTTTCAGGCTTCTGGTATCACTATTAATACTAAAGTCAATGATAGCTATTACTTCATTGATATTAAACTAAATAAAGTTATATTTGATCTTTTATTAGTGCTGGCACTTTTGCTGAGATCTTTCTTAATGTGCCAGATTCTGTCTTGCAACAATTTATTAGTGTGAACTCCATTATTCAGGGCTTCCAATTAACATATATTAGGGTCATGCAAAGTACTAGAATGGGCTGTTTTATAATGCACAAGCACATAAATGAAGCATCTCTCTTCAATCATTAAAGCAGCCACATCTTTTGAACATTTGCATGGCTATCTCTACATATGCACACACAGCCACTTTATTGCAGGTTAAGTGTCTTGGTATACACACTCAGACAGACAGCTGGGAACAGTTTTTGAAGCAGACATTTGGTCCATGCAAAAAAGTGGCTGCTGTAATGCTTTGAAGAGGGGTGCTTTGTTTATGCTCTCACACATGATGAAGCACCTCATTCAAATGGTTTGCATAGCCCTAGCATTTATTGTGCAGAAAATTGCACAAATGAACATTGAGTCCCATCAAAGGGTGTGTTTTGAATATCACTACTTCTTATTCACTGATCTAATTTACACTGAAGTGAATAGCATCAAAGGAATACTTGAGAAGAGATTCTGAAACATTGAAATCCTTTTAAAAATGTTAAATCGTTAGAGACTTGCAAAGGCTAGGAATAAGTCTTTCCTGTCACATACTATAGTACCCTTAACTGGAAATGCCATGGCTTTGAAACAGAATATCTGCATACAAAGCATATCTCATCCTATTTAGTTATAGTTCCATCTCTCTGTCAGGGAAGTTCATTCTCATAAGATTTATGTCACCTGCAGTTGCATGATTCAGTCACACAAAAGAATGGCCTGTTCTCTGCAGAGGATCTGTGAATTTATCTTGGTGTGATTCACTGAGTGGGTTTTATCCCCTCAAACCAAGGAATATGGCCAGAACTGTGACACACTGACATAAACAGATGGCTCGGTGGTTCCCAAATGGTGGAAAAGATTTCACACATTCCGAAAACACTTCTTAAAAAATGTAAGACTGAATTAGGTGCCAGTCAGAAAAAAAATATGCATCCATTATGACAAAGGTGGGGCAGTTTTTGAGTTCCTTTGAAACAGTAATTAGAGTAGAAGTCAGTTGTGTATGCAAAAGATAAAATGTGATTTAAATTACATATGTGTGTGTATTTCATTAATCAGAACAAGAACAAGAACAACAACTATTAGCCCAAATCAGTCCACTGCCGGATGAAGTCCTTTGCACCGAATGTTATGAGCAATAATCTGTGCTGGTGTGTGTTGACAAGCAGATTTTTTTTATTCCAGGTCTATGGCTGAGAAAAAGTGCCTGGCCCAAATCACCCACCTGGCTTCTGTCCCTAACAGAGGACTAGAGCTTGGGTCTCCCCACTCCTAGTCCAACACTTTAACCACTCCATCACACTGCCTTGTGTGTCTGTGTCTGTGTGCATGCATATCTCTATCTATCTCAGTAGAAAAAGTGTTACTATCCTGCACTTTTCCTTATTAATTTAGGATAGAAATCATAGTTTTCAGCAGTAATTAAAGTGCTCCTCCAGGAGATGGTAATTTAAAGAAAAATGGACAAGCAGATCTGTAAATGTTCAATTGAAGAACAATGAATAATGCAGCTTCCATATATACATAAGAAAGTAATATTTAACTATAGATAATTAAATAAAAATTGTTTTCAAAGCCCTTGAGGTATGATGGGCATCATGATACCACTTATACCTAGTATAACTAAAGTGATTATGAAGTCTCAATGAACTCCAGGAATCAAAAGTATGTAATTTTATAATTCCAAAACCATTGTGTGAACATCTTTAATCTGATATGGAAGACCAATATGATTATTTTTACAAATGAGAAAAATCAGTCTATGATATTGACCTTATGCATCTTCTTCAGCTGGAAGCAAGGGGACTCCTTTTAAAATTTCTGAATAAAATAATACTCCAGAATCTCATTACTGTTGTAGAGGTGATATAGCATGTAAAGTGCTGATGATAGGGAGGCCTTAGACTTTGATAATTAATATTGAGTCAGAATACAAAATGTATGCTATTAAATGCCACACATGTAGAGATTATAGCTGTGCAAAGCTTTGATGGGGGCTTTGATTTAACAAAGCTTTGATCGAAACATCCCATCAAAGCAGATTTGCAAATGGAAGCACCAGATCAAATTAGGTGGCTTCAAAGCCCTTTGTAGCTTCCTAAGTGTTTCACATCTTCAGTAGCTTTGCTGCTGCTTCTGAGATTATACCTACAACACCCAATGTTGTAACCTGGGTTCCTTATATGGAGAATGAATGCGAGTTGAAGTTGAGTAGTGTAATGGGCTCCCTGATATTGATGTGAGCAATCAGCTGATGAGATCGATCAACACATTAAACTCTTTGCCTATCAGAGCTCTTTTTGAGTGACAAGGCTAACTGAGTGACAAGGTTGCTTTGGGCTTCATTCACTTTCTCAGCTCTCAGCTACCTAAATGTGGCCAGATAGAAGACTTAACTTTACTGTCTTTCTGCTAACAGAATTTTATACTTTTCTGTTGAACTACCATCACAACTGGAAGTTCAATCCAGCTCTATGAATAGGGGTTCAAGATTGACTGATCCAGTGTGTTCTCTTATTCTGAATCTTGCTTTTAAATTCTACATGACTGGGCAGGCTTAAGTTTCTCAGCAATGATTCATTCTATAGATGCTGGCTTTAACATTTGCATTTTTTTAAGAACAGGGATGACAAGATTATAATGTCATTTTTTCTATGTGAGCATCATTTCACATGACACTGTAATTCACTGTGCAAACCTGCATATGTTGCATCTGCTAAAGCACTGCCATCAACCCACAAACTTACACAACTAAGTTCTGAGAGTGATGACAGGGTCCTTCCAGAAATGGCTAGGCTTGCCAACTGGAAATTCAAATGAATTTCTAATGAAAACATGCCTCTTCCAATCTTGACTCTCCAACCTGAATGGGAGCAGAACTTATTTGAACAGGCATCTTTCAGATGCATGAGAACAATAAATCCATAATAAAACTAAGTGTGCTCAAAACATTTGGCCAAAACATGTAACTAAACTGACACTATGACCAGAAATGGCAATATGTAGCAATTTGATTACAACTGCTCAAATACATTTTTTTTTTCTTTTGTGCCTTCAAGTCAGTGTTGACACCTGGTGACTGCCTGGACAAGTCCCTGCAGTTTTCTTGGCAAGATTTCAGAAGTGGTTTGCCCTTGCCTGCTTCCTAGGGCTGAGAGAGAGTGACTGGCCCAAGGTCACACAACTGGCTTTGTGCCTAAGGTAGGACTAGAATTCATGGTCTCCTGGTTTTTAGCCTGATGCCTTAACCACCACACCAAACTGGCTTAAACACAATGTAGAAATAAGTTTATCTCCACAGAATAATTTTTAGAAAAGTATAGTACCATGTAAGATTTATTTTTGTGGATAATTTTTGATGCCTCACTAAAATATATTTGAAAGGAATTTTATGCTAGAAAGGGTTCCAAGCTTATTCTTCACATCAATCACAAATCCTCTTCCATTTTTCTGAGCTATTCAAGAAGGCCTGTTATATTGACATGATATCTTTTTACAATGTGGAAGAGGCTCCTTTGATTATAAATAAAGTGGATATATATCATTCCTCACATATTGTTTTCTTTGATGAAATCTGTAATGTTAAAAAGAAATAACTGCAACTGAAACAAGACGGGATTGTGATCAGTTCTTCAGGAATTCATATCCAACAGAGAAATGTTTCTATGAATAATCAATATGTGTTATTTGAAATATATAATTTACCTCTGATTTTGATAGGTTTTATAACAGAATGAGGTTACTCAAAATCAAAATTAGTAGAGCTGGCTAGCAATTATATACTATATTTACATTTGGTTCTTTTATATAAATAATTTACTGTTACAATGAGAAGACCAGATTCACTGACAATATGGAAAGAAGACATGAGTAGATGGGGGGCATTATTAAAATTTGGGAATGTCTTCCTTTCTGCAAATATTATATTCCTATTATTTTTATGTTAATAAATCAAGTTGTATCATCATCTATTTGGCATAAGTAAACAACACAATTAATATAGAGAATGCACTTATCAATGAATTAATTGACATGAACATCTGATTTGTGAGAAATCCGCAGAAAATTTCTATTCACTGTGATCAGAAGCTCTTTTCATCCACAGATCTCCTTGCTGTATATGAGGATTGGATAATCTACTTATTCATAAAAGTTCTATCTTATACATTTGAAGAAAGCAGCATGGTCCTCAGTATGAATAAAATAATCCGCTCTCACCCTATGGGTGGTCTATGTCTTCCTCAATCTGGGGTCCTCTACCAGAGGCCTGGGAGTTTGAGGGTTCTGAGCAGTATCTGAGCTGTTCCCAGCACTGCACTCTTCTGGACAGATAGCTCTGATGTTCCTGGGATCTGTTGGAGTCACTCTCTGTAATGGATTGGGATGAGAAGGTTCAAGGACAGAAACATCTCCTCAGTCCATAGCTTGAGCATGGGAAAGCAAAGAGGATGAGACTGGCACCACTCTAAGGAATTCGTAGTGTTTAGTTGCTGGCTTGGGGAGTTTAGAGTTAGTCTGACAAGATTCTGTCTAGCAGGTGTGAGCTAATAAAGTAACTGAGCTGTTCCAGTACTGTCTCGTGGAGTTTCTTGGGCTTAACCTGACACTCTACCAGCTTAGGTGTCACAGGATCGTGTGCTCCTACCACCACTGGGACCACTTTGGTCAATATATATTTCTTAGAGAAATGCACAAGTGTCTTTTGTGATTTCCCATCAAATTATAATCTGTAAATAGTATCATTAATTTGAATATATACTTGACCTTCTATCTTCCTGGATACAAACTAATCCATCACTCACTTTTAGCCAGGCCCTACACTAAGTCAAAAGGTGTCATTTTCTTTTTCAAAATACCCCCCCCCCCCAAAAAAAAAGGTTATAAAGAATTCTGTTATTATCTACTATATTTTCTGGTTATACCAAAATGGTACTGTCAATTTTGCAGTGGCTTTGAAACAGAACTCAGAAATGGCTACTTAATACCAGGACATTCTCAGCAATGTCCTCATACCAAGTTGAAAGCATTTCCTCTTCTTCATTGTGTTGTTTTCATATTGTTTTCAATAAGGAAGCACTTCTACTCATAAAATATAAGTAATAAAATAAACCTCAATTAGTTTTATGTACAGTGTAACCTCAAATAAAATGTGGATCAAGTGAAGATAATTGAGTTCAGGTAGGTCCTGAGACATATAAAAGCTATGAGTTGCTCAGTGCTTTTATGTTAGTTAAATTAGTAACTCATTAGAGAAACTTAACACATAAAAAGGATCATTACTATACACACAGAATGACTAATATAGATAGCCTATTGAAACATGGGAAGCACCTTATAAAACTCTTTTGCTAATAATTGATTTTTATTTTTGTTACATGTTCACATCACCTGGTAATAAGAATAAAATTATACAAAATAGTCTTTTAATCTCTTTGAGACTAGGTTTTCTGGGTAATTTCTGTAATAAGCTCTCTCTATGACATAAATAATTTCTTTATCTTCTTTTATTGTGTCTCAGTTTTTTTTTATTCCATCAAATATACTGTCTCTGATTATATTTTTAGTCACAGGGTTTCTATGGAGAACAGTGTTAAATTGAACAGTCCAGCATAGCAACTCCCTGATAAATCTAGCTTCTTGATAGTTGCAGTCCTGCAGGAAAGAAATAACTCTTGACAAAACTGTCCAAGATTGTAAATATTTTTAAAATAAATCATTTGCATCTATAGCATAACCAAATAATTCCAACCCAAGAGATATCAGCTGTGAAAGCTTAAACCAGTATAAAATTCCGGTCCAAGTTCCTCCATTAGACCAACAATTTCTGATCTAGTCAACCTCCTAAAACTCCAAATTAGACTTTTTCGTGGAAAACTTAGAGTGGGGTTAATGATAGAAATAGAGAAAAAACTCAGTAAAAGGAATTGCTGTATCCATAAAGGTGATGAATAACTTGCTAGAAATAACATTAAAAAGCAGCAATATCAATTCCAATATTAGATCTGCAACATTCTTATTGCCAGGCAATATGGCTGAATGATTCACTGAGTGCTCACTTTTCATGAGCAACTTTTAATAATATGTCCTGTGTCACTACTCATTTGCACTTGTACTGCAGAAAATTCATAGAACATTGCTGCCTGACCATGTTTTCTCATTTACCAGATTAAGAGATGGGAATAATTAGAAATAAATAGAAATTAGAAATACAATGGCTTGTTTTTTACCTTATTTCCATTAACAGCATATTCTTTGCATAGCATGGCATTCACTTCTCTTTTCTCCAGCCAATTAAATCATTTTTCTTCACTTATCTGTATGTTATTATCTCACTAATCTCACAATGTGCTAAACCAGAACCTCATCCTGTGGACACAAAACTGTGTAATGTATTTGGAAATCAGGTTGCTTTCTAGCTTGACATCTGGATTTAACCGAAGTTGAAATGCTGGCTTTTGTTTTGGCCACTCCCATTAGCATACAGAATCCAGTCAATTAAAAATCTCAAGAAACTTTACTTCTTTCAGTCCTAAAACAGGCTGAACACATCTTAAAGAAATGGTGTTGGGAATTTAAAAGTTAGGCGGTAGTATAGCATCTATGCACTCAGAATGCACTGCACATTATTCTGACAAGAAGCCAAGCACACTTCTTTGGCTCCATCCAGTTGCTAAGCAACATTGACACAGACCTCTAATAAGGTCCACACTCTGGGTGACCCCTGCTTTTGTATTTTTAAGCTGTAAGGACAAATTAGCAATTAATTTGTTCCTTGGTGTGAGCCCCCACTATTGCTATTCAAACAGCTCTAACAATTGATATAATCAAACTTGATGTAGAGAAGAAGAATCAAAATGCAAAGAAAGGCTACAATGTTTGGGTGCAAACATCTGGGGGGAAAATTACAAGGATTTTGATAAAATAATGTATGCAATCATTATGGTGTGGGAAAAACAGAGGGTTGTTACTTTTCTAATTAAAACTTTAGGCTGTTGGATGATGAGTGTCTAATAAAGCTAGCCAATAGTAACCTAGCACCTTTTCAGGTATGTCAGCTATAATCTGCTGTATCACTTACTTCCATAAAATGTAGAGCTTATTTATCTTGGATTAGTTTAATTGATATAATCATAATCATAATAATTCTGCCAGGTTCAGAGACCTTTGTTGCTGGGATGGAACAATAGAGTAAGACTTTTCTGATTTGCTGGTTGGTCACCTGGTTAGCCCCTTTGGGATGTTTATTTCTTCTGCTTATAACCCTACTTAAGGTACCTAGCTTGCTACTACTGCCACTGATTCAGGTAGGCTTAATCATAAACAATCTCTTCCACTGAGCCGAGTGCAACTTAGTTCTGTTTCTAGACATAATACTGCATACATAGATGCATTCACAATTTGGGCACTTTCCAATCCATTAAGCTAGTTAGTGGAGTAATCTATACGCTTTGTGAGCTGCATTGGTTGTCATAGGCTTCCGGATACAATTGAATGTAGTAGTTATCATCTATAAAGGCCTTCTTGGTATAAGGCCTGATTATTTGAAGAACTGTCTCCCGTGGTCTCTGCCTGCCCTGGACAATCAGAGTTGGCATACTTTGGGTCCCATTGATTAAACAGTATCACCTGATGGGACCTAGGAACTGGGATGACTGTCATAGTGACTGTCCTCAGGAGCAGCATTGCCCAGAGATTCAAACAGCCTGAACCCTGATCTTGTTATATGAACCTTGAATAGCTGGCTTTTCCCCCAGGCTCTGGAAGAGGAGTTGCAGGGGAAGGCTTTGAGAAATATGTGGCGTTGAGGGTTATGATTTTATTGCTTTTTCTGGATGTCTGTTATTCATTTTTTTTTTTTTTTTGCTGGTTATAATGCTTTAGACTGCTTTAAATAT
Source organism: Python bivittatus (assembly GCF_059951505.1). NCBI lineage: Eukaryota > Metazoa > Chordata > Lepidosauria > Squamata > Pythonidae > Python > Python bivittatus. Next base: position 15,010,790 of record NW_028277058.1, on the reverse strand, counting down.
TTACACTGCCCAGAGTCATCATGGAGTCAGGCAGACTTAGAAATTTGATGAATGAATATGTTTCATTCATCATAATTCCTTAGCACATGAACCAAGTCTTCTTAACTTAAGAATTCTATGATGAATGTTTCTTTTATACAATGGAAAGGAGAAGGAATGGGAAGCAAATAATTTCTTTGCTCCAGATTTGAAAATTCCCCTTGTCCGTGTGAAATTCTGCGTGCTTCGTCAAAGAAGAATCAACACCATTAGCTGATCTGTCAACTGTATTGGTCTGTAGGGGATCAGTGTGATGCTATGTAAATATGTACTCTGTGAGAATGGATATATAAAAAATATGCTTTTGGTGTAATCTCAAAGAAAAGGGAGCTGCCTCCAATACTTTTTAAGTGTATTGGGCTTCTCCAGTAAGGAAAATGCAAGACAGTAAAGCCTACTGCCCTATGAATTTTGGGGCCTTGCGACTGCTGATAGCTGAACTCTTTTTTTGCATAGGATCTACTGACCTCCAGTAAAATATAGCATTTAAGTATTCATTAATGACCTTTCTCCATTTAATGAAGGTTATAATGTAAGTTTCATTTGGTTAGTTGATGTATTGAGTCTCTGTGCTGAACTGTCTCCATAAATCATGTTCATAAGCAGTATCATTGATAATAACTTTGGGATACTATTTTGAGATATATTCCAAACCACCCTATATTGCTCTGTTCATTCATCCTCGATTATACTGTTCAGCCTGTACTGATATTAAAAATCACTAAGGGAGATACACCTTGGAAAGTACTTGACTTTCAGATGAAAATATATTTAAAGCCACCCTCATTCTTTCTGACTTTTTAAATGAAACATATTTACCCTTGTGCTTGATAACAGAAGAGGCACCCCCCTCCCCACAAAATCCGATTTTTCAAAGAACGCAACTTAAGTTGGCTAAAGTTACTTGGCATTCAATGGATTTGTAATCCTTCTATAAAGTTTTTTATAGCATTGCTCAAGGAAAGCATTGGTCTCAAAAATGCAATTTAAGAATTTCATATCTATTGAATTTCTGACTTGCTTTGATATCACCTGGGCATTTAATGCTCTATTAACAATGAGCACTTTAAAAATGTATTTTGAGCTATTGCTTTGATCTAGATGTCTTTCTGGCAGCTTAGAAAATGGAAAAAGTATACAGACTAGAGAAAATGTCTATATAAAAATCCTTCATTTGGTTTTACTAGTACTGTACTTTGGTGAAATAATATTATATTTTGTTTAAACTGCTGTTTCTGACATTGTGAATCTCTGATTTAAAGGCAAAGCAAACATTTAAATACAAGTAAGTAATCATGCTATTAAAACATATGTGGTGAACCATCAACCTTCTACAATTTATTTACAAGTGTGGATATGGCTCTGTTAATTCATAAACAATAAATGAAAACGAATGGAGGTTGCTCCTGAAAAGCTAGTCCATAAGGCTGTGAGTATTTTGGAGCATGTAAGGGTATGTCTGCAACTTCTTAAAGCAACTTCATCTTTTCCCAGAATTTCCCTTACTGGTACAGTTATTCATGTAAAATTTGGCTTGTGGGGTGGTTGCTCATCTCATTATTTTGTTGATGCCTTGTTTTAATCTTTAATACAGAAGTTCTGTGGTTCCCAATTCCAGCCATTGCCCTAAATCTGTTGGTGGTTCACAATGGGTTTTCTGCACACAGTCTTCATTCATTCTAGACTTGATCTCACCCTTCATTTCTCAATTAGTTATGATAATTTAGCTGTGTGTCACCATTATGTCCATATCCTTGAAATACTTTTCCAGGACATCTGAAAAACATGTTGTTCCTCAGCCAATCTGGTAAGCACAGAAACATTAATTTCTATTCTCCAGTAAGATGGCTAGGAAGTCACTGAAGTATGGGTGATTGGACTGTGTTTTCTGTTTGTCCAAACAAGTTGGAGCACATGCGGTTAATCCTTCTTATTTTCTCATTCTCATTATATCATCTCAAAGCAACATACCAGCTCTTTCTCAGCCACAGTGCTTGATCTGAAGAGATACCTTGTGAGAGTGGCAATGGTACGTGTCTTCCTTAGCAGACTTTCTGTCACGATGGCAATTTTCCTCTCCCCCCACTTGGCCATCTTTTATTAACGTATTCTCTTCTCATACAAGCCATCTTTTTGTGTGTTGCTATGGTGCTTGCTAGCACTATAAACATGTTTTATCTTGTTTCGGTTTAATTTATTCATGTTGTCATGCTAGAGTCCTGCCTGTGACATTCTATGAAAAAGGCATTGGTTTGACACCATGGCAGAGACATAACATGAACAAAAATAAGGGAATTATTTACATAAAGGGATAAAGTGCCACTTTTCAGTTGCAAGGGTTATATTAATTGTATCACATTTAGCTTAAATATGTATTTGTTTGCATAATTTATGTACTCCCCAATCAATTCACTCTGGATACTGTACAAAAAAGCCACAATGTCTACAAAATAACCCTTCCACAGCCCTCCTTGAAATATCACTGACCTGTAACTGACAATATAAGGAAGAAAAGGTTGATTGTTGTTCATTTTCCAGAAACCAAAATCCACCAAAAATGCATGCTGTTGTGTGGGTTTTAGAATACCAAGTGCACCTCTGCCTTGGTATCTTTAGAATACCAAGTGCACCACATCCTTCTTATTTCTTGTAGAGTTGGGACCTTAAGTAGACCCTCTCTAGAGGTCTATACATGATGAGCAATATTAGGCGGAGTAATATGGTCCCTAATGTAATGCAGCACCACACCTTTATAAGTAATAACCAGAACTTTCAGTGGGGTCAGGAAGTCCAGTGACTATCAGTGAAGTGACTGAAAAATAAGTTAAACTCTCCAATAGTAGGTTTCTTCCACTACCAGTCTGGCTGCTGCATTTTGGACCACATCAAGCTTCTGACATATCTTAAAAAACAGCCCTACATTGAAGAATAATAAAAACATTATTATTATTTATTAAACTTTTATGGTCCCTGACTCTAAACAACTCTGGGCAGCTCACAACAATCAAATAAATTACAGTGAAATCAATACAACATAAAAGATAAAGATAAAGATGGCAAGTGCAATGAAGTGAGCAGTCTCCCTCTCCCTCACCAAAGGCTTCGGTGAAAAGCTAAGTCTTCACAGCTCTTCTAAACAACAGCAGAATGGGACATCTGGATCTTGGGTACATTCAAGGCTTTCTGGTCCATATAGGACCATAACCAGCATACTGGAAAAGCAATCTACATCTATGGACCTGTTCCTTTGGAGAGCATGATCCTGTCTAAAGTAACTCCTGGAACCAATATTTTTTGAAAGTCAGAATGTGTCTGGGTCCCCCATCCTTGTCAGTTCTTCAAAACCAGAACTACACAGCAATAGTCCTGCTGTTTCTGGCTTTTAGGATGAATTGATGGTTCCTTAACAATTTGATGAAATTCCTTGGGGTCAGATTTCTGTTAATAATTTTCCAGTCCTGGCTTCTGTCACCTGCCTACATCGCTTTTCTCCAGATCCAGACTTCAGGACTTTTCCTAGTAGAATTCTCTCAGATGTGAAGATTTTATTTTCTTCCTAGATCTGAGTTTTGGTTTCTTCAGCTGCTAGCTCTGGCCTTTCTCCAATCTACCACCAATTGTCTCCCAGTGATCTCTCCCTCTTCAATTATTTAAATTGTTAACCTGAAACCCTCTCTCGTAGCAACTGTAACTAAGGCAGCGACAATTATTTTATATCTAATACCTAGTAATAAAGCCAAAGTTTGTTAACAAAGCCAAGGTTTGAAACCAACCAAGTTGCTTTCATCATAACTTCACACAGAGCTTTTTCACAAAATATAAATACAACACAGCATAACAAACAGCTAAAAAATACAGCATTTCTTCTCTGTACTGTATTATCCTGTTAACCACCTGTTCCCAAGTTCAAAGCCAGCTTACTAGGAATTTCTCTGTCTCACCCTCTCATGGGTTTATTGCAGCAGTCATAATTTTTTCTCTTGCAATGCTTTAAAAAAGAAAAGTTGGATTTATTTTGGTAGAAAATTGGTATTTCTGGATTTAGATATGAATTGTTCTGAATCCTAGTTGGCTGGGAATCTAATAGCACCTATTGACTTCAGGTTCTGTGAAGTGGAAGAAAGACACTAGTCTTGGTGGACTCTTGGTCTGATCCAGTGTCATCTTAGGCATCTTCAGGGGTGAGCAAAGGAAGCAAGTGACAAAATGTGTATCATGATGGGGCAATACAAATTCCACGACTTAAGTCTTTGTGTCCAGTGTCAGACACAAGTAAGAAACCCCTTGGTTTGCACCTTGACATCATTTTTTTTCTTCTTCTTTTTGGTCACCGTGGTTGGCCCAAGCACCTACGTCTGATTTTCTTACTGGAATCTGCCTATCTATCCTGCTCAGGTATAAGCATGTTTCAAATGTTATACTGTACATTTTGTATACTGTCTTCTTTGATTTAAAGCGTTAAATATGGTGTTGCTTATACTGTCTGTGTGTGTATGATGCCAACATTTCAATTTCTACTGAAATTAAGCAATTATATTTTGCACTGATTAGAGTAGAAGAATTAGGCACGTACTTGAATCTCTTCTATTTACACAATTATGGGTTGTTCTTATAATGTACATAATGAATTGTGATTTTATTTGTCATACTCTTTCATTGCCATAAAACAATGGAAATCAATTTAAAGCGATTGTAATTCACCAAATATCAGAACACAAATTCACAGTGTGTTTAATAATCATAGCCAAACATTAAAAATGAATGCAGCAAAAGATTATAGGAGTAGTCGAGAAGTGTAAGGATGATTAATTCTTTTAAGAATGTAAACATGACTGATCATCTAATGAAAATAAAAGGAAAGCAGGACGCATAAAATGAAGCATTTGTTTCTAAGTCACAAGATGTACGTATTATCTCTGGAAAAAAATAGTCAGCATAGTCAAGGGATAGTTAATGATAATTAGTGAGAATAGTTTTTGAAAGGATTCTTTAAGTACAGGAAGAATCTTTGTCCTTTACTCGTAGATGCTTAGCCTGGCAGTCCTGATTTTCAGAAACAACATACCTCTGAATACCAGGTCTTGGGAATCTCAGCTGTATGAGCCTAGTTGAAGCAGCTGATTGGCTATTGCAGGTAGACAAAGTGCTGAAACAAGGCCATTTGTCAAATCTGACACAGTAGTACATACATTCTGTTGCTTTCAAGAGAGAATGAGCATGCATGGTTTTATACTGATTGGGGAGAAAGAGCATCCAGGAACTGAAACCCCATTCTCTTCTAACTTAATAACAGAAAACCACATTGCCACAATGCAGGTGTAAGGAGAAAGGAATAATTCACATGAGCTGGTGAACTAGTACACATGCTATTTCCTCCTTTTCTTTCCCTTGTTGTTATCTTGACTGAAACACTAGGACTCTTTATTGATGAATTTTGTTCCACTACCGAAGAAACCTGTCAGCAGTTACCTCTCCTGGTGATGTGGCAGGATAATAGGTTTTCTGTTGTTCTGACAAAAATATTTGACATCTAAAATTTAGTAACTCGTCTGAACTCTGTGTGATGGTACTGATGTCTGGTATTACTGCAAATGCCAAGGCAATCTTGTGGAAATCTCTTATATATGTGTGTAGTATTGGTGGCCTTAAAAAAAAAAAGCATCATCGTTAAGAAAATTTACCTCTCTTGTGTGACCTTCCACAAGATGATTACACCGCAATGGTCCATGATACATCAGGGGGTCTAACATGATCTGCCAGTGATGACAGGCCAATAAATGATTAGAAATCCTCTATCTCAGTAAACCATATGGAGGATGATATGAAGGCACTTAAAAAAAAAAAAATAACTGCTTCTTAGAGATACTCTTCTCCTGGTGTTCCTCTTTAATCTTTGACCTGATCTGCAAGGAGTGATCATTCTGGCTGTCTTATGGAGAGGTTTCCATGAGTAATAAGAAGATTATTGCACTCTGTCAAATGTCTACACAAAAAAGCTGTATTTTGTTTGCAGATCTGGAAATATTTTATATGTTAAGCAAATTACAGAATCTTTTCTACCTCAGGGGCAACAGTAGATGAATTGGAAAGGGGAAGTGTTCAGGTTTCCCAGACCCTGCATAGCACTAGAATTATATGAAAACTTTGGAGATATAATAATACACTTTTATCTTTACATATAGATGTATGCATTACAGATATAAATACCAAGAGCATTAAAACTGTAGCACAATGGAAATGGCTTGATCAGTGTTTCTCAACCTTGTCAACTTTAAGATGTGTGGACTTCAACTCCCAGAATTCTGGGAATTGAAGTCCACACATCTTAAAGTTGACAAGGTTGAGAAACACTGGGCTTGATAAATAAATTGCAGTTCGGTCAGTAATAACTTGTTCAGCTAGATCCTATCACTTAGCTATATGACCTTGGCTGGTCTCAAAAAGTTGAGCAGGATTGGACCTCATTAGTATTTTGTTGGCATTCCACAAGAAATCCCAAATATCTAGGGCTGCTTGGGAAGTTTAAAAACATTATGGAAGAAAGCAATACAAACAATTTTCAGACAGTTGCCAGGAAAAGCATATGATGTTGTCTAGGAAGTCATCCAGTCTAAAGCTCAGCTTGAAGGATACTTTAGCTTTGATATTAAGTACAAATTACCCTGATGCACATTTAATGATTTGCTTAGTTGGTCTTCTATAATCACATTGCCTTTCAAAATGATGACTGGGACAGACGGTTTTTTATTTTCATAATTATTTTATTCTGTATTTCAATAATGTTATTTCAGTGATATCCATGGCACATTCTCCTGATAATTATAAAGAAACTTATCTCCAACCTATTCATTTCTCTTGTGATTATGTTAACATAAAGTAGTACCCAGCTTTGAATTCCAGATATTATTTTCAACTGTACACCTGTCAATACAGTTTTTGTTGTGGAACAGACAAACCTGTTTACCACAACACAGCAAAACAGATGTGAATCCTATCTTTACAGGCAATATTTTTCTAAACAAAATTGATATTTTGCTAAGCTGCTTGTTTCCTTCTTTCATTGAATCAGCTGATCTGATTCTTTCTCTGTGGGGGAAGAGATTTTGTAGAAATAAAAAACCCTTTTTAGGAGTGTTGTTGTTGTTATCATCTCAAGAACAATCCTATAGAGACAAAAGCTGAAAGAGCTATTTGGCTGGTTGTTAAAATTAGCTTATATAGGATCCAATCACTTTATTTTTTCTGTGCTTTTATAATCTCCAAACATTCTTATTGAGCAGGTCAACAGGTACACTGTGAAGTCTTTGTAAATCATAACCTCACTGTTCCTGTAATATATAATGTGACCCTAGCACATCTTCAAAATTGTATACTGAGTACAAGCTTCTTATCATACAAATAAATTGGGCATTTCTTTGGGGTTATAAACAGAATAATTCAACTGCATTTCCCAAGTTTGAAAATATTCTGGCTACTTAAGCAAGTTTTCTTTGTATTCAGAAAGCAGAATTCACACATTTAATCTTTTCTACATGCTTAATAGAATCATAGTCACCTGAAACCAGTTTCTTTTAAAGAAATGACCCCACTTACATCCTTAATGGGAACAAACATGAAAAAAAATGAAACAATTACATTGCAATCATTCTTAATATTTCATTTTAAATGTTACCATTTAAAATTGTGGTATCTATCAAAAAGAGAACAGGAAGTGGGAATTAAAATGCAAGAGTGACCTAATTTTCTATTCCACTGTCTCAGGTATAATTTCTAACATAATACATTTATAAAAGATTCTTTGCATGCAGGCAGCCAGCAATGCAAGCACACCAGCCTTTTATGTGGATTGGTTCAGGGAATTAACTCTCCCATTCTGCCATTTGTTTGAACCAGCTGCTGCCACCCGGATTATAAATCTTCTGTTAGAATATTCAGAGTAAACTTAATACTTGGCTGCACAAATGCAGGCAATCTAAGCACTTGCTAACATAAGAAAGCAAGCAAGCTAAATAGAAAGATTTTGCTGAGATCCAGTCCAATGTAGCATAATGTTCTGGTCTGACTTTGCAAGCTCTGCTAGAGGGTTTATGATCATTTTCCCGTGCTATAGACAAGGGTTTACCAGTAAGTACATTTCTCCCCTTCTCTTAACCAAGGTTCATTCACTTAAAATGGAGGACCAATGCAAGCCATACTGAAGCAAATGATATTTACACTGCTAGTAAAGCTAGAAGATTAGTTTGATCCTACTTTAGGGTGGATTGTTCCTCTGAGCTATAATTCCTGTTTCTTGTGACTAAAATACACAGGATGTAATCACTGATATCTATTGTTATGGATAAGGTTTCCCATAACAAGTATATCACCTCACACTGCAAAATCCAGTTCTTATATAGGCCATTGTCTTGCTCAGTTCACAAAAACATTTTCCTTAAAAAAAAAATCAACATGGTTTTGCACATGGCTGATTCTCCTTGTATCTTTTATCAGACAAAACCCTCTTTTCAATTATTGAGTTGTCTTTGCTGATTTTTTTTTATTTTTTTGTTATTTTGATTTTGAAATTGTAAGTGATCTTAAAGGTAGCCTAGAAATATTTTTAAAAAGTAATTAAAATACAATATATAGATTAGCCAATTTTATTCTCATGGTATATGATGTAAGCAAAGTTGGGAGAGTGATCAAGGTCCCCTATGGGCTCTTTCCCCACCATATACTTAAATGGGGGAGGAAAAGGGGATGTAATGGTATTGTGAGAACTCTAATGGTATTTAATCTCACTGGATAAATTAACTACATTTTAAATTAATACAAAATCAGCTTCAGATGATCTCCAGATGTGCCTGGAGTGAGGAGCAGACATAAGGTTTCAGAGGGACCCCATCGACAATCAACAAAGTGCCCACTTCTGATCTCAACAGGCAAGGTCTTTGCACAGAAGAAATAGAAAAGATCAGGAACAGTGTAGAGATTTCCTGTCCAACTCCCCACAAGAAAAGAGGTGAAAGAGGCAAATGATGTTATCATGACCTGGATCAACTCCATCCCCGAGAGCCATGGAACCAACCAGGCACCCATCCCAACCGCAATTAGAAATGCTCCAGCAACCAAAAGACCAGGAGAATCATCCCAGCATCAAGGAAATGATTTTAGTCCTAGAAGCCATATATTGACCAAGGGGCCCCATGAGCAACAAATCTATTTCCCTAAAGTATTCCCAAATTCCTAGCCCTTCATTCCAACCTAATGTTGTTTCAGTCAAAAAAGAGAAAGTTGAAGTTGGAATGGGATTGCTGGAAAACTGGCTTCCAGGGCAAAAGGTCCCCAATTAAAACATCTGAGGGAAGTAGTAGCATTGGCAGTAGCACAGAGGCACTCTTTGTTCACAATGATGGTGCTAGTTTGATTTGAGTTTGATTTTCTCCAGATGAAACAGCCTTTGTCCTTAACTTTGTTTGGAATCTGGATATGGAAGCCAGGAGACTTACTTCTTAGAGATTGTACTTTCTGCTCCCTCAGAGTAGATAATGAATGAAGAATGCTAGAAACAAGGGGACATTTATAATGGCTCCCTATGGTGCATCTCTTTCTCTGATGTTTCTTTAGTTACATACTAGAAGCAGGTATGCAGGCTGCTAGATATTGTCACAGAAAAATAGGAGCTTTTCTTTCTTAAGCGTTCCTCAAATAATAGGGAAGACACATCAATTCCTGACAGTAATATACAGCTTGGAGCAGATCACAGAATTATAGAATCGTAGTGTTTGGGGGGGGGGCATTTTGTCCATCACATCCAACCTCTGCTCGGTGCAAAAATCAAAATTAAAGCACTCTCAACAAATGGCTATATGGTCTCCACCTGAATACATCCAATGAAACACAATGTACTCAAATACACAAACACAGTAAACTGCTGAATCCTGACTTTAATGATAATTTTGAAAATATGCATGAAGATACACATGTGCATCAGGAGCATATTTCCTTTGGCAAATACATCCGTTGGTTTCACTCCTAATATGTAAATCACAGATCTCAGATTGGTTTCCCATTTGAATTTTACAGAAATTATGTAAAGCTGCAAAGCTAGATCAAGGAAAAGGGCTGAGTATATCATAATAAAAGCTCTTTACCCAAGGTGAGCCGTTTGTATCACTGTGAGAGCCAGTGCTCTCTCCACTGCCAAACAGTGCAGTGCCAGACTATGGAAATTCAGATTCAAATCTCCCTTGTTCATGGAGCTCACTGGATGACTTTGAGTTAGTCATTCTCTTTTAGCAGACCCTACTTCACAGGTTATACTGAAGATCAGTGTTTCTCAACCTTGGCAGCTTTCAGATGCGTGGACTTCAACTCCCAGAATTCTGGGAGTTGAAATCCACCCATCTGAAAGCTGCCAAGGTTGAGAAACACTGCTGAAGATAAACCATCTATGTGCATCACCCTGAGCTTCAAGTAAAAAGACATAATAGAAGCAAATATGTGTAGCTCAGGGTTGAACTGTGGAGTCCTTGGGGTTCTCTGAGCTTGGCTGTTTTCTTGCAAACATTTCATTACCTGGCTAGGTAACATCTTCAGTGCTTGAATGGAATGGGCTTTGCTCTCTGTTTATATACAGTGGTATGCCCTGCCAGTGTTGGTGGGGGTGTGAGTTTTGTTTTATTTTTTCCCTCTGGTAGTTCCTTGATTAGGGTATTGTTTACTGCTTGTATGTCTGGTGATAAACTTGGAGTTAATCTCTGCTTATCTGGGTAATGATTGCTGGTGAGGAGATGTTCTGGTCTTTTGTTTTCCTTTCTATTGTCTCTTTTGAATAGTGTGTAGATGTTGTTTATCTCTATGTGCCTGTCTTGTCTGCCTTGTCTGAATACCAAACTTCCAAGAATTCCCTTGCATTTTTGGATTTGTGTTGGTCTAAGATGCTGAGTTTCCTAGTTGAAACTATGGTTAAGTCTGTCCACGTGTTGTGTGATTAAGGAGTTTTCATCATGTCTTCTTGTTAGCAAAATTGGAGAGTTCCTGACTCTCCCCGGTTAGGATTCAGTCCAGCAGAAGATCAGACACGAAAACACCAGCTGAGATTTTAAAGTTTTATTGAGAGCAAGCCAATAGAGACAGCTGGGGTCTCCCCTTAATGCAGAGAAGCACCCTGATCATATTCAAAGAAGAAGATTTTATACACATGTCTTACACAGAGATACAGCAATTAAATTGATTGGTTAAAATTGGTATAAATTCGGGATCCTCCTTATTATTAGGGGAAACTTATCTCCCCGATGACCCATTGGTTGCCAGTCAAAGTTCGGGGCACCCCCTTTGATCTTCTAATATTTATTGTTTCATGGAATGCAGAGGCATCACCAGAGCAGCTAAAGGGTGTTCTGAAGGCTATCAGATTGGGGTCACTTCCTCCCATATCTTTATGGCCTCGACACTTAAGGAGACAGGATGTCTGCCCAGTGTCTTTCAACAATAACAGAAATGAGAGAAATGTGTGAAGGTTCATGAACATTAGTTTCCTTGTCATCCCTTGGCTCCCTAAATGTAAGGAAATAAAGATGAGAGAAACTGAGAGCCCTTTTTCATAAGGTTTCATTCTGACTGCTAGTTGGTGTTCACGGATGCACTCTGCAAGCCTTCTGCCTGTCTGTCCTACATAGTGGTTGTTACAGTCCTTACACTCTATGTTGTAGATGACTCCTATTTTTTCTTCTTGGGCTACTGGGTCTTTTGGTTTGCTTAAGATGTTTTGGAGGGCTTTAGTTGGTTTGTGTGCTATGGAGATGCCATGTGGTTCTAATAGTCTGTTGGTAGTTTCTGAGACGTTTCTGATGTATGGCAGTATTATCCTTTTCATAGCTTGTGTTGGTTGTGTTGTAGTAGGTTGAGTGGTCAGGCACTTCTTGATAAAGTTGCGTGGATATCTATTTTGTTGGAAGATGTTGTATAGGCGGTCTGTTTCCTTTTTCTGCTGTTCTGGGTTGCTGCAATGTGTTTGTGCTTGTTTGAATAATGTTCTCACACAGCTCCTCTTGTGGGAGGTTGGGTTGTTACTTTGGTAATGGAGTACTTGATTACTGTGGGTTGTCTTCTGATAGACTTGGGTTTCTAATTTGCTGTTGTTTCCTCATCAGCAGATATCCAGGAAGGATAGTGTGTTGTTGTTTTCTTTCTCTCTGGTGAATTTTATTCCTTTGTTGTTGATAGTTTCATGTGTCTTCTCTAGTTGTTCCTTTTTTAATATAACAAAGGTGTCATCTACATACCGGATCCATACTTTAGGTTGTACGTGTGGAAGTGCTATAGTGTCTAGGCATTGCATTATAATCTCTGCTATGAGTCCTGACAGTGGTGATCCCATGGGTGTGCCTTTGATTTGTATCTCTTTGATTTGTATTTGAATTGTATTCGATTTCATCACCCAGATAAGCAGAGATTAACACCAAGATTGTCACCAAATATACAATCAAGCATAAACAATACCCTAATCAAGGAACTACCAGAGGGAAAAAAATAAAACAAAACAAAACCCAAGGAACCCCAAGGACTCCAAAGACATAACTGTTATCATAAATATAAATAAAACAAATGTTCATATATACACTTCATCAGCCTCAGAACATAATTGCCATATCATTTTGACCTAATCACTTTAATCGTTCATATCAACTGTAGACTGATAGAGCGTGCTGCTGAAAGTCTGTTAAAGAAGTTAATGCTTTTACTTTAAGAGTAAATCAGTATTTAGGCTGTGCCACAAATACTAGATTGTTAAAACAAAGGTTAATGCTAAATTAATGAAGATCTCATCCTGATTTTTCATATTCAGTTCCCCATCATTATCATCATCATTTCCTCCTATCATCTCTGCATTTCTTGTCCAACTTGTTTCCATGTTACTCCATCTCTCCATCAACTCACCTTCCCCTCTTTCCCTTATTAAATATATTCACTATTTGATGAGGCTGTAATGACTATGAGATATGTGGAATCCTCCTCTTCCTTCTTTATAATGTAATGAAGCAGCAGCCTCCTTGGGGAGAGTCAGAATTAACAAGCAGATAGATAGTCTCAGTGCAAGCTTTATTCCCTTTGTACATACGTGCATGTTCCAGAGGGATGAGCTTGTATTGCAACACTTGGTCTGCCATCTTGCCAATTTCGACACCCTTCCCCCATGAAGGTCACAGTCACGAAAAAAGCATTTTCCTGTCATTCTCCCCTGTCACAGTGTGCCTGGGTTTACACATATTGGAAAGACATAGATGTTTTCGGAAAGAATTAGGAAAGGGACTGGAATTAGCTTTTCCAGTTATCCAGTGTGATATAGATAAGCCAAACAATGAATAAAATTAAAGAATTCCACAATCCTGTATTTGAGAAAGGTAATACGGGGTCCAGAAACCTCCTTAGACCATAAAAGCAGCCTGCTTTACTCATATCTTTGGAATAAGGATTAAATGGTTGGGTAAAAAACAGAAACTCCTTTCAGGGATTGGAATATCTAGTCTTAATACCCAGTTGATTTCTACATATTGGAAATCCCATGTATTGTACTTTACAGCAGGCAACTGAAGAAGCAGAACAGATTTTCAAATCTTCATTGTGGCATAACAAAGCTGTGTCCCAGCTCACCTACAACTGCAGTAGCAGAAAGGGAAGGAAATATGATTCTGAATTAAGGGCATTCTTGCTGGATTAGGAAAAAAAGATTTCAAAACGAAGTCATGCAACTTTGTAGGGCTCACAGGCTGTATTTGGCTTTTGAATTCTTTGTGAGTGGTCAAGCTTCACACCAGGAAACAGCTGTGAATCCCAGCTTTGCAGACTGTTAATCCTTTATTCAAGATTTGGCTTATTCAGTGGTAGACTCTCAGACATGACTGGTAAGATAAATACTAGATAAGGTTGTTGTTTTTTTTACTGCAGACAAAAATGAAACTATATAAATACAGAATATTTGGCTCTTGCAGTATATAGAAGGCAAAGTCTTTATATACTGTAGGTTTGTATTCCAGGGTTTAAACCAGAATTTCTCAACTTCAGAGCCTCTAAGGCTGGCTGGCAAATTCTGGAAGTTGAAATCCACACATCTTAAAGGTTCTAAGATTGAGAAACACTGGTTTAAATGCTAGGCTTTCCCCCCACCCCCCACCTCACAAATCAATTGACACTTGGCTGTTCTCTTAATAGTCTCTGGAGGCACCTGTTCTGTGTTGACATAATGGTTCTTTCTTAGCTGGGAACCACTAATTCCTGATTTGCAACCTTCCTTACACCAGAAGCCAAAACAGATATGGCGGGGGGGGGGGGGGGGAGAGTCAAAACAACAACTAAATAATTGACTAAACTGAATTTACATTTAATTTTTAGTTAGGTTACCTCACATTAGTTTAATGCAATTTATCTAAATTATATCTATGCATCTGATAATTTTCCCATTCTGTCACATTAAAAAAATACAACTTGGTTGAAGTTTGAGGTATTCAGTTATGCAACCCTTCTTTAAAATAAAGATATCCCTTAATCATTTATCTGCAACTTCTTTCTTTAGGATGAGTCCAGCTACTTGAAAACAGGCTGAATTATCATCTATCATTAGCACATTAGATTTGATTAAACCATATAATGATAGTGTCAGAGGTGATCTGACCTACCAATTCTTGGTTGGTACAAGATCTGCTAAAGCATTTTAGCAGCACACCATATATTGGCTCATGCTCAGCTTGTGGTCCACCAGAGCATTCAGATCCATTTTACATCTAGTACTGCCAAGGCAAGTCTCCCCTTCCTGTACTTGTATCTCATTTTTTTCTCCCCAGGAAAATTCTTTACATTTCTTCCTGTTAAATTTCATCCTGTTCACTGCAGTCCACTGTTCAGGCCTGTCTAGATCTTTTTGATTCTTCTCTTTCTCTTCTAAAGTGTTAGCTACTTCTAATTTACTATTTTGATTCCTACTGAGGTTAATGCTGCTTTAATCTGATTGAATCATGTGTTTATTAACTTGAAAGAGTCTCAATGAGTATTGCTGCTGATACACATAAATAGAATTTGAATTCATTCCAATTATTGGATTGGACATAGATTAATTGTGTTTAGAATAAATGTAGTAAAATCAGTGAGAATTTCTGATTTCATTGGGCCTGTTCCAGACATAATCAAACCAGAACCTTGTATTTCTCATTTACTCAGACATTCTAAATGGTACCTTACCGTCCTATGATTCAAAGTTAAGAATGATTTATTGCTAAATATGTTTGACAACTCATTATTTTATTAAAACAGTGAATTAAGAATGAATCAGACAGTACTATTTTTGAAAAGAAATAATATATAAGCTCATTGTGTACAGGATATGTTGCCTGACTATATAAACCATTAAGATAAAGTACAGAGTATTTCTTTTTTAACATTCAAAGGAAAATGTTTTTATGAAATACATCTATTCAAAAATGCAATAAAAATGAATATGATTTTCTTTCTGAAACATTTTCAGTTTTCAATTTAGATTGGACATATAGTGAATATCAGTGTCACATCGACCATGGAGTGACTGCAAAAAGAAGGTCATGGAAGCAGCCATTATTTACATTTTTTATTTGCTTTCTACTGCTATGAATTTTATAAGCCGAATATTCTTTTAAATTATCTTTTCTGGGCCCAGTGACTTTGAATTACACTTGCAGGTAAGAAAGCACAAGCTGCTTTCCCTGCTCTGGAGGAAATTTAGAAAAAAAATTACTGTATTCTTACACTAGAAAGAGAATCCAATCGGAACCATACAATGATAATTAAATAATCGAGCAATTCGAAAACTTATTTTTCTGTCAAAGCTGACTTGCCCACTTTCCTCACTAAAGGAATGATAGTTATTAAAAAGAATATTGTTGCACAGAAAATACTTTATTGATTCTAATCATCTTTAGAGACATTCCTCAGATTTAATGAAAATGAAAGAACAAAATATGGTGGAGTATACCAATTTTCCTCGAATAAAGCTCAGACAATAATTTAAGAAGATTCAATGAAGAATTCACCTATGACCCTGATAGCACTTAATGGTGACTATAGGCTAGGGTCAAAAACCATCTCAGAAGCAAATAATTTCCACATTGTTGCCAAGAAAGTTGCAGAGATCTGCCCAGAAGTCATCAGGAGTTAAGCTCAACTTGGAGAAGTCATTACTGCCATGGTATACCCATGTGATACCCCTGCTTTGGAGGTGAACTGGTTGCCTTTGGCTTTTGGATACAGTTCAAGGTGCTGGCTACCACTTCCAAAGTCCTTCATGCCATAGGGCCTGGTTACTTGAGGGTATCCTATCTCCCATGGCTTCTACCAATACAGTAAGATCCAGCAGATTGGTTGTGTCTCAGACCCCTACCTTAAACAATGTCACTGGTGTTATGGTGTCTGCTCCCTGGAATGGAATCCCCCCATAAATCCATATGGTTCTTATCTTGATGACATTCTGGAAGGCATTGAAAACCTAGTTATTTTCCCAGGCCTGGGGGAATGGGGATGAGCCCCTATAAGGTTTGGTTTTGTCTTGCATGGTTTTTTTTCTGGATGTGTTTTTGTTCATTTTATTGTTCTAGACTTTAAATAATATACAGCACCCAGAGTTGTTGACAGCCTGGTGTTTTTAATTCTATGCCAATGAATAAATAACATTTGAGGGGACTTGATTATGACTGTCTGAATCACACAGTCTTTTTAATAGTTTTCACAGTGAACTTATACCTGCTGCCAAAAAAAAATTCTATGGAAAAATACAAAATCTCTGTGTTCTCATGACATACAAAGCCATGGTTTGATATTGATTTATTAAATGCACTGCAAGGGATTGGGTTGATGTAATACTTTAAATCATAAACCATGGTTTACAAATCACAATGGTGAGCTGATACAACACATAAAGCAACAGATGAGCAAATCACATTATGGTTTAAAATACTGTAGAAACACAGACCTTTCCCCAAATGCCTCAGTGAGAACTGAGATTAGAAAGTGGCCAGAGAATGGGACCAAGGTGAGAGTGGGGGGCATTGGTGTAGATAATGGGGTAGATATGAAATGTGAACCTGAAGGAAATGGTTGTTCTGAACTTATTTTAGAAAGGAGTTGCAGCTCTACAGCTGGAATGAGGCCAATAGAATGTCTCTTCATAATAGATATTCCACACATTGAAGACAGGTTCCTTTGGTGGACTTCTTTGGAGCCATTTCAGTACTTGATCCAAACACTGATCTTCCCCTCTGACTTAAGCAGAGCTGAACCAGGGAAGGCAGACAAATCTAAGAAAGTGATACCACTCCTGAAGAGTTAGATTAGAGTTTTATGTTATGAGCAAAAGTTAAATTTCACCTGGAAGTTTCCTTTCTTTTGCTTTTCTGTTTCCTTTTTGGTTGGGTTCTCTACTGAGATGTTTCTCTGGCCTCTGGCAGCCCTAATTTAAGTATTACAAGTTCTTCACATAAAGGCTTTTTTTGCACAAACTCAAACACTGCTTGAGTTACCAAAATTTAGGCAGGGGAGTGGAAATACTTGAACGTACAGATGCCATTTTTCCCCAGTAAACAACACAATTAACTATTTCAAACAAGTGAAGTCAATAAAACTGCCTTAAGTAGCATGGTATTAATTGCCAATTATTTCAAGGGGTGTGTATAAATGAGTGTGTGTGTGTATACACACACGCACACACACAATGTGTATGTGTGAAAAGAACTATAAAATTTACATTATTTATATAGTTAAGAGCAAGATGCAGATATCCAAAGGAATGCGGGTTTTTTCTGTTGAGAAAAAAATAGCATAATAAACTGTCTATTTTTTTAATGACTGACACTCCAGGGAAAGCGGGCAAAAGAATCTTTAAAGATGTCAGCCCCAGATCTTCAAGGCACTGAAAGTCATTATCTCCTAGAAGAAAAAAAAAATTTGCTGAGCAACAAAGACCACTAGTTGTTACCCCATTCTAAATGAATGTTCCTGATTCCCAGGGGATGAGTACAGAATATAATGAATCTCCTTTATTTCAATGCCCACTGGTTTCATGGTGGCTTATTAAAATGTTGGAACTGTGCAGGAAATTCAAGCTGCTACTTTTTATGAAATGCAATAGCAGCTAACCCTGAAGACTTTTAGACTCAAGATCGCTAAACTATGTGAGTCCTACTGGGCAGGATCCTTCTGTCTTCAACCTGCTTAAGTTAATTTACATTGTTCCCAGTGGAAAAGGATTCTTAGCCCTTAACCCCTTTGTAGTTATGCAAAAACATATACATCTGCACTGGGTTGGATCAGACTTGTTCGAGATTCAATGGGACCAGCTGTTGGTGAACAATATTCTTTTCCAATATCTGGAGTCAACCTGAAAACAAAAACACAAAGCTACATAGTTTTGTTTAATATAAAAGCAAAAAGTCCAGCATCATCTCAAGGACTGCAGGTTTCCCCACGTCTGTTTTAGATTAAATACATGTCTTATACAAGTGAAAGAAGATCCAGCTTTCTTGGCAAAATACAAAGATTGTTATTGTACTTTAATATGAAATGACACAAAAATGAGTCCCGCATATCTGTTCTACAAGAGGTGATGGCAAAAGCATAAAAATCAAAATGTCTGCGAAGAGACACCTAATTTACTTAGCAATGCAAATTGTTAATACATGTTTGGAAAACCATCTCTCCCACCTTGTGTCAGGCTGATTCTGGAGTGTGATTTGCAAAAAATGGAGCTCTGCTTGGAAGGAAGGAAGGAAGGAAGGAAGGAAGGAAGGAAGGAAGGAAGGAAGGAAGGAAGGAAGGAAGGAAGGAAGGAAGGAATTTGCAGGTAGTTAAAGCAGGTGACCAGGGAATGGAAGGTGCCAAATTTCATAGAAATCAATGCAGCACTTTTTCAAAGTACATTCCTTTGCAATTTTGGTTTGTTGAAGAGCCATTAACTTTTTAACTTTTCTCTAGAACAAGATATAACTTTAAGCAAAGCCAGTCAATTATGAAAGGGGTGAAGCATGTCAAATTTAATAGAAATCAGTACATGAGATTTTACACTTAAATCTTTAACTCTAGCAGCTGCTTGTTCAGCCCACTTCTCAAAGCTTTTGGTAAGCCTTTGCAAGTCCAGAGTGACTGAGACTTGTTCCTTCTTGGCCCATCCTCCATCGACACACACATACCCCTGCCAGTCAGGAGAGGATAGGTTGGGGCAGAATACTGGTTTACATGGACAAAAGATAGAAAGCACAAGCACACATAAGTATTCACAAGTTAGATCCTTTAAAAAAAAACTAATGAATGAATAATTTACAGGGGACAAAACTGAACCCAAGGAGACTAAGTAAAACTAATGCAATTTAAAAATTGCTGTCTTTAAACAAAATTTTAAAAATTAGACTAGATTACATAGACTGGAAAAGAAAGGGAAGTAATGGGAAAGGAGAAAAATGGAAAATTCGATGACAAACTAAGGTGATTTCAGCAAAAATGGGAATGGAAGTGAACTGAAAACAAAACAAAACAGGTCAGTTCATTGTTTGCAAGACACTGGTGCTTCTGAAGCATATACTGGAGACAAAGGTTCACAGAAGTTATCAATAGATTTCTAGGTACAATCCAAAATGCTGATTGTTACCTGTAAAAGCCTTTATGGCTTGAGTCCTCATTTTCTGCAGAACTGCCTTCTCCAGAACTTCCATCCAGCGCATTCTGTTTGGAAGGATGTGGTTCTGAATCCTTCCCCATAGGTGGCTTGTGGGAATGGAAGTGACTGCTTTGGCTCAATGTAATTATCTTCTCCCCGAAGTTGGGATGGCTCCCTCATTGCTTACACTGAGGAAGTAAAACCACCTTTTTCCATTGGGCATTTGGAGGACAGGTGGAGTAATAGTGGCTCTTGTATGCTTTCTCTGGTGGTTATGTTTTATCTTGATTATATGTGGATCTGTTATGAATTTTCCTATTTATGACTTTATTTTTTTAATTGTTGTGAGCCTCCCAGTCCATGAGTGGACCAACAAGCAAATGATGCAAATAAATAAATATCACTCTGAAATCACAGTCATTCTATACGTATCATAACATATACATTAGATGTCACATTTAGTTACAGTCGTTTTTGGGTGGAACAAGGGAAATACAATTTGTAACTAGTTTGCTATTTTGTTTTAGATAACACACTGGCATTCCAGACTTTGCCCTTGACATTCCCTAAGCAACATCAGAAATTAGGGCTTGCCTACCACAATTCATACTTCACTAGCTAAAATGATGTCAAATACTTGCCATATAGCGCGGTTTCCCTTGCTTGCTGTATTTTAATGGAAGTGATAAGGTCAAATTGACAACAAGATTGAAACTAGTTCTTATTTTACCTGTATAAGACAACTAGCTTCTTCTTTCCTTTCCCCAAAATAAAATGCTTCTTTTTCTGAACTATGCATGTCAATATATGGACATATTTAGCAAAGTGCCCTTGGGAAATATAACTACATGTGAAACTCATTTTTTATTTTCCAGTGAACTTCACAGTACTCTGTGTGATGCCATCCTTTCAATGGATTCTTAGCTTATCTGATGTGTGAGAAATGACCTTCTAACCTATGTGTGACAGTTGTTTGGCTTTTATTAAGTGCCTTGTTCACTAGCAGCAGCGAGACATTACTCACAGATATTTGTGAGCTGCCCCATTTGAAGTATGGAGAATTACACTTATATGGTTAACTACAATCTGTTGATTCTGCCACATGTTATTTAAAAAATGGCCAGTTAAGCAGTTTTCTTCATAAATCGTGAATTCTTTAGTAGCTGCAATTTCTTGCTACAGCTCTTACCATTTTTTTAAAAAAATACCCAGGTAGAAATTACATGGATAAAATAATTGATACCTACCTCATGTTCTAGAGGTTCAACTTGCATATGTTAACTCGATGTGGGATTACTCCTGAGAGTAAAGTGGGACTTCCTCCCAGGCAAGTGTATAGAATTCCAGTTCTACTGATTTAAAGTTTTAACTCCTCTGTGCAATTTATAATAAAAAATGTTTCGCTGCACCTCATTTATCTAAGACTAAGTCCACTGAAAGCAATGGTATTCACTTCTAAAAATACACTTTTGGGATAGCATTGTAAAAGTTATTTTGAAACAATAGTCGTAGTGCATCAATTTATTGATTTAAAGATTGGATTTCTAAAAAGTATCAACTACATTGTGAGTACACGGCCAAAATGCTAATTCTAAACTCTTATTATTCTTCGTATTTATTTTCCAGATTTGGTTTATGTATACAGTTGTTTTATTTCATAGATGTCACAAACATTATTAAAGCTCCATATAAAAAGTTGTCAGAGAACTTCTTTCTGACCGTCAATCCTTTGGGTTAATCAGAAGCCCATGTATGTTGTCACATTCTTCTGGAGCTCGTGCACAAAAGCATTCCCAATCATACTTAGCTGGCAGGGGGGATACCATGATCACAAAGCATTCCCAATCTACTTAATTTTTTTTATATTGGAAATTGCCCAGAATCTTTGACTGGGATGACATACAGGTGAAACTCGAAAAATTAGAATATCGTGCAAATGTTCATTTATGTCAGTACGGCAACTCAAAAGGTGAAACCAATATATGAGATAGACGCATTACATGCAAAGCGAGATATGTCAAGCCTTACTTTGGTATAATTGTGATGATTATTGCGTACAGCTTATGAAAACCCCAAATTCACAATCTCAGAAAATTAGAATAGTGTGAAAAGGTTCAATATTCTAGGCTCAAAGTGTCCCACTCTAATCAGCTAATGAATCCATAAGACCTGCAAAGGGTTCCTGAGCCTTTAAATGATCTCCCAGGCTGGTTCAGTAGGAATCACAAGCATGGGAAAGACTGCTGACCTGACAGTTGTGCAGAAAACCATCATTGACACCCTCCATAAGGAGGGAAAGCCCCAAAAGGTAATTGCAAAAGAAGTTGGATGTTCCCAAAGTGCTGTAGCAAAGCACATCAATAGAAGGTTATGTGGAAGGGAAAAGTGTGGTAGAAAAAGGTGCACAAGCAGCAGGGATGACCGCAGCCTGGATAGGATTGTCAGGAAGAGGCCATTCAAAAGTGTTGAGGACTTTCACAAGGAGTGGACTGAGGCTGGAGTTAGTGCATCAAGAGCCACCACACACAGACGGATCCTGGACATGGGCTTCAAATGTCGTATTCCTCTTGTCAAGCCGCTCCTGAACAACAAACAACGTCAGAAGTGTCTTACCTGGGCTACAGAAAAAAAGAACTGGTCTGTTGCCCAGTGGTCCAAAGTCCTCTTTTCTGATGAGAGCAACTTTTGCATCTCATTTGGGAACCAAGGACCCAGAGTCTGGAGGAAGAATGGAGAGGCACACAATGCACAATGCTTGAAGTCCAGTGTGAAGTTTCCACAGTCTGTGTTGATTTGGGGAGCCATATCATCTGCTGGTGTTGGTCCACTGTGCTTCATTAAGTCCAGGGTCAACGCAGCTGTCTACCAGGAGATTTTGGAGCACTTCATGCTTCCTTCCACAGATGAGCTTTATGGGGATGCTGACTTCATTTTCCAGCAGGACTTGGCACCTGCCCGCACTGCCCAAAGTACCAAAGCCTGGTTCAATGACCATGGGATTACTGTGCTTGATTGGCCAGCAAACTCGCCTGACCTGAACCCCATAGAGAATCTATGGGGCATTGCCAAGAGAAAGATGAGGGACATGAGACCTAACAATGCAGCAGAGCGGAAGGCCGCTATTGAAGCATCCTGGTCTTCCATAACACCTCAGCAGTGCCACAGGCTGATAGCATCCATGCCACGCCGCATAGCGGCAGTCATTGCTGCAAAAGGGGCCCAAACCAAGTACTGAGTACATATGCATGCTTATACTTTGCAGACGTCCGATATTGTTCTATTTCCAGTCCTTGTGTTATTGATGTCATGTAATATTCTAATTTTCTGAGATTGTGAATTTGGGGTTTTCATAAGCTGTACGCCGTAATCATCACAATTATACCAAAGTAAGCCTTGACATATCTCGCTTTGCATGTAATGCGTCTATCTCATATATTGGTTTCACCTTTTGAGTTGCCGTACTGACATGAATGAACATTTGCACGATATTCTAATTTTTCGAGTTTCACCTGTATACATTTTTAAATAAATAAATGGTTTTGTAGCCAGTTAGTTAGCAACTACCAGTCAGTCATAGGAGTGATTGATCAGTAGAATTCAGTAAGAATCTGAATGTGATGTTATGGAAAGCTCATAAGCATTTTATCAGCTATATATGGAAAATACTGGAAATTGTAATAGTTTGGCTATGTAAACTAATGAAAAACAGCGAAAGTATGAGTAACCAAAAGCATAAAAGGGATAGGCAAACCCTTTGGTCTAGTGGACACGTTTTGAGTGCATTATTTCTCAGAATTGCTGCCATGGTAGGTACAAAACACTCATTTAACAGAAAACATATTGTAGTTTTCTTTCATCCCAGTTTGTATTGTCTTTTTCTTAGCTAAGTGAATATACTTCCAAGAAGAAGAACTGGACTGCAGCTTCTTTGCAGTTTGATTTTTTAATGATTTGAGCCCCAATGCTTTCTTGTCAATAAGAAAGTGAAGGGTGAAGGTTTTCTAAAGGTTTTCTAAAATTGAAACTGAAAGAATCCCAGGGGGAAAAAAAGCAGTGGAGGAGGGAGCCTCCACTATCAAAGGAGGAACTCACACACACATGATATACTAGGCACTAGGTTGCCACTCCATCCCTTATAAACTAATGTTGGTCTATATCATGATCTGATGACATGAAGCATTCCAACTAATGTGGGGGAAAATCCATTTGGCTTGATGGATTTTTACTCCGTTGTCCCCAGCCCAGCAGCTTTAACACACATACACAGACCATTCTCCAAGGTACCTGTATGGTGGTCCTGCATAGGACTCTGGTCTCTTGGGTTCCACAGAGATGTAGTATATAGAAAACTATGAAATCCAATTGTTAACATAACACAAACAATGGAACAACAACAGGACCCCTACTCCTCTAAATTCATTGTACCGCCATTATAAGCCTTTGGAAACACAGCAAGCATAATGATTAAATGAAGCCAGATATTCAAAACAATCCTTATTCCAAATTAATGTTATAAAACAGTGGCCAATAAATAAATGAAATCCCCATAGCACTGTAAGGTGGAGTTGCTGTTGTAAACACAAAGTCAGTTTAGGGTAGATAGGGATGCAGCTAATTTATACTTCATGCTGTTTAATAGGAAGAACCTAATGAGAATTCCTTTTTCTTTTTTTCTGGCATCTTATCAGGGGCTACAAATAATGTGCCATGCTGTTTTGCATGCAAGTTGCATCTTTTCATAAACATTTCAACAATCTATGACTTACTAAATAAAGCTGTCACTCAGTCTTCATTTCCTTTCTAAGCACACGGAATCAAAATGGACACTGAATTAATGCTGTGCTTTGTCTCTGTTTGATAAGGTCTCCACAAGATCTTTGTTCTGTCACCTTTAATACACTCAGCTGGAAGGACTTGCTAGCTGATTTCTTATCTGATGCACAAAAGAGCTAAATATTACAAAGCTGTTACTGCCTTAATCTAGGATGTGTCTTTGAAATTTTTGCAGGTGTGAAAGTGTGTATGTGTATGTTTAAAGGGGCTGTCTCCAATCTATTCTTCCTGGGGAAAATACAATGTTCTTTTTTTAAAAAAACAAAAACAACAAAAAAACCAAGGTTGGCAGGCATTCATCTTCTAGAAATTAAAAGTGAAGAAGAGAATATTGCATTATTTTAATACCAGTAAATTCAGGGAGCAAAAGGCATGGGGCTGAATCATATTTATGCTTACTCGAAGGTCACTGAGGTTTAATGGCACTTAAGTAAGTGAGTATGTTGTATTTAGACACAATGAATTAACTGTGCACTGGCTGTCTCCTTTCTGACTCAACCTTCAGACCTCCATCTGTATTAAGAATTCTGTGCCAAGGCGCTGTATGGAAGTCAGTTAATATACCAGTTAAATTACTAACACCCATGTGGAGCCTGGATCCTGTTGTCAAAGGTCAACAGGCAATATAGTGTGTTTAGGATTATCACTGCAATTTTGATTATTCCCTCCTTAAGAATTTAAATGTCAGTCAGATCCCAGAGACCTATTATAATCAGAACAATTTTACCTGAAAGATCAGGAAAGAGAGAAGCAAACAGAGGCAAACAGACAAGGAAAAGGTGCTAACGAAGGAAATAGAAAAGAGCTGCCCAGTTAAAATAAGGGAAATTGGAAGATCTGCAACTTGCTTCTTTCTTCAGAAATGTTAATTGCTTATAGTTATTCCACAAGCAAACAAACTGAACTATGCATTTGAAAGACTCCAGTTCAAACGTTGCCTCTCCTCTCTCACCTTAGATGTCTGCATCTGCAACATGGGAGACAATAAACCTGACCTTTCTTATGTGGTTGTTGGAATGATTGCAACTAAATTGCACACGTGAAGAACTTTGAAAAATTGAAAGTATTATAGAAATCTGTTTTGTTGTATTCACAGTGAGGTTGCCTCATTAAAGAGGTTGTTACTTTTCCATATATTTCTTTATTGGTTCTGGGTATTATTCTTCAGCTATTCCAGAAAAACCACTCTTGAAGAACAACATAGGAATGTTAGTCACAGAAAAATCCAGTGTGGGGTAGAGCTGGAAAAAGAGTTAAAAGGTGAAAAAACTGCTATTTCTAAACTGCTTCTGACTATCTCCAGCCAGTGCAAGATGTGCAAGAGTGTTTGCCCCCAGAACTCTTTCTCAACTCTCTTAGTTGAATGCACCAGATTTTAACCATGAGCAAACCTATATTCGGGTAATAGTACTTTAACACTGATATAGCTAAGGATGACTTAAGGCTGCCTCAAGTATGGAATAAGAATGAAAGCAAAGAATTGCAGAAGGACAGAGCAGAGAAAAGAGATTGCTAGGCCATGTTTGTGCTGTAATTAGATGCCACGGAAGAAAGGCTCTATGTTCTTGCCATATTTGGGGTTGGTGATGGTGGTGCTAATTTGCCTGCTAGTGACTTCAATGGGAAGAAATCAAATGATGCCAGCACAGTTTGCTACCCCAGCCTTACTTCAGAATGCTTTTGTTTAGGCCCAGCTTCTGACAACAAAACTGCTGTTGATTCTTTAAGTCCTCCCATGTAGGGGCCCTTTGGACATCCAATGACATAGCTGTCTGTGAAAGCATTTTTCATATCAGGTTGTCTGAAGGACTGCCTCTCCCTGGTTATATCTATGATGGGATCGACAGGAGAGGCATTTCATAGGTCCCATCAACAAAAGAGTGTCATCTGGTGGGGCCCAGGAAGAGAATCTTTTCTGCCATGGCACCCACCCTGAACATTATCCCCCTGGACATAGATTGGCCCTGACCCTCCCAGCTTTTAGGAAGGCCCTGAAGACATGGCTCTACCACCATGCCTGGGGTTCCAGCAATAGAGGAGAGATGTTACAATGGATGTGTTGAGCTGATGTAGAATGACTTCTGCTGTTGATCATGATTTTCTGGTTTTAAATTTTAATTTCTTTTTATTGGATTGTTTTTACCTGTTGTGAGCTGCTAAGAGTCCCTTAGATGAGATGGGTGGCCATACAAATCAAATAAATAATAATGTCACCTGAACACCAGTCAGCCAGCTCACAGCAGTTAGTTAAGATTACTCTGCTCATCTTTCTCTTCAAAAATAAATGTTGCTGTTTGGGACTCTTAAAAGAAAACAGTTATTCTTCTTTTTGTTGGAATTTCTGAAATATACATTTGTTTCCTCTTCCTAAAATATACAGAACCTTTGAGGGGATGAATTGATGTCAATAGTCCTGATTGCGTGATTTAATACTTCTGTGTGTCTAATTAATTAAAAAGAAGGGAACATGAAGCTGCATAAGTAGAAAAACAAGGATTACATAAAAAGCCACAGTGTTCAATGGCTGTATTCGAAAACAAAATGAATGGACATCTGGCATCTTTATGGTCAACTGCCATGGCAGAAAATGAATAAACTGTCCTTGGCATTTACAAAAGAGGCCTCTATTAACGGTGCAGCAATAACACAAATAACATGTGTGATCAAGCCATGCATTAATTATCAGTAGTTGCCTTTTAAAAACCTTTTCCTAATAATTGTTAGCATGGGTTTACCTTCTGACCTATTTCTTAATACTAGTTTATCATTTTCATTGAGCTATTGATCATGACCTCCGGAATTCTTCATTTTTCTTATAATTTTTCTACAAAATTTGAGCTCAGTGGGAACAAATGGTTGTTCTTGTATTCTCTGTTCTAAATTTTACATAGCAGATTTTAAAATTGCAAAATGTCCAAGGTTCATGTATCAATATTTGGAAATCTTCATGTGTTATCCTATACATGAAATAAAAGCTGCCCAATGAATCTTTGATCTGTTGATCTCTAGCTGCTGAACTGAAGGTCTGGATTTCTTTTTTCAGGAACTGCTGCCACTCTCCACACGTTTTGCTAACCACTCCTGCATGGGGTCGTTGTTGGCTGTGACGATTCTTGCTCTAAAGTACACAATAAGCATCAACCTTGATTTCAGTGGAGTTGGTCTTAGTGTAACTAAGTCTGCATCCAGGTCACAACAGGAGCACTGTTTTACACTGTAAATTCATGACATGAAACACTCAGCTAGCCCATTGTCTCCCCAAGACTCTTGTACTACCTACCTTCCAGCTTGACTACTCCTGCATTCACAGCCCATTCCACAAATTTCATCTGTAGCCTTCAATCCAAAAAAGATTCTGTACTCATAGTATGTGCAAAGAAGGAAGACAAAGGTAGATGCCTTTACTTCATGGTGGAGATATATTCACATATGACAGAGGATATGCCCTAAGTGCATAAAGTATTTCTTATGGATGTGAAAATTTCTTACTGAAAAGTAAGGGAAAATTTAGAAGAAGTGCTATTAATTGCAACCAGTCTTGTTATTACTTACCTAACAACATGTATCCATGGGGATATATTATTCTTATTTTGTTCAGCAATTGGACCTGTGAACTTCCTCCAACTCTTATTTCTTACTAGAGATTCACAAATACTTCTCTAAGAGAATGGGGTGACCCTATTGGGGAGTTATTTTTCACTGTGGAAAATCAATGGATTGTAATTTTCAAAACAGCTAAAATATTTGCTGAGGGTTTTGTTTGCTCAAATATGTTTATTGCCCATCAAGTTGAGATATAATTAGTGTGCATATTTAGATGGCTGGTTAAAAGCTTTCAATAAAACTAATATCAGAAAACATGAAGACAAATGTAACATTGTTTAATGCTTTTATTTAATATTGATTTTTTTTCTTTATACTGATCATAGCTGGTGTTTACAGTTACAACTACATTTTACAATGTGGGCACTTTGGATGATATAAAAATATTTGATGATACAAAGCTTATCAGTGGATAGTACACACAAGGGGCTTTGTTAACCACCCTGAGTTTTTCTCATGCTGTGAAACTTCTTCAACAATATTAATTTCATATGTTAATGTCTATATAACCAAAGGGTCTTATTTTCAAACTGGGACTCACTAAATTTGCACACTATGCTTACTGGCAAAATGTGTCCATGTTTTGGGCATTAAATATACAATTTTGTTGCTTTATCACAAAGCTTTATTCTATTATAATGATTAACCAGTTTGTGATGGGAATATGAACAGATTAACAATAAAGTAGCTAAAATTGAACTGCACAGAAGACTATAGAAGATGGCCTTCCCTTGCTTGATACATGCTAGCATGTAGAAAATTAATAGGATTGTATTGAATTCTCATTCAAAAGTAGCTGCATCAAATATTGAATCTTTGCATGTTTCCAGTTAGGCATGCAACTTTCATTCATTTATTCATCCATCCATCTATCTCATGGGCTATTTCAATCATAGCTGATGCTAAACAGCAATCACTCCACCTTCATAACAAGGGTTAAAACAATATAAGAAATAACTTTAATGACCAACATCCTGATGTGCCACAAAAGACTATTCTGTATAAAGCAAGGGGCCATCTGCTCTTCACTCTTGAAAACTTCCTGTTAACAGCCAGGTCTTCATCGTGTTCTTGAACTTCATAAGGGTTTGGGCCACTCTAATGACAAATGAAATGCTGTTCCACAGGACAGTAATAGTAACAGAGAAGGCCCAACTTTGAAATCTCTGATGATGACATTCTCTTTGAATAGGGCCCCAAAGAGATCCCTGTTTCACCAATCTCACTGGATGGGCAGATACCACTGGGGCAAGGTGGTCCTGAAGGTGACAACCAGCAGCTTGAATCACACCAAGAAACCCACTTGTAATCACAGCTGCTTGAGAAATATTGGCATACCTCCTAATACTAAAGAGATTTAGTATTAGCAAACCACTTGTAAATCAGAGGCAAGAAAACATCAATTCAGTTGTCCCAAATAAAGATTAAGAGGATGGATGAGGGACTGAATTCAGAATTTCCAGATTGTGAAGAGATAATCTTTACTGAATTTCTGATTGTGGCAAATGTAATTCAAGACACCTCTGGACTGATCACCATTTTTTATAGTTTGTGGACAGTTTCATGAAGTGGCATGACTTGGATTATTAGGTGTTATGGATAAGTGACAGACAATGGGAATGAAAGAGCAGAAAGCCATCTCTTTATGCTCCTGTCCATGCATTCAATCTACATGTAGATTTTTCCAAATCACGAGAAGTAATAGGCCCATTTTATTCTTCATTAGTCTGGCTTCACCTGAAGTATTAGGTTAAGATTAATATCAAATTGAACTTCACAAGGAGGCAAGGTAGAGAGGCACAAGTATGGAAGGGGAGTTTATGAGAAAAGTTAGAAGGACTGGAGAAGAGAAAGTTGAATGAAACTATTGTAGCACTCCAACTTTCTACCAAGTAATCAAATAGAAAAGGTTATCTTCTCTGCTTTCCCAGAGGCCGGGATTACTTCTGATGTGGAGAAATTACAAGAATATAGATTTCAGCTTCTTGTAAAGTGAAGCACAGAAATGGTTGGACTCTCACTTGTTGGACGTATTTTAGCAATGGCTAGAAAGCCATCTATCAACAGGTTTTCACTCTGAATTCCAGCACAGAACAAAGTTTTGACTAGAGGTTCTACCCTTATACTTTGGTGATATGAAATACAAAATAAGAGATCTTGACCATTAAATTCTCCTATTCCAAGAATAGAATCCCATGAATTATTCAATTGATGTCAACTATAGGTGAGGCTAAACACATGAGTTTGTAACTGGGGGTTTCTATTGTGGTGGTAAAAGGTACCCCTCCATACACACATGTAAACTGTATTCACTACCAAACCTATGAGAACCTCTCGCCCCCCCCAATACATATGAAGTGATTAAAGTGTCCTTGTAAGAAAACATTCACAGCAAGCTGAACTGACACTGAGTGGCAACAGGGAAGACTCAGTCAGGAACTGTGCCCCAGGAATCAAATTGTTTCTACTCACTGACCATGTCTCAAAGATAGTATGCACACAAATAAAATTATGTTGTATCTTCAAAGTGACTTGGTTGATTTAGGTGAGTCATGTTTTGGTCACAACACTATCCATCTTGAAATCCTGATTTCAAATGCTGGCTTACTTAGCCTTGGTTCAAACATATGATTAAAAAAAATCCCAGCGAGGGACATGAGGAATAAAGAGGAGGGATTCCCAAAAGTAACAGAATAAATGTATGATCCAGGACCAGTGTTTACATCTACATGGGTCAATAGATGCTCTGACAACTAAATAATCTTAAATGTTCTCGAGGTCAAATGTATGAGCAAATCTATAGGGAAAATGAGAAATGTGCATATAAATACTTGGCTACATCAAGAATTGAAGCAAGGATCCTGCAAATAATATTCACATTGTAGTTTTTGTGAAATATATATTAAACTTTACAATATATGAATACTTTGGATACTAATATAAGAAATTATACCATAAAATAGCATTTTTACGTAAAGTGTTTCTGAAGAAAATGGAATGAAGTGATTTAAAAAAAACCCACTTTTTAAGGGTACAAATGTCTTTGTTTAGGCTAGTATAATGAAGAAAAAGTGTTCCCAATGTGAACTAATGAAGCACTAAGTAATGAATATTTAATTTGTATAATTTACTGAAGTGTGGTACAGAATCAGAGCTACATTCTTTATACGTGTAATGATCATTAGAGCTTTAGTGTAGCCTGCCCACAATTATTACAGCTTTTTCCTCTTGCAGTAAATAAAAGCCACAAGTAGTGATAAATTTGCCTGGCAAATACAGGTGGTGAAGGGCAAAGAAAGATTAGTGTGTCCACCAAAAGGAAATAAACTATTTGTTTTCACAGTTACAAGCAGCCCAAAGAGCGAAGAATTAAAACTGAAAAAATAATGCAACTTTAGCTTAGCAGGCTTTTTGCCTACCAATGAAAACATTATTAACTTAGCTTTGTTGTTGGGAGGAATTGCACAAAAGCAGAACAATAGGATGAGTTGGGGAGAGTCTTGTAACAGTACTGATGGTGTGGGGATAGGTACTTCCAGAACTGTGCAGAATAAACACATCAGACAGAAGTGATCTGGTACTCATGAACAAAGAAGCAAGCTCTCATAGGCTGGAACCAGAATGGTAAATATCAAGCATAAGTCTTGTTTCTATTGGAAAGAAAAGTGTTTTCTCATCCAAGAAATGCCTGGTTTCCCAGTGTAGATCCAGGCATAATGTTGTATATTGCATGAAGGCAGCTTCATATTTTTACACTGTGTCAAGGCCAGAGGCACTGACTGATAAAATCCAATTCTTCATAAATACAGGGGCAATTCATTTCACATGATTTATGAGCCAAGGGGGATTTTAGTGGCTGGACTGGAGAGACTTTGCTTCAAATCCCTGTTCAGCTTTATAGTTTATTAAGTAACTTTGAACCAGCTACACTGTTTCATACAGGCTACCCAATGGTGTTAATGCAAAGTATGAATTGGGAACACTGCCTTGATTGCCTCCATGTTGTCAGAATCCTACAAATCGGAATTTTACTTAGCAAATGACTCACATATGATAGGATTGAACCGTGTTCTTAATAAAAAATCTGTAAAAAAACCCTCTTTGCATATGTGATGCAATCTGATCAGCAGGAAAGCCAAGAATGACCTTAATTTTAGTAAAGTTTTGCAAGGTGGCTTTGTATTTTTCTTTTCTAAATTTCTGTACTATTCCATAAGAATCAACCTACTGGTTCAGGCCAAAGGCCATCATAGTCCACCATTTCCCCCCACAATAGCTAAGTAGACTTCTTTAAAGATGGAGAACTCTAATCAAATATGTAACTCTTTCCTACCATTGTTCCCCTGCAGCTGATATTTGGAGGCATCAGGAGTAACACTGTGCCCTTTTTTCTAAGTTAAAAAAGTTCTAAATATTCTAATCTTTATTCATAAGAAAGGTCTTTAAATAACCCCAATTATTTTGTTTGTACTTCTGCCCTTTCCTAACTCTATCATATCATTTTTGAAATGCAGCAAAAGAAGGAGATGAAACATTGATTTCTATAAGAGTAATATAATGTTTGCAGTTTCATTTCAGTCCCTTTCCTAATTGTTGGGCTTTGCACCTCAGCTCAGCAGTAAATCACTGATCTTCAGACACTTTCACCTTTTCAGCTTGACTTGGTAGAAGACTCACAGTCATGAATCAGGTAGATAAGTATCTTCATGGCAGAGAAGAATGAAAGTTTTCACATAATAGTTGCTTGGCCTCATAGTACAAAAGTATCTAAAGAGTTAAACAAATAAACAATAATTAAAAAAAGAACAAGGATACAAAGATTGAAAACAGATGAGAGATCAGGAGGGCCAGAATGGATGCACCACCACATTCTAGTCCTCCTATAGGCCATCGACAAACATGATCAATGCTGTCTCAGTGCTATAACCCAGTCTGAAACCCAACCAAAAGGAATCTAGATAATCTGTTTTCCTCTGTAGCTGCAAGCTGACCCCCTTCTTAACAACCTTTCCCAAAAAGGGAAAATTGGAGACAGGACAAAAGTTGTCTAGAACCACTGGATCCAGTGATGGTTTCTTGTGTTATATCCCCTCATTAACAGCTGGCAGAAGCACCCCTTCCCTCAATGATGCATTCTTATTGTTTTTTTTAATTGTAGCAGTTGTAAACACTAACACCAACAACAGAAATAATCTGCCAGGCCATCCCACCTCCTTTACATGGACGATCAGAAGCTGTATGGAAAAACACCATCTGAAATAGAATCGCTGCTCAACACTGTCCAAATATACAGCCAAGATATTGCAATGGAGTTTGGACTGGACAACTGTGCCACCCTTACCATCCACAAGGGAAAAATAATGAAAACTGAAGGAATCAAGATGCCCAATGTAAATAACATCAAGAGTCTGGATAAAGAAGATCACTACAAATACCTGGGCGTCCTTCAAGCTGACAACATCAAGCACATGGAAGCCAGGAAGAAGGTTAGTAGTGAATACATCATGAGAGTGAAGAAGATCTTAAACTGCAAACTCAGTGGAAGAAATGCCATCAAGGCAATTAACACCTGGGCAATTCCAGTCATTAGATACACAGCTGATATAGCGGACTCGACTCAGACAGAACTAGAAACCTTAGATAGGAAGACCAGAAACATAATGACAGTGAATCATGCCCTTCATCCACACAGCGACATTCTCTACTTACCAAAAAGCAATGGTGGGCATGGAATGTTGCAAGTACAACAGACAGTTGAAGAAGAAAAAAGGGCATTGGAAGAATATCTGAAGAACAGTGAAGAAGATGCCCTGAAGCTAGTACACCATGAAGGCTCACTGAATACTGAAGAGATCAAATTGGCCTACAAGAAAGACCAAATGAAGAATAGAAAAGAAACATGGCAAGGCAAATATTACGTAGGCAGTACACAAAAAACTAGCAGGCAAAGCAGATAACAACAAGGCCTGGCAATGGCTAAAAGCAGGAAAGTTGAAGAAAGACACAGGGGGGCTAATTCTGGCTGCACAAGGCCAAGCCTTAAGAATAAACACATAAAAATCCAGAATTAAGAAGACTGCAACAGACAGCAAATGCCACCTCTGCAAAGAAGCTGAAAAACAGTGGACCACCTAGTCAGCTGCTGCAAGAAGATTGCACGGACTGACTACAAACAATGGCATGACAAAGTAGCAACAATGGTGCATTGGAATAGCTGCAAGAAATATCATGTGCCTGCAAGCAAGTGGGACCACAAAACAGACAAAGTAATAGAAAATGAAGAAGCTAAAGTGCTCTGGGACTATAGAATTCAAACAGACAAGCACCTGCCACAGAACACCCCAGACTTAACAATTGTTGATAAGAAAGACAAAAAGTCTGGATAGTGGACTTTGCAATACCTGGAGACAGCAGAATAGAAGAGAAAGAACTGGAGAAAATCACAAAATACAAAGACCTGCAAACAGAAATAGAAAACTGTGGTGAAAGAAAGCAAAGATAGTACCAATAGTAATGGGCACCTTGGGTGTAATCCCAAAACATCTGGAGCACCACTTGAAGACCATCGGCCTTTGACAAAATCACCACCAGTCAATTGCAAAAGGCAGCTTTACTTGGAACAGTTTACATCCTGCAACAATACCTTTAAAACCATCAGACAACAACATCTGCCTATCCCAGGTCCTGGGAAGGACTCAATAGGTGGATAAAAACACCAAATCCAATCTAAACAACTGGCTGACTATGTGACCAATAATAATAATAGAATGCAGGGAGAAGTTGCACTCCATTAAAAAAAAAAAAATCAATTCCTGCTCAGAAATCTGAATGAATGAACTTGACAATGCTTTAACCCAATGCTCTGGGTTAAAGTAACAGAAAAATAAAAGAAAGCCCATTATGAACTGGGAAAACATCAGAATCTCTAGGACCAGATCAATTGCATCCTATGGTACTAAAGAAAGTAGCTGATGTTCTAGTCAAAACCTTGTGTA
This sequence comes from Python bivittatus, assembly GCF_059951505.1. Classification (NCBI taxonomy): domain Eukaryota; kingdom Metazoa; phylum Chordata; class Lepidosauria; order Squamata; family Pythonidae; genus Python; species Python bivittatus. The sequence continues at coordinate 14,975,669 of NW_028277058.1, read as the reverse complement.
TTATATTTGAGAAATCTGTGGAACTAGTGAAGTGCTGACTGACTAAAGAAATATTGACTCTATCTTCAAAAATGGAGGAAAAGGAAGATTTAGCAGACCTTTCCACTTGACATTAATACCTTGGAAGATTCTAAAACAGATCATAAAGTCACTGAAGTGTAAGTACATTGAAAACAACCCAATAATTACCAGAAATCAGCATGGATTTGTCAAGAACAAATCTTACCAGGCTAATCTTTTCTCATATTTTAATTAGATAACTTCACTAATAGATTGTGGAAATACTGTAGACAAAATATATCTTGACTTCAGCAAAGTACCCTATGACTGATTAGCTAGATAGTTAATGTAGGTTAATGTATGCCAAGTGGATATATTGCAGGCTCGAAAATCATAGTCACAGATAATTCATTAATGGTTCATCATCAGATTGGAGTGTAGCATAAGGATCAGTCCTGAGCCCTCTATTTTTTAATATTTTCATTAATGATTTGGATAAAGAGGTGGAGAGAAAGCTTATCAAATTTGCCAATAACTAATAGTTAAGGTAATTAGACTGCCAAGATACATTCTGAAGGAAATCAAGGATTTTTTGTTTTAATTCTACAAAATATTAAGACTGAACTCACCTTGATCTTTGGACTTTGGATGTGGGAGGTCAGACTGCTCCTTCCTTGAAAAACTTCCCTATTCCTATTTCTTTCCTGTTTGCTGGTTTGTTCCTGAGCTCACAACTATCTCTTTTCTTTCAAATAAGTACCCTGGTTGAGGCTAAATTTTTGGCTGAGAAATGTGACTCTATTAGCTAATCATTTTATTTAGTAACTTATGTCTGGTTATTATGAACTGTTAATATGCACAGGTAGAGAACCTGCTCTAGGCGATTGGGATTTGACAAAATGATGCCAATTAATATTTCAACAGGACTCCCAGAAGAGAGTATAAAATATATAAAGGGGATATAAAGAATGGTATCAGAAAAGCAGTGCATATCTGTGTGCGTGTTTTGGTGTCTGCAACTGAAAATAAGAAGCACTAATGTTGAGTAGGAGACAGAACTCTGACACTGGGAGGTCTCAATTACTATACAAACTACTGGTGCCTAAGGCTGGCATGGTAATCTAATAAGGTATTAAAAAGAACATGATTTTGACAAATTATATATTCTAGGAGCGTAAATAGGCAACATGCTGTGTGCTGTGGTTTGTCTCCTGCATTCCTGAGCAAAAGAGTAAAATTGCCCTTGGCACGGGTCGCATGCAGCAATTTGCATTCTTTTTCACAGCGCTGTAAATTAGCAAAAGTGCTCCAACTGGTCAACTGGAACCATTTTCGGACAGCTGGCAAGCCCAATCCTCTGAAAGGCCCCCTGCCTGCCTGCTATAACTTCTGCCCATTTGGAGGAGGAACGGGCAGATCGTTGTACATCATCCAAGAAGAGTGGCTTGGCAACTTGGGGTATCAACATATAAAAAGCCTGGTAGGATTCTAAACTGAGAGCCCCTCCATTTAGCAAACCATTTGCTGGGAGCAGCAGGTAGCAGACTGCTTCTGTAGGAGAGAAGGCCATGAGTTCTGCCATGCAATCTCTCTGTTCTGCAGGGGACATTCATTAGGTTACCAGATACAAACTACAACAGCTGAGGAAAGTGGGCAGATGCAAAATCAACTGAGCTTCAAGGCTAGGATTTTAAGGGAGCACCATCAAAATGAGCAATACTTAATAGAGAGGTTTAAGGATGTAAAAAGTCAATTGGATACAGATTTGAGAAGCATTTAATATAGTTTTGCTCTTGGTATGTTAAGATTGCCCTGTATGTTGTTTCTAGTGTTTCTACAGTTTCTGTTCCTGCAGTTAATATAACCCCATGCCTTAAGCGATAGCAATCATTACAGTTCCAACCTGTAATGGGGCAAATCCTGCTCCCAGGCAGAGAATGATTTATTTACAGATATTGGAAAAAATAGATTGGATTTTAACCAAGAGTGATGACACTGAAAATGCACTGGGACTCAACATCTCCTCCAGACCCACAGTGAGCTTATGGAGTTCCTTCCTCAACTCAGCATGTCTGCTTCTCTCACTCATCTGCTCACAGATCTACTTTGTTGCTTCAGCAACTGTAATCCAATAGGGGATGGTCTTTTTCTTCTTCGGGCGCTTGGCTGATGACCACAGCGGCTAGCCAGATGCTATTTCTTCTTTCCACCCAATTGTCAACACTGCATGTCACCTAAGAGGCAGTGACACACAGAGGTTAGAGTGTTGGGGTTATTTTGGCTCCTTTTGGACAAAACATACAGCTATAAATGGAAGATTGGGAGGAAAAGAAGGCTGTTCCTCACAGCAGGTTGAGAATATCGGGGTGGTGGATTGATCATAGCAGCGAAACCAGAGCAAATTTTGATGGATGGCTAAACCCACCACTACTTTAGCTATCTGTCAAAATTCACCTTTTCTTCAGTCTCTGCCTCATCCCCCAGGAGAGAAATTGGCCAATGTTTCTCATGGCAGCTGGCGACATGTGGTGGAAGGGCTATGAAGTCAGAGGAATCTATCAATCACTTTCTTTAAAAGTATAAAGATGGAGCCACTCCCTGGCCTTGTGACTGAGGCAAAATAAAGCTCAGCAGGGAAAGCAGCTCAGAATATGCTGAAGTATTTCTGTTGTCTCAAGGACTCAAAGAGAGCACTTTGATACAACCATAAGGAAAACCCTACAGATTACTCTAGGAAACCAAAAGAACTATGGTGGAGTGAACAATGGGACTTGAACCTGCATTTTTTAGCCCTTAGACTCTGTTCCAACCAATTTCTGACAATTACTGGGAGGGTTTCTTGCCATTTTGATGTCAGAAATATGCAAAACATGCAGTGTTAGCTCTAAATTAAGTTACTACCTAATCCAAAAGAGGAAGGAAAAAAGACTAATAATTGCTTCATCTAAAAAGCCAAAAATCTTGGCCCTACACCTTGGTCCGAGGTCACCCACTTACTTAGCATCACTGTCATCGTCATTATCACCACGAAAACCACCACCACCATCTTTTCCATCCTCAAAAGTGCAGCTCCCCAATCCCAAGAGTTTGTTCATTCTTGTTGAATGGCAGGAATGGGTTGGGACTTTTTTGTTCTTCATAAAAACACCATTTCCAGCACTCGTTCATGAAAAGGCTAATCCAGGGCAAGTAAGTTGATTTAGGTTTGATTAAAGTGAATGTTATACAATGTTCCTAACATGCCTTAGACTCCATGATCTAATTTGCAGGGTATCAAAGGGTAGATTGGGCAAAACCAAGGAAAAGGAAGGTAGAAGGCTAGTTGCAGGGGAAGGTCATTTTTAAAACTAATCAGCTATAGTTATCTGAATTACATCTGCATATTAATTTCACCTATTAGTGGTGAAATCATCATGCTAAGGTGGTGATAATCATTCATTCAGTATATGAAAAGTTTCACTCCAGCTATGGTCCTGTGATGTAGCAGTTCAACATTTCATCCTCCAGACATGGTTAAGAGCCCTAGAATAACCACACATTGCAATTATAACTGTACATCACAAAAATTATGTGACTTCCTGAACCTCCCCTCTTTTTCCAACCTGGTGTTTCCTTACAGGGAGAGTGTATAATTGTTTACAGGCAATTGTTTACTGTCTTTGTGTCAGCATCCCTCCAAATCTCTAAATTTTGAATGAACTTTGGGACAGAGGGTTCCTTGTGGGATTTGGTCTTCTTTGGGAGAACTTCACTGTGACCTGGTCACTTACAGTGTTTCTGAAGCAACTTACTCCAGTTCTGTATCTGATATTTAGCTGAATCCAATCTACCTCAGTCATTTAAGCATTGTGGGATGGTCATAAATAGGGAGGAAATTAATTCATATCTGGCCAGAGCTACACTATGGGATAATTTTATTCAAAGCTTTTTACACTATATATTTACATTAAGAGCATACTTACTCAGTCAGTTCTGAGGGTTCTGTATTATTCAGTACAGAGTAAAATGCCCATGTTGAAGTCTAATGTTTTACATTAAAAGTGCCTTCGCAAATGCATGCATATTACTAGACTGTTGCAATCTGTGTCTTTTTTTTTTTTTTAAATCAAGATAGAAACCAGCTTTTATATACAGAATATGCTAATTACCATTCTTCTATTTGAGGTACAATTGCCTTTTCTTAGATTCTTTAGAATCAGGTGAGTTATAAATCAATAGATGTATTAAATAATTTTGTGATAATTAGATGTTGTTATAATTTAAGTTATATACTACTGTTTTAGTTTTATCCAGTGACCCATTCTTTGTTTTTTTCAACATTTATCTTTCAGGATCCAGCTTTGCATTTCTCTTTCTGTTCCTTCCCATTGGGCTGCCCTATCAGCATTTCCTGTTCTCCTTATGGGCTTCACTCCAAGACTGATTTCCATTGGGTGAGCATGATCAGTTGCTGTAGTTAATGAAACATATAAATTTTCATTTCCATCTTTTAGAGTTGATGCTTGAGTGAGAACAACAGGACATCGCATTTGAATGATTCAGAATGCTCTAAGGCATCTCCACTACATTCATTTTGACTTGAAAATATATATATATTGTCATATGGAAATTGATAAAGAATGAAATTTCATCTGCTGTTATGGTAGGCCCCAGGCTCATAATAAAAATGAGAATATTGGGCCTAGGATCACCTTTGACACTGTTGCTCTTGCTCTGAGCAAGGGTAAGGCATAATCCAAGCAAGGTGCCTATCACCTACCAAGGTGCCTATGGGTATCTGCAAGGAGGGGTCAAAAAAGTCAAGATGCTGGCCACAACCATGCAGTTGAAGCCATGCCCTTTCTTATATGATGTGCAAAGAAAAGGGGTGGGGCTTGGACTGCATGGTTGTGGCCACCATCAGCTGTAAATAGCATCAAAGACTGTTTGGCTCCTAGCCACATGGTGAAAAAAATGCATAAAATATTTGAATCATGATGCTTTCTCAAAATGGCTGCAATTCACTAGTAGACAATATATTGTAGGTGTTCCTCCCTTATACTTCTCCTTTTGTCGCTTCCTTCCTTTCTATTTTTGTTTGTTTTTTGTGTGTGTGTGGCGGGGGGGGGGGGGTTGGCTATATTTCCAAATAAACTTCTGGGCTGCAGCTGCCCACCATTTTTTATTTATAACCATAATTATGAATCCTATGTGGGGCGCATTGGCATTCTTGGAAATCAAGATGATGCTGGAGACAAATGCTCTGCTTTGCGGCGTGCCTCTTCCAGTCGTTTTATACCAGTTTGCAAACAGGCTGGTGTCTGCAGGGACCACACTGCCTATCTCTGAGGCACAATGTTCATGAACATTTATTCTGAGAAATTGGAAAAGTGACATTATTCCAGATATTAAGTATTGGGTTTTGGAAATGTGCAATTTATCTGTTTTATGAAAATGCCATTTTTTCCAGTAATCAGAAAATGAAGCAATATGTTTTTCTTTGGTACAGAGTTCATCATATTTTACAACAATACAGTAGTATTATTCTGTTTTCTTCATTTGATAATAATGCATTATTATAAGGTATTTTTGTAAACCAGTGATTTCTAGACAACATTTAATATATTATATATAAATGATATATTTAGATGCTTAGTGTTTTTTTTTAATTTAGGGGTTATTATTTATTAATTTACAATCTGAGACCAAGAAAACAAACATTCAAACATATACAGCAGTTTAAAAATCCATATATATAAATTACAAAGAAGTAAAAAACAAAACCCAAAGCCTGTAAGAAAGGCTCCAGCTGATTCCTATAGGCTGAATAAAAATGTTGCCACCACCCTTGATACATTTAGAAATTTGTAACTTAAAAGGAAAGCAGTGATCTCCCAATGTGGAAAATTAAACTCTGTAATAATTGGGGTTATATGTTTTAATCATCATTGTGTATACAGTGGACATTTTAATAGAACATAGGATACAGATTCAACCTCCATATATGAACATATACAAATACTATTTTCATATGGGGGATTGAAATATCTTCCAGTTGTTGCCTTAATGGGTAGCGTATCAATTCAGGTCAGAAAGAAAATCTTCCTATGGGGAGCGTGCATGAACTTCAAAAAAAAAGCTAGGGAGAGTACACATAAGTAGTACTAAGATTTATAAAACAGAATGAGGATGTAAAGTTTTGCTAACTTATATTGAGTCTAATACTTGCTAAAGCCCTACGAGGATTTCTTGGGATTATGACAGTTATGATCTAACCAACTCCAACAAAAAAATAGCAAAAGGAAAGATAAAATGGCATGTATATATTTAAAGGGGGGAAAGGTGGGGGAAAACAACCCTATTTCATATATTTTTATGTAAGGGGGCTTATGTGAATCCCCTTATGGCAAGATATAAGTGTATAAAGGATCTTGAACAAGTAATTTTAAAGAAGTAAGATAGGACGTACCACCACTCAGTTCTGTTCAAAGACATCTCTCACATCCTCTTAACAGCATGGCTGAGAGCAAATCAGATAGCACTTTGTGACCCGCTGAAGGTCTTCAAATAAAGTCTGTGTACTGATGTGAATAAGCAGGAGGTTTCTCTCACTGATCTTTACCATGCTCTCCATTCAGTAGGATCTTGGCCTTGTGGAAAATAAGGCTGGGGGAGTAAGCAAAAATCTTCAAATATAACACAAACACCTGAAGCTTTCATACTGCAAACAAGCACATTACTGAATTCAAGGAGCCTATATAATTTGAATGGCACATTTTCAATGTAGATTGTTTATGTTTCTTTATTCTGTTCTTCCTCTGAGAATCTCTGAAAAGCCTATACAATTCTTCCCCTTCCCGTTACTTTATCCTCACAACAATCCAAGAATAGTGACTTAAAGCTAGAAAGAAACAGAGGTAGAGCAGAGAGTGCAGCTTGATAGAGAAGTGTTTCTGTGCAGATGATACTTGAACTTACTTTCAGTAGATGAAATCATTTAGCAAGGTAAACTAGAATAGGAGGATGCTGAAGCAAAACAATGTATTTGCTGCAAATACATCACAGAATAGGCAGATGGTGGAGATAAACAAAAGGACCACAACACTAGAAACACCAGCATGTATCTGCCTTTACTATCGGGAGTATTTTTTAATACAATTAGTAGGCAGCTGCAGAATATTTAACCTTGACAGATTATTTTGTTGTATCATGCAATATTGGTTTGTATCACACATGTATGTTAAGCTATATGAATTGATTTGCAGGGGCTGTTATCGTGAATTAACATTAATCTTTTTCTATCCATGCAACCAGGGATGCCGCAGTGATGAATGAACGACTGTCCACTCACTGTGTAAAAGCCTGGGGTGAAGCAGAATCTAGACCAGATTGGGAATCTCATCAAGCCATATGCAGCCTGCTTGCCAGAGGCTTCTATAGTCACCACAGAGCTGGATCATTTGCTTGTCATGGCATATGAAAGAGATGATGTGGGAAGATGATGTAAAAACTGGTCAGAAATACTTCCTTCAACCTGTCCCATAAAAGAGACACAAAGGAGATTCTGCCTTCAAGGTGTCCTACAACTTACTCCATATAGCAGGATTCCTCAGCCCTTTGTGTAAGATTAAGAAAGAGGTTGCAATGAAAAAAAGTGATAAGATAGCCTGCTTTCAACTATCTTAAATGTAGATCCAACAAATTGGATCAAAAAATATACCAAATTTATCAGAGGAATTTTCATTCAGGATATTTTCCAATAACCAAGTTGATGGCATCATATCAGAGTATGGTTTTAAGATAGTTGCTTTTGTAATTTTAAAACTGAATATGTGGACTGATATATTTCACCTGTTTGTTTACTTGTTTTTTTCTACACCTTGACCTACACTTAAGCCAAAAGTTGTTAAATACATCTCTCAGAGGTTTATATACCAAGGGAAAAAACTGAGAGTGAAATATAAGATTTTACAGGGTGCAAAAGAAAGAGGAAGATTAGGGGTACCTAATGTCAAACTGTACTTTGCTGCATGTTGTTTAGTATAGATGAAGGAATGGATACTGTTAAGAAATAAGAGAATGTTGGAGCTGGAAGAACACAGTCTGAGATTTGGGTGGCATGAGGTAAATGTAGATTTTAAGAAACATTACCTGAGAAACATGTTATTAAGAATATAAAATAAATATTAACCCAGACTCTGTCCAAAGATATTATTATTGACATCCACACAAGAAACTTTTTATAGAGAAAGAGAAACAGCAGATAAAGAACAATAGCTAAGATATGAGGATCTATTAATACAAGATAGGAAAGAAATTAAGGTGAAGACAAGGGAACAATCAGCAACAGAAGGACATTCTTTTCAATGGTTTTCTTATCATCAGATGAAAAAGAAGTTTAATGTGGACAAAGGGCAATTGGAATTGAGAAGAAGAAAATTGCATTTGTAATAGAGTTATGCACAAATGATGATCATATAATAGCTAAAATGTACAAATTCTTACTAAGATTTGAGACAGAGGATTAACAGGTCAAAGATGGTATGATAAAATGGGATGCAAGCTTTGGTTATGATATAGATATGGAGAAAATGTGGGGAACTGGTGTTAAATTTACAGTGTGCTATAATTTAAGAGAGAACTTTTGCAAAATGATGTACCAATGGTATATGACACTGGCTAAATTATCTAAAATGTATACAGGAACATCAAACCAGTGTTGGAAGTGTGAAAAGGAAGAGGAGACTTTTTATCATGCATGGTGGACTTGTGAATAAGCAAAAAAAAAAAAAGGGTGCAAATCCATACAATGATGCAAAAGGTATTGCAAGCTAATATTATGATGAAACCAGAATTACTCCTATTGAGTTTTATGGATAAGGAATTAGAAAAAAAATATGGGACATTAATATTGTATATGGTAACTGCAGCAAGATTATTGTATGCAAAAAATTGGAAAAGCAACAAAATACCTATAGTGGAAGATTAGATTATAAAATTAACTGAACTTGCAGAAATGGTGAAGCTGACCAACTTGGTCAGAGAAAAAATGACAAAGATCTTTTTGAATGACTGGAAGCCTTACATGCACTTTTGTTGAAAGAAAAAAAGATCAAATTGATGATTTGGGGATTTGGGGACTAAAAAGTCATGAAGAGGATGGGGAAAATATTAAGATGATAATTACTTGATAGAGATAAGGGCAACAGGCATAATTCTATGTTTTTTCATTCCTTTCTTTATTCTCTTTTCTTACTTCTTTTTGTTGTTTATTTTTACTGTATTGAAAAATTCTAATTAAAAATATATTTAAAAAAATACATCTCTCAGCATCCTTCACTAATGATTGTGCTGGCTGGAATGCTGGGAGTTATAGTTCACCAACACTGGAGGCTAAGATATTTTCATCTCTACTATAGGCACATCTATGTCAATCAAAATTCATGGAATAAATGTCTCTATTTTAGAAGGTTAGGCTGTATTCAAACAATATAAAACATGGATTACCATAATGGGAATGATCCTATGTCCTCACAAATTGCCTAGCCTAGCCCACTTAGGAAGGATAATGAAGCATGAGAGGTTTTCTCTTCCAGTTAACCAAGTTTTTGTTTCATCCATACGGAACAAAATGTATTTAATCTTAACTATGAGAAGCTTAGAAGAAGCCACATTATAATTGCTCTGTTAAGATCAAACTCACTTTGTAGTTTAGATATAACACTACATTGTGAATGAATGAATGAAAACAGCTTTATATGTGTACTGGGAGACAACAGGAAACTAAGGGATACAAGAGCTCCTGAAAAGTTTAGACTTGCTTCCATCACAATAAATTACAATTGTGAGTCAAAGCACTGCTCTAGTGAATACGCAGTGATGTGTTGAAGCCTATCTAAAACTATACATTCCAATTAATGTTTTGACATGTGTCAGAAAGCTACATACATACTTTTTCTTAATAAATACATTATACCCACACACGCACCCCCACACACAATAATTTAAAAATGATAGATTTTCATGTTCCACTAAAGATGGACAGCCATAGAGACAAACATGCAAGCAGGAATGTGGTAGAACATCATGTCTCTGTTCAAAGTCCTAAAGATTTCCATTGTCTCGTTTCCAAGATCTGAGTAATATTATGTTAATGATATCTGAAAGAGATGGTTTACATCTTATACGCTAAAAAACAGTTGATAGGGGTGGTTCTTTGGACTAATGACTCTAAAGACAGTCTCTTCAATTAGAGAAAGTATGAGAATCCAAGGGGGCTATGTTTAGCTTCCCAGTGAGTAAAACAAAACTATATTGGGAAGACAGAAGGACATCTTTCCATTGTTCTCATTTCATCCCGTGCACTAGGCTGGCATGGTATAAACCAATCCATAGCTCTTCTGGTTTCTTCCAATTCTCCCACTCCCACTATTTCAGATTAACTATGATTCTAGAGGACAACAGAATGGTGGGAAAGTGTGGCAGCTGTAAGTGTTGGAGAGTGAAAAAAAATGAATGGACAATGTACATGTATATGTATGTATGTGTACGAGAAAGAATGAAAAGAGAAAGACTGTGTATATAAATGAAGAGAGTGGGGTGACATGTTTAGGCAAACATGTTGAAAAGGACCAATGATGGCAGGTAGCCCTGCCACCTTCAAACTACCCCCATCCCCACAGCTGGCATGTAGCCTTCAATCAAAACCCAATGTAATCCCTCTAGGGTTGTAGGGAAGGAAGAGTAGGAGAAAGGTATGCAGTGTACTCAGGGGACGCGGTGGTGCAGCGGCTTAATGACGCTGAAAGTTGCCGGCCAGAAATGGTCGACGCTTCAGCGGTTCGAGTCCAGCCTTCGCGTTAACAGGGTGAGCTCCTGTTTCCTCCCCAGCTCCTGTCAACCCAACAGTTCGAAAACTCAGGTGAGTAGATAAATGGGTACTCTCACTCTGGCGGGAGGAAAAATGCTGGCGGCGCCTTGCAAAAGGAGTCAGGAGCAGTTGCCGGTAAGCGCGAAACCACGCTCGCCCGAAAAGGGCGCAAAGCAACGGAAACCCCGCCTCCTGCGCTTGCCAGCTGGGCTCTGCTCTAAGAAGGAGGCTCTGGCAAACCACTTCCGAAACACCTTGCCTTGAAAACTGCAAGGACTCGTCCAAGCAGTCACTGCAGAGTCGGTAACGACTGAGCGCAGATTAAAAAAAAAAAAAATGCAGTGTCCTCTAACTTGAGCTCCTGGAGGAAAGGTGGGATAGAAATCAAATAAACAAATGGGAGAAAGCACACTGGGTTATGTTTTTAATGAGCCATTTGCTATGCATTTTCCCTTGATATTTAGGGCATCTGTAGTATAGCGTTAGTGCAATAGCACAACATAATTGCAATAAGAGAGTCCAGCAAGATCATTATTATGGCAAAGCATCAAATACATCGGAAAGGAAAAAGGGAAACAATAAGCAGTATCTTATTAAAATACATAATACAACCCATGGATTCACAGCAACCTTTGGATATATATACTTTAGAATGCTCTGAAGTAAGTCCATTTCACTAGAAATCTTTTGTAAACAATGGTCTGATTTAATTTGGACTGCAGTTCCCTTTATTAAATTGTCACAATCTTTAGGTAATCCTACCCCAATATTACTCCTGGAATAACCCACTTGGATTCAATTTACCTTACCTTATATTATCAAATGTAAAGGGTGCACCGGATGGCAGTCTAATAAAAGCCTTATTTGCAATTTCCTGGGTTTTTTTAAAAACTACAACTAACTCAGTAGACAGAGAATGGAGATGAACCCCGAAATGTAAGATGCTTCCTTATACCTTTTCAAGCCATTGGCCCACATAGTTCTGTGCTGTCCAAACTGGAGACATCAGGGATTGAAAGTAGAACTTTATGCATGCAAAGCAGATGCTCTACGACCCATCTCTGTTGCTTTCTCAATGACCTTCTGTAATTTGAAGGTTGGCAACAGCACTGCAGAGTCTAAACCATCTGCCTCTAATTCTTCTTCCAGTAACCCATGTTATCACAGGCTAATTTTGTACGGCTTCACAGGTTTTTGCTGGGCTGACAATCCCCTAATCTAATCTTGGCTTGCATTCATTACTATCATGTATAGAGGAAAGGAAGACATGGCGGACAATGAGGAGAGTTAAAACACGTGAGCATGCCTTATCAATTATAAACACTAGAATCTGAAAATGCAATGCTTTAATTTACAAGACTTCCTGAAAAAGAATTGATTTCTAGTATTTTTGAAACCATTGCTGTAGGGAGACTCTCAACAAGAGGCGTGAGTCCTGTGGAAAGTGTTACTAATGTATGAAACAGTGAAGTAATTTATTAATTAACAGAGACTGTTTATAGTAAATCAATTAGCAGTGAATGGAAAAGTGACATCTTTGCTTAACACCAGCGTGAGTGAGAAATGGATGCAGGTTGGCACCTGATCCATCTCTTCTTAGAAACCATGGGCATTACAGACGGAGAATGCTGCCTCTGATAGAAGGCATTTGTTTATAATTTGATGCATGCAGATGATATAAGATTAATGATCACATCTAATCTACAAACTGTAAGAGCCTCAGTCAATCCAAGCAGAAATCTAAAAGTGGGGAGAGAAAGAGAGAGATCTCAAATCTGCTTCTGCATCTGGATAAGAAATTATACTCAAGAGTTGACTGATTAGAAGATCACATTGTTGGACATGATAGATCTATTGACAAATCACACGTGTGTGCTTTTGTTTCATATTCTGACATTACTTGGGTATAAATGTCACAGTCTGAATTAAATGCCTTTCCAGAAGGAAAAAATGGAACAAACTGTGACCTATTTCTAACCACTGTATAAAAATTATATGTACAAATGATTAATTTGCATGACACAACTTAATCAGGTCAAGGGAACATATGCCAGGGAAGCACCCTAAATCTGACAATTGATCCAGGCAACTAACTAAATAGATGTGAGGCTGTTTAGATTTAAAGTAGTTCCTCCAGTAAACTGTATTGTCTAAATAACTCAGAGAGGACGTAACAGCCCCTTCTGTCTTTTAAGACAAAATCTTACAGATAAACTCCATCTTTAAGAACTCTGTTTTGGTGTCTGTTTTAGTTTTTACTCCCGGGATCACAGAAGGAGAAGAGGTGAAAAGGGTGCTGAAAGGAGTAGGGCATATACACCTGCCTCTGTCCATCATGACACTGACACTCTTCCATCTACTAAGAATTTTTGCAAGGAAGTGCTGTTCTAGCAAGAACAACCACCATCAGGAAATGAACAACCTTTCCACCTCTTTTAAGGCAACTGGAAGATCCTGCAACAATTATTTTTATTTATTTATGCAAGCATTTTCATATTCCTCCCTTCGGAGACCCTGAGTTATTTACAGTTACATGACAACCAAAAAAATCAACACCCAATCTCAACAAACACAACCCCCCCTTCCAATCCAAATAAGCCAGCAACCTAAATATTTAAGAAGGAATTTCTCTAAGCCCGTCCTTCACCTTGTATGGGGGGCAGACCCTCAGCATCTCCACTCAGAATGCATGCACAAGGACAAGCATTTTGCCTTTCCCAACCTCTTGTTGGGACCAATGAGGCAACCTCAGAATCAGTGCTCTTCTGCTAATAGCTGGGCTGCTGCATTTTGGATCAAATGCAGTTCAAGCTGTCTTACAAGAAAGCACATACACCACATTGCAGTAGTCTAACTTCCTGGTTCAGATAGGCCTACAGTTGATGAACCAGCCAAGGCTAGGCAAAGCCCTCCCTGGCTCTGGTCTCCACCTGCTCCTTAAGAGGAGCTGAATGTCCAGAAAAATCCTCAAGCCAGGATCTGCTCCTTAGGCTATGAGACCAGATCAAGTGCCAAATTTAGCACTGGAAATGAGGCAAATAAATTACTACAAACGGCAATCCAGCTTGCTGGGATTTAACTTAAATGGGTTTTGTTTCATCCGGTTTCTCATAGGACTTCCATAGAACCTCTGGTTTGGCCTGGGATAGCAAAGTACAACTGAGAATCATCAGCATGTTGATGTTACATCATCCAAATGAACAGATGAGCTTACCTAGAAATTTTATGCAGATTCTAAACAACATGGGGGAGAGCTAATCCCTGTGGCACTCCACATTGAAGCAACCAGGGACTTGAGCTTTTCTCCCCCATGTGCACTGATCTGAGCCACACTTTTAGGAAAAAGTGGAACCTTTATAACATGGAACTCATAGGTGGTTGAGAAGGACATCATGGATAATAGCATTGAATTCCCTGAGGTCAAATAGGACCAGGAAGGCACAATCTCTCCATCCAAGGTTTGAAAAAGATCATCCACTAAAGCAATCAATACTGTCTCAGTCCCATACCCAAGTCTAAATGCTGATTAGAAGAGGTACAGCAAATTCTTCTGGGATCTTGGGTACCCAAATCATCACTGTGTTCTCCAGATTTCCCCCCCCAAAATGAACATTGGAGACTAGGGAGAAATTGTCCAAAATTGCTGATTCAACAGACAGCTTCTTCAAGAGAGGGCACTCTTTCTAGGCAAGAGAGACCATCCCTTCCCTCAAAGAGGCATTAACCACTTATCAAACCCAGCTACATACATCCCACTTGGCTGCCTGAAAGAACCAGGTGAGGCTTTAGCCTAGCCCACATGTGGCAGAGATCATACCACAGAGAGCTATATCCAGTTTCGTGGGCTCTACAAGGCTCAGAGGTATCCCAGATAGTCTCACAAGACATTGCCCAAGTCATCTGCCAAAGTGACATCCAAACTGGAACAAATGTGAGTGATTTTATCTACAGAAAAACTCACCAGATAGCACAGTGGCCTGCAGGAGTAGCTTCTTTTTGGTCTTTGCCCCCAAAGTTTCAGATACCTCTGAACAGAGTTACTGGATGAGAGTCTGATGATACAATTATCATGGAGAAATAGCCACATTTCACTCATCACTACCATACACTCCCAAACATGGGACTGTAGCCATGTTCAGTAGCATTCACTATCTGCTTTCTGCCACCATTGCTCTTGGCACCTTTTCAATCACTCATACATTTCCAGATCTTATCTGTAAATGGAGGACTACCTTAGGATCTGCTAAAGGAAAGATAATGCAGAAAAACCATTTCTTCCAGTGCATTTGCCATCTCTGAATTCCAGAGTTCAACAATGTACCTTTAGAAAGCCAAAGAGTCCACCAGAAACAACTCATCCTGCCCAAGAAACCTAAAACAACATGGACCCCAATTTTCCACCTCACCCAGATGTTGTAAGTAGGAATACCCAACAAATATTCTTTCTATCTTTTCATTTCCCTAGCAGCTAAAACTAGCTCATCATGCATATTCCCAAAGGGAAGCTTTCTTTGGAATTCTCTCTTTGATGCTGACCTACCAGTAGCAGTGACTTTCCAGATCAATCCTAGTTCCCAAACAACAGATGAAAGTCAACAAACAATCCCTTAGAAGTCAGAGACCATCTTTCAGACCATGATGCTGCCAGGTAATAATGGTTACCATTATTGCTAGCATCCTGAAGAGACTTTTCTCAGTTGTTCCTTTCCAGAAATGTTTTACCCTCTCCAGAATACAGAAATAAAGTACACATTGAACCTTAAATCAGCTCATTTGCAGACTATTTCTTCCTTTTGCTGGTGTTCTGCAAATCTCAAGTGTAATATTTAAGAAATGCAATTAAAAGTTATCGTCTTTAGTAGTACAGCAATTGGGTTACTGGTTCCTAATAGTTGGGATCTATGACCACATTTATAGTTATATGAAATTCTGCAAATATTGGCTTCTAGCAGAAACAGATGAGTACATTTTCTTCTGACATACCTGGAAATGATGCCATATGAACTGGAGCCTGGGACACAGCTGTGGCAATGTGCAGACTATGTACCAGATGGGGACTTTGCTAAGTGTTTGATATCTCACCACTGTTTGGCAGGCATTTCTGAGATCACAATGCCCAAAACACTATTCTAGAGAAGTTCTGGAAGAATACCATGGACATGAGAGGGATTTTAATATGATTATTTCAAAAAGTTATGCTTGCCCAAACATAGAATAATGGCAGAGCATTCATCTTTAAGAAATAATTTTAAGAAATAATTGCAAAGCATAAATTTGAAGATGTATTTTGTTTGTTTACAAATCCTCTGTTTTTCAGCTTCTCGTGCAAATTTCATAAGAAAGCACTTGAATCATTGCCATGGATACAGCTATACATGGTAAGAGGGTAAATACAGATAATCATTTTCCTGCACCTGATACCTGGTGGCATTTCATTTCACCACTTAGCAGAATGATATGATGATAGGATGAAAATGTTGAAGCCAAGATAGTTGAGTCTCCTTTTCTATGGGCTTAAGCAAATCACTTAGCAAAAAGTTATCTGGGCATATGATCAAATTAAATTATCATTTAATAAATGGTAAAACTGTATCCTGCCAGATAAGAAATCCAGTACGGCTCAGTATTTTTTTTAAGTTGAATATTTAATATACGTGCAGTATTTTACTTTATAGCTACTGTATATGTCTCTGTGCAAACTATCGTAAATTAATTATTAAATTATTAATTAAATATCTTTAATTTCACATGCTAGCAAATAATGCTTAGGATCATCCAATGTGGATTAATGCTCTATATGGAAAAAGAGATGCCAGATTCAGATCTGGCTTTAGAAAAGGCTGAGGAACATGAGCCATTATTGCTGAAGCACACTGGATAATTGAGTAAGTAAAAGAATACCAAAAAGTAGTCAGTATGTGCTTCATTGATTATAGAAAAGCCTTCAATTGTGTCGATCACATCAAGCTGTGGAAAGTGCTCAGAAAAATGGGAATCCCAGAATATTTCATTTTCCTCATGAGATATACAGGTTAGGAAGCCAAAGTATGGATTGAACATGGTGAAACAGACTGGCTCCAGGTTGGCAAAGGAGTATGACAAGGCTGCATCCTCTCCCCTTATTTATTCAACCTACATGCTGAATATATATTAAGGGAAGCTGGACTGGAAAAGTTGAGCATGGTTTTAAAATTGGAGGAAGAAACATCAATAACTTATGCTATACTGATGATACTACCCTGTTAGCCAAAAATGCAAAGGATCTGCAAGCTCTAGTACTGAAAGAGCACAGTGAAAAAAATGGGACTAAAATTAAATATGAAGACAACCAAACTAATGTCAACAGGTAGAACAACCAGCCTTAGAACTGACAATGAAGATATCAAAGTGGTGGATTGCTTCTGCTTTGTAAGATCAACCATCCACAGTAAGCAACAAGCAGTCAAGAAATATGTTGCAGACTAGCACTCGGTAAGGCAGCTATGAGGCCTTGGAAAAGATATCAAATGCCATGATGTGTCTATACCTACAAAGATCAGAATCATGCAAGCCATGGTATTCCCTGTGACACTCTATGGAAGTGAAAGTTGGACTTTAAAGAAGAGGGGTAGGAAGAGTAGTAACACTTTGAACTTTGGTGTTGGAGACTCCTGAGAATACTGTGGACAGCCAACACAACAAACTGATGGATCATCAAACAAATCAACCCAGAGTTCCCACTCAAGACACAAATGACCAGGTTCAAATTATCCTACTTTGGACATATTATGCAAAGACCTAGTTCTCTGGAAAAGGCTTTAATGCTGGGAAAGGTAGAAGGAAAGAGAAGAAGAGGACGACCAGCAGCAAGGTGGGTGGACTCAGTCACAGTGGCGATGAGTGCACTGTTGGGAGACTTAAAAGAACAGGTTACAAATAGATTGTCATGGAGAAGATCTATCTATGTGGTTGCTAGGAGTCCAAAATGACTTGATGGAACATAATCAATCAATCAATTAATCATGTCATCTGATGTCTCTCTTAGAAATGTAGAGTGAAAATTTTAATTATGCAAATAAGTAAACTTGAAAATGAAAACAAAACAAAACCAAAATTAGTGCACACACACACAAAAAGCAAAACCAGCAACCAGTCAATAGATTCAGTAAAAAGAACCTAAAGACTGAAAGACCAGATGAGCCCGGGCAGTACCAGAGAAATCCTGCTACTATTCTGATTTCTTGTACTTTCTGGAGAAAAGTAGAGACGATGGCTTCCATATGATCCTATCACATTGATGTGACTCATTTGAAAAGAAAAATCATGTCACAATGAAAAGAATTCAGAATTAAATTTCAAGTGCTGCACAACCCAGCTACAAACCATGTCTTCTGCAGGACCCTTAGATGTCCATAACATCTCCATGAACCTAAGCATATGGTCATATGAAATCAGCCCAGGCAGCTAGGGGTGGTGGTTTTGGGATTAAAGTTTGGGATGGTTCAGACTCTTTAGACCCAATGCTTGTTTTCTCTCAACTTGGGCTTAGATAAAGCCATTTACATCTGTCAGATTATGAAGGAGACTTTCCTATCCTGTTTTAGATGGCTTGAGGGGTGGGATCAAAGGTGGGTTGACTCAGTGGAACTGCCAGGAGAAAAAGACAAAAATCAACTATCCAAGATAGATCCTGGCCTTATTCTAGCTAGCATTAGACAGCAGCATCTAGTGGAATAAAAAAAATAAAAATAAAAATTACAGGTTTCTATATTGCCTAGACAATGGGAGAGTGTCTTAACTTCTATAGCAAGAGTGTCAATGGACCTTAAGCTGCGACTTATACAACAAAAAATAATATTTAAAATTTATTGGACTCCCTTTTGTTTGTATAGAAAAGGATTGTCAAAAACAGCATTTTGTTGAAGATGTAATAAGGGCAATGCTGCTTTAAAGCATATGTTTTTACAATGTTCTATACTTACTACGTTTTGGGAGAAAGTAGTGGATTATATAAATATGATTGTGCGACAAAAGCTAAAATTTTCAGAGGATAATATTTTTTTCCACTATATACCTAGTACATGGAATTTGATATCTGGACAATGTAAATGGATTCTCCATGCCCTTATTATGGCCAAAAGTCTGATATTGCAGTGTTGGAAAGATAAATGTGTGGCCCCATTCACTCGATGGATTGAAGACCTGATTGCACTTGCCACTTATGAGTGGATTGCCATAGACGTAGACTTTGTATGGACAAGTAAAATGAAATATGGAACTCATGTATACAAAATACAGTAGGCTTAAAAAATATATATGATAGTCACATAAATGTATTGGAAATATATATGCATCTGAATAATATATGCATTAGATAAATATATATAGATTTGTAACTATTTACTGTTATAATGATATACTATGGCAAGTTTTTATTTCCTTTGTTGTATTTTTGTCACTTTTTTGTAATTGCACTTTTTAATTTTTTTTCTTCTTGATAGTGTATTATTATTTTTGTGTTTTGCTTTTGTTTTTCTTTTTGTTATTAATTTAAAAGCAATAAAAATTATATATATACTGTATATGTGTGTGTGTGTATATGTGTGTATGTGTATGTGTATATATATATATATACACATATACTTACATATATACATACATACATACAGCAGCATCTTGGAAATGGTGAATCACCTACCACAAAATGTTGTTTCCGTTCTATTTTGGGTAGTTCTGTTCCCCAGAAATACTGCCTGAGCCTAAGTTCCAGTCATCTAAGTAGGCAGCATCGGATGTTACTGTTAATTCACTGAATATTCAGTCTAATACCTCAGAGAAATCTCCATTCTTACATGAATTTGACTTTTCTATTTTTAAAAAAGAAATAATTGGAAAGAGTAATTGTTTAAATCAGGTATGGTGTAGATTAACAATAGGATCATTTTCCTCCCCGCAAAAAAGATTTCAAAGGTACATAGTTAATGGAATCTAAAATGAAATACATTTTATTGAAAAGAAAACAAGGTAATGGATAACTGGAATCGTCTCTAAGGGAAATTTGTGGTTGTTACTGATAATAAATGGATGAGATTTATAAGCTGGGAGAAAACTATCAAGAGATTTAAAAAAAAGATAAGCAATCCTCAGGTGGAACCGATTAAATAAAGATCAATTGTAACAATTGCTGAAGAGCTTTCAGAGCTCTGGAGGTGCAATGCCTTTCTCCATATTAATTAAAGATAGTTAGCAATGATGATGTTCAAACAATTGTTTGAAAAGATTCTTTATACTTCTGATGCAGATATTGCTGTCCTGAATCATATTCCATTTGGGATTTCTTTCTTGATTTTTTTATCAATTTCAGATGGAGTTTTCTTATTTTCTTTGCACACAAATATAAAGAGAAAATTTGTTGCAACTTCTGTATTGGTGGGATTTCTACTTATTTTAGTCTCTTTAGACAGTAAACTGGATATTCATGTGCAGATGACATATGAACTTTGTTTATAAAAAATGGATGGCAAAATCTCTGGGGTTTCATATATGTATATATAAGATTTTAATTACAGTAATAAAAGCTAATACAAACTAAACTCAGAGAGAGAAAGGAAAATAAAAAGAGAGAACAAAAAGTACAAAGAAAGAAAAAGTAAAAAAAGAAGAAAGGAAAGACAAAGGAAAGAGTGAAATAAAGAAAAATATAAGAAATATTTAAAGGAGTGACTTCCAATCTTCATCACAACAGATATAAACAACTTTGGTAGTTCTTCACCTCCTATAAGGTTATAAACAGATATCTCTTCTTCCCATAACCTATTCCTTATCTATAAGCAAATCCATAAAATATCAACTTTTCAATCCTGGCGTCAGCAAAGTCCATAAAGGGTTGCCAAAATTTCATAAAAACATGTCTTATTTTAACCTTGATTAAATAAACCAACTTTATATTCCTTCCTTTTACCTCTGAAAATCTTAAACTTTAGATCCTACAAATATTGTTGCAAGATTTGATTTCTCTTGAATTCTTCTTTGTCCCATCGCATAGGCTTCTTTGAGGTTTTAACAAGCCTCTTTTGTAAATCCAATAAAAAAACATTCAGGTCATTCTCTTGGTTTATCATTTGCATTTCCCCTTTAATTTTTAAAACTTCAACCAGCTTCTTTTGTATATCCAGTAAAGAGTCCTTATCTGGGTCATTCTCTTGGCTTGTTACCTAAATTTCCACTTTAAATACCTTCTCTGTCTTGTAATCCACACTTTTTTTTAATCCAGTATTTCTGATTCCACTATTTCTGCATCAAGCAAGATTTGTTTCACATCTGTCATTCATTCATTAACGTCCTTTAAACATAGACTATCCATAGAAGCAGACATTGCTACTGACATTGTTGATATTGTGGTTACTAATTTCTGGCCCCATTCTTCAAAGATCTCTTTTAGTATTTCAAATGTTATAGTATTTGTGTCATTTTGTAAATCCCAATCTTAATCAAAACCAAAGGCAGATTTTTTTTTTCTTTTTGCCTGGAATCTTTGGTCCTCTCTAGTATCCAATCTAAATCATAAGGTCTCTAATCTCTGGTATGACTTACAGTAGAAAAAATAACCCTGGTTCCCATGAAAAGCTGTTTATTTTATATAGTTGATTCCAAAATCTTATAGCAAAAGTTTCAATATTCCAAATTTGTCTGGATCCTTAATTTGTTTATATCTTTCTTGGTTCAAAATCTTGTATAGCTTTTTGCCATTTATTTCAAATTCTTTACATTCTTAAACTTATAGTTAATTTTTCTTTTGTTCAGAAATGAAGATAGACACACCAGGTGACTTTTCAAACTTGTTGTTCCAAAGATCTCTAATAGCTTTAAGATGGTTGGATAAGCTATTTCTGAAAGTGATTAGAAGTGAGGTTAGTGAACTTAGTGTCCTTTAAAAGGCTCTGCCATGGTTGTGAGCTTGGTGATTAATCCCTTTGTCTCCTAGCACTCAAACCCATGGCAGACCGCTGTCCTGTGATCTCCTCATGAGGAACAGCCATTCGGAGAACCTGAGAGCGATCTCTGATCTTCTCCTTGTCTGGAGAGTTTCCAAAGAACCTCTCTACTTACCAGTTCTTCAGTCTTTGCTGAGGTTGTCATCTTTGCTCTCCACAGATGTGTTTTGCCCGCCATGGCTCCACCGGAAGTAAAAATCTCTGGGGTTTCAATCTCTTCTTTCTCCTCTACTGCTTTGTTGTCATATTATCTCCACTATTTTGTATTTGAACAGTGGGCTCTCCTAAACCTCTAAATGTTTTTCAGAGGGCAACTGTGAATGGGAAGCATTAATTCATGAATTTCATCTTATTCTTTTGCCAGTGCATTTACATTGAAGCAATCATGTATGCAACAGATTGTATTTCTTTGGCTCAGTGAAAACCAGTCATTTGAAATGTACATGCATTTCTTAACAGTTGAAGCTTCTCTGTAACATGTATGTCTCTGTTGGGCCATGTTTGAGTTGACACTAAATGCTAGAGGAGATCTGTCTAGCAACTGAACTGTGAAAGCTCACATGGAGACAATTTAACAGATAATGGATATGGATGAAAGCCGGTTCTTAGTACATAAATTTCAATTGCCATCATTCTCTGCTCTTCTCCAGTCATGCAATGTACCCATTGAGAAAGGCTGGTCTGACCTTCATACAGAAAGTTCGGAAATCTGAAAAAGAACATCTGTGCTTGTACAGTTGTTTCATAAAATTGTTTCTTCTTGTACTTATTGATTTTACATCATAAATGAAACTATGGAGTCAGATGAACATGTAACATTGGAGATGAGGCTAGCAAGGTCTTGCCCTCATTTGTATATGTTTACATTGTAAATAAAAATGTTTCTGAAGTGTTTAATTGTCTGCAGGATCTAAACTGTATGGTTAATTGTATAATACTTTAATTATAAACCCTCAAATTGGAAAGTCAATCCAATATTGAAAATTAGGATATCAAGTCGTAGGATCAAGATCTGTACCCCTTAAAAATGCTGAGTTTATGGTGTGGGATAGATCAAAAGTAATACTGGTGGCTCGGAAAATCCTTTTAGCAATCCCAAATTGGAGGAAAAGTTATAGATGAAAGATAATTAAAACTACATTGATGGTATTATGCATGTTATATTAAATAGAGTAAAAAAAACAACATTTCAGAGGTTGATCCAATCAAATGGAAGTTTGCCATCAGATTGTAAATGTTGGTTTTATTAATCTTAATCTTAGTTTTATCTAATTTAGTCTTAAATTTTCTTTTAAAAATCTTTTGTTGCTTTGATGTTTAGTAAGAAAATCAGACTAGAAAAAAAACCCTCAGGCCCCACCTTTCCCAACTCCTCAGTCCACCAGTGGATATCCTAGAACTCAAAATTAAATCAACAGTCCAGAATCTGCATAGCAGCAAATTTCACATGTAGCCCGGAATTAGCACTCTTCCCAGATGAACATTTCAAATGTGTATAGCTGTCTTCTCTTCTTCTCTATTTGGCAACAACATGGCAGCTGCCTTAGCTGACAGCTACTGTCATCAAGGCAACCACAGAGTTGAGGCAGGAATTCAGCTTGCTGCCCAGTCTAACCCATTCTCCTGCAGGTCATCACCATGGAACTTCTCTACCAACAATCCTGATGTGTCAGTCTAACCACAGCTACTTTCCAGATCACCCTGCAGAAGCCTCATCTTCTGGTCAAAGCCTGCCAAAGTTACTTGCCAATACCACAAGTTACCTCAGATTTCAGCTCCTGTTTAGTGGCAGACTACCAAACCAGTCCAAAACAAGGACACCTAGTGGCTTTTCACCTCATGACTACCTTTGCAGCCAGAGGTGCTGCTGCTGTTGCTTGGGTCTCTTCAAATACATTTAGTAACTTTCTTAAACTCATGCACTTGACCATCACACCTACTTTAATAAACTGTTACTAAGTCTGTTCCCCATTAAAAATGCCTTTCCATTCTGCCATTTTTATAATTTCTTCCATATTATGATATTTAAAAAATGCTCATAAATACGTTCCATATTTAAAGATCATCTGTCTTCTTCATAAAAAAAGGAAAAATAATCAAAATCCTCATCTTTGCTCTCTCCTATGGTAAGAAACAAAACTGCCCATATCTCTATACAAGAGAATTGGAATGCTTCCAGTGAGGATTTTTTTTGGAATAATCATCCAGCTTCATTCACAGAACTGATGCAGGAGACAGCCCAGATATTGACATCTTCTTGGAATTCTTATGTTTCCCTGTCATCTCTTTTTCTAAGGTAGGGAGAAAAGCATAGTGTGGTTCTACACTACCAGCATTTCTGCCTCCCAGTCCCTCACAAAGCAGTTTGAATCAGACCGGTAGTCATCTTCTGTATACAGATTATTGCTTACAGTGAAATGTGCTGAACATTGTCATGTCTTTATGTTTTCAAGCCTAGTCCTCTCAGAAAGCATTAGAAGCCAATTAGTGCTAACTCTTTATCCTTCCAGCTGACAAATGGATAAGTTGCAAAGAACACTCCTGAGCTACCACTAGTGGTAGAATAACAAAAATCTTTTCACGCATACATAGATACAGACAAAATAAAAGTGGCTACTATGAAGAAAGCTATGTGAGGAAAGGTTGCTTCTGAAGAAAAATGTAAACAAATTCACTGAAACCCCTGAAACTTCCCAGCTGCCCTGCTACCAATCCACAAGGTCCCTTGTGAATAACACTATGTCAGAAATTTTGAAACTGGACATTTTCCCAGGTGCTGTTTCAATGGTTATATGTGGTTACAGCAGTTAGATTGGAAGAAATGGGGATGTAGTCAGATAAGACCTAAGTAATATATCTTGAACTTGCATCTGTTAATTCAGATGATATACTTGAATCCCAAACCCTTACTGTAATACATCCCATACATACACAGTCCATCAAATGAGCACAGAGGCATGCTTTTCTTAAAATAATAGGAAAAACAGAATTTGTTAGAATATTGTAGTCTTTTAATGTACAAGTCTAAATAAGTCTGTTGTACTGTTGAGGAGAAAGTTGAGCTCACATCAGGTACATTCCAAGCATAGGAATTGCCAAGTTCAGTGTTCCCAAGATTTGTGTAGCTGACTACTCTCTGCCTCAATCCATGCAGATATCTCTGATCTGGAATGGATTCACTAGATGTCAGTTACGAGCTACAGTTTCTGTGTGACCAGTTGGTAAGATTGCTGCAGTTGGATGTGGAAGCTGAATGGAGATGGCCCTTACTCTGCATGGAACTACTTTGAGTGTACTAAATAAGTTGGGAATTCCATAAAGTCAGGATTCCAAGATCCAACTCAGAAAATGATAGCAGTGGTTGTAGGTTTTCTGTTCTGTCTGGAACATAGGAAGTAACAGACAAAATCATCTAATTGATAAATGTTCCTGTTTACCAATCAATGTTTCTTTCATTTTGCTTTTACATGTAAGTATTGAAGTACATCCACACCATAAATACACATCAAGATGAGGATGATTTTCTAATAGATATGGGTGAAAACATATTACAGATAGAGTTATAGGCCTATTAACACTTTAGGTAGAACCTGGAGGCTTTATATACTCCATGCTAATGGTGTAATTTCAGTTTCACTATATTTATTAAGACTGGTAGGACTTCCACCACATTGTCCTTATTTTCCAAAGATAGCTGATTTGTATATCATAACAGTGCCATAAAAATATGCTTTTGGATGCAATCTGATTTTATACAGATTGCCCTTAGAGCATAATTCTATAAAATTACAGGCAAAAGTAGTTTACAGGCTTTTGTGTGTAACTTCCACACAAAAATATGAATGGCTTCAGTGCATTGGGAGTAATTTTTCCTTGAGAACACTAATCTAAAAATGCCATAGAAGATGAAGCAGTTGATGCCTAGTTTATACTTTTGTAATGAAATGGAAGTATGTTTAAAATAATGTTAAGGTTTGATGAGTTAAAGGAGGGCATTATTTATAATCTCAAAATTACCAAAAACCTGTGGAGCTGAGATGTTCAGTGTGAAAGTCACTTAATAATAGTCTGCAATCAAGTTTGTTTGAATGGAACCCTGTGACTAATGGATTTTGAAGTATTTTATGATTTTGCATTTCCCTTGTTTTCACAGCTTCTATCCCACTATATATTATTTTAACCCTAGGCTAAACTCTAATTAATCTAATATTTTGATTAGATTAACTGCATCTAACATTACTGTCAGCACGTGGACTAGTTTCGAAAACTCAGAAAACATATCAGTTATACAATCAAACCTGATTGGGTTCAGAAAAACAACACCGATCATTAGCATTTTAGCCTATAAACTTAGGCTGGCTGAACATTGCAGAACTGAATAGGTTTTGCATGGATGTGCATTTTTTATCATCTAGCCAAAATCAAATTCCTTCTCCATTTACATTCATCACATTTACATGTATATGAGTATATTTACTTTCATCTATTGCAGATGAAAGTATTTTCTTAACCCTTTATATTGTCATCCCATATTTCCTGCAGATTTGCTCCAGAATGTTGGTGGGTTGCTCCCGAGCAAATCTGATGGGTTTTGTGTGTGTGTGTGTGTGTGTGTGTGGGGAATATGTGGAAATGTGTGTAAATTTATTTCAGTCAGATTTTTCATATCAGATCAAATATTCTAATTTCCTTCTTCACCCAAAGTAATGATTGAAATATTACTATTGCAGTATTATTTTGGCTAGAATGCACAGAAACTTTTTTTTTTTTTTTTGGTAATCCATTCAGTTGTGTCTGATTCTTGGAGACTGCCTGGAGAAGTCCCTGCAGTGTTCTTGGCAAGGTTTTTCAGAAGTGGTTTACCGTTGCCTCCTTCCTAGGACTGAGAGAAAGTGACTGGCCCAAGGTAACCCAGCTGGCTTTGCGCGTAGGTGGAACTAGAACTCACGGTCTCCTTAACCACTGCATCAAACTGGCTCTCAGTCTCAAAATTAGGCCTACCAATAATCTTGGTTAAAAACCTAAGGCAATATTTAATTACTTGTTGTTGAATAAATACTTCTGTCCCATACCACACTATTATTTTTGTAACTTTTTTCTCATTACTTTACATACATGATAGCCCTGGCTGTCTTTAATATAAGAAATTGTGTACATTTTATTTGGAATTTGATAATAAACTTCCAGTCAGGCTAGATAAGTTTCTCTGGTACTATTTTTTATTGCTCTTCCTTTGATGGCTGATTTGTACATCAGCAATTTCTCTGTGTTTTCAGAGGAAAGCATTAGTCTTTGATGACTGCAAACTGGACAGGATTTAAGGAAAAGGTTTCTGAACTTTAATCCAGCATTCACTCCATCTCCTGCTGGGTTTCATTCATTTTACTTTGAGTTGTGCCTCTGTAGTATTTCATACTGCTTCAGTTACAATCCACAGCACTTTCAATATATGAATTCTTGTGCTCACCTCAATTTAATCAACTCTTCCTCCAAGGTGGAAAGGAACATAACTTTGGAATTAATGGAAAGGGACAAATGAAATCATTCCATGGGATCTTTGTTCTGTCCATTCTCAGCCAGATGATGTCCCAGAGAAAGACCTTCAGCAGCAACTGAAGCCTGAAGCCTGATAATATGAAAACTTAAAAGCGCAAGGTAAGAAATCTATGAAAAATGGTGCACTTCATCGGGACTGGAGAATCAACAAGAATCTAATAAAGTTAATCAGATCATCACTGTTCAAGTGCACATCAATTTGAATTGTTTCTCCATTATGAAGTGCTTGTCTGTAAATTATTGCAGAGAAAGCCATTTTCAAATTAATGTTTCAGCCATTAGAAAATACAAAGGGCATTTTCATTAATTAGAGACAGCTTTCTCTCCTCTCTTTTCATCATTACCTTTGCTACCTCGAATCAGTTTAGTGCTCAGATTTATTGACATATATGATTCAGTGGCACTATTTGTTTAGAGTTCATCCTATACCGGGTGGAATAAACTCATTAAGTTTAAATGAATAGTTATGTAGTCATCATCTGAAATGAGTCAGTGCAGTCCTCTGAAGTCATTATAGAGGACCTGAATGCTTCTGGAATAAGAGTCCATGTCAAGGTTATAACTCTACTTTTTAGCCAACTTATTTCCCTTGTTGCTTTAGAACAGAATCCTAAGTCCTTGGTTATTGAGACTGGGACACTCATTTTATCAGGAATAAAATTGTCTTCAAAAGTTATTATTGTTATTGGAACACATAGTCGTTTTACTCCTATAGTTGCATTTTTCATAGCATTCCCCCCTGTGACTTGCACATATAGTTTGAAAATCTGCAGAGAAGAGTTTATCTGTATGTAATTGTACTTCTGAAAACTGACATAACTGGAGAATCAGTCCAACATGATGGGGAATGGTAAACACCTTTGGGGTCATCCTGCTATTTTACAAGTGAAATATGTAACATAATGTCCAATTTTTGTTTTTAAAAGTTGGTTTGCTTTTATAAGGTATTGCAATTAACTGTAATTTGTCAGAAGGATTTGTTTTTATGTTTTATTACCTAAATCTAGAATGGAAAACTATCATAGATGCATCTACAGAATATATATTTTGCTTCTCAGCGTTATCAGACTTCTCAAGCAAACCTTGGAACAGATGATGCCAAAAGGCCTCTGACTCTAATAGAATTAACATATTTGTATAACTGTTCGCATAACCTCTTTCATATACTTTGGTTTTCCACAGGGTGCTCAGTGACTATTAAGAGCAGTGAAGCTGTGGATCAGGTCATAGATGATTCTGCCATTTGTTGTTCCTGAACCAAACTCAGCATCAGTATTCTTTTGTTAATTGCAGCCAGTCTTCTGCTAGTCATGGGCTACCTTTCCTTCTTGTTTTATTCTACACTTCTGCCATTTAAATAATAGCATATTGTTATGTACAAAAGACAAAGGACCATCTCCAGACATGTCACAAATGTAGCACTTGATGGATGCCTCAGCTATATTGCCATCAACTTCCATATGAATATTTTTTTACTCCTATTGACTTCAGTATGATATAAGTTCCACCATCACATGCAGAAATCTCAGAATCACAGAATCAAACCTATTATTCTCAAAAGAATTAATTAGAACTAGCCAGCTAAGATAAGCCTATTTAACCAAATGTTATCTTTTTTTGTATATTTGTGAAAGATTTATACTGATTCTAAAACGACATTTAAAAACACACACATAAACACACATTAGCCAGCAACTACCAGCAGAAAAATAGCTAGTACGGGATTAGCTGTGTTCCAAAGATTTGGGGAAAGTCACTCAAAAACTAGCGCTTATTTGAAGATAAAGATGGCTACAGTAAATAAGGGAATATAAGCAAGACATCAAAGGCAGATGCTTTATAGAGGTCACTATGATAAAAGGCATTTCCTGAAATAAATGCATCTGAACTTGAATAAAGTGTGGGTCACAAGTGTGGAGCCTTCTGGCCATAGTACGCCCAATAACACATGCTTGTGAGCCTCCATGTATTTCCTGATTTTTTAAATAATTCTTTTAATTAAAAAAAAAAAAAGGAAAACTGGAATGCCATAAAGCATAGTGCCAGACTCAAGCATCATGCTTATTTTCAATTATGCCTTTGGGTTTCATGTAGATTCCAGAAGCATAAAATACAAATGATAGAAGGCTACAGTCCAGGGCTTCATTTGGAACAGAGCCCACTTAACCAGAAAAAAAAATCAAAGGTAAGCTGAGTTGGTACAGAACATTATGAAGAGGGAAGAAGGTGAAGAGCAACTTGAACAATCTGCATTCTAATGATTGTCACCAAGCCAGCACAGCAGTAATTTTGTGACAGAACCCATAAAATGTTCTCAGAATTCCAAACACAGCCAAGGTAACTCACTACTATGACAGCTTCCAACTTCATGCTGTCCAGGTGCCATCTTTCCCCAGAGATCTTGACGAATATTGATCAGTGATAGTGGATTGGTAGTCAAACACATTGGAGGAAACCAGACTGGGAGAGGCAGATTAGATAGATAGATGATAGATAGATAGATAGATAGATAGATAGATAGATAGATAGATAGATAGATATAGAGTAAGGGAGAAAGGCAGATGTCTTTACAAATGAGTGCCAATGCAAACACCCACTCATTCCTGTAAAAGCAATTCTTCAGTCATTTTATTGTCATCGTAACATTCAAGATGCTATAACAATCACTTCACTTTAAGTGTCAAAATATCCCTTTACTTTATCCAACAGTTTGAATGAGTATTATTTTTTTTTAAGCCAAGGTTGAATTAATATTGTTCAGCCTAATAATTTATGGCTCGGTGTTTACCTACTACAAGAGGGTAGGGTAAACTTCATGTTGAAAAACAAGGGGTTAGTAAATAATATACTTTTATGCTTTGCTTTTAGGGTGGTAAGAAATAAAGTTATCTATCTTATATATCTTCAGCTATCATGCAGCTGTGAAAAGGCACATTCCATGTTAGAGATCACTAGGAAAGGAATTGAACATAAAAATGCCCTTATATAAATATATGGGACACTCACATGTGGAATACAGTGTACATTTCAGGTTGCCACACTTGAAATAGTATATAATAGAGCTGGGGGGAAAAATGCAGAAGTCAGCTAAAATCATGAGGGGGCTTGAACACCTTTCCTACAAGAAAACTCTAGAGTGTCTGGGACTCTTAACCTGGGTGTGCTGGAGTGCAGTAGGTGGGAGAAAATTACTTTAGTAAGCCACATAATTTTGCACAGCCTTTCTTCAAAACATATTTCTTTTTTGTTTAGAAAGGAACATCCTTTAACATTCTAGAATACACAAAACTCAATCATTCTCCCAAGTTTCTATTAGAGCTGTGAGCAATGCAAATGTGGTATAATGCCTGTCGTTGCATTTATGTGCAAATGTGTACAGATATGCTTCATGCAAATTAATCTGCCACTATATTAGAGAGAAGGAATTATGTCGTGTGGTGGAAAGGGTGGGGTAGAGGTAATCTGATTTAAGCGCAGCATGTAAAAATTAATTGAAAGTCAGAACTCCATAGTGTTTATTATAAAGTAATTTCATACCAGCTCTGGATTAACATAGTAACAGGTGACAATGGGTGATTACTATGTTAATTGAAAGACAGCTTAAAAAAAAAGAACTGTCATTCAGTGGTAGAACACCAGTTTTGTAGGCAAAAAGTCTCACATCTCCAGCACAGTTTAGGCTTAAAGACTTCTCCTGCCTTCACTACTAAAGAATCACTGTCAGAAAATGAGAATATTAGGCTAGCTGGGGCAGTGCTCTGAGTTGATATATGAGCACTTCCTAGGTTCCTGAAATTATCTTTTGACATATAGTAGCCCTTCTCCTTCTCTTCTTTGGTATTTGGGCACCTAAATAGCAGTGGAAAGGAAAATAGAGTCCTGATTTTCTTCTTCCCTTAAAAGATTCAGATTTCAAACTGTCCTGATGGAGTAGTCTCCTCTTAAAGAGAATGTAACATTTCTGTTGTATTTACTCCAGGAGAAGCCTTATTGTATTTTTGTTCTTCATTTAAGTCAGGGAGATTAGGAAAAACCTGGCACAGCGGCAATTAAACATAATTTTGGTAGTAGCACCACAAGAGTCCATAGGAGGGATTGAAAAAGGTGGCAGCCATGACTGCATGATCAAAGCCTCACCTCTTTCTTACATGTATTACACAAGCAACACACACACAACAGTTATTGATGTTAAGGGGATAATTTTGCTTTGTTTGCTTTATTGAATGTATTTTTATTGGTCAATGACCAAATACAGTTTCTGTCTCACACAAAAAAGTGGTGGCATTTTGATTGATTTTTTTTATCCCTGCCCTCACGGACACCCTCAGTTAGGACATTTGAAAGCTAATATTAAAATATTCTCCCATGTCAGCTGGAATGCTGATACACAGATTTATTATGGTCATACTGAATGTGTCATAATGAGTTGCTGCTGCTTCTCCTTTGAATAGTGACAGACATATATGTACAGGTCCTGGTTATTACAATCTAGAAAGTTGGACATGCCAATATAAAATATAGCTTGATACCAAAGAATAGAAAAGGTTTGGTTATATAATGGTGTATGCTGCTGATTTTAATAAACAACTTGTATGTGATTCTTTAAAGTTAGCAAAATAAAAATGACTTCTCTGGGCTGTTATAATTCAAATAATATATGCTTGTCACAAACAAAACAATGCTGCTATAATCTGATGAAATAGGCTACCTTGCCAATGGAATATGGAATTTGGAGGCACAGCTGGAAGCTGAAAATAAGAAATTACAGTGTAATTTCTAAAAAAGAAAAGGAAAAACTATTCTACAGCCAGATAGAGAGTAACCTTTCGAGTTACCCTTCTTCAGAAAATTTTACATCCCACCTAGGCTTATCAGAAAGAAATTATTAAAATATATTAATTCCATCACTGGATTGCCACAAAGCTGAGTATGATCAATCCAAGTTTAACACTGAGACATTCAGTACTTGCAGACATGTATCTAAAGTATTCTGATAAAAATTTACCTGGGTGATCTCTACTTTTGAATGGATATAATAAAAGAGAAATAAGAGTCAAGAGAACACAATAAAGCAACAGTATCTTTCTTTAACAGATTTATTATAATTTTTCTCTGAATATGACAATACAAGTCATATCATAGTAGTGCTAAAACATAAATAATTTATAGAATGCTCATACATAGGCCATTGCGTGATAGCAAACATTTGTACAGGGCTGCTGCTCGAAAGATTAATAGAACAATCTATTAATTTCAGCAGTCATGGATAGAAAAAAGTATTAAATCTGTGATTTGAGCTAAATGCTATATATGGATAACTTCCTACATGGAGCCAACATTACGGGAAATAACTTATGTAAATCATCATATTATTGTATGCACTGAATCTCAGCAAATGGATTAAGAGGATTTTTCTTAATGAATTTTTCACACATGGTAGATGAAATTAAAAAAAAAAGCTGATGATGCAATGGAAAAGTAATTATTTGAACTCACAATTTGTTGCTTTTCCTATGTTAGATTAAGATGTTGAATTAGGACTCGGGAGAGTAAAGTCCACCCTTAGCCACAGAAATGCATTGGGTGACTGGGCCAGTTATTCCCAGGTCAAAGTGTCTAATAGTTGTTGATGTAGAAAAAAGAAAGGAAGTTCCCCATGTAAAAAACTTTGAACTTCTGAGAAAAATCAGAATCTAAATTTAATAATAGCCAAGAAAACAAACAATGGATCATGAACCATATCAACCTATAGTTCTCATTTGAAGAACAAATAACCAGGCCAAAAGTTCATACTTCCTACACATTATGTGAAGACCTAATTCTCTGGAGAAGTCTCTAATGCTGGGAATGGTGGAAGAAAAGAGAAGAGGATAACCAGCAGCAAGGTGGGTGGACTCAATTATGGCAGTGATGGGTGCAGCATTGGAAGACCTGAAGAACCACGTTAGGGACAGATCTTTCTGGAAAAACAATCTATCTATGTGGTTGCTAAGAATCAATGCCAACTTGATGGCACATAATCAATTAATCAATCTTGTTTAACAAATAATAAGTAAGTAAATAAAATGCCATGTGTGAAGTGCTGTTCCTCAAAGGATCAGGATGGTCACATTCTCCTAATGTTTAGCATGAGTGCTTTGAGAATCTTTCCAGGTTGTCACTGTAAGCATGTGTGTATACAGATGCTTCTACAGGACTGATTGGCAGATACTTCCCTGGCAACTGGATTGCCCCTCCAAATGATTCATAAAGTTTAATAACTGGGTAGGCAAAAGAAACCCAGAGAGAAAGAGTGATACACTTAAAACTGGAAAAATGCTGGGGGAAAAAACACAGGTTCTTGGAGACTTTTCCTCCTACTATCATAATTAATTTTAGAATAAAGGATTTGTTTGGCTGAAGGTCTCATTCTTTCTCTTGCCCAAAACTCATTCTCCTTTTCTTCTTAGCAAACCAGCTTCAATATGGCAGGGCAGCTCAGCTGGGAGTAAAATCTTTTGAGGCAAAAAGGCAAAGTCAGCTGAGTGCATAGGGACAATCCAGCTGCTTCCCTCTGATGTACTTGTTGACTTTAGAAATTGTCCTTGGCCACCTAGAGACTGGAACTTAACAGAGCCCGTCATTATGTTGTTTTCATTACACAGACATTAAAAGATTAAGGGAAAGGCACAAATGAACTCACATTCTAAATGGATTTCAAAGAGAGGAAAATGATGATTCAACTCAGTGAGGATAGCTCTGGAAATAAAGTTGGCTTTGGTTAACGTACATCTAAAGAATCCATTCCTATTGTTGAGAAAAATCTCTTTCTCATAAACAGATAATAGCCTCCTTTTCTTTATAAGAATCACTTTAGTAAGCTGCTGTTGCTGTGCAAAAGCTTTTGTGTTTGTCTTAGCACTTTTGCCTGCACATTTATCCAGAAATACATAGTAGGTAGTATGTCTCTTCCAAACAAAGAATGTGTAGACGTTACCAAATCACAACAGAACATATAAAAACATCTGTTAGGGAAGTAATTTGCACATGTGTGGAATTTTAAGTTTGATTTCCTTTACAACATGTATTTCTCCAGTTTAACATAACAAAAGCCATCCTAGGTATACCTTATAAAGTACATAACTGAATTCAAAATGACCACAAACAAATGATTTAAGCAAGGAGCAGGAGATTCCATAGCATATCAATGGAGAATCCATTTTCTTTGTCTTTAATGCTCCATGTGGTATAGGACTATTCTAAACCCTTAGCGTAAAGTAAAATAAGCTGCAGATTAATCATCTCTGGTTGAGTGTCCTCAGGTTTGGAAGAAAATTCCACAATACTATCAGTATGGACTGATCTGCAGCCTTTCCTCAAACACTGCTGAGCAACGGAATGAGATGATCAAGGATGTTGTAAAAGAGCCTTCCTTGGAATGTTTTCAAAGGAAAGATTGAAAGAAATGCCAGAGGTACCTTGAGATCTTTTTCCAGTAGCAGAGTAGTTTGGATGAGATCAGCCATGAGAACTTTCAGGCCTTTAGATATTATGTGATGAAGTTATCATGTGCCTGAGGAAGAGCAGGTGAATGCAGAGAGAGACTTCTAATTGTTTAAAAGCATCAGAGTAAAATCAGCGCATTTCTCATGCCTCTCTCAAGACCCCAATAACAACAAAAGCAGCTCACGCAGGGGAATGGTTTCATATGCAAAGAGATACGTATGTATGGGAGGTGGTGCCATGGGGTTGATAAAAGGTTATCAGCCAGGCATTTATTAGAGGTGTTTCTCCTGCCTTTTTCTGTCTAGTGGTAAGAAGATGGGAATGCAATCAGTTTGACATTTCTGTCAGAACTGGTATTTGAACCACTGGATGATTCTGACAAATGCCATGGCTGTCATCTGCTACTCAGTTTTAATTATGTCTGACTGATGCTTTCAATGGTAGCGAGCAGAAAACTTAATTAGCTTTAGCAAAAGCTGATATATAGAGCTGGAGGACTTCAAGCAACTACGGAGGATAAACCTAAAGGATCACTGTTTTTGCAATCTGATCAGTCGTGTAAGAAGGATTAATTGTCCTACACCTGGAGTATTTCTTTCTCCTTTAAGAGGGCTTTAATGGAAATGCATGTCAGATTCGGTACTGCAGGGTGTTGGAGCAGTTATAAATGTGAGCAGCAAAGGGCTTCAGCTTACAAGAAACTGCTATGCTAGTGTGTGAGCTGAGTTCAAAAGTAATGTTAAGAGTAAAGTTAGAGACAAAATTGCCCTCAAGTTAGCTCCTAATGACTACATGGATTCATCCATGCAGTTTCTTGGCAATAATATGGAAAAAATTTTAAGGGCAGAAGATAAAATACTGTACACTCAACAGAATGTTTTGAGTAAAGGAACATCTGCTTTCTTAAAGAGGAAATGTACACTTCCAGGAGCAAATCTGTAAGAGGAGGAAAACTCAGAAATGCAAGACTTCCTCAACCTTCAATACATTGTTTGAAAAGCAGCTTATATCAGTTGGTTATCAAGACCTTAATTTGGTTAACTTTGGCTTTGCATTATAATTTGAATGTGGGGAGAAAAAACAAGAGTATCTTGCATTAGAAAACTAACACAGGTTGCCTCTCACTTGGATTTAGTCCTTTCACACAACAGATAAGATGAGATAACTATGGGTATTATTTATCATGTTAGACTATTGATGGGACTTAAGGGATTAAATGCTTTATCGTCTTCAACAATCCTGGGCAGATATACTGTTGCCCTGAGTAAGAAAGGTTTGGAGCTAATCTCCACAAGGCTGACCCAGGGTGTTATGTTGCCTACAGCTCATGTATGGAGCTAACGGACAGGAATGGAATCATATTTCAAAGACAGTGAGAGTAAGTGTTTTACACTGTTTCTGAAAAGTCATAGTTTAGTGCAAGGCTGAGATCTTTTCCATGCTTGATACTGGCCTCTACCAACTCAACAAAATGCTGAAACGCATAGCCTGGGCTGGCTGGCTATTTCTGTATCTGCCCACATAGTCACTGGCATTTGCCAGAGTCTCTAGGACCAGCTATATGAATAGCACATACCCTTAATGCTATGGGCAAAAAGGCTCAGTTATAAGAAAAAATCTATAACTTTTACCGACATCATTCAGGATCAGATCTATCCATAATCTAAAACTAAACTACAGTTAATTCCCATAAACATAAATATAGCCTCATTTAATATGTTACATTTTTGGACAAAACATTAAAAAAGGGGCACAATGTGAATTGCCAATGAGATTCTCAAATATAGATGGATACCAAAATCTTCCTCCTCCTACTTCATCTTTTTTATCTAAATGGTTGTAAACTGGAACAAGAAAACTATTCATTACTTTATGTAGCTCTCACTGATTTTCCTCTGGAGGTGAATAGCTGACTAAAGTGCTTGATTATGAATGAGTACCTGTGTACATTGCACTCTAACATACATATTCAATAATTCTTTTGAGAAACAGGAATTATGAAACATTAGTGTAAGGCCATTCTTTCTCATCTGAGAAGGTTGAACATTTGAAAAACTGCCGCAAAGATATAAAGATATGCATTAAACATGCTGCAGTCCTATTTCTTAAATGTGCTAGCTTTTCAATTTTGGAGAATAAAAAAATCTACAAAGCAGGCTTGGTATTTTCGAAATGATTATCCTTTATTGACACACTTACTCAGATAAATTGTTGATAACAATGAACTATATCCATACTTATAGTGGATCACTTTAACCAATACCTACCTATACCTAAGGCATACTTATAGTGGACATTTAAATGACTTAAATATAACAACCCAAATGTGATTTATTTCAAATGGTTTACCTTATCATTAGACTTGCATCCAACTCAAGGAATCATCAATTCTCAAAAAGTCCAGAAAGTCTTATAACTGGTAGAAAACTAGCATGTTGAAAACAAGGCAACTGAAGAAGGCAATGACAAAACATTGAAACCAGAAACAAAATATTACTGAGAATGAGCACCCAAGGGAGATCTTGCTATCTTTTCAGTATTCACAGGAATAATTCTAGGAATTCTTCCCACCCGCTGCGTTTTGTTGCATTGTGCCTGAGGCACTATTCTGGAGAACTAAAAAACTTGCACATTGTTTTGTATCAGTGGTTCCAATTAAGGTATTATCCAGCTATGAAATTTGGGATTTTGCTTTTTGAATAGCTCACAGAGATAGCCCTGCATTTTATATCTGCATCATCTGTTTCTCAATGAGATCCAGTGTAAAGTAAGTGCCATTAGCCCTAAGAAAATCACTTGGCACTAGAAGCCACACTTAAACTGAGCAACATGCCATGAATCAAGTAAATATAATGCATCTAAAACAAAATCATACAGATGACAGAGAAGGATAAAAAATAGTTATCAGCATGAATAATTCACTAACTATTGCATGGTATAAGTCACCAGCTAATGTGCACTGCCTGCCATTTAATAGTGGATATATCAGAAGAAATATGGAAATTGGAATATTTTAATAACTTTCTATATGAAGGATGATGAGACTGCCTAAATGATTAAAAGGGAGATATGTTATAATGAACTAAAGCTATTCGAGTGTAAGGTAATTTTAATTCAAACCTCCATCTGCTTATGTATAATTAAGACTCATTTAACAAGTTAATGCCTAACAGAGAGAACTGATAAGTTTGGTATTAAAGAGCTTAAGAGAAGTAAATTAAACTGTCGAGTTAGAGGAGCTCTTATTTTAATTTCTTATACCTGAACCTCTCACCATCTTCTAGGGGGCATTTTCTTTCTCTAACCAGGCAGTCAAGTGACAAACCTGAGAACAGGAGGGAATTAAACTAATCCCCCTGCCCCCTGGAACTGAATTTTTTGTGCATGAACTGCATAGCTGACAGTAGCCACATTTAGACTGGGTCAAACTGCTTCAGATTGGGTCTAAATGGTAGAGCACCTATTAGCAAGATGTAACACATGCCATGAACAGTATTTATGAATTGCCAATATTAAACAAACTATTAAAACTAGGAAAGGATTCAGAATGCAACAAAACAAAATCCAAATAAACAATGCATCATGAAACAAACAAACACAAAACAGCCAAGCTAAAGTGAGCTATTGAACACTGCTAAACTCATTGTGATATTCTGTGTAACCTTTAATTTTCTAGGCACACCTTCCTGGCTCCAAATTGTGGATTCAGTCTTGACTTAATCATGTTTAAATAAAATTCATTGAAATTAATGGGAATTAAGTGAGCCAGATCTAAATGAATCCCCATTAATTTTTACAGTATGTGCCTATTCTAAGTTTGATTACATCTGGATTCAATCAGTGGCTCTAAGGTATTTAGCAGTTTTGATTACTTTCAATTCTCCTTTTGAAAAACCACAACAGTTGCCGAAATGAACCCTTCTCACATTTATCTCCCCATTTATGCTTTTTCTTCACTGTTGCTGATTGTCAGCCATTTACTTTATCCTGATGCTAGCACTTAGAATGTGGTTTGGAAGCTATTTGCATGTGATTTATCTGAGTTCACTGCTTGGTGAATTAAGACAAAAGATCCAGGTCTTGACAGCTGGTAGGCAGGAAAGTAAAATGGCCAAAATCTTACATAACTGAGCTATGTATAAGAGCTTCCCACATTGAAGACCCCTAGAGATATAAGGGGGAGGGTCTTAATTAAACCTAAGCTGAGATATAAGGAGGCAAGTGGTAAAATTATAACACAACACTGGTGCGTGCATGCATGTGTAGAGGTTGTACAACAGCGGTGTATGAGTGTATGTGGAAGTGGTGTGTATGTGTACATGCACACATACTGTATGCTCATGAAGAAGATCTCAAGTTTAATTTTGGCATCTAGTTAAAAAAAGCAAGAGAGATCACGAGGAGCACCTGCTGTTAGAGTGTAACATGCTGGCTGGTAGGGAATAAATAGTCTGATCTCCTATAATAGAACTGCCTATTATCCACAACTGAAACCTGTATTTTTTCACTAAATCAAGAGAGTTCAAAGACAGATAAGTCAACCTGCATATTAGCAGGTTTTAGTTCAAACTAACCCTATGGAAGAATTACTGACATACACTTGTATTTCCAGGCCAGTCCATAATGACAAAAACTAGGATCCTATCACAATTGCATGTCCAGAAGATTAAAGAGTCTTGTTTCCCCTCTGCGGACCTGACTTCTAGGATGTAATATGCTGGGGACTGCTGCCAATAGTGGATGGGTGAAAAGTGAACATATTAAAATATAGGCCTAATTAATTTTAGTGCATGTGCGCATACACAATTTTCTCATATCCTGAGTGTGTCGGTATACTCTACTTACCTCCTAGTTGGTGAGTTGATAGTACCTTGCCTTGCAAAGTGGTGTCCAGAGAGTCAAGCTTCGATGGAATAGCCTGAGCAGGCCTGGGGTAAAATTGAGCTTTGGTGGTGCTTGTGGCATAGTGACTAATTGTACATTCTGCATAAATGGCAAAAAGAAGAAGGGCTAATTTATGTACCTTGGCAGAATGTTCACTGAAAGTGGGCTAATGGATGAGAAATATTTAAGATGTGCAAATGCTGATAGAAAGGTGCGTGGTTTCTTTGTCAGACTAAATGTTTGTTGAAGGAGGTGAAAATAGTTGAGTATAAGAGCAGGTTATATGGAAATGAGAGGCGGATATGTAAAGAGAAACTTAAAAGTGAGCAGTTTCTTAAGAATTATGAAAAGCTAATGGAGTTAGAGGGGTCAAGAATGAATGGTTATTGAACAAATGTGGTTGGACACAAAATTGAATGAACAGTGCAGAAAAGTACACCAAGTCGTTTGCTCATCCAGAGAAAAGGAAGATCATATTGCGAATGAATGAATGAATGAATGAATGAATGAATGAATGGATGGATGGATGGATGAATGAATGAATGGATGGATGAATGAATGAATGAATAGTTAATAGGCTGAAGAAAGGTGTGGTTAGACAGAGTTAATGAGAACCTCAAAAAGAAGAAGGTGGAAATGTTAAAGAACAAATGTCTGTGTATGAATTGCTGTGTGGACATGATAGAAGCAAAGATGATTTGCAATAATAGAGAGGTATGTCTCCTTTTATACCCTGTCTTTAATTCTTTTGCTCACTACTTCTAGTGTTTGTGTTTTGTGTAACATTGCTTACTGTGAAAATAAATGGTGTGGATCTATCTGTCTGTCTGCCTATCTATCTATCATCTATCTCTTCTTCTTCTTTTTTTTAGAAACAGAAATTGGCAAGCAGTTCCAAACCTCAGAATTATAATGTGAAAAGCAACCCCCATGGTCTACATCTGTTACTGCAGACAATTATTAATCAGATAACTTCATTACATGCAGATGGATGCTAAAAAATGCCAGGTGTGCTTAGATCTCGGCTCTTTGACAAGATTTGAAATTTCTGAGCAGAGCTGTCCCCTCTTTTCTTCAATCTTTGTTGCTAAAATATAAAACAGCCCCAAATGAAAAACAACAGCCTGTTCTTTACTAACTGCATGAAATGAAAAGC
The DNA here is from genome assembly GCF_059951505.1 of Python bivittatus. Classification (NCBI taxonomy): domain Eukaryota; kingdom Metazoa; phylum Chordata; class Lepidosauria; order Squamata; family Pythonidae; genus Python; species Python bivittatus. Next base: position 14,934,766 of record NW_028277058.1, on the reverse strand, counting down.
TTTTTAATGCATTAGTTTGTAATCTATCATACTCATTAATAGAAATGAACAAGTCCATTTTCAGGTTGGGTTAGATTGAACCCCCCCCCCCTTATTTTGTTGAAGCCAAACAAACATTTATTTGTTTATTTATTGCAAAAAGAATATTTAATAAACTGGAGCAGAAATAGGACTAAAAAACAAACATTAAAAGAACACTTACCATGCATGTCTCTTGACTAGAAAAGAAAGATTTATAAAGGATTATAAAAGAAATTGAAAGCCCAAATACAATAAAAACAGAATGTTTTACTGAGATGCAAAAAAAAAAAAAAAAATTCCAATGACTCATTGGCTTATATAAGGACATTTTATAAACAAAAGTACCATGGCCTTGATTTTTAAATTCTTGGTGCAATAAATTTCCAGTACCTTTTAAAGATACATGGAGGAGTTAAATAAGAGCAACTATCTTGGAAATGTCTCCTAGGGGAAGTACAGCTGGCCCACACGTTGTTTGGTTTGAACAAAGGTTGATTCACCTGTATATGCAGAGAGCTCTACAAAACTGGAGAGAAAATGGGGCTATGCCTTTGGCCCACCTCCGCACTCTTGACAAACTGCACATGTTCAGGAGGGGCTGTCTGAAGGGGTTCCAGATTGCACTGGCATTGCAATTGCATTGAAATGAACACAAATACCGCTCCCTTTCAGACTTCCTGCATGAATGCATGGAACTTGGAGTAAGGGGAATGGCAACATGCACGGCCCTGCTATCTTCTGAGTTTTATATTGGCAGCTGTTATTGAAGAATTTAAGTTGGATGTATTAGCTTTCTATCCATAACATCATTCAAAGGAAGGAAAAATATCCCATCAAATGAGAACCTCTGCAATTAATGCAAACAGGGTATTCTGCAGGGTTAGGGGAAAAAAAAAAAAGTCAAGAGGGTGGCCGCAGTGGTGCAATCAAAATTCTGTCTGTTTTTTTATGTGCAACATTTGTTCTTTACTTTTTTGACCACACCCTGCGGATGTCCCTACATCCAAAGCAACTGATTCTTAGAAATGCACTTCTTTGCTATGTTTCAGAAATACTTCCCCCCACCCCCCACCCCACCAACTATAGCATGTGGCTATATTTCACTGCATTACCAACTATTTGTCAGTGAGTAACTATGAAAAAAATGACAAGATTTGTTTCATCATGGTACTTCAATTTACAATTTTTCACAAAGACACATCCTTAGAATCCGTTGCGGATGGATCAATCACAGATTTTACACAAATAATGTTAAAAAACGAGCAAATGATGAAATACAAAAGACTGCTAAAAATGTCTATGCTGGAATCTGCTGGATTATATGAATTCATGACTTTGTACTGCAACATAATGTTTCTAGATACAAACAGGTTATAAGGATATGAACAGAACTGAAGAGCCTTTCTCCAGCATCTTGCTTCCCACAATCGACAACCAGACGTGTGTTGGAAGTCCATAAGCAAAGCCCTTTTCTTGCTGTGGCTTTCCAAGCCACAGAGATTCACTATGAGTTTCAGCACCCTATAGAATGCTCTTCTCCGAAAAACCCAAACCAAGCCAACAACAAACAATATTTTTCAAAGTCATACATAATCCCCCCCTTCACTATTTTAATTCCATTATTTAAAAGTCACTCATCTTAGAACATTGCTGTTTTATCCTGATATTTGTCTAAGACTGTTCCATTACTGTTCCCAATGGCATGGAGGTGGAGGTGAGAAAAAGGGTAAATAGAAGCACAATAACTTTCTTAGATATGGATGGCTGCCATATTGTTGGCCATAGCTATGAAGGAGTGGTGCAGCATCGGTAGTTATCCACTCTTTGCTTAGCCCACATTCAGACAAATATCCTGTACTCTACCTTTTGGATGACTCCCAAGGTGGCAGAGCTATGTATCCTATCCTGAGGTGAATCATCTGCTTTTCCCTATCACCTGAGATAGCACCTTGAGGTGCAGCCACCCACCACTTCTCTTACAAGGGGACCTGGATGGTAGCATGCATAATTCTTGGCTTCCCCAACATGGGAGCAGCTCAATTCTATTTAGTCATTTGTTTAAAATATTTGCACACTATCTCCTACTTAGAAAAAGTGGTTTGCAATAAGTATTTAATATTTAAGACATGAAATTAAAACAAAACCATGAATTTAACATGGTGTAATATAAAATAAGCAAGAGAATGGTAAAACAATAACAGCGTAAATGAAGGAATAAAAAGGTAAAAATATAACAGCTGCATAATTATTATAAGGCCTGGGAGAATAAAGATGTCTCTGCCTGGAAGTGAAAAGCTAATCACGATGGTGTCAAGTGTGCCTTACTATGAAGGGCAACCAAAATTGGAGGCTAAACTGATAGCCTCTCTTCACACCCAGAGCTGACCCTCTGAAGATGAGCTTTATTCATAGGAACATAGGGAAGATGTATTCCGATGCCAACTTGAATTTATATTGATATGATATTAAAAATATTTTATGGGAGGAACAACCCTCTGGATTGCAGCAAAGATATCGTGGTGTGGTTTTAAAAATTCCTTACTTTCCACATTTGGAATATATGCATTGAAGTACTATAGCAATCAGATGCAACTGTTACAATATTCACAAGGCTTTGCCAGGACATTTAGAAGACAATATCATGGGCAACTAACTGGACAGGATCAATATTCATGCAAATGCTGAAGAATGGGGACCAAACTGACTGTGGAAGTTATTGCACAATTGCCCCAATTCCACATACAAGCAAGATTTCACCCTAGATCATTCAGACTAAAATCATACCTGGAGCAAGGACTGCCTAAAGTGCAAGCAGGGTTAAGGAAACGGTGAGGAACAAGCAATGGGCCCTTGAAAAGACAGAAGAATACCAAAAGGATATTTACATGGGTTTAATTGACACAACACGCCCTTTGACTGCATAACTCATGAAAATTCTTGGCCACATTAAGAAGCATGGGTATATCAGAACACCTGATCATTCTAACTCACAGTCATTAAGTTGCTCAAGAAGCAACAGTCTCAACAGAACAAGGAGAAAAAGAATAGTTAAAATTGGTAAAGGCATACAACAAAGCTGCATAATATCCCCATATCTGTTTAACCTACATGCAGAACAAATCATCACAGAAGCAGGACCGTGTGAAGAAAACCTAGATTATGATTTTCCTTTTTCGACATATCATGCAAAGAGAAAGATATAATGCTTGGCAAGGCTGAAGGAAAATGCAAAAGAACTGGCAGTGTGATGAATTGATACCGTAGCCACAGGTGCTAGCTATTCTAGCAACAATTAGCTCAGGACAACGGTCCACAGAGTTTCCCTGAATTGATACCAACTTGACAGCAACTAACAACAACATTGGAACATGTTCGGGACTAAACTCTGTTGGGTTAGAGATTCTAACTCTACAGTAATTTTTAAGCAAACAATTAAGGTGAATATTAGTTGTTTGCAAAAACCCTGGAATAAGATTGTCCTATATTAACAAATCAATGACTAAGGGTTGTAAAGAAAATGAAACATGTAATGATTCTTAAGTAATGATGAGATAAATTCAAGAATACATGCCTTTTCAGGTTTACAGAATACCTCAAAGAATGTTTAAAAAAGATTGGGGCAATTTATTCACAAGATATGGGCTTGTTTGACTATTGCTCTGATTTGGTTTAAGTTTGTTAATATGGTATTAACAAAGATCATACTTTAGAACTACTATATTCTAAAAATATGAAATTTATCACTATATGAATTATGGATTTATTGAGCATGAGGCAGCAAAAAATATTACTCTTCAGTAATGGAAAGACAGTGCAATTTCAGGTTTATCATCTTGGATCATCAATATATGTTTGATTTTTCTTTATGAACAAGCTCTTGATCGATGTAATGGACAGACTGTTTCATATTAATTTATGTGGTTAAGATTTAATGATGTGTTTAAACATTAGATTTCCTGCATGTAACAAAATGTGCTTTTGTTCTTTCCTTTTTTATCTTTGTAGTTTTTTTCTTTTCTTCTCACTTTCTGTATATCAAGCAATAAAAATACAGCTTCAATATTATATTGCCATTTGGCTTCAATCAAAGATATTAGAAATATATAACAATAAATCAGAGAATGACGTCTTATTCAGTTTGTTTGAAAGGAATTCTGCCCCATGTCCAGCAACCAGTGTTAATTTGTAATGTTGTACGTAGTACTTGTAGCACTTTTAGCATGAAAATCTGTTAAAAGAAAATCCAGGCATGACGCATTTCATGTTACTAGTGATTTTATAAAGAAAAATAAAAGTGTTCTCTGAAACTGAATACAGGAAGTGAAAAAAAATATTATTGAACTGGAAAATATATGCTACTTTCCAAAATATTTCTCAATTACATATTGAGAAATGATGGTGCATTATAATTGTTAACACTAACATTATAAGACTAGGTGTCATGTTATGTAATAAAGTTTGCTACAGATATGTCTTGATTTTCTAAGTGCTTCCTGATTGCTCATCATGACAGCAATATTACATTATCGTGTATACTTTACTACTTCCCCTATTCAATTTTAGAAAACCGTTTTATTCATCACAGAAAACCATACGTTTGCTTTGGAGTCTACATTGAAGACTCCAATCAGTCCCATTCTTTGATGAATGTTCTTGACTTTTTTTATCACTGTCAATATTTTTAGACATGCCTTTAAAAATAATCCTTAAATTATGTAATCTACACATATCTCAGTGTACATTGTCTAGTATATGACACATCAATATATTTAGCAATAGATTTTAACTGTAAAAAATTGTTCAAACATCAGAACAGGGCGTTTTAAATTTTGGTAATTTTACCAACATTTATCCCATTGGAGCATGGGATAAACTACAGGAAATATTGTGTCTATAAGAATAAAAATAAACCTATCGGGGCTCAGAGCATTATCTTTGGTTGTAATCTAAAAAGATTGATAGGATCTACGCTTCATTTTCAAATTATATGCTGGTTTCTCCTCCTGAATTATCACGATGCTAATTTTTAAAACAGGAAAGCTGATGCAGGAAACAAACAAATATTTCAGTGTAAGTCTACATGTTTCTATCCACATACAAAATGAAAAAAATACCTTATATACCCAATGCCCAATATATTACTTCTACAGTGTAGTACCTATTCAGAAGCAAGCCACAGTGAGTAAAACATGACTACTCCCAGGCATATAAGCCAAGGACTTCATCCATGTAATCAATTGTTACGATTATGATTATTTATAAAATATAAAATTATGGATTGTATCCACAGTAGCTCCTGAAATTCTTGCTGGAGGAGGAATGGGGAAGGGAAATTATTCTCCTACAATTCATCAGATTCTTCACCCCAGATGACTGAAAGAACAATGTGGGTTGGTGCTAGGAAAGACAAGGCAAGGAACTGGTTCATTATTCCTTCTATACACTATTTTTTTTCAACCAAAATATTATTTTGTTGCATAAGGAATTATATGCCTAATTGGATATTTATCGGTTCAAACATTGTTATATTCTTTCCAATCTTAGTAAGAGTCCCCAAGATTAACAATAATATCCTTAAAATTTTTAAAATGAAAATAATGGCCAGAACTATTAAAGATAATTGGAAAGTCTTAAATATACTAACAGTGCTGAAGATAAATGGGCAAAATGCACAGAGAATTTTGGAGAAAGATCATAAAAGTTTATTGTTGCTGTTGCTACCTGAATCCACATAAAGGTACTCGGTAGTCATACTGAATTATTACAGATTCAGATTGGAAAGTATTAATGTGAACATATATAATATATAAATAAGTTCACATCTTAAATATTTTAAACATGTCTGTAAGAGGAATGAAAATTAAACTCAAAGCAGCCCTTGATCATTTTTCTTAAAGATATGAAATAATTTATTTTTTCTTTGATCTTCACAAATACTACATATTATCTAGCTACACAACCAATGCCATTACATACCACAGGGAATTCCTCACCAACACTTTACATTGACAAAGACCACTGCAATTTTAAAATTAAATGAACTGTACAATGTGCTGTTAGACAAAATGTTATTAAATTTCATGAAAAGTTGTGGCATATCATTCGTGAACATAGAATGTTTAAAAAATTAAATTGCCAATAAGCAAAAATAAGATATAAAGTGTTTCATTTTGGCATCATTGTTTTAATAAAGTATTATAAAAGAAAATTAAGAGGAAAAGAGTCAGTTCTTAACATCCACTACTTAAAATTGCATATGAAAGTAATAGTTCCTTCCTTTCAATTTTTTTCTTTTGATTTTTGTTTTTAAATAGAAATGAATATTACATAAATATTGCAGAGTAAAGAAAGGTTGTAAAATTACTGTTAAAGAAAATACTATTGTATGAAAAGCAAATGTAAAATTACCAAACAATTTGCTTACAAAAAAGGTCAAAATATAAGCAGTCACAAAATATATAAAAATGCCACCTTGAACGAGGCAATATACTCTACCGAAAGTGGTAGCACGCTTTTCCCATAATATCATAATCATTGAACATAGATAAATACTACCATATTCATACAGTAGTAACAGATAAAAAAGCATTGTGCACACTTGTGTCATCTGGAGATTTAGCACCATGTGTCATAAGTTCCTGGATAGTCATCCAGTTGTCCAAGATCTTCTTGTTCCTCTTTTTCATCATCTTTTTGTGACTGAGTTCAATTATGTTAATTTCCTTTTTGGCCTCGCTGCCACTTTGAGGGTTCTCTTTGAGAGACTCCAACCGGCTACGCATCATGAATTCCCGACGTCTTCTCTGCTCCTTGGCTCTCACCAGATGTTGCTTCCGCTCCTCTTTGCTCCAGTAACGACCCATCTTCATTTCGCTCATTGTATCATCATCTGTTGTCATTCCGCTGCGCTCCTCTTTAATCTTTAAGGCACGTTCCTTCAGGATTCTGTCTCTTACTGGTCTCTTTGTGATATACCTTGTCCCATCACTCCTTATTTTCACTTTCCATTCCATTTTGGGCTCTGTACACTTTTGGGACTCTTTGCACATGTTCACTAGGCTAAGCTGACTTTGGGCATATTCCACTGCAGATCTCTGTTGAATCAGCTGCATATAGCTTTGATAACGCTTAGCATGGGCAGGTATATTTCCATACCTGTATGAAGAGCTATGATATGGGGACAGGTAAGGAATGTGCTCAGGGCTCTGTTTTTCCTGCTCGGTTGGTTTGCTGCTTTCTGAAACTATTTCCTTTTCCTCAACTGAAGTGTTTTGTTCAGAAACTTTGGTTTTGTTTGGAGCTGCCTCCCGGCGACTGTGCCTTGACGACAACTGGTTTGCCACAATGGTACTCCTGAGATTTTTTCTATTGGTAATGCTAACCATTCGTTGAAGAGAACTGTCAGGAGAGCGCTCTAAATTCAATGGAGTGCTTCTACAGCTTTCTGCTGTATTGTAAGCACTGGAACTGTCTTTGTCAGATTTCTCTGGATGTTCTATTATCTCACCCAGTTTTTCTCCTTGAAGATCTATAGCGGTGTTATAGTTCCTGAGTGTGCTATCATGCAATGTCCAGATATCCTCATACTGCTCTCTTACTTTTGGAAGCTGATGGGCCTGCATAATGTTCTGACACTCACGCTCAATGCTCCTCAATTCCTCATTGAGCAGCTGTAGTTCATGCTCAACCGCATCTTTCTGCCTTCGGTTACACTCTATGGTACTACTTGAATAATATAAATCATATTCTCCATGAGTTCGGATCTTACACTTGAGCTCCAACAGCTGGTGAAACCTTTCACAGTCCTCTTCCGGGTTACCAACAAAATCCGTTTCAATATATTCCTCAGACGTTAGGGTTTGGTTGCATTGGAGCTCAGGGCCTTCCAAAGTGTCTGGAGTCTCTCCGAGTTCCTGCTGGGTCTGTAGGGCTTCATTCTTCTGCTTCTCAGGGGGATTTTCTTGCTCTGAGCTCTCATCATTGCGCTGGCTCTCATCTGTGGGGCCCACTCCACTATCCTTTTCATTATTATTGGATGATGAGGTAGCAGTGTCTGTGGTGCCATCTTCTTCTTCATGTTTCTTCGGCTGTAAGATCAATGGACTCATTGTTACTACAGATCACAGCTTACAATGTTATCTCTTAACAGCTATGAGAGAAAACTCTGTGCTTTTGCAAGTCAACATGGCAATGCACAATGTGGAAATACTATTAAACATGGATCCAAGGGAACTGGATCCTTTCTTACTTATGGCTTCTTTTATTTCTTTACAGTACAAGACCAACAATCTAAAAAAATACAACAAGCCATGAATACATGTATTATTATTACCATCATCAATTATTATTCTATTGATTTATATAGCTACTTATATCAGTACATGACTCTGGGTGGCTCACAACATTAAAACAAATACACATGTGTACAAATACAAATTAAACAAGAAATAAAGCACGTAGCAGCCAGAGAATCATAAAAAAGCCATCAATGCAGCCAGGAAATGCGCCCCGTCACACACACCCAGGGCCCCAGGCTCAAGCATAGAGCCAGGTCTTCAAGGCACCATGGAAGACGAGCAGCACTGGGGCCAACCTCAGCTCTGGAGGGTTGATGCTCCAGAGGGCAGGTGTCATGGCAGAAAAGGCTCTCCTACCAAATAACTATTAGTTAACATTACACAGAAAGATTAAAATACAAAAAATTATTAAAAATAGAAAAAAGAAAAAGAACTTTTGGGTTTATAACTTCCCCCTTTTTGTACATCTGCTAATTTATCATATTGTAGACATTTAACCCTCTTTAAAAGCCAGACTGTAAGCAATTGTATTTGCCATGCTGTGTGATGTATTGTATGTATGGGAACCATTCTTGCTTAAATTTGGTTATACCTCTGCTGTGTATATATTCTGTTAGATTCATACTGGTTTGTTGTAGGGCATATCTAACGGAAAATTTAAAAACCAAACTTGGGAGTATTTGGCATTTTGTTTTTTTCTTTTGAAGAAGCAGTTGTAGAAAATGGTATGCATTATAGCAGTGGACAAGTATATGTCTTTGACTGGCTGCTCTCTAAAGGAATGTAAAAATGTACATTGAGAATACACATCTCACTGAAAACTAAAAGAATGGAGACACTTAGATGAGCAGCTGGATGCAAGTTCGTGTTCTGAATTTGCCACTTTTGATATTGCTTGTGCAGGAATTTGCATAAGCATTTGTAAATATGCAAAAAAATTAAGATGGTTTTCATCCGAGCAAAAGATCATCGTATAGAAATTGAACCTTGTGTATTGCTGTAAGGGTTACTACTGGAGTTCAAATTATACTAGGAATTGAAAATTATTTGGAATAAGCACTTCTGACTTCACATGAGCTCAGCACTTTTCTGTTAATCATTAAACCAGCCCCTCTTTTTTCAGGCTTTTAGTTCAGCTGAAAAAGGTGTGATGGGACTCCTAAAGCAGCCATACTTTTTTTTTGGCAGACTCACAAGGAAATCAGAAAAACACACATACACAAAAGCTGCTTTAATGAACAGCAGAGAGGTGTTGCATTTATTCAAGGTCTGAAGTACTCAACCTAGTTTTTTAAGTTGCAGAGCCCTATTAGAAATGCCATCAACAATAAAGTGCAATGGTAGTAGGAACCCTAAAGTGCAGTTTTGCATATTATAACAAATATTTGTGTTTGCAAGGGTAGAGTAACAGTAGAAACTCAGACAGAACTTACCTTTCGTGAAAAGAAGCTTTAATTTAAATGCTAAATGTAATAGCAGTACAGTGTGGACATTACCTTTCTAAAACTGAACTGAGTGTCATAGGTTGAGAAGCTAACAGCATAGCTTGTCTGGTAGATTTGTAGAGGACAATTTGTCACTGATGGTTGTTGGTCCAGCTAATGTTATTCATTGTTTTTGACTTCTGATCACCTAATAACACTGAAGAAAATGAACACTCCCTGTTTTGAAAACACGTGCAAAGGGATTTTACAATATAGGTGGATCATTGAATGTTGCCTTGGAAAATGTATAGTTAAATTCTAGTCTTTAAGATAATAAAATCAAAATGGCTATCTATTCTGGGCACTATGTCAAGCACTTTGGTAGATCGAGTGCACCCATCATTAATTGGATTTATTTATTGCACTTCTAATGCAAAGACCATTAGCTACCGGAGCACTGACGCGATTCTTTTTCTTTTTCAATGATATTGATGTTGAAGGCGTTTTGTTCTATTTTCCTTACACAATTATTATCCGAAGTGCATGTAGCCTTATTTACAATAAATCTAAGTGTGCACAGGACCAGGCAAATGTGGTTTTTCCTTTAAAAGCTATAATTATATAATTAAGCATAATGGCTAGTAATAATAAAATGTGATGAGAAAAAAATGAAGCATACTGGTAACAGGGAACAAAATTCTATGAATCTGCTTTATTAGTAATTGCTATTTTCTCTATTGAGACAGACACTGATAGACATGCAGGGAACTGGAAGGTAGAATTAGGGACGTACAACAAAGCCTTATTATTACCTTCAAGAGCAGAAGCCCACCAGTTGGTCTTTTATGCACAGTTGTTAGAAGAAATTGATGCCAATAGGTCACATCAGTTAGAATAAATATAATTAAAGTGTATTGGAGTATAAACTAAATTAAAAAATGAAATAAAAGAAGTTAACAGAAGTGTCTACCTGACGTTTCTGAGCCTCTGCATTGAGTTAGCAGTGAATCTACTGACAGCTTTATGGGTATCTGTCAGTCTTTTAAGCTAATACTCTAGCCTAATTATCCATTTTTTCTGATATGTAAAGGCATTTCTCATGTACTCCCATTTCAGCAAGCAAGTCTGGGTCTTAAAGTTACTAACTTGAAAATGAAAATGTAAGTTTGTCTTTAACTCACAGCCTCTCTCCTAGGCAGTGCTACATTGTGGGGTAGACACTTTGCATATGCTCAGTGAAACTATTTTCTGTAAGTTTAGCGTTAAATAATGTGGGTGCTGCATAGCTCATGAAGTTACCATTGTCATGTAGTTTAAACTAGGTTCTTTCTTCATTTCCAAAGTATGCCTTTCATATATACCATTCAGTGGAACAATCCATAAGAATCTGATGCATAAATTCTAACAAAACTCTAATCATAGGACAGCTTGACCATGAAATTGATACACTGGAGGCAGGCAGTGCATAGATTAAAGCAGGTATGTTCCATATTGCACAAGTCCACACTTCATATAATGCAGTACAGACTAAATGAATTTTTTCTTGGTTGTTACAGCCATTACTGGAATTCATCATAATCTAGACTCTATGGTTATCCTTTACATGCTGTGAAAGATAGAGCTTTTCTGAATTCTCTCAGAAACACAAACTATATAGCCGACATTAGAGATTGGTTTAAAGATTTTTTTTTTAAAATAAGGTATTGTAAGTAAATTACACTAGAATAATGGGAATAAAGTGTGCAATGGAAACAGACAGAAAAGCAGAATTTAAAATTAATTGAACCTAATTCATTTTAAATCTAGCTAAAACTAACTAGCATGCATTTACATGAGTATGGCAGAATAACATTGTATGGTAAGAATCATTTCTCAGTGTGTGTAATGGTATGTGAGAATGAATTGGAAGACAAGAGCTGCAGCCTAGACAAATGTTGTACAAAAGGTATCTCAGCCCACATAAGGAAAAGGGGTATGGGAAGCCATCTCAATCTCAGGAGGGACCCTCCCTGGTTTTCTGGAAAGTAAAGATAACAGAGGGGAGAAGTGCTTTCAGACTTGCAAGATTATGTTACTGTAACCTTACGAAAAAGGTAGGCATAGTCCTCATGGATTGTGCTTCTTGTCTGGACTACTTCAAAGGGCTGACTGTGGAACCAGTTGTTTACTTTCTCTCTTCAAACTGAACTAATTTCATGAAGAACATGTCACATTAATTGTTAATTATGAGCCAAAATTATAATTTCATATAAATTAATTAATTAACCAACCCACCAACCCATATTATAAGCCTTAGTTGGAGGCACGCAGGATTACGGCTCATGAGAAATGATCTAGACAATATGTTTGCTGTGAGTATCTTGATAAAATGTACAGATTTCGGGGAAACTGCTTTATTTCATGTACCTACTTATGTTGGAATGCTTCCAGATAGGCAGTGTCCCAGTGTTATGAATCAGGAGGCATTGTACACTAATTCCATTTCTTTTAATAGATTATTGGCAATAAGTAAAAAAATATGGACAGAATGTGGAAAAAAAAATGAACAATTCATACAAACTGTGCCTCTGATTCCAACAGTCATTTTTATGAGTTTCCATGACACAGGTGTAAACCCTTTTTCTGGCTAGAGAAACTGCACTTGATTGTTTGAGTGGAAAGCTGGGGGCCAAATTCCAAGAAGTAGTTGGACCAGGGCAAAAACAAAGTTTAATTTCATTTAATCAGAACTTCATTTAATTAAAATTAAAAACAATTCATATCTCTTCAGTCATGCATTTACTTTGTGTTTCTTTTAAAAATATATATTATGTTGACAGTCATATTAAACATTGCATTTAATTATAACTTTCTGTACTGTACTAGGCTGTAGTGAAGACTTTGGAGCAGTGTATCTCAACCTTGCCAGCTTTCAGATGTGTGGACTCCAACTCCCAGAATTCCCCAGCCAGCTGCTGGCTGGGGAATTCTGGAAGTTGAAGTCCATACATCTGAAAGCTACCAAGTTTGAGAAACACTGCTTTGGAGGGTGACTTGGGTCCCTGGGTGCTCAGGTTGTGATCTCTTCCTTTCTTTAGCACCATAGATACATTAGAATCTTATGCTCTATTTTATAGCCCAAAAGGCTCTTACAATGAAATCTCATTTAGATCTATAAAGTGGCAAATGAAACAGCCCTATATGTAGGTGGAGTCCGAATTAATTTTTCACTTCCCTTTCCAACTTTTACCTTGGTCTTCCATGGTGTCATCCTTTCGCTTCTGCCTATCAAGTAGCAGGTATCACTAAGTTTTTCCCAAGTCTTAGGGATGTGAACAAGTAGCTGGAATTTATACAGCTTATGGTGACAAGATGTTCTTTGCCAAGCAGCCACTATTACTTTTTTCTTCCTTCTGCAGGATGGACGTAGGTCTGACCAGCTGAAACCTGCTTAGATTGTGAAGGACATTTTGCCTTGATGCACATACATTCATATGTGGAAAGAAAGCTGGTTTTTAAACTATCATTGTTTCAAAAAAGCACACAAACCTATCAGGAAAGATGCTGTTTAAGATCACAAGACATGGAATGTGCAGTTACTATATAAAAGAAATAAAAATATCTAATAACAGAGAAAAGATGGGTTATGTTTTATCCATTCCCTTCTTCTGAGGGAAGAAGGGAATGGATAAAACATAACCCATCTTTTATGCAGTAATTGTGTATTCTGTCTCCTGAGATTAATTTCCTACCATCTTAATCTAATGGTATTATATTTCATTGTTGCAAGCCACCTTGAATGCTCATATAAGCCAAAACATATACATTTAATAAATAATAATAATAATAATAATAATAATAATAATAATAATAATAATAATGGCTGATCTTAAAATTCTAAGCAAGTATTAATTGGACCAGATTAATACTTGCAAAGGAGACAGGGAAGTTAAAAAGCATCTCAGAAGGTAGCAGTGGCAAACCACATTTGTACCTGTTACCATGAAAACTACATGGAGGTGTTCATGAAATTTCTTTAACGTGACTTGAAGAAAAACATTACCTTTATTCTGGAATATTAGTTCAGAAGAAAAGAAAAACATAATCAAAATTAACTTGTTGAGAAATCAGAAAGAATTAGGAATACCAACATGCGTGGCTTCTAATCTTCTCCCTCTAATATTTCTACTGCCTCTTATTGTTACTGGTTGAGATACTTCAGTGCAATGTTCTCATTTGAATTTGTAATTTCATTCTTTGTTTATTAAAAGCATATATTTTGACATCTTACATCAAACCTACCTGCTCCACTTCATTGCCTGTGTATTGCACTGCTTCATCATGCTGTTCTTCCAACATTTCCAAGTTTAACTCCTCTAAGAATTCATTCCTTTCATCATCCAGCCACCCTTCTTCCAACTGTAAAAAATACAGTAGTGCATTATTTCAGTAGTAAATCCAAATGGCAGAAGTGTCTAATTCTTATTATAATAATAACTTTCTTTGGTCTTGGAGTTTGCCTCTCCAAAAGGCAAACTAAATTGATCACCCAAAAATGGCTGGAGACTTTTTTCCTTGCTGAATTGATAGCAATGATTCTCTCTCACAATAAGGGGGAGAGCATATACAAAACATTTCCTTTCAAAATCTACACAGGAAATACCTGCAAAATCCTTAAACTGTTACATTCTTTATTTCTAGGAATAGCAGTTTTTTTTTTAAAGAATTAAAGGATATTAAAATATGGCTATGAGACAACTGTATTCTTCTTGATTAACCACCACCAACTCAAGGCTGTGACTCACTGCCTGAACCTCAACTGAATCCTCTTTGTGTGTTTCAATCACATTTGTCTTATTGATTTCTCAGGTAAACTTCCAGTAACAGGATCTACAACAACACAAGAATAATTGACTGACAAGGTGCCTTTAAGGCATGTTTTGTTTTTCAGCTCTTCCTTGGAGATGCTTGAGTAAAAAGTAGGAAAGTAATATGTTTTGAAAACCAACTTGCATAACCAGAATAAGGCTTATTTTGGGCTACCCAAAGAACGTTCTCCATATATAAATGTCATGTTCATATGAATATACATTTTTCTAGAGTAAGTGGGGTAAAATAATGCTCAATAATGCTTGTCATAACCATGGGATATAGAAGTATCACTGTCAACATTCTTTTTATCAATAGTCTGGAAAGACAGATATTTTAAGATGAAGATATTTTAAGGGAAACATTTATATTCTATTGTAAATATTACTTTTCAGCAGGTGAATGTACAAATTCTGCATGTTTCTCATGGTATTATTATGGCCCTTATATGTTCCTGCAAGCTTAATGCTGCAGATTTATACACAAGGACAAGTCATGTTGCTTGGCTTAATCATATAAGTGAAATACCAACAGGATTTACTTTAACTGAATGTCCCAAGGCACCAGAGATCTGAGTGCTATGACAATATGTTGGGTTCCCTTCCTCCAGCAATACATCTGGTAAGTTGAGGAACAGAAAGCATTTTGGAATATTACTGAAATACACCAGTTCTTCAAAATTAGTGACAACCAGATGAAGAATGGGAACCTATGAAGCCTCTGAAGACGTTATGAACTGTTAAGCATGCATTATGACCCCTTTTGGATTAATTTTATTTTTATCAGAATTTTCACATATTTTGTTATTTCATCATGTGCTCCTGTGTATTTTACTAGTTTTATAATTATTTTTTTACTCCTTTTATGCACTATAGATAAAATTGCTTGTTCCAAAAAAGAATAGCACCGTGGATATATATGTGTGATGCATTTTCTAATACACACTACGTTCTTCCAGATGCTGCTTCTCGTCACAATGGTATTACTGAACTAAGAAATCATAATCAGATATACTTCAAAGAACTAATAGTTCTGAGATACCAGTGCTGTTTGGATCAGCCATAAATGTCATGACCTTACAGATCCTGATTATAGAAACAAGTATAGTTTTTGGCACAATTTTCATGTTACTACAGCTCCAATTCAGAGCCTGATTAGCCACAATGCATAATGGGTTGAATTTTGACAGGAGTCATACTGTAGTCTCACTGAAGTCAACATGATAGATTAGGCAAGGTTAACTTAACTCTTACTTTCATGTGACTAAGGCAGAACTAGGGTGGATCTAATCCATGCCTGAATGCGCCATATTTTTCTTAACAATTTCCTCAGTTTATCAAAAAATTCAAGAGTCAGTAGTGTCTAGACAACAGTTGCAAATTGGAATCAAATATTTCCTGTTAACTTTTGACCACTTCAACTGTGTAAGAGGGGCCAGAACAGACTAATGGTAGCCTCAGGTAGCCATTGTTTGTTGTACAACTGTATCCAGAAAGAGAGATTCATCACTGATATAAACCTCCTTAAGTCCCTATAGGCAGAATGTTTCAGCAAGCCATTTATAGTTCCAGAAAGTCATCTAAGCCTACAAGTCCCACATCCAAACTATATAAACCTGAAGTGAATTGCTTTCTTCTACCCTAACATACAGCTTATTCTTTTGGGGCCATTTAGAAGGTGTAAGACTATAAAGGAAATATATGCTTCAGACTATGATTCTGTATTACTGCTATAGTCAAGGAAGGATTTCAGGTGACACTGAATTACATTTACTCAGTGTAATTTATAGGGACTCTGCAGAGTTACCAGCTCTGAAAAATATCAGATCAATAACATGAGAAGCAAATGGCAATATAAACAGCTTTGCCTAAACCAGTAATAGATGGATACAGTAGTGTCAATGGAATGCCTTTTTTTTTTTAGCATTACTGAAGGATATAAAAAGAAATACAAAAGGAAGCACAGCTAGTATTTTTCTTCCACATTTTAAAATTTTTATTAGTCTGCTCTGCACTTCTGTTTTCACAAATATGAACCATTTTTATATGGAATCATTTTACTGGACAGATACAAAAACAAAGCAAAGCAAAAGAAAACCTACAACCTGCCATAGATCTTCAGCATATATGTATCCAGACTAAATCTTGAAATCCAGATATAATGGTTTGCTACATGCTATAGACATGTGTTTGCGTCTGCAAATACACAACCCAAATCTGTACCATTTTATGTCCATGAAGAAATTTCTTCCTATACATAAGCAATTTCATCATGTTTCTTTGTTTTTGTTTGAGTGTATTATTAGTATAAGATAATCAACGACATATGTGCAGATATATAGGGTTTTAAAGACTACTCAGCATGTAGAATAACAACTGCATTCTCATTAACTTTGTTTATACCACTAGACACAAATGGCAGAAGACATTGTATTATCATTTTCATTGTTTTGACCCAATCTGCTATATTGTTATTTTTATGCTGTCCATCCTTTATGTATGACAGTGAATATATGTTCACTGATGAAGATCATCCTTTCCCAATGCATCCATTTATTCTAACCTGCATCTCTGGTCTTGCTACAAGCAATACAATTTTCTTGCATTCATCATGGGAAAGCATTGCCACTGCCTCTTCCCGATTCTGGACATCTTGGCCATTTATCTGGAAAACAAATGGAAGTGGCACATTAGTTTCCATTTCCACAACACAACACATAATATAGAGCAAATACTAGCTCATTTGTGGCAAATGTATGGACAATGAAGCTCACACAATAGTTTCATCTTCAGCCCCCTCCATGGTAAGTGCCTTCACTCAATTATGCGCTTACTGTAAGAGCTGTATCGATCGTTGAAGGATGGCGGACATCAGAGGAAGCAGTTATGTTCATAAATGTCCAACCTGCACCCTGGCAACATACATCTAGCAACACAATTAACCAGCCTTTGACAGGTGACGTTCATCTTTCTCCCTTCAGAGTAATGGAAGTGTCAGTCTGAGATAATAGAGCTGGTGGAAACAAGACGGGTAATACTAAAGCTGAAATCAGTCATACTGCAAGCACAAAAAGAGCCAATTAGAGATCTATACTATTATCTTTCACCAGGCCATACTTATTGGCCACTCTGAGTGCTGTTTTATTCCATCCTGTAATATTTGTATGTGCACCCACATGCACAAATAACGGGGTACCAAAATTAGGTAACCCTCAGCATTCATACTTGGGAGTAAGTTTCACTAAATTCTCGAGACTTTTGGTGAGTAGTCATCCCTATGATTATTCTGAAAATCCAGGTTTTATGCTAGGGGATTTCAAGTGACGTTTCTGTCAACAACAAAACAGCTATACTCCAGCATCAAAGATGTTATGCCAAAACAAAAGTCAGGATGCATACAACAAATATAGGCAACCAATGGAAACGTGCAAAAATGCTGCCAGCTCAGAAACACAAATTATATGCCTTTTGGATACATTAGCAGGAAACTGTCGAAGTGGCTTTCTGCTGTATAATCATACCTCCATCCATTTTCTTTTGCTGAGGATCACAGGGCAAGACAAGCAAAGGAATACAACATATAAAATATCTGCAAACAAAATCTATACATTTAGTAATGTCTTATATTGGATATGACTAGCTATAGTTGAAGTATTACAGATAGCCCCCTTCACAATCTGTGAACCACAGTACAGGTAATTGGTGGTCAGTGGAATCCTACTAAATAGCTGTGGCCAATTTCTTTGAATTGAGGATCCCATTCAATCTTGCCTAGCTGCTCGTGAAATACTCAGGGAAAGGACTGCTGAGCAATGGGTGAACCCATAGACACAAACCCCCAAACAAAATCCCAAACCTGGCAGATTAAAAATTCATATTTAACACCAGTTATATTGGGACTGCAGCTTCCAGTGTCCTGCAGCCTCTGGGTAGAAGTTTCTGGAAGTTGTACTTTCACCACCACTGGAGAGTGCCAAGTTAGGGACAGCTGATTTAATAAATACTTTAGTAAATAAATATTTTGTCTAGAAGAAGTCCAGCATACTGCTCAAGTGTCTCAACTATAGGACACTGCATCCTCTCATGTGCTTTTTGCTCAATTTTCTCCTTTAAAACTGAAGATAAGTTGTTTTAAACTATACACAATTCTTCTAAAAAGTAAACAGATTAACTTCCAAAATGTGTGTGAATTTAACTTCATATTAAGGGCATTCATACTTCTTGAATACATGCTGTCCTGGAACTGTTGCTATGGTTACTGGCTTCTTTTTTTATAACCTGATCACTTTCAGGTAACTGATCTTATGCAGACTGTTTCCAAATAGTTCTGCAAGGAAGTCTACTCCTGAATTTCCATGAAAATAGCAGGAGGCTTACTTGTATGCTGCATTACTCACATGGTAAGCTATCCCTTAATAGGGCTTCTTCTGTGATCATGGCAGAAGATTTACACAGGGCGTACTAAAACTAAATGCTACTATTTGCCTTCAAACCTTTGCAGTAATTCACGCTGTTTCTATTTTTATGGTGGCAACTGAGAAGAGGCACTGGGCCACTGTAAAGTCTCGGGGAAATGTCACATTTAGCCACCCAATGAGACAGTGGTATTTGGATTACCTAATCTTTTAGGATTGCTGTCTCTCTTTTCCTTTTATTTGTCTTTAAGGATTTAGACCAGTGTTTTTCAAACTTGCAACTTTAAGATGGGTGGACCTCAACTCCCAGAATTATGGGAGTTGAAGTCCACACATTTTAAAGTTGCCAAGTCTGAAAAACACTGGGTTAGAGACATCTTATAGACAGGACATGTTGTTGTTCAACTTGTTTCCAACTCTATCACGAGAAGAGTTTGCCTTAATTGCCAGAAACGTCTTCCTTGAGTTTTTGGAAAATTATGCTCTTGATATCAGTATTATTATCCAGCCATGTTGTCTTCTGCCATCCTCTTTGTCTACTGCTTTCAATTTTTCAAAGCACCAGGTTCTTCTCTAAGTCTCTTGCTTCCAAATTATGTGTCCAAAATATTTAAGCTTTATCTTAAATTAATACTTCTGGGCTGTCTGGTTTTACTTCATCTAGTACTGAATGATTTTTTTTTCTTTCTGGTCAATAATTTTCTCATCACCACAGTTCAAAGGTGCTTTTATTTTCCCCCCATATGGCCAGATTTTCCCGCCATATGTTCTGCATGGGAAAACTGTGGCCTTGGCAGGGTGTACCTTTTGTGGGCAGTGTGATGTGTCTGCCCTTTTAATAGTTTGTCTGGATTTGTCATAGACTTTCTCCCAAGAAGCAGACAACTCATTATTTCATGGTTACAGTCACTATCCTTGTGGATTTTTGAGCCTAGAAAGATAAAGTTTCTACAGCTTCTTTATCTATTTGCATTGGACTGATGCTAGAAGTTCACAATCTTAGGATTTTTTTTAAATATATAGTGAGCATCAGACAGTTTTTGTATTTTAATTTTTCACCTTCTTTAAGTCCTTCTCACTTTCAGCCACCAAAGTAGAATGAGTTAGAACGTAATTCCATACAAACTGTATTACAGAGCTTAGGATTGTCTACACTCCTAGAAAAGTTCACAAATCCTACAATATTTCTATCAAGTTATGATATTCCTTTCAGAACTAGAAACAAATGCCTAGTTTTTCTGATAGCCTGCCTACAGCATTTTAACTCTCCACCATAGCTTTCACATCAGAATTACTACTTTCTTTTCTCTTCTCTACACAAAAGTAGCTGCTGCAGGAGACAGAAAAGGAAAACATTTTACTTATTTATTTAAATGTACATGGCTGCCAGGCCAACACGCAACTCTGGGAGGTTAACAAAAGGCTAAAAACAGCAATTAACCAAAAAATTAATGTATACATTCAAGTATTTAAAACAGGCTCACATGACCTCCTGACTCAGTGTTCATAATTCACACTGAGTGGTCTTCGAGGCAGCCCCATGTAGAGTTTGTTGCAATAATCCAGGTGAGAGGTGGCCAAGGCTTGTTTTGGCCCATTAAGGTAGGGCAGGTCAGGTCAGGAAATGGATACCACATGAACTACTAGAATTTTACTTTATTGTCATAGGGTATAATAACAAAATATTGAAAGCCTGACAATGTATCTACACAGAAATGGAGACAAGATGAATTTGTACAAAGACCCCTCAAGCAGGAACCATGAGTTTAATACGTCCACCAAATGAACTCAACCAGAAAAATGGAAGATATTCTGATTTAAATCCAAATCTACTGCCACTTGGCATAGCTACAATTGAGCCTAACCCTGTTCTCCTCTTCCAGGCCTCCAGGCATTGGGATAGAAAATTGATGGTATCACTTGCGTAGCTTAGAGTTGAAATACGTAACTAGATAATATCAGCATACTGATGATACCTAAACGCATATTGATGGATATCACCCAACAATTTCATGTTGATATTAGAAGCAGGGAGGGAATCAAGCCCTGAGGCACTCCACAAAGCAAGAGCCTTGTACTAAATCTCCCCAATACCACCCAGAACTTGTGGATTAGGATTAGGAAGAGAACCATGGCAACACCACACACCCTACTCCCTACCAGTCAGTCCAGAAGATTACCATGACCAATGGTATCAAAGGCTACCAAGAGATCAAGGAGAATTAAGACAGATGCATAACTCTTATCCCAGTCCCATCACAGATTATCTACAAGCAGCATTATGCCTAGGGCTAAAGTCTGACTGGAAGGGGTCCAGATAATCTACTTCCTCCAGGGGCTTTTGAAGCTGCAGCCTGACCTACATCTCAACATTCTCCCCTCCCCCCAAAATAGATTGGAGGCAGGCCAGAAAATGTCCAACACTATTGGGTCTAGAGATGACCACCGCTTCATTAATTGCAAGCAAACCACTCCCTCACTTAAGGATGAATTCTGCTTTGACCCAACTACATATCATCCCCCAGATGGCCTTAAGCAGCCAGGAAGGACTTGAATCTAGTATACAGATGGCCATGCTCACAGCCCCAAGAAACCTGTCCACTTCATAAACTCCTCCCAGATAACCAAGTCAAACCATACCTCAGAGAATTCAGCAGGACTTGCACAGATCTGAGCGATTTTATCCATTCGATGCCTTGAATAATCCTCACAGTGGCCCTTCAGATGTTCCTCTGACCCTTTCTTTCCTAAGAGGGTGCAGGTCACCTTAAGGAGGGCTGCCGGATGCCAATCTGTGGACACAATAAGAGCGGAAAAATAATTATGTTTTGCCGCTCTTATCGCCACAGTGAAGTCCTTAATAAAGGCTTTTACCCATGTTCAGTCAGACTCACTTTTTGTTTTTCCCCAGTGGCACTCTAGGCATCTCTTCTGCTATTTCATCTCCAGAATTCCACTGAAAAGCAGGTTGCCCTCTGAGATCCACGTGCAGAGAAAGGCCCACAGGCACAATCTGATCTAAGGCCACTGCTATTCTCTCATTCTGGGCATTAACTAAGGCCTTAGTTGAATTGTGTACCAGAGCCTCAGGAACTTCCCCAAGCTCCCTACGAAACCAAATAGCATCCACCAAGTGTCTGAGGCAGGCTAAATGAATAGGCCCTGCCTCCCTGAATTGAGGAACAACTATGGATAGCTCCAAAGCAATCAAAAAATGATCTGACCATGACAAAGGACAGATACTACTAACTCCCAAATCCAGATCATATTGCCACTATCTTCAGACAAAAAAAACAGATCTAACATGTGAACCCCACTGTGTGTTGGACCCTTGATAATCTGGATCAAGTACATGGTGGCCATGAACTCCTGATCTGCTTCAGACTTCACATCCAAAGAAAGCAAGTTAAAGTCTCTCAGTTCCTTAAGTTGCAGCTCAATCAAGAAGACACTATGCAACAGACAGTGTCAGCAATGATTCTATCTGTTTTGTAGAACCCAATTTCCCAAACAGAGTCTCACATATGCTCATCTGCAGAGCAGCACTTCTGAAAGCCACTAGAGTCTCCCAGATAACAATAGACCACTCCATCATTCCTGTGCTGGGATTGCAGTTGCTTCAAACTTGACACCCACACAGGCACATTTCCAAGAGGAGAACATGCCTCTCCCATTTCCATCTAGATGTAAGCCATACATTCCAGGTCAGCCCTCTTACCAGTGATAAGATCCTGGATGAGATAACCCTTATTACAGGCTGATCTGGCATCTAGTAGCAACAGCTGGAGACCTAGGTCACAGAGAATTGAATGCCAGGCATTGGGATTAAGATTAAGGCATTTGTGGAAGGTGAAATTGGTACAGAATACTGAGTACACCTTCCCCAAGCCTGGATTGCCCCATCTCCCACCATATCTTCCTCTGTTCATTGCCCCAAGATGTTATAGTCTGCCCCTTCCCACCTGCCCCCAGCATCAAACCATCTCCTCCTGATCCCTGCTATCACCCTCCCCCCCCCGGCTCAAGGACTCTATTCAACTAGTCCAGAATAAGAAACCAATGCCATAGAGGTCAGGTCTACTTTTATTGCAACAACTTTAATAACAGACTCTTGCAAGTCTAAATATGCTTCCCCCCCTCACTTTATCTTCATGTGAACCAGTGAGGGGCCTGCCAGAGATGTTTACTCAAAGTAGTTTTTTGGAATGGGCTCAAGTCATTCTTGTCTGATTATTGGCTAAGTAGTAGCTCTTCCTCCTGTCCTTCAATGCCATTCCCTATGCCCTCTATAGCTAACTTGTCAGAATCTTCCAGATAACTTCTGTCTTAGCACTCAGCTTCCAGACAGATCAGTTGCTGTCCCCCACATATGTCATAACTCCCATGCACCCACCCACACTTTTGTACATACATCCTCAATACCAATCCACAGACTGGGGTAGAAGGACACTATTGCCCACTCTTGCATCTCACCCAGATGGAAGACAAACACTGTCCACCTCAGACATCTTAGTCTGGAGAAAACATCTACTCCCAATCCACAGTTGAAAAATCCTCTCCCTCCTAGTCTCAGGTTCTTCTGTTGCTGCATATATAAGCTGCATAAAATGCATGGCCAGCAGATAGTTCCAGCAGCTGATGTTCCTCTTCTTTGCTGACCCAGTGACATATGAAAGAGACAAAATGGCTGCTGCCCAAGCTGACAGACTCCACAGAAGCTGCAGAACTAAGGATTCAACTTGGCTGCTGGCCTGATCTCACTCCCACTGCCACTGTAACTCAGCAGCCAGTCTGCCACCATCATCATCACCAAGCAGCTGATTACAGCTGACATCACCACCAGGCGAGCATTCATTGCCATTTCCATAGCCATCCAACAGCTGATCTGATGCACTGCTGCCCCATCATCTCCACTGTCTCATCTAGCTCTTAAATCACCTCTGCTGTTTTGGCTGGGATCCACAGGCCTTTTCCATCTACTCTGAACATGGCTGTTCTTCTTAGGCCATCCTGAACACTGGATATTTTCTATTCCACTGCTACCACTACCAAGCCCTTTAAACATCTGCCAGCAGTGCAAGTGGCATTCTTTCGCTAACATATCTAGCCATCCAAACTCCAGGGCTCTGTTACTAACCCACACTTTGTCCCACCACAACATTTCTAAATTAGGGTGCGCAACAGAATAGGGGAGGATAGGTCTCCTGCTATTGGAGGATTCTTGGGAAATCTGAATTTTCCATAATCCACTGCATTCAGTCACATGGTTAGCCAGAAAAAAGAAATCATAAGGGTCACCTATTACTTAATAATGTCATGTATCCTGTGTCATCTCTCCTTGACTAAATAATCTCTCCCTTTGATTAGTAGAAGCAAATATATTATGTACAAGATACAAGTCTTTGCCAATAATTGTAACTGCATAATAATCCATAACTATTTGAGATTCAGTAATCCAGCTTTTCCAGAAACAAATCTGGGATAATGTAACATAGTGTTTTGTTTTCATCATAAAGAATACATTACGTAAGAATACCTATCATATAAAAGCTTGTACTGTTTTTCACTTTATAAAAGATGGCTTAATATATGTATGTTTTACAAGCCCCATTACCTTTCCCTGTCTGCCATTTATATCACTTTGGCATCCAAGTAAAAATAAGGTACTGTGATATGAGTATTTTGTGACTGTGCACTGGGATAAAAACTTTCATATTGTGTATCAAACAGATAGCTAAGTACAAGCCCTGATACAGAACTATAGCTTATTATATTTCTTCAAAGTAAAAACCCTTTTAGTCAAGCAGCTGTAGATCCTATTGTGTTCTAAAGATTTGCTTGATTCTCAGAGCTGATAATGGAATAAGAAATAAAGCTGTTTTTCAGCAAAGAAGTTTCCTGAGGAAATGAAAGGACTGACAGGATACAATCAGATTGATCTTGTAACATTCAGCAGACTCTCATGAACGTTAAATTAATGCCCGGCAGTTACAGGGTTACAAGAGACTTATTTTTCATCAAGGATCACTGAACAAGGTAATAACAGTTGAATAAAATACATTAAAAGGATAATTGCTTTGACTGCACATTCAAATGTGCTTTAAGGATTCTAGATTTTGTGTTATGAAAACATGTTTCTATGATCGTAAATGCTGTGAATATGTACTTATGAACATTGACAAGCATAAATTTTGCTTTTCCCTCTTGTAGTGTTCACAAACCATCATATGTTGGCTGCATTTCCCTCAGACAGTCTAGCTTTTTTTTATTTATTTTGTAAATATATGTTGAAGGTAACAGTGTTTACACTGAATACTGCATGACAGATATTAGGGATTTCCTATATCTCCAAAATAGTATCATAAATATGATAAAACTATGCCTTCCAAACTTTTAAAACATTCCTTGCAAATCAAACTATAATAATTTACTATAGTTATCTGGTAAGTGTGTGTGCGTGTGTGTGCGTGCATGTGCGTGTCTATGTAAAAGAGCAAGTTTGGTCTAGTGGTTAATGCTCCAGGCTAGAAACCAGGAGTCTGTGAGTTCTAGTCCTGCCTTAGGCACAAAAACCGGTTGGGTGACTTTGGGCCCTTCACTCCATCTCAACGCATGACGTCAGGCTCATGTGACAAGCTGGTTGGCCAATTCCTATTGCAACCAATGGATCAACATTTGGTTGATCCAAAAAAAAAAAAAAAAGCAGACTGTGCACCTGCGTGAAAAATGCTAGGATGATATCTATCTGAAAAACATGTATAGGAAAGAAACCCAGAAAATATTAACTATAGTTTGGAACTGAATGTTAATGCCAGCAACTCATGGCTGCTATATATGACCAATGACATCCACATATGGCCAGATACTACATTTGTGATATAAAATTGGGTGGGAGATTTTAGTATGCTAAATGAACAAATTCAAGCTTAACAAGTCATATTCACGAAGACACACTAGTACTCATCATTTATGTCAACTTGTTTCTACTCTTCATAGACAGGTCAATTTTCAACATTTATTAAAATTTTGGTTGAAGATATATTTTGACTGAAAAAAATCTAACCACAATTCTTTAATTCCTAGCAATTCCCCGTCTTTTATTCCTTTCCTAGCATTTCTTAGACCAGCACTGCTGACAGAACCCAACTCCAGTGCTATGGCTTTGTCTTCCCCACTTGGCTTACATGATTGACAACCATTCACCCCTTCCAGAAGATGGTGACTTCATATACAGTGCAAGGCTCTGCAAACAAACTTCAAAGATTTTCATGGCTCCTTGTGAAGGAGGAATTGCCTTAGTAGGCTATACACACACTATATGGAATCAGATCTGGAAGGTGTCATTTAGATACTGAACAAAACCTCCTGTCCAGTGTAGGAAACCAAATTAAATTCTATACAAATAATAGACTTTAAAAAACTAAAAGTGGGTTTTAGTGGCTCACTTGTAAAATCCGATCTCCTTCCCGGATCCGTCCATCTCGAGCAGCAATACTATGTGGGTCAACCTATATAGGGAAAATTCATATTTTAATTCTAGCATTAATGTTAAAAACAAATTTTAGTTGAATTCACTTATTGTTGGAGAAGTCTCACTGTCCCTTTAGAGAATGTATTCATTAATCAAATTTTGAATTATACAGATTATAATTATACAAATTATATTTATTCCTTGTTAGATGAATATCTGTCCTCATAAAATTACAGTATTCATCAAGATCACTATATATAATTTTTCAGATTAATCCCATTATGGGAATGGGTGACAATCAATTTAACCATTGTAGAATCAAGTATAAATAATTGAATACTTGGGTATAGGTAGGCATCTCAAATCCACCAGCCAATTCACAGAGTTCTTGTATACCAAACCCTCAAGCAAGTGGAATCAGGCATAATGCAATTCCCATTCCAGAGATCTAATTTCTTCTGCAGTTTTCAAGCAGGTAAGAAACAGCTGCAGTCTTTTCTAAGTAGCAAGAAAAACTCGCTGTTTATTATGTTCTCCTTGTCTCAAATAAGAAATGAATAAGCTACTCTTCAAAGCATTCTGTGCCCACTAGATGATTCAAGGGAAAGCAGGGATTTGGGACAACTTCAAAAAATATATGAGTATGAGAAAGTAAGAAGGGTTGGAAGTTTTACAACGAACAGGTAAGACTGCTGTCTAATAGATGTACTGTATGTATTTTAAACAAGTACTTCCCTTTAATTTTCTTTATGGAAAATTAAAAACTAAAATGAAAAATGAGAGATTGGGCAAAATTAACTTAAATCAGTTCCCTTTACTTTATCCTAAATAAGTATTATGAGGTATATTAACGATTTATCAGAGTCACAAATACTACTCCTTGAATAATGACCAATGTTCATGGGGCAGAGCTATCTATCACCTTTTCTCCAATGGTTATCTTCAGCCATTTATTTTATGTTGTCATTCCAAGAGCTATTTTTCAAACCAAACATTTTTAAACACCAAATTTGGCTTGCAAGTTACATATTGCACAAATGTTAGGATTTTTTTTTCACACTGTGTTTTGTTGGAAATGTTGAAATGGTTAATGAGGTATGTAGAGAGTAATTATATTCCCTTAAATAAAACAAAAGCATAAACAGTTAAAACTAAACTCTAAATAAGAGAAAAGAGTTGCTTTTAAAAATACAAGCATTGATAAAATAAGTGGGTTTCTTGTTTAATCTTGATAAGGTAAGAAGAGAATAATATTATACCAAACTGATCTCAACCTGTGTTTGAATGTTTATGTCTATTCCAAATATTTAGAAGTTTAGTAAGGTAGGGGAAAAAAATCTAATGTTCCATAGTCTTTTGGGATTTAATAACAATTTTAGACAATAATTTTTCTAATGGTAACTTTGTATCTGAAGCATTTACATTAAACACAATTGCCTGTAACAACAATTGCACAGCTTGGACAACGTAATTTAACCAGCTTGCTAACTTTTCAGGACAAATGTTAGCCAGATTTTCTGCAAACATGCTTCAAAATGCTTCTCTATATTTTTTTCACTGAATTTCTGCCACCCCCACGTCCTTACCTCACTGATATAGATTCCTGTGTCTTCTTCATCATCTGTGCGGTAACAGACTGTTAATCCCAGTTTTTCCTGGCTACTAATGCGACAAAGTTCAACTTCCTGCAAAAATATATAAATGCCTATTTTGAGAATAAATTCTGCTCAAGACATCAGTAATTTTCTTTGTTACTCACAATAACATTTGTAAATTCTGTCTTTACCATGTTAAATTGCCTGACCATTTCACTTCAATTATTTGATTCAAAGTCAAATACTTATTAGTTATATAGAAACCTATTTCATTCAACATTACCTTATTAAAGTTTTCTTGGCAAAACCCTTCTTTTTTTAAAAAAATCCCCACACATACTACAGTTGGAAGCCATTAGGCAAAGTTGGCATGTTTTCTGCAGTACTGAAATCAAGAACGAAGGGTTGACAATATATCACACAGTTCATTTTACTTCTATCAAGCCAACTATTGATTTACCGGACAGGGGAAAGGCAAAGTTTACATCAATCAATCAGTCACATATGAGTGTTAGTCTTCCATCAGCCATTTAAACTATAAACCAAAATCAGTGTTACCTGCCAGATCACATAAAGGGTGCACTATATTTTTAGCTGCAATATAAATAATAATCAAAAGCATCAGGAACTCCTACAAGCTACGTTTGTGACATTTTGTTTCTGAAGTTCTAAGGTGTTACAAAAATTAGCTATGAAAAGATGCAAAAACAATTTATGTGCTTAGGGCTAGATTGAATGTTCATGAACTGATAAGGTCATTGGGCTACTATACTTCAAAGTAACTAACATAATCTGAAAACTAAATGCCATTAGTTTTCACAGTGCAGGATATGGACCATGATCAAAGTCATATAACCTCCAAATGTTAACTCAATTGGTTTTTGACAGTAACTATTTCTAAGTCTAAGCTAAATCATAATGATTATGTGAGAAACAAAGTGTCAAACATCATTCTAATCTCTTCTTGGTTTTCAGAATGCAACTTGAACAAACAGGCTTTTGGTAACTTTGACCCTTTCCCCAAAAAAGTTCTTATCATGGTACTTTTTCATGAAAATAAAACAAATGTAACTTCCTGAAAGAGACGTAATTTAATGTAGTGGTTAAGGTACCAGGCTAGAAACTGGGAGACCATGAGTTCTAGTCCCACCTTAGGTACAGAGCCAGCTGGATGACCTTGGGCCAGTCACCCTCTCTTTTGGCACTGAATTTCAAATAGTTTTGCCACCTATTTGAACAAGAAAAATTAATATTGAACTGCAGCACTTCATTCCTATTTCTTACGTTTGTGGAAAGAATGTTCTGCATCTTGATGGAACAGTACAGGAAAAGGGGGAATAAGTCTCTTTGCCATTACGATTCTTTATCTCCCCCTCTTCAGCCATGCCATCCTTCGCTAACATCATTTAGCTAGGAAAAGTTCTTGCTCTGAATATGAAACAGCAGACTGTTTTGCTTTGAATTAAGTTATATTAACATACACCATGTTTAGTCAATTACTAGCAAGCATTCACCTATCCCAAGCCATTATATATGAAGTAAGTAGAAATACATTTAATAACCTGACAATACATAACACATGTGTGTTCTTAGATTTTATAATTTGAGAGGCAGTGTCTGCTTGCCTCTTACCAAAGTCATTTAGCTACTTGTTAGCATTTCCCACAGGAGTGAATGTCCTACTACATGTGGACAACAATGTTCTGGAAGTGAGAAGGTGCAGGTTGAGAAATGTTAAATAGGGACAGTTGAGATCCAGCAGTGGAGGAGAACTATTGGTTGGAAAAGGAGCTGTTATTCATAGTGGCATCAAAATAAAAAGAAAATAATGATGAAGCATAATCTAGTCAGCTGGACACTTCAGATGAACATTGGGAACAGACCATTAATTATTGGTGTCAAATATACTGGGTGAACTTAGAAAATTAATGACAGTAGGAGTGCCAGCAAGATATGACCTGTGGAACATGATACTCAGAATATAGAAGCAGTGAACAAATTTGGTATTTTTAATTTATAAAAAAGAAAATCTGAGGAGCTACAGGAAGAGATAAGAGACACAGTGAAAATCAAAGCAGAACCCAAAACTTCAAAGATTTAAATAGCTTTCAGAACAACCAGTCAAGATAGCTAGGGAAAGATGAAGGATGAAAGCCTTGGGCAACAAGGATATATGATGATTGAAGGCAGACTTCCAAAGTCAAGCAAAAAAAAAAAAAAGACAAAATATATCTCAGGATGTTAACAAATAGAGAAATATAAGAAGAAAAGGGAAATGAGATATCTTTTTAAGATCAGAGAAATCAAAAAAAAAAAAAATACAACCAGAATAGAACTGATAGAAGTAAAGGATGACAGAAATAATATACTGAAGTCTTTTTACTAATTGGATGATAGAGTGACAGAAACATTTGTAGAGAGACAATATGCTCAGGAACTGACTCTACTAAAAATGAGTAGCAATAGACCAGCTGTCAGGCATAGATGAAATAACCAGTGAACTTTTTAAAGCTGTAGGAAAAGTGGCAGTTAAAATGTTAACAGTTCTATGTTGGCAAGTATGGAACAATACAGTAATGACCTAGAGATGGAAAAGATTGGAATATAAATTTATACCAATGAAGAAGGTGCAAGAGAATACTCAGAATTATTGAACTATTTCCCTACTTCCTCACATGTACATGAACAAAGTTTTGCTTAAGATCTTACCAGGAAGAAGAAAGTCATACATGGATAAAAAAAAATGCAGAATAAACAAGGAGATTTCAAAAAGAAATTTTGAGAGAGGAAGAGATTTTGAGAGAGAGAGGTGATATCAGATTGCTGAAACAATAAGGATAAGAGAAAGACCAGGAGAATACAAGTTGGAGGTTTACCTTTGCTTCAGTGATTACAGCAAGGCCTTTAGCTGTGTAGATTACGTCAGAGTACAGAGTATGCTACAGCTTTCTTTTTTAAGTGTAACTGAATAAGTGCTACTTCTGTGGTGGGTTGTAAAGTTTGATTAGGACACTGGTGAGAGTAAATGAACTAAGAAACAGCAGTTTTAGAAGAGGGGCTCTGCAGATTTTGACTGGTGTCCTCTGAAGCCAGTGAAATGTTTAGGTGGCTTGGATGCACTGGGATGGTAGATGGTGGAGTGATGCTCGGCCTGGAGAGAGACTTGGAAGAGAAAAGAGAGGATGGAAATTGACCCTGATGGTTCACTGAAATGACATGTGA
Source organism: Python bivittatus (assembly GCF_059951505.1). NCBI lineage: Eukaryota > Metazoa > Chordata > Lepidosauria > Squamata > Pythonidae > Python > Python bivittatus. Next base: position 14,903,474 of record NW_028277058.1, on the reverse strand, counting down.
TCTAGGGGCTTTGAAGGCTGGTTCCTAGCTAAGTAAATAAGTCTGTGTGATAAAAGGTCTGCAGTGCAGGTGATGGCTAACAGTGTTGCTGGTCAGCTAAATTGAGACTGAGTTCTCTTCTTTTCCATTTTGTACAAAGACCACCAAATGTACAAATGTACATGAAGTAAATGTGTACCTGGCTTCAATTATGCTTACCATAATTACATTCAGAACAGACTGATACTGTACAAAATATTCTCTGTGTGATTATTTTTGAAATACCTTAGAAACCTGAGTACTTCTTAGGGCTGCATAATCAGTTTATAATGCATTAATCCTGTAACAGCTCTATTTGTTGCTGTTTTTTTATTATTATTTTAAACCCTAAATATGTTTTGATCCATGTTATTTATATCTGTAATGAATATACATATGCTTTAATGACATTGTCAGAGGTTCTACTCATTGGTCTTCCACCAAGGTCTGTAAGACAGAAAGGCATGAGAAACTGGGCCTCTCTCAGTGGAAGACATCTTATGGAATTGCTTCTTGAGAGACATAATGATGGTCTATTCATAGCCTGATAAAGATTCAGAAGATGGTTGGAAAAACATTAATAGATAACTGCATATTCCTTAGCCACCTGGAAAATAGACACCCAACCTGCCAGTTAAGAGAAGGGGATTAAAAAGAAATGGAAGAAGTCTCTTCCAGAAGGATGGATTGGGTTCTTTTATTGATAGATAGAATTTTTATTAAATATTTTTTTAAAAGGAAGATAAAAACTAATACAAACTAATATAAAGTAAGGAAAAGAAAAGAAAAAGAAAGAAATCAAAGAGACAGTTAAAAGTACAAGAAAGGAAAAAAAGTAAAAGAAAAATAGAAAAGAAAGAAAGATATAAAGAAGTAGCTTCCGATCTTCTTTACAGCAGTTATAATATTTATAAGTCTATAAGTCAGCAATAATCATAATTGTCTTTTCTAGGATCAAAGATGTCAATTTAGCCATCTCAGCAAGTTCCATCATCTTCACCAATCAGTCCTCCATTGTAGGTAGTGCTGAATCTTTCCATCTTTGGGCATACAATAATCTTGCTGCAGTTATCATGTACAAAAACAAAGTTTTATAACCTTTTTCTCACTGTCTGTTCATCAATCCCAAAAGAAAAAAAACTGTTCTCAATTGTATATTAATCTTTAAAATCTTTTGAATCAATGTATGTATTTGAATCCAAATTTTCTAGCTTTTTTACATGTCCAAACATGATAAAATGTCCCTTCTTGTTGTTCACATTTCGCACATAAATTTGAAGTGCCTTTATACATTCTAGACAATTTCTCTGGTGACAAAAACCAACAGTACATAATTTTATAAAAATTCTCTTTAAGATTATAACATAGTATACATTTCAATCCTTTCAACCACATATTTTCCATTACATATTTTGTATATTATGACCAATTTTTTTAGCCCACTTTATCATACATTCTTTCACTTGTTCATCTTCTGTTTCAAATTTCAATAAAAGTTTATAGATTTCAGCAATTACCTGTTCATCATTTGTACACAATTCTATTTGAAATTCAGTCTTACAATGTTCAAAATCATACTTTTGTCTAGTTAGCCATTTGTGTTTGCCTATTATTTCTCATCTATAAAATGCTTTTATATGTGCTGAGATCCATAAAAGTGTTTTCGGGCACAACCTGAGTTTCTATATATCCCATATTCTCAATATGGCACGTCTAACATAATGATTTTTAAAATCCACATTAACCTTGACTTTATTGTACTACAAATATCCATGCCACTCAAATCTCAGGTCATGTCCTTCTAACTTCAAAAGCTTTCATTTCTCAGCAGCACCCACTCTTTCATCCAAACCATACAGCAAGCTGCAAAATACAATTTCAAATCAGGTAAACCCAATCCTCCTCTTTCCTTTGTATCTTGTAACACCCTATATTTAACTCGTGGTTTTTCCCCCTACCACACAAATTTAGATATATTCTTCTGCCATGGTTTAAAAGGTGCATCAGCTGTCAAAACAGGATTCTCTGAAACAAATACATCATTCTAGGCAAGACATTCATTTTTATCACAGAAATTCTCCCCAGCAATGACAGATGTAGTTTCTCCCATCTTAACACATATTTTTAACTTCATGTCATGCCTTAACATAGTTACTTTGAAATAACATACAATTCATATTTGTCATAGTGATACTCAGATATTTCACCTTCTGCTCAATCTTAAAACCTGAAGGATGCATTGGGTTCTAAAATGAAAGAAATCCAGTTATAGAAATGTCTGTAATCTAATCCTATTCCCATTTAATAAATCTTGTTAAAGAAGACTCAGTGAAATTTTTGCTTTCAATAAAGTTGGATGCTAAGAGTTTGACAGATATATGCTGATACCCTGAATTTTTGAAGATTTTTAAAAATCATAGCTTATGAATGGTTTTTAAATGAAGTTAAATATTTTTTTCTTGCTGGTGGGAGGGATAAATGGAGGGAGGGATAACATTTTGAAATGTTGTTTTATAATAACTAATGTATTTACATTTGGTTATATTTAACACTGTTATATTAATATATGTTTTTGTATGCTGTAAGATTTTTCATGATTACTGCAGTCTTGAACAGCAATAAAGAAATCGATTACAGGAGCAACAAATAAAAAGTATATATTTTCCTTTTGCGTAATGTTCCATGATATCACAGACATATCCAAAACTTTTTTTTCCCAGAAGTCAAAATGACACACCTGGGATTATTCTTTTGTATATCAACACTGACTAACATAAACTTTAATACATCATGACTTTCTAAACATTAGGACTAGGCAGGATTTTTTTCAAATTTCAATTCATCTATGAATCTTCCTGGGTGAACTTTGGGTCTTCCTATCTTTTCTCACAGAGCTGCTGATGTGAGAATGAAATGGGGTAGGACAAAATCATGTCTTAATTCCTGCAGGAATGTAAGAACAATAAATGAATGATTGAAATAAAGTCTGGATTTTTTCCCCGTTTGGCCAATGTGGCAATAGCACACTTCCCATGACAAATAAAATGTACTTCTATTTTTGGCTTTGGATTTTCTAATATTTCTGAATGCAATTCAGTGAATATAGTTTTCTCAATATTTTGCCACCAAAATGACCTTTTAAAACAATTAAATGACAATGACATATACTGTGAAGGATAGAAAAATAGGTAAAGGTCATATTTTCCTTATGAGCTCAGAAAGCATGTTCAGTAGAAGAGGTTATACTCTCAAAGAAGAGGAGAAGAGGTCAAATTGCTCATGTCCAGGATGATGGAATAGTGGGCTGAAGTCTATAACCTTCTATTACCAGGTTAAAAGTTGTTATTTCCTTCAGCAACTAGGTTTATATTGCAATTTCTTCAGTTGATAAAAGAGTAGGTTGTAAATGCCATTTATTGTGTTCAAACTTTTGTTTTACTTACTTCTTGAAAGAAAAAAAAAAGATTTAAGAGAAATAGTTTTGGATCCTGTGCACTTGCTTTATAACTATTACAGAAGTCTTTAATCTCCTTGAAAGCAATAATTTTAATAAATTACTAGCTTTCCTATAAAATTAATAAAACCCTACAAAAACCTATATTAAGAAACTTCTCACATTTTGCACTGGGAACTTTTTAGTCGCATTTAAGAGAACAACAACACAGGCAATGAACCTGGGATACATGTGAGAGAATCGACATAGTGGTATTTATGAAGAATTTGGACTACATTGGATATTAAGCAGTTCTCAATAAGCTTATTACATTTCATTACTTATTATGCTTTTGGATCACATTGCGGATTTGAGTACAAGAAGGAATAGGCAAAAAACCCTAAACTGACCTCAAACAAAACAAAACGAAATCATAAATAAATTGAGGAACCATTATTGTGATATTGTGTGTGTCCTTTTTTCAATAGCTGGTGCCATGAAGTATGTAAAAATAATGCTAGACAAAATTCATTAGCATATTGGCAATATGTTCTCTTCAAACGAGATTAAAACATAATCAATTAGTTTGTGGTGAAGTACATCTTTGAAGTAGAATAGAAAATCTATATCATTTGCTAGTCTACCTTTATATTATGGTATCACAGCTAAATCTGTTGAGCCTTTTTGTGAGAAACATCTTAATGACTTTCACTGTTCACTGAGTACCTCTTAAATATGCTAGAACTGCTTAAATGCACTCCACTGTCAAAGTCATGGGTCATACCTCAGTAGAGCTCAGATTTTGCATGGAGAAGGTTAGAGTTCAAAGCTATTGAATAGAAAATGCAAAAAGATACTAAATAGCAGGATTGAAAACAATATTTTCCTGAGGATAAGGAAAATCACTGCCAATCAAAGTTGGACTAGATGGAATATTACTCTGTTTAAAATGCATATTAATTCTTTAACTAGCATAAATTAGATGCATTTACACCTACCTGCTGATTTTTTACATTTTGATTCTACAAGTCACAAGGAAAATAAAACCTTACTTTTCTCTCCCATCATCTGAAATCATCAGACATTGTCCAGACATTTCCAAGCTTGTTTTTCAGGTCAGGAAGACTGGCTTATAAAGATGAAACGAAACCTACACTGTGTTAGTGCTGAATTCTGCACCCAATGTAAAATTCTGTATTTTTCTTCTTTATTTACAAAGGAATATACCTCCTGCTATGAGACAAGCCAATCTAATGCCCCAAACAATTAATAAAGTCATTTTAATACTAGAAAAAAAGCTGAATCGAGTTCTTCAGTTCCCACCAGTATTTGGATAATGCCTGTATTGAAACTCTGGCAACTTTATTTGCAATGAATCTAAAATATTTAAATTTGTAAGCAGCCATGGCATGTTTCTTGTATAAATACTCCTGTCTATGACAAAGTATAGATTTACCCTTGTAATTGCCATCATGTAGAATAGAGTTTTAAGATTATTAAGTTGCCCAAGGTGTTGTCACAATAAACTTGTTATCCTATTGCCTCTATAAAGCACTGAGTCAAATTCTTTTACACACTTACGAGGAAATATAAACAGAGCAAATGATTAAAGCAAAGATAGGAATTTATAGAAATTCCTTTATCTGCCCTAACTTTAAATAGTTTGCTTGTGCAATATCGTCATCATCATCATCATCGTTCTAATGTATGTAATTATACTTTGGCATACCAAAACAAACAAACCAAACAAACAGACCCAAACCAATTTTTCTTTCCATATATTGCCAATGGTAAAGCTACCCATTATATTAATTACCTAATATGTGGTTCTATCTTATGCTTTTCTTTATTCTAGAGGGCCCTGATTCAATTTAGAATGCCATTTGTACAGAGGGGATGTTTAATCCTTCCTTCCCAGCTGCATGCCTCCTGAATTATACCCCCAGGCATGCCGCATTCAAAAATGAAAAAAACAAAACCTTTCCTTCATTGGCAATAATTGAAACTTTCCATCCTTTTAAAATTGCAGTGTGTTGAGAAACGTTGTGTGAGGGAAATGGCTGTGGAAGGATTAAATCTCATCTCATTCACAGTGGGAAATTAAGAAACCAATTAATTAATGTAAAGTGTAATTTAATTCTTAGCACATGCATTTTTAAACTCAGAGATCATGACTTTACCTCAAAAGGTACAGGAAGTATTCTTAACATATAGATACAAAGATAAGAAACCAATAATCAAGGTCTATATAAAGTTATAGGTTTACAGTTCTATATTTCTTATATGTTAAATCTGTGAACAATGACATCCATTTTTCTCCTAAAAGTTGTACTGAATGTCTATCCCTTTGTCGTTTTCATCGTGTGAGGTAATGAGCATCTTGGGATGTTATCAGCATTCTCCTGAGTTATCCTTTGAGCTTTTCTCTTTCACAGAATTTACAACCTATTCTACCAAAATGTGTATAAAGAATTGGCAAGCTTCAGGATTTGCCTTTTTTAAAACCAGTAAATTTCTTTGCTTGTGAAAGCAACTTAATGAAACAATCCTCCCTTTTTTCTCTAACACTCCTAGGCCTAGTTATGTTATGCAGGTTCACGCAGGAAACCTTACCCACAATATAATTGTTGATATTTGGATGGAAATAGAAAGCTACCGAGAAAAACTACCAAGAGGGAAACATGGGGAAACTGTGGGCAACTATGCTGTTAACAAAATTAAGTTGCATTCACCATTGTCTTTTGACTTATTTTGACAGAACAGTTTTGTGGCATCTCATATCTAGAACCAAAAAAGACAAATCTCATTAGTTAGCCATTTGACCAGAGATGAATGACTAAAAAGAACTTGAGAGCCAGAGTTACCTTATATTTCAGAGATAATATAATGATCCAGGAATTTATTCATTTTTAATTATTTATTTATTTATTTATTAAAATTGTATCATTTGTCACGCCTTGGTTGGCTAACTTTTTAGGTTGAAAAGCCCAATGGCAATTTCTTTAAAATATTATCCTATTTTCAATCTAAGATTATCTATACACAGATCACCAAGGACATAAAATGGAAGGGACACTAAACTCCATTGGAAGTAATATTATTTATTCCTGAATTCTCCCAGAAAGCTGGAGGGGGTAGGCTTTGGTTAGTACTTGGCAAATGATAATAAATACTATCCAACAAATTAGACTGGAATTACTGATTCATTTCTTATTGTCAGTTACTTTTTAAGCCTCGAAAACATGCCACAAGCTATTAAAAAAATAGTATGACACCATCATGAAATGAAGCAGAGGCCTAGAGACTATAAAACTGACTAAGCTTTAAAACTATTACCCAGAATAGGTAATAGGTAATACACATAAAGACTAAATGCTACTTAAAAGACATTCCAAAGACAGAGCTCACAGTGAGTTGAACTCTGAGTTCAGGCAATGCGAACCCAGCTGACAGAGAAACTTGCCTCCCTAATGCCAACCTGTACTAGTATTATCGTTGGATGATATACAGTATATCAATAAGAGTTTCTGGTGGTCAATGTTTCAACAATACCAATTCAAGTGCATTATAAACAGCTGGGTTCCTACTTGCCTTTGTTGGGTCTTTGGCTTTTCTAACCAACTTTAGAATTTGTAAGTTACAGAAAATAAGAAGAAAATTTATATTTGCAGAAGTTGATCACTGTCCTCCCCCATCACCAGTTTCCCTAGGCTTTATTTTGCCCTAGATGCTGATTGGCAGATTTTGAGGTTCCAGTAAAGAAAACCAGAACTTTCACATCTGCCCTCTTCTGCAATATGAAATGCTAAGTAGTTCTGAAAGCAAATTGTACAATACCATAAGAGAGTTCACAAACAATGTTGAGAAGGCCTGGCACTGTAAAGTGCAAGAGTTTCTCTGGTGGGATGTATTTGTTACTTTGTGCAGTCAGCTATTGCTAAAAGAGTTCTATACAGTTAGGCTAATGGGGTGTGAGCAGACAAGACATTAATGTCTGCAGAAAAGTCAACGGGTTGGTCTGGCTTTGCTGACATGGGCTTTTGAAGCACATTTAAGCCTCAAACCTATACAGCCCTGGTAGATTCTTTAGCAATCACATCTCCTAAGCAAATCAAACAAAAGAAAAGAAATCTTTGAAAATTACAGAATTCTTGGCTGCAGAAATGTCAACAGCTGTCAGCACATTTTCTGGTAAGTTATAGCTAGCTGAACTCCATTTTTTCTTCTTTTTATTGGTAGTGTATTTCCAACTTCTTGAAAAAAGGTAACTTCTGAACAGTTGCACCCACCTAAGCACTATATGTTTTGGTACAAGATACGCTTCTTAACTTATTGGAAGGATATAAAACATCCTGAAAAACAGTGTCTTTACAACTTTGATATTAAACCAGTGTTGATGAGCCTATACTTCATGCATTGCATATATGCAATCCTAAACTCTTCTTTTAAAACACTGAGGTCACTGACAACATTAGCCAGTAAAATGGAGATTTCCTGACAGTATTTGCTGATAATAAAGCCAAAATAATGTCTAAGGCTTTGGAAAAGCTTACTGTATCTAAAAGAAATAAAATCAGCTCTCCCACCCCACCCCACCCTTGTGAGACATCACAGCATCATTATTCTGCTCACTGTGGCCCAAGTCTGCCTCTAAAAATACAAAACAAAAGAAGAAAGTATAGACTGAAGTTGCTGAAGAATTGCCCATCCCTTCTGTAAATGCTTTGTGTTTTTCTAAGCTTCATCTCTCTTTTTTTCTTTGCTATCTCTTATCGTATTTTTGTTCCTGGAACACTTCCTTATTCACACTTTTTAAAACAACAACCTTAAATTCACTTATCTGGACAGAAGAACCCAATGGGACATACTTTTCAGTAAACAGTTGTAGGATTACATTTCTGGATTGTTTTATATTCTCTTAATTTAACATTTATCCAGACTGATACATAATGTAACATAATCGGTCTCCCAGCTACATAAAACATAGAATGTGAGGAACAGAGACAGGAGATGGATCTAAGTTCTTGCAGCCTTCTCAGAGAGGTTAGCTAGCTCATGTCATTGACAAAAAAAATTAATAATTAATTTAAAATTTCTTCCCAAATAATCAAATCTCTTCCCAATAATTTCTTTTTTGAAACAAATTCAAATATTTCTCCTTTAACATTTCCAGTGCTAATTAATACAACACAATACCCCAGATAATTATTATAATGGATTAAGGAGAGTCTTATTCTGGGTGCTCTGTTGGCTGGACTTTGAAGCATTCTCAAAACACTCCCTTCCTCAATAAGGAATGGACTGAGAGTCAGAGAGAGGATGCGGCAAATACTCTGAAAGAGAGATTGGCTTGGGGACCTTATGTGAAGCAGGTACATTTGATGTAATTGGGCCTGAGGATTCAGATCGAAAGCTGAGAAAACTCTGAGAGAATGGGAACCAATAAGATACAGATGGCAGAAAACACTGATTTAATTCTGTGAGGGTTTCATTATTTATCCATTTGACTCATTTTACATGCAGATTTTGGAGTGCTGATCCTGGAATACAAGTGTCAAAATCTCATGTATTTGTTTGCTTATCAATATTCATATACCACCCCAATCAATATAGAGTCTGGACAGTACAGTTTGTTCCAGTTATACAATTCTCTCAAATCCCTACTTCGTTTCTTTTGTTCAAATAAAAATCCTTTAAAAAAAAATTTACTCCAGTGCTGGACTCACAAGCTACGGCATGCATACCAAAATCACTTGGGCCTTGTAACCTTCACTGAAAAGGGAAAACTGAAATCATTCATTTAAAAACTCATTCAGAAACTAACAGGTAGCATCATATTTAACTGCTTGGGTAGAACTCTATCACCTGGAAGAATTGCTACACCCAGACATCTTGGAGCTCAAGTGGAGGAGTTGTGAGATCAGTGATCCCATGGGAAGAATTGGCAGGGTGGTGTAGGACTGGTGATGATCACTGTTCACCATCCTCACTACCTCTCCTACATGTTGGGGTGAAAGAACAAATACAATAATAAATACATGAAGTATCTACATATAGATACTTCCCCACAAATTTGGATATTCAGAGCAAGAAACATTTTCATGTTAATATCTTGTCAAATTAGAATGAGGAATTAGCTCACAAGGGTATGCTTCTGAGAGGAGACAAAAGACCACTGCTAACCTTACAGAAAAGTGTATCTGAGCCAAGATGGTAGATAAGGAAATGGTACTACAGATTTCATCACTCCTGAAGGGAATTCTACACGGCTACAGGAATACTGGAAAGCTGATGTGAAGATAGAGATCTCATGGAAGGGTCTGGCAGGTCTTAGTGGCTGCTGGTGATGGATCTTCTCACCTTGCTACCTCCCCTTGTTACAGTTATAATATCTGTTCTCACATAAAGGACAACGTAGTTTATTTCATGCCTATTCAAAAATAAGCCCTACTGATGTTATTAGGCCCTACTTCTAAGTCAAGAATAACAACGATCTTCTGTACCAAAGACATATGCATCAGTGGACATTCTTCTCTACCAAAAAAAAAAAAAAAAAAAAAATCAGAATAACCCCTTAGAACTTACAGAATGTGCTATTTTGTAGTATCAACATATTTTACATTGCTATAAATATAAGTAGGACAATGCAAATCTTTCTAAGATCATGGGACATAGCTATCCTACTGCTATCAATCATTTATATTTACTTACATTTTATAATAGGTCTTCTTTCCCATTACTAGTTAAGTGGATAAAACTGAGAGAAAGCAACAATAATGTGATGAATGTTATAATGATTGATGTACTAAACAGCTGGAGCACAAGCTTGCCTCACTACTGACATGTCTTCACAGAGTGATGACTTTAGTTTCTATACTAGATTCTGCCAGAAGATTCCATTATTCTGCATTGCAAGACATCAGGATTTAGTACTCAGCAGCTATGGAGAACAGTGAAATGTAAAATTTATGGGTGCAAGAGCCATTAGTGGCAAACTATGATCTATACTCCTCAAAGTATAATCTGGACAAAGAATTTTGTTTTAATTTATTTGAAATGTAAACATAACTAAATCATTTAAGTACAATTAATGTAAGTGCTTTCCATATATTTAACAGTTTTCTCCTTTCTCACTTCAACAATATAATTTTGTTTAATTTATAGAGAAGTTTTGGAATACCCATCCAAAGCTTGTGTGCTTGTGATAACTCTGAAGTATGTCACTCATTTTTCTTTGGTTAACGTCAAATAGCCTGTCTTACTACTATGTTAGATTTAATTGTAATTTCCAAAACCTGTGCAATGCAAAGCATAGTCCCTTTATCCCATGTGTGGCTGACTGAAACTCCGACTTTTGTATTATTTTTTTTCTATATATGTAGATTAATAAGTGCATTAATGGGGCAGCAATACATTAATGGGCAGTAACAGTATTTTGTGAAGAGTTTTAATATATAAACAGGGTAGAGCCTTTAATAATTCCAATTCTTCATATTATCATTATTATCATTAACATCATCTATCCATGTACACACATACATACATTGGTCAGCTCAAGGTAGCAAACACATCTAATATCTAATACAGAAATGAGGAAGTTATCGAAGGAAATGAATTTGTAGAATTCTGACCAGATTTTCAAAAGTGGGTATCTAAGTGTGTTTAAAATACAATAACAAATATGTATAAAACATACAACAAACTATGTATATTATGTTCTAAAACTTACAACAGCCCTGGAAGACGGTTACTACTATCAGTTCCATACAATCAACCAAAGAAGCAGCAGCTGAAAATAATTTAAGTGAATTCATACCACAATATGGAACTTACCAATTTGTATTTTAGCCACTGGACTCCAAAATATTTAAACGCTTCTTTTCATTTTCAAGCATATAATTCACCTGAAACCACAGCTTTTTCTGTACTTACCTTTTGTAAGCAATGATTTTTAGTTATACAGGATGTTTATGTGGTAGTCCTATTTAACACCATTGCCTTGGCACAATCTTCACCATATGTTGACTATATAACAATAGAAGGCATCATTGATATGATCATTCAACAATGTGTCCTATATTTTACTGATCAAATAACTTTGATCTGAGCGTCTTTGGCTTAAAGAAAGGAAGATCTATCAATTTATCACTGCATCATAGCCATCCAATCAAACTGCAGGAGATGTAAACAGATGTGGATGCATATGCTCTGACAAGCAGCCTTCTAGCCCTTGTGGAACACAACAGCAATTTCAAAATTGCTACAGGTGCTGTAGTTCCACATATTTGAACATTTTTGAGTTAAAACTCGGTGAAAAAATATTTCGGCATGTTAATTAAGTGAAGTTATATAGCACAGTACTTGTATACCTGACAGCTGTTACAAATCTGCTTATTTGCCTGAACTGCAGTTTAGAGTACCCCCACATGCCTAATGCTGAGAAAATGCCCAGCTAATGACCATTTCAGTCTATTTAGCTCCCATACAGAGGTCACTGAAAAATGTTTTTTATGGGATAGGATTCTGCATGGCAAGCATCACATTTTCATTTCAGTAATCAGGGCTACAGCATTGCTGATGTCTATCTAGTATTTCTGTGGCATAGCTTTGCACGTGTGTGCCTTCAAGTCAATCTTGACTCCTGCCAACTGCCTGGAAAAGTCCCTGCAGATTTCTTGGCAAGATTTTCAAAAGTGGTTGGCATTGCCTTCTTCCTAGGGTTGAGAAGGAGTGACATACATAGACAAGGCTAAACCCAATGTCATATAGGTCAGGACTACTTTTATTGTAACAGTTATGCTAACAGAATATTGCAAGTCTGAATATGCTTCCTCCTCCCTCACTTTATGTTCATGTCAGGGCTTGACTGAGGCATTGTCTCAATTTTCTTTGTCTAGCTAAAGCCCCTCTTATCTGACCATTGCCTTGGAAGTGGCTCTTTCTCCTCTTCTTCAAGGCCATTCCCTATGCCCTCAAAATCACCCAGCTGGCTTCATGCCTAAAGGAGAACTAGAACTCACAGTCTGCTGGTTACTAGCCCAGGGTATTTCACTACACTGGTTCTCATGGCATAACTAGATCTGCCTAAAGTGAAGATGAAAATATCAGTGTGAGAATACTATCACTAAAGCCTATTATCTCCAAAGTGCTAATGTATTGTGGTTTATGCCACAATAACAGAGACTGTTTTCATTTACAATTCATTTATTACTAAATTTTATATTTATTGGTGTTACTGAATTCATGTTATAAACTATCTCTTCTTTCAGTGGATTTAGAAATATTTTAGTAGTACATAAAGGTAGGCTAAAAGTAAATGTACAAAACTGAATGAGGTCATCTGCTCTTGAATGTAACAGAAGAGTGTGTAGCAGGCATCTTCTTCATGGAAAAACAGATAAAGGTAGCATAAAAATGCTTAACAAGCTACTCCAAAATTAAATTCACTTTTTTTTTTCATTTCTGTTTGGAGATAAAGACATTTCTTTATCTCTCAAGTAAAAATAAGGAATACCAATCCATGAAACAAAATGAGCTTCAGTAGCCTGGTATGTTCCCTACTTTGTGGTAAAACCAACAGAATCATTAGTAATAATACAGATAAATGTACCCATGCTAAATTTGTGGGGGGGGTTTCTCCCACCACTAATACTCCTGAATCAAGCACCATAAATTGGGATATTCATTACTTGTGACAACTACCCTGAATGGTGATGACCAGTTCTAAATAAAAAGTTTATACTCTGGTTCACCTCAGTGATTCATTACCAATATTCATTACCAAGTTGGTTTACAACAGAGGGGGGGAACCTTTGGTCTCCCCACGTGGCTGAACTACATTTTCTAACCATTGGAGATGCTGGCCAATAAGTCTATGTAAAGCTTCAAAGAGAGGCTTTGATCAATCAAGCCAACACTGGCGTATATAAGCCTATTAATCAAGCCTATGAAAATCAAAGAGGAAACTTGCTTTGAACAATGAATAGAATCAAGTGGCTGCAAAGCATCTGAGAGTCTTGTGAAGCAGATTTGATGGCTTTTCTGCTGCTTCTGTGATATTACAGATAGTATACAATGCTGCAAATTCACTTTCACCTATGGAGAATGTGAGGAGCAGCTGAGTGGCATAATGGGCTCTCTGATATGGTAACAAATATTTGGCCAACTCTGTTGGTATGGCAAAGTCAACCTTCTGGAGTCCTTGGTGCTCTCTGAGCTTGATTGTTTGCAAGCAAACAACCAAGCTCAGAAGGCACCAAGGACTCCACAGTTCAACCCTGAGCTACAGATATTCTCTTCTATGGAAAGTCAACACTGTATTCAGCTCGCTTCTTTCACTTTTTCAGCTCTTGGTTCCTTTCATGTGCCCTGTGAAAAGCTTCAATTTCACTCTCTCTGGCTCAGGGAAGGTCCTACTAACACAACCGGGTCCTCACCTCAGCTCTTAGCACTGAATATGGCTTAACACAGAGAAGTACAGTATGCGCTCTTGGATCAAACCTTACTCTTAAATTCAACATAATTAATAATTAATGTGTTGGATTAGGAGTGGGTAACTCAGGATCTAGTTTCCCCACAGCCATGGAATGGCTTTGAGCCATTCATTCTTTGTCAGCCCAAGTTACCTCAAATGCAAAATAGAAATCTAAGAAATAAAGACATAAATCTCAGTATATATGTAAGTCCCTCCATAGTAAGCCACTGGGTGCCAGGGAAATGCTTACAAAAGCCAGACAGAACGGGCAAAGCTGCAAAGACTGCTTTCTCTGTGGACAGCCTCTCTGTGTGGTGTTTTGTTTCCTTGGTCAACCTGCTCCTGCTGCCTAAGCCAGCTAGCTAACTAACAGTATTGTCAGCAACTCACAAGTCTAACACAAAGGCCAACCTTTCCTCTGTCCAGTCTGGCACTCCACTGACACCAGTGACAAGTCCCGTCCACATCCCCCAGGAGATGTCAACTATGACAACCTTCCTGGCACTCCAGAAAGCCCAGTGATCAGAGGCAACAAAGCTGAACTGCCCCACAAGCCTGACAAGCAACTGAAAACAAAATTCTAGACTTTTTATAGTTTTTGAAAGGTTTTATTTTTAAGTTTAAAGAGGACATTTTGTGCACTTGTTCAACCAGCACAAAGTAGGCTCTTTGCTAGATAAGTCAGGGTGCTATGCTGACCCTTCTATCTTTACCTCAAAAAAAAAAAACAAAAAACAAAACAAAAAACAAAACAAAAAAACAAAAAAACGAATGCAGGAGAATATTCCAAAATTTTATTGAGCTGACAAACGTGAATATACTTGGTTGATACTTGGCCTGATTAATATTCTCTAAACAGTTTACTATCCCTTGTATTTTCACCCCATCGTACCAAAAAAGAAAGCAGCTACAGGCAATTTTAAACTTTCTTATTATAACAATTAGCCTCTCTCCCCCATGACTCAATTCAGTCTACCCTCAAATTTCAAAGCGCAACATCCATTTGAATCATAGTTTCTGCAAATGTCCAACCCGAATGAAATCAGAGCTAATTCACACAAGGAGTATACAACTTTAATGGCTGTAAAATGCATTTGCATTTTAAAATAAAAAGAAGATATTCTGAAGTATTATTTTGATACAGAATTAAGAATGACCAATAGATTTGTATATAGTTTTATCAGCTTAATCTATGAACAGTTATTCTGGTGTAGCATCTCACACCATCCAGTTAAAGGCACTCCACACTAATATTCAGGAACAGCATTTATTCTTCCCTTACAAACCTGCATTGTATATAGCACAATCTCAATTCCAACTTTCTTGCATATTCCTTGTCCTAATCATATTGATCAATTTCTTTCCCTTCTCCACTAATTTTCTAAGTGTAATTGCAATGGAAAATTATAACTCTGACCATACTTCTGTTATGGATTATAACAAATATATGTTTTATTACGGCTGTGGTTAAAGACCACAATATTTCTTCAAGTCCTTTTACTTTAAATTACCCCTGGTGGCTGCAGAATTTGGCACTTGAGTTTTAGTTGCTCAAGGCATCTTCTGATTTGTATCAAGCTTTATATGGGGGACAGTAGTAACAGTAGTTCTTAGCTAAGATGTAAAGACAGATTGGGCTCAGATGAATTATTTTGCTTGGTTACTTCAGTAACCCTCACCAACTGTTGCTTCTCTTTGGTACTAAATTTAGATCTCTGAACTTCTGGACTAGGGAAACCAGTTTGCCTGTGCATGGCAGTAGCTGACACAATATAGCCACAGAATCTCCAAAGAAAACACTTGTGTTAAGTAAAGAAGTTATATACATAGGTCAGAGCCTACACAGTAGTAATTGTCATATGAAGCAAGACTGAGGTCTATGCCAATCACGTTTTTGGATTGTATTTATTCATAAGGTTTATGTAGCCACCCAACTGACAAACAGTTACTCCAGGTAACTTATATATGGTTAACAACACATGTTTTAAAAAGATACATGCTGAATTATATTTAAACTTAATTTGGGCTACTCCCTTTGTAAATGTAAGGGTGGAACTCAGCACTACTTACTTTTTTTCACATGAAGTTGATTTATAGGATCTAAAACATCTTAAAGTTTCAAGCATACATGAAGCACAGCCATACTTATAAAACCAATTGCATCATTTTCAAAGGGCAGGTTAAAGGCTCTGACAGAACCAGTTACAGGCTATCAGTTTAGTAATCTTTCTGTGTAAAAAATCCATAAACATGTCTTTTACAAGATAGACAAATCTGCCTTGGTCTAGTGGGCAAATAATCCATGTGTTGAAAAGACTCTAAATATGCATTCACAAGATAAGACAGAACTGTTACAGTCTGTTAGGTTCACTGGAAGCTGTTTTTAAAAAGGCTTTAAATAGTTATGTTGAACTTATTGACAGACTACCAAGAAAAATGAAGCCAAAGATGGTTTGAGCAAATCTGGAAATACCTAATTTTGCAGCTAACTCCACTGCAAAGTGCAGTAATTAATGAAGACTTTATTAAAATAGGACACTTTGCATGCTGTGTACGTTACATATGCAGTTAGCCAGTAGGTCTGAGCAGTTGGAAGAGCCATTATAGCATTCAGCTTCCCACTGCTTTATTTTCACCTTGACAAAGTGCAATCATGGAAGGCAGAACTGATGCAAGACAGTTTGCTGCTTAAGGTGAACATAAGGTAAAACCTTCCTTTCCTTGCACCTACAGAAGCCAACCAGGATGAAGCAAATCTTCATTCAATGCCAGCACAGGGATAGCAATCTCCATTGCACCAGAAGGAAGTAAGCTAGGTTAAGAGGGTTTAGGGCAGGCCAACTATTTTCTTGCCCACTAGCGTCAGTTGCCTTGGACAACTACTTCACTTGAACAAGAAGTTGGGAAGGCCTAATGTTGATGTTAGTAAATGCCAGTTTTCTTCAAAGCTTATACATATTCTTCAGACATCTATTCCTATATGTATATTTTGCATCCCTAATATTAGATTTCTATACATAGTTATTGGGCAAATGTGAATCACAAATTGTAGGATGGATAGGGGATGTAGGGGAAATTACGGGTACAGAGTTTCATTGTACTCTAACAGTTCATTTTCTTGTATTTTTATACTGCATGTAAGTAAAAGCTGATTCAGGGGGAAATGGAGATGTCGGAATCAGCTCCCTGAATGAGAAGCAGCCGACTAGGAAACTAGTGAGTGTAGTGAAAGGTTTTGATTTAGGCATTTGGACAAGTGTGGTGTTTGCCTATTATGTGTTGGAGAGTTTAGCAGGAATACCTGAGCAGATTGCTTTTGTAAGTGTTGTGAGCAGATAATGCTGACATTTCTGGGAGGGGGCACAAGATGAGGGACCATATTTCCACAATGATGGCAGGGGGAGATATAATGGGAAATGCCTTCTCTGTGTCTAGGAGGCTGGATCATTGGGCATCTTGGCCTTAGACTACTGCTGGTGAGCTCTAGGTCTGTATTTAGTAAGATATCAACCATCCATGATTTGGTGGTGGATGAGCAAGAAGACCTCAGATACATTATTGAGACCTGGTTGGTGAAATTTGCCCTCCAGGTTAGGGAAGAAGGATGGTGATGATAATTTGATCATAGGCAGTGGCAAGATGTGTTACTCCAGAGTATATTTATAGGAACATGAACTCTAGGGACAATTAAGGCTAATGAGTACTGGATCTTACAGCACAGCTGATGATGGAGTCTCCCATGCTTTCAGTATAAGGAGATTCAACTTTCATTTCCTGGAAGTAGGACCCAGCTGAGTTCATAGTAATCATTTGTCCCAGGGGATGTCAGCTCTGACTAATACATGCTAAACCCAGTGTTTACTTTAGAGCAGATGACTTGTGAGCTGAAGATGGAGAATGTTGCAATCATTTATTTGCTACTGTTGGATCACTTTTTGGTAAAGCTACAGATGGTCAGCACCTTAGACCTATGAGGATGGATGATTGGTTAGATACTCCACTCCAAGCACCCAGAGAGTTTTCTAAGGGTGTTTGGCGAAGCAGGCAATCACTTCCCTCTCATTCCTGGTTTTCTCAGAATATGGAGATTACCAAAGTGTTAGACCAGATGGCCCACATGTGGCCATGTTCTAGTTGCTGATTCTAGGTTTCTTGGTTTACTGAAATGTTCAGGGAAATGAAACAACTTAGTAGATGCCTAGAACAATTACTCAGTTTTGGTGATAGCTTTAGATGGTTCCACATGAAGGAGTGGATCCTTGATCTGTGAGTCTTCCTGGTGTGATGCGTTTTGCAGGAGCAGCAGGTAGAAGCTGTGGCCTGGGGTTCATTTGCCCACCCTTTCCTGGACCTAGAAGCCCTGATTTCTCATGTCCTTATCACAGCACTTTCAGGTTACTGTAAGATGTCTTTGAAAACTATTTGGAAAGTACAGCTGGTATGGAATATAGCAGCCACACTGCTAGGAGGGAGGAGCTTCTGCTGCTGCAGTGTAACACCAATGCTTGGGTCACAGCACTGGTTGCCAATAGCTTTCCAACCCCAATTCAGATTTCAATTTATAAAGGCCTGTATGGTATGTCCCTGGGTTACCGTAGGAACTGTCTCCTTCAAATAGATTTTGTCTTTCTTGTGTCTTATACAGTTAGCAAGGGAGGAGAAGCATAGGGTCCTGGCCCAATGAAAGATGCGGGGAAGATGAATCCAAAGCAGATTTTCTCTTTGGTGGCCATCAGATGTGTGCTGGCCCATTTGCTATTGTCCTTCTATAAGTTGGCTAAAACAATGTTGTTTAAGCAAGCATTTGAATTTTAGTGGTGTAGCTGGGTTGCCATTTTTGTTTGGGAGTTTATTTGTTCACCTGAGTTTGCAGGTGTTTTTATATTCCCTGCTTCATGAGTTTCATTGTATTCTATTATATTTTATTCTGTAAACTGCCTAGGAAGTATAGGGAGTGTATACATAGATGCAACAAATACTGAACAATGTAGTAAAGCATTTGATCCATCTGAACCATCAACTTCAGCAGAAGTTGGACAGGGACTAGGCACTCTTAAGTTCAGGAGGTTTCTGTAATGGAGTGGATTTACCACCCTAAGCCCAACCCGCCCAAACTGCACTGTCTTAGCTTTCTGCAGAGCCCAATTGCGTGGTGCTGATTTCTACAGTGTTTAATAAATGCTTCACTTGTCTCTTTAAGTTTAGGGTAAACTGAAGAGAAGCCTGGAATAGGAGCTCCTCTTTTCAAAGGCTCAAACACCGTCTTTCTGATCTTAATTGGCCAGATAAATATTCCTTTCTTTGGAACATTTTTCCATGACTGCAAGCCAGATAGCTGCTGCCTGATTTAAAGTCCGTATGAAATACATTTTATCTTAGTTAGTTGGTGAGTTTGCCTTGGGCTACTGAATCATAGCCGACAGTAAATTAATGATTATGATAGTGTGATTCGTTGAGATCGCAGGCTAGTGAAGCTATACCTGCCCATTTACCATTGTCGCAATACTTATGCTAGCTATTATAATAATAATAGTAATATATTATTGTGGATTCATAATAGTTATAAAGGAAGTTGATTGCTGTATTTATCTCTGTTTTTATATACAGTTTAGTTGCATTTTTAATGTATCAGTAATATCCTGATTAAATAGAAAACAGCTTGTTTAGCATTTTTAACTTTATGGTTTGGACTTTTAAATGATTTTTTATAAACTATTACTGCTTTGCAAGCGATTTTATGTACATACACTTTTAAACAACTCAGTAAACTACTAAAATTATATTCACCAAGAATGTAGTTGTTCCCCCCTGCCCTGTCTTTCTAAAACCAGGCTAGGAAAATCTATTTTCTTACCAATGCTGTGCTGAGTTATTCAGAAGTTACAAATAAAATTTCATCCTATGTAAACTCTAGTAAGCCAACAGTGTTTTATTTTATTTTCCTTTGTCCTAAGGGAAGAACTGTAGGCATCTTGGTCTTCTCTAAAGGGAGTGCCATTAAAGGTACTTATTTGCTTATTTATCAAAGATTCAGCTAGTCTATTTGATTTCCAAATATCAACCAAGGTTTCATTACACAGTTTGAAGGTAAGACAAATACTAGAAAGATAAATTGCTTCCCCCCTTTTATTTCCAAGTGCCAAGTATATAAGCTATTTAATGAGAAAGAGTAAAATCATATTTGCACCTTAAATCTATACCAAAAAATATTATATAAAATATCATAAAAGAGGATACTTGCCCCCTTGCACACTGGGTTAAAATAGACTGAATGACAATAAAATAAGGAGGAATTTTAGATTCTGAAATGAAAATCAAATAGAGAGAAAACATTTCTAAAAGTATATTGTTATTTGGACAATACACCACAGCTTTTTTAAACAGCTTACACAGCCACCCTGATATAATAAATACACAATAGATAAAGATATTCCTGGCTCTGCTTGAATGTTCCCATTGTCCTATATTCAGGAAATTTCACACAAAGGAAGTAGACAAAGACATTTTCAAGCTGTTGGGCCTTGATCTGGAATGAACTGAACTCATGCTCCTGTAAGATTAAGCTACAAATGCAGGGAAAAAATATTTTTCTACTCTCTTTTGCAATCAGATATCGAAGGCTGCCATCTTGTTTTATCTACTTACCTGGAAATAAGCCCTACTGTACTCAAGGGGGCTTGCTTCTGAGTAGAAACATAAAGGATAACAGTATTAATCAGTTATATATTTTGGTCAACCTATAAAACCAAGGCAGCTTTATATTTTGTATGAAGACTGATGTTGGGTATCAGCCTCATGAACCCATCATCCGGTATTCACAATATTCAGCTTCTATAGTATCCTTTCCAGACCCCAATAGCTCTGATTCACTGCATATACATAAATGAAACCAAACAGAAATATGTTGTTTTCTTATAAAAAATTTTATATAAAAAAAGAAATACATTGTTTTCTTTTTTATTGTCCTTTTCATGGTTTTTGAAAAAATGCACGTGTGCATGAGAACCAGAATGGTGTCTCTTTCTCGTCTACCTCAGTGATGGAAACTCACTGGGTGACTCACTTATTTTCTTTCAGCCCAGCCTATCTCGGAGTTGTTGTGAGAAAAAATAGGCCTTGTACTGCACTTAGATATAAGCATGTACCAACTTTTTAAAAAAGATATGTTTCTGTATATCTCTTCATATGTATATATGGAAGGCTGCAACAATTATCTTACCTCATACTCAAAGTCCTCAGTTCTGTCTACTTCAGCAGGCAGGTTGGATAGATATTCACTACTTTCATAAAATTCATGCTCAACTGGATGAAGAGAATGGCAGCTATGTGGAACAAAATAGCAGAAAAATAGGTTAGGCACAATAGCATATTTTCAAAACCAGTGAATAAACTATTTTATCATATTTGGAGCAACCTGAATGAATGCAGCCACAATGACATGAATGAAGCACCACCTCCTTTTACATACCACACACCTAAAAAGGGGAGGGGCTTCAATTGTACATAATCACAGCCACCATCTTGAACAAAAATGGGAGACTAAATTTCAGTATTCCTTCAAATATGGAGCAGACCAAACAATTTTGGGCAAATTGTATTTTAAAATAATTATACACAGTGTGCGGAAAGTATTTGGCTACGGATTGAAGGAATACTATGAGAATGTGTTGACTTCTCTGGCTTGTATTAGGTATTGGTGAAAAGTTTTGATTTAGGTCTTTTTGACTTGCACACTATTTCGTGAATAAAAAGTAGTTAGGAGCATCATTTGGGCAAATAGTTGGCAGGATGGTATGGACATTCAGAACAAGATGAAAGTGTTAGTTTGTTCCTCCATTTATCTTTTTGGGCAAAAATAGGACTTTTCATACTTCTTCCTGTAAGGCTGCAAAGCTAAAGGGTATACTGGATGCGAATGAAAAAAAAGCACATACAAGATAAAGTGGATGTATCTTTCTTGGCACTTAAAAATGATGCCTAGAAGAGAAGAAAAGATAATCATTCATGCTATGGAGGAAGATTCACTAAGAAAAAAACTAAAGGGGAAGAAACAGTTTATTCTCTTCAGTTTGGTACAGATAATCACATTAAAAGAGAAAAAATTAAAAAATTAATTAATTGGGATACATACTGTACATACACGCATACACATACATACACGCATACATCTTTCTTTGTAAAATTAATGAAACCGATAAATTCAGATGGGTAATTGCAGAAGTAACTAATAGTGTAGGCATCTGAACAGAGAAAATGCTTGTGTTGTTACAACTATATATTTTCCACATAATTATAACCTTCATACTTATGCGGAAAAACTAGGAACTTCCAGCACTGCATAAGAACATAAGAAGGGTGGATCAGACAAAAGATTCATTTAATCTTACAATCTGTTTCTCATAAAAACTAACCCCATACCTTGTAGTATGAAGGGAGAAACACCCTTCCACAACTATCCCTCACCATATTTAGAAACATAGCATCTCTTCAATATCCATCCTCCTCCATCTTTGTCTAATCTTTCTTAAGGAGGATTTCAAGATATCAGAATAACTTTTTCTTAAACAGGGCTGGCAACTTCCTTATGGACCTGCTAGTTTGCCCTATGTGTCAGCTGAGAATTCCAAAACTGCGAAGACTCATGGGTCCAAGGTAGAACAAATACTTTATTTTCCTGGGTTCTAGTTCCTATCATTTCTGGGTAATGCTGGGCAAAATCTTATCTGAAACTTTGAAGAGTTACAGCCAGGCAGTTATGAAAAACTAGGTTAGATGCATGAATTGCTTTATGCAGTATAAAACAGAGTCTTATGTCCTTATAAATTGGTGGTAATAAGGATTTCTTGCACAGTTTGATAGCTAAATATTATTCCATACCTGTCAGAAAGCAGAAAGGGACAGACATCAGGTACTGGAGGTGTTGATGGCCTTAACTTGGCCAGAGCCATAATGTGTTCAAACGTAATATCTGTCTGAGTGCTAGCATCCATCAGCTGAACATCCTGTGTGCTCCCATGTGTTTTAATAAGAGGTGCTCGTCGTAGAACCTGGACTACTATGGGCTCCTTTGCATTACAAAAAGCCTCCACTGCCTCTTCATGAGTAGCTTTGGAGAGATCTTTCCCGTTGACCTAAGCAAAACAAAGGTTCCATAAATTAGTGTGTGTGTATGAAATACAACGTTGTGATAATCATGATTTCATAATTTGTATTAATACCATACAGTTAGAAACTAGGAGTAGATTTAAATATTTGGATAACTAAAAAGTAAAATATGTTACACCCGATGAACATAGTGTCACGTACATATTCATCACCTAACAGTGATGAATATAGTGTCACGCAATCAATGTTATCTTCCATTTTCCAAAAGAAAAAATATGATCAGATGGTCCCATAGTCTTAAAATATTCAAAATGAAACGATCCATATCTGTACTTAACTATTGTATTACTCTTGGGCAATACTGAATGAGACATGAAGCTGAAAAAAACTGATGCAAATCTTTTTTATAATCTCATTGTTCCCTGTTATTCATAGCCCACTTTGTATCTGATGCTGAGGATAATGTTGTGTTAAATAAAGGCCCCATTGGTTATCAACAGAACAAGGCTCTGTTTCTTGCCTCTGAAATGAATTACTAATGTGATACCTTGAATCAGGCCTACTAAGCCTTTAAGTCTATATTACTATAGGGACTGTAAATACACTCACTAAAAGTGAAAAGAGAGATTTAAAAGAAGATCTAGCATACAATCACTTTGCAGACATAGCCAAATTAGTCTCAGCTATCAGCATGTAAAATGGGCATAATACAGTCAATTTGAATGCATGAAAATTGATTTAAAATATAACTATATTTTAGGTATTTGCTTGTTTATTTTATCTTGCTCTTCTTTAAAAAGCTCTCTATGTGGCTACTGAAAATATCAATAACTATTTCTTAAACAATCTGAACTTTCTCATTACAGAATATAGCAGGAGATCCCTAACTAGCTGCCCTATAGAACACAGAAGGTCTAATGCCCACTTGCTAAGACTCAGCTAATTTCTTAAGGTAGGAATTCCCCATAAGTTCTACTGTTTCAATCAGAATAATATGACTATACAAGAAAATTATTTCATTTCACAGTACATGTCAAATTCTCACTGAACTTTTTTCCCCAAATTAAAAATAAAAATCATGACCTTTAGAGTTCTTTCATCCTCATGTGATTTCCTTGTAAAATATAAAGCACTTAGGACACAACCCTTCTTCTCTTAATCATCACTTGAAGTTCATCAACACAGTTAGCTATTCTGTGTAAAGGTCACACATTTTATAAATCCTGTACAATCCAACAGAAAAGCTACACAGCTTAACTGTAATTCAATGACAGCTAAGTGAGTTAACTTTTCATTAAATACTATTTTAAAAATTAAGAATTAGAATCTTGGTTTTCATAGCTTCATGGCCGCTAATAGTGAAGAAGAACTGTCACTCACTTTTAGACTATACTCTGAACAATGCAGTTCAAACATACCTATTCACCTACTAGATTAGATAGGTAAAAGGCAGATATAAGTGTGATCGACCAGCCTAATATTCTAGAGGTATTGGCTTCTGCCGTTGCTCCCTTCGATTTCAGAAAAGAGATTGGAATACATGTGCTGGAACAGATGGGATAATTAATCCATAAGCAACTTGTGAATGTTAAGTGAAGAACATATTTCTTCGCATAGAGACCATATCACTGCCTTGTTTAATAATGCTTCTGTTTAATGAACTCTCTTTGCCTCTTGGATAAACTGTGAAGCCTAGACCACTTGTTAAAAAGTTCCCCAGAGTGGCTGGTGACTGCCATTTGGAAGACTGCCACCCCTCTCTGATTAACTCCCTAAATCCAGCCACAGGCACATATTCATCAATACAAAAAATCACAAGAAAACAGCTTTTTTTGTCATTAATGCACAAACATCCACATGCTAGTTTAAACAACCAACTGACATTGGCAGACTGCCATTTTCAAAGACAGGCCTACACTACACAATGGCTTTGCCAAACACAAATCAGATTTGTGAAATGAAACACAGGGAAGGAAGGAAGGCAAGATTGTAAACTATATAATCAATAGCAAATACCTATACAAGGTTGTCTCCATGGCTATGATCAGACCCACAATAGACTCACCACACACATTTTCTTGTTTTGGTTTGTATATGTTTGTTGAATCTAATCTTAACCTTTGGTTATTACTGATTTCAGTTATTCCTGGGAAAAATGAACTGCCTTTACAGATGTTAAGTTTTATCAATAAGAATTAAATAGACAAAGAACTATGCTTACAAAATGTACATGATCAAGTATCACATTATTAAGTTACATGAGAGAGAGAGAGCTTTGATGATTACAGTCATTCATATAAATTCACCTTTGAAAATGCAGCCATACTCCATTCAGGGATAATGTTATATTTTTGGCATTGAGTTTTATTAGGGACTATGTCTGGAAATAATCAAAGTGCCTTGGATTATTATCAGTGCTATACTTGAAGGAAATCTCAGAATATGCATGTTACATATAAACGGGGTTAATTAATTAATTATTGTCGTTGGTGGCTTTAAAATCAACAGTGAGAAAAAGGAGAGATCAAGCACTCAGAAAACTCCCTAATTCCTCTCCAAGGTGCCGTTTCAAAATATCCACCATACAATGAAAGATACTCAGTCCGATGATCATGCTGTCACAAAACAAAATGAACTACTGGGAATCTGGAATATATTTAGTCGGCATATACGACGTCCAGATGATAATCCAAATGTGAGGCTTTCCCAGATGGTGACTTAATGAGTCTGGAGTGCATTTAATATGCAAATTGCTTGTTATATTGACCAACTGATTTTTAATTACTGTAATTCTGCCTGATGGTGATATATATTCACCTAGTTGTAATACACATAAAATACATGAAGTCATCATTTAACCTAATTGGAATTTCTCAGTTAATTATTACAAACTTTAAAAATGTTTATTTTGCTTGGCAAATCACTCACCTGCATATTGTAGGTGAAGTACTGAAATCTATTATGTACAGCATTTTTTTTTCTAGATAATGAAAAAAAAAATCCAGTGACTTTGAGTGACACTTGTATTATAATAGTTCATCTCTTTTATCCTATACAGATATTTTAATGTTTTAATGTAAGGGAAGCAATAATAAAATAGCTAAAGGTATTCTGAGGTAGATATTTTCCGCTCAATAAATGGCTCAGATTTCTACTTCCATATTATTTACAGTTCCCCCTCCCTTTCTTCAAAAACATTTCTTTAAAAAATAAAAAAGATCCAAACAAGGCACCCAGCAACAACTAGGAGAGAGGAATAAATGGGCCACTTATCACTGTCATAACAACTCATCCTCTACCAATGCTTGACACTCCAGGTCTTCTCTGAACTGAGCAGTTTAAAAAGATAGATGGTTGCCTTCTGGCTAATTGTGGGAGTTCTTTCATTACTACAAAAAGTCTTTTTATATCTTGTGACTTTATAAGCAGTGAATAATGAGACTTAAAATCTTTCAAAAAAGCATCCACTGATCAAATGGTACAGTAACTTATGGATAGGGTGACCTTTCTACTTGTCGAGTTACTTCAAACTGCTGCTGTTGGCACATTATTTAAATTAGCCATTTAGAGAGCGTAGCTAGGCATGAGACAGATTCTTCTCTTCCCCTCACCCCGTCCTTTCTCTATTAAGAAAAATACCTATCCAAACTGAAAATTTAGAAGCAATCAAGCACAGCAACAGATACACACTCTCCATGTTGCTGATGCGATATGACATCAAAAAGGCAAAAACATTGCCAGCAGCTAGGCAAGATGACTTGGCACCAAGATTAGCTCTGTCTGCCAGTTCTGGACATCTAACCCTAAGAGACGGTGCTTTCCTAGCTATGGGCATATCCATGTCTGGTGAAAGGGTTGTCATGTTCAGCGAGGCTCCTGAAGCAGACGCTGCACCTGTCAGTGCTGTGAATGTTCCCCTTGGCCATGTTAGAATCAGAAGAGTAACAGCATGAATTCCCCCAGACAAAGCAACACAAAAATATGCAAAAGAACATCTAAAGCGATAATTATGACCTAATAGCGGGAAGTCTTGGTTGTGAGTCAGAAAGTCACTGTCTGAAATTTCATGTTAGCCAAGAATTAACTGAGTGGCTTTATCTTCTAGAAAAAATAGTTGTATTAATGTATTGCATCAAAAAAAAAAAAAAAAGATTTTGTGGCATATTAAATCATTGCAAATGTTATTATGACATAGGGATCGAATAGCAGGCTCCACTTCATCAGTTTATTTCATTTCTTATATCCAATATAGATATAAAGTTAATGGCCAAGTTACAGAATCAGATAAGCAATATTACATCTAAGGAATGTTTCCAATGTTGCTTTCAAGAAGTCATTTATTAGGGTTTATACCGTAGAACCTACATTTCATTTCCATTTGGCCTCATCATTAACTGTCCTTCCTCTTTAAACTATGGGTTTGTTTGTATAAACGCGTATCATAGAATAATACTCTACACATCTGTTATAGATATTATATAAAGAGAGTATATCGCACATTATATAATATATTATTATATTATATTTTTTGTATTGTATCATCATATCATATCATATTTAGTACATGCAATTTTCTTGGCAACATTTTTGAAAGTAGTTTGCCCTTGTCTTCTTCCTAGGGGTGAGAGAGTGACTGGCCCAGAGTCACCTAGCTGGCTTCTGTGCCTAAGACAGGACTGGGACACCCTTAACCACTAAACCAAACTGTCTGTCTGTCTGTCTGTCTCTATATACACATGCACATGCCCATATGCCCACAAACACACAAACACACACACACAAACCTATCATGTTATTTCCCTTCAAGTTAAGCAATGTTATGCATAGTGCAGAAAAGGGGTAAGAAACAGTACACAAAGAAATTAAAGGCATAAATAAGAAAAAGGAAAGGAAAAGTGGCTAAAAGTAGCTTACACCAACATCATTTGCTATTGTGATGGCTGGTGTGGGTCTTCCGGGCTGTGTGGCCGTGTTCTGGAAGTTTTGTTTCCTAACGTTTAGCCAGCATCTGTGACCGGCATCTTCAGAGAGCAGGAGCACAGACAGGAGCGGTTCTCTCTGTGCCCAGGCACATAGAGAACTGCTCCTGTCTGTGCTCCTGCTCTCTGAAGATGCTGGCAATCGTCAGTGTTCCCCTTCTTATCCTTAACTTGTTTAACCTTTTGTAATATACTTCTTTTACACATATAAACATAACCATTTTCACTTCTTTAAACAGATATTCATTCCTTGCAACAGACTACTTATTACCCGATACCTTTATACCAGAGTTGTATGTCTTAAATTTTCTTCAAGCATTTTTCCTTCTTTAGTAAATATTCTCCAAAGTACATAAATTCTCAATAGTAGCACCAGTTCTGTGGAAATCAGCCTGGTCTCTTCCCTGATTGTATTAAGATGCTAAAACAGAACTGTTCCAGAAGGTGTTATAATTAGATTGAGCCATCTCTGTTTCAGGTTTTGGGTTGTTTTATTTTTGAATTGTTAATTTATCATAATCATATTTTATGCTGATTTCATTCCTACATTGGATGTTACACTATTTTTTATATTATGTTAACTGTCAAGAGTTGTGATATAAATGTAATTAGTCATCATCATCTCATCAACTTGTTACAGGTTTTTTTTTGACATTTTGTGTATACTCTGTAATTGTATACTCTATTTTCCTATGAAACACAATTACCTTGGTCTTTAATACATTAATTTTAGATCCATACTCATTGTTGCATCATACAATCTATCTAACAATCACTGCAAATCAACCTCAGGCAACAAAATGTCATCAACTTTGTTATTAAGCCCACATTCCCTCATTTCAATTTCATCTCAAATCATTTAATTTTTTTTTTTAAATAATTCACTGTCCTTGAAGATTCTTGCTTAACCCTCTTCACCCACCCAATTTTTTTTTTGCATCAATATTACTCTAGTTTCTCTGCTTCTTTTAATCTTTTTTATTTTAATCTTAACTGTTCCTTGTTTTCTGTTACGATATTCTTTTAAACCATCTATTTATCTGTATATACATAATAAAATATCTTTCATCCTGATTTCTTGCAATGATTATTCTCTTATATGAACTTATCTCATCTAGAGCTTCTGTCATCATTCCACCAAGAATTCTTTTTCACACTTCCCAATAGCATAACTCCACATACCTCTGTGTCACTATGTAACATATTTTCACTCTATTCCAAGCAGCCCCTATATTCTCTTTTCTTAGGCACACCTTCCACTCATTCTGTGAGAAATTAATCTATTTTCTGATACGTTTTTCATACAGGACTCATACGACTTCTCATACTTGCTTTTCCTGTTGTTCTATTTTCATTCTATTTTCTTTCATTTCTTGCTTTAATGTCTCTTTCTCCCAAAATCCACTCTTGACTTTATCCCCTATTCGGAAATTCTTATCTCTCTTATATCTTTCACTGATTTTCTCAATCTTCTATAATGAATTATTAAATCAATCATCCTTTTGGATTTATATTCATTCCCTTGGCGTGCATACATAAAAATGGAGTTATGCTTAAAGCACATATTCAAAACAAGTATTCATAATTCACCATTCTCATTCAATCTCAGGTTTCTGAATGTCCCAATATTTTTTTCTATACTGTCTTGTTTTGTTTCACCATCCTTGCATCTCACCTAACAGAATATTTTGTCTCCCTCAGATCACATTCATTTGGAATGTTCTACAATTTTCTCCAAAACTTCATCTTTGGTTCTTCCATTATCCGCCTTCACTAGAATTAATATGCAACTATTACCAGCCTATGGATACTCTTGGTTTCCCCAAAACACAGAATTCCTTTCCTTTCCTTTCCTTTCCTTTCCTTTCCTTTCCTTTCCTTTCCTTTCCTTTCCTTTCCTTTCCTTTCCTTAATTCATGTAGTTAACCATTTACAGTCGTCCACATGGTATGGTCATCACATGATGGAGCCACAGATTTCTCTCTTCATTGGCTATGATAGCTGTGGTCAATCAAGGCTTTCATTTAACTGTTTTTAGAAATATAGAAAAGGTATAGATTAGCAGCCTAAGTCACATCCACAGCACATGCAATACTACCTGCTAATGCTAAGAGATGTACATATATTCACCCAAATTTCTTAACTCTTTCTTATATAAAACTCCAGACCAGAAATGCTTTATGCTCAGTCTTTTACAAACATCAGAATCTCTGCAGAAAATGGTTCACTATGGGTCTTGCTCAAGAACCATCTAAGGATCAGCCTATGTTGAATACAAGTCCTATTTAGTTCAACAGATGTATTGCTTGGGAAAGATGGTATCCGATGTTGTCCATCCATGAATGGAATGAAAATCATGTGCCTTCTGTATGCCCCCAAATATTTCTGGATTTGGGGAGGGCATAGCAGTTCAGAAAGAAAGCAAGACTTTTTTTTATATTGATGAAAGCTCATGTGAGTTATATTACATCTAACTTTCAGAAAACCTATGACTGGAGCTGAGAACTATATGCCAACATATGATTAAAAATTAGATAAGAAATGTTAGAACTATTTTCAGAGACTTTATCTTGCTCTGAATAGTAGTAGAAATCTCGTACAGACAATTATCAGGTAAAAGAAGGTAGTAGGCAGAACAAAACTATAAAAAAATATCCATTCAAGGTGGAGGGAAGAAGGGAAACAATTGGATTTTGCTGAAATTCTAATATCAGTATTTCAGTTTCATACACACAAACAGGTACATTCTGTTCTGACTAGGAATTATTATTTAATTTTTTCCCCATGTATGTTAGCTTTCCTCCATAAATTGTTCTGCTCTGCATATTTTCCTGCTCAATGTACAATGTTGTAATTGAGAATTCTTGCTACAAAGAAGTCAAATTGAAAAGCAGAGCTTTGCCACATAGAAGTGTATATAAGAGACACTGCAAAATATAAGCAAATATCTCACACCTGAGAAGTATATAAATCACTTTCGACGATCCATTCTGCTATTTGATTTTGCCCTGGCACTTGTTGGGCTTAGTCACTGACATGGAACTGTGGTAAAAAGGCCAGGCCACTAGGGAAATTTGGCAACCTCAATGTCTGAAAGTGAACTAGATGACCTCCTTCTTTCATCACTCTAAGTACTATTTTTCATCCTTAGCATAATAATATGCTGCTGTTTTACAAAGTCTTCTGGCTATCTCTGCCCACCCTCTCTTTTTCTCTCTCAGTCATAATGAAACAATACGTTGATACCTAGTTCATAACACAGTTTTTAAACAAATCCAGTTATTACTTTTAAACAAATATTTAAAAATGTTTGTTTTCAGAAAGCACATTTGAAACACTGTTAGACAAATGGCGTAAGACATTAAAATTCATCTTTTACATTTTGAGTATTGCTAGGATGCAGTATGATTGTTTTGACTTTACATTTAGGTCTCTTTGATAGAGACTGGAGAATCTGGATATTAAGCTTGAGAAAAAGATGACTGACAATACTTTCAAATGTCTGAAGAGGTGTCACACAGAAGAACCCCTTGATCTGTTCCTTATCATTCCAGAGTATAAGGTATGATTTTAAATTAAAGAATGGCAAATTCCAGTTGAATATTAATGAGGGAGATGGCAAACTCTCATTTATCAGACATGTTCAAGTAGAAGAGGGACACTGCATGAGACTGTGGGCTGTAAATTTACAGTGGGCTGTAAATGATCCCTTCTGATGATTTTAATGAATCTTTGAAAAACCCAAGTGACCTTTTATTTTATTTTTTGTTTTTTAGGCTAAACTCATCCCTTGAACTTATAACATTTACCATATTTTTGTGCTCATTTTCATTATGCTTGCCTTCTTTCTTCTATCCATATCAAACAGAAAAGGTGTGTGAAATATGAAAAGGTCTGCTTGATGAAAATGCCTCTCAATGCAGCCTAGAGCATGATCTGTGCCACTGGTTAGAATGAGCTGGGATCTGCAGCAACATAAATCTCAGGTAGCAGGAAAAGGAGTCTACCTGCAAAGCAAGATAACTCTGCCAATTACAGGGGCAAATCTGACCTAGATATGACTAGTGGACAAAGGTCAGTGTGTGCTGGAGATAGATCAGTGACAAAATGCAATTTTTCTATGTACATTGAAAGTCTCACTAGGCCTATTGCACATAGTGGTAGATAGCATCACCTTCCTATCCCAAGCCCCCTTGTTCTTAAAAAGCCACCCTTCCATTGGCACTAAGAGAAAGTACTTTAACTGAGAGGCTTGACAACAAGAGTGCTAGGGTGAGCCCCACAAGAGTATTGTTTTCCTGCTGTCGAAAACCCTAGAACTGAGAGCTTAGTCAGGTAGATAGTGCACTAATAACATGTTTTTATTCTCTCGACACACATAAAGCAAATACATTAAACAGCAGGGATTCCTGGCTCATTATAAAAGTCAGTAACTTCCTGCTGGTTAATGTATTGTACTGCATGTGTTTGAAGTGAAATTGAGGTGTTAGTCCTTTAAGTACATAGAAAAAGTCTGAAAAACTACATACAATACTATGAATATTTACTTCTAAATATGCCTATGGATACATCCTATGTGAAATAATATCAGTTCTGGTTTTGGTATAGGATTCATGAATTCATTCTGTACTTTAAAGCCTATGTATCAAACATATAACCACTCTCCTTTGCAGTAGATTTTACTACTGTGTTTGTTCTGTTAACATACATACTGCAGAAGAATCTTTGAACAATTTTCAGCAAGGCTAAATTGATTAAAAAAATGACAATATGTCAAAACACTAAAAGGGAAAGTGGAAGTAAAACAAGTTGTTTATGAATGATTTAGGGACCAAAAACTGCCCTTTGAAATGCCATTTCAAAAATAATAATTTTGCTTAAATAATTGAGCATTTTTAAAAAATGGCAATATATCTATAGAGGTAAAATGTAATAATGTGATGTCCCAAAAGAGCAATTTAGGAGGAGTAGCTAATACCATAATGGTGGAACACCTACCAAGTCACAAGACTACTGTAAGTCAGCAGTAGAATGAGTAGAGAGCTGGCTTCTACGGTAGGCAGGCAATTATTGATTCACTACAGCATGGCTTTGATAATTTATCAACTGCTGCTGAGAAGGAAGGATTTGGGAAAGGTTAAGGAGCAATCCATGTTTACAGTAGAAGAAAGGGCAGGATGCTGTTATAGTGATATGCTAGAAATGAAGGCTATGGTGACAAGCTAGTACAGCTGAAGAAGTCTCACGTGTGGCTAGTACACTGATGTAGAACCTTCAGGTTTGTCTAATAGACATTATCTTGACAAAGGCCCTGGCCTCTGCAAGTTTTCACCAAGGATTTTTCTTGCTAAGTAATTCCATGTTAAGGCTGTTGGAATCTGGGAGGTGGAATATTAACCAGGTTGATTTACAGACCTGCCATCATCCTCTGACTCCATGAATGTACTAGTTGCCTAGGCTCTGACTTTTTCCTGAACTACATCAGATTACAGATAAGTGCCTGTGAGATTGTAAATCAATTAAACACCCGCTTTGCAAAAGCATTCAGGTGTGCAAGTCTTCTTTAGCAAAGGTCATAGAGTTTGAAGAGGCAGGAAGTCTCCTGCATATGCGAAGGAAAAACTAGACTGAAGTTTATATATTCTTGCTATTCTTAATAAACTAAGCTACTACTTTTTAACTGTTTATAAAAAGTCTTAGTCATTTTATAAAGAACAAACATACCAGGATACAGAGAACAAGACACTGCAACAGGACGGCCTATCTAGATTTATTATTACTATTTATTACTATTAGATTTCCTTCACTAATCTCCTGCCCTCTCCTGTAATAAAATGGTGAGTGTATGGTACAATCCATTCCTATAGGGATATTTGCAAGGATATAAACAAGCACCATCTAAATATCACAAAACAATGGAGGAAGGTGAAGCAGATGCTGAGAGACACAGGCATATACTGTACTGTTGCTTCTTACAGATATCTTTCCTCTTCATCTCATGGGGAATCACATCATTATTTCCCAAACAGATGGAGACTTTTAAAACAAGTAAGTATGTGGCTAAATCCTGAACGTGTGAGGAAAACGAATATTATTATCAGTTAGAATTTAGCAATGCACGCAGCTTTATTTCTCTAGGCCCATCATTATTATAAAGATTTTAAAATAAATACAGGTTAAGTTCAATTTGGTTATTTCTTTGGCTTCAAGACGTTTAAGGAAAATATATGACAAGTTCTTCTCACAGTCAAATAATTTAGATGGTTTTGATTAAATGTACAAACATAATACTTTGAACACTGGCCAAAATATATTCTTGGGAAATCATCCCTATTTAAAATTTGCACAAGAATGAAAAACAACACAACAGGCAATTTGCTATCATGATCTTACTGTTGCAGAAATAGTGTTTAGGGCATAAACATAAATCTGTACCAATTCCTAGGTGACTCAGTATCAAGGTTATATTGCTATCTGCACAAATATTGGCAGGCAAGCAAAGGTAGGATATAGAAAAATAATAAAAAGGATAGTTTATTCTCATAAAACTTTTAAAATAAAAAGTAGGTTGGGGCCCAAAGATCCAGGCAACTTCTCTTTTACACCTTGCCCTGCTATGTCAACTCCCAATGCTTACATAGAATTCTATTGCAAAAGTTTGGACACCTTTCATCCAGTACTTTGTAATACTTCTTTCGGCAGAAATAACAGCTTCCAGACATTTAAATATTTCATAGATACTTTGGAAGTTTCTTTTGGGATATTGTCTTTCTCTTAATTCCACAGATATCTGCTTGTTTCATTTCATTTGTTAATTCCTCTTAGTCTTCTTACATTACAAATCAGTTTTCCATCTGCCATGGTCATTATTAGAAAGACCCATAGATGTGACCACCGCCCAATCATAATGGCTTTGGTTAAGTAAAGCTTTCATTTAACAAGAAGGTGTAAACTAGGTTACAAACTGTAATTATACCTGTGCTAGATGCAGCATTCCCTGCTAATGATAAAGATAATCAGTTTTGGTACATTTTAGCCTGTATATCACAAACAAAACCAAAACCCAATTGATTTCTAGGATGGTCAGGGTATTCTTTGCAAACTAGGATATCCAGTCTAGACTACCTTGCATGGCAACATGCTATTGCCCGTATGCCACCAACTAGAAAGTATATGAAGTATACTGACACACAGATTTTGGGAAGAAGAGATATGGGGAAACACAGGAGAAATCACACATTGATTTTTGCTTCTTGGTAGGAACTGCTTTGAGATTCTTAGGATACTGGATGGGCTGTAAAATATTTTAGTGAAATAAATAAGGCTGGCACAAATGGATTGGCAACACTACAAAAAGGGCAGCATCATAAAACAAAAAGAAAAAAAAGATGCTCAATCTTTAAAGGAAACTTTGTTTATATAACTTGGTGAATACAATCACAATGCAGATCAGTGCATATATGCTCATAAGTAACACACATTGAATTTCATTTTTATATGGATATTTTTATGCATATATTCTTTCAAATAAGTTTAGAAAACTGACATTCTAGCCATAGCTTAATACTAATTTCATGTAAATGATACGTAGGGTTTGGGAGAAAACATGCCAATCTTTTTCAAAAGAAGTTGTAGATTATAAATAGCAAGTAGAAAGTTTAATGAGGTAGATTTAATCATCAAACAATGAAGCATTTACTTCTCAGTATCAAGCACCAGGAACATGAACACAGCAGCTCAGTCAGCCTTTTCTGCCACTTCATTCTTATGACAACTTCTGTCCTTCCCCAAAGAAATATTCCATTAAGTACAGAAGGTTCATGGATATAAGTAAAGCTGGATTCTGAGCCACAATCTAGCATTTAGCAGCTTAGAGTCTTCAGACGACTTCCACCCTCCAACAGAGCAGTTAATGGGAGCAGTGCAAATATACCTGGCATCAGCAATTGAGGAAACCTATCCTCAACTGAAATCCAAGTGATATTATATCACATATGTTTTACGTATTGTGGAAGAACAAATAGAGCTAAGAATTTGGTAAACATTTCCAACTAAAGGCATATGTCTAGCATAATCTTAACATAATGTCTAATCTCTTCCATCAAAGGTAAGTAACTTGCTTTGTCAATGGGATGTACTGAACTGAATAACATCTATAGAATCCTTGGAGCACAAATAGGTGCAGACTTACAACAACCATACTCTTTCCCAGTCAGAATATAAACCTCTACACCCTCCATGGAGGTTGACAGTTGCATTAGTAAGATAAATGTTGCTTTTCTAGATCAGCATTTATTTGTGGGATGGGAATCTTATTAAACAACAGGAATTTTCACTAACCCTATCAAGATGTTCAGAATGTTAAACCTTTGGCTGGCATCACATAGAAGTCTGTTAGGATTTGCTCCCAAGGAGTGCTTCAGCTTCTAACTGTTCTGCCTCTTTCAGTCGAGGTTGCTTGAATAGATAGTAAGCAGTATCTGTACTATTAATGATGGAAATATGAGTATGTCCTGAGTCTTCTAGGTATATATACTAGGGAAGTACATCAATGCTAAGTTTCAATTTGGATTTGTTTAGGTGATCTCATTAGTCTACAGGTGGTTTACATTTCTGTAAGTTTCCTCTAGGATTTTTTTCCCTTCATAGCTGCTAATTCAAGGACATGAAAACATTCTGGTAAGAACTCAGTTTCCACCATTTTCTAGAGGTTTTATGTAACAGAACAATGGGCCTCCAGTATTTGCTTTCACTGGGTTTTATTGCCTGAGAGCTTTTTTTTTTAAAAAAAGTTCAATCATTCTTTGAAGAACAGATTTCTGGAAACTTAAATTCCTGATAATTTACATAAGCCATTCAATAAAAAGGACTCCATGACAGCTAGCGATATTGATGGTATTTGTTTAGTCCTCTGTCATCCTGGAACAAGGCATAGTGTGGGCAGAAATATAACAAAAGTGGTTAGATCTGAGGTGTACAGTTGACATTTTAACAGTACAGCACTATGACCTGCAAATTACCCAAAAAGTTTATGGCTACAATTCCTTGAGGCTAATTCATATGTGCTGTTTTTCCTATAAGAAGATAGGTAATTAGATGTAATAAATACTTGTACCCCTTCAGAAGTGGCATAACAACACATTGCTTTTGTACATGGAATAATTCTATATTGCACCTGTTATTTCAGAATAATAGGCTCGAGATATAATTTTTCAAATGACAATATATGAAGTTAAACAATAATGGATGTCCTCTTTGGGACTGAATGATAAAATAACGGGTTTGACCCCAAATCTGCTTCCTATGAAGTAGGAAGGCTGGTCAGATCATCTCTATCTATGTGTGTACACACACACACAGATAGAGATGATCTGACCACCCTTCCTACTTCATATGCAGGAAGGCTATATATGTATATATATATGCATTTATATATATGCATATTCATACAATGAGCAAGAAGATTTTAAATAATGTTATTTTCCCTCTATAATTCTTCTTAGACTCCTACTCTGCTCTAAAGAGTTCGAGAATTCTGCAGAAGAACAGGGAAGATGGCACTGATGATTGCTTCCCGTACCAGAGAAAGGAGTGAAAACTGTTCTCCTTTTCCTGCCAGGCAGAGTACTCTTGCTGATGGAACAAATACTGGATCTGCTTCAAAAACAAGTAGATAGCTGGTATTATACAGCTGACTTAGACCACAACTGATCATAGATTATGCCGACTGAGACTTCTGATCATTCTGATCCAAAACTTCTAGAAAACAAAGTTGACTAAATCCAGCCTACAATACCTACATATATTATGTAACTAAAACCATTTATCTATTTTTATTAAATCGGTATACCATTTCTTGAAATTGCACATATAAGCTAGCAAAACTGAAAGTCATCTTCAATATTCAGTTATATGAATTTGTCATGGCAGCAGCTGCTTTTCACAGGGATGGCAACTTGCAGTTCATAATGAGTAGACAATGATGCAAAGTGAGTGGAGCAAGGTTTTATTGTTTCTGTTGTTCTTTCATAGTGTTTTTCTGTCTCTCCCCCACCCCACCCCCAATTTGGGCAGTGGAAGTTTTTAATTTTTATTTTTTTTAAAAAACAAACTGCATTTAGACTTTTCTGGGGATTTCAATACAGTACAATGTTTCAAATTCCTGCCTTGATTTTTGGCCACTGTAGTTCTGAGGTAGTCCATTCCTGCTTTACATACATATGTATAGGTATCCTCTTGTAAAAAGCACTTGGCTCTTGCAGTAGAAATGTCTCTCCTAACTACCAAGTCTTTGTCTGAGATATCTCGAATGGAATCCAGTTCTCCATGATCATAAACTTAATATACAGCAGTGTATAAGCACTACATCAAACCTAATGTCTTTCCCATTACAGACCTGGATTATTATTAAAATCATCTGCACATTCCATAGCTGACAAAGTATCATATATACTCCTCCACCTCCACCCCCAAAATCTGAAAGGCACCTATTTTTGTGTCCTTTAGGTACCTACTGAAAATCCGCCTTTTCACCCCGGCCTTTTGTGTATGCATGTTATAATATATGAATGGTTTTATTTTTGTTTCGTTCTCTCCCCCAGTTTCCCACTTTTTAACAAAAATATTTTTAAAATAAGGTTTTGGGTTTTTTGGGTAACCTGCTTTGACTGACTATATGGGAAATGGCATAAAAATACATTAAACAATAATAAGAACAATAGTAATAATAGTACATAAATCAATGGAACTTATTCCTGAGTAGAGACTTAAAGGTTCATACTGTTAATTATTTTATACATTCACTACTTGAGGTGTATTTCTCAGAAACATTTTTAAAAAATACTGTATGTATCAAATAATTTATTATTTAATTTTAACTTTAAAAATTAAGTACATTAGAAGGGACATGTACCTCTGTGTGGCAAAATAAAAGCATTTGGTATTTTTATAGGGAAAGATCCATAAGATCCAACTATTTTGTTCACAGATTTGCCATCTACTTTTTAAAAAGGATTCAAGATTCTTGGTTGGAAAGCTCTAAATGCAAAACCTTATTTATTATAAAGGCAAAGGGACATAAAATCCAAATTAATAGTAAAAAATTGAACAGACATTCTAAAACAATGAATCATCCAGATGTTCAAAAACATGTCCATGATTTCAGATCTGTATTAAAGCATTAGTATTTGAGGCCTGTTTAGTACGGGAAAATCAGCTTCAACAATATGATGCTTGATGTTGCCATATTTTCTCATAATTAAAGAAAAGCACTATGGTGTCCGGTCACCAAACCTGGCACCACAAATGAACCTCGGTCCCAGATGCAGCTTCTGGAGAAAATGAAATCTGCAAAGATGAATTCCCAGATGATACAAGCTTAGTGTAGCTTCTCCTGGATGAGCTGGAAGGATTCCTCCTTTTTGGTTTGGGCTGGAAAGCTATAATCAAGAGACCACCTGAGTCCCATTCTGAAGCCGATCTTCCATAATACAAGCCAAGTGAAACTTTTTTTTTTGGCAATACTACAAGACCATATACTATTCTGAATATTTTTATTAGTAGGATAGAATTATGCCTCACCCCAGAACAGGAATATTACCTGGGCACATTTCTATGACTGCTACATTTATATTTGTTCAATTACAATAACAGTTGTTGTTATAAAACAAGGCTGTATATAATACTCTGTTATCATTATATTTCCAATTCCATAATACTAGAAAATTGTTTTTCCTGATTTCACTTTGAGGAATATACTCATGCTTCTTACAGAAGATGGCATAATAATTATAACAAGGTCATACAACTTTGCTTGAATCAAGGGCTGCTGGCAACTTTGAACTATGCTGCAGAAGGGCAGAATATTTTAACAATTCTAAACAGATAGGGAAAAATAAGATACTATCTTAGTATCGATACTTTTATTTTCTGCAAAATGACCAGAAAGGTAGTGGTTAAAACATAATTTCTTGCTGGGGGACAACAGAATATGGGTAAAATGTAGGGACCACACTTGATTCCCTGGCATACAACTCTTGGGCTACAGGTTGTACACCAATGAATTACAACATATGATAACTAAAAAAAGAGAATATAACAAGGAAGCCAGGCAGGCAGGCAAGCAGGCGAGCAAACAATAGATTACACATTAGGTAGAAGGTAGAAGAAGTAGCAAACTTTAACAAACATAACTGTTGCAGGAATTATTTTAAATGCATGCATGCATGATATATAGAAGTCTGAATTACTGAATTTATAGGTCTCAAAATTATATGAATGGCAGGTCATGCAGATAAGAAATTTAAGTCCTCTTGTTTAAAAGTGAGGGCATTCAAAGTTCTTCATTAGAACTGCCAGCTTATTAGGATCTCTTGTATCTAGATCTTGGTCAAGTCTTTCAGTTATAACACTAGGTTCTTAACATTCATGCTGGCAACACCTATTTGCCACCAAGAGAGCTGTTCTTAATCGAATACAATTTCAGCATCAATGGTTCAAGAACTAAAAATATTTGTCTACACCTTGTGACACATTGCCTTTTCCAACTGTCCTTCACATTATGAATATAAGGACTGAACCTCCCAAAATGATGTCTTCTGCAGGTGCTTATTTCCCTGAATAATGTAGCTTCCTGATGGTGCCAGAAAGTATGCTTTCTGTATGTCTGCCTCAACTAGACAATTAACATCTGGAGCCTCTGGAAATTATTTTCAGCCAATAAAACAATCACGCCAAGTCTGAATATAAGCTCTACATAGATTGCCTTCCATTCAGATGATTTTTATGTACATTTAATCACTAAAGATTAATTGGGCAGCATACAGGAAGCAGCAAAATACTGAAGAGCTAACTTCAGTTTAAGTGCATAGGCAACTAACTTCTGATTTTTTAAAGAACAATTTTAATTAAAACTACTGGAAAAATCACCCGGCTGAATACATTAGGAGCTTTGGGATTGGCTTAGCATAGCTAATTAATTGTATATTTAATCAAAGCAGCCTTTGGCTGTAATTAATAATCTATTTTCCTCTGGTAATAAATATATAGTTCTGAGAAACAGAATATGTAATTTGTAGAATGCCAGATGGTTTTGAAAAGGATTATCCCACCCAAGCTTTGGAGTCAAGATCATTTCACTATTAAATAATTAACACTATTTTCAGAAATCAATTTTAAACATCCTCTTAGACTAGCAGCTTATAAAAGAGATTCTTGCCAATCCATTGACTGTTATCAAGAGATAGGCAGAGAAGCAACAAGTTGCTTGTCTGTGATGAGTTATTAAAGCAAATCTGGGAAGTTGATAGAATTTTTATTTCGTCTTAAAAAAAATAATGAAATGGCTTATGTGTTGGTCTTGCTTTTATTTGGGTCAAACGCTTAAATATATTTACTGCAGCCATTATTCTAATTTATTTATTTATTTAAACCCTTTTATTCAAAAAAAGATCTAAGGTTCGTATAGATTCACTCAAAGTGCAATTCGGTAAATGTCTACTGAAGAAGCAGAACTATGATCGTCTTAAGTATCCAAGATTTCAACTTCAAAAAGCATGACATTAGCATGCATGCCCTGGAAGCAGTATACATGTTATATATGGTCTACTATATTATATCTACTTATTGCAAGGATTATAGAAAAAGTAATGGATAGGGATCACCTTTAGGATATTCTGAGGGTGGGTTATGGCCACAGTGCACAAGTGCTATTAACAGTAATAACTTAACTGGTATCTGAAATCATATTTGCTCAAATTACTCCCTTCCATCTTGCAACAGTTGTGAAACTTGAGACAAAACAATAAAAGAATTCAAATGGAATATTAAAACATCATTGAACACAAGTAATATCTTATCCAACAATTCTATGTATT
This sequence comes from Python bivittatus, assembly GCF_059951505.1. Classification (NCBI taxonomy): domain Eukaryota; kingdom Metazoa; phylum Chordata; class Lepidosauria; order Squamata; family Pythonidae; genus Python; species Python bivittatus. The sequence goes on along the minus strand of NW_028277058.1, from coordinate 14,861,591 downwards.
TTGCAACAATTTTCTGAAGGAGGAAAATATACTATACCTAGATTCTGCAGTCTTTTATTGCTCACAGGCTTTCTTGGATATGTAATATTAGATTTTTTGAAGCTGTCTGGAATGACAGGAATCCAAAAACGTATTTCTTCCTTCCTTCCTTTGAATCATATGGATAATGCAAAATAGGGTACCTGTGACTTTATTTCTCTTCTTTTTGTCCATTTAGGTGCTTTGTGTTCTTCAGCAGCAGGCAAAAATAAATAATAAATCATGGTGGGAAATCTTATTTTAAGAGATTTTTCCCCCCCCTGAAGTTTAGCTTCAGTTAGATGAATTCGATACATGTAGAACCAGTTAGGCATGACTTAAGGCTGTTCCCACTGGCTTCAGTAGAAAGCAAGTTCACTTAATTGAATGTCTAGGCTGATGTTCAAAAGCTGTATGCATGTAGCATAAAGAGAATATGGATTGTGTCCCAGTGTCCCAATATTGAAAGTCTCAACTAGAAACGTAACCATGCTCCATGTTATCAAGAATCTGTTTATAGATTCTGATCATGGGAACTTCTATTGCTGCTTTCCAGTTACATTTCCACTCCAGATCTCCTAGCTAAACTAAGCCATGAATGCAGAAAATGGGTCACAGCATTCTTCATGCTTACAATTTCTATATTTTTGAAGCCAGCAAAGGGTATCCTTTGTGATACCCTTCTACTGCTCTTGATCCCTTGCAACTAGTCAAATCAAATCAAATCAAATCAAACCAATGGGTATAGGGAGCATAGAAGTTTAGTATGTGGAAGACTATATTTGCAACTAGTATTGGAGGCATGCTGCCCTTACAACAGAGGCAACAACTGAGTCTTAAAGCTCATCATCTTACATAGACCTATCTCTATGAATTTTATCTGATCCCCTTTAAAAGCCGTCCAAGCTATTGGCCATGACCACGTCTTAAGTTAATGAGTTTCACATTTTAATTGTGCTGGATGAAAAACTACTTTTGTGGGTATATGTGAAATTGGGAAAGGGGCTCTCCAGTGTATCACTTTATTCTTACTTACATTGTGTTCCATTTACCACTGAACTGCACAGATATTCCAGATACTAAGAATGTGATTTACTTATTAAATCTACCTTGTGAGTATATACATTGATAAAGATCTTTGACAAAAAATTATTTACCACTTGGGAGACAAGATGGTCTTATCTTAGGTCATCTCTCTATAAATATTTATCAAACTTGAAATATGAACAATTAAGCAAATATTACATTAGGAAGGATAAAAAAGGAAACTGATGCAGATGAAATGGAGAACTCAAATGCTTCTGATTACTGTGTATATCAGACAGATGTCATGATTAAGTACATTACAAATCTTGATGTAGAAATGTGTTTGTGACTTGACTGTGTGAAGGGTATGCTGGGCTATTATTTGAAACATTTTGATACTGTTGTTGCCTGTTTGAATGTATAATAGATTTATCTAGTAAAAACAAAAGAATACACTTCTTAAAGACAAAATATTGTGTGTTTAAGACCACAGGGAAACACAGGTCTCAAGGGAAGATACTTAAAAACTGTAAATATATCTGCTAAATACTGAGCTTATTGCTTACTGAAAAGAGAAGACATAACATAACAATATAATTAATATAATGTATTTGTTCAGTATGATGGTAACTGAGGGTATGGGATGGGAAGTTATATAATATAAGACTTTTCCTACTATGTCAGCTGTTTTAACTTTGCCACTTAAAACAGCGCAGTCAATATATACCATTAAGTTCTTGTACCAGCACCAAAGAAAACTCTATGGGACAAAGAGAAAATAGTCTATGCCCTAAACCTCTAAAGCAATAGAAAAAATGAAGCATTGGCTGCAATAGTTTGGATAACTTAAAAGAAAGAGCTAATTAGGGTGAAATATCATCAGTATGTTGAATATGACCAATTATACGTCACCATCCCTGGCAATCAGAGGTGCTTTGGACAGCCTGATTTGGTGTCTGGAGACAGTGAAAATCTGGATGGGCCAACAACAACAACAATAACAACAACACCTTAAGCAGAATCCCAGCAACACAGAAATACTATTTGCATAGAAACACCTTAATTCATCGACAGTCTTAGTGACTGTTCCGGACATCCTTCCCTGAAGGAGTCTGCAAATTGGGGTCCTCTGGACTCATGGCTCCTGCTGGAACAGCACAGAAGCCATAGCTAAGAAGGGTTTTGACTATTTTAGGATTGTAGTTGTAGCTCTACTTGAACAGCAAAGTCCTGGCATCAGTGACTCACATCATCATTTCAGTGTGTCTCAACTATTGTAATATACTCTAGATGAGGTTGTAACCACATACTGAGATTAGAGCCACTAATTCTCAGGTTTGCTGCACTGGCTACCAACTGATTTTTGAGCCCAATTCAAAATGCTGTGTGACATGGCTCCAGGTTACCTGAGGAATCATCTCTTCCAAATAGAATTTGCCCAGCTTATATGTTTGGGCAGGGAAGAGTTGCTTAGAGAGATCAAAGGGGCATGGATCCATAGACAATCCTTCTCGGTAGCGGCACCCCCTCTTTGGGTCTCCTTACCCCTATAGGAGCACCAAATACTTTCTTGGCTTCCCACAAAGCGATCAAAACAGTTCTACCAGTGGGCATTTGGCAACTCATTATTGTGCATGATTGATCTTCGGTTTTGAATGATCATCTTTTATTTCTTTTTAACGTTGTGTAACATATTTATAATCTGCAATGTGAGTCATGGTGATATAAAATATTTGCATATAAATAAATGAATAAATATATTTTGTGTGCTGGATACAATACAAATGACTTTCTATGTGTTGAAATGTCCACAGTAGAAACAGAACAAAAGTCTCTTTAGCACTGGAACATCCCCAACACCCAAAAACCAACTTCTGGTCCTTACAAGTTTCCTTAAAAACTTCCCTTAAAGCAGACTTTGGTGTATTTACTTTTTATTGAACTGTTTTTATCTAGCTAGATGCTATATAAATTAAATCAGATTTATAGCTGTCTTATACTGTACTTCTGTTTTAGTCTTTTACTCTTATTGATTTTATCTAGCTGTCTTGATTTCAGTTTTTTTAAAAAAAGGATATGTAAGTTTTTAAACAAACGAATTAGTAAAAGAAATGTCATCAATGTTTTCTTGTTCTGGACATGGTTTTCAATATTATCTAGCTCAGTTCCCTTAATTGGAAAGACTGCCACTGAAAATTTGCTGAGACGATAAGTTGCCCTGGTTACATACACTAGGAAGGAAGTGCCCAGGATAAACAGGTTTGATTTCGGCCTCTCACACATCCTTTCCAACTCTTCTAGACAACAAATGGGGCAAATGCCTTATACTTGGTAGAAGTGGGCAATGTGTGAAGCTTTATTTCAAACATCTTGATGGTCATATCGACAAGTCTCCATTTTCTCCCTGTATTATCTATCCAGCCTGACAAGTTTTTCCCCCCTAATTCAACAGACTACCCACTTTGCAGAACCAATTAGATATCATTTTCAGTTTGCAAACACCAGCTTTGTCTAAAAAGCTGCCAAGTTCACAGGTTTTGTTTTTTTTTTTACAGTTTCTGCAATAATATGTTCCTTGTTGCTTAGGAACGATCTGCCTTAGGTTTTGTACATTTATGTAATTCTTTTCAAGAGCACTTCACAGACTCTGTATTCTTCACACTAATTTAAACTTAATCATCAAATATACACTTTCAATAATCAGTGTAAATACTGCTTATAAAAATGCTGTCTCCTCACATTAGATAGGGACTTATCTAATCCTGCTCACGAGGATGCTTCTGTTCAATCAAGCTAGCCCAACCAACTTGTGTTGAAGTGCATCTTATTCAATGCAAGACAAAAATTTACACTCTGTTCTACAGTAGATGTAATCCTATTTTTACAGGCTCTTCCATACATCAATTCAAATGTAAGGTCAGTCCCCATGGAACTGTACAGAAGATGGTCAAAGTGTTCCAGTATACCAACATAATGCACACTGGTTTGCATCTATCTAGATCTTACCTAACCCTAACCCTATTAAAAGTTTAAGATATATTAAAATGATAATCAAAATGATCAATGGGGAAATCTTTATGCTTTGAGATCTTTATTTAAAAAGGACATTTATACCAAGGAAATTATTGTTCTGAGGACTTTAATATACCTAGCTAAAGCTGTCAGATCTAGGTCAGCTCAAGATTTTATGATTACAATGAAAACGAGAAACCCCCCCCCCCCAGTAAGTTATGGATTTGGTGTGTTTGGATATTACACAATTTGTAAATGATCTTCTAACTTGTGTAGGAATGGTGATCAGAGGTCAGAATTTATGTTTTTCTTTGCTGAGTGACAAGTTTAGACTCCAGGCAGCCTTCTGATTTCTGTGGGGACTTACTGATTTTGATGGATCACAGGGAGTTGGGATACCATAGAAAATTTTCCTATTGACGTAGGTGGAATACAGAGATGTATCAGGCAGGTCACATAATGGACAATAAAGCAAATGAACAACAGCTAAAAGACAGTTGGGAAAATGCAAAATCCAAACCTCCTGAATATGAGCAAACACAGATAAGACGTTTAGAACTATTATGTGGAGAAAGGTTTAGAACTATTATGTGGAGAACTATTAAGTTGCCGAAGGGTGGGTGATTTCATTTATAATATATTTTATAGTGTCACTCAATGAAAACTTCCTGGATGGTCAATGTAGATTTTATGGAATGAGGCTTTATACTAACTGGTCCTACTATTCAATAAAGTCATCACTATTAGGTGAAATGAAGCAGCAGCAGACAAGCAGATCAGGATGAACAGGTCCACATTTGTATCTCATAATGTATCACTGGACACAGATACCAAGAATGTAGATGATACCTACTTGCTGATTCCTTACTCACTGCCCAGAGCAGTTGCTTCATTGAACCTGGTGAACAGCTCTACAGAGAAGTTTGCCACCCACTCTAGTATCATTTTAAGAGATCTTCAGAGTGCTATATTATAAGCCAGCTCCCATGGTGTCAAATAGTGTACTTATGTAATCTCTACAGAGCGATCATCTGGAGACCCACTGGATGGCAAGTAAGTGTTGCTGTTACCACTGGAGAAAGAGTGTGCAGAAAGAGCATGTAGTAGAGAGAAACACTGGGATCAGCAATGGTGGGTCCTTTTCCCATCTCAGGTGGATGGGATCTATCTCTATTATGATAAAATTGTTTCCTACACTGAATATAAAACTGCCTGCATATGTTTTACTTCATTGCCAAAGTTATGCAAATCTAATACTAGATGTGTTCTGATTGCTTTTTGATGTGTTGGTGCTGGATAAGGTTCAGTTGTTGATACCAGCTTTTTTGGACACAGAGATGGCCTTAGTGGTCAGAGGATGTAAAGGAAGTGTTAGAAACAGCAAAATAAAACTATGTAATTAATAATGCTTTCAAGTAATATTGCTTGTAATAGCTGCAACCTGGACACTACAATTATTAAATAGTAGATGTCTGAAAACTCTTTAGGTTTCTTCATCTTCATCTGTACACTACTAAAACTCTTATAACTGATTGTAATCTTCAATTGGGTGAAACAGTGCTTCGTAGGGCAACATTTTTTCAACCAAGATACCACAAATGAGCTAAATGCATCCAAAATCCAGGAGCCATTACTCCCATGGATTGAAATTTGGGAAAGTTGGTGCTGCTTCAGTGCTGCTGCACTGCTGCTGCTTCAATGCCACCATGTGCTGCCACAGTCAGCCACAGTCACGTGATCCTCCTTTGCAACGCTCCCTGACAGCTTCCCACAAGTCAGTGGGGAAGCCGGCAGGAAGTCTAAACTCAATCATGGAAGGGTGCGTGGCTGGGGGAGACTTGGAAGGGAGGGAGGGAGGGAGGGAGGGAGGGAGGGAGATTTCCGATGCTCCCTGCCAGCCTCCCACAAGGAAAGTCAATGAGGAAGTCAGCAAAAAGTCAGAAGTCACTCCTGCACCACTGCTTTTTTGCCTGCCCATGGTCATTCTGTTTCTCTGTTTAGGTAAGGAAATATCTGTGAAATGATGACCCAACGGGTCACAGGTTGTCTAGTTTTCTTCGAATTATAGACTTTTATCAATACAGCAGATTGTGTGGTGGATTGCAGAAGACAGCAAGGTTCTCAGGAAGGAGTGGGTGCATTCCAAGAAGGGCAGAGAGACAAGAGACAACACAGTCTGGAGCAGGAGTGTAAGAGGTTTAGAATAGCCACTCCCTGGAATCTCCCAGGGTATATCCACTAGTTGCAGTAGTACAGATTTAGTCTAGAAAGATTTTGTCTATATGGTGTAAGCAATAAAGGAACTAAACCTGGTTATACTGTTTCCCTGTTGTTCTTGGGCTGGGCCTGATAGATTAACAAAAACAATAAGGAAAATATGAGGATAGGTTCTCATTTCATTATTTAATAACACATTTTAAAAAATAAATTATTAAATTCTTTTAAAATGTTCAATGTCATGAGAAGTCCAGAGAAGTTTAAGTTTGTCTTATTGTAGCAATTCCAAAATTTTGGTGGTGAACACAAAGAATGCCTTGAACAGATGTAGGTGTTCTTGACCATCTCCCATAACAGCTAATTAGACTCTATTAAAAGAATGACCACTTCTTTGAGGGCAGTTGCTAATGCTTTTTAATTGTAGTGTTGAAAAATATGATGATCAAGAATATGTACTGACATTTCTCCAGTCTCCCATTCATGGAAAGATCTTTGAACATGTGTTGTTGCAAATAAATTCTAGACATTCTTAGATAAAATTGATTATTTTAGTGGGATCTATTCCAACTGCACCTGAGGTCATATCAGGTGACCATGTTCTGAAAAACACTCTAACATCCAGAGAAAGAAATTAAGGTCATTATGATATTTTTTGGGAAACTGCTTTCTCACAATGTTTAATCCGACCCAGATACAAGAAAGACAGATGATGCACTACTTTTCTGCCCTATATTTCTCCAGATGCTTATAGTACAGCATAAAGTACAAAAATATCATAAAAGAACCCTACTGAAATAAATGGCAAATCCAATAATATACACTTTCCAATTTGCCAAAAGGATTTCAGGCTTATGAATTCAAACCAAAGATGTTGCAAGTTCTCTAAAGCAAGACAACATACCAGTTCCTTAAACTGATTACAGTACTGCAAGCATAATCCAGGTAATTATTTGAACATTCTACTTTTTTCTAAGCTACAGATAATTTCTGTTGTCACCAATGAAGATTAATGTAATCAGTAAACAAACAACAGAACTTTGCATCAGTTGAGGTGTTAAATCTATAAGAATTATGTCATAATAAATGGTTAGTCTTTAAAATGTCATACCTTGGTTTTCTTTTTCTAGTTAGTTAGTTGCAAGCAACTAACACAAATATTATCTAGAAATAATTATGCTGAACAGATTTCAATCATTTGGCTGGGAATGGGACTGGAATAGGAATATGGAATGAAAGCTACTTTTTGCAAATTGATTCTTTGCAACTTGAATCATTGTATCAACTGAAAGGCAGGATAACAAATATATAAGGTCACATTCTGTTATTTTGAACAAGAGTTTCTTGATACCGGTGAATGTATTACATTTAAACTTAAGCCCTTCAAGAGAAAGAAAGCACATTATCTATCTACCATAACAGATGTTAAAACCGAAATTACTTTGACATAATAAGGAAATCTTCTTTTGGTGCATTTGGAATTTTGAGAGCATATCATAAGCACATTTTCCTATCTCTTTGAATTTTTATTATTTTCTGATCTTTATATGATAGACTAGCATAAGGTTAGCTGAAGCTGTTCCATAGTTGCATAGATGATGCAGTGGAGAGGTTTTGGAGACTTATACATACAATAGTATATATCACAGAACTGATGCTACACTTTCTAAATTACTCGTGTACCGTTCTGATTGTAGAATTTAAATCTTTTATGCCAACTAGTTATTTGCATGCCCTCAGATTTTCAAACTCCCTGGTTGAACATCTCAGTTTGGAAAACAAAGCAAAGCACCACTATCAACAGATAATCTGAAGCACACTTTTGCACATAATGGAAAGAACTGCTATGACATTCTAAATTTCATACAGATGCTAGCAACAGAAGGACCTCTCTTCAGTCAATGCCACTAAATGAGATAATTATATGACTACAGGCTAGTAGAAAAATGCATGATTATGTTGAATATATAAGACCTATAGAAGATTCATAGTCCAGAAATTATGGTAAATTCTATTGTCTCTGGATATGTTTTACAGCCAAGAAGAAAATTAATATATAAGAAACTTAACAGAAAGCCAGAAAAAAATAATAAATCAACCAACCATCCAAAATCTTACCTAAAAATACAATATCAAACAAAGTTTTGATACTTTCATATATTTTTATCATGAAAATGTATTGTGCTAAATATACCACTGAACAAAGGCTCGTTGTTTTGGTTGTTATTATGAGTGGTGAGGGTTTTTAAAATTTATTTATATCTATTGCAAAGCCTGTATATATTAACTATTTTAGAAATAATTAGTGGTTTTGAAATTATTTTCAACATACAGACACATGCATTGCTCTGTGTCATGGATGGCCAGACAATTCATTTAAAAAATAATAATTCTGTCATCTGCAGGTACTGTTTCATTCAAACTTTCTAGTTTCTTTCCATACCTTTCCCCCTGCAGACATGTGCCTACGTTCCTGTAGATGACAATTTTACTTTCAATCTTGCTGAAGACCGGCCCACTAATAACCATAATGAAGCATGCTTTATCTGAGAGCCTGTTCATTTATTTTCATTCCTGTGAGTGCCTTCAGAGACCAGTATTGCAATAACAGTGCCTTACTATTTAATTCCAAGCCAAATTTATGGACAAATTGAAAAATGGATGCTGGTTACCTGATGCAGGGTGCTTTTGTCTGAAGTATCCTCATGGAATAATTATACTGGCATTAATCTTTAATCTGCAATTAAGCAATCAGTTCTAGGTAAAAGATAACAGAAAATTGATCTATTTTTCTGAGCTAGACAATATATCTTAATGTGAATGCATGTGGCAAAAAAGGGGATTAGATGCACAGCATAAAGAATTTGATAGTTTGAGTTGAATTTGTCCTGAGAGTTAGGGTCAGCAAAAGGTCTTTAATGCTAACCATTCTGTGCTTCCTGGTTTATCTGTTTTACTTTCCATGCTAGAGAGGCACATGGGGGAAGACACACAAATGGATGATGGCAGAGCTTAACTGATAAATCTGGGTCAGCAAGATGATGATGATGATGATGATGATAATGATCCCCCAGTGAGGCACTACCTTGGTGTGGTTGTGGGGCTTGCATGCTATGAGGAGGATGAGAGCTATCCAGAGGTTCAACCATACTGGACAGGTCTCATCAGAGGAGCCAGATGAAGAGTGTCTCTCCCATAAACAATATGGTGAAACATACTTTAAAGAAACCTATACTGAATCAGTCATCGCTTGGGTCAATGATCACACTAGGTGTTCTAGTTCCTGGACATCTGGTGACAAGTGGGCTACAGGACTTAGGACTGTTGGCAGAGCAACCAGGGCCAGCAGCTGCAGGACTACTGGAAGAAAAGTTGTTTGCCCCTCGCAAATATATGAAGACTGAGAACAAAGAAATAATTATCTGCTATTACAAATCAAGTCCAACGAGAAGAGGATATCTGAAAAGAATGTACCAGTTCTGGAAAGAAGAACATCCAGAATCACAAATAACAACTGAGGCTAGTAGATCAATGTCAATTTATAATGCAAAGTAAAGTATTCACAGAAGTAAAATTGGAAGAACTGCAAAGATCTACCTAGGGCAAAGAAATTGAAAGCCTCTCCAGAAGTAGCTCAGAGTGTAAAGGCAAACCAGGGGGACTTGGCAGTAGAAGAAGCCAGCACAGCTATTCAACTGTTTTCATTCCCAAACCAGGCACCCCCTCCTCTGCCATCTCCTCAGAAAGAACAAAGCCCTCTAACTAAAAAACAAGAGGAATTGAAACAAAGAATAACTGGGCATCTAGAACAGTACAAAAACAACAGAATAAGGTTGCCTGCATTGAAGTTTGTTACAAAGGAACAGCTAGCACAAATATTAAAAGATGCCAGTACTATAATCTCAAATATAAGCACCAGCTCACTGCAAGAAACAAACCAACTGATGTATAGCACAGCTGCAGTTATAACTGAATACCTTGGATGCAAAATCAACAAACAAGAAAAAAAGCCAAACAGTGCATCACCAAAATGGAAGATCAGGTTGGAAAATAAGATCAGCATGCTAAGATCAGATGCAAGCAAGCTAGAACAGATTAAAAAAAAGAAGCTGAAGAACAAGAACACCAAAGAATACCTGATCAAGAAATATCACCTAGAAACAAGGAAGAATAAAGAAGCAGTGCAAATAATAAAGCAGCAAATAATAGCCATAACCAAAAAGACCTGCAGATATGAAGCTTGAGTTGCACACTATAGGCAGAATCTCCAATTTCAGCCAAATCAGAAACATTTCTACCAATCCATCAATGGAGAAACTGCAATGAACCAGTCAACACCTGACAAAAAAGAAACAGTGCAGTTCTGGGCACAGCTATGGGACAACCCAAAGAAATACAACAAGAATGCAGCTTGGATATAGGAGGTGGATAAGAATAAAAAAGAAGCTGAAATGAAAGAACTTGTAATAACAGCAGAAATGGTGGAGAAAAGGGCAAGGAACATCAAGAATTGGTCAGCACGAGGTGAAGATGAACTGCGTGGTTTTTGGTTGAAACTTCTGACTGGTCTGCACCCACTCATTGCCAAGCATTTTAACAACATACTGCAAGGAGGTGAAATTGAAGATTGGTTAACATCTGGCAAAACCTGGTAATGAAAGGTCCAACAAAAGGGGCGGCACCAGGCAACTACAGGCCAATTACTTGCTCACCAACAACTTTCAAACTGCTAAGTGGTGTGGTAGTTGATGTAGTCCAACAGCTTCTAGCTGAAAACAAGTTGTTTCCATCTGAGCAGAAAGAAAACCACCCAAACAGCAGAGGAACAAAAGATCAACTCCTAATTGACAAGAAGATTTTGGAAAACTTAAGAGAAGGAAGACCAAGTTGAATGTAGCTTGGATTGATTACAAGAAGGCATTTGACTCCCTCCCGCATGTTTGGACAATCAAGTGCCTAGAAATAACAGGAGCCAGTGGAAACATTGGAAGCTTTGTGCAAAGATTGATGGCACAATGGAAGACATAGGTGCTGGTCAATGGTGATAGTCTGGAAGGTTAACATCAAGAGAGGAATCTTTCAAGGAGACTTGGGTTTGTCATTGAATTGATTCCTCTGTCAACAATACTGAACAAGTCAGGCCATGGCTATCAAACATGAAAAGCATCTGCCAGGAGATCCCACCTCCTTTACATGGATGATCTGAAGCTGTATGAAAAAACAGCATCTGGAATAGAATCACTGCTCAACACTGTCCAAATATACAGCCAAGATATTGCAATGGAGTCTGAACTGGACAAATGTGCCACCTGTACCATCAGTAGGAGAAAAATAGTGAAAACTGAAGGAATCAAGATGCTCAATGGAAATAACATCAAGAGTCTGGATGAAGATCAGTTCAACTACCTGGGCATCCTTCAGGCTGATAACATCAAGCACATGGAAGCCAGGAAGAAGGTTAGTAGTTAATAAATCATGAGAGTGAAGAAGATCTTAAACTCCAAACTCAGTGGAGGAAATGCCATCAACGCAATTAACACCTGGGCAATTCCAGTCATTAGATATACAGCTGGAATAGTGGACTGGACTCAGGCAAAACTAGAAGCCCTGGATAGGAAGACCAGAAAAATGATGATAATGAATTATGCCCTTCATCCACGCAGCGACATTGACAGACTCTACTTACCAAAAAGCATTGGTGGGCATGGAATGTTGCAAGTACAACAGACAGTTGAAGAAGAAAAAAGGGCATTGGAAGAACATCTGAAGGACAGTGAAGAAGGTGCACTGAAGCTAGTACACTATGAAGGCGCACTGAATACTGAAGAGACCAAACTGGCCTACAGGAAAGACCAAATGAAGAATAGAAAATAAACATGGCAAGGCAAAGTATTACCTAGCTGGTACACAAAGAAACTAGCAGGCAAAGCAGATAACAAGACCTGGCAATGGCTAAGAGCAGGAAAGTTAAAGAAAGAAGACAGAGGGGCTAATTCTGGCTGCACAAGACCAAGCCTTAAGAACAAATGCATATAAAGCCAGAATTGAGAAAACAACAACAGGCAGCAAATGCTGCCTCTGCAAAGCTGAAAAACAGTGGACCACCTAGTCAGCTGTTGCAAGAAGATCACACAGACTGACTACAAACAACAGCATGACAAAGTAGCAACAATGGTGCATTGGAATAGCTGCAAGAAATATCATTTGGCTGCAAGCAAGAACTGGTGGGATCACAAAACAAAGTAATAAAAAATGAAGAAGCTAAAGTGCTCTGGGACTATAGAATTCAAACAGACAAGCACCTGCCACACAACACCCCGACTTAACAACTGTTGATAAGAAAGACAAGAAAGTCTGGATAGTGGACATTGCAATACCTGGAGACAGCAGAATAGAAGAGAAGAAACTAGAGAAAATCACAAAATATAAAGACCTGCAAATAGAAATAGAACAACTGTGGTGAAAGAAAGCAAAGATAGTACCAATAGTTATAGACACCTTGGGTGTAATCTCAAAACATCTGGAGCACCACTTGAATTTACCATTGGCATTGACCAAATCACCATCAGTCAGTTGCAAAAGCAGCTTTACTTGGAACAACTTACATCCTGCAATGATACCTTCACCACCATCAAACAACAACATCTGCCTATCCCAGGTCTTGGGAAGGACTCAATAGGTGGATAAAAGTGCCGAATCCAGTGTAAACCTCTGGCTGATTATGTGACCAACAATAAAATCTGCTTTGAATCTGTTTTTTTCCAATTAAGAGCCGAGCTTCCAGCTCCAGCAGATGCTTAATTGGTAGCTGAAGCTGCCAGGCAGGCACCAGCACTACAATTATTAACAGGTAGTTTGCTTGGGCTTGTCAATGTCCTTTTCATATATCGTTGTCATAAACCACCTTTTTCCTGGAAGCCCATCTGAATTGCTAGGAGAAGCTATATGCAGTTAAAAGGAGAGCCTCACTTCCAGTTCTTGTTGCTTCCACTGGTAACTGGAAAGATTAGTCTGAGCTGCATCAGGGGATCTCTAAAATTAGAATTAACTGATATTATCATATATGATATATACTCTTAAACTAACAAATGGTACTAACACAACAATTTTAATACCAGAAGCCAGAATGAAAGTAATTGTGCGTTACAACAGGAGGTTATAATTAACATCTTTATATATGTAATAAAAGCAATTTTCCAGAGCTTCAGTACTTGTAATCAATACATACCTTTTACGACCATGTTCTTAATTAGTGCATGTTTATCTAGATTGCCCAATTCATAAGCAGTAAATGGGGCATGTCACTGAATTCTTTCCAGTATTCAATGACAAATTATGAAATGTTGTAAGAAAACAAAATATATGGTTTACTGTCCAACGCACTCAATATTCAAGGTTTGAAAGACTTGCAAAAACACAGAGAATATTAGGAAATTATTAGAAAATAACAGCAGCTGTGGCATCTGTACACACAAACATATAAAAAGCTATTGTGTTGCATGTTACTTCTAGTTCTGTCCTCATCTTAACCACTGAAAAAAATAAATACTAGACAGTATCTCAAAAAATATACCAAAGTGAAGAAGTCTTATACTGTAGATTTTTTTTTTTTAAATTTAAACTCTTCTATTTTAAAATAGTAAGGGGAAGTATAATATGAATGAAATAGCATATGAAACCAGATGAAATATCTTTCTTTTTAATGCAGTTAGAATCAGCTGTTCTGTTCTATGAATATATTGTTATTATTGTTGTCATTTTGTTCCTATTGGAATCAATTTGGGTACACTGTTTAAGTTCTCATTTTACAGAATGAACCAATGGGAAATGTGTCCTCGTGTGTTGTCAGAATGTAACAAAGATTATTGTATGTCAGATCTATCGAATATGAGCATAATGAAGCTGTAATGTTATTGCTGGTACAAAGACTGAGAATTACTATCAATGTGAAGAGATGAGTCTCACAGCATCACTAGATCTCTAGGCAGCTAAAAACTGCTTTCACAATAAATCCTTTAGACAGCTTTACATGCTGTTTTTGAACTTCTGGCTTGTACTTGACATATGATAGCTCCATGAAAGGACCAGTCTGATAATTGAGCCCAGCTATTTTTGAATATAGCTTTCCTGTTATTTTAGGAAATTAGGAACTATTAACAGAAAGTCTTTCCATCATTTGTTGGTTAGCAGAGTTACAAAGCTTAACCTCTGTCAAAGGAAAACAGTTTACACATTATTTGATAGGTATGGAAAACAATGAATATGGAATACAACCCAGTTGTTTGTTTATAATTTAGACTTTGGTTTTGTGTTTTATTTTAATTTAATTGTACAAAATGATCCCAGTATTGGTTTAATAAAACTATATGAGGAAAGGGTGTGAAACACATTTGGGTTCCTTCTCTGTTACTAAGTTGTAATCATGAAATTCTTGATCTCATTAGCAGAGGCCATTCTGGTTGCTTTCTTTTGCAGCCTTTTCATATTGGGCTGACATCAACCAGAAGGGTCTATTTATGTGCCTGACACACCTTCAAACAGATAGATTTTTTTCTCAAAGGCAAGACAGTTGAATCATATGCCAAAGCCACAATGGTCGGGATGCATTGTTTTCAAATTCAAAGCAAAGCAAGTTAGGGTCGAAGCAACTTTCCTCAAACTTTTAAAGTGGCCTTTGCACGGCTTACACAACTGCAAAAGTAACACTAGCTATCTATTTGAATAAGCCAATTGGAATCATACCCTCTTCAAACAGAATCAGGGCTGATTTGTATTGATTTAGCCTACGTTGAGAATCAGTTATTCTTCATAACTGATTTTTCTCAACCAGCCTGTCATAGCAAGGAAAAGGCTTACCTTGTTTTAGCCTTCAGTTTAATGCTTATTTCATTTCTTTGTTTCAGTTTCAAAGCTATGACTTGGAAACTATTGATTTCATCTATTTCTTTTGCTGGTCAGGCTTCTTTGTTTCCCCTACCACGCCTAGCATTTCTGATGAAAATAAAATATGGATCCAACTTAGGCTTATCTGTTCTTTCAAAAAATCCACCTGGGGTAAATAAAATGGTTAGAATGCAAATAAAATATGCTGGAAAAACCAATTCATTCTAGACTGCAGACAATGGATGATTTACCTAGGTATTAAAATGAATTATTGCCTAAATAAAGATAACATATGTTCTTCAACAACCACTGTAGGAAAATATTGAGTTCTTTAAAATTCAAATTTGTATAATGTAGAAAAACATAAACACTATTATATCAAAACAGCTCAATTAAATTAATGAAATCATTTCAAAACAAACGAACAAAAAACAAACTAGAAGCTGATAGAATCTGAAACTGTTAGCTCAAAGGAACAGATTACTCCAGAAATTCAAGTTGTTCTTGTTACTGGAGGATACATGTTTAGTCATGACACTCAATACTAATTTAAGTTATTTAAGCCTGCTTTAGGCAAAGCAATTAACACTTTAAAGTGAAGCTGCCCAAATGCCTCAATAGTCAAATAAAAAGAAAGATAAGACCTTCTAGACAAGGCTGGTGAATTTTTAATGAGAAATCTTAACACAAAGTTCACACAGGATAAGACTCTTTCTAGCAATCCTTCTGGCTTTCAAATTATAAAGAAAAATCAGTCTTGCAAATCTTCAGTAAAGCAAATATCAGTAGAAAACAATGAAAATATTACAATACTATACTATGGCGCCTTTAATCACATTTTGCATTTTTAAAAGATATCATAGCTCACAAACATTTGGAAAGATATGGTTAGTCATCAGCTTGCTGTCACAAAAAGTTGAGAACACACTTGCTCTCAATCTTGTGCTGTTTTTTTCTTAACAAAAATGATGAGAAAACAGAGCTAGAGAAACCGCAGGGCTATGGACACATGGAGAAGTCAGATAAATGTGGTGGTGGTGGTGGTGGACGGACGGGTGTAGCTCACCTGAACTCAGCAGACAGACAAAGGAACAGTAAAAGTAGGAGAGAGAGGGCAGATAAATACACACGCAGAGGAGGAACACCCTGCAGAACAGAGAGAGAATGGGACAACCAGAGAAGAGGAATAAAGAGAACAGAAAGTGGAAGGGAAAGACAGAGGGAATTTTTAGTATACCCCTCATTCAGGTCAATTCATTAAATTGTATTTATTTATTTATTTATTTAAAAGGACCAAATAGCCAACACTGTCTGGGCAGTGTACAATAAAACACACTAAAATACAATTTCAATAAAAATCTATCTAATACAATCAAATAAAATGCAAAATGAAAATATGATGTAAACTAGGTAGCAGCAAGGTGGTCCTTCAAAATCTTTAAAAAAATAAATTAAAATCCAATTAAAGAGCCTGGGGAAATAGAAAGGTCTTCACTTGGTGCTGAAATGGTGCTAGTAGGGGCACCAGTCAAGCCTCCTGGGCAGGAAATCCCATAAATGGGGTGTCACAACATAAAAATCTCCCTACCTTGTAGTGGTCCACCTCACTTCCTTTGACAGGGGGACCTGGAGGAGGGCCTCAATAGAGATCCTTAAGTTCCAGGTAGATACATATGTGAGAAGGAACTTTTTTAAATAACCTGGCCCTAAGCTGTTTAGGGCCTTAAAGATCAAAACCAGCACTTTGAACTGGGTCCAACAGCCCTTATAGATGGCACAGTACTGGCATACATAGACCAATCAATTGTCTTGTACAGGATGGAAAATTATCCCCGTCCCAAAAACAACTGGAACAAAGGCTGAAGAAGCTCACCTTCTGACTTCTTATATTGATCCATTTACACATGCCAAAAAAGGATGACAGATACATTTATTGGTAAAGGTGAATAAGTGCATTGGAACTCATAGGCACTGCCTTGGGGATTTCAGTCGGACAGGACTCTCATTTAGTAGCAGAAATCTCAGCTAGTAAAAAGACTTCATTACCAGGTTGATGAAAGAACCCTGTAATTCCAACTGTATTAATTTTACTGAAATTAGGTTTACTGAAGTTACTTTTTAATGTCCTTGACATACAAAAAAGTTTTTATAAGCTCTGCAGTTGCCAAGGTCATGCCATCTTTCTCATATGATTTTATAATTGTCTGGCAATGCTCTTTTGGCCCGTGCTCTTAACCGGATGAAGTAGTATTCTATATAATAATATTTTTAAAAGGTTCTGGATGAAAGCTGATTTTCCTCTTGCACAGTTCATGGGCAGATAGAAAATAACTAGACTGCAGAACCAACCAACCCTGAATGCCATTCAGAGACTGCATTTGCCTTTTCTGATATTTGTGATAAACACTGAGTCATAAAGCCATTAACCTGATGTAATGGCCAATCTCCACTGGTGAGTCATGAGACAGATTATGGAATTCTATACTATGTAAGGTAGGAAAGGCATAATTTTCTGAATCCTGAGGGTCTGATGTTACAATTTTTCCTTCAGGAAAACACCAGAGAATAGAACGATTTAAGTGCATATTTTTAAAATCTGAATATCTATGATAGCTGGGAAAAAATACCTTAGAGGTGTCAATGTTTTAGAACAAAAGAAGTTAACAGGTTTAATAAGATGTGTTATCTCATAGCTTCTCTCTCATAGCCCTCTTGAGGGAATAAGATTCTAATTACAAAGGGAAGATCGGTATATAATCTTTGCTCATTCCTATGTTGAGCTAGAAGATCTGAACATAAGTTGTGTTTGACTGAATATACTAATGCATATCATGTCATTGAGAACTCTAAAAATGGCCATAGATCAATCTTTCTATATGAATCTGCACACAATCTATATTCATCAGATTGCCTGACTTATACCTGTAGTAGATGTAATGATACGTTCATAAGAAACACTCTTTTATATAGTAATATTCTACCTATGGAACTCCCTTCCCAAGATAGTTCCCATTCCTAGGAACTTTTAGACATCCCGTAAAGGTTGTTTTATTTCACTGATCTTGGTTCCAAAAAAAATGATAGGAGCTCTGCAACATGAACTCTGTCCCATCTTGCTCATCCAGATTGCCACGGGTATCTCTGTGTGAATCACTGATTCTGAGCAGTGGTTAAAGATTCATTGGTGAAACAATGGCATGCATTTTCTTAAAGTGGCCTTCTACCCCATCTCTAATTTTCCCTTTTGGGGGACATTTATAGAGAAAATGGCAGGTTTTCAGATGCAGAGCATCCTAGGTGAAACAGATTATTTGGATCTCTTTCAGGCAGCATTCAGGCCTAGACATGGAACAGAAACCCATATTGTTTCTTCTGGTGGGTGACCTACAAGGATTGGGCCTACTATATTACAATGGGTTCTACTCCTACCCAAGTGAATAGTTCCAGTGGGGATAAGAGAGCTTGCTCCTATGTGTGATTCTGCTGGTTTCTGGCCTCTCTTTTACTGTTTAATCTATGAAGCCATTGGAAGAGATCATCTTTACTTTTCAAGCAAAGTATCTCTATCCTATCCTATCCTATCCTATCCTATCCTATCCTATCCTATCCTATCCTATCCTATCCTATCCTATCCTATCCTATCCTATCCTATCGATACACACAGACACATGCATACACACATGTACACACATACACTATATGCTTTCAAGTCAGTCTTGATTCCTAGCGGCCGCCTGGACAAGTCCATGCTATTTTCTTGGCAACATTTCCACAACATTTGCTTTTGCTTTCTTCCTGAAAGAAAGTGACTGGCCCAAAGCCACCCAGCTGGCCTCATGCCTAAAGAAGGACCACGACTCACAGCCTTCTGGTTTTTAGCCTGATGGCTTTAAGCACTACCCCAAACTGGCTGCCTTAATGAGGTATCATTAGTATGCTGATAATTCTCATGTATATATATCTACTCCAGATTGAGCCCAGAGAAGTGGAGGAAATTTTGGCTAGTATCTGGAGGCTGTGAAGAATTGGATAGATTGAACAGCATGAAGCAGAACAAGCAAGACACAAGTCGTTTTTGTCTAGATAAGGCTGTGCTTCCCCTGAAGGAGTCGGTTCCTGACTTTATGGTTTACTGGAGCCCACAGCTACTGCCCAAAATGCAGGTAGAGAGCTGAGAGCTGCCTGGAAAATACAGTAGCCATTTCGACCACATAGCATTGATTTTTCAGGCATCGCATTCACTCCGAATAGGCTTTTGAATGCAATCCAAAGTGCCAGTTTTAACTTATAAAGCTCTTTTCTGCTTGGTTTTCAAATACCATCCCCTTTGAGTGGAGCTGAGCCATCCTGTCCATTTATATGGATGGAGATGCTTAAGGTCCCCTCCACATGTGAGGTTGGAGAGTAGGAAAAGGAGACAGTTTTTCTGTTGCTGTCTCCTATGGAACAGGCCCCACTCTGAAATTTGGATGGCACCTTCCTGCTGCATTTTGGAAGGCTGTCAATATTGAATTACTCTGCAGAGCCTTGTTATGTAAAAGCTATTGCCGTTAATTGAGGAAGTCAAGTTAGGTTTTGGTTTGGCTGTTTTATGCTTTATGTTACTGTACAGTGAATCACCAGGAATCAATATGAAAGGTAGCAGTATACAAAATAACAAATTAATAAATTAAATGTATGCTGCATCACATCTGTAATTCACAGCACACTATATTTCTAAATCTATCAATGAGAGATCAATAGGTGGTCATTTGTACAACAATTATACTTCATGCAGCTGAAAAACCTCTTCACTTGGCAAGGGCACAAGTGAAAAGGGTTTTATAATCAACCTAAACTGGTTAAGACAAAAAAAACCTCCCATTTATCACAGAGAGATACAGGGTTTTTGTTTTTTGCAATTTCTGACCTAAAGAATGTCATAACCTATTTTCCTTTTCATTATCAGGTCTCAAGGTAAATTCCCATATTAAAAGTAAACCAGAACAGAACAAATCTAGTATTAATGTAACTTCAGATACAGCATCAATGTTAGCAGTTCCTCATCAAACTGGAATGAAGTATCTAGGGTATTACAAGGTTCACTTCTGGGCCCATATTCTTGGATGAAGAAAGAGAGGAAGTTCCTATCCAATGTTGAACTGAAACAAACTAAGTGGAGTAACTACTAACATGCAAGACAGAAATAACATTCAAAATTATCTTCGATATATGTCAGCCCTTCAAGGTAGATCAGACTAGGAAACCAATGCATCGAAGATATGACTAATTTTATTGTAAAGTTATGATAACAGATTCTTGCATGTCTGAAGGTGCTTCCCCCTTCCTCCCTTTTCTTCATGTGAACCAAAGAGATGTTTGGCTGAGATATTTACTCATGTTACATTTTTGCCCAGACTTAGGCCCCTTTTATCTGACAGTTGCCTTGGTAGTGGCTTTTCCTCCTATACCTCAAGGCCTCTATAATATTCCCTCTACAATAGATTAAAGAAATTAGCTAGAAAGGACAGAATAACATTTAAGAGAGACAAATACAACTTCTTCCATTAGAAACAGAAATCAAATGTACAAGGTGTGTAGCTTGGCAACAGTACTTGTGGAAAGATCTTTGAATAGATGTTGATTTCAAATGGAATATGAGTCAACAGGCAGTGAAATGTGGTTGCAGGTAAAGGCAAATGCAATTTTAGGCTATATTAAAAGAAGAATTATTTCTCAATGACAGGAAATAATTGCTCAACTTTATTCTACATTACACAGACTCCTCCTCAAATACTGTCTCCAGATTTGGACATCACATTTTAAGAAGTATTAATGGATTTTGGAATAGGTTCCGAGAAGGATAATGATGATGATTTGGCAGTTGGAAATGAATGTCTATGAAGAGAGATTGAAGGAGCTGTGTATGCTCAGCTTTGAGACTGGGAATGGACATAATGGTGCTCTTCTGGTACATGTCATACAGACTGTCTCACAGAGGAATGACTGTATGGATCATCTTACACGTGTTCTAAAGAGTTTCAATTCTTTAAAAAGAGTTTTTTCATGGCTAGATACACAATATGAATTACAAAAGAAAAGGCTAGCTCAGCCATTTCTTTTGGAAGAAGAATGATGAGGGTACCCCAGGTGATAGATTCTGGATCTCATTAAATGTAGCAGAATAAGAAACAGAATGAACAGTTTGCAAAAAACTTCTACGGAAGTCTCACTGAAATAACTAGACTTCTTGTACAGACAGGCTCCATTAATTATAATGGAAAGTGTGCAATCTATTAGTCCTCCTATTAAATAGTGAGATGGATAGCATTTTGATTTTCTATCTCATACATTAATATTTTTGCCTAGTTTAAAATGTTTTATTACCGTCTATTTGAGAAAATGCTCGTAGATTGTATCTCACACATCCTTCCATGCTTCTTAATAAATCTGAGTTTCTTCACACTGAAATTTCCAAGGTATGAATTACAACTAACAAAATTGATCTGACAAGTACTCTGTATTTTACTAAACTGGAATGTATGGAAAACTGGATGAAATCTTTAACTGTGACATATTGGATGAAGAATAGTCTTGGATATATTTTATTAACAGAATTTATTATATGGAAGGTTTTTTAAAATATACTATATGAATTATATTTCTAATTTTTCTTTTCCTTTTTGAAGATACCACAGAATGAAAAAATTAAAAGGGGGGGGAGGGGAAACAACAGAAAATTAAACAGAAAACAAAGAGAGAATAAGAACATGGAAATACATAGGCAACAATGTGGAAATATATAGCAACAATGTGGAAATTCTGTAAAAGTCGACATGACCTATCTAAGGCCCTGGCAATTATCCTCCATTTCCTGCTCCAGCGAAGCTGTATTTAAATAAATAAATGATCTTAAGGAGAAATACGAACATGTTAAGTATCCATACTCAATATTTTTATTCTGAATGGCATCTGTACAGTTGAAGATAATCTACTAGAAAACATAATAAATGAACCAGATTTGAATAAATGTCATGTTCATTGTAGAGGTTTTCAAAAATTTGTGTTGTTCTATTAATTTTTCACCCAGAACAATTCCTATATGTCTAATTTTCACTGATGTTATAAAATACATATATTAATTTTCCAGGCTTTAAGATGACTTTTTTTTTTTTTTTTTTGGAAAAAGACCTGAATCAATACATTTGCACATCATCAAGCTATATGTATTACAAAATACAGTTGATAAAGGATTCATTGTGAGAGTCTGATGATTTTTCCAATTTCTTGAAAGCAGTTTATTATTTATTATTCAAAATTAACTGATCAGTGAATTGGACAGTGCTCCCAAAAATACATAGCAATCTACTTACAACTCTGGCAAAACAATCTAGACAGTTGGGTTATGCAAAATGTTCCATCCACAGAACAGCCACATTCAGACAGTCTGTATATAGATTTAAACCCATGTGGTTTTCTTGGGCACAGAATCGAGTGTGTGTTTGGACTTGGCATGGTCTATGTTTTTTGTTGTTTTACTGTTTTATTACCTTTTAATGCTGGGGCCAGCCCAAAGTTTCATGCAGTTGGGCAGCTTCTAAATCAATCAATCAAATAAGTAAATAAATACATTCTAAGCAGAAGTGTTTTGGGGGAAGTAAAAGTGAGAAAATAGCAAGGGCACCAGTGTGCAGCAGCTAAAGAGAGGAGAGGGAAGAAAGTAACTAAGAAGACTGGATTCAAGGTTAACATATCTGACTGGCCCACCCTTCAGTTGGCCTTGTCTGGGCCGTCCTCCTGGCATGGGATAATTAGACCAACAGGAGAAGGATAGCAAGGATGACTACACAGCCAAAGCTGAGCATTAGCCTCTCCCCAGTTGGGAGGGATGGGAGAGTTAGTTAGGTATTTGGCAGTTTTGGGGTGGTAGGGAAAAGGTGGCATTGAGAAGACTGTTAGCAGACTGGCACACAGTGTATGAAGAGGAGGGGGAGTGATAAGGAGTCTTACCTCATGTGCCTTGTTTTCAACTGAGTGGCTTGGCTGAACTTTCTTGCAAGCCAATGCAATTGATTTGGATTAGAAGCAAACCACGTTTTTTGTTTCATGTACATCCCTATTAGAAAACTCATAATTAATACTGCATAATGTTAACATGGTATTTTGGCAGCTATGGATTATCTTTGTAGTCAATTCTTGATTACCTTCCTGAAGCTGATTGAAAAGGGATTCTATATCACAAAAGTCCCAGTGAGATCCATTCCAAATCATCTTCCCGCAATCTTAAAAAAATGCCAAGAACATGTTATCCTTAGATTTCATTACTTTTAAATGAAGTAGATGTACCACTGCCTTCCAATGTTAATTGCCTTAATTGATTTGCTGATTCATCTGAAACCAAAATGGAACCTCTAACTAATTCTTTTGCAAGTTTTGTTCAACAGCAGAGGAGTTTCCATTTATTATAAAGAAGTCTAATTCCATCATTTCCTCAGTCCTCCCATTTCTTATATTGAACACATTCAATATAGTCATTTCCAAACATCTAAAATAAGTTTTAAGGAAGAATCTAAGATTGTAAATATTAATTTCTTTGTGTTCTGGTAATGTCAGTGAGTAGAGTAACCAGTAAACCAATGTTTATATTGTATGTTTTCCCTATTTCTAGTTTCTGTGCTTTTTAAAATAGTTATGTATAAATACTGAAGAATTCTTCATTATATATGAAACCAAGTAGTAGGTAATGTGCTTGGGAGCATCTGAAGTTAACATAAAGTTTAAAGAAGACTGCAGCAATTCTACCAAGGTTTGATAATGAGCCATTGTCATGACTTGAAATTGTTTTTAATCTTTCACAGAAGGGAGTCTTTAATTGGTGCCTATCCAGGTTCCTAAATCCACTTGGATTAAGTAAGTCCAATTACTTCTTGAAGCTGTTTCTGTGATTCTTTAGCATTGCTAATTAACATAGCAGATGACCAAGTAAAGTTAATTTTAATTGTAATTAACCCCCAGTATACTTAATTTGTCCTTCAGTAGATGGATGTTGGAGTAACTTAAGAATCTATTAATGAAACGGATAGCAGTAATATTTTGATTTTTTTAATACTTAAAATTGATTTTTAAAAAAATATTAACCTTCATAGATGTCTATTTTTCCTGCAACATTGGAGGAATGCTAAGGAACATAGCAATAATTGCTGATGATTTGACTGATTTCAACTGGGAATAGTTTAAATATATGCTTACATTTTGAACTGGAATCAATGAAGTAGAAAGATATTTAACTTTTGTGAAAACATTACCATTTCTTTAAAATATCCCACTATTACAGTATATCTTTACTTTGGCAATTGGGTATGCAAGCTTTTTAAGCTTAAAAATATGTGCAGAATTGTTTCAAAAGATGAATAACAACCACAATGTATTCAATAACTGTTTGGTTTCTTTATTTCAGATGGCCTATCCAAAGTATTTAGCAGGTTGGGGAAAGTTGGATTACTGATTAGTGCTTGTTTTGGTGGTCAGTAGATATGCTGGAGACGTCGTAAAGGCAAGTAAAAGCTAGTCTTTACCTATATGATTATGTACAGTACAGTATAGTCCTTAGGGAGGCAAATATGTCACTTACTTTGAGTAAATAGCATTCCTTAATGATACATTTGTAAGACACAAACTTATTTTTATGCTATTTATTTCCAGAATATGTAATCAAAAGGAATGTTTGGCAGCCAAATTATCTTCTAATTCAAAGTTTAGGCTTTTACAAAAAACAAAAGGTAAAGATTGTCTTGGACTGACTTCATCTTTGAGTGACTATATGGATATATAATTGTGGAGTTGGAAAGACTACACAGATTGTCTGATCTGCAATGTGTGGGGAAACCAATAAAATTATTTTTGAGAGGAGGATATTCAGACTCTTCTTAAAAATTTCCTGAGAAGAAGAATTCTGTACAGGTAGATAATTCTGTTGCAAAATTAATAGGAACTGATACTTTGTTCGACTATATTTTACAGCACACCCATTCCCATGTACACTATAGACTAAAAATGAAGTAAATTAGAGGAAACAGATATGTTTGTACATATTTTGATATGAATATCCAATAATGTAACTGACCTATAGTAGTTTGGTTGTTGTGGTTGTATAACGTTGTGAACTCCCATGTTTCTTGACTTCAAAATAGCTTATAAATGAAAACTATTTTGTTTTCCAGTTGGTCCAGACAATAGACTCACAAATCCATCAAAGTTACTCAGCAGTTACATGTTATAGTCTACACTGTTACATATTTTTTGTTGTGTTTTTTTAATACAGTGAAAACTATTTATTTATTTATACATACATACATACATACATACATACATACATACATACATACAATTTATATGGCTGCCCTTCTCAAAAAATGACTCTGACTGGTATACAAGGGATAAAAGCAAATAATGTGATAATTTCACAAAATAAGTGATACTACTTTATCAGATTAACAAATACCAAACCAAGAAATGTTTAACATAAGAATTCCTTGCGCTGGATATATTTGAAATGATGGAACAAATAGAAATTTTATTTGTATCATATTGAACCATTACAGCTAGATGTCATTGAAGTTATATTTTTAAATATTTGTAGTTAGCACAAGATTCTGCCATGGGGAGCAAAGCTATTTTGTGCTGCAATGCAAATTACTGCATTCATCATAGGTGCTTTGTTAGTTCTTCTTTATGTTCCTTATCATTCTTTTCCAAAAGCTCAGTGAGTCTGCAGCATGCACAGAGGTGTGTCAACAGTGGTCTCAGCCACTGTCAAAAGCATTCTTATCAGAAACAGCAGGGCGCAATGGGAATGACCTGCCAAGTCACAAAATCTGCTCTCCTCTTCCTAACCCTTTTGTACAGAGCCTCACTCTTTGTCCACATGATGCCATCTGGCTTTTGACACTGCATAGGGTTCACAGACCTCACAGATCTATACAAATACAAAGTGTGGAGGCTTTTTGAGAACTCTGCAATTATTATCCATACATCTTTTCTTGGGGGGGGGGAAGGAGGGGGGACAGAAAAACTAATAAAGACACTTTCAGATGACCAGTTCTGTCATCCAAATGTTCTCTTTCAGAACTAAAATGAAACAAGTCTTCAGTGGGCTGTTCTAAGTATTTAGTCATCAGATTGATATAGACCTCATCTGGCATTCAATTAGAACAGGGGTTCCCAAAGTCTTCAGCTCATTGATCTCTTCATCAAGGTTTAGATTGTTCATCGATCTCTAACTAATAGTACTACTACTACTACTACTACTACTAATAATAATAATAATAATTTGGAAAACTGTAAGAGAAGGAAGACTAACTTGAATATAGCTTGGATTGATTACAAGAAGGCATTCAACTCCCTGCCACATGACTGAATAATCAAGTGTCTAGAAATAACAGGAGTCAGTAGAAACATTGGAAGCTTTGTGCAAAGATCCATTGACAGGTGCTGGTCAATGGTGATAGACTGGGAGAGGTTAACATCAAGAGAGGAATCTTTCAAGGAGACTTGTTATCACCGCTACTGTTTGTAATTGCATTGATTCCTCTGTCAACAATACTGAACAAGTCAGGCCATGGCTATCAAACATCAAAAACATCTGCCAGGAGATCCCACCTCCTTTACGTGGATGATCTGAAGCTGTATGGAAAAACACCATCTGGAATAGAATCACTGCTCAACACTGTCCGAATATACAGCCAAGATATTGCAGTGGAGTTTGGACTGGACAAATGTGCCACCCTTACCGTCAACAGGGGAAAAATAGTGAAAACTGAAGGAATCAAGATGCCCAGTGTAAATAACATCAAGATTCTGGATGAAGAAGATCACTACAAATACCTGGGCATCCTTCAAGCTGACAACATCAAGCACATTGAAATCAAGAAGAAGGTTAGTAGTGAATACATCAGAAGAGTGAATAAGATCTTAGTCCAAACTCAGGGCGGAAATACCATCAAGGCAATTAACACCTGGACAATTCCAGTCACTTGATATACAGCTGGAATAGTGGACTGGACTCAAGCTGAACTAGAAGCCCTGGTTAGGAAGTCCAGAAAAATAATGACAATGAATCATGCCCTTCATCCATGCAGCGACTCTACTTACCAAGGAGCGTAGGTGGACGTGGAATGTTGCAAATACACCAGACAATTGAAGAAGAAAAAAGGGCATTAGAATATCTGAAAGACAGTGAAGGAGATGCACTGAAGCTAGTACACCATGAAGTCTTACTGAATACTGAAGAGACCAAACTGGCCTACAAGAAAGACCAAATGAAGAATAGAAAAGAAACATGGCAAGGCAAAGTATTACATAGCTGGTACACAAAAAAACTAGCAGGCAAAGCAGATAACAACAAGACCTGGCAATGGCTAAGAGCAGGAAAGTTGAAGAAAGAAGACAGAGGGGCTAATTCTGGCTGTACAAGACCAAGCCATAAGAGCAAATGCATATAAAGCCAGAATTGAGAAGACAACAACAGGCAGCAAATGCCACCTCTGCAAACAAGCTGAAAAACAGTGGACCACCTAGTCAGCTGCTGCAAGAAGATCACACAGACTGACTACAAACAACAGCATGACAAAGTAGCAACAATGGTGCATTGGAATAGCTGCAAGAAATATCATTTGGCTGCAAGCAAGAACTGGTGGGACCAGAAAACAAAGTAATAAAAAATGAAGAAGCTAAAGTGCTCTGGGACTATAGAATTCAAACAGACAAGCACCTGCCACACAACACCCCAGACTTAACAACTGTTGATAAGAACGGCAAAAAAGTCTGAATAGTGGACATTGCAATACCTGAGACAGCAGAATAGAAGAGAAAAAACTAGAGAAAATCACAAAATATAAAGACCTGCAAATAGAAGTAGAACAACTAGGTAAAAGAAAGCAAAGCTAGTATCAAAGATAAGTGCCTTAGGTGCAATCCCAAAACATCTGGAGCACCACTTGAAGACTGTCGGCATTGACCAAATCACCATCAGTCAATTGCAAAAGCAGCTTTACTTGGAACAGCTTATATCCTGCAACAATACCTTTAATACCATCAGACAACAACATCTGCCTATCCCACGTCCTGGGAAGGACTCGATAGTTGTATAAAAATGCCAAATCCAATCTAAACATCTGGCTGACCGTGCACCCAACCATAGTAGTAGTAGTAGTAGTAGTAATAATAGTAACAATATCGACCTCTTGGATAGTCCCGTTGACCCTTGGGGGTCGATATTGGTCACTTTGGAGAACCCTGAATTAGAATATGATCTGATTAGCCAATAGGCAAACAGATCTCTCAGTGAATCAGTGCTCAGATATTGGTCATTAACTGAGTACCTCACTGTGCTCCTTTAGTTTTGAAAATAAACCCCTTTCCCTCTTGCCCAGAAATGAAAGAATGTAAATTGAAAAAAATCTTGCCTTCCTGTTAACATGGTATTCACCAATGCACTACTGAACTGAGTAGTTATATGAATCAAATAATCAGTCAATCAATGTTCATGGCAAAAACCCTCACAACTGCAGCAACAGAAAGATGGGACTAAAGCAAGATAGAAAGGGTAAAGTGGCGGCTCTGGGAGATAATCAAAAGATTGAACCCCCCCCAAAAAAAGATTGAAACACCCCTCCCCCAAAAGAATGGAACGGAACCCAGTTTGGGTAATGTTCTAAATAAGTCAAGCTCTGAAAGAAATCAGTAAGACACCATACATATTATACTATTCAAAACCCAATTATTAAATCTATGAATTATGCTGCAAATTTTGCGCCGTGAATGATATGAGAAGAAAACAGACAGATTGTAATTTGGAACCTATGAATATAAAGGCTAGGCTGAGGAGTTGTCAACACAGATTATTTGTCATTAAAACTATGGCAAGGTGAGAGCATTTCAGAGGGCGTTGGTAGAAGCTGGAATGGTGACAGCTTCTAACTGAAAGTTCACAATGGAACCATGTGTCTATCCTTCAGCATCCAGCTTTCCATTGGCTACAATTGCAGGCCCTAATCTCCTCCTGCTTAATGGAATTCTGCAGTCTTTATTATATCCTCAAGGAGGGTACTGCTTTTAGAAATAAATCTGTATTTTTCCACTGCCAATTTTACCAACTAACAAGACATTTTTTCCAAAAGAAGATAGTAAGGTTTAACTATAATTGCAGGTGCAGAAAAAGTTTTATACAAAAACAGGTAAGTAGGAATTTAAATAATTACCAGTTCTCTCCACTGTAGCATGATTTTTAAGTTTAATTATAACAGAAAATTATATTTGATTATCACAGAAAATACATTAAACATGTAAAACAAACAGATGCACAAACAATGCAATTAACTGTTTGGGAATATCAGTCTGAGATTTCCAAATGTTATTCAAGAAACTCAACTATTGTACAATTTTAAATGTTAAACCAGCTCTTTTTTTTTTTTAAGAGGAAAATCTATAACAGATGACAGAAACATAAGATGTTGATAAAGTAACAAATTTGTGGAAACAATGAAAAGGTAGCTTTTCCTTCTTATATACTATTCTAAAATACATGTTGATCTAAGGAATAATTCAGTAATGGAATTAATTGCTAGAAGAGGAAGCAATGGCTTTTAGCTTACAGGTGTTTAAGCTGGGGGCAGTTGGAAGATGAGCACTAATAGGTCAGATGGATTAATGGAAATTTCAATTTGTTGAAGCAGATGTATTTCTGATTAACAAATGCTGAGGGTAAACAATGAGGAGGTGTTTTGTCCTACTACTGGATGGTTGTTTTTGGAGACAGGATGCTGTACATAAAAAATAACAGAGGAATGACAGCAGTGGGACTAGGAGAAGACATCTGATCTTGGGAGAAGCCAGCAAGTTTGCTTTTTCCACATATGCTAAAAACAACCCAAGACTATTGAAATCCTTATAACAATTGAGTTCATTTGCTCTACCATAAAAACATTGGTATTTTCTCCAAACTGCATAAATCTTTGTTCTTTGGACCCTATCCAAAACCACTTGCAAACCTTATCCAGATTAATATCTCTCAAATTAATCTTACCTCAATTGTTTCTAGATTAAATTTTGATTTGTTTACCAGCCTCCAGCTCAGAACTGCCTTCTTTGTCAGACACTCATTTAAGAGTGCCTTCCTTTGACTGAAACAAGAAATAGAGCTATTGTTTACATATTGAAAAACTTTACATTATTTTTTTCAGTGCTCTCTGACTCCCTCCTCAAAGGATCAGCTCTTATAAAGTCTCCCAGTTGACTCCAGTAAACAATCCAGATGTATAACAGAACAAGGCTATTAAAAGTAATTGAGAGATTCAGAAGACCCAACATAGCAGCACTTTACTACCAACTGTGTGGTGAAAGTCAATCCACAGGGAGACTAAGCCACTTATAGACCATGGCCAAATCAAATCAATCTTTACTGCAGACCAGCATAAGGGGATGGGGTACACTCATTAAAAAGAAGCATAAAAATATAAAAGACCTGAAGTAATATATAATCTGTGGACAGCCTCTAGTACTGAGGAAAGACCTCCTAAATCACAAAACTGTCTAGCCCCATAGTGTGTTCTACAAATAAGTCATAGGAATTCATTGGTATGCACAACCCAGTGGTTAACATAAAGCCACCTTATGACTTATTAATCTGTTTTCTTGCATTCCAAGTTGGACTCCGAGTGTGGTGCAGGGTCTGGGGAGACACCAGGGGATCGTCCTTGCCTAGTTAGCTGGGAACGGTTTGATCCTGTTGTTCCTGAGTAAGTGGACAGGATCCTTCGGTCTGTGAGGGCCACCACGTGTCATCTGGACCCATGCCCCTCCTGGCTGGTGAAAGCAGCTCGGGAGGTGACATTTGGTTGGATCCAGGCAATGGTTAAGGCATCCTTGCAGGAGGGAGTGTTTCCAGCACCCTTTAAAGAGGCGTTGGTGCACCCCCTCCTCAAGAAGCCCTCCCTGGATCCTACTGTACTGGACAACTTTCGTCCAGTCTCCCACCTCCCCTTCTTGGGGAAGCTGGTTGAGAAAGTGGTGGCTTCGCAGCTCCAAAAGGTCCTGGAGGAAACGGATTATCTGGACCCTTATCAGTCAGGTTTCAGGCCCGGCTATGGAATGGAAACGGCATTGGTCACACTTATGGATGATCTCTGGCGGGAGCGGGATGGTGGTAGTGCGACCATCCTTGCTCTCCTTGATCTCTCAGCGGCATTCGATACCGTCGACCATGGTATCCTACTGGGACGGCTCAGGGATATGGGAGTGGGCGGCACAGTTTTGTGCTGGTTCACCTCCTTTCTCCAGGGCTGGTTCCAATTGGTGGTGATAGGTAGCGAGAGGTCCCATTCTCGGCCCCTCCTTTGTGGGGTGCCGCAGGGTTCGGTTCTCTCTCCACTCCTTTTCAACATCTATATGAAGCCGCTGGGTGAGATCATCCGTCATCATGGGATGAGGTATCATCAGTATGCTGATGATACTCAACTATACATCTCCATCCCTGGTGAGGTAAGTGATGCTGTGTCTGCCCTCTCGCGGTGCCTGGAGGCTGTGAGGGTCTGGATGGGGAACAACAGGCTCCAGCTGAAGCCTGGAAAGATGGAGTGGCTGTGGGTTAATGGCTCCTCTGTATCTGGAACACTGTAATCGTTGGTTCTGGATGGGGTAGCACTGCCCCAGACAGACCCAGTGTGTAATTTGGGGGTCCTCCTGGACTCACGACTCCTGCTCGAAGAGCAGGTGGCAGCCGTGGCCAGGAGGGCTTTTGCACAGCTTCGGGTTGTGCACCAGTTACGCCCTTTCCTGGATCGGGATGCCCTGCGAACAGTCACTCATGCTCTCGTTATCTCCCAGATAGACTAGTGCAATGCGCTCTACATGGGGCTACCCTTGAAGAATATCTGGAAGCTTCAGCTGGTCCAGAATGCGGCCGCGCAAGCAATTTTTGGGGCCCGAAGAAGGACCCATATATCACCTCTGCTCCGTGAGCTGCATTGGGTACCGGTTTGCTTCCGGGTCCAATTCAAGGTGTTGGTTATCACCTTTAAAGCCCTACATGGCATGGGGCCAGGTTACCTGAAGGACCGCCTCGCCCCCATGATCTCAACCCGTCCCACCCGATCTCACAGAGAGGGCATGCTTCGGATCCCCGCGGTAAAAGAATTTCTATTAGCGGGGTCCAGGAGGCGGGCCTTCGCTGTTGTGGCCCCCGCCCTTTGGAACATCTTGCCCCCGGAGGTGAGACAGGCCCCTCACTCTAGGCCTTTCAGAGGGATTTGAAGACCTGGCTCTGCCATCTGGCCTGGGGCGGGGAGGGAGGATATCAGAAATGGGGTTGGCTGGCCCCTTAGCGCCCTGGTGTGGCCCCCATCGGCCTCTTGGATTTTTTAGCTTTTTTATGTTTCTAATGTTTGGTTTTATAACTTTTAATTGTATTTAGGTTTTTAGTGTGTTGTAAGCTGCCCAGAGTCCCCCATTGTGGGGAGATGGGCGGGGACAAGTTAAATAAATAAATAAATAAAATAAAAAATAAATTGGCTCTGACAGTAATGATTATTTCTAATGATATACCCTGATACTCTGTAATCATTGTAACAGAAGATGAAACAGGTACTGACATTAAGAACTTTTTAAAGGGATGGTTTGAGACTTAATTTTATAATGTAATGCTATAATATTATATAAATGTTATATACTATTTATAATACTTTATATAAAATTATAATAATTATATATAACATTATAATTATAACTGTAAAATAATATATTATATAAAAATAATAATTTTCATATCTGTGCTGCTTATATAGCAATTTAGGAGCAAAAACTTTTAAGTATTCCAAATAAAAATCTTCAACACATATAGGCCTATTGCACTGTCAAATCAAGATAAAAATACATTTACATTATTGGACAATATTTAAATATCGTTTCTTAAGCAACTTTCTCCAGATCAATCCAGATTTGTTCCAAATTTATTTTCAACAAATATGCCTTTTAAACAAGGACAGTCCTGCTTACTTTTTTTATCCTTATTATCCTAATATAATTCTTTATTAACAGAATAATTGAAAAATAATGCTTAATAAAAATATAATACATTATAAAGTAAAAAAGTAGAAAATAATAACTGTTTAAAGGAATTCAGTAGAGATTTAGTTTGATTGTACTTTGAACTAAATAAATGCTATGCTAACTTTGATAAATGGTGTGCTTAATTAACATATTGTAGACAAAGAATCACAGAAAAACTTCAATAAGTTACTGGACTTCATTTCAATCCAAGTTGATTGATTGCTCTAGGACTTGATATCATTCCAGATTGATTGGATTGATTTGGAAATATCTAGGAATTATTATTATAAAGGATCTGTACCAGTTTTAAAAAAACGACCCTTTTCTTCATATGATTAAGACAAAATTTAAGTCAAAGCAATAGCAGTAAATTCAAATGACAATTTTTCCTAAAGTCTTGCTTATATTTTAAATAGTCCTAAATCTATTTCCTATTACTTAGTTTCATATATGGCAAATAATTATTTATTCTGTTATATATAATGAGTTTAAGAAACTCTAGAATTAGACAAACTATAACCAAAAAAACGTAATGGGGGGTTTGATGTTTTTCAGTTAAAACAACACATGCATATTCAAATCATATTTTTAGCATTAGATGTCATTGGTTGAATGATATTATTACTTTGTGAAGATAAGAAACTAGAAGCTAGTATTTCAAGTCCATACCATCTTTAGACCCATCTCCTTTTATCCAATTTCTTGATAGTTCACTTTTTAAGCATGAGTGATAAATAAATAAACAAACAAACAAACAAACAAACAAACCCAGAAAATTTAGACTCACTTAGAAAAAACAGTCCTGAGACTTATAAATATATTTTCAAAAGGAATGGACACAGCACCAACCTATGTTCAAAAGAATCAAGTTGAATCATTTCTTTTTTAATGGTATCATTCAATATCATTAACAATGTGTTATTTGAAAAATAACTTTACTAGTAAAAGAATCTCATCAATGCTATTATAAATTTGTTATATGAAGCACAACAGATTCTATTGAAAGTTTTTAAGAATTCTACTGAAAGTTTTTAAGAATTTCTTTTAAATAAAAGATTCTATTGAAAGTTTTTAAGAATTTCTTTTAAATCTGTTTGAGCAAGCAACAGTCAGGAATTGGCCATATATGTTTTACAAATTATGCTATATAAATTGATTTTTTTCTAGAACATTTTGGTGGGGTATAGATTTATTTGTTGCCAGTTTAATCCAATCCAGATTCAATTTTTTACTTGATTAGTTAGCAAACAAATGCAAACAAAGAAGACACCCACCCACACATACAACTAAGCATATACAGCATTCAGTCTTATTTTTCACTTGGTATCCCCTGCCACAGTCTTGAAGTTAGGTAATAAAACTTTGTAACACTATATGTTGCATAAAATATCTTGTCTGCAAGAAGACAATCAACACAAGAGTTTTCAGAATAGCCAGGAATTGCTGCTAAAAGAGGGAAAATAAATCTATAGCATAAAAGAATATGTGAGATCAAGTCAGTCTCTTTTAGACATGCACTCAAGGAGCATGTGCTGTAGGAACATTATGATATCTGCACTGTAACAGCAGAGAAGCAGGGGCATTGCAATGTTTCCTAGTAAAGGCCCAGCAGTATATGGGGGTTATCAGTATATGAACTTAGAAGGCCATAGCAATTCCATTAAATGTTTCTGGCATCTTGCAAAAGCTGGGTAATTGTTTCAGATTATACTATAACAGATTACCTAGGAAGCGTAAGAGAATCAAATGTTTGCCTCCCAACTGGCCAAGGTTACATAAAGCAGTCTGGGGAAGGCCACATGAAATCAATTTCTGCTTGAGGGACTTCTAGGTATATTGGAAGGTATTACTTAAAATAAATAGGAGCAGCCAGAAAGCTGATAAATTAGTTTGAGTCAATGATTAAATATTACAATCCAGGGCACTGTTTCTGCTTTAATCAACCCAGATTCTAGTCTAAGCACTGCATTAGAAACACACTGAAGAATGACAAATATGAAACTAAGTAATCTAGATTATACAGATTTTGTCTAAAAACAGTTCCAAAAAGTAGTTGTTCTAAGTCCTGTGCCTGGAAATTTACAGCCAAATATCTATTACCTTATGGATAATTATTCTGTAAAATTGCTTAAGTAATTTGGGGGGCCAAATTAGCAACCTAAGCAGCATGAGTAACATTCTTCAGTTGGCTTGGAATCCAGTCCCAAGTTACTTGAATGTTTTAACTTGATATATCTTGTGACATTAAGAGGCCTTGTGGAAGTTTTAGATTTAAAAAAAAACAACTATAATTGAAATCATTGGTACAATACCTGATTATTCAGGAGCTTCCACACCACATCAGATACTGGCTTTTTTATTCAGTGAAGCAAAAAAGTGAAAAAAGACTAGAGTGATGGTTTATACTTTGATTATGATCTCTACTAGAGGTTCCATGGGCCATATACAGCATAAGGGTTGCAAGCTGCCCATATTTGCTGAATGGAGTTCACTACTTTTGGAATATTTTAAATACAAGAAAAGTTCAGTGTAATTTTGCATATATACATTTTACAGCTTCATCTACTGTGTGTCTGTACATTTTAATTATCGCTAAGCTAGTGTTACTTGAGAACTAAAACATATGAACTTATTTTTAAGTTGACAAAGCAGAAAAATAATGTACTTCAATTGGTAAGAGAGAGGAAGGGGAAGAAATGTCACTAAATGTTGTCTAAATTAGGATAAATTCAACATTTACATTGCCCATAAGTTTTATAATATATTTATATTGGAAGTTCTCAACAGATAGTATACTAAAATGGAATATATTCGAGTTCCAGGATACTTAATGGAGAAAGACCATTCATCAGGCATTCTTAGTTGGGCCAGACATGAGGTACGCTAAAAGAACAACTCATAAGCCATCTTGGCTGCATCAGCTAGAGCTTAGATATCACAATTTCATGGAAGAAATGATGTCTTGACATGCCTGTTTACAACATAGAGCTCCTATATGCCTCTTAAGATAAGACAAAAGTTTCTAAGAGGGAAATGCACCAGTTCATCAGACCCCATAGCTTTTCATGGGGAGTAAGTACTCTTGCTGTGAGGCTAATCCACAAAAGATCCTGCACCTTAAGAAAATACTATCAAACGAGCTGTGGAGGGGGGGGGAGGTATTGTTGACCCTTGAACCCAACATGAGCATACTACTGTCCTTAAATAAACAGAAGCAAAATATTCACAAAAAATGAAAGCATGTTCACACAAACAAAGGAAAAATTATTGCCCTCTTTTAATGTTATAATCCAGAACAAGAAAAAAAAGGCAATAAAGTCAGAAGCAAACACCTTCTATTAGCAGTAACAATTGAAAATCCTATAATTAAATTATGAGATGTGACTGGATTCTGTTTCGTTGAATTAGAAGAGGTGAGTGTTGTATCCTAGTTTAGCACCATTTCATTATTTGCGTTAACAAAGAAAACTTGCATTGATATTCTCCTTTAAATTCTTCATATATGTTAAACTAGACCGCGTACCATGATGGGTCTCAAGTTACAACTTAATTTATACCTTATTCACTTTTCAAATTTCATGAATTCCCACAATGGCATATATCTGTTTCTTCACATATACTTGACTCAGTATAAAGAAGTAACTCAATATAGTTAATGGAACACAGTACTTTATGATGTAATTTATCAGAATTTTCTGATGAGGCATCCATCTGGTCTGCCAGAAAGACAGTTCAATCATAAGGACATCCTTTAATGCTACAGGAAATCAACCTCCACTTATAAATGCTATCCAGTCTGCTTTATCGTAAACAGGATGTCAGTTCATAAGGGCATAATTTCAATTAATGCTGAAGTCATTCAGAAACATGGATGCATTCTATAACTCAAATCCTGTAAAGGGTTCAAAAATCAGATTTCCACAAATTCAGCTGCCATGCTCCTGTACCCAAAACTACGTTTTCCAAATATCTGGCAAATGAAATGCAGAGAGTCTGAAAGTGAGTCAAACAACCATAATGAACCAATCACACTTTCAGTTTGAGAACTGTTTCATTTATGGTACTTAAGCTAGATCAAAGTTATGCAAGGAACATGTCTTACAAACACATCACAAACTTAATCCAGCATACAAGGGGTGGGCAAGTTCTTAATTGCAAAAAATGCAACTTGCAACCTAGTTCCTACTCCTTTTTCATCAACCTGTTCAGCCAGGTGAAACAGAATGCTGATTTTCTGCTGCAAATGGCAGTGAAACCATCAATTTAACATGAGCCACTAAGAAAAATGAGGAACCATCCTGCAGCATAAAGCTGCATCAAGTCACTGTAGAGGGAGATTTGTTACTCTACGTCCCTTTTAGCAACTGTACTCAAGATTGCTGGGAGGAGTTGGGTGGTAAGAGAGAGAATGTGTGAATGTAGGCACATGCTTTGGATGTTCCCAACCCAACGATCAGCAGCCAATGCACTTCTTGAGACAAAACTCAACCAAAGCTCAACCTTTTTCTCCCACTAAGAAGAAAAGAAGATAAATACTAAAAGTTAATGTGACTACAACCTTGAAAACCCTATGGCAGGAATGCAATGGTCAACTGATAAATTAAAAGTATTAAATCTATGAAATTATATTTAAAAATGTAAGCACTGCGTTAATAGCAAACAAGCTTGTAGAATGACTTAGGCTAGGTATAACTGAGAATAATCACTTTAATATACAAAAGATTAATTTCTATACCACCTGAATCTAATGATTCTGAGAGGTATACATAAAGGAACCTCCCAATATACATAGTCAATTAGCACTAAAACAATACAACGTAAGTTGTTATATCCTCCTCCTCCTCAACCAGTTATCAAAGGCCCATTTAAAAAGAAAAGTTTGTGGTAATTTTCTAAAAGTCAGGAATTTACTTACATAATCCTTCTTATGTAATAACAGCCTGAGCTCTCAGCCCCCAGTTCATTGAGCTCTTCATCTGTTAGCTGTGTAGTGTGCCAGGTCGATATGCTAGAAAAGGGCTACAGATAGTGCCTCAAAATTATTAACGAGGAACAGAAAGTTTAATTATATCAGTGCCTTGTTGGCTGCACTGGCTCTCAGTGCAGTTCCCAGCTAAAT
The DNA here is from genome assembly GCF_059951505.1 of Python bivittatus. Classification (NCBI taxonomy): domain Eukaryota; kingdom Metazoa; phylum Chordata; class Lepidosauria; order Squamata; family Pythonidae; genus Python; species Python bivittatus. The sequence continues at coordinate 14,823,238 of NW_028277058.1, read as the reverse complement.
CTGAAATGCTGGTTTTAATCTTTAAAAGGCTATTAGACAACTTTTCTACCAGAGAAGAAGAAGAAGAACAGGAGAAGAACTTCTTCAGGCCACCTTCTGACTCACCTTCCTGCTGTTTCTGTGGCAGTTGCTTATATGATAGCAAGAGAGGAGGACTCTCAATCCAACATTCTCATATTCAGAGGCAGTTAGAAAAAGATAAATGGAGATCACTCTCTTTCTTTTGCTGTTCCAGAGCCATGAATACAGCATAAGAGAAAAGTGTATGTGTGGAAAGAGGTAACTTTGCCAAAGCAGCCACTGTAGCAGTGACAACAGCCATTCAGTCAGAAGGTTAGAGAGGTAACTCCAGACAACCACAAATTCTAATGTACTCCTTCCATGGAAAACAACTCTTTCTTTTCAACACATTTCCATTTCTAATAATAATTTCCAGATCCAACCTGAATGTAACTGTCTGTCTTTTAGCCTTTTCTGAAAACCCACAACATATGCAATTAAAAATATCTCACCTCAACAATATTGTATAGTAATTTACAGTGGTCTCACTTTACATTGTGTATCTTCATTTCAAATGTGTAGCCCTAAAAATACATATTTAAACATACCTGAGTATATCTTAAGCAAAGGAAAAATATATGGGTACAGACTTTGTATCTGACATATCATATATAGTTTTGTATTATGCATCTAAATAAAGAAGAAAAGTAATAAATAAAACTTTGAGATTTCTGAGAACTGTTAGTCATGCTTTGAGAACTCATATTGTATCATAAGAAAAATACTGATATGACAGAATACAAGCATTACACACCATAAGGTACAAGCTAACCCAGTAATATACAAGCAAATTATAATTAATTATAATTGAACAGTCTGGACGAGTATTTAAATAAGTTGAAACAACTGCTCCTCCATGTAATTCCAATAGAAATTTGCTCCTTTAAGATATAGACTCAACTGAAGGGCACATTTTTCTTCCTTTTGTTCTTTCCCATCAATTTTAATGGGTGCAGAACATCAGTCACATCTAATATAATGAGACAAGAAGATGGATGAGTACATTTGAAGCTTCTAGTCACTGGACAGAAAACATCCTGAAGAAATGACTGTAGTAGCACCGGATTCAATGTTGCAACTTGGACAATAGGTGGAACTATATTGCATGATTTGGTATTCATATGGAGGAAAATCCATTTCTGCCACTATTCATCATACCTCCACATATTAGACATTCAAAGACATTTTTCTATTGAACATGATCCAGTAACAATTTTTCATCCAAGGAAGTGAATAAAACCAGGAACAAAGAGGCCTGTGGAGATAAATGGTAAATATACTATTAAATAAAACAGCTTTTTCTAATGTTTAAAGACTTGAAGAGAAGCTATCCAGACTTTGAAACAAATTATATCTATAAACAACTAAATGTTTCAACCATAAAGCTTTACCTATTAAGACAAAAAGTGATCTTTCTTAAAAAAAAAACAACAACCTAGAATTGGAACCCAATGTACTATGTTTCTACTGTTCCTTACAAGGAAGATAAAAGTTAACTATTGCTGCAGATAATGTGACAATCAGAATATGCAGTCAACTGAACAGACATTTATTGATTTCTATCAAAAGTACTATTTTATCAAAATGGTAAGAAATTGTAGAAGTTAAGCTACATTTCTGTTACAATAATTGGGGCTAATCCCCCTGAATACATTGAGAGTAATGTCTAAGTAAAATGCTTTGAAGTGGACTATATAGTAGTTTATTATCAATAAAATAAGAATAGGCTTGTGGCCTCATATTATTCATGCAGCTTTATTTACGTGTCTCAAATTATGCTGGCCATGTTAAAAACTAAATCATATTCTTCTGAAAAATAAAATGCATGCATAATAATGCATTGACTTTTAGCTTGGTCTAATAAAAGTATGCAATATTATCACTGTTTATTGATAATTATTTGTACTGGCCACTGTATGTGTCATTTTGGTTGCTATGGTATCAGATAAATATATTTGATATCACAAAACATGATGGAGTGAATCCAAGTGAAGGCAAGAGAACCACTGTGGCTTTTCAGCTACAGGATTATTGTGGGAAAGTCTGGATGAGGAAGTGCTGTATATGCCATCTTCAGTTCCAGGAAGAAAGCTGGGACCAATAAAAGAAGTAGCTATCCCTGAAAATTGATATAATATAGACATACAGTGTATGTATGTATGTATGCATGTGTATGCATGTGTGTGTGTGTATGTATGTGTATGTATGTGTCTGTGTGTATGAATGTATGTATGTATGTATATGTAAGTGTATGTGTGTGTGTGTGTGTATGTATATATATATATATATAGTGTGTGTGTGTGTGTGTGTGTGTGTGTATATATATATATATATATATATATATATATATATATAGTGTGTGTGTGTGTGTGTGTGTGTGTATGTGGTATGCTGTGAAAAACATCCACAATTAGAACATACTGTATATCTCAAAAAAAATAATACAGATGCCATAAGGTAAGGTATGTGTGTGTGGGTTTGATACATGTATTTTTGATGCCTCCTCTGTTAACATCCAAATTGCTATTGCCAAGTGAAAAAGAGCTCAACCAGATGAACTCTCCCACCTACATGACAAGGGACCAACATTTTGGTCATAGTTAGGAAAAAAAATGCTCACTGTGTTAAGGGTATTTACAAACTGTTATCCCCTCTTATTCATAGTATTTTTTTTTTTTAGAGAGAGAGAGAGAGAGAGGGAAAAGAACTTTAAAATCTTGAGATTTAAAATCTTATTGGAATATAATACAGTCATACTGTTGTACATTGAAGATCATGTTAAACAACAGTTTGAGCTATTTAAATATATTAATGAATTGAAGAGGGGGCTCCTACACTATTGTAGCTAAGCTTCTGATGGCAATTCCGGAAGATATAGTTCATTAACCAAGTAATGTTTGTGCAATGCATAGGAAATGTGGAAAGCTCAATGAAACTTACATTGTGAAATAAAGGAATTTAGCTCAGTGTTCTGTCTGGTATACCTGCATAGAAGATCTCAAGAGTCAGCAAGAACAGAGCAAATCTAACCATGGATTCTTCACTTTGTCAGTCTTGATATTCCCACCTAAGATAACGAAACTATACATACTGCTTGTTCAACAAAAAAACAGCCACCAAGAAAAAAGCAGCTGGGGGGGATTTTAAGTAGCCCCAATAACACTTTTCACTCTAACCATAGTGCCCAACAGAGTTCTTGATGTGCAGTTACCATGCTTGATACATGCTTAAGATACTGTAGAGTGAAAAGGTGCTAAATGGGAATGAGGTGGTGTGTCTTTTTCTACACTAAATATCTCCTCCTCTCAAAGTTACTTTTTAAATGAAAACAGTTGTCAGCTTTTGTTACCACGTGAATGTGTACAATACACAGTTACACTCTCATAATATTTAGGATAACTATGTTTAATTTTCTTTTCAGCTGAATGTGGAAAAGCCTGCATTAGCTTCAGCATTATTTTATTCCAGTGGGTTTCTTCTCATCCTATAAGTATCATAAGTTATTGTTTATTCTTCATGTTGTCTCCCAGCACTCATCCCCTCCCTCCCCCATTACCTTGCTATCATTTTCACCTATCTCTGCCTTAACACACCCTAATTCCTCCTATTTCTTTCTTAACTGGCTCTTCTCGGCCTTTGCAATTGACACTCACCCACTGTTCCAACTCACTCTCCAATTCCACTTATATAAGAAAGGAACCAGTTATATAAGAAAGGAATGTAACCACTTATATAAGAAAGGAATGTAATACGCACAGGGAAAAAAATAAAATAAGACAATTGCAGTTGGGGATGAAGTATCAAACTCAACCAAGAAGAATAAGGTTTGATATAGCAATGTCCTGATGCAATAAACCTCGGATAAGCTCTGTTCACTGAAGCTTATATGGTTAGGAACCAGAGTAATAGAATCCACCAGACCAGATAGCCAAACCTATAGCTGCAGCACAGCCCAATTCTGAATTCCTAATGAATTCAGAGAAATTCGTCATTTTAAACTCTTCCTCTTCTTAAAAGGATTAAGAACCTTGAGAAATCTATGAATCTTCAACTTGGCCTTCTTTATCATTAGACTGGCACTTTTAATAAAGACAAGCACCCTGTCACTGCCCACTGTAATGAAAAGGTAGTTTCCTGTGTCTGCAGAATCCAGAAAAGGTGCACTTCTCCTGAATTTACCTGAACTTACCAAAATAATGTGGATAAGTGTGCATTCAGAAGCAGAACTTAATAGATACCATTGCAAGTAACAAGGATTTTAAATATCTGCATCTGTTTCCTGCAGATAGTTGATAGTATTTGCATCTGAATATATATTCATCTATTTGTTACAACTTTTCACAGGATCCATGACTATCGTTCAGTTGAGATAAAAACCTTTATAGACACTGGTAACATGGTAAAAGAGGGAATATTGTCCTCAAGCAATACAGAAACATCTTTTCTCACCCCCTTTTAGAGCAAAACCAGAAGTTCTATTTAACCTCAGTGATGTCATCAAAGTAACCAAGTAAACTGATTGGCTATATTACCCTTCTATTTATGGATGAAATAATGTTGTGAATTAAAAAGTGCCCCTGAATCAGCAATATATCAAGATTCTGAATAGATTTTAAAGAATTCAGCAAACCGAACTAACATTAGAGTTTTCTCATTTACATACTCTTTAATACTATATTAACCCTCAACCCAGAGTTCTCACTTCCTCAAATTATCCTCCTTCAGACTCATTATGCAAAGATCTAGCTCTCTGAAAAAGGCTCTAATGCTGGGAAAGGTGGAAAGAAAGAGAAGAAGAAAATGACCAGCAGCAAGGTGCATAGATTCAGTTACAGTAGCGATGAGTGCACCATTGGAAGAGCTGAAAGGCCAGGTTAGAGACAGATTGTCATGGAGAAATCTATCTATGTGGTCGCTAAGAGTCAACAACAATGGAATGTAATAATCAATCATCATATTAATCCTATGGCGTTTTTGTTGAAAACACCAACATCCTAGTGCAATCCCTGTTGCCTAAGAATGCCCTCCAAAGCCTTTGCTGCATCCCAGAACCCATGCAAAGTTGCTGCTAAACTGTAAATTTTAACATTGCAAAAGGCAAAAATGATTAAACATATGAAGAATAATTATATTCTTCATATAATTAATAATTATATTAACTTTATCAGAAGTTAAACTCTTAAACTTAATTTAAGAGTGTTTTTTTTCCCCAGCCCCCACACTTAATTTGTTGGCTTGAGTTGTAGAGTGTAGCCTCAAGATGCCACTCAAACTCCAAGGGCAGCCCACAGCCCCAAAAAATGTTGCCTGACCCTGATTTAAGTCCAAGGACAGCTTTATTGTCTGTTGTGCCTAATTCACACAATTATTCATTCTGTGAAGAACTCGCTAGGCTGCTGTTGTCAGCAATTAGATTAGAAATGGTATACAGTAAAAAACAAAGTAAAGTTTTCTTTATTTTAGGTGGTTTTACAGAGTCTGGGATACTGCCTTGAGAGAATGGCTGATTCAACAAATCAGAAAAAAATGTAATAGTAACCAACAAGGACATGTTGAAAGGAATTTGTTCCCATTTTCTGAATGTGTTAATTATTTCACATCTGATACTTTAACTGCAGCATCACATTTCTTTTTAGGTATGACTTAAACAACAAACAAACAAATAGCAAGGGAGAAGAACCTCTTTAGTCTATGTAATTTATTTGAGCCTCACATTTGGCTTCAAATATCCTAAATCTATTTCATTGTTACTGGAAGATCAATGATAAGGCAGAACAAATGGCACTTTCTTGGTGGCCCTGGACTTAACAACACACTTAATTTTATTTTCTTTGTTTCTTTCAGGAACTCAAAAGAACATACAGAGCAATCAGATTCTGTGGGTAAGGGTGGATCTGAATCTGCATCCACCCAGTACTAACTCCACACCTTAATCACTATACCACATCTGGTAAGATTCATCATGTTTCCCCACCTACACATATTTATGTGGAGTCCAATTATCTCTATGTATAGGTAGGCTTTTATGTTTCAAGTTATCCATTTTTAACTGTACAACGTATGCCCAGTACCTCACCTGAACTCTATGCCCCCTAAAACCAATGGCAATAGGTAATAGCAATTCAAACTTTTGTTGCTGTATGGACATCTTGTCACAGTTAATCTAGGAATAAAATCTGATCTCATTATCAGAAGGGGAAGTGAAAGGAGAAGCCCAAGCAATGCATGTTAAGATTGTTTTACTTTTTACATTTTATTGATGTAAAGATGGACAATCTCTTCAATTTCAATGGCTTCTTGCAGCTCTGACCAGAAAATTGGGGATATACAACGCAGTCACATACATGTGCACACATTCATATCCACGTGTATTTGAAGACATAAGAAACCTCTCCCCACCACAATCTTAGTACAGCTGAAATTGTGAAAGAGGAATCGTCCTTTGTATTGCTTTATATTTATTTATTTAAAAAAAAAAATCTAACTCACATTTCATTGATTTACAAAACCCATAAAGCATGGATACCATAAATTCTTTTCACAATAAAATTGGCCTAAAAATTTCCACCTATTCAAAAAAAGGTGTCTGACCAAAACACCAGATGAAAACATCAAAATATCTACAGCAAAGTAGAAAGCACAGAAATACACATTTAATTGAGAGACCAGATGGCAAAAAAACTTAGATGCTCAGCACCAAATAAACTGAACAGGAAGGAAATTCCACAAATGGGATGACTACATAGGAAATGTCCTTTTTGGGATGGTCACATACCAAATCCCTAACAAATACAGCACTCTCAGGAGGACATCCTCAGTAGAACCTAATCCTCAGGCAAGTACATAAAGAAAAAAGTGGGGTCAAATATTTAGATCCAAGCTTCCTCATTCCTCACATCCCTGTATAATCCTGCCACTTTTTTCTAAAATTTCTCAGTCCTCCAAGGTTCAATAAGCATAGAATCTTCTCATTACAGAAACCAGAATATTAGGCACTGAAACTCCACTGAGAGAATTCTCTGGTGGCTTATCTATGCAGAAGATTGATTTTCTTAAAAAAAAAAAAAAAAGTTCTTGCCAATGCCCAGTGATCATAACTCCTTAGCAAAAGCATGGCCCTTCCAACAAAAAGCAGTAGTAGAAGTATTTACAAGTTAGGAGGAGCCAGGAAAGTGAAAATAGAGCAGAAGATTGTAGGTACCCATTTAAAGTCACACCAGTACAGGGCCACATATAGGGGATATACACTTTATAATGCATTATCTTGAAATTTGAAATTTTGATTAAAACTTGAAAACTTGATTAAAATCAGCAGTTATTCATTATGGTGTTCAGAATCCACATTTCCTGTATTTGTGATAAAGATCTCAGTTAACTTATTTTCCTTACAGTTTACATATCTTGGCTGAAAAATATCAGCTGATCTCTAGATGGCAGCAAAGAGAGATATAAAACTTAACTCTTTTCTGACATCTACTGAGTCTCTGGATCTTTGCAGCCCACAGTTTTAATTTCCCTATTATCCTTAGAACCACCTATTTACTCTGATTTTATGCACTATTAAGTGCACCACCCTTCATATTTATTAATGACAATGGCCAGATAGAGAAAAAAACTGTTTTTAAATATAAAAGAAAAAGAAAGACCGCACATAATTAAAGCACTAGAAGATGACATTTGTAGTTCCATTGAAAAAGGTATAGGGGGAAAAAAAAAAGAAAGGAAAAAAACCCAAGATCTTAAAAGCATCCCAATATATCCTCATTTTCTGCAGGACTAAAATACAAGGAGATTTCGATATAAACAATAGCAAAAATGTACCACTAATGTGGAATGCATATGAATATACCATTATTTTCAAGCATGCATATTACCTATGCAAGCTAAAGTAGAAAATATAAACGGGGGTAGAACTGCTTTCTTAAAAAATACTCCTTTAATTGCCAGTTATCCACTTTAGTTATACTGTGGAACATTCTTTGCTGACATCAGTTTCTAGCCAGGAACACTTGCCTGAAATATACTCACATGTGATCACAAAGATGCATAATACTGGATCAAAACCAGAAAGTAGCTGAAAGATCCAGAGAGTGCGACACAATATGGAATGTTATTAGGATTCTCTGTAAATGCCTTTATCAATCAAATTCCCCATTCCCTCCCTCCCCAATCTGAAAGGCAAAAGCTGGGGTTTGACTGCAGTTGCCTTCCTGGAAAACTCAGATTCTTCCAAGGATTATAGCTTATCAGGTAAATACCAGGATTAAAGTGAAAGTGGTAATTCATTTTCCTCTTCTGACTTTTTTAAATCATGAAAGCCACAACTCTGGGAGAAGGGGAAACAAACAAGTAAGGATTAATACTTTGGAAAAGAGAGTGACTTTTGCATGCTGAAAAGGCTTTTGCATTCAATGTCATTTCGAACAAATGTCATAAAATATGCTTGTATATATTCTCTGGGTCCAATGTCCTTTGATGAAATCCAGAGAAAGGTTTCATCTGTTTTCTTATAGCTCTTTGATCTTCAGCACTGTAGTCTAGGATATTTATATTTTGCATTTTTAGGTGTCAAGAGGGATGGGATAAGGGGAGAGCAGTTCTACTTTTCCATTCTTTGTATTATAACTGTTAGGAGAAATCTAATAATGAAATTACTTCTAAAGTGGAGGAAAGTGTTCCACCTAGAGTCCATTTTCTGGAGGTGAAAGCAATGGAAGGGGAAGGTATCTGTTTTGATACGTTATTTGTGAAATTACAAAAGTGCTTGCTACTTCATAGGCTTTTTTTCTCACCTTCAAAAAGCAAATATCCTGTCCTCAGCTATAATTGACAATGTTAATCTTCTTTCCCCCCTCCTCAGCAATAAAAAGAGTCATTTTTATATTTAATTAATGCAGAGGATCATTTTGGGCACTGGCTAATGAGACTCTGATCACATTACACTGGAAATGGGCATTAACACTGCAACTGAGGAGGATGTTTCATGTTTAGAGAATTCACTTTCTAATTAGTTCACTGTGAAATGAATCATGGGAAAAAGAATTTGAAAGGGGGGGTGGCCAACAGACCACCAACATTCTAAGTGTTTTGTCCTTAGTCCTTAGCCTGTCATCAATGGCGCAGTTAAAAACTGGAAGTATTCAGCTTCTGTTAACAGACGTGTCAGAGCAAGGACAAATGGCCAAGAGGAAAGGAACAGATGCTGAAAGGCACTAAACTTTCATCTATCAAATTTTCACAGCAAAAGCTAGATCAAAACAAAATCCACCCAAATCAAATATGGATGCAACAGCACTTGTCCAAAATTACAGTCTGTTTCCCTGCCTCCTTATTTTGATTCCACAGCAAGCACGTTAGCAAATTACAGAAACACCGCTGTTGCTGGTGCGGACACTTAATAAGTCCAGGGTAAATTAAACTCTCCCTGTAAGGATCAAGAGAAACAGTACAAAGGAATGGAATAATTATTGCTAAACGCATCACACACAGAGAAAGTAACTTAAGTCCTATTCAAACAAGCAGTTCAGCTCATTTACTTTTAAAATGACAGTACTTCATTAAAAACAGAGATTTCACAAATAGCAGAAGCTCATCCTAAACCATAACATTTCATTAATAATTTGAAAACAGCAGATACCAAAGACTTCTTAACTCCTAGCAGCTACAAAACCTTTATCAAGTGCAGCTGACAGAACATCCCCTTACCGAAGCAAAAGATTTTCTATGCATGTTGTGGAGATGAATGCCTCTAAGAATTTGACAAAGATAGATGGAAGATTTTTTAAAAAGAAACCTGCAGGAAGTCAATTAAAGCTGAAAATGAACCACCACCACCCAACATGCAAATACAAACAGACCAACATAAACATCCCTCATTTTTATTAAGTGCTTTCCAAACCGCAGCATTCTTTTCGTGGAGCTGCTGGCAGCATCTTCTGCACTCACCTGAGAAACTTCATAAAGCAGTTTGTAGTGTTCCTCCCTTTTCTGAAAACTGCACAGATTACAACCCATTCTATTAAGCAACAGTGAAAAAGCAAGGCTTCTAATTTTCCAAGAACTGAGAGGCAAATGCAGTGACAGGGAAGGACCCTCTGGACTTGTCTACTGTTTTTCATCAGTCACTCCAGTGCAGGAACACAGGCACGCCACTGTTAGCTGAAAGCACAAGCCAGGGCAATGTGTGTAAGCAGCATGCTCTTCTTCCTCTTGCCTAAGTGTCTTACACTCACGTATACACACAGACATACACAGAGTTTCATCTCAGTTCGCAGCAACACTCCCCCCTCTTTGCATCAGTGCACATGACTACACAGATTCCAACTCATGAATATTAATAGGCTCTCATTGATTATTTATGACACAACGTGTTAGCAAGGAAGGGTGTCTTAGCCACCGTTGATAACAGATAAATATTCACTAATTAAGAAGCAAATGTAGTATAGTTAAACAAAATACACGTATCACTAACACCATCGTTTATTAAGAAGAGAGCGCAGAGAGAAATACCTTTTTTAAAAACAGTGTATGTCATTTAAGCTGAGGAATGAAAGGTAATTTTACAAACAGAAATTGTGGGACAACATGCTTGCACCGGGAGAGGTTTCCAACTTGGGCAATGCAGTGATGGCACCTTTTGAAAATAGGTTCTGTTTTTTAAAAGGAAAAGAAAAGATTATTTTTCTTAACAGTTGAAGTAAACAAGGGAGAGAAAGAAAACAAATCCAGATGGTTGTACTCTCTCTTAATTCACTTGGTGCTATCAAATCTGCTGAAATACTAAAATTAGAAAAAACATATTCTAACAGTTATATGTGTGGAGGTTTTATTTAGATTTTTTACACACTATTTGACAGAATATTTCAGTGTCTTCATACAACTGATATTAATTTAGTGCTGTGTATCTGGGAAGAACATATACCAGGTTTCCCAACCTGGGGTCCTCCAGAACAATTAGGATTAGAAATCCCAGAATTTCCAAGCAACATGGTCTTTGCTGGTCTCTGACCTGCCTCAATACTAGAACCCACTGGAGACTGGATAAATCTGAATGGCTCTATCTGAAAATTGCTTACAACAAGTCTCTGATTATTGGGGAATTGTCCTCCCCCAACTTTTTGAGATGCACCATCCAAAATCCCATTCTGTGAGATGCAATGCAGACAGTGAGGGGCGGGGAGAAAGAGAGAGAAAAGAAACAATAAGGAAATCCTGTGCATCTGGACAAACACACTGCAATAAAAAGCATAACCAACAAGGCTCCACAAACATCCTACCCCAAGGCTAAAGACAACAGCCAGGTTTTAAAGATCTGAGCAATATCAGTGAAAATTAAAAGGATCTCTGGGAGAACATCATTCCAGAGGGCAGGTGCCAAGATAGAGAAGGCATGCTTCCTGGGTCCTGATAGATGGTGGATTGAAGTGCATCAACTATGTCCAATCTTACTGGACAGGCAGAAACCATGGGAGATAAGTGGCCCTCTCAGATAACCTGGTCCTCTCTAGTCCTCTATCTACTTAATTGTTCTTGATTTCTGATAAATCAAGGTGCCAATTTAGCTCTGCTGGAGGAAGGTGGATCTTAGCAGCAGATTGGCTAGTGATTCTACAGCATTCCTGATGGGCAGGGATTTCCCCAAATACATTCAGGAAACCATCTGGATCCATCAGATGCCTAGGTCAAACCATTTTAACTGGTTCTCTACCCCTGCAGAAATTGTTAACAGTTGTCAGTATAAATATGACTGTTTTTTAAATATGACAGCAGAGCTACTAGTAGCTCATCCACTTTCAGATTACCAGTAACAGCTGAACAGAATACCAAATCCAAGATATACCTGGGTGTGTGTGTGGGAACAGATATCCAAATGGGACAAATACATGGTTGTCAAAGCAGACATGAAATACAGATTGCCCCAGCTAACTTAGGAGAAAGATGGTTGAGCAGCAGCTTGAACAGTATACTAAAACTTATATTATCCTGGCCACTCAGATACAACAGCAGACATTTAAAACATGCAGAAGGTCAACTGAAGCTTCTGGTAGTGAGATGGGACTCCTATAGACTATGGACACATCACCTACCTATGTTTCAGCCCTAGTCAACACAAAATAACATGGCAGAAAATGCTGGGAGAGGTTAATACCCCCATCCTCTCTCAGGCAAGTCTGTGTAATATATGACAGATGAATACTTTTTATCAAAGATTAAGTTCAGAAAAATAGGTATTTTAGTAGGAGCTGACAGAACATTAAAGGCAGGATTTTTAAGCTGGAGGAGCTACCTTTGCTGCCAATTTGACTACCTTGGTTTCACTGCCACCTGAAAAGAAAGGAGTCCAACTAGTGCTAACTTGTCTTTCCTCGGAGTAGCCAAGATGCAGCCTCCCATTTGCCAAACACTATTTACTCTCAGGTCATACTCCATTCTCCTGTTCCTCCTTCTACACATCTCAGAACATAAAGGTCCACTTAAAATGAACAAAGTGAAGCATCTCTTCCCCCAACTGCCTTCAGTACTCATGCATGGAGAGGAATAGGCTAGCCATTCTTACAGGCAATGACCTTTAAAGGAACTTCTTTGATAGTGATCCTGTTGCCTCAGGGCAGTGTTCCATTTACACACAGAGACCAAGTAGTGGAATCTCTGCAGAATGGCTTCAGTAGGGCCAAATTTCTGCAGTCCCAATTCTGCAAAGCTGGCAGAATAGTTAAATGCTGCCCAAGTCTTATTATGGTAACTATCTTGTATGAAATGATGGTCACCACTTTGGAATTCTGGCTGGTTCAAAAAATAAGTATTCTAAGCCACAATTGCTTAGGGTATCTATAAATCTAGATTCTTCATTGTGGGATGAACATGAATGTGAAGGTACAGTGGTGCTGAAAAATTTATGAACCCTTATGAATTTTCAATATTTCCGCATAAATATAACCTATAACATGGTGGGTGGCAGTATCATGGCTTGGGCCTCCTTTGCTGCCTCTGTACCAGGACAGCTTGCCATCATTGATGGAACCATGAATTCTGAATTGTACCAGCAAATTCTACAGGAAAATGTCAAGGTATCTGTCTGTGAATTCAACCTCAAGAGAAAGCGGTCATGCAGTAAGACAACGACCCAAAACACACAAGTCATACAACCAAAGAATTGTTAAAGCAGAAGAAAGTTAATGTTTTGGAATGGCCAAGTCCAAGTCCTGACCTTAATCCTAGAGAAATGTTGTAGAAGGACCTGAAGCAGGCAGTTCATGTGAGAAAGCCCACCAGCATCTCTGAGTTGAAGTTGCTCTGTACGGAAGAATAGGCTAAAATTTCTCCAGACCAATGCACAGGACTGATCAACAGTTATCCAAAATGTTTAGTTTCAGTTGTTGCCGCCCAAGGGGGCATACCTGTTACTGAAAGCAAAGGTTCATGTACTTTTGTTACACACAAATATGTAGCTTTCGATCATTTTCCTCAATAAATCAATGAACAAGTATAATGTTTTTGACTCATTTGTTTAATTGGGTTCTCTTTATCCAGTTGTGTGGAGAACAGATCACATTTTAGGTCATATTTATGCATAAATATTGAAAATTCAACAGGGTTCACAAACTTTTAAGCACCACTGTAAATGAAGTTATCCATTTCAGTTTATGTGAACATAACTGAAGTTCTCCATTATTATAATATCTTTTCATACCTCCTGATTTCTTTCAGCATCCCAAGATCACACTCAGCATTTTGATCAGTTGGGTAATCACATACCTTTAGATATAATTGACAATTATAGCCAAATAATGTTATCAGATTGCTCTTTCTGGAACACCAATAGGCCTTAAAAGAGCTCTGAGAACTCTGGTCTAATACTGCAACAATGATCATCTGGAAATATCAGGAAAAACCAGAAAATCAAGATTATGGCCTTTGCCAAAAGGCTGAAGCTCTGTTCATGGAGCATTAATGCCCATAGAATAGAACAAGTGACTTGCTTTAAGTATTTAGGAGTAGTCATGCATGCCACTGGTTTGAGGAAAGCCCACTGTGAAGATGCTGCTACTACTGGACAAAGATCTGCCAATGCCATTCTCAAATCTTTCCGTTCCAAGGGAAGATATTATGTTCCACCTGCACTTAAGCTCTTTCAGGCTAAGCCACTAGCCCAGCTCCTTTATGGGACTTTGGTTGGCTCCCCAGCTTCTTGTTTCACCTCCTTGGAGAGGGTACAATCTAAATTCATCAGAGCAGCTCTCCAGATACCTCGTTGTGTCTCCAACACACATTTATGGCTGGAGACAGGTATGATAATCAAAAGTGTGTCTAGCTTCTATAAACCTTTGGGTAAAGCTTAACTTTTATCCTCAAGGCCTAGCACCATTAACTCTCCAGGACAATTTTTAATCCACCTGTATCAAGGCTGTCTTTTAAATCTAGGCTACTCTCCCTCATTGGTTCTTAAGATGGAATATGAATAGGTGAAACAAACCCTGAAGCAAAGGATAAAGGATACGGAGCAGCAAGCAGATCTAGGGAAGCTTCCAGCCTTCCTGTCACCAGTACACAACAGACATATTGTCATTGCTGCCAGCTACCTTACACAGCTAGAAACACCCAGCCATCAGAAAGCTTTCTCTCTTGCCCAATGTCATGCACTCCCCTCTGCAGTATTGGATGGTATATATATATAAAAAATACCATTGGCTGAAAGGCTTTGCTCCTGTGATTCTGGAGAGGTGGAAACTACAGAACATGATCTTCTTCATTGCTCCTTTTATGGACACATTCGAACCAGATTAATCCTACCTCTGATTAGTAGATATCCTGGTTGCTCAGACTCAGCCTATGTCCAGATGCTGCTCAAAGATGAACTGCCTTTGGTTACAGTACACATGGCTAGATTTTGTCCAGCAGCACAGAAGATCTACCAGACCCTGATGGGCCAATTTTCTGCTAGCCAAACACATTTTATGTAACTGTAATTCATTTTAATTTTAGATGTTAACACTTCCTTGTAATTTTAGATGTTATTATACTTTATATAATTTTAGTGTCTACTTTATAATTTAAATACAGACTGCATCCTGGACCTCACTCATAGATGCTAGTTAGGTTGTTTTATAAATGTATTTTAACTTTGTCACAAATTTTATTTCATTTATTATCTATTAAGATAGATTTATTTGTATTCACAAAGCACTCTGCTTGTACTGGTCTAATAAATTGATCTGAATTGAATTTAATACCCCCAACTCAGCACAGAGATTTCTAGCAGTGGCATACAAACAACTTTATATCATGTCCTTTTCAATTGTTGTTGGCAAAAAACACCAGTTTTTATTTCTCGCTGTTCTTTGCAAAAGTCTCCAGTTCCTGTTGCTTTCTGCCCCTCCTTAAGAAGCTATTACTTAGCCTGAGTATATTCTGCCCAATGTTATCAACCAATCTCCATTCCCCCCTTTATGGGGAAGCTTTTGGAGAATGTGGTAGTATTCAGCTGCAGGGATCATGGAGGAAATTGATTATCTGGATCTATTTCAGTCAGGTTTCATGCCAGAGAGACATTGGTCCACTTGTAGATAATCTCTAGAAAAAGCAAGATAGAGGAAATGAAGGCCTTCTGGTGTTTGGAAATCTTATCAGCCTTTGATAACATTGATAATGGTTTCCTTCTATGCTGGCTCTGAGGGTTGAATGTGGAGGCCACTGTTCTAGACTGGATACTTTTCCTTTGTAAATGTGCTGTTCCAGATGGTAGTGGTAGAGGAAGTTGTGGGGTGCTCTCCCCCACCTACTCAACATTTGGTTGCAGCTGCTAAGTAAGATCATGCACCAATATACTCTCTGGTGTCACCAGTACACTGTTGATACCCATCTTTACATTTTGACCCTGGATCAACAAAGTGATGCCATCAAAGTGTACTGTCCAGTATCTGCATGGGACATACAGATTGAGCCTTAATCTCTGCAAGATGCAATCATTCTGGTATGTAGGTAATTTGATTCTGAAGAGATACCATATTTAGTTCTGGATGGAGTCATGCTCCCACACATAGAACTGGATCATCACTTGGAGGTCCTTTTGGACCCATAGCTCCTACTTGATGATCAGATGGTAGATATGAAACAAAATACTGGTCTAGGTTGGACCTGGGCATGATTCAGTAGGTCTGTTCTTATGTTTTTATTTTTCTGCAGTTTTGCATCACCTGGAACAGGAATGCATATTTAATCTGAATATGAATGCAAGTAATCATACAGTATATTGAATCTTTATTTTTAAATATTAAAAAGCTTATGTAGAGCTTGGCAACAAATTTTGCTATTTATCAATTTGATTTTAATGATTCACAATTCTCACCATGTGCACGAAAGCTAGGACACATTTAAAATTAAACACACATCCAAAATGCACTGTGATTTCTCCACTTTATACAGTATATGTTCACTATATACTCATATACTTGATCAGAAGTGGACTTAAAAGAAAAACTGAAATCATGGCAAACCCATGTTCCTTTCTAGACAGCTTTTATTCCTAATAAATATTATCTGACACATTCAATAATTAAATCTTCTTGCTTCTTGTTCTGAAACACCTTAGAGTTAATGGAATGCCAGGTGGATTCTGGTGAAAATGTAATTACTTATAGCCAACAAAATCAGTCAAGTTAATCTTGATTCTGTACCCTAATATGTTTAATTGATAAAGTACTGCTTTTTAAAAGTAGTTTGTAATTTTTTAAAGTCAATACCAGAAAATTAGCCTAATGAGTACTAATTGCCAACAAATCAGCTTTGGATCTAGCAGCACCTCAAATATCACAAATTTAGCATTGCATTTAGATCTATAGTTTTATGCAAGGTACCTATCCTTTCTCTCAGAACAGAACAGACTCCTTTTCTGAGTCTTGATTTTAACTATCAGGTTGGATCAAAGCCAAGTCAGATAAACTACACTGTCAGAACTTCATCCTGGCTTTGGCAGTAAATCTCTCTATAGGAATGTAAACAAACACACATGAGCTTAGCTGTGGAAGATTCATGGAGAAGGCACAGATAGATGAGTAGTTTTTATTGCAGATGCAAAAATGTTCTTGTATCATTAAAGATCATTTATTGCAAAATCTAGGAAACTAGCCATATTTGTATGCCAGCTCCAAGATTTAAACTTTATGTCTTTACTCCTCTCACCCTTATGTGAAAATTGGCCTTTTCAGCCACAGAAGCTGAAGGCACCTACACAGTGTCTGATAATGGCCTTGTGTGGTCTCAGACTCTTGCATTATTATCAGCTTCAGTTGTCATACCACCTCCCTCTCTGTCCTCTCCTCCTGCTAAGGACCAGGAGGTGCCAAAAGGTTTCACTGTCCTCTCCCAAGAAGGATGGTGTGTTCCTATCAGCCTCCAGGAGCAATATACTGTAGCCTGTCCATTTTGCTCATCCTGGAAGGCATGTTTGGTTCCCCATTTTCATGAAATGAGGACGGCCGAGGCTTGCAGATACTGCTTCTTGGTTTGGCTACCTGTATGTGGAACAGCCACCCTCTAGAAATTAGGTTGGCTCCCAATTATTGACTTTTCATAAAATTTAAAAAATTGAATTGTTTTGGAAAGACTGTTATGCCATCAGTACCTTCTATTGCTGATGTTAATTGCTGCCTTAATCTATTTATTTTTATATTTTAATTTATATTATGAATGTTTTATTGTACTTTTATTGTATTGTTGATTACAGTGTGGCTGCTGAGAGCCTGCCAACAGCAAGTGACACATCTCACAAATACATTTTTTTCTGGTTATAGGATAGAGCAGGAAAAGGAGGTCATATGAATGAAGTATTCAGACTTACCAGTCTGGTTTATTTTCCAAACTAGAAATATAGAAGATATAAAAAGAAAATAATTGTGCTCACCTGACTTGGCTCTGAGAGCCTGTGAGAAATCTGAAAGCATTCCACTTTTTGTGGTCAGTTCAGAATGGGAGGATGTGTGTGCTCAACTATTTCCAAGAAATGGCATCAATTTTAAAAGGCTTCTTTAATGGCTAAAATCTACTTGTTAAATACAACATAGTTCCATTTAGCTGCCAAAAGTTATCTAGGGGGAAAAAAAAAAAAAGGGGCACAGAGAGAGCATCCTCAAGCCACCAACCACCCCAGTGCCGGGAGCCCCCACTGGATCCCCATGCTAGTTGGCAGAGCCAGGTCTTAACGCTCCTCTGGAAGGCCAGAAGAGCGGTTATAAATTCTGTTCCAAGGAACAGGCTCTTGTAGAAGTTCCCCCTCACACCCATTAATCAGTGGACTCTCTTTCTGATTAGGCTGCTATATGACGATACAGTCATCCAAATTAGATGTGATAGAACCGGCCATCGTACCGTAGTCATTCCAATCCATAAGGGAGTGAAATAAAGTTGCGTTCTATGTCTCCTGTTGTTTAATATCTATGTAAATTCAGTGGTAGCTGCCTTAACTGAAAAGGAATTCTATCATCCTAAACTTAGTGACAGGCATTTGGCAGTATCCTTGGTTAATGACCACTTGTTCAGTGACTGTTCAAAGTCACAACGGTGCTGAACAAGTGGTACCTATGACCAGACCTCAAAGTTCCAGCCATCGCAGCACCCCTGCAGTCACGTGATTGCAATCTGGGCACTTGGCAACCAGCTTGCATTTACGACAGTTGTAGCATCCCACGGCCATGCGATTGCCATTTGCAACCTTCCCTGTTGGCTTCCCACAAGCAGATCGATGAGGAAGCCGGCAGGTTGCAAGTCACTCAGGTAAGTCTCCTGCACCCAGCAACAGCCACCCCAAGCTTTGTGCTGCAAAGCCCCAGCCCTTTGCACACCCTCCCGCCCCTCAGCAACCACCCCAAGCCTCACTGCCCTTACGCCACACTGCACCAAACCCTCGCACCCTCTCCCACCCCACAGCAGCCACCCTAAGTATTGCTGCACTCACGCTGTGCCTCACCCTTGCGTACTCTCTCCCGCCCCACAGCAGCCACTTACCTGCTTGCTGGACTGCTTGCAAGCTGCCTGGGACTTGCAACTTCCTGCCGGCTTCCCTACCGATTCTGGTTGTTGGAAGCTGACAGGAAGTTGTGAGCAGGTCCTCACTTAATGAACCGTGAACCTCGTTTAACAATAGCAACAGGGACTGCCAGGATTGCCATCGCTAAGGGATGCAGTCAGGTGATATTGTGCTTTATGACTGCATCGGTTAGTGAAGGAAATTCCAGACCCGGTTACCACTGTTAACCAAGGACTACCTATATGCTGAGGATTCAGCAATTCTTGTGCTCACACAGGAGAGCCTCAGGAGAAGTCTGTGGGCCTTAGAGGAATTCTGTAAGAAGGAAGGGCTTACAATCAATCATTCTAAGACCAAAATTATGTTTTTTCCAGGAAGACCTAGTTGCTACAAACACCAAGACAAAACTTTTATTTTTATTGTAATTCTATTTTATTGTACAACTATTTTATTTTATTTTTATATTGTTTACTGTATTTTACTCAATTTCTCCCCTTCTCTGGTTCTTAAATTTTAATTTTGGTGTTTTACGCTGTCTTTGTTGCATGTCATTGCTTCTGAAGTTTTTTTGTTTTGTTTTGTTTTTTACCTTGCTGTCACTGACCACAGCTAAATAAATATGAATAAGGGGTATCAAAGGCTGTTAAATATTAATGAACCTCTTTTATGTAAACTCTCTGAGATCCTTTGATAAACCTATGCGCTTTCTGTAGTTATTCTAAGAGTTCAGAGATGAAGGGATCAGGTAGTGATTACTAATGGTAACAGAATCGTGGACCCAATGTGGGGATCCTTCATTTGTTTGGGTAAAAAAAAAAAGAAAAAAAGGAGATTGGCCTCACATTCATGGATATCAGAATATGCATGTCCCTCTTCTCAAACACATCAGCATAACCAGAATACAGTGGTACTTCTACTTATGAATGCCCCTACTTCCGAATTTTTCGAGACCAGCTCCGGCCCCAAAAATTTACCTCTACTTACGAACTCGCCTCGACTTATGAACCGTATCCGCGGCCATTTTCCGCCTGTTCCACGTGGTCCGCAGCCGTTTTTCCACCCTGCCAAGTGGTCCACGGCCATTTTCCGCCCATTCCACATGGTCCGCGGCCATTTTTCTGGCCGTTCCATGTGGTCTGCGGCCATTTTCCGCCCCTGACACGTGGCCCGCGGCCATTTTTCCGCCCTGCCGCGTGGTCAGCGTCTGTTTTTCCGCCCCGATGCATGGGCCGCGGACGCCGGAATGGATTAACGGTAATTACATTGAACCTTATGGGAAAATTTACTTCGACTTGTGACCAACTCGACTTGCGATCAGAGTCACGGAACGGATTAAGTTCGTAAGTAGAGGTACCACTGTATTTTGTCAGTAAGCCATAGAGAAGTTCTTGCTGTTATGATGAGCAAAGCAGGGATTGAAACCCTGAGCAAAGCAGGGATTGAAATCAAATGTTTTCTTGATCCCCATGGATATATGAAGTGTAAATTTAAAGCCAGTCCATTCCTCAAATTACTGGAAAATGTCATATGGAAACTAAACATAGTTGTGGTTTATGGTTGCACTTGATAGTGCAGGTGGGAGCAAACCTATGTACTCTGAGATGGGTCCAGAACATAAAAAATTGCCATCAATTATTTCCACAGTCACAAGGGGTTTGACAGACTGAATGGACAAGAAATATTTGCATGAAATGAAAGAGTCTATAAAGTTACTTATGGTGCCAGAGTCTACTAAGTTTTAAGGCAGGGCCCAAAGTGTGACAGAAATGACTAAATGTAAATAGTCATTGCATTGCAAGTCTGGGTTCCAATTAATTTGGGATATACCACCTCAGCCATACTGTATTAGGTTCAGACTAAGTTGTTTCCTGACAAATCAGATTTGGAATATTTAGGGCACTGGTTTGCAACAAGTCCCTTTTCCCCACAAGTATGACATTTTGCTGATATTTGGAGGGGGATGGAGGTGTCACTGTGGCATTCCAATGCAAAATGTCCAGGTTCTCCACAATATATGCTGGTATAGCCTTTCTTGGACAGTCAGTAGGACTCAGTTTGCTCCCAGTTGTATGTGTTGAACATCTGAAAGTTCTGGTAAGCAGGAAGAGAAAAGGAGGAAAAACAAAAGAGAATGAAGGTATCTTACTCTTCAGCCTATACTTGTATTCCTGTACTGCTTATTCCTTTATTCTCCCATTGGGCAGAATTGTACAGAGAATGTCTGGGGCTGACAAATAAGCTCATCTCATATTTCATCAGATAGATTGGTCAACTGAGCCTCTTTCATTTCAGCCAACATCCTGACAACTGAAGGTCAGCAAAACACACTTATTTCTTGGCCGGCAGTCACCTTTTTATGAAAATGACAGAATTAGCCTTCAGAGTATCATGAAGTTGGTGTAGTTGTTTAAGTCTACGTTGTTCTGTAGCAGAAGGGGGGGGGGGGATTGCACATTTTGCAACTTCTTCTATCAACAAGTTATTAAAAATCTTATATAGGAGATTAGTCTATGGGGAAATCCTTAGGTCATAAAGAAATATGAAACTCACATTTAGGAAGGGAGGTAGAAAATTTGAAGGATTCTCATATTTGTCTGGCATGGAGGCTAGTGTTCTGAACTGGAGAGCTGCAGCTACTGCTGACCCTGTGGCTGCTGGAGCTGGATAATCAAGCATGGGGTCTGTCAGTTTGAGCAAATTCTGCCCCACTTGCTAGGTTAGTGCTTCACTTAGTCAGCTGGTCCATTTGAGTCACCAAATGGTTCTGGTACTGGAAAAGGGCATTAGAGATCTGATTTACAAGAGGATTGGGAGCCATACTTTTAATCCTGGAGACTAAAATGTGTCTTCTCCTCCCATAACATAGGAGAAGGAAGGAGTAATTGATCTTGCTGTCAAAGCTTCACCCTGGGCATGGCAATAAATCTCTTTTTAGGAATGCAAAAACACTTATGAGCTTAGCTGCAGAAGATTCAAGATGAACCTCTGATAGATAAATTGCTTTAAATGCAGATGCAAAATAAGCTGCTAAAATGTTGGAGTTCAGCTACTGCAGAATCTAGGAATCTAGCAATATCTACATGGGTTTAAACTTGCAGCTTTTTTTGCCCACTCTTATGTGATAAGACTTTTTTGCTGCCTGTTCTTAGTCCTGGATATTAAGGGCATGTAAATATTGTTCTGATAACATCTTGTCTAGCCTGATATTCTTCAAGACCAGTCTTGTCAATTTTCAGCCTTGACAGAAATAGCACCGTTGCTGTCATTATGGAATATTAACAAAAATATGTAAGAATTACTAAATAATTCAGAAATATACTGTACCAGTTATCACCTGCTTTAATAAATTAGCTAGTTACAGAAAGGTTACTTATAGAAGGTCACAGCAATAGACCTGCATTCCGAACCAATCATGTCACTTCCAAGTGTCAGGAAAAAATCTGTAGGCCATGGGCTCCAACAATTTGTTTGCTTCACATTCCCTATTTTAAGGAATGCTCTAATCTAGGACACTGCTTTTCAAGAAGCTATAATTGCTCACACAAATCTAACTGTCCATGCAGCTTGAGCATCCTTAAGATGTCCATAGCTAATGTTGGTGTTAAAAGCAGAATACTTGATCTGTGATGACTGGTTATTAAAACTGTCAGTCAGAGAAAGGTAACTAAGGTTTAGTTTAAATTCCAGAGGGAGTGGCACTGAAGATATGGGATTTGGGAGGTGTGAGTAGAAAAATGGGTCTGAGAGAAGCTCAGAATCCTAGCCTGAGGAAATTCTCTAACTGTCAGAGTGACAGGTTTTGAAATGTCTGTTTATTGCCAGAGAAGGCAAGGATTAGTTGCTTACGATTATTTGTTTAATATAACTTACTAAGAGTCTTATTCATTTATTTATGACAGTTTCTATGCTGGTCAATTCCTGAAGGCTTTGAATTATACTCATGAATTAGAGGATTAAAAACAAAACAATCAAAATCTTCATTGCACCAAACATCCTCTAGATGCACCACCAAATGGAGTTAAATCCGAAAATGCTCTTATGAAGAGCCATGTCTTCATAGCATGTCTTCACCAGTTGGGAGCGGGAGGTATTGGATGGCACAAAAGTGGGGGGGGGGCATCAGTGAGAAGGCTGAACTGCAGGGTCCCTGTACATGAGGGGAGCCTTTTGTTCTATATCCTTTCCCAAAACAGGAGAAAAGCCACTACAGTTTGGGTGCAACATAGAAGCAAATATATAATTTATTGTGGAAGTACCGTCTCCTGGTTATATCAATATAGCATCATCTTTGATTTCTTCTCTGAATTCAATTCAGATTTATTAAAAGTTTAGCCACTTGTTATGACATAAAGTTTACATAAAATGTGAAACAATCACTGCTATAGAATAAGTTAAGGAGTCGCCTTTGCAGGTAACTACCATAACCTTTATTTAACTGGATCAGTTTTAAGGTTGCCTGGTGCCTTAAGGATATTTTCCTTCAGTGGAAAATATAAGTGGCCCTGAAGCAACTAATGAAGCACATATTCCATCTGGGATTGGTATTATATAGAAAATCATTTGATGAATCCTATCAATCACTACCTTCAATAAATTAAAATCTGTGGACTGTAAAGCATGGCAAAATTATATGAGCTTACATTAAGCAGGGACCCAGCTTAGCCTTTTTTTCAGTCTACCATGGAGAACTCTAGATACTGTGATGGTCTACCTGTCAACTCTAAAATTATGAAAACAAAGAAACAACAACAAATCCATTCTTAGCTGTCAGGATGATTCAATACAGGTGCATCCCTGTAGAGAATATGAAGTGGAATAGGCCAGGACTGCTTTCCAAAAATCATGACTAATAAGTGACTCCTCTTTGAAGTACTGATCACATTTGGATATTCATATATTTTATATGGAATAAAATTTAAAAATGAGAGTCTACAGAAGGAGTAAAAAAAATTCATGGATGACAAAGAAGAAACATCATTAATACATAATATAAATTAAAAGTTAGAGTTTATCTGTTCACAGCATATTAAGGTAATTTGATGAGAAACAGAAAACATCTTAGCTGCTACTGAATTGTTAAGTCTCTTTTTATTGACAAAGTAAAAAGCAGCTTCCAAATTCATAAAAGCACATATTAATGTGTATAGGCAAAGCTAAACAGCGATTAATATTATATTTTTCCCAAAGCCTATTGTTCAGGGGGCAAATATAATTTGTTTCTAAAATGAACTTTCTCTACAATCCTCCAATTTCTCCAGAGCTTGGCCAGGATATCCAACAGACAAATAAGGCAATAATTACCTGGGTTTTGCTACTCTCTTTTTTTGAAATAAAGATTAATGCACCAAGTATCCAGCCAGCTGATAGCACACAAGGAACAATGCCCCATTCTACGAAATGCTTTAATATCTTAGCAGGTAGCATATCCTCCCCAGAGGTCTTAGCCAAACTCAGAGTTAGCAAAGTTACTTCTTTTAGTATGTCTTGTTGTATTTCATGGCCTTGGTGTATGTCCAATTCCACAGTAAGGACATTTATATAAGCTTCTAATATCAACACTAATGTTTTTTTTTAAAATGTATTGCCCACTCATTAGTTAAATTTGGGCTTTCAAAAAAGTCTGTTGAATTTCCTTGACTATGCTAACAATGCAGAAACAATTTCAAATTAAGTTGTATACCACTCAGGTATAATGATATTGCTGTCCCATTTTAATGGAATGGGAATAATAGAAAGAAAATGAAGAATGATGGGTTGGTATAAATTTCACAGCCTACTGTGAAACATGGACAGAAGGGAAAACTGACAAGGAGGTCTTGGCAGATTTACAGATCTAGTAACAGGAAGTGAGATAAATGGAGAACTATGGAGTAACTGACCTGCTAAATTTCTAGATATGCTGAGAGAGAAATTAAAGAAAAGAACATAAAAGAACAGAAGATTGTTATATGCCATATTGCTAACGTCTTCATTTTGATTCTGTGAGATATCTTTTCTGTTTTATATCTGTGATATAAACTCCAACTTTAGAAAGAAATTCCTACTTAGGAAGTCATGCCTTGGAGCAGCAACCCTATCAAGTACTGTTATCTCCCCAAATAGGTTGTTCAAAAACAAGGTGCAATAGATTGGGTTTGTAGTAGCAACTAGGAAAAAAATAAAGAAAATAAACCACCAGTATTTCTTTCTGAGATTCAAGTTAATTGTCCAAAAAAGTAATAAATCTCCTGAGACAAAGATTTAATTTTAAAGCTAAATCCTACCTAGTGCATATCAGTGTTAATCCTTCTTTTCACTACCATAAACAATATAGACAAATATATAGATAGATGCCTTTGAGTCTGTCTGTCTGTCCGTCCGTCCGTCCGTCCGTCCATCCATCCAGCCACCCACCCACCCACACATATACACACACCATAAAAATGGCTTAATTTCACTATACTCCCAATATATAAAAAAGGAGATAGGTTGACCCCACCAATTACCGTCAAATTATGCTTATTTTAAGTATATATGCCATAAACTTTTGGATGGGCTGCAGTCTGAGAATGGAGGCCAGTTCCAGGTCTGGATATTCAACAATGAACCAATTTTTGATTCTGTGTGATTTAGCAGAAATATAATGGTGTCCCAAGCAGAACCCTCTAGATCGCCTTCACAGATTCAAAGATGGCATTTGAGTCTGTAACCTGACTCAGGTTTCTCAGAAACTCTTGAGAAAATTAGAGCCGTCAACAATTGATGGTTGTTTCCTCACAATGACAATACAGTTATACCATACAGGTCAAGGGTAAAAGTGATGGGGACACAACAGAGCCTATTTCCACCTGTAAAGGGATCAAGCAAGGATACATACTTGCCCCCTTACAGTTTTTTGCCAACCCAGACTTTCATCCTCCCTGTCTTGCTGAGTGCCCCATATCTATTCTTTTGTATGTAGATGATGCAACTATTTTCTCTATATGAAAAGTCAAGCTGTGCTTTAGAGCATTATCAGCCTATTCAGATACAGAACACCTCAAAATAAATAATTCAAAAACAAAAGGCCTGGTATTTCCAAAAAGACACTTTAAGCCCTTAGCTAGATGATTGATAAATGGAAGGACTATCAAGCAGGTGAAATTTTTCAAATATTTAAGTTTCTGCTTCCTATCCTCTACCTACATATACTAGATATAAGGGCATCTCTAGCAATTACAAACATTGCAAACCAGCTTGGGAATGATTTTGTTCCAGCTGCCATTAATTTGGGGTATGTTGCTCTGTGGTTCCCAGGTATACGTCCATAAGAAGATCTCAGTCTTTGACTCCATATAAGCCAAGTTTCTAAAAACAAAAGTATGCATCCCTCACTTGATTTCTAATGCTGTAACACAATTAGAATTGGACTGTATCTCTTTTGATTCCATTCAAGACAATGTCATTTAAGGTCTTGGGCAAAGTGAATCCTTTGGCAGACCTCTTGGTTCATCTTATCCTGAATGACAGATTTGTATCTACCATGCAAAGGCAAATTGATCAGGACCTGATATACTGTAGTTTGGCAATACAAGCTTTAGTTACTTTAGGCCTTGATAAAACCTTTGCGGAACTCAGGTCTGGGATTTAGTTATTCAGAGATGGCTAAACTTGCCCATCCTCCTGGATGCTCCCTAGCTATTTTTTTAAGATCAGAGATTTTCTCTCTGGCCTGAATTGATACTCTATCTGTTAGGGCAACAATTAGAAGATATTTCAACCCCTCATACAAAAATCGTATTCATATATGTTCAAATATGAAGGTTGAATCCATATCCTATGTTCTATTAAAATGTTCCTTATATACCCAATGGTGATTAAAATTTATAATCCCAATTATTACAGAGTAATTTTTCTCCTGTTAAGGAGATCAATGCTTTTAAATGACCAATTTCTGAATGTATCAAGAGTAGCAAAATTTTTATTGGTGGCTGGTGCCTTCCTCACAGGCTTTGATTTTAATTTCCTTGTAATTTATATATATGAATTTTTAAACTGCTGCATATGTTCTAATGTTTGTTGGTTTGGCTTTGGTAAATTAATAAATAATAATAAGCTGGCAGGGTTGGGCTTGGCAGCTCAAAGTAATGTAGTGCAAATTTAAAGAGAAATGTGTAATGGACAATATATGAAAATGTAGAATTAAGATATTTGATATATAAGATAGAATGGATTTTCTCCAAATGCTTAAATCTGAGGCTCACTGACTTTATAATTAGGATAAAAATATCTGCATACATATACTATGCCTCTATTTTTTCACAGATGCCAGTTAAACTTTCTTATTACTAGTGACATATGACCACTGCAAATATAATCCTTGAATATGTGTTTGCACTATGACAATTTTACAAGAATGTTCAGATGAATACAATTTGAATTTAAAATAGAGAAAATAAACTGACTTCTTTTGTAATGTTTTGTGAATGCTAACTATAGTAATACAACAGCAACTTCTACATTTTTATCCTAATTTTTGGAATATGAACACATTAGCACAGGATTTAATTTAATTTGTATCACTAATCAACGAATAAAAGAAAAATACATAATTCAATATATAAATTAATCAGAATGAGTATAGCAATTTATGAAGCTCAAATCTGGATCATGCTTTGGTGCATTCAAACAAAGCAAGACCATAAATCACCTGTAACCAGAATTCTTACTGGTTCCACATAGCCTGGGTTACTTTGAATAGCAACAAATTTGGATGCCAATTTTATTTGTTATAAATCTTATATATCTTACTAACAGATTTTGACCAAAGGGACACGCAAATACAAAATGCAGGAAACAAAACTGAAAGCAGTGCAACTGCCACATGTAATATGCTTTGTTTTCCATGCAGAACATTTTACTGAAACTGGTACATAAAAAGAGAAGCTCTTATACATGTAGTTAATGTTTTTAAATATTTAAAATATTTCTAATTTTTTATACATATACAATTAACAAAACAATCTTTAAATTATAAAAAATAAACTTAAAAGAATTAGAAAGGAAACATTTCCAAACAAACTAAAAATACAAACTCAGAAAGGAAAGAAAAGGAGAAAAAAAATCTACCTTATATGTTATATTTATCAGTAGTCACTGGTTTACTAATAAATACACCACTATAATATAACCAATATAAAATATTACTGTAAAATATCACTAAATCTCTGACATACAGGTAGTCCTCAACTTACAACCATTTGTGTAATGACCATTCAAACTTACAACAGCACTGAAAAAAATGACTTATGACCGGTCCTTGTGCTTATGACTGTCACAGCATCCCTGCAGTCATGTGATCAAAATTTGGGTGCTTGGCAACCAGCATGTGTTTATGATAGTTGCAGCATCCTGGGGTCATGGGATCGCCATTTGTGACCTTCCCAGGGGGCTTCCAACAAGCAGTCAATGGGGGAAGCTGGATTTGCTTAACAACTGTGATGTTTCACTTAACAACCGTGGCAAAAAAAGGTCGTAAAATTGGGTGTGACTCACTTAACAACCGCATTGTCTAATGATGAAAGTTCTGGTCCCAATTGTGGTCATAAGTTGAGTACTATCTGTATTGCTGTATTGTTGCATCCTTTGATTAGTAGAAAATACTGCCTTTTCTAAAACAGATAAATCACACTATTCCAACAACAGTTCTTTGAAATCTGGAACTGTCAGCCTTGTAGGTAGACCAGATAGGAAACATGACCAGATAAGCTAATTCTATTTTATTGTAAGTCTACATTAACAGAATCTTGCAAGTCTGAAAGTACAATTCTCCCACCATCTCTTTTACAGCCTGAGAAACTAGGGAGGGTTCCTTCTGAGCCTTTTGCCCCCCCACTATCCAGCTGCAGGCTATGCTGTCTCTTATCTGACTGTTTCCTAGGCAGCATCTTCACCCTATCTCCCAAGCTCTTTCCCACATACCATTGCAGGAATATTATCACCTTTCCAATTTTTCAATGATTCTTTTAGCTACCCCCCCCCCCATGCTCGATACAACTATAATTTCTCATAAACAGTCAGCTTCCAAAGTTCTGGTATATATGTGAGGAGTGAAGTTGCAGTTGCTGCCTGCACTTTGGAAAGGTAAGCTGCAGCTGGGCAGAAACACTTCTCACCCCATTTTCCTTGTTTCCCTGACTACTCACAAGCGTCCAGACCAGCTTTCCCACTGCCTAAGATAATGAGCCACACCCTGGTGCTTTCAAGGACATGCCAGTGTCCAAAAGCAGCCTCAACCCCACCCAGGATCTTAGCTTAGAAAAGCAAACATTAAAACAGGGTGGGGGAGGAGGTGTGTGTGTAGAGGGTGTGTGTGTGGAGTCCTTGGGGTTCTCTGAGCTTTCATCATTATGGGTGATGAAACATTTGCAAGAAAACAACCAAGCTCAGAGAACCCCAAGGACTTCACAGTTCAACCCTGAGCTACATATATTCTCTTCTATGGGTGTGTGTGTAAGTGGAAACATGACAAGCAAACAGCCTACAGACAGGGAAGTGGAGGCAATGTCTATTATTGTAGCTATTACAAGCAGGCAAGAGGACTAGTATTCAACTGCCAAGTCCACAGGTTGCAGTGAGCAGCTTATCTTGGTGGGAGTCCTGCCTGGAGTTTTGCTGGGAGCTCAGTAGCAACCAAAAGAGGAACAAGCACACTAAAGCAGTACCTTATCTCAACTACTGCAAGAATTTATGGAAAAAAATTAAAGGTTGTATGCCGCTCTACAGACTTTACAAACTTTATATATTTATACAGATTTCATGCATTTTATAGACATTTGCTTGAACTAAGTATTAAAGGACTGGGTGTTAAAGACATGTTTACATGACAACATCACCTTGCAAATCCTAGATGGGTAGAGAGCAATAGTCTGGTGTTGGGG
The DNA here is from genome assembly GCF_059951505.1 of Python bivittatus. Taxonomy (NCBI): domain Eukaryota; kingdom Metazoa; phylum Chordata; class Lepidosauria; order Squamata; family Pythonidae; genus Python; species Python bivittatus. The sequence continues at coordinate 14,793,259 of NW_028277058.1, read as the reverse complement.
AAGGCGTGTTCTGCAATAAAGCATTTTGTACAGATTTGCTATGCTGTGGAGTGTCCAGTCCCTGGATAACAAAGAACCCTCACAATATAGTCCAACATCACATTAACATCTTTAACATTTAAAGATTTTCCCATAAATCTGCTTATATACATTAATATACTATCCCAAAAAGATACCAAATGATCACATAACCAAATCACATGGGTCAGTGGACCTTCAAATTTTTTTACCTCCAACATAAAAAATCTCATATCCATCCTTTCAAATACATTCTTTGGGGAGTCCTAAATACATTTTTTAATGTATCAACTTTAATCTCAGATCTGTTGATACCTTTTTAAGGACATGAATCCGTTGATGGGGCTTTATCGAAGATTCCAGTTCTTTAGTGCATGTTTAAAATATCCCAGAAATGTCTACTTTAAAAATATTCTTGAGTTTTTAATTCTGTCATGGATTCCATCAAGAGAACAGGTACCTCTGAGGCAGCTAAAGTGGCCCATATTGATCGATTAGAAAATGCTTAATTTGAAGATACATCCACTGTTGTGAATTGGGAAGACCAAATTCAATTTTAAATTGGGAAAAATGCTTAAAATAGTAATTACATAATAGCTGATTTAAAGCCATGATCCCAGATCCACCCAAACTTTCCAACAGAATGATTTACCACCAATTTTCAGTATAGAATTTTCCCAAGGAGTTAAATATTCATGAATCTCATCATAAAAATTCAGTCTATGGCCCAAAGATTTCTCACCACATGCACTCCTGAAAATAGAACAACTTTTTTATGTTTGCCACGATTGCAAAGGAAATAGGTAATAACTTTCCAACATAGCCCATAAAGAGTAATGCTCAGCAATATTTTCATTTCACATGCAGGTGGCTAATAAAATATTGCCCAATGATATTTTTGCAAGTCAGATGAATTAAAGCTACTTTCCTCAAATGGTAGTCTCAATTAAGCTAAGGAAAACCTTGGTGGTCCACTATCCCAAATAAAGTTCCAAAATAACTTATTAATCTGAAGGAAATGTTTATTTGGTATCAACATAGGAATACCTCTAAGACCATAAATCAAACAAGGAACATCTTTTTATAAAAATAAATTTTTATCATTGTTGTTAGCTGCCCAGAGTGTCACAAGATGGGTGGTCATATACATTTTTTTAAATGAATAAATATCTTTTAATAACACTTTTACACCACAAGCTTAAAAGAATTTTCTATGAACAGCTAATTCAATCCTTTTAAAAAGTTTCAACGTATTTATTTCAAAAAGTTTAGAAATATTTTGGGGCACATAAAACCCTAAATATTTAATATTATCAGTAGAAATCACAAAATCCAACTCTTTAGGTAGTTATATTAAGATCTTAGGGTCCAAGGAAACTAAACAAGATTTATTCCTATTTATCTTATAACCACAATACTTTCCAAAATACTGTACTACCTTTTAAAATTAGGCAAAGAATAAAGTACTGATCCAGAATTGCCACAGCACACAAAAATAATTTATACTCACATCTCACCAATATAATAACCTTAATATCTAAAGATTGCCTTACCATGTTAGTCAAAGGTTCAAGCATTAAATTAAATAGCAACGGCAAAAGTGGGCAGCCCTGCCAAGTACTGCATTGTAACTGAAAAGAGTCTGAAATAATTTGATTTGTTTTAATTCTGCTGCAAGATTGCAGACAGTAAATCTCAATCCACTGGAGAAAGTTCCATGGAAAGCCGTATCTTATTATCACTTGCTTTAAGAATTTAATCCAAACCAAATCAAAGGCTTTTTCTGTGTCTAAAGACACTAATACAGTAGAGTCTAATTATCTTTGACTATAGCCAATATATCAATTAATAACTGTAAATTCTCTGATACTGATATTTTTGTTAAACCCCAACTGGGAAGGAAGAATTTTATCTGTTAAGATCTTCTGCAAGTATGTAGCCAGTATGGTAATTAACAACTTAGTAACCACGTAAATTAATGAAATAAACCTATAACTAGCACAAAATTTAGGATCCTTATCTTATTTTAAAATCAATCTTATATTTGCCTCATAATAATCAACACAACATGTTTGTGTTATAATTGTACTGTTTTTCCCCTTTTTGTCTTTTTGTCATCTTTTTGGTTTCATTTTTTTCTCTTTGTTCTATTAAGTGAGGCAAAGGGAAGGAAGGAAGGAAGGAAGTTAGTTTAACAAGTCCTTTCATATTAGGAAATAAATTAAAACACAATCCAGCAATTCTTATTCAATATGTAGTTCAAAGAGATATGAATTATTAAACAGAGTTCCTGATTGAGCAATTTCATTTCTACGTCACTTCTAATATCATGCCACCTCAAAGCATAGAAGCAACTACAGAAAGTACTAAAACTCCTGAAAGATACTGTAAAACTTAAACTACTCTAATTCAGAAAATGACTTCTTCTTTCTATTTCTTTTTATTTGTTCTTTTTGCACTTTTGTCTTTTCTTCTTTCTCTTTCTCCTCCTTTCTTCTTTTCGTTTACTTTATATTAGTTTTTGTTAGTTTTTATCTGCTTTTTAAAACTTTTAATAAGATTTATATTACAAATGCAGAAAATGACTTTGATACACACAAAATTAGGATTCTCATATTGTAAGATGCAGTAGCTTATTTTGCCATTGTTGGCAAACTAGGATACAGTCAGGATTGTCTATGTAATTCTGGTTCAATTTTATTTCAATATAAATCTTCAATATAATTTTTGCTTAATTAAGGTCATGTTGAGCTTACATGTCAGTCAGAAGATTCCCAGAGTATTCACTTGATAATTAAAAAGTGATAACAAAGCTTTACAGCTGTAAAAAATTAACCTTACTGTTGGGTAGCTCAATCTTGCAAATGTTTTACATTAAATATTATATTCTCTGTACGAGTGGCTTTTAAATACTTGTATATAAGAAACAGTTTTCATGTCTAACTGTCCATGGAGAGGAATTTAATGCATGCAACCTTCCTAAAAGAGCCATTGTGTGTCTTATTAAGAGTGTCAACTAATGAGAGTAATTAGACTTTGAGTCTTGGAGTACAGAGCCTTTTTGACAGTGACCTCCCATTTATGATCTCTGTTCCAACCCATTTCTGCTTGATTACAGATATTTAAGCACGCCCTAAAGACTCACTAGTTTATCTCAATTTATAATTAAACTAGGTCCACTGTGTATCTCGTGCTCTGTGGTTTTTACTGACCTTCTCTTTTTATCTTTATTTTAATATGTTTTTTGTTTGGGGGCTTTTTGGATTTAGAATATACATTTTGGATGTCTTTCCTTAAAAGGAAGCTTAAAATTATTATCTGATTTCTGTAAAATCCAATGTAATTTGTACCATAGTGTGTTATTAACATGTGACAGCAAATATTTTTAATAGAAACACTATCATGCAAAGATTTTAATTGGCAGCTCTGAATTACTGATGGGATTCTGCTTCAGTAGAATGTCCTAACATTAAACAATTAACTGTATTTACGTTCATAAAATATTAGGCAGCAAGCCAGCCCTTAGTATATGTGCACATAAAATGCAAGTCAGTGGGTTCAACAGTAAAATGAAATGAGGTCTTAATGAGGTATGTACAACTATCTCTTGGTTCAAAGAGGCAGTTAATAGAATGACGTGCCTTGATGGTTTCAAATGAAGAAACAAAGATACACCTAACTGCTAGTTTGGGGCAAGGAATAATTACTTTCAGAGCAGTGTTCCCCTAACTTTTGGCTATTATAGTACATTTTCTGGTAAGAGACTCTAAGGGCAAAGCAGGGCATGACAGAGGGAAGAAAAGTAAGAGACAAATATATTGGAGTGGGGGGACTAGGAGATTTAATTAAAAAAAAAAACCCTAAATATAGGGTTGCATGAGAGAAAACGCAGTTTCTAATTTAGATATAAAACTTATATCAAATTAGCTTCAGGAGTAAGTATGAAACTCAGCCATTCGACTATGTGTTGAGAATGTACAGGCTTACATGACTATGTGTTATGTAAGCCTGTTGTCACCATGGCTTACATAATGGCTGGTCACATTATACCCATACTCTTTCAGACTCTGGAGGTGATTGGGAGAAAGGGAAATATGTTAAGATTGGAGAGGATTTGGAGAAGAGGAAGCTGAGGAATGGGGGATCTATCTAGCTGGCAGCTAAAGATGCTACATTGATTAGGCAGTTCCAGTGGCTGGTAAAGATGGACTATTGGTCAGGTGATTTCCATCCAGAGTAAGATTGGCTAGTAAATCTAAAATGGACTGGACAGTTTACACTAATAAGGATTTATATGATGCTGAATGAGACAAGGAGAAGACTTACTGAAGTGTCAAGGGCATGATCCAGGGAGAAGAGTGCTGAAGGGGAAAAGCCTTGTGGTACACTCTTGGGCCAAAAGACAGATGGGAGAATAGAAGATCAAAAGTTTAACACGCTGAACATCACCAGCCTACCCAAGGTTACCTGTCAACTTTGCAGAGTATGAAGGATGGCAACTTTGCAGAGTATGAAGGATGGCAATTTGCCATCTGTCGATTAATTTTGTAAGTCCTTTCCTTAAACTGAGATAGGTAAATAGGACTAGTCCTACTAATTAGTGACAGAGAGGGATGCTTAAAAGCTAAGTACATATGCTAGGTTTGTATCAAGAAGTGTTAATATATGCTTGTTTAAAACACTTTTGAAAATTCAAGGTAGTCTACAGGGAAAAATGGGCAAAGTGCAAACTGCTTTGCTACTGTGTTTGTTACAGAACAGGGCAAACTCCCCACAGAAAAGAATGCAAACTAATAGTAGTGCTGAAACTGATAAAGTGAAAGTGGTTATCTGGCTTGATAAGGCTTGGCTGATACCAAAATTGCTTTTCTCTACCTCTGCAAACTGAATAAAAGAAATCTGTGTGGCTCTGCCTCTTTTAGACTCCACAAACCCTTAAACGTTCCCCACCACACCAATATACTGCTGTAAACTAAGCATAAGAAAACTATTTACTAAAGCTTCCCAGGGCATTTCCTGAAGTCCATGAAAACTTGCTCATCCAGAATCAGTTGGCAAACAGATGGGGGCAATGCTACATCACAAACCACTCCTGGCTACATTATTTTTGTAGCCAGGTGGGGTAGATGACCTCAATATTACAACAAAGAGGTGAGTGTGAGAATGGGAACTAAGACTGGGGGTGTTGAGGGGGAGGGGAGAATGAGAGAGAGAGAGAGCACTAATGTAGCCAACCCACAGTCTCTCAGAATTTGAGCTGAGCGTTTATTGATAACAAATATGGTAGTGGTGTCCTAAACTGTACAGCAAGGATTCTTCCCCCATCCCACCCCCAGGTGTTGTATTTTCACAGGAAGTAATAACTTATTTCTTCTGCTCCTCCTTTGTCTGTAGAGGAAAATTGTGGAGAACCTACATCCCCTTTTCTTCTATGTAGAAAAATGTACTCCATCAGAGAAGACAAAAAACAATCTTTCCACATTTTGTTTTTAAACACTTTTAAGAGAATGAACTGAACACCTTTATAAAGAAGACTTGGGTATCAGCTCACTGCAGAAATATCATGAGTTGCATCTGCTTTGTGAGACTAGGTTGTGGAGTTTCTGTTCCTGCTGTCTGTGTGTTAGTACTAAAGTCCTATAGAGTGGATACTGATGTAAGAGTAGTCCTACAAAGTTAGCTAAAACCAAATAGATATTCATTAGAGAATAAAAAGCATTTAAATTAAAATTAGATATAAATTATTAAATTAGGATTGGAACTATTCATATTGGTCTCTTCAGGCTTGAACTTCACTCTAAACTGTTACAGATCTTTATGCATCCAATAAATATATAGAGTTCAGTTAGAAGATCTGCTGTATTAGTCTTTCACGAATCTCTATATGTGTTGAATAATCTTACCCAACTCTGTTACAGAACACTGTTAGGTAGGTACAGTTGAATGCAAAAGCTTAAGGACCTGTGATGAAACTACATATTCCAATGAATCACTAAGTAAACAAAACCTGACACAACCTATAGATGGCATAAAATAAATATGACAGCTTTCTGCAAATTTGAATGCATGCTTGCTATTTATGTGCAGCTGTTTACAAATTCAAAATTAGTAATCTGTGAATATGACAGGTGCAAATGTTGGGACATCCTTTCGGTCAGTACTTTGTAATATTCTATCACTTTGTAATAGAAGTACTACATTCAGTACTTTGGCAGAAATGTCCATTTCCAAACATTTCCTGTTGTTACCTAAGAGTCTTTCTATTTTTCCTTTGGATTTTTTTTTCTTCCCTAAGAAGCCTTCTAGCTCAGAAATATTCTTAAGTCTTCTTACATGCACTGCATGCTTTAGATTTCCATGCAGAATTTCAGTAATAGTAAAGTCTGAGGACTTTGTAGTCATTTTTTTATGCTATGTCTTGCATGTATTTCTTATACACTGGGAATGTCATTAATCCCAAGGGTGATTAAGTAAAAAACCTAAGCCCAAACTACTGATCAAGTTTTCAAACCTGTCAGTGAACTATATCACTTAATACTGGAGATGAGGGCTTAAACCAATTAATATTCATCTGTACTGAGTGGGCATCCCCCCCCCTTCCAAAAAATACATTACTGGGGGAGCAGCTTATAACATAGCTTCTATCCTGACATCTAGATGTTTCGGTGTGGGTTGGGAATATTAATCAATCATAAAAGCCTATGACCTGCCATATGCTATGGTCATTTCAGTAAAAACTAGTCCATAGGCCCCTATCCAAAATTATGATCTACCCTAGTAGTTGTTATGGATCAATCAGATGACTTGTGTGCAGAGACAGAAGAGTTCAGAAGGCACCAGTCTGATCTCATGGAAGTGAGAGATTGCAAACTGAGATGTATCATAGCCTGCATTTTCTACAGAGAACAAACTATAAACGTACTCTTGAAAAATGCTTAAATGTAAATAGGATCACCTGGAATAGGAGCCACGGAAACTAAGAGTATAAATGTTTCTGATCAAAGTGCACTCCCTGCTGGAAATAAAGTTATAAACTCAGTTCTCTTATTGTAATATTTTACCATCTATTTGACTTTGGCTGGCTTTCTTGATTTACTTTTTCAGCTGCTAGGTTCATGACACTTCTAATTTTTTACAGAGTGCACATGTTGAAGTACCAGCAGACACTTGAAGTCTTGAGCAGGGCAATCATCATTTCATTATCAGTTTTAAGCAAGCCTCCTGTAGCAAGTGATATATGGATAGTAATATGGTTTTTCTTGCCACTCATTTTAATACTAAATAAAGCACCAACAACTCACTATGACCAGTTGATGACTCAGAACATCCCAAATACCTCATTTGAACTTCTTTAATTAAAAAACATCCAACTAGTTTCAACCCATGTGTTGTAAAGTTTCTAGTAGCACCTATTAGTTAAATTCACCACTTTCATCATTATTATCATCTTTCATTATATTATTGTTTCAAAAAATAATCAAGGGTAGAGGAACATATTAACAATTAAGAAGTTCAACTAAGTTTGGGAATATAAAGCCTTTTGGTTCTTCTTGTGGGAGATTCATGGCTGTCCTAGTAGAAAAGGTCCACAGCTTGATGGTTTCACTTTCAGTTGTCTATTGTGGGCATAGTGTCTAAGAGTTTTTCTGATATTAATTGCTTTTACTCAGATCTTTTAGTGCAATTTCTAAAAGACAAAAAAAAAAAAAACTGCAACAGAGTTCTCTATTTTATATGAATGGAATTAGAACTGGAAGAATGGCAAATCTTTTCTGATTACCATGTGGTAATACCACATTTTTTCATGGATTCAAAAATAATGTCCTGACTTTATCATTCAAAAAAATCTCTGAAGTACAAAATAAAAAAGTAAAAAACACAATTTGCCAAAGTATAGAAAAACTAACAACAGCATCCAATTTTTGAGAAGCTTCAGTAGATACCAACATTTCAATCTAGATCTCAGATTAAGGGGAAGTAGAAACCTTCTGCTCTTTCATGCCTGGTTATGACTTTTGTGTCACTCCAAAACTAATCTGACAGAGTCCTTATAAATGAATAGGTTGATGGATGTACGAATAGCATAGTGCAACAAAACAGTGAGGAACTGTGCAAACAGTTTAAGTGTCTGACAGCTGGCTTGTTTGATTTAAAATTACTATTTGAACAGAAATCAACTCTATTTCTTAATGATCATTAAAAAAAAGAATTATGAGTGCCATTCATTTTGTTGTCATCAACAAAACATTCTGCAATGATCAAATACTAATTCAACTCCTTCTACAAAATACTCTTACCAGTGAAGATTTACTTCAAACATTATATGTGGGGGACTTTTTTTTCCAAATGCTTCATCACTGCCAGTGCACCTGCTTTTCAGAAAATCATTAGGTATAAATCCCAATGTACTCCAATCAAATTTGCTTTACTTTCTCTGCCGTCTGCTCTAGAAGGAAATTAATGTTATTAGAGCTTCTTTTCCCCTCAAGACTGGTTGGTGTTTGGTTACTGTGCCAGCTGTCTAAGAGATGTTTAGATCTGTGCTATACTGACCAACCTTATTGTCTGGGCATAGCACAAGTCCCAATATACTAACACTAAAGCTACAACTAAAGCCTGCACCAGCTGTTTGACTATTGCCCAGGTACTTAGACCTTAGATTAGAGCACTCTAAACCTCAAGCTTGACAGCGTATACTCAGTCATCAAAAAAAGCTATGCTGGCTCTTTCACTAAGAAACAATGCGCTGGGATTCAACATATAATTTTAGCACAGTGAAGAAGGAAGAAAAATGAAAAAGCAACAAGACAAACATCAATGGAACATCATAGGCTTCAAGCAGTTTAATCCCAGAACGAAGAATTTCGAATTATATTTTTTGTTTGTGCGTGTAAAGGGAACATGATGTACATCAGCAAAGGGTCAAAGAGCACCTCCAAACAGTTTATCTGCTCCTACAAAGGGATGGGGCTGGAACCTGTTTAGTGAAGGTAAGGTCCCATCTACAGTATATGGGTTAAGTTTCCATTCACCACCAAACTGTCTTGTCTGGATTCAGCTTTAGCCTGTTACATTTCATCCATTCCTAATCAGAAATTCCCAATCCTCCAACATACCTAAGATGGAAAGAAGTAAAGTTGAGTGTCACACACACACACACACACACACACACATGCACAAACAGAGTAATATCCCATGCCCCCCAACAATCATTCCTAGCAGCTTTATATAGATGTTAAAAAGCACGGGGGGAGGGAAGGCGAAATAGAAGCTTGTGGTTCCCCACAGCCAAGGAATGTGGAGTGGAACAGTAGTTCTCCAAGAGTACTATCTGGAACCCTGGAACCCAAGATATGAACAGAACCATGATAAAACCACATCCCCAACCCTCAACTTCCTAACAGTTCTGAAATAACATGGCTGATAGTATCAAAAGCTGCCAGAGTTTGGTGTAATACTTAAGGTGCTGGACTAGAAACTGGGAGATTAAGTTCTAGGCCTCCCTTAGGCAGAAAGCTGGCAGGGGACTTTGGGCCAGTCACTTTCTCTCAGCCCAACTCATCTTACAGGGTTGTTGTTGTGGGGAATATTAGGTATTTTTTGCTACCTTGAGTTATATATATAAAAAGGCGGGATAATGACCTATTACCTCTATTGCATATTACCTCTGGTACTCTCTTGTCCCATCAGGGAGACTAATTTTGTGTCTATGCTGTGTTCCAGCCTGATATAAGACTGTGGATCAAGAAAATCAGTTTCATACAGAAGCACTTGGAGCTGGTGAGCTAACACCTGCTTAACCAACTTGGCTGCAAACTGCAAATTTGTAACTGGCCTGTGGTTAGTAAAAAGGAAGGGATCAAGCATGTACACATACACACACACACACAATTAATATGGGGCATCCTACTGCCTCCTTCAAAGCAAGCTGCACCACCCCCTGGTGCATAATAATCAAGAATAATATCTCCCTCAAAAGATCACTCCCAGCCAGTATCAGTGAAAAGGGAGCTGTATTTAAAGGACTCCTTTGATTAATGATTCTATCTTAAGAGCTTCTTGCAATACTAACCTTGTATTGTTTAATTACTCTGTAAATTTTTCAGGACAGGATATCAATGCACATCCCTGATATTTATGTACAGGAGAACAATGCATTACAAGCTCAAGTAGTACCTCAGTGGATGCGTATTCCCAAATTTCTACTACAGCATCCTACATAGTTTTGTAGAAAAGACATAAAAGATTAGTTATTCAAATAAAATAATTTAAAACACTATTTCAGAACTAGGTATTTCAGTGGGAAAAGATGAAAGTGAGCAATTGTACTGCCTCATTTAAGAAATCCAGTTTTTGTTTTCTCATAATAAATAATAAATACTGTTTGTGCCGGAATCTTCCTGTATACATATTAATAAGGAAAAAGCTTTAGAAAATGCAAATAGTGCCTCCCTGCTTCCCCAAATCTTTTCTTTTTTACATTAACCAATGAGGCTAAATTAATTTCATTTATTTTAGATTTTTTTTTCTTCTTCTTTTTCTTTTTTTTAAGAACACTAGGATTATATAGCTCTCCTAATTCAATGATAACAAAGTCCTTACTATAAATCCTGCCATGTGGGACAAATCTGTCAAGATCTTGATCATAAAAACAAATGAACAGACAATGAAATGTGACATATGTAGCACATACTTGCTGTGATATATTACCTCTCACATAACAGAGGGCCATATTGTAACTAGATGTTAGGGCTGCTGTGGTAAACAATGTACTTCTGCATTTACAGCTATTGAATAACAATCTTCTGAAAAGAAATAAGCCTCTAGATAGGCTAAAGAGAGAGAAATATCCTACAATGTTAAACACCTTTCTAGAGAACAGATAAAAAAGTTTTTCGGTACTAATATATATTTGTGGTATTAACTCCACGGCAAAAGAGACATCGATGCTACTACTAATACAGTTATCACAACTTTTTATTTTTCCACATTTCCTATACTTCTGCAGTTTATTCTTGGAACAGCTACTTTACCCAGAAAGAAACTAGAAATCAATCAAAATACCATCTTTTAAATCCAGATTTTCCACTATATAAAAGTTGAATTTCTTATGCTTAAAGTTATTTTCAGACTCATGTATTACTGTCACAGTGAACATTATATATTCCAAAGTCACAATGTTTGTTTTAGCTTTTGTTTATTATGCTACATCACACCCAAGAGAAACTTTCCACTGAAAAAATGCACCTATCTTGACATTTGAAGAAAATGTAAATTTCTTTAAAAGTATCTGATTAACTGACTGCCAGCAATTAATCAACTAAAACATATTTAGTTGGTTGATAGTCCTAGTTAATAGGGAAGTATGAAGCAGACCAGATGGGTTGGGAAAAGAGGAATGACATGGGTCTAATGAGGCATGAGAAAAGCAAGGTGGGAACTGGTGTAATAAGTAGGAATGAAGAAAGATGATATGCTAAGGAGAAGACAAGGCAGGAGAGAACTGGAAAGGAGAAAAATAATACGCTGGAGACAACAGAGAAGAAAAGTATGAAAAAGGGGAAATGAAAAGTCTTCTACTGAGTAAAGTAGAATAGGATAAAAACACTTTAGCCATGTACAACTTGTAATATAAAAAGTCCTGGAAAATATAGAAACAGAGTATTTATTACTGTTCCATTGAATAACAGATAAATATACCACATGATTACAATTTGCACAGGCTTGAACAGAACAACATCTGGACAGAAAAAAAAGCAGGCTCTAAGGACTTCCTGACTGGCAATCGGAAGGCATTTGGTCATCCAATACTCAGGACTCAATCTTGCCAGAATACACATAGATTTAAATGCAAGCTTGAAATAGTTATATCCATCCTAGAGCACAAAATAAAGCAAAATACTCTGTCACCAATGTCTTCTTCATCATCATTATCATCAACATCATCTTTTTACCACTTCAGAAGTCATCCTGATCAATTCTATTTCACAGGATTCTGTCCAGGTTTTGCTCTTTAGATTCTGACTAAAAATAGATTCAGCAAATGAACACCAAGAGAGACAATAATGTATCTTGTGCAGAACACTGAGACTGTCACATTACAACTTTTCTCTTTGGTGGCACTGAGAAGAGTGCTGTGAAGTAGGATTTACAGTACCAGAACAAGCACTGATGGTGGAAACTGATGTTGTGTACTTATCCTCTCACATTAAGTGCAGAAGAGGCAGTCTCTGTATGTGCTCCCTGTAGTGCTTTTGCAAATTTGTTTCTTTTCCATCGTCCAGCAGGTGACAGAAAGCAGCAGTTATGACAAATGCTGGGGATGGAGGTGGATCAAATACAAGATCTAAACAATAAATAATAAATGTCACTAGGTTTCTTGGTACTTATGTGCACACTTAGGCAAAAGCACATATCAGAATCCCCATAAGACAACAGAAAGACATTGATATGCTAAAATCTGCAGGAAACCAACCGCTGCACTTTTAGGGCAACATGCAATACAGAAAAGTTCAGAATAAAATTTTGGTCCATTGTGCCATAGTAATTTTCTCTATTACATTTTTCTGTGTGCTTAAAAAGAAGTACAGCTAGCTTGTCAACACATTTGTAGATATTAGGCATCATATCAGATATGTTCTGATATGCAAAATAACTTACATTTGTGTGGGAGCAAATGTTACTATTCATTTATTTCAAACTTTCAAATCCTTACAGCAACCTTCAGTCATAAATCTTTAAAAAGTATACAGTGTCAGAAATAAATGTCAGGAAATAACACACTAGCAGCAGTTTATAGACACAGCCTGAAAATAACATTATAAAAATGTTAATAACAAAAACCCTGAATGAACACTCAAACGCAGTCTTGAACTTATGTCAAGATTGCTATCCACACAATCATCTTAGAGCATTATGTGATTGAATCTTGTTCTCTAGGCATCACTGGCTGAACTCTGAGACAGTGCAAGAACCTAGAGAAAAGTCTCCGAGGAAGAATTCAGTCATGGTCAGAGGGAAAAAGTAGGATCTTCAATAAACTGAGTCTGACAACATTTAGGCTGCAATCCTTATGCCTATTTAACTGGGAGTAAGCCCCATGAACTTACAGGTGAATAGACATAAATAGGACTTCACTGCTAGATATTTAAACCTGAGAACAAGAAACCAATTATACCTGGAAATAGAAAATTAGGGCAATTTATCCAATACAATCAGTCCAATTAGAGTCTCAGTGACATATTTTGTATCAATTAAACTTTTTGAATAGCCTCATAAAACATATTACAGTAGCTAAAATGGAATGTTACAAGAATATAATACTGCATTGTGTGCGTGTACAGAATGTTTCAAATAATCCTCGCTCTGTCACATGAATATCCATTTCATAAATGCAACAGAAGGCACATCTGTGTCATTTGCACTTGTCATCACAGTTTTACATATACATATGCAATGTTTTGTGTATAAAATTAAAAACAGAATTTGGAAATGGCTCTTCGCCTACCTATATTTTCTGGCAGCTGAAAGTCTGCCTCAGATGCAGTGTTTAATACAAATGATTTATCTGGCATTTAGCCTGGAGAAGAGACAATTCAGGGGTCTTCAAATATTTGAACTGTCATACAGCAAAGTTATTTTCTGTAGTCCCAAATTTCAAACCTTGAAACAAGTGGTTAAAATGATAAGAAAGGAAATTTCAATTACATATTAGAAATCAAAAATCTGTGATAGTAAAACCTGCTTGACAAGTGGAACAAACTGGAATGGGAGGTCACCTCTCTTATCAGAACTCTAGAAAATTTAGCAGATGTTTTGTGCGAATACAGAGTCCAATTATAGGGCTGCACAAAGTATGATGAATTATCATGCTTATACACACCACACAATACAATCACTGTCCTAACAGATTCTTGACAATTATGCTGCAAGTAACACACTTTGTAATATCCATCCTAAAGCCATACTCTGTCATTAGCAATGGTTCTAAGACTTAACAGATAAGCAACAGGAACTCAATGTTCAGAGCACTATGCATTTTTCTCTGGCAAAAACTAAACACAGTTTGAAATTGGAGTCATGGTTCAGGGCATCCCTTAGGTTTATTGCTATACCATTCACCAGAAAAATGGTACTTTTCTGTGAACGAGAATCAATACAGCATCATAGTCTTAGAAGAAACCTTTGAGATCACTAAGTGACATCTAGATAGTTTTAGAATATAGATAAAATGTTCCTGATATGTAGCCACCATCAGTTCCACTAACAGAACAGGCAGATTATTCTTTTCAAATTCTATCTAATTGTTGTACTCTTGTTTTCCAGAGCAAAGGAGTAAGTCTACATTATTTTCTGTGCAGTATCCCTTCAACAGGTATAATTACTCTCAATAATGTGTACATTTCTTACTTAAGCTGTTTCTCATAAGAGTAGATTCCCAGAACTCTTACCAATTTGACTGACAAAATGAAATAGTCAAGGGGACAATAATGTCCTCTTAAAATTAGCAAATAAATCTTGGTGAGAGGTAATAAGGGAGCAAAGTCTGGAGTGGCAAATGGACAACAAAGCCTAGATCTAGACCATTCCTGCTTTCTCTCTGTCCTTGAACAGGAAAAGCAGTTCTGTCAAAACTTTATCCCACATTTCCTGGCTAAACCAAAGGATTGATTGATTGATTGATTGATTGATTATTTATGTATGTATGTATGTATGTATGTATCGAAACCATCCAACAATCATAGCAGTTTTACTAAAATTTACTACTTTATTTAGGTATTGTTTATTTGTTACTTAGTTTAGTTACTGTTGGGGAAGGGGGACATCATACAAATTCATTTATCCTTTCAGAAAACTGCAGTATCCCATAGTTTAAGGATGCCTGGCCAGCACAGAATGATGACTCTGTGTGTTCTGGACATTATGTTTCTGTTAAAACATCTTAAAATTAAGATTTTTACCTTTCTACAATCCTAAATTTAAAATCATGTGGAAAGCAAATTTATATATATCTGATAAGTGGTGAAAATGTTTAAAATGTTTGGGTCAGGGTTAGGGTTAGGACTTCCAATCCAAACAGGGATTTTCTCTTATTTGTATTGAGATGGAAATGATATCTGGAGTTCATATGAAGTTTATTTTGCTATTAAATTGACAATAAAATGAAAGTTCCACAATTTGTCTACATAAGATTCAGAAACTGTTCAACCACTAATTTTACACTTGTTCAGAGAGTCTCATCTCAGAAAACTAGTCTTATAAACAAATTTCACAAAGCTTGTCAATATGTCTACACTGGTATTCCAGACAAATAATAAATCCATATTCTAATTTAATTTTACAGCAACAGCAAATAGATTGCATCAAACCAATTAAATATTTGTTGTGTATTTTTGGATGGTAACGTTTTAAAATGATCTCATATTTTTATTAAAACTTGATGATGATTTAAATAATATTAGATCACCTAAAGGAATATATTTGAGACATTTAATAAATACAGTAAATAAAAAATAATTTCCCATTAATAACTTTTTCCAAAATAATTACTGTAATGCCATATATTGTATATTTTGCAGTAAATGCTAGAATGGGGATTGAAATGGCATAAAACCATTCCAAACAAATAAGCAACAAATATATGTAAAGTTAAACCTTCAAATTAATCTTTCTGCAACAAATAAATATACATTTTTGAGTATACTAATCAGAATAACATAGATACAATATTCCCAATAAATACATTAGTATATCTACATCTATATAATTAACCTCAAAATACAATGTTTGCCAACTTCAAATAGGGAAACTGGACAACTTGACCTCCAAGCACAGTTCAAGAGGAGTTCAATTAAATAATTTGGCTGCTTTTGTTACCTGTTGAACTGCTATTCTTTCATTCCTTTTCTGTCCAAGATACAATTTTCATTTCGTGAGGCTTTCGCCTGCTTTCATGCAGAACTGTAAATAATGAATTAGGCCTATCAACAACTTACTTCTGTTTTTAAAACTCTGGCAAAGAATGGCTTGCTTGAATTGTTAGCAAGGGAAAATGTATTCGGGAACCAGTTTAAATACAATCATTTTACATTTCAAAGTAACTTTACCATTAAAGGAAACTATAACACAGAATCCAGTGTGTCTCAGATGTACCACTACTGCTGGTTTATATTTATGAAATGTATTTCACAGCCTTTCCAATGATTTCTATGACAGTTAGCAAGACTTTTTTCCTCTTTAAGTTGTATTACTTTTTTTGAAATATTAGTTATTCATGTTTCCTATAAGCTGCTAATAACTGCCAGTACTATTAACAATATTACATTTGCTCATATAATTATGGGAAGAGTTCTATCATGGAACAAAAAACATAATAAATTTCAGAGTTCTACAAAATAACTGTTTGTAAAATCATTGGATGCATGTTTTAGGAATTTTAATTATGGTTTTGATTACTTTATATTCAAAACACAGCATTCAGGTAATACCGTCTTTATGATGATAAGCAGTTTAATTAGTAAAGTGAGATAAGACAGAAATGCCTTTTAAAGTTATTGAATTTGCCCATGCTGGTCAGGTGGTAACTTTAACACATAGTTTCCCTTGGTAGTCTGAAAATGTGAAATGCTAATTCAAGCTCAACCTTTGTCTCCATACACTGTAGCAACTGTTTTTTATGACAATGGGTTTGCTCCCCATTGTGTGTGTGTCAACACTACGCTTATAATTTGATTGCAAATCTCAACCTGCCTTTAATCATTTTGCCAGTCCAAACAAATGAAGTTCTGCCGTAGACCTCTGCACAAGACAAGGCCCAAATGTTGCCTGCTGCCAAAAGTGTGCTTATCCCTTTCAAACAAACTGTCTCAGAGGATAGCCATTGATTTCCTCGTTATTATGAACATGAAATTATTGAATGACAGATGATAGAGTGTTAGGTCCTACAAGTATATTCCCAAATGAGTTATCTAGCCAAGGTTGTCATAGCAACTGTGTTGTTTGGCAGAGCTTGTATGACAAAGAACTCTCTTCTCAGAACTGCTACAAAACAGAAGAATGGGCTTTACTTTGTACCCAAATCGGCAAATAGACAGACATGGGGCACTTCCCAGGACAGTTACTGGGGGTGGGGGTAAGCAGCGTTTCTCATCCAATTCAGACGCAAGCAAATGGGTTGTGGCCATTCAGCAAGCTTTCTGGCAGAATGTTACATTCAAAAATGGACAGCTGCCCCAGGAACTGGTCTTGTTAATTCCCCATAGGTAAAATAATTTATTAGAAATCACTGATTCTACAGGGAATGCATGTTACACATTACAATACACAAGTGTCAAGTCTTTTCTTTTGCCAGTGCTCATTCATCACCTGTCATTGCAACAATTTCCTGGACACATAATATATATGCTGCAGAAACCATATACACATCATTTTCAATCCACATCCTACTTCAACTTTCCATAGGATGCTTTTATCTAAGTATTTTAATGTTGGTTTCCTACAGTCGTTATTGTTCTAGTATGCTCTGCTTCAGGTTGAAGAACCCAAAAATATGCCATGGGAATAACCAATCACACTATACAAAGTCCCACAATTTCTAATCATTTTCAAGTGTACCTCATTACACTTCAACACAACTTCTAATCACTTTCAACTGTGTATCTCACAGCTAGTAGTAGCAGCTAGAGTGAACAGAGCACTTGGTGGAGAAAGTATCAGATGGCTATTTGATAAGGAAGGCTGAAACTTTTTCAAGCAAATATTCAACAAGGAACAAGTTCCAGATTTGTCAGTTTCAGAGGAGGATATCCAAAATATTTAGAAATGGTATTATCTGCTTCAACTTTTAGTTTGACAAAACCAGGAGGAGCTCCAAACCCTTCCTGCAATTGGTAACCTTTCTTTTGTGTGTTGATGTTCAAAATGTAGGAAGTATATTCCTGGTGTTTATTGCCACTTCTCTGCTTTATGAAACAAAAATCAAATAACATAA
Organism: Python bivittatus; assembly: GCF_059951505.1. Classification (NCBI taxonomy): domain Eukaryota; kingdom Metazoa; phylum Chordata; class Lepidosauria; order Squamata; family Pythonidae; genus Python; species Python bivittatus. Next base: position 14,775,252 of record NW_028277058.1, on the reverse strand, counting down.
TGAGGACCACCACAATAGCTTTAGTGAGATATTAACTTCAAAGGAAAAAAAAAAGACTGGTAATCTGTTTTCCAAAAAGAAAAAATATACAGTATACAAGAAACCCATAAAGTTGTTATTATGACAGCCAGGGCCAAACGTTTTGAAGTATCAGAACAGACCCAACATATTAGTTAAAAACTTAAATTCAGATTATATTTAAATACATTCACATACTATTCAAGCCACAAAATAGCTAGCGCTTTATAATTTCTTTGATGATACTACAGAAAGGTCTCTTCCCTCCCAGCAGAAAAGTCCAGTGTCTTTGTTCTTTTGTGTGCAAGACACAGAGCAAGGATGAAGCCAGGGAATGCATTGGTTCAGCTTCACAAGTGCTTATCTATCTAGGATTTAAGGGGGAAACATACAACATTAAAACTCTGATTCTTTATTTTGTGCCATAAGAATGACATTAGAAACAACAGTAATTTTTAAATAATAGGTAGGGGTTGATAGTAGCCCCTGTAAAAATGCAGCAGGTTTCCAAAGCTCTGCTCATTTGAGATATCCCCCAATTTAAGAGAGATAGTCCATGATCACAATCATCATGTGAATCTGAGTCTTAGAAAAAGGAAAAGCACTTATCTCCAATCAGCAGTTAAGCATGAGTGTGCGCACACACAACCACAAGGTTTTCAATCACCCAGTGACAACAATGGGGGGTGTTTTAAAGCATGAATACTGTGTAAGATGGTATTTCTATGGGAGAGTTATTTGCTGGAGAGAAAAGGACAGGACCTTTTTCCCCATATGATTGCAACTCCAAAATTGCTATCCACACCACAAATATTAATAGAGGCTGTCTAAAAGACATTTTTGAGTAGCAATCACTTCTGGAGAAGAAAGGATTCGTTTTCCTTATAACATTTCTTCTCCAGCCCCATTGCTGGTCTCATGTCTTGAAACAGGTTTCATTAATGTTTTAAAGACTAGTTTCTTATTCTCTATTTTATTTTTGTTCTGATTCCCTTATTCACTGTTGCCTTAGCAAGTTTATTTCTTATGAAACAAAATCCATGTCATTATAGTTACTGGTGTATGTAACTAGTTTGTTATCTGATAGCTTATACAATGGAGAAGTGAGTGAAAAGATTGGTGCCATCTCCTTCCTTGGACCTCTTGTGCCAGAGAAGGAAAATATTGCTATTTGTTGTCAAAACCACAAGGATAAAAGCCTCCTTCTGAAGCTAGCTGTACAGGGGTAGGACTACAGTGACCAAAATGATGTAAGATAGCAGCCTATTTGTGAGGCTGGGGAGGAGCGGGATAGCAAATGTCCCATAGCATCCCAAGATGTGGCCCAGGCAGGAGAAGTAGTCAGGGAAACTAGTTTGCATGGATGCAAGATCTTCTTCAGTACAAGAGCAAAAGTGTCATTTTCACAGGGTGGTATTCTTTCAGTATTATTCTCAGGCCCACGGCAAAGGAGAAAGGGTCAACTTTCCAGTCATTTTCACCCCTCCGGTCCCCAGAAACACTATTTGTAGCATAACTGCAATTAGGAAAAGGGGGAAAAATGATTCTGCAAACTCAACAGTTTGCCCTATTTAATCTGCACTGGTTTTGCTTATCTGTCCATCTCTAGTCCTGTGGGCTTTGCTCAGTGAGTAGTTCCTGATGTAATCAGTTATCCTAATGACTTGATAATTGCTTTGCACTGAGCTTTTGTCATGCTTTTCCCCCTGGTTTTGTTTTGCAAATTGGAGTATGAGGATGACACCTTGAAGAATTTTCTGCCTTGTGACTTTTTCTAATGACTAGCAGAGATAACTAGTTTCATTCTTCTTACCTCCTCTAAGATTGTTTCAATGATGAGGATAGCAAACTGTGAATTACTTCAGATGTATCAAAACAGATAACTAGATTATGTCTAGTTACCAATAGAAGAGAATATGTGTCGCTCAGGGTTGAACTGTGGAGTCCTTGGGGTTCTCTGAGCTTGGTTGTTTTGTGGCAAACATTTGGTTACCCAGCTAGCTAACATCTTCAGTGCTAGGACTGAAGCTGTTACCTCGCCAGGTAACAAAACATTTGCCACAAAACAACCAAGCTCAGAGAACCCCAAGAACTCTATATTCTAGTTAATCCAACTTCCCATACAGTTACTTTCCCTCTGGGGTCTGAAACAGTTTCTCTATGAATTCTCAACAAGATTTTTCTCATTTTTCTACTGAAAATACTGTCTACCACCACAATAGTGGAATAGTGAATACAGATAACTTCTCCCAGCTGGACAGCCAGATGGCTTCGACTGAGCAAGTCTACGATGTTTTGGCTGAAAACATCCAGAGTTCCACTGGATGGCAGCAAAGAGTTTGAATATGCATCTTTTTAGTCTTATCTAGCGATAATTTTTTTTTTTTTTTTTTGGTCACTTGTGTATGGTGGCCTTAGTTCTGGTCTATGCAGACAAGACATACAAAATGGTACCATTTTTAATTCCTAACCCCACTTGATGTTGCTCTTGCTGAGATAAGTATTAACTATACACATAGCTTAAAAATAAAAACATTATGAAGATTTTTTAGGTTTAGCTTTGCATCTAATCAAAGTGAGAATTCAAAACAATCACATTTCTGTCCTCTGCTGTTAATTTAGTGATAAACCAGGCAGATGCTATTAAGCTATGCTGCAAATTGTTTCTTGAGATATATTTTATAGGTTGACTTTGGAGTAGCTTTTGTCTGCTTTTCTTTACTGAAAGAAAAATTAGTATTTTGTCCTAATTAAGCCTATTCAGGAGATACATTTTAGTGATTAATATATAAATTAAAATGTGCAAATATAAAACTAATGTTTTAGTCTTGCAAATTTTATACCGCATCAAAGGATCAAATTGAGAGCTCAGGGGATAAGAACAAGGTAGAGTTATAATTAACTAATTAGAGAAAGGATTGGTTAGATGTTTTCAAATATGCTGAGTTTAATCTGTTCAATGTTTATAATAATATTGGGAGGAGCAATTCTCATAAAGCAACATCTGCTGCAGCAGCACTTTTATAATACTTTGCCAGGTAGCAGCAACTTATAAATATCTGATAAGGTATTTTGAAAGATGTAATAAACTAAGCAAAATGATCATATTGAGAATCTTAGTTTACACAGGATGATCGACATCCTATTTTCCTCTGCTTGTCTTTCTCTTAATATGAGAAGTATTGTAAACATTTTATGACTGTATGATAGTCCCAGAGAAAAGGAAACAAAAAACATATGTAGGATATTTTTACATGAAACAATACAGGAAAGCTTAATTTCTAAAATGTGCCTTCCATCTAAAATATACCCTTGTTCCTTACTCTGCTGTGCTGCAAATCACTGAATGCAGATTACTCACCCCAAATACTACTAAGGCATCACAGCATGTATATTTAGTCAACAATTTTATATAAAAGCCCATTTCATGTTTTCTGTATCATTCCCTGACTTCCCACTAAAATTTTGCTGATATTAGCCCATCCATTATAACCTAATCCATGGCTCCTGTCCCATCTAAGTTAAATGCACGAGAGGGACTAAAACACTGCTACAAAACTGCAGATTCAGTAACTACAACAGACAAATGTGTGTGCATGTGTGTTTATGTACAGCTGTTTTCTTTAGAAAAAGGGAGAACAATGTTCAAATGTTTAGCTAGATCTTGATATATCCGTGGAGATATAAATATTGCTTTCCTGCAAATGAAAGGGTTTTGAGCCTTTTCTCTACATAATGCTTGTAAAGAAATAAAATTAAAAATTAATTCATGATGTTCGGTCTAGGCACACACAGTTGGCCAAAAAGAGAACATCTCACGCATTGCCCCAAAAGAGAAAATCTTTCACTAGAAAGAGAGAAAAGAAGATCCAGATGTGTATGAAATATTGACATATTAAATTATATCTATAAATGTACATTTTGTAATACTATGTACACTAGTGGAGAACTGGTTTGGTGTAGTGGTTAAGGCAAAAGGCTAGAATCCAGGAGATTCTGAGTTCCGGTTCCACCTTAGGCACAAAGCCAGCTGGGTGACCTTGGGCCAGTCCCCCTCTGTCAGCCCTAGGAAGAAGGCAATGACAAGCCCATTCCAAAATCTTGCCAAGATAACTTCAGGAACTTGTCCAGGCAGTCACCAGGAGTCAAAACTGACTAGAAGGCACCAAACACACACACACACACACACTAGTAGAAAGACTGTGAGTAAATGAACTGTAGCCTGCTTAGTCTCGTAGTCTGGTATAAACTATGTGTCAAGAACTTCTAGTCCCACTCCAGTTCCTTCTGTTTAAATTGTTTGGACAGGCCAGCATTTTAAAAAGAGATGCCTGCAAACCAAGAATACTTTTGAACTGAGGATCCAACAATTGTACCTTGAGCCTTTACTTTTCAGGCCTTCATGCTCCTTACACAAATACTTCCCATTATTACTCCAAGACTCTGTTTATGAGTCAGATTTCTTCTCAATATCTCCATTTTCTCATTTTCACTGCCATTACTACAGATAAGGATGTCTAGTGGTTTCTAAGAGAAATCTTTTAATGACTAAGTTCCTCAACTTTCATTTATGTTTCCATTACTGAATGGAAATAACAGAAATCTTTCACTTGAGGTAGTTCACTAAGTTCTACAGTTGAAATACATAAAATATTTTGTAGATATAAAGGCCCTACGTTCAGTCCCAACCATTTCTCCTAAAACAAAGGATGGACCATTTTTAACAATCAGGGGCTACAAGAAACAGGGTAATTAAGTTACTATGCCATATAACATGGATGGCACAACATCTTTAAGCTATTTTGAGTCAATAGGTATTTCTGTAATTATAATGTAATTCATATGTGTGGCCTGGGAATCTAGGCCTGGCAAAGGAATTTGAATGGGAATTCTGCCAAACTAGACCAGGAAGTTAAAACACTTGCACAATACTTTCCTACAAATGCCAGGAAAACTGCATGTATCCATGTAGTCACCAGGCGTTCAGCTCACATTAAAGGTGTCTTTATCTTTATAGTACATCTGTACAAGGCACAATTTATTGCTCTTTTTCAAAGTTGTTTGTAAACCTAACCTAACAGTTTACAAACAACTTTGAAAAAGAGCAATAAATCGTGCCTTTGTAATTTGGCAAGTGCCATAACATTTCAGTAACATAATCTGTAGCAGTGAATGCTAGTTATTTTAAAATAGTAAGTGGAAAGTTTTGATCTCTTCCTTAAGCATGCACTTTTACCTCCTGAAACTCTCTGCCTCAAGTGGATATGATCACAGTTGACAATTTTTCATTTAAATTATTGACCTTAAAATGAGTACTTTTTTTCCACCTAGAGTGCTTGTTTTCCATTTTTTAAAAGACTAAGACTAAATTAAGTGACCCAGTTAATGCATTACCTTCAAATACACAGACATTTGCAAGAATGCTTATACCTTTATAAATGATATATGCATGGAGATTTTTAACTGAATTTAAATTACTGTTAAATAACCATAGCTAAGATCTCTTATGATACACCACAATTACATATATTATGTATTACCATATGAACAATGGGGTAGACCTCAGCCAACTCATATGTAACACATTTCTCTATCATTTGAAATATTGTAACCCTGATTTGCATCCCATACTCTGGCAGTCAGCACAGAAATACTTGAGAATTATCTACAAATAGCATTGGATAAATTCATGATAGAGGAGTAAAATAATATACTGCTCCAGTATACTGGAAAAAGTATGTATGCCTTTAATGTAATGTCATTTAATATTCTACAGAGAACCGAAAGCATTCTGCAAAGGACAGAATTTTCATCTGGGAAGATTCTCAGTTTTTGTGTAAAGCTTCAGGCTAGCATACTTAGGCCTTCACAGGCAGCTCCAGTATAGAAATACATGCCAGGGAGAAGGATTCAGGGTTCTCTTAGCACAGGACCCTGAATGAAAATCCGAACAATTCTTTCTAGGGAGCCTATAACATCTTCAAGTATAGAAGTGCAGTTCCTGGAAGGCATGTATATCCCTCTGCTTCATGCATTCATTTTTAACCTATAGGATTTTCTTCTTATGGCTTTTAACAATTCTACATAAAAGCTTTTTGTGCTTATGAATGAAGCAGTCCTAGCCATAAATTAGAAGCTTGCATTTTCAACTTTTCCTCAACAATTCTCCTTTCTTCAATTCCACTTTCAAAAATTACTCCATTTTGATTGCAATTAAGTTGAGCTTTACCTCCCTCCTCCTTGCCTCCCAGCAAGACTTGTCAATCCTGTTAGGCCAAAGTCTAATTAAGGGTAGAAAAGTGGTTGTTTTATCTGCCAAATGAAAATAATTTAGTGCAAGTTAATGAGGACAGCCACATAATTGATTAGTCATTTTGATTCTAGCTTGTTAAAATGGCACAAATTATTTAGAAAAAGTTATAGTAGTATTACTGTACAGTCTTTTTCATATATTCTAAACAAAGGTAAACTTTTGCTTGTGACAAATTTAAGCATGCACTTCTTTTAATATTGCCATAAAACAAACATACAATATCCAGATATAAATGCATGCAGTTTTCATTCAGAAGATATTGTGCAAGTGTTTTATTTTCTATATATCCAACTGTTAAATTTAAATTTAAAAAAGAGGGTTTCCTTGAACTATTATTTCTACCCTTCCAATATAGTAGCCTCCAGATATGTTGATCTACAATTTCCCTCATTGTACAGTAGGTGACATGATGGGAGTTTTTGTCTAACACATTTGAAGATTACCTGGTTGGAGAAGGTTGATGATCATATCTCCTCAACTTTCCCATAATGGTTTGTCAATTTTTAAAAAATTATCCATTTTTCATCACCAATGAGTTCAATTTTCTACTGACACTACTCAGTTCTGCCCTTTATTATGCCACATTAACCACAGGTAATATGGGTAAAGAAATGAGATAGCAACCAGAAATATAACTGAATCTCCTTTGTCCTCTTGCTTCTGGGTGGCAGACTACTATAAAGCTGTCTCTTCTTCACTCTGTAGCTTTCAGCTGAGTTTTGCTCAACTGATCTAAAACATCTGGCAACTTTACATTTTAGCTGATACAACGTGAGGTAGGTGTTAAAAGCATTTATTCATAAATTCATTACAAAAACATAATTCCTATCTACAAAAACATGACAGGTATACAGATCCGCATGAAAGCAACCTAAAATGTTGCAGTAACTACTTTACTCTCAAAGAACTTCACTTTTGGAACAGATAGAAATATTGCTAAAATAACAACTCTACCTTTTGACAACACAGTCACAACATAAGAAGTAAGGCATCTTATTACTCCTCTTCTACAGTGGGAACTTCCAATGCAAAACAAAACAAACAAAAAGAGACAGGACATCTTCACAGATTATTATGGCAGGGTTGGACAGATTTTTTTATTCTCAAAGCACATTTTCTAAAAAATAGTCTACTAAAGCAGAGATGGGCAATGCTGATGTAAAAGTGATAGATGTAACCCGCCCCCAATAACCCTATTTTTTTCTTTCTTTCTTGATCTCTTTTTCATTATAACACATTTTTTTTCTTCCTAAAGTGCAAGTTGCCAAGGGAAGAATAGACAGTTCTTACAAAGTCTTCAATACGTTACCAGATTCTACAGTTAGGACAGGATGTCCAGCAGCGTGTCCAGCAAAAGCTATAGGCTGCCCAACCTGCTATTTGGAGATGTGCTGAAACCAAAAACCTTGGCACTCTGTATTTGCACACATATTAAGCCATAAATAAGGTGGCATATAAATGTAATTAATAAATAAATGATAATATTTGTTACTACTACTACTACTACTTCTATTCTTTAGAGAAATGTAAACTTGGCTATATATGCATCAGAGGGAATAGTAGTAAAGAAGAAAGGACAGGAGACTGTCTTCACATACTGTCTTCAGTGTTCATGATAAAGGAAATAGGAAAATATCTTAGATACCAAAAAATACAAAAGTGCTTGTTTTTTCTTTAAAAAGAACCAGTACTATCCTAATTAACATGATCACTGATAGGAACAATCATATGCAAATGACATGATAAACACACATGGGGGGAAGTGCCCCAAATAACTTGAATAAATAGAGATATATAAGGAGGGTAGGGAGGGAATCTCCAAATGGTATATCTATGCTGTCTTCAAAAATTACACCAGTACTATTTAGCTAATAGTCCTGTATTTGTTATCAAGGCTTTTGATGCTGGCTTCATTTGGGATTCCATACTGAAGCTTCCAAGACATATAAGTTTAGGAGGACAAACTATCATAATTTAGATCTATGAACATGAAATTTCAGAGAAGAGAGCAGTAAGTATTATTTATCACTTAATGCATATAAATTGCAAAAGGTGAAATTTAGCAATACTGTATTGTTAGGGGAAACTTCCTTCTTTCCTTGATTTTGGTGATCCATATGGTCTTTATACTTTGTAGTAAAACAGCATTTGCCAATCTGATGACCTCGTGCTTTGAATTACAACTTTGATCACTTCTGATCTTTGGTTACAGTGGCTAGATTTAAAGGGAGCAGCATAGGGAGGGGAGGGGAGGCTGTATTGAATTACTTGCCTTCAGTATAATTTCTTTCCGGGTTCCACATTAACCCTTCATATTTTTATAATATTTTTCATATCTACTTATGCAAGGAGAACACAGTATTCATCCAGAGTAATGCTAGTGAAACGGAACAGCTTGTAACAGATGTATATTTTGTGGGAGAGTCCCGAATGACAGCAAGTTCACAAAATTTTAAGAGTTTTCTTTCCATTTGGCAATTTCATATATACTCCATAATGATACCAAGCTTCCTATCCCTAAAGCACTTTACAACTGAATTGCTTTTAATATAATTTGAATCAGACACTTCTCCAGGGCTTTCTCATCTTCCTCATTTGTTTGTTTTGACCTTGACATTTATTCAATTAGAACTGAATTGCCAGTCATGCACAACCTCTTCTATAGTCACTCTCTTCATAATGGTGAATAGGCACCATCCAGTTAGTAAAGATTTCTTTTTAAATACCTACAGCAAAAATATTTTTAAAAATGAAGTTCCACACCCCCCCCCCCACCTTCAAGTTGCTCGGGCATGCTTTGAGGAGTCTCTAAAATGTAAGATATATTTTATTACTATATATTTTATTATGGCTTTCAATAAATGGCATGCGAAGCAGATCCATACGACAGGCATTGGCAAAGAAGCATGCCAAACATGAGCTTGTCAGGTTATTTACTCAGTGTGTGTTTCTCAGTGGAAGAGGGTATCAAAGCCAGATTTGCTTCCAGGGTCAGCATGTCAGTTTCTCTGCAGCTCAACAGAAGAGAGGAGACCACGGAATCGTATCACGTGTCTGTCACACACTGTGCACTGGAAGAAAAGGACTTGTTAAGATTGTCAAGTACCATTCATAAATTTATGCCTGTGAAGTCTCTCCTTCTGGAAGAGAACCAAATAACTCATACTTTCTGAAAATTGCTCGTGACAGCTTTTCAGTCTGCTTCAGGCTGGCTCTCAATAGTGATTTGTATTTTCATATACTCCTCATACATTAAGAAATTTACACCTGTCAGGGCCTGACAGAGAATCTCCATCCCTAACCTTTTCAGAGAGCTAGAGTTGGAAGAAATGTTCGCTTGCAGACATTATCCAAATAAGTTTCTCTCAGAAGTACCAGTGACATAACAGGTGGAAGAATAAAAAACATGGAGCAGGCTCGTTTAGAATTTTAATAAGATAGCAAGGTCTTTTATAAAAAGAATGGAAATTACTACATTGATCCCTGACTTCAAATTGAATCTCACACCCATCGGCTAATAATAATGGAAAAGATGTGAATACTGTTTTGAAACATTCATTTTTCTTTCTGTTGGAAAATCATGTTCAAGTTCAAAAGAAGAGTTGCAGTTAAAAATGATACCTTTTATAAATTAATAGTTACATGGCTGCCACAGTTATGTTCGCTTCAAATGGAAATAATGATCACAAGAAGCTTGAAATGAATGAAGAGCACTGTTAATAACTTTAGCAGGGAGATATCTAGATATCATTTTAAAGCCACTGTTACTATTTTATGTAATTCTCTTGCATAAGAAAAAATCCTTCATGGACAATATGGACCTCGAGGATACTGTGGTGATAAAGAGAATTACAAAAACATCTGCTTGAAAAACAAAGACGACAATAAATCCGTGGTCAAAGTGGAATGGGGATCACACTTGTAAGGCAGAACATTAACTACTGCCTCTTTTAAGATATGTTTCTTTTGTATCTCACATCTCTCTCTCCCCCCCCCCCTCAAACCCATTATATCTTACTTTTTTTCTCCTACATAGAGTGATGAGCCATAAATTCTACAAAAGCCCTGAATTTCCACAAAGATAAGCAAGAAATGGAACTGGTAAATTTTAGCCAGGCGGGACTACTGTCCCGCTCTGGATAGTTAGAGTGGAAAGACTACCGGGTTTTTATAACATATGAAGACATAGTGCACAACTGTTTTAGTATTATCTGTAGCAGAGAGTCATAAAATATACATAATGCTTTGTCACACAACCATCAATTTAGAAATCCAAGGACTTCTATTTGGAATGTTGGTGACAAAGTTCTATTCTACAGACTGTCTTGTAATGTTTCAGGCTCAGTTTAACAGAGAGATCCATGGGTAAAATGGGGAGTGCACCAATGCAATTATTATTCTAATTCTAATTTAAACTTCAGAATACTTTTTAAAGGCACATTCCTTCATAAAAGGGAACAAAAGAATTGAAGGAAAACATTACACTGTTGATACTATTGGAACAGGAAACTGATTAAATAAACCTACCAAGAACACAGGTGTCAGCAGTGACACAAACCCTGTGTCATCATGACACAAAGCTTGTGACTTACATACTTCTATCCAATACCAGACTGAAAGTACAAAATGGCAAACTTTTCAATGTGACATCACCACACATCATGTTGTTGTTGTTGTTATTATGGCTAGCAATGGATGCTAAGGACCAGGAATTAGAACTACTCTTTTCTTTCACAACTTATAAATATTGGGAATTAAACCGATTCCACAAAACCTTTAGATTTTTAATACAAATTCAGCTATCTATTTACTAATGTATATGAAGCAGAAGAGATTTTCTTTTTTTTAATTAATGGTTAATTGATTAATAAATTAATTAGTGTTTAGGATATAATCATCAATGATAATTAACTTTCATGAATCTGAGGAATTCTCAACACTGAATCTACTTTTAAGAATTGGTTACAGTTACCCTACCTATATTTCCAATTTGTAACAGGTTACTTTTGACCACTTCTTCAAATATGGAAATATCTGAAGATATACTTTGAACATATCATAAATATATCCAAATAAAAGAACAAAACCATACACTCAATTTAAAAATTTTAACAAGTTTTTACAAATCTATTCCTATAAAATTGCACCTTGAAATAAAGAAAAATATTATTAGCCCAAAAAGTTGTCAAATACTGAAATATTTCTATTAACCTTTTTAAAAAGTAACACAGAATCTTAAAAACACACACACACCCCATAATATCCCTTGTGCCATCATAATACCAAAATCCCCCAGGATATACTTAGTAAGTTTTCACAATATTCTGTTGAAATACACAGGTTACAACCCAGCTGAGCTGAAAGCATCAAAGAAGAAGAAACTGAGCCAATTAATAAGGGGCAGAGAAGGAAATCGACTTTCATCAATGGAGTAGACATACTGGAGTACATTTTCCAAGGTCAAAGCTAGAGGCAACTTTTTCTGGCTTGGGGATAATAAGTCTCTGACTTGAATTCACATTCAGTGCATCCTGGAATAGTATTTATAATCAAAGCAAATTACTTCTTTTATATTTCCAAAATATATTTAGAATGCCCATCCAAAGATTTTTGTGCAATCAAAGATTAATGTAGAAACAGGAAAGATCAAACCTATGAGTGACAGAAACAAAAATGATGTAGTTTGCAAACAGATTAATTCATAACTGCAACAAGCATGAGCACTAGGTACATTTTTTAATCAAATTTTCCAATTTCTGTACATTTAGTATTTGAGTTATATATTTGACCTCATATATTTACCCAAATCATTCAAAAGAATACAATAAGAAAAAAAAAAAGAATTAAAGAGTGGATGTTGACGGCAGAAAAGATGGTGACAGAGTCAGTATATGTTCCACTGCAATACAGAAAGCATTTTAGCCTCATTTCAATTGTCTTTTGAAAATCCAAAGTAGACTTACCTCTTTAAAGCAATACAGGGTTGCTTTAATTCATTCATAACTGCAACAAGCATGAGCACTAGATACATTTTTAAATCAAATTTTCCAATTTCTGTACATTTAGTACAGGCTCATAGCATCATTAAAAAGAAATAACTACTCTCATGTACCTGAAATTATAACCCCAATTTCTTTACACAAGCATTTCAGTATTAGCAGCTTAAAAAAATCATTTATTGATTGAAATATTTATACATTTTGCTAAAGTTCAAAACGATTTGTGTAATAATAAAAAGCAGAATTCTAAACAACTAAATAGTGGGAACAAAGTATGATAAGAATGGAAAATTCTCTGTTCTTGCATCTGTAAAATACAGGATGTATTAAAAGTGAGGCCCCACAGGCCAATCACAATATGTGTTGTTAATTAATATTTTTTTCAGAGAAATTGTTACTATGCTTAGGAATGTTCAAAGGCCATCGAATGAGTAAGGAAGGATTCAGAAGAAGATGGCAACCAATTTGAACATTTGATATAATTTATGTAATAAATTGTCTATGGACCCTGACTCTTTGGTATACCCTGTATTGCTTTAAAGAGGTACAGTAAGTCTGCTTTGGATTTTCAAAAGACAGTTGAAATGAAGCTAAATGGCTTTGTAGTATGATACCACTTTGACCTTTACAATACAATTCTCTTTTTGTACTATAGCATTAGAAGCACCCTTGGGCTAAATTATAGCAAGAGTACAAAATAAAATCATTTTACAATCTAAAATAAAGGGAAGTGCTCCAAAACAAAGGAATAGGAAACAGCCTTAAGTAAGCCATTCTTGATGATGACTGGTCTATCATCAATTGTCAACACTAACTAGTAGCAGCCCTCCAAAATTTCAGACTGAATTTTGGGGATGTTCTGAATGTAGTTGTTGTTGTTGTTTAGTCGTTAAGTCGTGTCCGACTCTTCGTGACCCCATGAACCATATTGCGCCAGGCCTCCCTGTCCTTCACTGCTTCCCTGAGTTTGCTCAGTTTCATGCTCATTGCTTCAGTGATGCTATCTAACCATCTCATCCTCTGCCGTCCTCTTCTCCTTTTGCCTTCAATCTTTCCCAGCATCAGGGTCTTCTCCAAAGAGATCTCTCTTCGCATTAGGTGGCCAAAATATCTGAGCTTGAGCTTCATTATCGATCCTTCCAATGAGCAATCAGGGTTGATTTCCTTTAAGATTGACTGGTTTGACCTCCTAGCAGTCCAGGGGACTCTCAAGAGTCTTCTCCAGCACCACAGTTCAAAGGCATCAATTCTTCGGCGCTCGGCCTTTTTATGGTCCAGCTCTCACAGCCATACATTACTACTGGAAAAACCATAGCTTTGACTATGCGGATCTTTGTCGGCAAGGTGACGTCTCTGCTTTTTAATATGCTATCTAGGCTTGCCATAGCTTTCCTCCCAAGGAGCAAGCGTCTTTTAATTTCATGGCTGCAGTCTCCGTCTGCGGTGATCTTGGAGCCCAAATAAATGAAGTCTGTTACTGCTTCCATTTCTACCCCTTCTATTTGCCAGGAATTGATGGGTCCAGATGCCATGATCTTAGTTTTTTTAATGTTGAGTTTCAAGCCAGCTTTTGCACTCTCCTCTTTCACCCTCATCAAGAGGCTCTTTAGTTCTTCTTCACTTTCTGCCATGAGGGTGGTATCGTCCGCATATCTGAGGTTGTTGATGATTCTCCCTGCAATCTTAATTCCGGCTTGTGATTCTTCCAGCCTGGCATTTCTCATGATGTACTCTGCATATAGGTTAAATAAGCAGGGTGACAGTATACAGCCTTGTCGTACACCTTTCCCTATTTTGAACCAATCGGTTGTTCCATGACCGGTTCTGACTGTTGCTTCTTGGCCCGCATACAGATTTCTCAGGAGACAGGTAAGGTGGTCTGGTACTCCCATCTCTTTAAGAATTTGCCACAGTTTGTTGTGATCCACACAATCAAAGGCTTTTGCATAGTCAATGAAGCAGAAGTAGATATTTTTCTGGAACTCTCGTGCTTTCTCCATGATCCAGCAAATGTTGGCGATTTGATCTCTAGTTCCTCTGCCTCTTCGAAACCCAGCTTGTACATCCGGTAGTTCTCGGTTCATGTATTGCTGAAGCCTAGCTTGTAGGATTTTGAGCATAACCTTGCTAGCATGTGAAATGAGTGCAATTGTGCGATAGTTTGAACATTCTTTGGCATTGCCCTTCTTTGGAATTGGAACATAAACTGACCTTTTCCAATCCCGTGGCCACTGTTGCGTTTTCCACACTTGCTGGCATATTGAGTGCAGCACTTTAACACCATCGTCTTTTAGTATTTTAAATAACTCAGCTGGAATACTGTCATCTCCACTAGCTTTGTTGTTAGCAATGCTTCCTAAGGCCCACTTGACTTCACTCTCTAGGATGTCTGGCTCAAGGTCAGTGATCACACCAGCGTGGACATCAGGGACATTAAGATCTTTCTTGTATAGTTCTTCTGTGTATTCTTGCCACCTCTTCTTAATCTCTTCTGCTTCTGTTAGGTCCCTGCCTTTTTGTCCTTTATCATGCCCATCTTTGCACTAAACGTTCCTTTCATATCTCCAATTTTCTTGAAGAGATCTCTAGTCTTCCCCATTCTATTGTTTTCCTCGATTTCTTTGCATTGTTCATTTAAGAAGGCCTTCTTATCTCTCCTGGCTATTCTCTGGAAATCTGCATTCAGCTGCTTATATCTTTCCCTTTCACCCTTGCTTTTCGCATTCCTTCTTTCCACAGCTATTTGTAAAGCCTCATCAGACAGCCATTTTGCTTTCTTGCATTTCTTTTTCTTTGGGATGGTTTTAGTTGCTGCCTCCTGTACAATGTTACGGACCTCCGTCCATAGTTCTTCAGGCACTCTGTCTACCAAATCTAATCCTCTAAATCTATTCATCACCTTCACTGTGTACTCACAAGGAATATGATCTAAGTCATACCTGAGTGGTCTAGTGGTTTTCCCTACATTCTTCAATTTAAGCCTACATTTTGCAGTAAGAAGCTCATGATCTGAGCCACAGTCAGCTCCTGGTCTTGTTTTTGCTGTCTGTATAGAGCTTCTCCATCTTTGGCTGCAAAGTATATAATCAATCTGGTTTCGGTATTGACCATCTGGTGATGTCCATGTGTAGAGTCGTCTCTTGTGTTGTTGGAAAAGAGTGTTTGCTATGACTAGCTTGTTCTCTTGACAGAACTCTATAAGCCTTTGCCCTGCTTCATTTTGTACTCCAAGGCCAAACTTGCCTGTTATTCCGATTACTCCTTGACTTCCTACTTTAGCATTCCAATCCCCTATGATGAAAAGGACATCTTTTTGGTGCTAGTTCTAGAAGATGTTGTAGGTCTTCATAGAAGCGGTCAACCTCAGCTTCTTCAGCATCAGTGGTTGGGGCATAGACTTGGATGACTGTGATATTGAATGGTTTGCCTTGGATACGCACTGAGATCATTCTGTCGTTTTTGAGGTTGTACCCCATTACTGCCTTTCCCACTCTCTTATTGACTATGAGTGCAACTCCATTTCTTCTAAGGGTTTCTTGGCCACAGTAGTAGATATAATGGTCACCCGAATTAAATTCACCCATTCCCGTCCATTTCAGTTCACTGATTCCCAAGATGTCGATGTTCAGTCTTGTCATCTCATGTTTGACCACATCTAGCTTGCCTTGGTTCATAGATCTTACATTCCAGGTACCTATACAATATTGTTCTTTGCAGCATCGGACCTTCTTTTCGCTTCCAGATACATCCACAGCTGAACGTCCTTTCGGCTTTGGCCCAGCCGCTTCACTCTTTCTGGAGCTACTTGGAATTGCCCTCCGCTCTTCCCCAGTAGCATATTGGACACCTTCCGACCTGAGGGGCTCATCTTCCAGCGTCATATCTTTTAGCCTTTTAACATTGTCCATGAGGTTTTCTTGGCAAGGATACTGGAGTGGGTGGCCATTTCCTTCTCCAGTGGACCACATTTTGTCAGAACTCTCTGTCATGACCTGTCCGTCTTGGGTGGCCCTGCACGTTATAGCTCAAGGCTTCACTGAGTTACGCAAGCCCCTTCGCCACGACAAGGCAGTGATCCATGAAGGGGTCTGAATGTAGACCATTTGCTATTCCAATGGATTGAATGATACATCAAGAGAAGAACTTGTCTGGTGAAGATGTCTACTGAAAAGAGTTAAGAAGTTCCATATCACCATTCTTTCAGCTCTAAGGATGAGTCCTTGGATCTCAGATTTAGAACAAACATCTGACACAAAAATTTTAGACAGCTAATACATAGGTTTAATCTATGTGCATAACGCACAGCTGAACAGCATGCTGAATAAGACAAACTGATAGGGATTAGTTGTTTCTCTTTGGATGAAAGAGACAAAGTGACCTAAGCTCTTTTGGGACACTTCTGGGAAGGAAAATATAGATTTTCACTCAATTTAAGATGGGACAATAGCAAAGAAAACAAAATTCAGCATTCACATTTCTGTTTTGCTAGTGAATTGTGCATTTAAAGTAAAAAGCTGACAGGGCTAAAGTATC
Organism: Python bivittatus; assembly: GCF_059951505.1. Taxonomy (NCBI): domain Eukaryota; kingdom Metazoa; phylum Chordata; class Lepidosauria; order Squamata; family Pythonidae; genus Python; species Python bivittatus. The sequence goes on along the minus strand of NW_028277058.1, from coordinate 14,758,389 downwards.
ACTATTTTGAGGGCAGGTAGTCAGAGACAATCTAAACAAACATTTCCATTCATATGGATGCATTTAAATAAATTACTTGTGTTACAGTATTGCTGCTTGTGGATGATGTTTAATTATGGCTTTCTTAAGGGACTAATAACAAAGTGGGATAACTGAGACAAAAGTACAGTTCATCAAATGTGAATACATGTTCAGATTAACATTAGATTCTGCCATACAGCAAGATTTTAACACACAAGTTACCACCTTGGTTTATAACAACTGCAATGCATTATTTTTTAAGAAAAGCTAGTTGATTATACAGTACCACCTACTGTACATTACAATGATCAGTTGTGCCCTGTGCTCAACCTATCAAACCTTAAGTTTAACTTAAGAAAAAAAGAACAGAATGACAGACTGCGCATCCAGCCATTCATTTCAGCAGATACATTTCCTTCTGGAGCAATAGTTTTTGTACTGCACTGCCATTAACTCTACTCATAATAAAACAGATCTATGATATGCATCAAGGCAGTTATTCCTCTTTATTGGGGAAAAGAATGGAAGAATATGTACCTCCCCAAATCAAAGCAGCTGAAGCTTACAGAAGCATCCTGATCCATTTAGCAGAGTCACTGAAATACCTGCTTGGAAAAGGGTACCCCAGACTTATAACAGGATCAACAAAGCTGTCAATTTCATTTTCCCAGCTACAGTTCCGATTTCAAGTTTGTTCTGACTCCTTTCTGCATCAGTCTGTGACTTCTTTAAAAAGAAGTCTACAAAAATGTTTGTACCAAAATTTCTCCTTTTATGAAATTCTGAATACACGCAATTTAAAGTGTTTTTTCTAGAATAGTATGGAGGTTCACATCTTTTATACACTTCTATAGAAATATATAGGAAAACCAATTTTGGTATGCATTTAACATTCAAGAACTATATCACAAAACCAAGAAAACATGATACTGATGAAAAAAAAAGTTCACATTAAGATGCAAGCTGAGTTATTTTTCTGTCCATACCTATCTGAAAATCAGAGAACCAATCTCAATAACAGAAGCGTCATCTGCCATTGCTGACATCATCATGCATGGGATATACAATATCTCTTTGAGACATGACAACTGAGAAAAGACTATCTCAAGTTTATATAGGCAACTTTTTCCAAGTTGTTCCACATGAATATTTCTGAAAATGGGGTATGGGAATTTTGAATAGCAGAACAAAATATATAATTACTACTATTATTAATAGAATACAGAAATAATGGCAATTTAATGAAATATATCTATTAATCAAATTTCTGTGGCTGCCTGTCTGTCCAAGAAACTGGGTGATGAACGTAAAAGAAACCCAACCCATTGAAAAGGAAAGCAAAATGAAGTCAAGGCCCCTATTAAAATATCCATTCTCCCATATAACCTGTATACCCACACCAAAGCTCCAATAAACTGACACCCTGACGCTAGTACGCAGTTGAGTTCACAAAAAAGTTCAGTTTCATGGAGCGAAAGTTAACAAAACAAAGAATATTTGAAAATAAAGAAATAACTTTCAAGGTTACCTGGGCAAAATTCTTCCTGAAGTTAAAAATTTAAAGGGCATAGTTAGGTTTAACAAACAATAATATTATGTCATATCTAAGACTGACAAAAAACAAAGAGTTTGTAGGAAAATTTAATTTTACAAACATCTTTTATTTATTTCATTTGCATCCTGCCACAATCCATGTGACTTTCAGCATCTTACATGATATAAGTCCTACAATACAATAAAACAACTAAAAACAAGACAGGGACATAACACAAAAGTTGAAATGAAGCAAAATAAAAGTGCAAATAAAAGATGGCTAAGACTGGCTAAAGCATTCTCTAGAACACCTATTTTCAGCAGCATCCTAAATGCTATCAAGGGAGAATGGTCTGATTTCTACTGGGAAATTCTCATTATACAATGAAAATAAAAGATAACCAGGATGTTCAGAATTATTTTTAATCTGGGAACACATAGCCAATTTAAAATTGGGATGTAAATTAGCCAATAACTGCCCTTCCCAGGAAAATGAGATAGTTTAGATATGAGATTTTCTATAGGTTTGGGGGGGGGGCGGGGGGGGATTGGGCATGCCTGCAAGTAAGGCTTTCATATAAATTAACTGAAATCCATGTGTAAGGAGTTTCTATTTTCATTTCAAAATAAGTCCTTCTACCTTTATTGGAAGATAAAAACCACATAGACAATACCATAAGGCCTGTGTCACACATAAGCATGGAAATTCCTCACAGCATTTTAAGCATCACTGCTACCTGAGCTCTACTTTAGGTGTAAATTTTATTTTTCTTTGGTACAGCTATATGGTTTTTAAAAAGACATACCTTTCACTGATGCTTACTTTGGTTGGTGCGATAGTACACAGAACTCACATTTAATACAGAACATTGGCGTGAACTATCTATGTTGAAAAGAAGCTTCTTGAATTTGTACCCAAACAAGAGAGGTTTTGTTGTTGTTCAGTTTGAAATAATGGAATCTTTTTTTTAATGGAAATTCTGTTTAAACTTTAATGGCACAATATTCTACCTTACCTAGTAAAATCCAACAATTATCAAAATGCTTTTATCTTTGATGTGATTTGATATTCATCACAGAAGTTCATTATATGTGTTCAATAAATTTGAATGGATACTTAAGTTTTTCCAGAATCCTTGGAGATTATTCAAAATCACAACAAATGTTCAGGTATAACCTATACTTCAGAACAGAAAGGTGCCATTAAGAAGATGACAGAATAGTAATGAGAAAGGCAAGAAGCCTTTCTTAAAAAATGGAAGTCTTGCCCAAATTAGAACAAAAAAGTACATGTATGTTGTCAAAGGATATGCAAGCAATCAATAAAAGGCTTTGAGGAACATATGGAAAAAACATTAAAACAAAACAAAATTAGAAATATTCATAACACAAGTTGAGGGAAGCTTGGGCATTTGGATGGGATAAATGTCAAAGGAGAATGGGAAAGGAGAATAGGAAAATCATAATAAATTTAAGGAATCCTTTATTTCTTTTTTCACTATTGAGAATATAGGACAGATAACCCTACCTGAGATGTCTTTTTCAGGATGCAAAGCAAATTTATTGAAACAAATAGGAGGAACAAAAGCAAATGCTATAAGCCTTATTGATAAATTAAAAAGAAAAAAATTTATGGGTCCAGGTGGTATCCACCAGACAGTAGGTGAAGAACTAAACGTAAAAATACTGATTTTCTGTCAAAATATATGCTATTCCTCCTTTAAATCAGCTTCTGTTCCTGAACAATGGAAAACAACCAATACAATTCCAGTTTTTTAAAAAATGGATCAAGGCGAAATATAGGCAATTCAAAGCCAGATAATGTAATATGCTCCCCCATAAAAAGGCCTAAATTTAAAAATAATCAAATATATAGAACAGCAGCTCTTACTAATGGAAGTAACATAGCTTTATGTAGTAACATGCAGACGCCAATAGGTGGCAGTAAATAGCAGTATACGTGCAAACTAAACGACCAAATGCAGGTGGCGTGACTTCTGCAGCCATAACAATGTTTGGAGATAAGCAATTTGCTTTTCTTCCCATGAGAATATCCTAACAAGCTTCTGTAAAAGTAAGTCATCTCACTAACCTTCTAGTTATGTAGACAGAGTCATCCAACAGACCTTGCACATTGGGGCTGTCAAAAAGCCTTTGACCTTAACCCTAACCCAGCAAAACAAGAATAGATTTAAATGGACAATGTTCAAACTAAACTGATGGCCAATGTGGGGCCCCTTAGGGATTGGTATGGGACCATTATATTTAATTTGCTGATCACTAGTCTAGAGTTAGGGGTAAGGAATGAGATGGCCAAGCTTGCTGATGGTATCAAACTATTCAGAGTAGTAAAATCAAAAGAAAGTACAAAGAAATCTGAAAAAAATCTCTCTAGACTAGCTCAGTTGGCCTCAAAATGGCAGATGTAGATCAAAGCATCTAGTGCAAAGTGATGCAAACTGCGCATAGGTATTAACAGCTGGCAGCATCTGACAAGAAAAGGGCTCTTTGGAATCTCATTGAAAATGTCAAAACAGTGTATGGCTGTTGGAAAAAAAGGCAAATTCCAGCAGTACCACATTATGTGTCTCTGTGCACCTCACCTACAGGCTCCCCATCCCTAATCCAGAAAATGGTTAACATAAGGAGGGAACATAGGGCAACTGAACTGAACGGGTTTGCATTAAACAGATTCAAGAACTGGCTAGTGGTGAAGGTAGCAGCCATGATCTTTTCATCTGTAAGAGTCTGGGCACCAGTTGCAACTAAAAATAGCCAAGCTACTTCAGCACTGATCTGAATCTGAATCAAATGACTGAGTGTATATATCCAGGCTAGGAATGTCTTTATCTGAATTGTATTACTTCTTATGTCATGCTTGACTTTTAAAAGGCCAGTTGTTGGTTTATTTTGTGGGATAGGAGTTGGAGGTATGGGTAGTAACTTCAATAATGACCTTAGGGTCTTCCTGGTACCTGGAGTTGAAGGATGGTAAATAGCAAGTTTTGAAGTCACACGGATACAAAAATAACAGGTGGTGCAAAGATGTGAAAACTCAGGAAAGGAGAGCATTTCAGCTATTTTTTTCTCTTCCTTGGAACAGAATCCTTTGCTATGCTCCCCTCTTTGAAGAAATGGATCTGGTTTTCACTTACTTGGACTAACTTTCACTTACTTTCACTAACATAACAGAATGACTCTGCTGCAGAGAAGCAATAATTGCTAGAGCAGGAGGCATTTTTGTCTTCAGAGGGTAATGGCATCTTCAGAAAGAATTCAAAACACTATGCAATGCAACACAATTCTTCTCTACCCTACTTTCCATCCTCTAGGCTTCATGACAAGGACTATAAAAACAGGCAACATGCACGCATGCTCCAAATTCTTTTTCAGCAGAGTATGCTTTATTACAGGGTTCCCATTTTAATTTGGATTGAAATTGTGCTATTGTGCAGATATAGTCTTCTCTCCTACAGACGATTTCCTCTGTACAAGCTGGATATTTATACAACCAGTTTGACAGCTTCTCCCACACTTTCTGTTTATACTCAGTGTAAAGGTATGGTTAACTATTGAAATATATTTTACAAATCATTGCATCTCTCTTTTGACTATAAGAACATGATTATGAGAAGTTCTTTGAGCCAGTTGGAAATACAGCTTCTACCTTTTCCTGACTGCTATTTATGCTCTGTCAGATCTGTCAATGCCTGTTTTCTTGCTAAAATCCATACAAAAAGAAACAAGCTAACAAAAAAAAAAGGGGGGGAAAGGGAAAGGGAAAGGGAAAGGGAAAGGGAAAGGGAAAGGGAAAGGGAAAGGGAAAGGGAAAGGGAGAAAGAAAGAAAGAAAGAAAGAAAGAAAGAAAGAAAGAAAGAAAGAAAGAAAGAAAGAAAGAAAGAAAGAAAGAAAGAAAGAAAAACATTATGATCTATTCAATTAAACATAGTAAAACTTTAAGTCCTACCTAAAAGTAGGTCATGGTAAAAGCACTACTTTTACATTGTCCAGTACACAATATATTTACAGGAAAATTGCCAGAAACCCTTCAGCTGTATCTGAACTCAACCTAATATTTAGATGCAGTCATATATTACTGCTGATAATGTGATGTCAGTGAATAGATTGGAATTTTTCACTGTCCTTTATCAAGATAAATTGTTCTGTCAATAGCAAATGGCTGCCAAGTATTAACACTCTGCACACTATATGACTTTTCATTCCAAGCAAAAATTGTATTTAATGCTTTTGCACAAAATCTATGGCCGTGACTATCCCTATTACCTATTTAACTACCTTTTAAAAGGAGGATTTATTTCTGCAAATTAGGACCAGAGTAACATGATGGTAACATGCATCATAAACTTTAAGTCAATACAAAGCAAGACACTTGCAATTTGAATGGGGAAATACCTGATACTCATCACTTGGCCATCTGATAATCTTATCAAGCTATGGTGAGCGCAGCTGCTTAGAGCAGAACTTTATTTTGGCCTTCCTCCATCTCTACGACCAGAGTGTCCCACAGTAGCAATTTCCTCATTGGACTATTACATTCAATAGGTATTCTAGTAATTGGCTATTTCACACTTGTAAGGCTTGAACTGGCAGAGTGCAAAGGCCAGGCAACTAGGCTGTCAGGGTCCAGCAACCTGGTCATTCATCAATTATCACAGTCTTTTACAAGAACGAGAACATCTTCTGACATTGTCAGGGCTTGCATCAACTGTGATGCCAGTGTAATTCAACCAAGAAAATGTATGAACTTTTCACTTGAGAAACAAGGAAGTTTGACAAATCTGGTAGCACATATTTAAAATTGGAGGAAGAAGAGGCAGTCAAAAGAAGGGTTTTTATTCTTAGAGGATATTTTCTGCTGGTTTCTACAGCCACCTGCTGTCTCACCACTCCTATAGCAATGCTCAGATAAGAAAAGTTGTCTAGGAAAATCCTGGGACAACACTGAGAAAAGCATTACACTACTAAAGCATAAACACATTTTTGTAGTATGTAAGCTCAGTTACAAAGTATCTATAATGTTACACTATTTCACCCATACATTTCCCCTACCTTTATCACACATCATTACTAAACATTAACAACACCATGAATGCTTTCTTGGCAGAGATTTGAAACCAGATAATTAAAAAGCCTTGTTAGTTTAACCATGGCTAGCTTAACTACGTTTAATTTTGTTATCTTTGTAATGCTTAATGTTAATCCTTTAGGAAAAGGTCAAAGAACGCTCAAAATGAGTATATAGGGATCACAGAATCACAAAGTTGTCAAGTAGGAAGGGACCACAAGGATCATCTATCTATCCCTGTGCTACGGGCAGGAAAACCAATTAAACCATCTTCAAGTCTTCTTAAAAACCGCCAAGATGGAAAGCATACAAACCCTATAGACAGACTATTCTACTGTTGTACAGAATTTACAGTCAGGAAGTTTTTCTATTATATTTGAACAAAATTCGAATAGCTGCAACTTTTACCATTATTTCTGGTCTTAGTTTCTGTGGCAGTGGAAATAGTTCCAAATCATTTTCCTTATGTGACCCTTTTTACGTACCTGAACACTGATACCATATCTTCCCTCAGTCATCTTCTCTTCAGATCAAGCATCCCACATTCCCTCAGCCTGACCTCAGCCTGTTCTCAAATCCCTCTATCATCTTTGTCTACCTCTTCTGAACCTGTTCTAATCTGTCAATAGACTTTTGGGAATACAATGCTCAGAATCATACACAGCACTCCAAGTGTAGTCTCACCTGTGGGAATAAAGGGAGGACTTCCCACATCTTTGATACAATGCTTCTTCAAATGCAGCCCAGAACTCATTAGCCTTCCAGCAGCTGTCTCATATTGCTATCTCATGTTCAGCTTGTTGACAATGGCCACATCCAAATCTTTCTCCAATATAGCATTTCTAAGCCACAAATTCCCCAATTTCTATGTGGATTCTATATTTTTCCTCCCTACCTTACATTTCTTCCTGTTGAAGGGCATCTTCTTCCTCTCACCCACTCTTCCCATCTATCCAGATTAGATTGCAATCTCATTCTGTCTTTCTTGCTGTTGGCCAGACACCAATTTTGTGTCACCCACAAATTTAATAAGCAGCCTATCAATCCTATTATCCAGCTCATTAATTTAAATGATGAATAATACTGACCCAAAGGCAGATCCCTGTGGGACCCCATTGGTTACTGTTCTCTACCTAAATGTACAGCCATTAATACTGACTCTGAGTTTGGTTAGTCAACCAGAGACTCAGCTTCTCTCTCAAAGATAATTGAAAGAAGCCCTGACAGCTTTTCAACCTGTTTAAGTACCCTAGTGTGCATTTCATCAGAGATTTGAAGGCATTCAAATAAACTAGAAGTTCCTTTACAACATTCTTACCGACCTGCATTCTCCTCTCTTATGTTCATTCCAGACTATACTGTCCAAACTACCATCTCCTTTTGATGAAGGCTAGGAGTCTGAGTTCCTCTGCTTTCTTTTGGTCATCTGTTAAAATTTCTCCATCTAGACCAGTGTTTTTCAACCTTGGCAATTTTAAGATATGTGGCCTTCAACTCCCAGAATTCCCCAGCCAGCTTGTTAATGATATGTTTGAAGAAATCTTTTTTGTTGGATTTAGCCTTGGCCTTCCTGACCACAATCTTACATTTCTGGGCTGAAGCTCTGTAGACTTCCTTGGTTATTAGCCCTTTCTTGCACTTCCAATTGGCATCCTTTTTCAGTCTCAGCTCCATTGTGAGCTGCCTGTTCAACCATACTGGCTGATTTAGAAGCCTCCAAATTTTCTTCCTCATAGGTATTGTTTGAGATTGCATGATCCTTTATTTCAGTTTCAAGAAGTTTAACAACTTTGTTTAAAAATGTCCCCCCACCCCCACCCCGGTGTTTTCTTTACTATTTCTCTTAGTTTTATCAAAATATGCCTCTCTAATATCCATGACTTTCGTCTGACTGTTTTTTAACCAAGCTTTTTCTAGGAGGAGGAGGAGGAGAAGAGGAAGAGGAAGAGGTTGTTGAACAATGTGCAGTCACGTACACTCACAGTTTCTACTACTTTAATATCTTCAATCAACTCTTCCCTCTTAGTAAGGAACAAATCCAAGGTAGCAGATGCCCCAGTGCCCAATTTTGAGAAAGAAAATTAATCACCAAGAGAAGTCAAGAGTGGCTGCATTATATTCAAGGCAGATTGTGAACCTAGGTGCTGCATTATATTCAAGGCAGACCATTGATTCTTCTACTTAGTATGTCAGTCAGTATAGGTTTTAGCCATTATATGGTAGGAGGTCCTAATTTTACATTAGGTTGTTTTGCAGCTGTATCTGATGATGCCAGGGATTGAATCCTTCGAATTTTGCATACAAAGCATGTATTGTACTACTGACTGACATCATATCACTATGAAAAAGGCACGATGGCAAACAAGTTTAATAACATTTAAAACAATCTTCAAGTATGAAATATTTGAAATATGAAATGTTTGAAATACGAAAACAGCCTTAGAAACATAAACATTAGTATTTTCATTTTAAAAAAAGCCTTAACCATAAAACAGCCAGTGTTTGAAGAAGTACAGGCTAGTTTCATTCATCATGCTAAGGCATTGCCCATTATACCCGTGAATTGTTTTAAACATAGTTTATTGAACAAGCCATAGTGGTCTTCTCAATCATAACTATAAACTATAAACTTAAACCATAATATCAGATACACCCTGTATTTAGCCAAACAAGATCACATGATAGCATGGTATAATTTGTAAACCCCATCACAGAATCAGAACAGTAACATCATGCTGATAGAGTATTACCTAAAGGACCTTGGGAGATGAAAACAGTGAAGAGATGCCTAGAGCAATGGTGAAGGAAAACACACATGAAACTCATGGGGAAGCCATCTATCAATATGAGGTAAGTCATTACCAACATATTGATACTCAGTTTACATAACCATCTCAAGGAAGATTGGGGATGCTTTACATTTACCAAAATATGCCTCTCTAATATCCATGGCTTTGGTTTGACTGTTTTTTAACCAAGCTTTTTCTTAAAAGAAAGAAGTTGAACAATGTTGAACACTGTGAGACAACTGACTCTACATAAGAGTTTGAAAATGACTTAGAAGCTTCAACCTGTTCAGCTTCTGGGGGAGGTATGGTGAACTGAAGATGGCTATGCGAAAGCAGGGCCGATGACCATGGCAAAGACCAAGAAACTGGTGAGTAGACCTGGTTCCTTGGAACCTCTCTGAATAAGGGAGATTGACCACGTGTGCTCCAGATGGCTGCTCCTCACAAGGAAACCACAGAACAGCAGTTTGAGCACTGGGAGACGATGGGATCACCCACTTTGCTCACAAGCACAGCGGAGACTTTTAAAGGACACTAAGTTTGCAAACCTCATTTTTAAAGGACACTAAGTTTGCAAACCTCACTCTAATCACATTCAGAAATTGCCCATTAACTATTTTAAAGCTATTAGAGACTTTCTGAATGACAGGTTTGAAAAGTCTTCATCGGGTGAGTTTATCTTCAACTCTAAACAACAACAAAAAATTAATTCCAAGCTTAAGAACTTAAAGAATTTGAAATAAACAGCAAAAAGCTAAATAAGATTTTGGTCTAAGAAAGTTAGAAACAGATTAAGGGACCAGATAAATTTGGAGTTTTTACTATAAGATTTTAGAATTACAGGTAGTCCTCGTTTAGCAACCACAATTGGGATAGGCAATTCAGTTGTTAAGTGAAGCGGTTGCTAAGTGAAACCACGATTGTGCTTATGATCTTACTTCAGCTTTTCTTTGCTTTACAGGCCTGTGATGGACATAAATGTTTACAACTGGTTGTAAAGTTACTAAATGAGCCAGTCACTAAACAAGGACTACTTATAACTATAAAAAAATAATTAAACTTTTTATTCTTTTTTTTTAAGTTTGCATTAGTTTTTATTGTTGCAATTGTAATTTTTAATAAAATAAATTAAAAAAGAGAAATATCTGTTTAACCTTATAGGGGGTGAAGAGTTATTAAATTAAGTTTATACTTGTGATAAAGGTTGGAAGTCACTTCTTTATATATTTCTATTCTTTTTTTTTAATTCTATTCTCTCTTTTCTTTTTGTTCCTTATTTTTATTTTTTCCTGCACTTTTAATTCTTTTTTTTCTATTTTCTTCTCTTTTAGTTTTAGTTTTTACTATTGTAATTAAAATTATTTTTTAATAGTACTTTTATTCTTCTGGTTCCCCCTCGTGTCCAACCTTCAAAGTCCCAAGCTATCATGTTTTTTTTTAAAAGAATTCAAAACAAAAGTATTTTGCCATGGGAAGGATTCTTATAATTAATTCCAAAATCTTATTTCAAATTTATCTGGACCCTTAGTCCATTTGTAACTTTCTAAAATCAAAGTTTTAATTATTCTTTTGCTGTTTATTCCAGAAACAATAATTAACTCCCTAAACTTGTATTTTAAACTTCTTTCGCTAAGGATTGGAGGAAACTCATCTGGTTCTGTAAAACTTGTTGATCCAAAGGTTCCTAATAGCCGAAAAGCAGTTAACAAGCAATTTCTGAAGTGATTAGAAAAGGAAGTATGTGAACCCAGTGTTCTTAAAGGCGTCAACTGTGGGTTGAGCAAGATAGGTATTTCCTCAACTCCCAGAGTTCTAAATTGGCTGGAGACCACTGTCTTGAGGTCTGCTCATGAGGAAGCAACTATAGGGAACACTTATGGGTGATCTCAAGTCCTCTCCTTGTCCGAAGAATTACAAGTCGTCAGTTCTTCATTCCACTGCAAACCTCAGCTCCACTTTTAGCGGAGTCATCTTCAGTTCAGCATTTCTTCCCTGGAAGTCCTATTGTAATTAAAATTCTTAATAAAATTATATTTAAAAAGAAGAAGAAGCTTCAATCTGTTCAACATTCTGCTAATCAGGGATAGTAGATTTAGCAATGTCACACTGATCCACTGATTACCGGTCTGCTTCCACGTCCAATTCAAAGTACTGGTGATTACCTTTCAAGCCTTATGTAGCTCAGCACCAAGATGGTACTTAAAGGACCATCTTACCTGCAAGAGTTGGCCAGCCCCATGCATTGTCATAGGGAGGGAGCGCTGAGGGTTCCCATTCCATAAAATGAGAGAGATGGGCTCCTGCTCCCTTGACTTCTTAGTGGCTGCCATCACCTTGCCTCCCCCAGTAGAGAAATTCTTAGATGCTCTTAAATTCTTATAATTAAAGAAGTAATTGAGACCTTATTTTTCAACAGGGCATCTATGAACTAATGGAGGAATGGCTGCCTTTAGTTGGGTTGTTTTTAATTTTGTTGTTGTTGTCTGTTTTGACTGCAAACGCCCTTGAATCTGAGGAAGTAGGAGATGCATCCACCCCCTTTTATCAATAAAATCCCTATGAACTCTAGTACAATACCTACAGGCTTGTACTTGTTCTACTCCATCCACTGTATACAAACACTTTTTCTCCCTTCAGAACAAGAATCTACTGAGTATTCATTAATCTCAGAGACACTTATCTGTGACAGACACATATATGCCAAGCTTACAGATCCTGCAGTCATTGTGCATTGGCCCAAAGTATTAATTCAAAGAACAAAATACTGACTCGTGAATTCTGCTGCCAAAGCTTTTTTCATTATAGCAACATGAGTTCCCCTCCTGTATGTAATGCTACTAGCAGAGTTGCAACAGAAGCCTCTGCTATAATAATAATAATAATAATAATAATAATAATAATAATAATAGACCAGTAGATTATTATTCCAAAGTCGCCAAAGATATGAGAAGAGTAAACCTCCTTTCATATTTACATATAATCACAATCCCACTCTCAGTTTAGCTTCTATTTAAAAAGTTAATTTGTTTTCGTTATCCCATTATTAAATCTTACATTCTACACAGTATGATGAATTTCTTCTAGAGGAGGGTGGGAAATCTAAAAACTAAAGATGAGTTGCTTAAAATATACATAATGCATACTGTCTTTTATTTATTATTTTAATCAATAGTTTAAAAGAATCATCTATACTGCAATGTTTGTATAAACAGCATAGGAACAAATTCTATATTTTAAACACATGTTAACAATTCATCTAGTACTTTTGTCTTTTTCACAATGGGACAATGACAGCAAAAATCTGTTTCAGGCATGTACTATAGAAAATTAAATATGATATAAATGAGGTGATCATAGTTTCCTTGCAGTCCAATTACAATTTTTATTATTTATCAATGAATTTCCAATACAACGCTGTCTTCCAGATAAAGCAGCAGCTGCCACTTCATAATGTGCCTTCATTTATGTTCCATGAATGCTGCTGATAATGCATTTATATGAGCAAAAGGCTGTCACATTGTTTCCACAGAATTTGTACCTACAGAACAAAGCATTTCAATAGGGTAGAATCAGTTCCTCACCACTGTAATGTACATGCTTCTCTGAACTTCTGCAGTATCAATGTATAACAGCAGCAAATATCTGCCCTGTTAATATTGTCTGCCTGTTTCATTCAGCTGTCAAAGTCATTACCTCAAGCAACAATGAGCACCACATACCTTCAAGGACAAGTCATCTAATAATAAGATACTGAATGACATACATACATGAATTTGCAAATCAATTCTCAGACATTAAATACCAATTATTAGACTTCTAGGTGGCAAAATTAGGTTAGCATAAAAGTCCTTATTATTGGGCCTCTGCAAAGGATTCCATCTCAATAGAGACCTGATGCTCAACCAATGGAGTTCTTTGGCCATATTGCTGTACTCTTGCCTTTTGACATATTGCCAGTAGATAGATAAATCCTGAGTGTCTGTCAGTACAGAGTGTCTCTTTGGTAGGATGTGGGCACCCACAGATTGGCTCAACGTTAGACCCACTAACTGGCATAGCACTGTATGAGCAATTAAATTTTAAGAAGATTAAACTGGGCTTTTGTTGCACTTGTGCCACATGGCATGTATGTGTGTGATGTGATGTGTGTAATCCTCATAAGTGTGACATGTTCTTTCTGCTTATTGATACCAATTTTATGATCTTTCCCATTTCCTTTTGAATATAGCAACTAAGAAAGAAATATAGCTACTAAAAAAGAAATAACTACACATAATTAACGGCTATTCCCTTTTACATAACTATCATTAGCAAATATCAGTATTAACATTTTCAATAAAGCTTCCATTAAAAGAAGTTTTCCAAAAGACTAGAACAGCACTAAAAGTCATGCTACAGAAAAATGGAGAAAAATCACTCTTCTGGTTTTATTTCAAGGACTCTCTGGTTTAACTGGTTCCAAGAGTCCTTTTTCTGATCATAATAAAATTATTTGCCATATGGTTAAGACGCTTTTGTGATACTCTTTCAATGAGAGATTTATGCATGAGAGGTAATCCTTGCTGTAGCTGCAGCCAAGCACACAGCTGGCTCAGATAATGCCAACAAATGGCTTCATCTATCTCAATGTCACGTAAGAGCCGGTGCATGAGAATCAGCCTGAAGTACAATTAAAATCTACATCATCTGTGAAAAAGGTGATGGAGGTTCTGGCATTAGAGCTTTACTAGATGCATCCTCTTTCCATTGCAACAGAAGAAACATGTTGCCCCTTTCACCCTGTCATGCTAATGATGTACTCAGCACATCCCTCCATGTGCTCATTAAAGGCAGTAAATCAGAAGGTTCCTTTCTGAAATCTTCACCTTTATCTGACAGTCAATAACAAGAACAATTTCTAAATGTAAGTGTATTCCTTGCTCCTTCTCCCTGATAAGATACTGCCATTGAAAACTGGAAATGGCATTCAAATAAATTGAAGTTTTATTATCTATATGCCCCCTTGTATGTGACATTGTGCACAAATTTACTTGCATTTAGTCATACTAATAAAAATGGATACGCACACCCATTTGTTCCAGTGAGACACATTTTATTACAAATATATCTATATTTTACATCAAACAAGTTTAACACCAGTCTCTTTTTTCCTGCCTTCAGTATTCAGTAATGATTTTCTTTTGTTGTCATATTTATTAAGGAGAAAAGCCACAAATATATTTATTAGCATTTCCAATGATTGAGGAAGGATGGATGGAAGGATGGAAGGATGGAAGGATAGATGTGTGGGTGGATGGATGGATGGATGGATGGATGGATAGATAGATAGATAGATAGATAGATAGATAGATAGATAGATAGATAATATAATATAATATAATAAAAACCTGATAGCAGAGAAGAATAATTATAATTGGTAGATTTAACATAATATATCAAATGTAAAGGACTAACATTGTTTTAAAGAGAGAAAGGAACTTATTTTGGACAGTAGCCAAGTTGGAAGACAGTCTGGTTCAAGGCTATAGCAATTCCCAATTGTGCTGTCCAGGATTAGAGTCAAAAGTAGATCCAAACAGAGATGTCAAGATAAATAATCCATAGTAACTGAAGGCAAAGATGGGAAGAAAAAAAAGATTACAGATCAGGTAAAGAGGACACAAATACTAAATAGAGATGTAACTCTATCTATCCTTAAAATGGATTTAAAAGAGTAGATTTTTCCTAGATTTGCTAATCCCTACACTTAAATTGTTAGGACAGTAGAACTCAAAACTAAGAATGCCAGTCAACAGGTTAATGTATGGAGAGCAGAGAATTTATGTTATAGAACATTAATCTGAAATGAACTTTTTATACTCACATATTTATTACAAAATGGTTACATGTTATGTTAAAGTATGCAAAAAATGTCACTAAATTTTATAATTTGCTTTGATAAAAACGTAATGAATTTTGTAGATTGCAGTTTTTAACACAATTGTAATGGACAAAACTCATTTCTGCAGAGTATAACAACTGAGACCTGGTGATCAACTGACAAATTGTTATTGGCTATGGGAAACACATTGATAGTTAACTTCGGCTTCTCCCAACAATATTTTTGTGTCCTGACTTCTCTGCCACTGTGGGAGATAGCAGTATATCAGCAGCATACGCTACTCAAATTTAAAGCTGGCTAGGGGTGCTTTGGTTCCAGTGTGGGAACCTTTCTAATCTTCTAACTATAAGCTGCTCCTTAAAGAAGCCGCACACGCTCAGGAAAATATCAGGAGGCATTAACAAATCAATTAACAAATTGACCTCACAGTATACCCACAATCTTTCAATTGTCTGTAGAAGTATATATGTCAGTAATGTTCAATATTTTAATCTACTATTTACATTTATAGCATTACAAAGTGGAAATATGTTTTGGAAAAGAGTAAAGCTGAAGGTGACCAACCTTCTGGCAGTGCTAATCAAAGTAAGCCTTTGATGAAGATATGAGAAAAATCACATAGATTTTGACTTAAAAAGTGATGATGATGATGATGATGATTAGGATTAGAGAAGCACAGTATTATTTGCCATAAAATGTTGCCCCATTAAAAATAGCTTTATTTCATCTATCTGTCTGTCTGTCTGTCTGTCTGTCTGTCTGTCTGTCTATCTATCTATCTATCTATCTATCTATCTATCTATCTATCTATCTATCTATCTATCTATCTTGGCTGACTGTAACCCCAATAAGTTTTATTCATGGAAGTTTATAAACATTCATTTATTGTTTTAGGGGTTCGTGGTATCACAAAGTTTGAGAACCCTTGATTTAGAGCACTGTCCCAATATGAAACAGCTGAACACAGGTCAATTGGTAATAAAACTCAGAAGTAATGAAAAATGAAATATACATACATACGTATGTATGTATGTATGTATATGTATATGTATATATATATACACACATATATACACATACACACGCACACACAGCGAGAGCACATAACACATGCATCAAAACATAAAGTGAATTTCTAAAATATATAGTACTGAAAGTTACCCCTATTATCTTCAGAAATGTGCACTTAAAAAAAAAATCATGCTGATTTCATCTCAATTCTCCTATGCCTCATGGAAAGAACTCCACTGAAAAGCAATTCCATGCTTCTTCTGCAATTCAGCTGCAAGGTAATTCTAATCTTAATCAGAGGCCTGCAATCTGAACATTATAATTTAGACCTGCTATAAATACAGGCAGACAATCTGCCCAGATGCATGTAAAGCCTAACCAAAAATGTCAACGAGGACAGATTGATAAATGGTCCTTCGTGGTACACCTCCTCAACAAACAAAACACAGATACATTTGTCCAGAATATTGTAACTGTAACCAGGCAATGCATTACCTTTGTGTGGCTCATGAGGGAAAATGCAGCTGACAATATAACAGAGCCAACAGATACTATATGAAAAAGATCACAGCTCAAATTATACAACTGTCTCATCCAGACCCATTTTACAAGCACAACTATAGTTAAAGTAATAGCCATAAAACAGCAAAATAAGTCTGACCTTGACCTCAAACCATATTGCACAAAAAAGAGGGAGAGGGAATGATTGTATGTGCAGATTCACACTTGTGAGTTATAAATTCCTTTCACTCTAATTTACCAGTTTGTTGATCAATGCCTATTATTTTGTAGGCATTCAAAGCTATCAAGACAAAACTCTGAATTGTATCCTTACTGCATGCACAATTAGAGTGTGAATGTTGTGTAGATAATTCATATCAGTGTAGTAACCATGGATAAATACTTTGCTGGGGGGGGGGAAACATGATGCTCCTTTTTTTTAATCCACTGGTTCTTTTACCAATACACTAAACGTATTGTTAAACCTCTTAAAAAGAAATGGAATGGGAATACAGAATACTCACAGTTGCTCATTCAAATATCAGATATTATAGTCTCCAATTCTCCAAACGGCAGTTTAAGAGTTTAAAAATGATATAGAAAATCTTTTCTACTCCTTTCCCACCCATCCACCTCTCTCCTCCCTTTGCATCATTTCTTTCTTCTTCACAGTCTTCATTGCTAACCTGTCACTTTATAATTCAGTAAACATACTCCATATTCATAACTGATTCCCAGTCTACGATT
Organism: Python bivittatus; assembly: GCF_059951505.1. Lineage (NCBI taxonomy): Eukaryota > Metazoa > Chordata > Lepidosauria > Squamata > Pythonidae > Python > Python bivittatus. The sequence goes on along the minus strand of NW_028277058.1, from coordinate 14,740,820 downwards.
AGAATACAGCTAGAAAGGTATACTAATTAAAATATCCAGGATACATTTCCCACCAAAACTATAAAGAGACAACAAAACAACTTGTCTACAATTATGTATGGCTCCTCTGAATATAATGGGAAAATTGAAGGTGTGTAAAAAAAGAGAGAGTCGGACACGACTTAACGACTGAACAACAACAAAAAAAGAGAAAACGTATTCCAGTCATAAATAATCATAATCAGGTTAAGGCAGTAACAGCCACATGTGGTAAGGTGCAAGTCCCATGAATTGGACAGTTCAGTGTCAGTTTGCTCAGAAGATGGCAGCTTTATTCCATCCACAAACTGTGTCCCAAGGAGTCTAGGCCTATGCTGACTTCCATTCCTGCCCTGATTTACTACATGGGTCCCTGTAACTAGGGTACACTAGTTTTCCTGTAAGCCAGCTAACTCCCCACTTGCTGGACCTTATCCTGGGTTTTTCTCCCACCACTGCCTCCCCACTCCTACCACACTCTCCTAGGAAGCTCCCCCAACCAGCCGGTTTAGTAGGGGACAGCCACTCTCTATCATGGGACCTCTTTGTTGGGTCACCTGCCAGTGTGACCTTCTTGGTAGGCCTCTCTTGCAATGGCCTCTTGGTAGGTCACATGCTCCTACAGAGGCCTCAGCAAGACATGGCAAAGGATACGATTTTTTTTTTAAATCCCCATAGGAAACAATGGGAACCTAGTTCCACTCTCACCAACTGAAAAATCTATTTAGATTAGAATCTGTTATTAAAGAGCTTCACCTATCCCCTGCCTCCAAAAGAGGTCTTTTCAATTTCTTTAAATAAACCCTCTGGGGTCACTCAGACAACATATTACAGAAGAAAGAAAGCAGATTGTCTCTTTAATATTCCTTTCAAGTAGCACTTCTGTGGCCAATTTTCTGCATACAATGCTTTCTTTGATGTATTTTATTTTGTAACCAGTTTATAAGGTGTAAGCCTAGGAAAACCAACTATGTGGTTCCTTTCTGATATTTTTCCTTGCACACAGGGAAATTACCGGGGGTGTTCTCTCTGTGTGTCTGCTGGTGTTTTCTATAAGCATGAAGAACATCAACGCTGCCAAAAAAAAAAAAATTAAGAGCTCGTACAGGATTCATCAAAGTTTAAGAAACCAATCAAATGGACACTGAGTTGGTAACCTTTACATTTATACTAGTACTACCTGCCTACAAAATAAAGCATATGCAACATCCATGAAAACCACCCCAACTCACCCACTTGAACTTTAATTTCTTCAAGGCAAAGTTTAAAACAAAACAAATCAAAAGGCAAGAGCAGCAACTCACCAGACTAAACAGATGGGCAGGTGTGTGGCAAACTGTCATCTCCTGTCTGGCCATGTACTTAATTCGTTCTTTCCTCTCCTCCCTCCCCTCCAACATTGCCCATCTAATTTAAGAGCAATAGGGCCATGGCTGGCCCCTGCTACCGTACTGCCTAGGCCCAAAAACCTTTTTAAAAAAGGGTCTCACGTCACAAATTCTCAAGCCCAATCTCAAGACATTAAAAACATCTCCCTGCTCAGAACAGACTACTCAAAATGATTTCTCTTAAAGCAGACAAGCTTTATTTCATGCAATGTTTGTTTGTTCCAACCTTGAAACAAAAGTTCCAAAACGTACAGCTTCTAAGTATTCAAAAAGATGTTTTGAAGTTGGAATGTTTTGAGGGGGTTTTTTGCGCATCCCTCGCTAAAACATATTTAACAGTGCGAGAACGTGTCTAACCTAAGTCTCAGACTCAGCCACCCACTCCTTTGTCAGAGTCACAAAAAGTGTTTGTGGCAGACTCACAAAACAGATCGCAAGTTTTTCATCTATTCTGAATTTTCCATGACTGGTTGTTATTTAAACTCATCTTAGCTGTGGTCACCCTTTTTTTTTTAAACAAAGCTAGTTTTCTAATCAACCTCATTTATCATTAAGCAGATATTGCAGTTTGGGTGACATGATTAATGTTCAAACTAGAATTTTTGACACATTTCCTTCTCACATCTACACTACAGAAGAGGGGAAGGAACAAGCAAATTTTTCTTGGGCTCCTTTTCATAAGTGCAGCATTTGCCTGGGGTGGGAAACGAAACAGTTTTGAAGTCCTAGGCAAAGGGGCTAAAACATTTTTACGCTCTGAGAAAGACTATCATAATAGACTTTTGCAAGTGTGATTGTGCTGTACCTCCCCCTGCAACTTCTTATATTCCAGTGAAGTGAGTCTGTCTGAGCAGTTTCCAGATATTATCTCCTTTCTTAGGGCTTAAAAAATGTTTCAGCCCCTTTGCCTAGGTAACAGTTCTTGCATATTTCTGTCAAGGCCATCTTCTATGCCCTGGAAACTGCCGAATCCCGTCCTTGCTTGAAAACCATTTTCCTCTTTCACTCTGAGCTCAACAACCACAATTACATTCCCCCATCTCCTTAGTCTACTGCAGCATCTCCCTGTGAGAGGTTTTGTGTGGATGACTTATTAGTTTTCCTTCAACTCTTTCTCAGATTCAGATTATCAGATTATCAGCCACAAGTATAGTTTGTATGTGTGGGAGATCACATGGCAAGAGGGCAGATGGTGTTTTTCTTCTCCGTTTTTTCACAAGCATAGCTAGGATAGGATGTGTAGATATGTTATTCACAAATGCAGACTTTGCAAATATTGACTGCAGTATTTGTGAAAATATCCATAATGTGGCAAAGTATTAAGTTTTATTATAAACTGTAAATAATCTTTTATATTGCACAATATTAATTTCTGTCTGCTTACGCATTAAGAAATGTGTTCTATCTCTTTTTATTACATTTAAATATAGCTGTCCTTTGCTGTTTATGCATATATTCTATAGGGCTGACTTAGCACACTAAGTTTGACACTTGCAAATACTTCTTTATCTGAATAAAGTCAGACACTCAGTTTGTTAAAAAACCTAGACGATAACAGCTACTTTGATATACATATAATTTCTATTTACAACATGAATCCTAAGTATGACTAATTATCATTGCTTCTGTACTCCCTATATAATATGCATTCACTTATATTGTGTGTACTTTTAAAGTGACACTGAGCTATGGTCATGTAACCTACACCAATCTAGCAAGATGCTATAATTTTGGTATTCTGAATGAAAAACCAAAGCCATCATATACCCTTTAGGGGTGTGTTTTTTTCTTCCTGCATTCCTATGACCCCATGGAATTAAATCCCAGTTCGGTCAGTTATCTATAGTGTGCAAGCCAGACACTATCCATTATATGCCCCTTTTGACTGACAGCATGAATGGCAGTCTTTTCCAGTTAAAACCTTGATCAAGCTGATTTCAGGGAGAAGTTTCTGCTCCAGAGAAATTTCCATTGTTGCAGCCATCACTTCTGGCAGGACAGTTGATAGCCTAGATAAAAAGCTGATGATGCTACGGTTTTTGCATAGAAATATCATGGCAAACTAATCAGCTCCTCTGCTTTTAGACAGATGTCCACTACTTTTTTTTATTTAAAAGGCATTTAGCATTAGAATGTGTTATAATAGGGAATTAGTGTTCCTACACTGTAATGTAAGAAACATAAAATAACTTGAGAAGAAAGGCCTTTTTAACTGAGATATAATTTACTCCATTCCACTGAATTTTGTGGAGTCTGAAGGGAACTATGCACATTAGTATATCCTAAAATGTGTATGTAACATTTTCTTAATTAGCACACAGTTCTTATTCCAATAGGTTTATTCTGCAATACCTCTGCTGGATCAGCTTAACTTGATATTGTTTGTTACATTTTTTATCCTAAAAGACTTCTATATTATATTTTGTTTTTACAATGAAAAGTCATATCATCTTTTTAACAACTTAAATGAAAAGTAAATAGGATTTGTTTCTGTCTCCATCATGAATATGTATATCAGTGCACCGTTCTCCATATTAGTTCCTAATGTGCTTTATGTATGGAAGTACACTGCAGTAGAATTCTCAACTAATTATTTGTTTGGAATATTATTTGAAGTAGAAAATAAATACTATTTAGGAATTTTTGCTAAAGATAGAATCTTTATGTTAAGACAATAAAAAAACTATTTCAGAGACTATTTTAAATATGATTAAGTCTGGATTCAGCTTCTAATTTATTAAATCTTTTTATCCTGAAAATACACTTTTTTCTTTTTATTCTGCAAAGGAAGATGGAAAGATATAGTCAAAACATATGGCACTAGTCATCACAATATGATGGCATGACTGGCATGAACTACTTCCATGCTATTGCCAAGCATCAGAGCTTACAAGAGAACCTATCATGCCAAACTCTTACATGAACATATGGCAGCAATATAGAAGGAAATAAAGAATCAATTCCCGTGTCCTTCCCATGAGAAAAGTAACTAGCTCTCAGATCCTCTGAATTCAGTAATGCTTCCCAAGAACACAATCATTAATTCAGAATATTTGTCATTATCTTTAACTACAATAATAGTAGAAAGAAGAGAATTATAACTATACTTAGACAAAAAGAAATGTTTGTAAAACAGATATATCAACCAAGCAAGGTCACCATTATATGTCAGCTATCGAAGCCCATCTTTCTGCAGAACAGCCAGAACTAACTATCAGAGCTACCCTGCCCTGCTCCTGTTTCACCTGATATTGCTACTTCCAGATTTAGAGGAACAGCGGAGCATGACTGAATGATGGATACAAGAAACAACAAATGCTACTATCTACCCACCCAGTCTTCCTTCTTTCTAGTAATTTTGTCCACAGGCAAAAGTGAGTTGGTGATAGAAGGAAGAAAACTCACAGAAGATGTATCGCACAAATTCCACATCCAGTACTCTATCAAGTCAATATCAATTATATGTTAACAGCTTGAAATGACTCCGTAAAATGCACTGCATAGTCAACAACTCTTCCCTTTGTCATTCCGCTTTTTCCTATTCATATATGAATATTTTCAACATGCAGGACCCATGTTACATACATGGGTCCTGCATGTTGAAAATATTCATATATGAATAGGGCTCTCACTGGTACCAACAGTTGTTTCATTTAGGATTTCTTTTGGATGCTGATATACAGAGCCATGGCCATTTGTAAGTTTACAGAATTCAATACACACAGTGATGTGGAATAACAAAACAATACTCAGAGAAGGAAGGCTTGGCTATGAGCTGCATTCCAGATACGGTATAACATCAAGAGCATAAACACACTCGAACAAATCGAAAGGAATATTTCTTGGAAAACATATACACCTTGTAGAAAGCCACTGTATGGGTCAGTGTTTCTCAACCTTGGCAACTTTAAGATGTGTGGATTTCAACTCCCAGAATTCCCCAGCCAGCGTGGTATGGATTAATCAGAGGAAGTTAAACCAAAACGAAATTAAATATCATTTTCAAACAGATACCGTACACACATTTACAAGGGAGTGCAGCAATAAATTCACTGACCATTATATTTGAGTCAGAGAATATGAGCACTATTTATTTAATGATCTGTGCCTCAGCTATTGACTAACTTGGGGTGAGTGATGACTGAATGAAGTTACTGTCTGCAAACTGGAGATCCACAGGCCAATAGACCGAAGCAGGTAAAGGTATCTCTTAATTATCCATGCTGGATAGTCACTAAGAGAGAAGAAGATCATTATTTTACATGTTTAGCCCCAACTTAATCTTCTCTTTCCCATGATAAACCTATCCAGTTCTTTCAATCATTCCTCAAAGGTTTCCAGATTCCACATTCAGCTGTCTATCCTCTCCACATGGTTAGCATCCATTTTAAAATGCAGGACTCAGAAATAGATGTTGCAGGACAGCGGGGGAAAGAGTAGAGCTACATCTCATGATCTGGGCACGATGTTTCTGTTTAACTCAGGCAAAGACTGCATTATATGAAACTACAGCAATGAGTTAAGTAACAGCACTACACTGGTATTGTGTGTAAACATGTTTGTTCATGTCCTTAGAATAATTTCATTGTCATATTAGGCCACCAAAATAATTCTAGTGGCCCTATTTCAAAGAAAATGTCTACTTATAATAATAAAAATAACTCTCATGTTTCAAAGCATAGAAATAAATGGTGGGTTTTGAGAATTGTTTTACCAACGTAATACAAACAGGTAAGCCACTACTCAAAATATCAGTTCCTCAAATCAATTTTATTTTAAATCAAATTAAACATTGGGTCCAACAGTCACTCTTCTGGGAATATTCCATACCAGATAAAATCTATTGTGACATGTGTTACATTTGTGTAAGTTTGGCTCTGCTAGATAATACATTGTCAGGTATATCATGAATCTGAATATAAATCAAACGCATTCTCTATAGAAGAATAGCTTTAAGGACAGATCTGAGGGATGAAACTCTTAGCCAGTAATTACCAAGTCCTATACTGTGAATTCTGACAGTAATTATTCTAACATAATTCTTAACAGAGTCTATTAAAGAAGAGATGCCAAATGAGCACTATGTTATTGCACAACAGTATAATAGCTGCAGACATAATTTACCATCTTAAACTACGTAGCAGAATTGATTGCCAAAAACAGAGGATGTTTAATTAGAAATGGGAAACATCTGTACATAGCTTAGCAAAGCACAGGTCTGATTTCTAGTTTAAGATACTATGAAAATGAATAAAAGGATAAAGCAGAATTTGGCATATACTGAAGGACACATCTCGAAGACACTTCTGAAACACAGTGTTGTCATGATTTATTGCATTAGATTTGATGAAATAGTTAATACGAAGTGAATTCATCATAGCAATCTGAATACAACTAATATTGGTCCATGAAATTATAAATATTTAGAAGACTATTATATCAAGTTTAAAAATAAGCATTTTTATTTTTATTGGACCCGACTGGTCCAATAAAAAATAACATCAGCCACTGTATAAATGATTATGGATAACAATCAGTCTTGATGGTAGGTAAATAAGGTAAATAAGGTTACAATAATTCAGTTATAAAACAATGCATAAATAAATACAAAAATATGAAATTGCATTTTTTATCTACTATACAGGATCTATTTGGATCCTTCTGAAGATCCAGAATAACTCGTACTGAATCACAAAATTAGTCTTTTTAATTCTAAATAAGATTATATTCTGTTGGAAAACTGGTTGCTATGAATGGCAAAAAAGTACACACATATTCTGTGTATGTATGAATGTATATATATATGTGTGTGTGCATTTATACACCTGGGTTTGCAAAGACACATGTGCATGTACACACATGCACACACACACACACACACACACACACACATATATAGTTTACACAAGAAGGCTACTTAGAGAGTTGATGGTTCAACCCCTGCTTGATCATACCCAGAGAAGAGAAATATCATTTCACTAAGAAATTGTTTCTACTCTTGAATGACTTTTACTTTAATTCTTAAGATTATTATTTAATGTGTGCATCAGATACTTCAAGAGCGTTATTTTATTTCCCCTTAGTCATTATAGCTGAAGGCTGAGAAAGCCAGTATCTTTAACATCTCCTCCCAAAATTCCGTTTCATCCCTTGATCAGGAAGCCACCATAGCTAGAGCCATTTTCCTCACTCTCTGCTCCCCTTTCACCACTACTGCTGCAATTTGTTATTGCTATGGCTTTAGGCTGAAAAGAAAGTACAGCTTTGTACACAGGCAGTGTATGCAATCCTAGCCCCACATCAAGATGCTGTCATAGCTAGGACCAAGATTGGACCTGGCTCTTCCACAATTGCCTATTTCCCAGCTTTGGCTATAGCTGTGATGGCACCTCAATGGGGAGCTAGGAATACAGTCACCCCTCAGCCATACTGCCCAGGCATGGAGCAGTTTCTTTACCTGTCAGCCTTCCTGGGTAGACCAGACAGAAACCATGACAGATGAACAGACAGATAGCCTACTTTATTGTAAGGCTATCTTAACAGAATCTTGCAAGTCTGAAAGTACAAATCTCTCACCATCTTTTTTACAACCTGGTAAGTTAGGGAGGTTCCTTTCTCTTCCTATTATGCAGCTGCAGGCTACATCCCCTCTTATCTGATCATTCCCTAGGCAGCACCTGTCAAGTTCTCCTGCCTTACCTGCAACATTTTCTCCTGCTATACGAGTGAAGATTTTCTATTATTCTGGACAGATAGCAAATCAGCATCTCTTTTTTGTCTCCCTCGTTGGATGGACAGTCCATCCATTTTGTTTGCTAACCTCACTTATTATACCCACTTAAAGGTAAGGAGCAACATCCCATTCTTCTACCAGCCAAAAGATACATGACCTCAGCATATCCTTTTTAAAGTATTGTTGCAGGAAAAGAAAATGATAGGGAGGGTTGCATGCAACCCACAAAACTGAGATCCCTGCATTAAAGTATATTGTTGCTTAGTTTTAGGGAAAATCTCCAGGTCTTTGAAATGGTAATAATCTTTGTTTCAGTTTCTTCTGCATACCTTGGGTTTTGCTTTGATGTAGCCTCCTTTTTTAATTCTTGGTTTAAAAATGTATATATAAACATTTTTGATTGCTCATTCTTTTGGGAAATCACATAAAATAGAATATTAAAAGGCAATGAAAATCCCCCCCCCACAAAAAAACTTCTAGCTAACTGTGCATGATAATCTTTCAATTTCATTTCTCTGCTATAAAAGGTGAATAACAATGTTCATTCTTGTCTTTTGGGAATCAGGAATAAGGAAACTAAAAAAAGACCCCATATAGCAGCATGTTAAATTTTAGTCTAAGAGAATTCTCATGCATTAAAGATATGCTAAGGAAATGAGTAATCGTTATCATTTGAATTTTAGTAGCTTATTTTTGTCTCAGTTCTTACATAATCTATTTCTATGGTTGAATTCAAAAGACAAATCTACAAAGACTTCATGTTTTAACAGGCTGAAGAAAAAGTGGGCCAGAATGAGTTATGTATTAAATACCTTCACAAAACCTCACTTCCTTGTAGCTTTTGCAGTGCCCAGCTTTATACAAAGTGATAACCATATAAGAACTCAGTCCTGCAGGGTTGGTGTGCTCTGGATTCTTTCAATTAGACGATATCATCTATTGGAATTTTTAATAAAATATTAGTGTTGGTCGCATAGTCAGCCAGATGTTTAGACTGGATTTGGCATCCACCTATTGAGTCCTTCCCAAGAACCTGGGATAGGCAGATATTGTTGTTTACTAATATTAAAGATATCATCGCAGGACATAAGCTGTTCCATGTAAAGGCCTTTTGCAATTGACTGATGGTGATTTTGTCAATGTCTTGTTGTTGATGGTCTTCTAGTGGTACTCCAGATGTTTTGGGATTGTACCCGAGGCACCTATTGGTACTATCTTTGCTTTCTTTTGCCACAGTCAGTCTATTTCTATTTGCAGGTCTTTATATTTTATGATTTTATCCAGTTCTTTCTCTTCTAATCTGCTGTCTCCAGGTATTGCAATGTCCACTAGCCAGACTTTATTGTCTTTCTTTTCAACAATTGCTAAATAATAATAATACAACATAAATCAAAGAAAGAATGGAGAATACATTGGTATAGATCACCGGAATGGTAGTATTATTCACAAACACATTTCAAAGACAACCAAAAGATACCCCTGATAAAAAGACAGGAATTCTTTTTATGACAGAGAATAATATGATATCCTAATGGCCATATCAGCCATAATAAAAAATGAATCCCCCCAACAGATGTTATCTGTAAGTGCAGCTTGCAAATAAATGATTCATACAAGTTCAATTACAGAGTACAATGTCTCTAAACATGGAAAAAATGATGAGGAGATATAAAGGAAATGCAGTCACATTTTAATCAAATTTTAATTCCCTTTAGGATACATAATGTTGATAATCTTAACTATCAATAACAGAGCATTAGCAAAAGGGTCTGTGCATTTTGTATGTCAAAACATTATTTTCCCTTAGAATAAAGGCTAATATTGTAACTGATAGAGCTTAGTAAAATGTTGACTTCTAACATTCCATTTATAAATCTCTAACTTTCAGAGGCAAGATATATCTCAATAACAGCTGCTGGGGGCAGGGAGGATAAGAAAAGAATATTGTCTCCATGTCATGCTTTCAGCTACCCCAAAACATCTGAACTGTCACCACAGGAAACAAGATGTTGGCTAGATGGGCCTTTGGCCTGAGTTATCAGACCTTTTCTATAAAGCCGTCTAATGTACAACAGATAAGTCTAATTCACTGGCCTGGCTGCTAAAGCAGAAGCAATTATTTGTCCTGGCAGACAAATGACAGGGAAATAATATAATATTGCATGCATTGTCTCTCCTTGCAGAGTAGTACAAATACTCTTAGGCAGAACCAGGTAGTAACTTTAAAGTCTGGAACAAAGTGGTATAACATCTTATTTTTATTCCAGCCTTTAAAGTTATGGCCTGGTTCTCCATAAGGTCATATCACATGAACAATGAAATGGGGGATCATAGTGCCACTGCTTAAGTCAGTCTCAGAATAACTGATTATTTTATTTAACCTGACATGAGAATGTGAAGACAAAGTACTTACCAAAAGATTCAGATTGATATCGGATTTTGATTTACTATGACATGGTACCTAAGATATTAGAAAACATTTATAACTTCTGCTGGCATTCAGCTACGGCATGTATGAAGTCTCCTTTCTCTTTGTCACAGAGGATGGATTTCAGCCAAACCTTTTAATTTAAAATAAATTGCTTGTCTGCAGCAATTTGAACTCTATGGAATGTATCCAAACGTATTGGCATGTAACTTGGCAACCTAACATTTTATCTATAGTCACAGGTGAAAAAAGAGCCAACTTTGCCTCCTGCCACAAGTTTGTTTTCTAGCAAACTCTCTCACAGGTTATAGAATGAAAAAAAGATTACAGATTTACAAAAGGATTGCAGATTTAAAAAACAGTCTACAGTATATTTAAATGGAGAAAGTACTGCATGGCAAAAGAGCCAATGCACAAGATCAGAAAGAAACAGACCAGGGTGAGTCTGCCTTCAATCCTGAATGAAAGAAAAATTTAATCATAAGCTTAAGAATTTAAAGAATCTGAAATAAACAGCAAAAAGCTAAATACGATTTTGATCTTAGAAAGTTATAAACAGACTAAGGGTCCAAAGAAAATTGCAATATTGAAACTTTTACTATAAGATTTTGGAATTAATTATAAAGAACAAACAGCTTCTCGTGGGAAATAGATTCTGTTTTGGTTTTTACAAGACAAAACAAAGATAAACAATTTCATGATTTCAAAAACTGGACACTAGAGGAAACTAACGTTTTTACAAGCCTGTAACATGTTGCAAAACATTACAACAATGAAAATACTGAAGGAGACTTTTGAAGAATGGAATCAGAAAATAGTAACCACAATATCAATAATGTCAGTAATGATGTCTGCTTCATTGGATAGACTATGTTCAAAAGATGTTATTGAAGAAATGACAGATGTAGAACTAATTTTATCTCACAAGATAGAGGTGATATTAAAACTGGATTAACAACTGACAGGCCAAAATAATGATTTAGAAAAGGATGTTTCACTGGATCTACAAAAGAAACTGGCTGAGGTTTTAAAATTTAAAAGGGAAATATAAATGACAAATCAAGAGAGTGTCCTGGATAATTTTTTCCTACTGGATTTACAAAAGAGGCTTGTTAAAGCCTTGAAGAACTGTGTGATGGGACAAAGAAGAAATGAAGAGAAATCAAATCCTACAACAATATTTGAATGAACTAAAGATTAAGACTGTTAGAAGTAAAAGGAAGGAATATAAAGCTGATTTATTTGATCAAGGTTAAACAAAATATGTTGTTACTTCTGGTAACCCTTTATGGACTTTCTACTGACAACAGGACTGAAAAAAATTATGTTTTATGGATTTGTTTATAGATAAGAGATGGGCTATGGGATGAAGAAATAAATGTTTCTAACCTTAGAGGGGGTGAAGAGTCACTAAATTTGTTTATATTTGTTGTGATGAAGGTTGGAAGTCACTTCTTTACATATTTTTATCTTTATTATATTCTTTTATTTTTCTTTCTTCTTTTTCTTCTTTTCCTTTTTTCTTGCACTTTTTACTCCTCCTTTCTATTCTCTTTTCTTTCTTTAAACTTAGTTTGTGTTAGATTTTACTATTATAATCAATTTTTGTTAACAAAATCATAGGACTATCAGGTTCTTCGATTTCTTTTAAAAAGCAGTAAGCACTACCCTCTCCTTGCTTTATGAAAGATGTAATGGATTATTAAAAACTAGATAGAAAAATCAAGGACATTTCTAAGATATTCTATATCTACCAAGTTAATATTTGCTCCATAATGCAAATATTAAGTCATCACATTGAATAAAACTAGCTCAAATATTAACATTCACCATCAATGTTTGCTCACAAAAACAGGAAAACTAGCCTAGTATATCATTTTTAGCATACAGAAACACTTCAAGAAGAAGCATCTTTCTATTTTGCAAAGAAAATCATGTTATTATTAGCTGCAATCAGTGAACATATTTACAGAATTAATGTTACATCAATAATCCTGCTAGATGGGATAAACATCATTGATCCTTGACAGCCTCACAACGTCCATAAAACAGACCCTCTTGCCCCATCAGATGAACTATAATCCCTTAATTTAAACTTACTTAAAACTAAATTAAGATGTTAAACTTTCATTTTTAAAAAGTTGGGATATAATCCTTTTTTAATATAATTTTACTGAAAGTTTTAAAAACAAGACTAAAAATTAATATAAACTAAAATAAAGAAGGGGGAAAATGAAGAAATAAAAGAGAAAGCTAAAGTGCAAAAAAAAAAGGAAAAAAAGGTAGAAGAAAAATAGAAAAGAAAGAAAAAAGTTATAAAGAAATGTCTTCTGATCTTTACAGCAGTTATGAGTACAATTGTAGATTTGCCTCTTTCTCTAAAGTTACATCATGACTCTCTTCTTTCTATAATCTATCCTATCTAATTGTCAAAACTAGATCATAAACTCTTTTTTTTGTTGTTTTATGCAAAAAGTCCATAAGGGCTTTCCAGTCAGCAATAAATGTAGATATAATCTTTTCTCTAATCAGACAGGTCAATTTGGCCAGTATCTAGTCCTTATTGAAGCCAAGTTATAAGATAAATGTTTTTCTATTCTATTATTTTGTAGCTATATCCACAAAGATAAAATATAATCTATCATAGTCTTGCCTATTCCCAGGCCCTGAGTGTGCCAGTATCCTTCTAGGGATACCTTTGCCTCCTGAAAGGTGGGCCAGTGTGATGCATTCTCTGAGCTAGTGACTAATGGTGAAGTAAGACACCCAACCTGTGGGGCTTGGGGTATAGGTGAAGGTTGCTGAAGCTATGGGTCTTCTGGCCCTTTTGAGGAGCTTGAGCAGGCTCCACTGCTACTACAAACTCTCTTTTCCCATCTAGCTTTGGTGCACCTCTTTTGTGCCTGTCATCTCCTCCTGTTTTTGCTAGATCAATAGAATGAGGAGAAGGAGGACAGGTAGAAGATGAGAAATAAGATATGCTACCAACATAAAATATATTAAAACATTAAAAACAAATTTAACAAAATCAGAAACTAGTAACAGACAATATATAACCACTACATCAGGGAAGAAAACACCATAAGTACAAAAAAATATTAAAAATCCAGAATTAGTATCAATGTGGGGGTCACAAATGTGGGTCTCAGGACCTGCTCAAAGAGCTTTCTTTTAAGGCTTTCCTAAACAACAGCAGGGTCAGGCTGTGCAAACTTCAGGTAGAAATTTAGAGTGTAGGGGTGGCTGCAGAGAAGTGCTTGATTGATTGGACCAAGATGTATGAGATATGGGGGTATGAGTGTCCTTCTCAATTTTATTTGGGGCTCCAAGCCTTCCCTGGCTGCCCAGTTTTTCAACCAAAACTACTCTGGGGGTGGATTAGCTCCCTTTGTACATGATCCCTATTTATGAACTGTTCTTTGAGTTTACTAGTGGTATGTCTGCAAGGACTGTCAGGAGACAAAATGATGGGTGAAGTTAGGTCCAAAGCATTTCCATATACAACTTTCTAATCTCTACCAGATATACCACCATTCTGGCTCTCTTTCCAGACAACATTCTATGCAGTGTTGTAGGAAGTCTAGACCCAAGTCCTGCTCCCAAAACTGCTGGTGAACGTACTTTTCATTCCCATTTGTGTGAAAAGTTCTTCTCTGCATTGCTGCTGAGAAAGTACAGCTGGAAATCCCACCAACCACCACTTCTAAAGCCCTGTCATGCCTGGCAGTTCCTTCTTCTTTTTGCTGGCAGGTATGAGTGCTTTTGTTTGCAGGTGCTTTTAGATCAGCTCCTCAGAGGATGGCACTGTTTAGTTTCCTTCATGCCTTTTCTGTTGCCTGTGAGCCCTATGCCAAATCCTTCATGGCTGGTCATGTCAGGCAGAGGGACACAGGAGACCAGTTATGGAAGGAATTATAGTGTGATCCTTTTGGAAAGGTTTGCCTCCCTCAAGCAACAAAGTCTAGGCCTTTGCCTTCCCCTCTTTTGTTCATGGGGACCAGGGCCTGGATCCACTGACAAACCATTCTCCTTTTCAAAAAACCGGAGCCAAAAACCGAAATGGGTTTCTTCCCCACAGACTGGAACGACTTTCTTTGGGACTTGAATTCTCACTTGAAGAAGCTTTGACTATAAAGGCTGCCTTAAGATAGGTTTAACTAATAGAACAACTTTATATATTCACTCCAAAGTCCTTCTACAATGGCTAGAAAATCCTGCACATGTGGTGATATTATCCTATCCACTTTGCATTGTTGTCCTGTTGAATGTGGTCTGTGCTCCCTCCAGAATATTACACAGCTCTCTAGTCACTAAAAGATTGCCTGTCCATGATATAAAACTTGATTCAGTACACTTTTGCCTAACATATATGCATAGTACTGTAATGCAACAAATTGATCAGTAATGTAGTATTTTAGCCAGTTTGGTGTAGTGGTCAAGGCACTAGACTCAAAACCAGACCATGAGTTCTAGTCCCACCTTAGGCACGAACCCAGCTGGGGGACCTTGGGCCAGTTACTCTCTCTCAGCCCTAGGAAGCAGGCAATGGCAAACCACTTCCAAAAAACCTTGTCAAGAGAACTGCAGGGACTAGTCCAGGCAGTCATCAGAAGGCAACACTGACTTGAAGGCGCACGCGCACACGCACACACACACACACACACAAAGCATACGTAATGCTGAAAATTAACTCTACATTTTTTTAAAAAAAGATGCATAACCAAGTGCAACAAAATGATATCCTTTACTAGAATAAAAGAAGCTCTAAAGTTGCAAAAGCTTTATAGCTAACTTGTCATCACTCACTGAATTCAATGAACTGAATAAAATGTTATACTTCTATGTCTAAAATATGGGGTGTATTGTTCTTACTAAGTATTATGTAACAGATTTTAAAAGTTGTTGTTACCTAATATTCTTATGATGTTTGTAAGGGATATGAGAAAGAAAAAGAAAAGAAGAAAGATGTGGAAAACTCTTTTTCACTTCATGCAACTTTTCAAGTTCTCACACTTGGGCTAGGAATGTCAAGAGCCACATGATTTACTGTCACTTGACACAAAAGTAGGCACTATCCGTCATGTTGGAAGGATCAGGAAGTGTCCAGATAGGTCAGCAGCAAAAAGGGCCTCCAGGCTTCTGCAACTGCCTGCTAAATCTTAGTGACAGTTTCAGACTGTCCATGCCCTTTTCCCTCCCATGATTTGCAATGTAATAGAAAAGCAATTGGGGATGAGTCAATGCATTTTGTTTTATTAATTAGCACTCAAATGCAGCATCTCATTGCGGTTTTTTTACACCTCAAAAATTACAACAACCCGCATTTAAATTAAAATTACAACAACCTACATCAGGAAGAGTTGAAGGTTTTTTTTTTTCTTTATTCTTGCTTTTCACTATTAGGAGATTGGGAGATAGATAGATAGATAGATAGATAGATAGATAGATAGATAGATAGATAGATAGATAGATAGACGGACGCATGCGCACAAATACACACACACATACCTATGGTATAACAAGGATTGATTAATCAAGTCCATAGTTCATCTAATTCTGGATCCAGCTTTCCACAGTGGTGTCAGCCTTGTGGAGTAAACCAGATAGGAATCACAACCAGATAAGCTAATTCTACTTTATTGTAAAGCTACATTGACAGAATATTGCAAGTCTGAAAGTATCATTCTCACCCCTGCCCCCGGTCTCCTTTACAGCCCAAGAAATTAGGAAGGGTCTCTTCTGAGCCTCTTGCCCTGCTCACTATCTAGCTGCCTCTTACCTGACTGTACCCTGGTCTATTCGCCCAGTCTCCCAAGATCTTTCTCACTTACTATTACAAGTTGCCAGCTAGGAACAATTTCTATATGTATTGAAATTATGGATCTGTTCTACTGGCAGATATTTTCTTGGCTATATTGAAGAAGCTTTCTTGCTTGTGCCTCTTCCAAGCAACAAGACAAGAGAATGGGATCAAATGTCCAGTAAGGAAATAATGAGGCCAAAAGACTTTAAACAAATGAATAAATAGAATTCATTATTTCATGTTCTCTTCAGCAGTTAAATCTAGTAGTTTCCCATGTGTTCATTATAAAACTCAGTTTTATTTCTCCCTACCAAAACACTCTGCAAAACTGGACTGATGTGGATACCCTGTAACTATCACTATGTATTCTGGGACAAAGAAAATAGGTTTCTAACTGAAGTATAGTAAGACGACCAACTCCAACACCATAAAAAGCAATCAGCAGATTTACACTATCCTCCAACTGCATTCAGAATGCATGCCTTATCCGTCTCCTATATAATTGTATAGCTCTAATATGCTCCTAAAGGGAAATCCAAATTGATGCATTTTGGAAACTGTGTGGTGGGTTAAGATTTTTCTACCACTGAAAATGAATAACCTTTAAATAGATATCCCAAGGCTTTTCTATGCAACAAGTGACAAAATTATATTAGACTTTTAAAAGAAATCCAGTGTAGGATATTATGTATATTTGCATATTTGAAATTACATATTAAGTCACCAATTACCCCAGATCTTCTGAAAGTACATGGAAATTAGGTCTTAATAAATCAGAAGCCTTTAAAGTTCCAGAATATTGAGACATTCATCTTTAAGGATTCCAGCAGTGTTTGCTAATTTCTTCTGAAAGGAATGTACATTGTTACCATGCCAATGCCAACAGTCAAGCAATTGCTTGTGCTAATAAATGCTATTTCCATTAAAATTACACATAATCAATTAACTTAAAAACAAGGATAATATCTTTATAGCTAAGCCTTTGTTTGTTTGCTTAAGAGACATCACTGGAACCTAGCTTACCATTCACTTACTTTATTTTTCCAAGACTGTCTTCATAGTAATGAAGGCAAACTTATTTTGCTTGAACAAGGTGGTTAGATTAATAGGCCCATTCAGTAAAAATTAAATTAACCAACCAGATCTTATTAGTAATAATAATTGATGTTCTTTCTTTAGCAATACATGTGCCAATGGGGATTTTGTCTTTAAGACACCTTGGACCAAAGGGAAAAAAGCAGCTTTGCCACACACCAAGTCGCCTGATTTTGTTACAACAACTCTTTTGACTCTTGGATATAATTTAAGACTGGAAGGAGGTAAAAACCAATAGATTTAAAGAGGAAAAATCAATGTATTTGTAGAGTATTAAGGTGACATTCAAGTGTAGAATAGCCAATCCAGGAACAGTGATAGGGAAAGAACTGTGTTATTCACGTCACCCAAAATCCTGCAGCCTCATGCAAATCACTTAAGGCAGGGTTCCTCAACCGTGGTGACTTGAAGATGGGTGGACTTCAACTTAAGGAGATACGTTGCTCTCTAGAAATTTTCATCAAGACACAGTGTTCATGAACATTTTATGCCATAAACAAACAAACAAACAAGGCTAAAGCATTGCTTACTTCCAATCTTGAAAGAAAAAATAGATGGATCAATTTTATTAAAAAAAGAGAAGGAATTTTGCAATACTAAGACATTCTTTAAAGTTGCTCAGAGAATCATTTCATAGGAATTAAAAAAACACACAAAAAAGGAGGGTGCATCACTGGCCTAATAACTTTAGATTATAACATAAAGCATGCTTTTCTGTTTCAAAGAGTGCAACTGTCTTGCATGCAATTATCCATAAAAAATTGGAATAAAAGAATAATATGCATTTATCCAATTATCAGTCCTCTAAAGTGAAGGTTATTTCAAATGCTGCTTATTTATTCATTTGATTTCATTTTATACCCTGCCGTTCTGCTTTTATGATACATTAAAATAAATGAAGGCTTACAACTTCTGCTTTTCACTTTCTAAAGTAAAAATTTCACTCTCGGGGAGAACCACACATACTTACACATTTGCACCTACTGACTCAGAGTCTAGCTGGCCAGGATGAGAAGAACTGAGGCAGGATGCCCACCATATGCAATTCCTCATTCTGTTTGATGGTTCTAAAGCATTACAATTCCCATCCACTTTTATAATTTCTGACAAATCTTGGTCTATTCCACCCTGGTACTCCCAATATTCTTCTGCTTGACTTTGACTACCTCATCCCACTTCACATGGGATGTGTGTTTTAAGAGCCCTTTTTGTTGTATTTTTTTAGAAATCTTCATTCTGATATTATCCCACATGCTATATAAGCTTAAATCCACTGCAGCAACCCTTTCCATTTTCTAGCCTGCTTTGAGTAAGCGTCTTTCATACAGGTCAATATAGACAAATACATGGCACACAAATAATTATATATGATAACCCGAAAACTGGAAACAATATGACAATGGTAGGAGCAGTTTGACAACCGAACCAATTATTAAGGGTGCAGGGCCCTCCCCTTTACTGAATACGTTCAAACAAAAGCTAGACATCCATCATTTTAATTTGGATTCTTGTACCGAGCACAGGATTGGACATGATAGTCTGGCTTCTTCCTACTTTGATTCTGTAAAATACAGTGGTACCTCGGGTCACGAACGCTTCTGTTCACGAACAATTCGGGTCACAAACAGCTCCGTTCGCAAAATTTTGCCTCCATTCACGAACGCCGGATCGGGTTACGAACAGAATCCGCGGCCATTTTCCCTCCCGTGACACGTGGTCGCGGCTTCCTGTAGGGAGGGGGACTCTCCCTCCAAGCAATAACCGCCTCCCCACCCGCCTTCCTGTCCTCCACGCCAGAAGTCGCGTCGAGCAAGGTTAGCTTTCTCTCTCTTCGTGCTGTACTTTGTGTCATATTTTTGCGGTTTTAAAAAAAACAAACATATGGTTCAGAACGGATTAACCGTAATTACATTGAACCTTATGGGGAAATTTGATTCGGGATGCGATCAAAAATCGGTTGGCGACCAAATTCGGAGGGATCAGAACGGATTAACCATATTTACATTGAACCTTATGGGAAAATTTGATTCGGTTCACGACCAATTCGGTTCGCGACCAGAGTCACGGAACGAATTAAGTTCGTGAACCGAGGTACCACTGTATATAGAATATAATGAGGCAGTGAGCATTCTTGAATTATGCAAATAGCACTGGTACTAATAATTCCATCAACAGGCTGCAAACCAAACAAAGGGGGGGGAGCATACAACTGTAAGCATTTTAGAGAAATTATTACAATAGTTTAAGTAAGTAACAATTTTTCATTCTGAAACTGGAAAACAGTTCTCTAATCAACTATATATAGGTTTCTATATAGCAAGTGGATTCCCTCCTTTTTCATTAAAAATAACACAGTAACATTAATGATCTTTCATGGAGCTACACTGTCAGCCATTCAAGGTAGTTCAGACCAGGAAACCAAAACCAAGAATACTAATACTACCTTTATTGTAAGGTTACAATAACAGAATTTTGCAAGTTTGAAAGTGCTTTCCCCCTTCCCTGCCTTTACATTCCAGAGAATTATGGAGGATCAGTTCTGAGAAGTTTCCTCCACCCCCATTCCAGCTTTGGACTTAGACTTCTCTTATCAAACCGTTGTCTAGGCTGTGGCTCCTTGTATCTCTCAGGGTTATTCTCACATCCTATTATACACACTGCTATTCTCCTAAACTAAAATCTCTAAACAAGAGCTTAAAAATAGGTGGTCCTACCTCAAGTTCCATGGTAAGGAGTAGCCAAAGACAAAGGCTGTCCTCCCCATGGACTGAATTCCAGTCAGTTCATTGGATTTGACATCATATGCTGAGATAACAAACTATTCTCATGAAAATGAGGCTTGCAGACTGATAATACAACCCAAACTAAATTATTTCCTAATTGGTATCAAGTTCAATTTAATACTAAGATCCCCTGATGGATCAATAATTATTAAAACAAGTCAACCAACTACTCTATCTCCAATGTTGATCAACATATTAAATGCTGCCCTAGTGACAATGGAATTACAGAACAATGACATCCTCTTTCACAGAACTTTTGCTCCAATTTCTTTTACCAGCATGAAAATATTGTTTCTCATTAATGAAAATGCCACAATCCTATGCATTTCTAATTTGAAATAGAGCCTATTAAGCAATAGTATCTATTTTTTGTTTGTTTAAAGTTACAGCCATTTCTAAAAATGGACTGATATTTTCTTTACTATAGAGAATATCAGAAAGTATTTGCACTGTAGAAAACATCAGTGCAACTCTGCTCACATCCCTCTAATAAACTCTACAATCCACCTCTGTATAGTTCATAGGAAAACAGGGCCGTTCAGATGACCCTTTGGATAATGTGCAATGAACTTTTCCATCTTTATTAAAGTCTCCTGATAGCACTGATAACCTAGAAACAGAGGTGGTGGAAATTCAGTTAGGAGACAAGATTCAATTACAATGCTGAGATAAATATACCAGTTAGTATATTTTGACAACACAGGGATATTGCCAGCATCAAATTCTACCACTGATATTAGTGCATAATAGGTGCTTCACTCCCAAGTGAATTGCCCTTCTCAATCTCTTCTATGAAGCTGTAATGCAGTCATAGTCAATCAAAGGTTTGTGGCTGCTTCAAGATACTCCCAGGTTCTTCTGGACCTGCTGCCTTTGACCATCTACAAGCTGCTTCATAATTCTGAAAAGCAGATCAAAAAGGGAACTGGGTACTTCACTGAATGATCCACACAGGCCTATTACACAAAAAGATTTAAGCCTGCAAGAGCATTAGTGATGATGTTAGATGTCTATCAATCATATATTTAAATAAGATTTCTACAACAGATAAGTAGCCCAATTCCAGACTGAAAATCAGACAGAAAGGTATCAACAATGACAAGTCAAAATTAATTTGGACCCAATAACTTTTGGGGAGATATCTAAAGAATGCCAGTTCTTTGAAAACCCACCAGCTTATACTACTCCATGTACTTCTATATAGGTTAACCTTTAAAATGAATTCTTAAGCCACTCCTCAACCAAAAATCTGAAATAAATGTCCATGCTTTCATTCTATTCTTATGCCAGTTTTTCAGCAACATGGAACTGTTTTATTTTAGGTAGAAGATTCTGTCAGCCCTTCAAGGTAGGTCACGTCAGGAAACAAGGCACCTCAATAACTACTAGAACTCAACTCCATTTTTAAAATGTGTAACAACAGAATCTTGAAAGCCTGACAGAGATTCTCTCTCCCTTTCTTATACCAAAGAGAATCAAGGTAGGGCAATCTTGAGTTTCTTTCTCATTCCCTCCTTCCTGAGCTAATCTGGTGTTTACCTAATGGCTGTTGAATTCCTTCTTCAAGGCCATCTTGATACTTCTATACAGACTCTTTCACTATCAATGGAGATTAAAAATTAACAACTCAGTGCTGAGAAAAGCAAATTTCTCTGTATTGGTGAAGAAGAAACAGAAAGAAAATTGAGGTTCAGCAGCAAAAAGTCTAAGAAATTGGCTTCTGTCAAAGCATCATTTGAAAATGGCTATTGTTGAATAGTATTTCCAATTCCATAAATTATCAATGTTGACATAACATCTCCAAGTACATAAATTGCAGAAGGCAAAGAGAATTTACTCTTGTTACTGAGATAAGGTAACAAAAATGTTTAATAGCTTTCCATGGGCAGTTTAAACCTGTTTCTGCCTACGCTGCTTTACTACCATCTGGACCATATGTAACAGTGATTAACTGATATAAATATCTGTGTACATATTGTATAGATTCAGGCTAAGCAGTTGGTATTCGGCTTTAATCCTACAAGTAAAAATAATCAAGCAAAATATAGCATTTGCCACTACAACCGTATTCAAGTAGAAGGCTGTCACTCAAAATGTTTTCATAGTGCTGCGATGTAATGTATTTCAAAAAGACTGACAAGGAGCCATATTGCAAATAGAGGCACAAAACATTACAGAAGAGCTATAGTTCAAATTAGGGCAAAATCATACATTCATGGCATCACAACACTGATACCTGAGGAACATTGCCACTTGTTATCACTCATATCACTCAGTAAAAACATTGCCCAAGAGATTTCAAGCCAGTCTAAACACTTCAGAAACCACCCAGTACCGTATGGTATGAGATTCTTTCATTCCTCAGGAGTAAAAGTTACCTAGAGCCCCCTGACAAACTAAAATGATTTATTATCACAAGGCAGAACTAATGCATTCTGCTTTACAACTCTCCTGGTAGACTAGAAAAGACACTGCATTTATTACCTACAGTGCATAATATCCTTTGCAGAGCTTTGTATTATTCATAAGGCTGGATTTTTGTGCCATCATAATGCTGATAAATTATGAAAAAATGCATATTTTATTTCAATTTCTAGAATATTTTGATATACATATCAATGCATCATGTTGATCCAAGAGAAATAAGCATCACTACTGACTGTTCTTGACATGCTGACCTCAATAAAAACAAATGGGCTGCTAGGATCATTGAGACTCATTTCTTATATTTAACATAAAAGCTTCTTTGTCCTTTAATATTTGAAAAATAACATCTAGAAATATTAATATTAAAGCAAAGAACCGAAGAGATGTGATGCTAAGTTTTGAAAATGCAGCAGAACCTGTTTGCCAAAGGTAAGTCTGAAGATTAAATCTTGCTCAGTAAGTTCTGATCAAGACATAATATATACCCCTCCTTGAATATTGTAATAAATGGAAAAGTAAGTATAAATTCAGAAATAAATAAACCAACAAATAAATAAATAAATTGAAAGAGATTATCTACTAGTTTCATTTATTTGTCCCCTCCAGTATTACTATCAATATTTTTAAACTCTTCGTCTTCCTAGACCATATAGGCTGTTTTACTTTATGCCACAATATCAGATAAGGTGACGTATTTGAGCTCTGGTTTTGGAATATAAGATTCCAGAAATCATTTTACAGCATATTTCTCTGTAAACTACTCACCCACTCACAAAGAATTATATAGCTAATTGTAATTAGTTACATAAATACAACTTCTACATTTTTATGCTTACAGTGATTCAAGGCATCTAAATGACCCTTATGAAAACAAAATGTTCGACTTTGTGGACCTCAAAACCAGCACAGAAATTTCATATTTTTACAGTTCTAAGTTATTTATTGCATCTGCATGCCAACTTGTTCTATTACCTCATGAAGACAATTCCCTTTTCCTTTAACTACTACTATATAGGTTGTCTCAATGTGTTTGGCTTGCTAAGTGTCATATAAATAATCTCAAACAAATTATGGGTACTTATTGCTATAACAGGAACTATAAGGTATATTTATGAGTGTCCTCATATGAAAGCAAAAAGCAGTGATGAATACAAAATGAATTAATGCAGAATGGGGACCTGTGGCACTAGCACTCCTATTTTCTTAAGGAAACTCTATTAGGCCATACCTATAAACTTTGTATTATACAATACAGTTATAAGTCTTAGGCACACTTGCCTGTAATTCTCACTTTGTGGTCTGAATCCCACAAAAAAATAGGAGGGTTTTTATTTTTGTTTTTTACATCCAGGACAATTTCACTAGTAATCACTTCTAGAAAGCACTGTCCAAAAACTCAAGAACATAGCGTAACTATAACCAGAATTTGAGAGAGTAACCATTTGTCTTGTTGTTTTAGCCTACTGGGAGAGGTTATAATATTTCCACTTGTTTTCACCTAATAATGGCTACCTCTCTCAACCACTTACAGTAGCCCAAATGCCCAGCCATGCTTTAGGAAATTATCTTCCTAAGATGAAGCATAAATGGTGTTCAACATTCCTCTGCATTTTGTTTCATCATAGTGCCTCAAGATAGATATCTGAAAGGGAATTACCAAACTAATTCAATATTCCCATTTATATTCTGAATCATAGCAAAGGTGCTATGAATCAGAATCATCAATATGCTTGTTTCTATAGCAAGAAAATAAATGATTTTTTTTTAGTCAAAATCTTTGCCTCTTCCAGAAAATGAATTGTCAAGGCACCCAACAGTTCAATAACTACAATCAGGGATTCTGAAGCAAGGGAACCATTTGGAATACAAAGTTATTCAGTCACAGCTTTCTTCAATCTAACCTACTTTTCCTTAACAGTATAAACCCCATAATTTTCATTACTACTAGGTATCATATATTTGGTAGTTTTACATTTCACAGGGCTCTACACATTATGTGCAGCCTCTGTGCTGTAGACTCTTTTTATGTCTCTTTCTGCAGATGGAAAACTAAGGGTGGGAAAGACATGTTCTTTGGGACTATGCAAAGCATTCAAAAGAGCTGTTTCATAAAGGGTAGTTGTGCAAAAAAGCACCTCTCTTTAAAGCAGTATAGCTGCATCCTTTACAAGACTGACACAAATGCTTTGAAGGTGTTCCTGCTCTCTCTAGAAACTGTCTCCTCCAGCACATACAGACAAGCAACTTTGCAAAGGAACAAAGCTGTTGACCTAAAGGCGCAAACCTTTCCAAGGTTTTTATCCATCTTTAAATCAGATTTTCTTTTCAGGATTTAAGTGATGATTAAGAAAACTTTCCATAAATGGCAGGCTTGCACTGAATTCAGAATAAATACACTGGTACCTCAGGTCACGAACGCTTCTGTTCACGAACAATTCGGTTCACGAACAGCACCCTTCGCAAAATTTTGCTTCCGTTCGCGAACTCCGCATTGGGTGACGAACAGGATCCGGGGCCATTTTCCCTGCTCTGACACGTGGTCATGGCTTCCTGTAGCGAGGACTCTCCCTCCAAACAATAACCGCCTCCCCACCTGCCTTCCCGTCCTCCATGCCAGAAGTCGCCTTGAGCAAGGTTAGTGTTCTCTCTCTTCGTACTGTACTGTACTGTACTTTGTTTCATATTTTTGTGGTTTAAAAAAGAAAACATATGGTTCAGAACGGATTAACCGTATTTACATTGAACCTTATGGGAAAATTTGTTTCGGGTCGTGACCAAAATCGGTTGGCGACCAAATTTGTAGGGGTCAGAACAGATTAACCGTATTTACACTGAACCTTATGGGAAAATTTGATTCGGGTTGCGACCAATTCGGGTCACAACCAGAGTCACGGAACGAATTAAGTTCGTGACCCGAGGTACCACTGTATACTGTGTTTATAGGTTAGCCTGTATGATGTACAAAAAACCAGATGTTTTCTGGAAATCTGTCTCAGAGAAAACCACAAAAATTGCTAGGGCCCAGAATCTAACTAAAAGCTACATAAATGAAAGCTCTGCGAATGCTTAGCTTGATAAGGAATAATATGTGAATTCTATATCCATAGCCTGGATAATATGTGAATTCTATATCCATAGCCATCAAATAATCAGGATACAGTGGTACCTCGGGTTACGAACGCCTCTGCTAACGAACTTTTCAGGTTACGACCAGCTCCGGCCACAAAAATTTACCTCGGTTTGCGAACTCCACCTCGGGGTACGAACAGGATACGCAGCCATTTTCCCTCCCGTGACACGGTCCGTGGCCATTTTTCTGCCCCTGACACGTGGTCCGCAGCCATTTTCCACCCCTGACACGTGGTCCACAGTCATTTTCCACCCGACACGTGGTCCGTGGCCATTTTTCCGTCCCTGACACATGGTCTGCGGCCATTTTCTGCCCCTGACACGTGGTCGTAGGGAGGGGGACTCTCCCTCCAAGCAATAGCCACCTCCCTGTCCTCCACGCCAGAATGGATTAACGGTAATTACATTGAACCTTATGGGGAAATTTCCTTCGGGTTGCGACCAATTCAGGGTGCGACCAGAGTCACAGAACAAATTAAATTCGTAACCCGAGGTTCCACTGTATATTAATTGGTCAGTCATCTATGGTGAAACCTTGTTGATCTTGCACAGCCTTTCTCAACCTTGGCAGCTTGAAGATATGTGGACTTCAATTCCCACAATTCCCCAGCCAGCATGGCTTGGCTAGGGAATTCTGGGAGTTGAAGTCCAAACATCTTCAAGCTGCCAAGGTTGAGAAATGCTAACTTTGCATGAAGTGGCTTAGCACAGTCTCTTTGACACTCCACAAAAAGCTGACCAACATAACTTCCACTCTTTGCTACGCTGCTATTGTACACCAGGATTTCTTCCCAAAATATGGATATTTATGACAAAAAAAATAACTATTCAAGATTCATTATCCTTTGCTATACTAGTGCACAAACTAATTTTAAACTCATATGTAAGTTTAAACCCTGGCTACCAATAAAGGAGTATTAAATAGACTAAGCCTTTCTGTCGTCTTCCTATGCTTTTCCCCAGTGCTTCCCCCCCGGATCTTACAAAAGCCACAGACTGCAACCACTAACTTATTTTTGTTTAGTTGCAGGGCAGTCTGATGTTCAGATCCCTAGCCTGTTGTAACATGGCAACCACTATATAATCTTACAAGAGCAAGGCAGTAACTAGGTTTAGCTGCTTGGAATGCGGCACTAAAGTAGAGGTAGGTTTTCATTTCTAGCCTATTATACTTCCTCTGCTGAAGGCCATTTGCATGAATGTAAATGTTGCTCCATGGCACATAAAGACCTCAAGAGGCTAAAGAATGCAACAGAATATCACACAAATATATTTCATATGAACTGAAGGAGGAGGATTTGTTGATAGAGGACTACTTTTAAATTCAAGGTTGGAAAAATATTATTAATTTCCAACTACATGCAGTCAGCTTTTCAGATTTCACACCAACTTATATGATGTATCTATATCAAAGCTGAAGACAATGGTAATGCTGGCTGATTTAATATTCAACACTACATCCATCTTGGGTTTTTTTCACACATGGTTGACTATGCTGAGCCCACAAGACTATTTCTCATATGTGTACATATATGTACATACTTCCAGATAGATACACAAATGTATACACATTAGAAAAAATGTTTTTTAGAAAATAATCTCAGAACATTTTTCACTTAGCCTGTAATTATTCTGCCACCTACTGGCAAAATCGTAAGTTGTTAAAAACATAGCTCTTCTCCAAAACTCTAAATTACAATTTCTAGTAGCCTTGCCAATTGGTTGGCTGAGCATGGGTGCTGCTAAAATTTCCAGACATTAAAGATAACACTGGGAAAAATGTTATATATGTGAAGAGAAACATTCATAAAAGAGAAACAGGAAATAAAGAGAACTAAATGTTGTACAATTGGTCTAGACATCTAAATCAATACTGACATACATATGTTACTGATTTTTTAAAAAATATTAACTCTTTGAAGTATTTCATAATTAGAATGTGTATTTAGAGAATGAAGAATAAGAGATAAGTGGTGCTTCTTTGTTGCCCATTAAAAGAACAACAACAAAAATCAACTACATTTGGTATAAGATAAGGTAATTATAAAGGGTGGATGAAGTACTGATGCACTCGGAGCTCTGACATGTTCTTAAGCATCTGTTCTTTCACTTCAGTGGGTAGAAAGTTGCTGTGAGAAAAGGTTGTGTTGCTATTGTTCAATACTCATTCATGAGTGCACTTTAAGCAACATAACAGTCAGTGAAACATGGGCCAGAATTATGACTCAGAAATGAAGTGTCAGTTCAGGGAATATCATCACAAAGCTTCACCTGCAGGAAAAAAAATTCAAAACCCAGGCTTCAATAGGAAAACTCATAGTTACTGTGTTTTGGGAGACATGTGGTAATATTTACATGGATTTCCTTGAAACTGGCACCACTATCAACTCACAGCACTATACTGTGACACTCAACACTTTGAAACAACAATGAAGCAGAGTTTGGAAATTTTGCTGTAGCATGAAAATGCTAGGCCTCAGATCTCATGAGTCATCCAAGGGACAACTGCAAAGTTGGATCTCGCTGTCTAATTCCATCCAGCATTCAGTGCAGATTTTGCACCATGCAAGCTGCATCTTTTTCTCAAAATTGAAGGAATGCCTTCAAGGGCATCTGTTTGACTAAAATGAAGAGGTGGAAAAGACAGGCAGGACCTGGTTGAATAGACAAGATGTAGAGTGCTGTCATGATGGCTTTATGTACTGGCAGAGGCATGAACCAAATCATGGTGATAATGTAGAGAACTTAATATAGATAACAAAAGAGCTAATTTCAAAGATTATTTTCCTGTTTCATTTGTTAAATTACTTTTCATTCAACCCTTATACATACAGAATTTGACAATATCTGTGAAATGATGTCATTAATAAATTGAATATGTAAAAATGTTGACAACATGGTTTTTCAAAGTATGCCCAAATATACCGTCAAGCTAAACTTCATTTACAGTCAACAGAAAAATGTATTTAAATCACTTTACTAACATGTAAGTGATACTAATGTAAGACTTTAAAACTAGTTTTAAAGCCTTACATTAGATTTCAAGTTTTACATTAGTTTTCATAAATGGAGCTTATTTCATATTCACCCATACCATCCTATTTTGTATTAACTTGAAAGGATATCTCTTTTAGGGAAATGACACATTTGCTATTTCATGGCAAGTACAACAGCAAGGTCAAAAAGTAAAAAAAAAAAACGGCTGTTAGCACTTGAGGAATACACCTAGAACAAGTGTAATTAGTCACTGTGGAATTGGGCCTGTTTACTGACTACAACCCCCACGGCCTGTGAAAATTGCCATAGGCATTTAATTAGCATTAAGGGTCAGAATTTTCACTTTACATTTAAACTGAAAGATGATCCTCCCAACAGCGCAGGGGCTCTCAGTAACTGCTCAGAATTTCCCAAAGGAAGAGAGAATGTCACTTTCCAGGAAGAAACTTAAAGTGTAACATCAAATCAAGCACATTTTTCTGGCATAATGATTCGGTAAACCCCATGTTTGCACATATACTATAAATCTTTTATAAATATATTTTCTAAGTTACTGCCTCATTTGTATATGCTAGCATTAATTCAAGTTTTACTTCAAAGCACAGTCAGCTTAATTAGAGAACACACAAGTGGCTTATTCCTGTCATGTTCGCACAACCAATGATACATTAAGAATGTCCTGTATGTATTTAAAAAGCCAGAAAAAATGAAAAAAAGGTACCACCATCCAGATATTCCTATATTATTGTGGTTTTAGAGTTGGGCAGCATACAAGTTTAATTTTATTATTATCATCATCATTATCATCCATGAGGAACCACAAGGTTTCTCAGAAGCTTATCAAGTTATTTATTTATTTATTTTTTGCTGTAAGGGTGGACAAAATTCATTGGAATCCATGTACTTCACAAGAATTGCTCTTCCCCCATGGGAAGAGTCCTCTGTAAGCCTTTCCAACCTTTCTAAAAAGAAGAGTAGGTGGTAAATAATTCTAGGAACTGGGATTACGATACAGGTTGGGGCAATGCAATGACAAATAAATAAATAAATAATCAGGTTCTTAAAATATTCTAAATGTTCTGGGTATTAATTTTAAGGAACAAATCAGTGCAAAACTGCTGTGTATCCAACACTGCTATTACTTATGATATACTACAATTTAAAACACTTTAGGCCTATTAGTAAATGTGATGTACATTATGAATAGCTGCTCATGATTATGCCTAAAAGTTCTTGATAAAGTATGAAAAAGCAAGTGATTATAAGAAACCCTTATACAGATTAGCAGCTGCTATTCTAAATTCAACTGGAACGATGTGTTTAATTTAGTTAGCATATATTTATATCTCTTCAACAGTTTACTGCAGTTGCAGTTTCTTAAAAAGCTTCAAGATTAATTGATAGACTGACTGATAGTCAGATGAATATCTTTATTTGCAAGCGGGATATTGCTGAAGGGGATTAATTAGATGTCCTAAAAATTAATCCTCCAGCAAAGTAAATTTTATGTAACAGGAATGGAATATGTTAATTTAAAAAAGCAAGTCTCCTAATAGCATGCACTTTGAACTATGTCAGGTAAGACAGAGGACAAAGGATGGATCT
Organism: Python bivittatus; assembly: GCF_059951505.1. Lineage (NCBI taxonomy): Eukaryota > Metazoa > Chordata > Lepidosauria > Squamata > Pythonidae > Python > Python bivittatus. Next base: position 14,710,414 of record NW_028277058.1, on the reverse strand, counting down.
GTGATTTTAAATGCCTAATTAAAACAGCTATTAAGAAGATCAATGGGGGATTGATTGATTGATTGATTGATTGATTGATTGATTGATTGATTACAGGTTTCTTTCCTGCCACTTTCATTGGAGTAGAAGTAACTTTAAGAGAGGACTTAAAGCATACCTATTTGCCTATACTTTTTAATGCTTTCTGTATTTTATATCTTTTAATAAGTGTTTTTATAGATGTTATAAAACATTGCTTTAAGTTACCCAGAATCATAAAAGCATATAAATATTTTAAATTACATTCAATAATAGAAGACAGAGCTATTTTCACAGGTTCAGGCTTATTAGTCTACAGCAGAATGTTCTGTAAATTTCTAAGACGATATTTAGTTTCTACTCAGAATACATCATAAGATGTATGTAAGATGTATCATGAGATGTATCATAAGATGTATATCTTCTATAGCCAAGTTCAATAGACATATTTTTACATAACAATAGCTATTTCTTAGACAATATGTGCCCAATGTAAGCAATAAGAGTTTTAAAATGCCATATTTGTGCCCAGAAATTAGGTAGTATAAGACAGGCCCAAGTTATAGCAATGCAACTTAATAACCCCTTAGGTAAATTGTTCTAATATATCAAGAATTTTCACAGCAGTTTTTCCCAATGTTCATATCTTCCAGACGTATTGACATTGATTCCAGAATTCTAAGCAATGCCTGCATGGGGTGGCAAATATATATGGGCAGAGGAAGTGTTGAGGAAGAATTAAGGAAGGCTTATCAACAAGAAGCCCTCACCAATGTTTCATCTTGGGTGGTCGACTTGTCTTTGCATCTAAAACAATTTCTCTGAAGCAGTTGTAATGGGAAAATCTTCTCCGCTCTTATTGCATCCTCAGAGTGTCGCCCTGCAGCCCTGTTTAGGGTCACTCGGTCCCTCCTGGGAAAAGGGGGGGACAGAGGACTATTTGCAGGGTCGTGCAGAGGAATTTGCTGAACACCTGATGGACAAAATCGCTCAGATCCACTCTCAGTTGGAAGCCAAGCGTGGAACAGGTCCAGGGGAGTTGCCCAGGGAGCGTTCTTACCCAGTTATTTGGGAACGGTTCGATCCTGTTGCCCCTGAGGAAGTGGACAGGGTCCTCGGGGCTGTCAGTGTGACTATCTGTGGTTTAGATCCTTGTCCCTCCTGGCTAGTTAAAGCTACCAAGGAGGTGAACTTAGGGTGGGTTCTGGCGGTGGTCAATTCATCCTTGCAGGAGGGGGTGTTTCCAAAGCCTTTCAAAGAGGCTTTGGTCCGCCCACTCCTCAAGAAATCGTCACTAGATCCCACCCTTCTGGACAACTTTCGTCTAGAACTTTCGTTCCCTTTTTAGGGAAGGTGGTAGAAAAGGCAGTCGCACAGCAGCTTCAAAGGATCCTGGAGGAAACGGATTATCTGGACCCCTATCAGTCAGACTTCAGGCCTGGTTATGGGACAGAAACAGCATTGGTCGCACTTTTAGATGATCTCTGGTGAGAGCGGGATGGGGGAGTGCATCCATCCTTGCTCTTCTTGATCTCTCGGCAGCTTTCGATACCATCGACCATGGTATCCTTTTGGGTTGGCTGCAGGAGTTGGGGCTGAGTGTCACAGTGTTATGCTGGTTCAGCTCCTTTCTCCAAGGCCAAACCCAATCAGTGTTGATAGGGAGCGAGAGGTCCAGCCCCCGGCCCCTACTTTGTAGGGTGCCTCAGGGGTCGGTGCTTTAACCGCTCCTATTTAACATCTACATGAAACCGTTGGGTGAGATCATCCGGCACCATGGGATGAGGTATCATCAGTATGCTGATGATACCCAATTATACATCCCCATCCCAGGTGCCTTAAGTGACGCTGTGACTGCCCTCTCGCGGTGCCTGGAGGCTGTGGGGGCCTGGATGGGGGACAACAGGCTTCGACTGAACCCTGGTAAGACGGAGTGGCTGTGGATACAGGGAGCCTCAAGATCTAGGAGTTTGTCATCTTTGGTTCTTGATGGGGTTGCACTACCCCAGACAGACCCAGTGCATAATCTGGGGATCCTCCTGGACTCACGACTCCTGCTTAAAGAGCAGGTGGCAGTTGTGGCTAGGAGGGCCTTTGCACAACTTCGTGTTCTGCGGCAGTTACGCCCCTTCCTGGATCAGGAGGCCCTCCACACGGTCACCCATGCCCTGGTCACCTCCGGGTTGGACTACTGTAACATGCTCTACATGGGGCCACCCTTGAAGAGTATCCGGAAGCTACAGCTGGTGCAGAATGCGGCGGCACGGACAGTTCTCAATGCCCCTAGGAGGGCACATATAACACCGCTGTTGCGTGAGCTGCATTGGTTGCCAGTTTGTTTCCGGGTCCAATTCAAGGTGTTGGTTATCACCTTTGAAGCCCTTCATGGCACAGGACCAGGTTATCTGAGGAACCGTCTCACCCTGGTTATCTCAGCCCGCCCCACTCGGTCCAGCAAAAGGGGCAGATTGCAGACCCCAACGGTCAAGGAATTTCAATTGGTGGGGTCTGGGCAGAGGGCCTTTTCTGCTGTGGCTCCAGCCCTATGGAACATCTTGCCTCCCGAAGTCCGGTGTGCCCCCTCCCTCATGGCCTTCAGAAAAGGTGTTAAATCCTGGCTTTGGCAGAAGGCCTGGGGGCCAGATGGGGGCTCGCATCTGTGGAGATGGCTGGTGGGGTGATGGGTTCTGGCTCTGCCCCCCAGCATCTTGAAGGTGTCAGTGCTAAAATATACAGGGGGAGTTTAGGACATTTTTAATGTATGTTTGTATTTTAATTATTTATGGATTTTAGCCACTGTTGGAGGGATTGGTGTGTTTTTTTCTTTTTTGTTATTGTGAGCCGCCCAGAGTCACCCGTTGGGGGAGATGGGCAGCATACAAGTTTAATAATAATAATAATAATAATAATAATAAATAAATAAATAATAAAATAAAATAAAATAAAATAAAATAAAATAAAATAAAGCTGGACACTCTTTCCCCCCCGCCTCTCCAGCAAACTCTTTACTCCCCCCTCCCCTTGTCTCTCTTTCTGCCCCCCTCCCCAATGCCTCTCCTGTGATCTCTCTTCTCCACTTCCTCCTGCCTTCTTTGCTCATGCAAAGCTGGATTAGCTCCAAGCTGTTGCATGACCCAAGAGTGACCAAAAATAGCCCTCTATTATACTGAAACAATGGGAGGGTCATCACCTGTCTGCTTAAGGGTTTTCGGTTCTTATCTCACAAAAGAAAAACCATTTATACCCCATTTAACACCTATCCAAACCTATCCTCCAATCAGATCCCTCAGATTTCCTGCCTCTCAACCTCAAAGGTATATAAATCCTATGCTTTTCTGTTGTTCAGGGTCCCTCTTTCTTGAAAGCAGGTACCCAATGATCATTGCAATAAACATGATTCTTCTCCTCAGTGTTGTGCTCCTGTCTTTGGCAAAAATTCCACGACACAGTGACACAGCATAGGCTACACAACCGGAAAATAAGTACTATGACCGGCTTTCATATCAGCCCCTACATCTACTCAGGCAATGCTGCTAAAGCACCTAAGACAAATGCCCCAAAGCTCCAGTAATAAGCCTGCCTCAATCCCAGTAGCAGTTTGTTCCAAAATAAAGACACCAAGGAAAAATCAGCATGTATTCACAGTATAATTTGCAAAAAGATGTTTCCTTGGGCACCTAAAAGCAGGAGATAAACTGTATGAAAACAGGCACCCCTATAAGCTTGGAAATTAACAACTGTTTTCGTATGGGATAATGTGATGTTGAGAAGGTGCCACTCACAACCTGCTTCCTGCATTCTAAGGCAACTGCAATTTCTGGACTGCCTCAAAGATCCACCCCATGAGGAATGGATTGTGGTAAAGATATTACTGCTTATGCCATCAAAGCCATGCTTCTTTCCTCAAATTGAAGCATGCTGGTGATTTATAAGTTAAAACCAATGAAGGGTTCTTTTGGCACAGATGTTAGATGGCAGTTTCCATTTCAGTCCTGGAGGTATAAGCACTCACAGACTGCAACCCTGCTTGTAAGCAGGGAACATGGTTCTACCCACACCAGAAATGTGATCCAAATCCTAAACTCTAGTCCTTGGAAACAGGAACAGCCCTAACTTATTTATACTGTATCTGGCTTTAATTCATTCTTCCACAGACAGTTCCTTTATAGTCTAGAGACACATGGAGGTTGCCAAGACATCTATCATCAACATGCTGGTCACAACAGTCTCCAAATACACAGACCATAAAATAGGAAATCAAGATGAACCTTGTGGGACTCAATACCCAATTATTCCAACATATGTATCCCAATATCACTTTTCAATAAAGGCCAGGAAGGTACTGCAGAAGATGCCTCTAAACCTCAGTTCCCTCAAATGCACTCCCACCTGCAATGTTATAGTCAACAATGTCAAAAGCTGCTGAGAGATCCACAAACATCGACAGAATCACATTCCTCTGTCCCGGTACAGTTAATTCACTGAGTTATAGCTAAATATGGAATATTGCATACCGACCTATAGCTGTTAAATAAATTGAGTCCAAAGATAAATTTTTAAGGAAAGAGTTCATCACCACCTCCTTTAAGGTGATATAATTCTGTCTGCCACAGAAATGTATTAATAATAACAGAAATCATTGGCAGGATTTGGGAGGACTTAACAGGCATGTGATGGTACAGGCAGATCTAACACGTTCTTCACTTCCTAAAAACAAACAACAAAACTAGCTGAGACAGATGTTATTAGATAATAACACTGGATACTTCGGATACAGTGGTACCTGTAAGATTACATTTAATAAAAAGCCCATAATGGAAAATATTTTGTCCACAAAGAATCATGCAATTGCTAACAATGGCATTTATATGGCTAGGAACTAGGAAAACCCAGCACTAGGATCATCTACCATTAGACTTAAGGGCATTATCATCTCTTTAGGCAGCCCTAAAGAGCTCCAGAGGATAGTCCTCTGTGGATGTTAAGCAGGGGAAAAACTGTAACTTCTTTTGCTACCTGATCCCTCTGACAATAAGCTTTATTTTGAGGTCTACACCACATTCAATCAAATGGATTCCTAGACCTGACTACTGTCACTTAATAACATATGACCTCATACTTCATTGCCCTTATATAATATAGGGCATTAGGGGCTTTGACACAAGACGAGAATGTTCATGAACCATTTTATCAACCATCCAGAGATGCGGTTACTTCAAGTCTCAAACAGGTCACTGACAGGACATTGGTTCAACCAGTGAGAACAAAACAATTGGTCCAATTTGATCCCCAACTCTGCACAAACTTTAATCAAGCAATAATTTGTCTACAGCAAGGTACCATTTCTTGGTCTAAAAGTACTCCACTCCAGGGCAAAACTAGATCAAGGGTATGGCCTGACTCATGGATAGGTTCTGCAACAATTTATAAAAAGTCCATGGAAAACACAGAAGGCAGGATATCCAGAGCCATATCTATCATAGAAACCTTTGTTGATATGCACATTTCCCCAAATTAAGATCCATGTAGGTCCCCAACATTTGCATCCAACCTGATTATGTTAGGGATAGGTTGGCCATTCATCAGCAGAATCTGTGTCTTCACCTGCCCAATCAGAAAAACATACCTACCCAGCAATGTCCTGGAGAGGCCTTGCTGATGATGAACACACAAAACTAGTTTCACTAGTAGTGAAAGCCTAAAATAGGTTTAAGCTTCCAGTTACTAGTGAATCTTAAAATGATTGTCATGTGCTCTTAGCTGTACTAACAGTCACTAAAATAAGAATTGCACAAAGTTGGAAAGCAACAAAACAACCTAAATTTATTCACTTGGAATATGTGGGATTTAGCACTGCTGTTGAAATTAACTTGATAAAGGCAAAAATATCAGTGACACATGGTCACATAATTCTCAACATGTTGGAATGATAAATGTCAGGATAAGATCCAACTACACATCTTTTTTCTGTATGACAGACGTAAGTGTTGGTATGTATTTCTGTGTTTTTATATTTTGTATTTTTTGCATCTTTTCTTTCTGTATTTTTTTTGGGGGGGGGAAGGCAGGTTTGTCTTAAAATACATTTGATTGCTATACTTGGTTCATACTATGAGTGAATACAGATGGAAATCAATACAGGTGAAATCAAGAGAACTACTTCCAGCAGGAGAACCAAGAGAAGTTAGGATTCTCTGTTCTTCTTGTTACCTCACACAAGCCTCAAATCTTTTTTGTAATGTTGGGGGAATGCTCCAAAGCATATTTTGGTGAAGCATTTTGGGTTAGGTGGAGAGGGAAGTTCATATAATATTGGCTTTCACCCAGTTATTATTTATTTCTTTAAAATATACAACACTACACATTAATACAAGAAGCCCTGCAGGGCTTGATAATACATGTCCTTAAGATTTAGGCTGCAAATAGGTGGGAAAGCATGAACCAAAATGATTAACTAAACACTTCTGTAGACAATTGTCTACGGGACAAAAAATAACTCATTTTAGCACAAGAGCTACACGATCATTATACATTTTGGTATGCAGCAACTTTACAGCTATTTCACTGAAGGAAAATGTATTTGCCTCTGCATAAGCCTGCTTTCCCTCAGTCCAAAGGTTGCATTATACTGCCCTCTACCGGGCTTATTATTCCACTGCAATACTTGCCATTGTAAACTGAACTGAAATGGAGAGTTAAATAAAATGGGTTTTTGCCTTTATTCCTTCATGTTTGTAATACACATTTTTTTCTATTAATTTTGATGTGTTAAAATGGATGTTTAAAATAAAAATGTAATAATTTATCATCAATAAAAAACAATGCATCATTTAAAATAAGAGACAACCTTTTAAACTTGAGATTTGAATGCGATTTCTGATGCCTTATCCAGTCAAGTTGTCTGGGATTGGTTTCAGCTTCAGACATCAAGTTTGAAACAGTGTATTTAATTATGCCTAGTTTCTCTTGACCCCAGGCATCCCCAGCTAATTCAATCTAGCCAGAGGGAACTGTTGGATCCTGTACATGATACATGGACCTGAGGGAGGAGGTGAGACGCTCCAGACCAGGAGTCATCTATAAATCTCCAACTCCCAATTTTATACAACTTAACTAGACTGCAAAGATCAAACTCAGCAAAAGTCTTTCAGACATTTCACATGGCACAGCTAGGTAAGAATCATTATTGCAAACTGGACTAAAGCCGTATTAAATAATTGATTGCCCTCTGTCAGCATGAGGGTGTAGTTCTCTCTTATATCCATGAAAGTTTATACACACTGCTTCTTCCCACCATTCCCATATTTCAACTGAAGTTCTGCCCTGCACTTCGTAGCCTTGAAGATGAGCAAATGTTAACTGTTGACATAACTGACATCTCTATCTTGAGAACCTCTAGCTCTCAGTTTATCTCTCACAGGCAGCGTCAGATGCTTTGAAAGAAAGTCAGCTTTTTGCTTAAAAAATCTGAGGACCTTAACAACTATCGGTCAGTTACAAACTCGTTTAGGAAAATGGAGGGTGTACATCTTCAGATATCCTTGGAAAGAACTGATTATTTGGACCCCATCTAGTAATGGACTAAGTCAGCTTTGATCACTGTGATGAATGATAAAGAAAGCAGAAATGCAAAGTTGTCCAGCATCCTTGATGTTGCGATGTTTTGTTTTGTGTTTATATTTTTGATCACAGTTGTTCTGTAAGTGCTGGGGTGAGAAAGTGAGAGCACAGAACTACAATGATGCTATTCTTACCATGCCTGGGGACAAGACTGAGTAACCACACCTCGTCCCAGTGAGAATGGAGTTGTAGTGTCCCTCCCAGCCCATTCAATCACCAATGCTTTTTCTTCGTCTATAGGAAGCTTTTGGGGATGGTCATGAAGAGACCTGAAGTGCAATATAATCTTTAGGTATCATACGTAATCAGGAGAAACCGTGTGGACTCTAGAGCATGTCCAGATTCTGGATTAATAAGGGATACTGATTTTCAACATGGGATGAGTGATAGATAGATAGGCAGGCAGAAACTTTGCAGATTTGGATGACGGTGCACGCCCTCTGCTGGACAAGGTACCTATTCAGTTTTCTGTTATTTTCTAGGCATTGCTCCAAAAGATGCACATCTTCAAAATTTTATGTCCATACTATAACACTTACATGGCAATCCTGAAGAAAATCCATAGCCTAAGAATGCTGAAAATGTAAAATAAAAGTAAAGCCCCCCTCAAATTGGGCTTGACCTCTTCTTGGCAAACTTATTTAAGAATGCATTTTTCCTTTCCTAATGGGATTTCCCAGGGCTCTTTTATCCAGCTACTAGCCAGGTCTGTCCCTATGTAGCTTTTTCAAAACCAGTCAGGTGCTGCCACCTGTTGTGACCAAATAAATGTGCATATCCTAGTGTTCCAAATAAAGTTATAAAAACGCTTATAAATTAGTGGGGCACTTTATACTATATATATGTGTGTGTGTGTGTGTGTATACACATATATATATGCACACACATACATACATATATATACACACACACACACACACACACACATATATATATACATACATACATACATACTGTGTGTCTGTGTGTGTGTGCTTCATTTGTATAATTATGGATTAACAAAAAAAATGCCATAGGTTTCTCAAGATTAAGGCAGATGACTCATACAAGAAATAGAAATCACTCTTCTATCCAGGAGACTTCTTCCACTATTCTTGACTTGCTGTAGAAGGTTTCTTATAAAGCTTACCTTAATTACTTGATTTGCAGAGAAATTATGTTATCTACCCAACACTTTCTTTCTGTAAAGTAGCAAGAAGAATCATTTAACAATCCAATAGAACTTTAGATTAAGATGGTAGGTTAGATCTACTATTAGTTTCTGATCCAGAAACAGGATTTAAGGGTGCTCAACTAGTAACTTTAACTCAAAAATACAGTTTTAAGGCATTCCTCGCCACTGCAGTCTATTTCATTCAAATAAAAAGCAGTTTTGTTTGAAAATCAAACAAAATCACAGTAATAAAACTCCTTCATGGAAAAATAGTTTAAATGGGTATGAAAATAATTCTAGCCTGCCTTAAGATGAAGAATGTCTTCAGGATTAATTCTCTTCTTTTGGACAGCCAGAAGTATCAATCTGAAGAAGGAGAAGCCCTGTTCAGATATTTGGTTCTCATAGGTACAGTACCTAACAGAAGGGTTTCCAAGAACATTTGTGATTAACCATAAGTTATGATGGTATTACTCATGGTCACTGGGTTTGTAGGTTTTAATATTTTGTTGTATGTATTTTACTGATTTTAAACTACATTTAAATTTTGAACATTGCCTGGAGATGCAAGGCATGACAGATGGGACAGTGATGTTTTAAATTAAGATGAGTAAGGGTAACAAACAAGAATTATTCATTACTTATTTCTTTAATTCATAATTAAGACTACCCACAATCTGCCTAATTTCAGACATCATGAGTAACTGCAGCAGAAAACAGAATTTCAGAAAACAGAATTTCTGAAAACAAAAGCAAACACTTCTACTTCCTTTTTGTAGTTACAATAGAGCAGAAACAAAAAGGCCCTAGTCATCGAGGACACAGAAATGGAGCTAGGATCTGACTGAGATGAGGCAAAGCTGCCCAGTTTCCAGATTTTTTCAAAACACAACAAAAAAGTCAGAAATAAGAGGAGAGAGGATTTATATACTAAATGTACTTTCTGGGATGGTGGAAGGTACTCAACTGTACTAACCTTATGTCTTCTTTTCAAGTACATTTGATGACAGAAGCACGTTTAGTGATCATTTTCAACTGATTCTGATAATGTTGTGACCCAAAGAATTCCATAGTGCTGACATAAAATACATGTCATAATTAGAAAAAGGGGAGACAATAGTTAGGATTGGGTGGACTGACAAATGTGCCAAAGACTTGTGTAACTGGCTGAATTCCTATTTTAGGTCTGTTGGCACTTCTGATAGAAGAGCCATCATCTACTAGCTGTGTTAGCCTAAATGAGTCTATAGTTGCAACTAGAGAACTTTTATACTACTGAAAAACAGCCAAAGGAAGTGAGACAGGGATTTAGACAAAAGGAACAGTATGAATCTAAATGCACAAAATTTAGGAGAAGATGTGTAAGCTGTTACATAACTCATAAACAGAACCTGGTAGAGGTACATAGACAAACGTTGTTAAACCTTAAACAAACAATTTAAGAGTCTTATCAAGGGGAACAAGAATGGGTGTATAAAAAGATCTCAGCAACTATCATCACAAAGGGAGAAATTCTGCTCTCTTTTGGCATATTATTGCCAGTGGATTGGGAAACGCTTTAAGAAGTCCAGTAAACCATACAGCAATCCAACTATGGGAAGACCACTTCAAAGCTTTATATACAGACACTGATTTACATGTGGTTCCATAAAAGTTTGATGCAGAGCCTTTTCCAGATTGGCCAGCAGTCACCATAACTGAGATTGGGAGACTGACAGATTCAGTCAGGGAGAACCCTAAGCAATGATACGGTATTATATCTGAGCCACAAATTGTTAGATTGTCTAGAATTAGAAAAATACTGAGTAGAATAAGCAGAATACAGAAGAACTTTCAACAGTTGATCATATGTCAGTTCTGCACCATTTAGTAGAAAAAATATTTTTAAAATGTTAGTCGGCCTTATATGTAGACCTCCTCAACTTATATCTGGAGAACAGTTCTATGGGAATAACTCAGAGATTCTGTAACTAACAGGTGCTTGTTCTTTCTAAAGAAAAATTATGCACTAATACAACTTTGAGAGTAAGATCTAATCCACAGGGAGCTATTTTCAACCTCAGTTTAATCAAATAAATCGGTTAGGCAGAGGTGCATCTTGGCACCCATTTAATTTTTAATTAATTAATATAAATAATGTATTTAAATAATGTATACAGCCACCCATTTCACAACAGTGACTCTGGGCTGCGTACAAAACCCAACAATTAAAAACAATTAATTTGTATCAACTCTGGCCAATTCTGTGGCCAACCCTGACTTTCATCCTCCATTATTTGCAAGGAAAAACATCTCTGTATTCTATATGTTGATGATGTGATATCATATTCTACACTTCTGTGTGTCTCAATAAAACTCTGCAATTCCTAGCCACCTATTGGAAAGAACACAGGTTGGGCTCAAAAACTCAAAGTGATTTTGTTTGTTAACAGATTTTTTTGTATGAATGGAACAGAACTCTGAACAGCTGTAGCTGACTTGTACACAGAGATTTTAAGTCAGCATGCCCATTAGACCCAGACCATCTGGGACATCACTCTTGGCAAGTTGTCAGTATTGAATGTGGTAAAGAAACGCAATAAATGGGGGCTCACACCATTGGAATTGGGTTGTAGGGTAACTGATTCTAACGGTCATCTTGAATGTTTTAAACCTTTTTATGTATAAGGTCTTTTTACATAGTTGGACTTTTTAACTAAATTAATGTGGGTATTTATATTCTTAACAGTTTTGGGGATTTATTTTAATTGTGAGCTGCCCAGAGTCACTCTCTGGGGCAGATGGGCGGCATATAAATTTAATAAATAAATAAATAAATAAATAAATAAATAAATAAATAAAGGCAATAAACTGAAGCTCAATCCAGATAAGATAGAAGTACTGTTGCTGTGTATTCCCATCTGCCAGATGAATGGTAGAAAATTAGCAATATGATTTGAAGGTGCTTCTGGATACTATCACTGGAGATACAGGTAGCTAAGAGTTAGACCAGTGTTTCTCAACCTTAACAACTTTAAGATGTATGGATTTCAACTCCCAGAATTCAGCCATGGGAAACACTGAGACTAATATAGAAGTTGTGAGTTTTCTTATGCAGGGATATCACTGCATGTTTGTTTGTTTGTTTGTTTACAGGATTTATAGAGCCACCCATCTTACAGCAGTGACTCTGGTAACCCTTACTTGCAATATACTGCATTCATCTTTCAGGATGGTTCAGAAATTTCAGTTAATCTAAGACAGAGAGACTAAGTTGTTCACTGGGATTACCTGATATGATCTAGTGATACTAATGCTTTGTCAGCTGTATTGGCTGCCAGCTCCTTTCCAGGCTCAATTCAAAGTCTGTGAAAAGCCCTGAAGGATTTGGGCATGACTATCCCACGTATGTCTGACTGGGCAGTCATCGCAACAGCCTCCTATGCGCACCCCTGATGGGTGAAGGAATGCATGGCACCTATGTTGATGTTTTTTGGTATCTAGCCAGGATATTCTTTTCTTAAGCACCTGTGTAGTTTTGCATCTAATTTTATTTTAAGTACTTACACCACACTGGGAGAATGGCTTTTACCTCCTTTATATCTTTCCTTTGCTTTTTAAAATTTTATTCTATTATTTTGTTCCTGTTCCTTAAAATTTTAGTTTTAGTAATCGTTTACTGAACCCAGAGAATTTCAATTGTTAAGCAGATGAGAAATCAAAGAAGTGGTTAAGGTGGACTAGGACTGGGGAGACCCAGGTTCAAGTTTACCCTCAGCCATGGAAGCTCAGAGGGTGACTTTGAGCTAGTTGCTTCCTCTCTCAGTCCACCCTACCTCACAAAGTTGTTGTAGGGATAAAACAAAGGGAGATCTCCATGTAAACTACCTTTTCTTCCTGGAGAAATGATGTTCCTCCATAAAGTTAGGTTTATGTTTGGGAGATAAACCTACCATATAAAATAAATACATGAAGTTCATACCTGAGGTCCACTATATCTCAGTTTGTCAGCACTTAATACATACTTGATCCATAGTGCTTGACCCATTTAAAAGTAGTCCGCCGCTGGCCTGAACTTAGTACTTGACATATTCTATCCTGTGTTTCTTTCTTAACTCTATTTCTCCCCCACATCGCTCCCGCCAAGCCCCGATATCCTCATTCATGCATATGATTGTTACTTTGATTCCAGTTGGTAAGATTCTCTCTTACAGGTGAACAGCCTTCATGAAAACAGTTCTGATGCTTGAGGAAAACTGTTTCTGGCCCCAGGAACTATGGACAATACTGGACCATGGAGTTAGGGTTGCCATTAGTGGCAACCAAAGGACACCTGCATGACAATTGTGACTCATAGAACTGTACTCATATGTTTTGAAAATAATTTATTTTTGTATTAAGAATTAAGTCCTCTTTGCGAGTGTATGTGTTACAAAGACATAGACCTTAGCGAAAGGTGAAATGATCAAATTTAATTAAGTAGTTTTTACTAAGTTGGCAGCAAATCACTGCACTTAAAACTTCCAAATAGAATTCATGCAATGAAATAAACAGTCCTGAAGGTTCTAATATTTAAATAAATATGTTTTCTCCTCAAAACAATAAAGAGTAAAAAGCTTCCTTATATGACACTAATTTTAAAGAATTGTAATTTTAAACTATATCTTTCATTCTTAACACTACAAAGCCTAATGAAGTTCTTCCAAGTTTTCTTATTTACTCTTGTTCTGAAACTCTGATCTGAAAAGCTATTCACATACTTATAAAATAAGTATTTTCATTCTTGCATTATTTTCTACCTGGAAAATAATCTGTAGTTAGTCTACCTACTAATTTTTTTCTAGCTAGTTGAAATTAACTGAGCTTAGAGGCACCAAGCTATGACATTCCCTCCAGATCATTATTATAATATGTAAACCCTAAAATGCTGACAAAGGCCTGGAACAAGCAGTAAAAAATGCTCTCTTTTTACAGGCAGGTGAAGAAAAGCCTATTAACAGCTTTTAATATTGCTCTTAAATCCAGAATACAGTCTTCATAATTGCTGAATCTATGCTACTGTTGTGTCTCCTGGCTTTTAAAAAGAAAAAAAGGTCTGAACATGGGCCAAATGAATTGATCAACCACTGTAATGAAATTCCACTGTAGTAGAACAAATAATTAAAAACAAAAGAACACTTATCATTTAACCCTTATAATAATTGCACAGCTTATGAAAGTCCTGCTACTTTATAAGATTCAAGATTTAAGCCCCATCTAATATTACTAGCAAATGCACACATACTTGTAATCAAAAAGTCCATATTTTGAGATGTTTGTACTTGCTTTAAATTTCACTAACTTTAGAGGAATTGATGTGGCAGGAAAATTTATTTTTTCATGTTTATGATATTTGCGTTATCAAGAGCACAATGTGATGCTCTGTTAAAAAAAAAAAAAAGTGACCTAATCACTAATTCAAAATGGGCTTTGATTTGGCATTGTTATATATGGCCCACTCAATTTCATATGCAGTTTGTTATGTAGGGATGCTAATATATTACCACTGAAATTCATCTATAAATATCACACTTACAACAGTTTCCAGACAGCATCCTACAGAGGGCAAAATAAGTTATGCACCAAGCAATTAAAATTACAAAAAAGACAGATGACAAGAACTAAACTCATTAATTTCACACATAAAGCTCTAGCGAACAAACTGTAAAACAGCTCGTGACTTCTTGCCAATCTGAACATCATTTCTTTGCTTTGCCAGCAGAATATAGTTTTCCTAATAACAGGACTGACACCTTAGTCATCAGAGTGTATTTTAGCAAGGTGAAAAAAACTCATATTCCATGCCTTAGAGAAAAAGAAAATGAAATAATTTCTATTTTAAGGAATAGTTATGTTGTACAATCCTTTTCTTTATAATGAAACCATTGTTTATTTAGAGAGCCAACTGTAACATACTATAAATAAATAAGTTTTATTTTTCAAATAATGGTATCCAGGTCAGAAAATTCAGACATGCTTGTGGCTGTCAAATGACAGGTTTAGTTATTTGAGTGTTTGCATATTTTCAGGTTGAAATAATAAGCAGTAAGATATATTTGTTCACAGATACTTTTTGAAAATTAAGAAAGAATAAATGATTACAGATAAATGAGGATAGCTGAATATCAATACTTTATTAATTACTATAAATTTTGCTTTGGTGAGTTACTAGATCAGTCACTTTGGATTTCTCTGTTCACTATTCTTCATACTGTATGCTTAAAGTAAAAAAATCTGACTCAGCTTCCACATAACATAGCACGGTTATTAGTAGATTGTTTTATTTTCCTAGATGTATGCAATATTGTATTTAATTGTGGATTTTGGTGGGGGAATAGCCATTATAATATTGAAATAAGGAATATAGTGAAGAAGTAAGTGGAATTATCTTGGTGATACCAAAGCAACATTCTGGCTCTAAAAAGCATTTCTGATTATTACAGTTAGAATCTTACAAGTTAGCATCTTATGTTTACTAAGACAAAACCACCTTAAAATATTTTAGCAATTAAGATGACACATCTCTCTTTAAATGCAATCCTATTAGTTTAATCTATTTATAAATAATTCAATTGACTTAAATGGGACCTATTCCAAATTAAGTATGTAATCCTGATTCAGTGTAATCCAGATATATTTTCTGGGCATTCTGTTTGTTAAATTTAACTCCTTTAATTGAACAGGAAGAGTAATACTGAATTTCATGTAAAGAACTGCATTTTATAATTGTCCAAATGTATCTTATTAATTTTACTGATTAAAAAATATAAAAACTTTTAAAAAAATCTTTTTTAAAGGAAATACTTTACATAGTTCACTGCAAATCATTTCATCCTAGCCAAGTCAGAGCTCAAAATAGTGAGACACCACTTTAAAAATTAATGAATTAATAAAAAACAGGAAGAGAAGAAAACAAGGATTTTGGACATACAACCACTTAATAGTAACAATAACTACAATATATTGGTAAACAGAATGTTACAACGTTCACATGGTATTAGATGTCTCTTCTAACTGCAGAGTTGTTTCAGAAAATAAGAAAAGAAGAACAAAGATCTAGAAATTGCAAAAACTATGGCAGCAACTGCTTTATAATATGTTATCTCTCCAAAACAAAGCTTAAGCTAAGATAGACTTCTTTTGAGATGATTCACAGGCACAGCTCCTAGAAGTTCACAAACACTTCACAAGATTTGCATCTTAAAAGTGAAAAAATATTCTGGTTGATAAAATGCATACGATCTTTCTATGCAGTTTATAAAACCACTTAAAATTGATAATTACCAAATGTGTGATTTCAAGTTCTTTAAATTTTTAAAGCTTTCACGTGGTTAGCACAAGCTGCTAAAAAATCAAAATAAGGTGCTAAGACACTCCAAAAGATAACTTTACTCTTTTGTGACCTTTATAATTCATTTTTTGAATCCCATTGCTATAACTGATGTCAATAATATTCAAGGAATCCTGAAAATACTTCAAAAATACTTGATTTTTTTTTAAAAAAAAACAAATACTTTTCTTGTCACTCTTGCAACTATTTATTCTTTTCTTCAAACAATAAGATTTCTTACAGTAATCCTGTAGAAATTAGAAAGATGAATGTATAAACATGACCACAGATTCAGAGTTACGTTCAAAGACTCCAACTACAGTGTACATTTTTGTTGCCACAGTATAAAAAGTGCTTCCCTCATCAAAATAAAAAAAAATAGTATTACCACATTTAAGATTTCACTATATAACCAAGGATGGCCAGGATCACAGTATCAGAACATAACTAGGACTGATATCAATGAATTTGACAAGAGTACCTCCATATCAACAATCTGAGATGAAGGTCAAACACAGTGGTGAATGTAGATTAAAACTATGTGGCTATTAAAGCAGGGCTGCCATAGCAAGGTTCACCATCACACATTAATCAAATTATATAGCCCCTCAAATAAAAGTACCATCTTCCAAATGCAATCTCAACATGTGATTTATCAGTTGCTATGTCCAGATTGAAAATACCAAGCCTCTGTTCTGCTATTACATGAATTGTATTCTTCTTACCTCAATTATCTTGTTTTGTCCAGCAGCAGGCCTGTCTTTCAGGACTCTGGATACACAAATTTGTTCTGTAGATTCTCCCCAATTATCCTAGAAACAAACATGCACAGCTCTGAAATGTGTGTGGATATCTACGTATGTATTTTAAAGCAATACTAAATCCATTATTTTTCTGGGATGACAAACAAAGAAGCAGCGAATCGCTGCTTGCCAACTATCAGAGATTTTACAAGGCTCCTATATTGGTGAGCAGCTACAATATTCTGATTTCAGATAAGATCCTGGAGATAGGTAATAAATATAACTGACCATGACAAAGTGTATTTTTAAAAATAAACATACTAAAACATAAAAGCTGTTACTAACATAGTCTGCAGCTCAGACTCAGAATCTACAACCCCACGTGTGAGTGGTTCTTGTCATATACATGGATTCATGTCAGATTACCCCAGTCCTTCTCTGTTGGTTAGAGGCAAAGCTTTTGTCTTCATAAAGAAGAGGCACAGAAAGAGACATCCATGGAGAGAAATAAAGTAAATGCCATGGCTTCAAGCCTTCCCAGCAGCCTCTGATTAACATTGGAACTACTGTATACAAGAAGCTAGAGAAATCTAGGAAATTGAAACAGATGCCATTTGCTTCAGGAAGCTTTCTATTTATGCAGATATAGGTAAATATATGCCATCAGGAATCTGAGGCAAGGTTTGAACTTCATCATTTGGGGTTTTGTTTTGTTTTTTTTACTTCTGTTAGAGCCTTCTTTTGATCTGTAATATTCTGATCTATCTCTAGGCCCCTTGAAGATTTGGGGCAGAGGATTCTTCATTTGTAGTTCCAATCTGTCTGGAATATTTAATTGTCTTGCAGATTTTTTTCCCTTTCTTAACTAATATGCAAGGTGAGGTTTTACTGAGCAGCCCTGTCATTATTTCCCTCCATGCTGAATGTCTTATTCAATACGTAAAAGATTAAAAAAGGGAGGTTACATCATAAATATGTGTGTATTTACACACACACACATATACATATATACATATACAAACATACATACACACACACAAAGTTTGATTTTATTTCCTTGAGATTGATTAATTTCCTGGGAGAAAGGGAAAAAAGAGCTGAGTAGTAGTCAGAAAAAAGACCTAGTAGTCAAGCTCTACACTATGTAGCCAGGAGATAGCACTACTGAAATTATTTCAACTTTTGCATTTTGACCCTTTAATTGCCAAAAAGGCAGCAGACAAGGGTTAGATTTGTACACAAGATAAGAGAGTCACTGAAAGATAAGGGGTGGCATCAAGAACTATCAAGCCTGTACCTCATAACAGAAAGTAAGATTAGGGGGTGAAGATGCAGAGAACTTCTGGGAAAGATGGTTTAGGAATTCTACCATCTTGTGGGCCAAGGCACTGCTACAGAAGCTTTTCTTTTCTTTTCTTTTCTTTTCTTTTCTTTTCTTTTTTCTTTTCTTTCTTTCTTTCTTTCTTTCTTTCTTTCTTTCTTTCTTTCTTTCTCTCTCCTTCCTTCCTTCCTTCCTTCCTTCCTTCCTTCCTTCCTTCCTTCCTTCCTTCCTTCCTTCCTTTGGAGTATTATTTCTCAAAGCATCTCTACTCACATGAAACTTAATTTTTTAAAAAATATATTTGTATATTTAATATTATTCAACAATGAAATCCTTCTGACTAAATTAAATTCAGATCAGTACTTATTCAGTTCAGCAGCTGGATTTGTTGATTTTCATTCTCATCCATTTCAATTTTTCATGCTTTTTGCTTTTTTTTTTTTTTTTTTTTTAAGATGTCACCCTGCAACCTACACTGAGCAGAGTGCTGGATTAAATGTCCTCTGAGGTACTTTCCAATTCTATGATTCTATGATGATAAAAGCAACTCCTATTTAATGTTGCAACTTGTTTGCTAAAAAGAAATATATATGCAGCTTTTATAGTGATATTGTATTGACTTTGTTGATTACTTGGTTAGGATGTCCTCCTATAATATTCAGTCCTAGAGAATTGTTCTCTCTCTGTAACATGATAGTTAAGAGCTTTTAAGAGTTCACTTCCCTAGGAAAACATAAAACAATACTTTTTTTTTTAAAATAGCATCCATTGCAGATGATGATGATGATGATGATGATGATGATGATGATGATGATGATACCTTCTGAAGTCTTGTGCTGCCCAGGAGAAAACCAGGTTGTACCAAATTAATTCTATAGGTCAAGTATGCCAATTCAATCTCTCCTATGTATTTATTCCTCTCCCTATGATACTATCAGGAATAAAGGTAACAGCATGTAGATAATATATGATGGTACCCAATCTCTATAGTGAAATTCTGTATGTATAAAACTATAGGGAGCAACTGAGAAAGCAGCTATAAAATAGGCCAATGTTTGACAATAAATTCTTCCCAGTACAAGGACTGCTGAGTAGTCAGAGAAAAGCTCTTCTGCAGCAAAATAGCTCTGAAGTCAACCCGAGGAATAAATTAAGTACAGAAAGATATGGCATTCAGCAGTTGACTGTATTTATAGATTTGTACTAGCAAAGACACAACCCAATAACCTTATCTACGCATACTGACTTACTGAAAATTAATATTTAATTTTAATTTAACTTTAAGTAAGGCTTAAAGAATCAAACATGTCATAATTTTAATGGCATTTAATTCCAAATTTATACAGAATTTCAACTAATAATTATAAAAATGAAAATATGGACCAAGTTCTGTCCACTGCTATTTTTGTTTACATTTTACAGCAACTCAAAGATCCCCTAAAACCTTTTGGCAATGAAATATAAAGATCCATTTCTGAAGAATGGTTGTGTTCAATAACACATTATGTGTGTGTTCTTTTAATTAAATACTATAAATCTGTATTTATCAAAAATAATTTGAATTTTTTAAAATTTTCTGAACTGCACTGAATATTCATCAAAAAGCAGAAATAATACCTGACCTATAATTTAGGAATACAATTTGTTTGCTATTCATCTGTATTAAATATGCAGAGAACATTTCCAAATAAGATGGAAATAGATCTTAATTAGGTTCCACATGCTGTTTACACTAAAGCAAAGGGATCAAAACCATCCATTCTCTCAGCTTATTGTTTAGTCTATACTACCTAGAACAACTTTAGCATCCTCCAGATGATTTTGCCCTTGTTGGCTAGAAATTCTGGAAGCTTCTATCCTAACAATTTGGGGACTGCCAGGTGGAGAGATAATTATACTCTTTAGAGTAGCACATTGAACCCAATTTCTTGGTCCATTTGAAATTTTGAGAAAGTGTCATGGCTGCCATCTGAATATCCATTCATAACATTTCTTGCTGGCGGCAACCTGCCAACTCTTGTATACCAGTGATTGCAGTATGAAACGTAAATGTTAAATCTACTGTACTGGACACATGCCAATTCTCCCCCCTCTCAATATAAAAGATATCCACATTACCTTTCTCTCTCAAGGACCATTAAGCCATACTCACTGCTTCCCAGATCATTCCCCTCTGCTCTCTTTAATCCCACAAATTTACCAGACAGAAACTTTTTCACTTTCTTTTTCAGCACTGTTTCAAATGAAGGCTAGAAAACAGCTGAGCCCTTTTCTCTTCTCTTCCTGTCTAAAGAATATTTTGGACCAGACAAAGCTGATGATAAGATTTCTCTACCACCTGATTAATTCCTTAATACTGGTTACACAAATTGAAAATTGGTGAAGCATAATAACTATGACCACATAGAGTATTTGTTTCCTATTCAGACTAAGCCTCAATTGTGACTGCTGGTCATTCAGCAAATCATTCTTTCCTTCATATTTTCCTCCACAATACTATCATCCCTGACATAGGGGCCACCAGATGGACTAGAATTCCATATTCCTGAATTCTCAACCATTGGGTGGATGGCTGAGAATTTTAGGAGCTGTAGCCTGATATGTTTCAAGGACATAAAATTTTAGAATACAGATCCATTAATATTTACACCAGTGCATAATTATGGATATAAACTATGTGAACACTTAGATTATTTATATAAAGCTTTTTCTAAAGTTTCACTTTATTAGTAAGAAACCACAATCGTGCTAATTTTCTTATGTGTTGCATTTTGTTTTCAGCGCTTTTTTGTATGTGTATAGTTCAGCAGAGATGCAGCTGAACCTGAAATACTGAAACAAAATAAAAATACATTAATAAAACCATTTTAAACCATAACCAGAAAAGTCAATAAGTCAATAACGGATTTTATTATCTGAAAGTCAGATTTAGAAAACCCCACTGTATATCATAGCCAGTGGGCTGCATCCATTTGAAGAAGGGAAAGCTGTTCAAATCCTTCCTGCTGGTTACTGCTTCCCAGAGTTAAGTAACAATATACTTGTTTGTTTATTAGAGGTATATCCTGCCTTTATTCAGGACATCAACATGGCATACACAGTCTTCCACTTCCCATTTTCCCCCAATGTAACATCCCTGTGAGGTAGGTTGGACTGAGAGATAATGATTGACCCAAAGTTAACTAGGGAGCTACAGTGTTCTGGTCTTCTCATCCCTCACCTTAACCACTATGCTAAACTGCCAATGTGTCTGTATGCAGCTTTAATGTAACTAATGTAACTAATCCGTTCTTCTCATTTCAGAACTTCCAAAGGGTTTTTCAGAGATGAGTATGAAAAGAGAATGAAGAAAAGAGAAATTAAAGAGTTCATTGCAAAACAAACTTGTATAAAATCTATTCTTTTATTAAAGTGTTTGTCTCTTTCATCAAGTGCAAATCATGGAATTTCAATCCATAAACTATGGTATCTGACTTGGCAAATGAAGTAACTTCGATTGAACAGCAACAGACACACTTACTTGGAAGAAGTGATGAATGAACTGTATCTGTGTAAAATGTATAAAATCATAGGTTAGAGACTAGCAAATTAATTTTGATATATGCTTTCATGGGCTATAGTCTCCTTCATCAAAAGTACCACAAGTTTTTTAAACTGATGGCATTTGTAGGTCCTTACTGAGCCAATTTGGTGTAGTGGTTAAATCACCAGACTATAAACCATGTGTTCTAACTCCCCTGAGGTATAAAGCCAGCTGGGTGACCTTGAGCCAGTCACTCTCACTCAGCCCTAGGAAGGGGGCAATGGCAAACCACTTCCAAAATCTTGCCCAGAAAACTAAAGGGACTAGTCCAGGCAGTCACCAGGAGTCAACACTAACTTGCAGGTACACACACACACACACAAACCCCAATCTATAGGCCTTACAGAAACACTGTTTTTAAAAAAAGGTATTTGAACAATAAGCATATGAAGTATGTATGTGCCAGTCTCCTATAAACTTTAAACACAGCTCTCAAATTACTTTGGCTGAATCTCCCTCCTTTTGTACTTTTTCATTTCTTCTTGCTAATCTAGAGTTGTTTGGTAAAATATACACAGTTTATTTGTCCATACTCCCAAGTATTAACAGATGTACAGGCTACATAGACACTTTAAGTAATTCACACTGAATAATCTTCAGAAGCTGCAAAGAGTTCTTTTTATGTTACAATCTCCATATTTTTGTTTAGTAATATATCTGTAAGTTTTGACAGATGTCTACTTTTGAAGAACTGTGGAGAACTTTAAAACTTTGCCTCTCTCATTTTAACTTATCTTTCCAAAAATACTCAGATCATGAAAAGTCCAGTGATAATTACAATTAACTACATGCCCTCAGAATAGGGTTCTGATGCCTTATAATTTATCAAAAAAAAAAATCCAGACTACATTACAGCTAAATAGCAAGGGCAGATTTGATTTGTCTTATACAGAAATGAGACTCAAAAGAAAATATCTTCCTATCACATGATATATAATAAGCATTCAGCCTGAACTGGCAGCATTAACATTGGTTGAATTTTCCATATTTGTAAGTATGAGACATATGTACATTTCTAATCGTCCAACACCAGATTAGCTCTCTCAGATCTTTTTACAATATTATTAAAATCAGCACTTCTGGGTATCCTTCCTGACCTACCAGTTTTGGAACACTGAAAATGGAAAAACTATTTCAAGCAAAGCAAATTACCCAGAAGCAATTTTAAAGAAAAGGTTTGGGTTTAGTAGTCAGACTTCAGTAGTCAAATATGTTTTCCATATCATCTGAAAAATAATAACCACCTTTGGACACTTGTATTTTCTGTTTAATATAGAAACCACAGCTTCATCTCACATGCTGTATTTTGTACCATTTTGTGAAATGTGAAAACCCATCCTACAATTTAGCTCCCTTTACTCTTTTGAAACTAAACTCAGACTCAGCTAGAATTTAAGCCCAGATTACAGTATTCTCCACCTGAGAACGTTCAGATTTACAGGAGGAATTCTATTAATATGGATGAGCCCCTGTTGAACTAATACTAAGGAAAAAGAAAAACTGATCTGACCCCATTCGTCAGTCTACTGGGAATTGGAGAAATGAGCTATAAGACAAACAGCTAAGAAGCTTCCTAGTGCCAAGGCATTCAGTTTTATTAAGAGCCCATTTACTTCTCCAAAGACAGAAGGTGGTTCTAATTGCCATCGGCTTGACTTTGTCTATCAGCCAGCCACATCTTTCCAGCACCCCCAAAAAAAGACCGTCTGCCCCCTCCCCCCCCCAAAAAAATATGGAGGCAGGACCAGTTTCTGACTGGCCTCAACACTCTTGGATGGCCACGGCTTCCATGCACCGATTCTGCTCCGCTGCCTGATGCCCTCCAGATCTGCAGGATTCCAACTCCCACCGTTCCCAGGACTGGCTGTCTGGAAATCGAGACTTGGACGCTGCTCCCCGCTCCTCACCTGGCGGCGGTGCCCGGCCGGGATGCTGCCGAGGTGGTTGATGTACTGGCGCAGCGTCAGCCGGTACCTGAGCGCCGCGAGTTGCGCCTCTCTCCGCAGCGCCGCCAGCTGGCCCAGGAGGGCCGCCCGCCTCCCCCTCCACCGGCGGACCAGCCGCTCGATCTCCGCCTTCTCCAGCTGCCTGGCCTCTTCGCCCAGCCCGGTGCGATGATGTGGCTCGCGCTCGCACCAGCAAGGCTTGGATTGGCCGCGGCGGCGGCTCGCGCTCCGCTGGTCCGAGCAACCCGCACGTCCCGGGCGTTGCACCAGCTCCTTTTCCGCTCGGCCGCCCCGTCCTCCTCCCGCCACTGGCCCGCAGCCTTCCGCCGGGCTGCTACTACCGCGCATGTGCAGCGCCGCGCACCTGCCCGGACAGTAGCGGCAGTGCTCGACGTGCGCTGCCAAGTGGTAGAGTGGCACGCGCCGGCCGCAGCCCCGCGCGCTGTAGTCGCACTTGGCGGCCAGGCGCCCCACCAAGCTTTCCACGAGCGGCGTCCGGCGCAGCTCTTGGGAAACGACAGGCTGGCAGCCCAGAGGGCACCCTTGCCGCTTCACCGCCCGGGGCAGCAGGCAGACGGCGCAGAAGACGTGCCCGCAGGCAGTGCACAGCGGGTCCTCCAGCACTTGGCCGCAGAGCTTGCACTTCAGAGAGCAGTCTGTCGGCTCTCCAAAGCGGTCCGCATCCAGCCCCATGGCGGCCGGACGGCGAGAAGACAAAGTTAACGGGAAAGCGCGCTCGTGGCCGGCTCCAGCTCTTGTTTCCCGGCCCCCAAGGAGGCTGCGGTCGGGAAGAGAGATCCGCGAGCGAAGTTCGTTTGGATTAGGCTTTTCAGCCGCTAGATTCCGAGCGATGCCGCGTTCCCTCCAAAAGGCGTCTAGTGTCACTGCGCTTCTCTGCACACCCCTCGCCTTTTCGGCGCTGTATGTGCGCGTGGGAAGGCGGGGCGGGGCGAGTGGGAGTGAGGGAGCGGCTCGGTCGTTCCCCGGGTTCTCACCCAGATCTAGCGGAAGGGCGATATGCCTCGTCCCCCATACGAGCCCACAAACTACAGGACAAATTCCAGAAGCTGAGTCGCTTCTCTCTCTTCCCCACCCCCCACTTCCACCCTCCGCCGCCAAATATATTTTCAGGCGAGAAAGTTCCCGCGTTGTCTTCATTTTAAACTTCCAAACAAGTGCTTTGCTGAACGGTCGCCGAAGCTAATTTTATATTAATCCCAGGACTCCTGTATCAAAATACAATCCAATTACATTGCTGTTGCTTTGCTAGAAATATGTAAATGTATTCTTGATAGCACTAATTCCAGAACCCATAAAACATACCTTATGGGGCAAAATGCACATTAACCACACTATGGTTAATGTGGGTCTACTCAGAAGTGCCTTATTAAATGTAGTGGAAGTTAGGGCTCTTTCTCTCATGGCCAAGTTAAAAATACTGTACTATCTACCAACCCTTCAGCCAGCAGAAATGTAAGATGGCATAAACTACCCACACTATTCCCTATTCTGGTCTTACATGGTGCTCCCCAGCTTATTCTGGACCAAGTTAATAAAGGACATGGACAGATTCCCCTGGCTTCATTTCCTCTCCCACCAAGCTTCATCTGCTGTCTGGGAAACAACCACTATTCTCCCTAAACTGAGTTGGGGTGAGGCAAGTTTAGCTTCCTGTCATGTTGCTCAACTAACACCTGGCAGGCACTAAGAGTCATCAGAAGAAGGAAGGAATGCTCCTAATGACCCTGCTCAGTACAACTGCTGCTTGCCTGTTACCTGTCAATTGAGGTGTTACTGAAGGTGGATACAGCTCTTCTGCAAAAGTTTTCAGAAGGTGCTGGCTGACAGGTAAGATGCATGGAGGGTGCATGGGGTGAAGTGGGTGGGAATGGTTGAGAATGAGCAAGGTCCAACTAACTTTTACCTTGCACCTGGTCACACCTAGAAGTAGCCAGAAAAGAGCCATGGAGAACACAGGCAGTGTAGTGGATTTCTGGAATTGCACCATTATGATTGGCTCATTCATAATTGCCTTAATTATCACCTGAACAGCAAGTGTTACCAAAGCCAGCATGGAGGAGGTGGGGAAATGGCACTATCACCCCAAGGAGAAACAAAGGTAACCATGGTATTTTGCACAAATAACTGTAGAAAAGTCAGGGCAATAGTTGAAATAATTGCTCTTGGATAAGTCCTCAGAAGTAATCCAGATAAGATCAGCAGATACAAAGCTTGAATTGCACACTGCAGGGAGAATCTCCAGTTTTACTTGAATCAGAATCTTTCAAGGAGACTCAGTATCACCACTACTGTTTGTCACTGCATTGATTCCTCTGTCAACAATACTGAACAAGTCAGGCCATGGCTATCAAACATCAAAAACATCTGCCAGGTGATTCTACCTCCTTTACATGGATGATCTGAAGCTGTATGGAAAAACATCATCTGAAATGGAATCGCTGCTCAACACCATCTGAAAATATAGCCAAGATATTGCAATGGAGTCTGGACTGGACAAACGTGCCATCCTGACCACCA
Organism: Python bivittatus; assembly: GCF_059951505.1. Classification (NCBI taxonomy): domain Eukaryota; kingdom Metazoa; phylum Chordata; class Lepidosauria; order Squamata; family Pythonidae; genus Python; species Python bivittatus. The sequence continues at coordinate 14,684,144 of NW_028277058.1, read as the reverse complement.
ACGGGAAAAATAGTGAAAACTGAAGGAATCAAGATGTGTTATGGAAATAATATCAAGAGTGTGGATGAAGAAGTTCACTACAAATACCTGGGTATCCTTCAGGCTGAGAACATCAAGCACACTGAAGTCAAGAAGATTAGTAGTGAATACTCAGAAGAGTGAAGATCTTAAAGTCCAAACTCAGTGTGGAAATACCATCAACAAATATGGAAATACCATTAACATCTGGACAATTCCAGTCATTAGATCTACAGATGGAATAGCAGACTGGACTCAAGCTGAACTAGAAGCCCTGGATAGAAAGACCAGAAAAATAATAACAGTGAATCATGCCCATCATCCATGCAGCAATGTTGACAGACTCTACTTACCAGGGGGCATATGTAGGTATGGAATGTTGCAAGTACACCAGAGAGTTGAAGAAGAAAAAGGGCATAGGAAGAATATCTGAAGGACAGTGAAGAAGATGCACTGAAGCTTCATGTACCATGAAGGCTTACTGAACATCATAGAGGCAAACTGGCATATAAGAAAGACCAAATGAAGAATAGAAAAGAGACATGGCAAGGCATATTACATGGTCAGTACACACCCACACCCACACACACACACACACACACACACCCCTACCCCTAGCAGGCAAAGCAGATAATAACAAGACTTGGCAATGTAAGAGCAGGAAAGTTGAACAAAGAGACAGAGGGGCTAATTCTAGCTGCACAAGACCAAGCCTTAAGAACAAATACATACAGTATAAAGCCAGAACTGAGAAGACAGCAACAGACAGCAAATGCCGCCTCTGCAAAGAAGCTGAAGAAACAGTGGACCACCTAGTTAGCTGCTGCAAGAAGATCACACAGACTGACTACAAACAACAGCACAACAAAGTAGCAACAATGGTGCACAGGAAAATCTGCAAGAAATACCATTTGCCTGCAAGCAACAACTGATGGAACCACAAAACAACAAAGTAATAGAAAATGAAGAAGCTAAAGTGCTCTGGGACTTCAGAATTCAGTCAGACAAGCACTTGCCACATAACATCCCAGACTTAACAGTTGTGGATTAGAAAGACAAAAAAGTCTGGATAGTAGACACTGCAATACCTGGAGACAGCAGAATAGAAGAGAAAGAACTGGAAAAAATCACAAAATATAAAGACCTGCAAATAGAACGACTATAACAAAAGAAAGCAAAGATAGTACCAATAGGCACCTTAGATGCAATCCCAAAACATCTGGAGCAGTATCTGAAGAACATCAGCATTGACAAAAATCACCATCAGTCAATTGCAAAAGGCAGCTTTACCTGAAACAGTTTACATCCTGCAATTATGCTTTAACACCATCAAACAACAACATCTGCCTATCCCAGGTCCTTGGGAAGGACTCAATAGGTGGAGAAAAATGCCAAATCCGGTTTAAACTTCTGGCTGACTATGAGACTAGCAATAATAATAATGCCCGATAAGTACCCTTGTCAGCAAAAGCAGGAGAAGACTCTAATGCACCCAGTGGTGATATAGTTACAACACACAACAAACCCAGCTCTCCCTCCTGGTTTAAATTAGTGCAGCACAGGGCTCCTTTCTTCTACCACCCTCCCCGAGAGGAACACACACCCTTCGTTAATGTAGTCAAACTTCTCTTAGTCAATGTGTGTATGCTTATGAGGTGGGATGACCCTGAAAACACACTGGGCTATTTAAGGTTATCTTAGGGATCTAGAATTAAGAACCTGAAATACCTGTCATCTTTTTCTCTGGCATTATGTTGCTCATTTACATGCTTTTAGGAAGAATCTGGTTATATCGTGTTTGAGTTAAACGTGATTTCACAAACCGTCTCACCTAACCATTATCTTCACTACTTGGTCTTCCATACATATTCTGCAGGACAAATCTCTTTTCATTCCTGCACTTGGGCCATTGAGGAAGGATCTTCAGCTACTGAAACAGTAATTTTGATTAAATTCCCTCTGAAGAACTCCCTCTGGAGAAAAAAGTGGATGCTTTTTTGACCTGGGTAATTATCTTGATGTTTAAAAGGACAGCAATAAAAGTAACAATAATAAAATAAAGTTAACTAGATCAATGAGAAATTGAGTCTGAATCATATTCTGCAAGTGGATGTAACTGGCAACAAATGAAGTAGCAGACAGTACTTTTACAGATATATTGCATAAGCTAGTGATTATCCAAATCATTGCAAATCTAGTTTGCTGCCTATTCATTTTGTGTTTTATTTCAGACACAATATTTGGAAATCATTCCATTAATGGTTTTCAGATCAGTTACAGGTCCTGCTATAAATCAGCAAAGAAGCTAGCAAAAACATTTGGCCTTCTGTTTGCCATTTGCTAAAGCTACTATGTTTGGAGCATGTACATAACATGGTGCAATATGTAGGGAGTAACAATCAGAAAAAAAGTATAGAGGACATAAGTGTTAGATGCTTTTATCTCTGGATTTTAAACTATATGGGAAAGGTAATCCTAAAATTATTGGAACAGGAAAACTATCAAAACAGCAGTGTTCTGCAGTGACATACCCTTAAATGAAATGCTATGGAAATTGCTGACATTTCTACATTTGCTACAGTGTGAAAGCACAAACAAGAAAGCTTGGCTGTGCATTAGACATGCAGACAAGTTATTAATATAGGAACTATTCAACTCCTTCCAAAAAAAACAATCCTTGGCAAGGAATATTGCCAATTAAAGCATATGTGTGGAAAAAGAACCCTATGAAATTTCCACGTGCCTACATAACAAGTTTATTGGATGCCATCCAGCATACACTGTTCCTACTTTTTCTGTTTTCTAAACTGGGTAAAACACAATAGCAAATCTAGATGAATTGTGCCCTTTACTTATCTAAAATACTGATTTCATTGGCACAATTTTGAACAATAATCAGAATAATGGTAGGAACCCAAATAACCTGAGAAAACCATTTCCATTGTCTACAGTTAGTTCAAATTGGCCCCTTGTATTATTATTTACATATTTGGTAGAGTTACAAACTTCAGTTTGCAACTTCTCTTCTAACCTAAGAAGGATAAAAACAATACGTGTCTTCAATTGGGTTGAACCTTCTGACTTCTGCTAGTCTGTCCAGTTGGGAAGTGATTAGCCATTTTATTCAGGAAATTAGAAGGGAAGCTTCTTGGCAATTTCCTGTCCAAAGCCCAGAAGTATAGAATTTTAATTTTAAAAAATGAACCAGTCCCGAAGCACAGAAAGAAGCTCTGTCACTATGCATTTTGTAGGTGGAGAAGGTTTCAGTGAGAAATTCTCTTATAGAGCCAAACCTCTAGATTGAAAGTGAGAGTTTACTAGAAAAAGGCAATAAGGAGAAACCAAGAGAAGGCAACAATTTCACAGAATTCCAAATAAAAACATTAGAGTCAGCTTAGCTACATGTTCACTGCCAAAAGGATAATTGGGTAAAGACTATTTGCCATCAGTTCTTATTGCTTATTTTCTTTTCTTTTTTTAAAATAATTATTGTATTATATTTTTATTCTGTTGGTTTTATTGTAGACCATCTAGAATTGTTCTGGAGTTGGGTGGTGCTTACACTGAATACATTAAATCAACTCTGAACAAAAAATGATCATCAGCAAGCAGAAAATCATATACTTTGGGCATGTGAATGGGTGGGGTAATAAAAAAAAGACTATGTTTGGTAAGATAGAGAAGGTAGAAGAAAAAGAAGCTGCGGTAATGGTGGTTGGATGTGGACAAAGAGTTGCACACTATAGTTGGATGAGCTACAAGTTATCGCTGGGCTCAGGCTGAGATGGCAACCACTTATTCATGAAGTTACCAGCTATTAAGTCCAATTCAATAATACCTAAATAACTAACTTCAGAACTTTCAGTAAACATGTAGTTAAGCATCTCAGACTGATGGTATTAATGCAATTTTGTGATTAATATCAGTATGCCACCATTTTAGTTGATATGCTAAGAGATCCAATTTTCACCCTTGTCTATTGCTAATCTAGCCTGAGCTTATTGATAAGGTATGGTGCCAAAATTTAGAATGGGAAACAAACCCTTCCTATTTGAAGTTGATACCCTTATCATGAGCTTCATTTCTGGTTAAAGTTTGTAATAATAAGTTCATGGCAGGACCAGCCACTCCCAATCTTTGATGTCTCTTTTTTCCCACTATCTTTTTTCTTCCACAAACCTTTCTTGAAAGAAGAGAAACCTGTAGCACGAGGGCAATTTCTTATTTCTTAGTGCTCATGATAAAAAATATGTTTCAAAACAGTCTCAGAATCCTTTATCAGCTATGGAATTAGTGAACTGACATTTTAATGCCTACCAGCTCAACAGATTGGACCACAAGGATCTAAAAACTACAAAAACTAGTAGTCTCATATTATTTTTACGTTAGGCCTATATTCCTTAAATGCTCTTTGGAGTTTGTTTGTTTTGTTAAGAAGACCCATTTTTATTCATGCATATTCTACTTTGTAAATAAGCCATGTATGTTTTACTATTTTTAAAAAAATATAATTATCACTTTAGTTTTTAAACTAAAAATCTACTCAACATCTTATTATTGACATTTGCTGTATTTCAGACATTTGGTCATATGAAATCATCTATTTTGTCACAGATAAGAATCAATTTCCCATTATGTGTTAAAATATAAGCATTTGCTTCATTAAGATGAAAGGACTTTTAACAAAACCAAAATTGATTATAATCAACAATCTAATAACAGAAACTTCACCTCTCACTTGTTAAATCTTGTTAGCTACACAATACAGTATAAAAACATAAAAACTTATGTAAAATATTTCAAAATGTTTACTTTTCAATGACAATTTAAATTAATTCCTCCAATTTCCACCTGTGAAATGTTGAATTGAAATGTGAATTTTAAGTATATTTACCTCATGATTTTATTGCTGCATTGGCAAGCCTTGAGACATTTCATAGGTTTGTTGCTAAAAATTAGTAAGCACAATTGCATTATTATCCTGTAACAGTTAGTGTCAGTCACTAACACCTATAAACCTGTTGGTGTTCTGAAGGGTTTGAAGACCTGGTTGTTCTCCCAGTCTCTGAGTCAATATGGATGAAACCCCTTGTTGGATAAGTTTATGTTTTTGTATCAAGTGACCGAATCCCATCTTAACCTAAAATTAAGCTATAACATCAGGGATGCTGGACCTACAGTTCATGTAACTTACAGGACCGTCACTCCTCATCCCTGGGAGTCACCTCTTCCCCTTTGCTATTTCTTATCTTCTCTTTGAGAGAAAACCAGGGCTTAGGCAAAAAGAGCAGAAGCTGATCTTGCTAGCAGTCCCATAAAGGCAGAATAGAGTGCAAAACTAATCCAGTTAAGTCCTGGGGATTTAGTGGGGATAAAATGTTAGTAAACTAATGCTAGATTAGTATAAATGGTGATAGTGTGGCCCTTCAAATATTTTTGGACTGCCAGCTCAATATCTATCTTCACTGGACTTCAACAACTTCTGAAGGCCTAGTTGCTATTCCTCTCTCTGCAGACTAGTGAACCAATGTTGGATCCATCCAGTCCAGTAGTTTTGTCAATGACTAGCAGCAGCAGCTTTTCCTAGCCCTCAGTACCAATGCTAAATGAACCTTCTGCATATAAAAGCATGTGTTCTATTATGTGTTCAATTTATATTCCTTCCCCATTAATCTTCCCTTACAATGGCAATCCATTTTTATTAAAAAAGAATATTACCAAGTATGTGACATTTTTTTTTTTGTGTGTCTTCAAACATGTAGGTCTAAGTAAAACCAGCATAGTCACTCCTACATCCCATGTTGCTATGCCAGTTTGGAAAATCCTTTTTCTTTATTAAATGCCAAATATGTGAGGAAGGGAGAACTGAGATGTTGTTTGCATTGCCAACATTAAGAGTTTTAGCTACTGTAGGAAGTCACAAACAAGATGCTCTAATAATTTATCCTTTGTTGATAGTTCAAAGATCAAAAAGGGAAGAGAAATATTTTAATGCACCTGGCTTTCACCCAGTGCAATTAACACCACTATATTATTCACCACAAATCATAAATCACTGGAATTTTTTAAACACTAGTTTGAAAAACCATAACTCAACAGTGAGGAGGCAATAATAAAAGATTTTTTAAAATTTATAGACATTTTCATGTTTCATCAATGAACAAATTATGTTACCTTATCAATTCAGATTCTCTCTTCTGGTAGTGATACATAGTAGAGTAAAAGATTCAGTTTATTTTCTTTACACATTACATACTGTTTAGGAATAGAAGGAGGTATCTAGATTAAATTATATCTATCCATGGCAGTGCTTAATTATTGAAAAAAATATTTAGAAAATCTTTTCAATTATTTCTTTGCCTTCAAGTGAGTCTTGACTTGCAGTTTTCTTGGCGATGTTTTTAGAAGTGGTTGCCACTTTCCTAGAGCTGAGACAGACAGTCAGGACTAGAACTCATAGTGTCCCAGTTTGCAGCACAGTGCCTTTAACCACTACAACAAACTGACTCTCTTCAAGATAACTTACATTCCTTTATACAACTATGGGAAATCTAAGATGAATGAGCTAAATCTGTCCCCTGTGCCACATTTTTTATTGCTCTCAGAGCCTGAAAAATCATGTCACTGACTTTCAATGGAAAACTAATGAAAAAAAGAACAATACAATTTCTTTTTTTTTCTTTTCTTTTTTTGCTGAAAATAACAAAAAGAGATATGTATGCTTTTCTGTAGTCTTGCCACATTTTTTAGAGACTCTCCAGAAAAACTGATCTCCAGAAATATTGATTCTACCCATTTTGACGACCATAGTGTATCACCCTCCCAGCAGCAGTAGACCTCAGCCATTCAGGAAAAGCAAAAAATAAAAGGATGTGTATGAGAGAGAAAGGGTTGCTTGCCTCTTCCATAAGGAAGCTTTCAAAAAAAAGATAAGGGTACCAAATCAGTGGGTCCCCTATTCAAGTCTTAATTCACCCACCAGAATTATGGCACAACCTACATAATAACATAGCAATTTATTTAAACCAGTGTCAGTAGCAAAGTAAAGATTGTGCTGTACAATAAACATCCAAATATGTTTAATAACAAGCCTCCATCAAAGCCATTCAGTTGAAGCTACATCTCACATGATTTTCATCACAGCATATCAGTTTATGACTTATTATTTGACTCACAGTTGCATGCATGTGAATTGGTCCTTCATCAAAATTTCCTCTTTCAAACCTCCCATTCTTTTAAAGTTATGGTGATTGAAAGAGTAAAATCATACTTCCTGGGCTTGATCAAATTAATCAGTAACAATAAATTCACACATACATTTCACCTGATTGACATCATTGCAGACATAGCAGTGAATATGAACATGAAAGGATGAGTGAATCAGCTAAGGGCTTTCCCACACATTACACATAAAAATGTTTTTACTGTTTCTCATTCATGTAACATGCCAGGAGTGCCCGCAGGTTCTGGTTTATTTATTTATTTATAAATCAAATTTATTTCACCGCCTAACTCTCCCACAAGGAGGGACTCTGGGCAGTTTTTAAAAAGTCAAGGTGCGATCAAAGTTTCATTTGTTCTTTTATGTGCATCACATGTTGTAGTTGCCATCTTGATTTCTGCAGACACCCCTGAACATGGCACAGAGAATGATGGCCAATCTGTAACTCTTTGTGTTCATACAATGTGCCACAGTAGTGTGTTCTTTAAATAGCAGGGATTTGTCAGAGTACCAGATAAAGGATATATCTGGCCCAGTTTCTTTAACTCTAAAACATGTAAAGCACATGTTCTCTTAATTTATTATAGTCCAGCATGCTATTTATCCCCTTGTTCTCTTGACTGATTCAAGCAGAAACTAACTCACCAATGTTACCTTGAGAATTCACATATCTTAATGCACTTAAGATACTTATGAAAGGAAAAGACTGAGATCAAGAGAATTTTGTATATTATTATGGATGCAGAAGACAAAAAGGAAGGTAGAAAGTTTTAAACTCTCTGTCAAAATACAGTTGCTAGTGAGTAAGGCAGGAATGGTAACCACTATGAAGCGCATAAAGATTGTAGATTCCCATCTGGGGAAATACCTGGCAGCCCTGACACTTCTTTTGATTAAATAATGACTAATGCTTCTGCTTAATACATCAATCGCCTTCTAAAAATAAAAGTTCTTTCTCAGTGCCAAAACAGAAATTGAATGCAGGTGTAGATAAAATGGAATGGCCTCTGTTGTGAATGCAAATGTTGTTTCCAGGTAAGCTATAGGAGAAAATATTAGAAATTGGATTGATATCACTGTTTAAGCACCTAAACTTCTTTTTGTTTGTATTTCATTTCCCTTGATATGGTTCACAAGAGATCATATGTAAAATTTTATCTATTAACATAGAAGAATTACTGGCAACCAGAAAACAATACCAGATTCTTTGTTTTTTGTGGCGTGCCTTGGTTTATCAAGCCAAAGTCTAAGCTATCAATCATAATTTACAGACCACAGTGAATGGATTTGCACAACATGCTATGCCAAATAATGCAAACATACCTTAAAGACTAAAAATGTATTGCTTGAGCTTTCATGGGATATAATCCATTTCTTACTTTCACTAAGAAGTCTAAGGAAAAAACACCATGGGAACAAGCTGTGTCTGAATCAAAGTCCTGAGAAGTTTTTCATCCTTTTTTACAAAATTCAGCAATGATAAACTACAATGTGGTTCATTTGGCTTTTGTTTAGCATTCTATGTGAACCCAGTCATTATGGTTTATTTATAAACCAGGGCATTTGGCTTTACATATTGTATTCATTCAACCAACTGTGGTTTGTTCAAAAATTCAGGGCTAAACAAATTATGACTTAGCATACTATGCAAACAAGGCTATACTTTTATAAATGTGTGCTAGCAAGTGTCCACTGAGTTCATTTTTCTCTCTTTTTAGGTCCTGTGATGGAAAACTATTATTGTTTGACTGATGAATAGAAGCTCCATCTAACTTCCTATTTTTAAATGTATTTTGGAACATTTCATGTATGCCACTCCCTTTTTACATTACCCACTGAACTAATTGATGGATGCACTTTAGACCACAGCAATATTTTAACATAGTCTTTTGACAAAATATTGTATCTTGGCATGCAAGCCAACACTAATTTCCCCTTTGAGGAAAGGCACATCTTTGCCTTCTTCTCTATTCATGTATTAAAATTATATTAAAATTCGATTATGTATTAATAAATTATATGCACACCATGAATAACAAAACAAATTGCTATTATTTCTTTTAAAAGAGAAATTTAAGTTTGTGATTAATACTCATTGAAAGGTTGCAAGCTCTAATTTTTTCATAAGGTTTTAGAATTTAATTTTTTTTTTTAAAATTACTTGGACAAGGAAACTGAGAGTTGACTAGTTCTTCTGAATATAAGATAGCACTGTGGGATCAGGCCATAGGCCATAGATTGGATGAATTTCAGAAAGTCAGAGTCTAGACTGGAGGGCAGTAGCCCTCTTCCACTATTACTCACTTCCAGGTTAATTCCATTTAGAATATGTTTATATAGGCCCTTGAATAGGTCATGTAATTTTCATGAGAAAATGGCAGGAGTTATGAACCTGTGGCCCTCTGAATACTACAAGAACCAAAAACTTAGGCACGTGTGGGTAATGACTGTGGGAGTTATTGTCCAAAACATCTGTAGAACACCAGATTGCCTATCTCCCTGAATAAATATTTCAGATTGTGAGTCTCCAGAAAGAGGAGAAAGAAATAACAGGTTCAAGTATGCATTTAACATATGTCACATATCTACCTCAGTTTTATTATATGTACTATAATATTTCTTGACCTAGTTGTTAGAATTATAGCACATTATAATGTATAATAATCCCATTTATCATTCCCAATCCTCAAGTAGTTTATTCTGAAATATACTACTTATTTTTAATTTCTAAACCTGAGAGATTCTTCTATTGTATATATGTAGGACTTCCTATACAGCATCCTTGCAGAAATCAGGTTCACATTAAAAAATACTGATTTGTAATTCACACCAAGCTGATTTTTAGCTCACTCATTACCTATGAATACACTAAATTACTTTTTTTAAAAAAATTTACATTTTCCTTCTTTTCATCTCTTACGTTTCTGATATTTTTACCTTATCAGTGTTTAATGTTTATTAAACTTAATGTTTATCCAATGTTCAAGAAGTTCAAGAAGTGAGAAAAAATATTACAATACTTTTAGTTGCACATAAAGGCCTATTTCATAGCAAAAACTGATATCCAATAGACCTGGCCAGATTCCATCTGCATCCAAATTATATCACTGTCTTGGAGGAGGATAATTAACACATTATTTGAATAAGCCATCTTTTAATTCTTCTTTGTTAGTGTCCCAATATTTTCTTTATTAATTTAAAAAGGTGTAGTTGCAGTTAACAGACCTCCCCTGTGCTCCTGGGAATCTGGCAACCATTAAAATTAATGAGTCCATAATAAAGAGACACCCTGGCCTTGCAGCTATAGTATCTAATAAGTGAGCTATTTTTCACTTGTTCCAGTGTTCTAAATGACTGTGAAGCGTATACTTTTTTAGCTTCAGTGTCTTAGCTGAACAAGTCCTTGTTTCTAACATACTTAAAATCTGCCAGTCGCTTGTACCCAGAGTAGTGTTTCTCAACCTTGGCAATTTTAAGATGGGTGGACTTCAACTCCCAGAATTCCCCAGCCAAGATTCTTGCCTGCTTCATACATATGGTTGCAGTGGCATATTCCTTTGTGACTTATAGCACAGAATGCCTTTCATCTCTTAAAAATGAAAACACGATTAACAGTATGAATCATAATGGCATTTGAGATTGTGAAGATAGACTGGCAAGTACTTGGCAGGATCCATACTATAAAATTTAGCTGAAAAACATTTAGTCAGTGCACCAGACCTTCCCCGAGAGGCAACTCAGGGGAGGGATAAAGCAGCATCATGCCAACACAACAGATCCACCCATTTGGTATGTGCATCATGACATTATATACACGTATGAAAGAAGTGGAGTTTCTGTAGTGACTCTGCTTTCATCATTTTGATGAAAATACTGGATCCTATGAATACCTCTGCCTTCATCACTAGTTTTGTTGGCTGGATATTCTGCAAGTTTGGAGAGTCACAGGTAGAAAAGTTTGTGTAGTTGTATACGTCAGACTTGGAATCTACCAGGACTACAATCTTAATATGCAGGGGAAAATAACTAGATACCCTCCCAATTATTTCAAACTATAATTCTCACAAGCATTTGCCTTTGGCTATATTCTCTGGGACTGAGAGCAGTTGAAAACATCTAGAGTTTGTCTACCCTTGCACATTTGAGTTCAATAGCTTTGAATGCAACATGACTAATTATGAGTCATTTAAATCTGTGTTGTTACTTAACAAAGATAGCATCAATCATATATATGGAAAAATCTACTAATCCTCTAAACATTAGAAAACAAAGTTAACTAGGATTTTGGATGTTTCATTAAATCTGGAAAATATTCCAACTCTTGTTGATTTGTCTGAGTACTGTCGCATTTTGGACTGCAGGAACGTGGATGGGCACTGTGCGGCTGAAACAATGGTCTTTTCACAGATGGTCTAGCTGGGAATAATGGCTGCGATTAGCAGAAAATTAAACAACTAACTAGTTTAGGAACATGTGGGGGAGATGGGAGGCATACTAAACTAACAAACAAACAAACAAACATTTTTATATAGATTCAAAGCTGAATGGTAGGAGCCCAACTCCAAACCTTTGATACAGTAACGTGAGAGGACGCACTGTAGCTCATTTCCGAGAACTGCTTTAGCGTCTTGCCAGTGAACGGGAAGATTTTAAATGGAAATTAATAATCAAAAAACAGATCGAAATGGTATCACTGGATCTTGGTCAGCTTGAGAGAAGCCTAGTCAACTGTTTCTGTGAGAAGGGCAAGATGAAGAGAGGGGGGAAAAAATGAGGAGCCCTGAAAAGTATCCTAACTGATTTAAGTTTAGATACTAGTTTTTCTTTACCAGATACGTTTTATAGCTCAACTACAGCAGTACAAAAGACTTCACTGAAGCTTATTCATAATGTTTTTTGTCAATTATTGTTTATGCAGATCTCCTTATACTAATGTCTAAGTCTAGGAACCCTAATACTGAGAACGGAGGTGTGATGGAATGGAATTATGAAGGCCAGACTCAGGGGGAAAAATGTTTTCTTTCATCTCCTGAGGTGAGAGGGAGAGATAAGAGGATGAGACTGACACCTCCCTGAGGAATTCACAATGTTGTGGCTGGCATTACTTGGGAACTGGGGTTTCAGTCTGGGAAGATTCTTGCTAGAGGTTGTAGCTAATAAACATTGCTGGACTGAATTTACATGGAGTTCCTTGGGCTAGGCCTGACAGGAGGTCTGTTTATACACTATGCTGCCTATGCCTGCATCAAAGGACTGGGTAGGTTGCAGGAACCAATAACCTTTACCTCCACATATTGAACCTTGTCTAGGAACCAATGGCTGCTGCTCCAGCAGAAGTTCATGAGAACTGAGGGCTGCTAAAGTTCTGGACTGCATCAGGAATAGCTGCCAGTCAGATCATCTGAACAAAATTATTCCTAAACATTACACATGAGGAAACCATGTAATTACATGTTTACTTACAATTAGGCCATACTCACACTAATTTTCCAGGTCTGAACCCTCAATCACTTGCACTCCTGGAGCTAAGTGGAACTTTGGTTTCTTCTACCAAGTCAGAAGAGGCACTCTCCCTCACTATACTTGAAGCTTGGATTTGCATCTCCAGAATGCAGGACCATCAAAGCCGAATTCACACTTTGATGATTCAAACCTATTTTCCATTTCAAGGGAATACATGACAGAATTTTAAAATCAGCTTTTTTTTTTTTGACCAACAAACTGCATGTTAGAGTGCAACAAGTAGTACTTTCAAGGAAGTTTTTCAAATAAAGCTAAAATTTATTGGATAGCATGTAAGACTACTTTCTTTTTGTATTCAAGAATTTAGGTCTATGTGTAAAATATAAAGAGCATCATGTTTATTTCTGCACAGTGAAATATATCCAATGCGATATTCATTCTTTCCAGGCCATCAGTCAGGTACATTTGCTTTTACATGTTACAATTGATAAGGAAAATGCCTTATCAATTAAGTCATGCAATTTTCCATTTAGTTTAGCATTGTGTCTACCAAAGGCTCTGAAGAATTTTGGGCATTTTTTTTCTGGAGAAGAACTTGGAACTTGAGTGTGCAATCATTGTCACATTAGCTAGCGAGACATTTTGTCTGGAATTCATATTCAGAAGTCTGTTTGAGGATAGGAAGCCAGAATAAAAACTTTGCTCCAGGTTATTAACATAATTGGGTGCTCTCTCCCCACCCCATAACCCTGAAAAGGAAGAAAAAGGATGCCTAAGAACTGAAATAGCATTGTCACAAGGATTCCTCAGGACTAGATTACAAGATAAGAATATTTCTAATTCAACTCAAGGTTTGGTTGTACTCTTTTTTACTCACTTACTCTCTTTTTTTCTTTTTAGGGCATTAGAATTACCATGAACTAGTTTGCTAGCTACTCCATCCTCTCTTTAGAAACTTAAGGAAAGAGACACAATTTATTGTCATGAGATGTTGAGAGACAGAGTCAAAAGGCAAAGTACATACAGAGAAATTAGAAAAGTCCTAGCATGGAGTCCTAAAATCAGCAGGCCCTGGCATTGTCCATTAGCCAGAAGATCACCAGCTCCTAAGAGATACACCCTTCTTTTCAAAGAAAAGCAACATGGCAAGGAGGTTAGCCTAGCACTTATATTGGCTAGAGAATGGCTACAGAATCTTGTTTTCTCCCTCTCTGTCAGATAAAGACATACAGATAACTCTATAGACTGATCTATGCCCTAGAAACGAAAGCACCTGTTGGAGATTGCATCATCTCTTTCCACCTCTAAGCCATTTTGCCTATGAGGACTAGCTTACTATTCTTGGTTTAAGAAGTCTCAGCATTTAAGAGACAAAAGAAATTTCCTCTCTTTTTCTTGTTTCCTCTCTTCACAAATTAGTTTAGATAAAAATTAGACTTGCTATCCTCATACATTTCTCAATGATTCTATTATTTATTTCAAATATTAAATTGCAATACCAGCACATTTTAAATAGGAATTGTGCTCATAAAGGATTACTATATTTTTTAATTACTGAGAAATAAAAGTGTGGTGATTTTTCAGTCCCATGTTTTAAAAAGTAGATGATTACAATGAAAAAAAAAATTAAACCTGTTATGAAAATTTACAGCCATCCTAGTTTTGGTGTATCTTTGAAATACGGGGGCGGGGGGAGGAAGAGCAGAGGGACAATAACATCATGACAAGGATAAAAATTGTGCTCAATGAACTTCCTTCCTGCTCAGATTAATACAAAGGTTGATTGTGTCTTAGTTAATCCAGTGCCTGGGCAGAGATGTATAAAGACTTGCATACAGATCATTAGGAATTAATTCACCAGGAGGTGTGAAGAAGTATTTATCCATAATCCAGTTTTGTAAGGAAACTAAAGTATCAAGAGTGATTATTAGCTTGTAAAAATGGGATCAGCAAAGGGGAGTTATCACAGTAGAAGACACAACAATAACTTTATTTCATTTCTAAGTCATTGTTCTGGTACCAGATCTTTTTAGGAAGGGAAGATGGCATTAAACTGAGATTATGGTAGATTTTGTAATTACAGCACAGCAGTATTCTTAGAAATAGCTAGACAGATCTTTAAAAAATGTCTGGTCCACACTTTGTTTATCACTAGCTGTGTTTAATGGAGTAGAGAGAGGGATTAATTAGAAGTTGAATGAGTGTCTTGCTACATTCCTAGCTAAACCTGAACTATAATTTGTTATTTAGTGTAAAATTGGTTTAAAAAGATAAAATATTTTCTTTACTGATAGTTATACTAAAAAGGAACTGTCTTGCTGTGAAGGATTAACCAGGTTACTAAAGCCTTTCTTAATAATTAATTGTATGACATTTATCTCTAATTAAGCTCACTTAATTTCTGTAGATTCTAATGTGTCTATGAAAATTTGTAAAAACTGGGGCTTTACTTAGTATTTAATTTCTTAAACATATCTAGGCAATAATTATCCCAAGAAAAAGGAAACTTATTTCTAAAGTTAAGCATTTCAAATTGTCTATCACACATTAATATCAGTATAGATAACTGAACCTCCAAATGAGTTTATAGGGAAATATAAATTTTACAAAAATTAATATTATTTCAATTATATATACTCAGAAGCATCCCATATTAATACTTTTAAGATATTTCAAGCAAATTGTTAAATTATTAAGAAAGCTTTTATGAGAAAGGCTAAACCACATAATTTACAGTTATCATATGGGCATAGGGTTGGCATATATTTTCACATCTATTTCTCTATAGAATGTAAATGATTGTCTAAATTATGGCTACAGTACAGCTACAAAAATTTATTACATGTTCCCTCTAATATCATGACTTATGCTGGTCTATGACCATAACAAGGATTTGATTCATAAGATAATGACAGGGGCTTGCTTCCTTTTTTAAAATAAAAATTCTACTGTATTTTCGGCATTAAAGGCTGCAAGACGTATTTGCAAGATGTTGAGATGGAAATATAATTTTGAGTCTTATTCACATGATTAACTTGTAGTTTGGGATAATTTCAGTCTGAAAATGCCATATCGGAAACTGGTCAGGCACAACACAGAGAAGAGAACCTTTTCCATTATTGCAAAAGGAATTTGAAGTATCTAAACCAATGTAATGAATTAAAATATCTGTTGATTTCACAGATTGGTCTAGATGCTTTATTTACTTACTTACTTACTTATCATCTTGAAAACAGCCAAATCTCCCTGGACTTCTGGCAGTTACCAATGTGGCACAGGTAAAATATCCAGCATAGGTAACATCTACAGTAAAATTTAGTGAGGCGTATATATAAAACATCATAGTAAGGGGGGGGAAGGTTTAAAAGCTAAATACAATGAATATAGTTAATATCAAACTGTAATGAACACTCTTCAACAATACATTCATATATTCAGTCTAAATTGGACCCAGTAAATCTACAAATGCTCCATGGACAAACTCATTGTTGAGTACCATCTTGATGAAATGAAGGTTGGGGCAACGTGATGTCAACTGGAAGTCTATTTCAAAGGCCAAGCATGGCAACCAGGAAGCAACACTTCTAGCCTTCACCCCCCCCCCACCTCGCACTTCATGAAAACAGGGTATAACCATTACCTTCTCCTGGGATGAGCTTGTAGGGATTTATAGGTCAAAACCAGCTTTTAAAACTGCTGAATTACCATCAACATTGGAAATCTGGACTATTTAAAATTACTGTAATTTTTATAGACAATTAAAGAGTATTGTAGAGATGGAGATTGGTTATTTGCAAGAACAAAAAGAGCGTGGCAAAACAGATTCTTCTTTTTATTAATAATTTTATTATTTATTTATATATAATTATTATTGAAATAGTAATTAATTAAATATTAAGTATTGCTCTGGATTCATAGTCTTGGATCAAGGATGCATGTGCACTCTGTTTATGAACTGGCTCTTTACTGACCAATGGAAAGACTGATCAATGTTACTTTCTATCATCAAACTTTAATACTAATTTTAAAAACCGAGCTTTTTAATATATGTTAAGTTCTGACCTTACTTTTTATCCCCCTTCTTTTCTGTTTGCTTTTGTTTTCCTTTTATCTTTCCCCTTTTTTCTATATATTAAATAATATAAATAAAATAATCACTGTGAAGGATATTAGATCCCTGATATTTTTCTAACCAGAGCTATTTGAATTTTACTTAAATTTTGTCTAAGCATTGAAAGCATGTTTAGTAATGATTGTACTATGAGAACGGAAGGAGAGTTAGCTGCTTTAACTTTTTAAAATGTTTTTATTGTGGGAAAATTTAGTTCATGCTGTGCCAGGAAAATATCTTATTTTAAGGACTCACATACTGTTAGAGCTGAGCACCAGAGATATAATGTGATGAATTGTGCTGCTGTGGCAAGATACAACTTATAATGTAGAAGTGATATTCATGTTTTATTTAATGATTATCCAGTTATTCCTAAGACTGCTTACTCTGATCTTTAAAAAATAAATACAAGTATTATGTGGCTGTAGGCATATGAAATAGTTTTGAACCATATTTGGCTTTTATTACATTTTGATGTCTCAACAGAAGAGAATATATGTAGCTCAGAGTTGAACTGTGGAGTCCTTGATGTTGTCTGAGCTTGGTTGTTTGCTTGTAAAAACCTGAATCAACACATAGTTCTCTTTTGGATCTAGGCTTACTCAGAAAATTACATCTAGTTTTAGCTGCTGCATTCCCATCACTAGGCCAAGACAAGATTTTTAAGATACCACCCAATCTCTTTAAGTCTGAATGTATCCTTTTTAAATGGAGAGAGGCGGTCCTACAAATAACTAGGCTGTAAGCCAGGAAGGTCTTGAAGATGACCAATGCCATGAAATGCATCTGGAAGCCAACTGGCCACCAGTGCACCTTCAGCAGTAGTGGTGTCATATGGGCCTACTGAGCTGTGCCCATAACTAGTTTCTCTACGTAAGGTATCTTTTGTCTGCTTGTGCCATCATTTCCTGATCCTCTGTCTAAGATTGAGGCTGGGGACTTTAGTCAGTATGCAATACTTGGTAGTCTTCTTTTCAAAGATTAGGAGAAAGCATGAACTGGTCCACACAGAATAGAACAATAAATTCTGCAAAGGAATATTTTACAATGATTCACAGACTGTTCCTTGTGCTGCATGAGAAAAGCAGGCTGAGGTAAACTTACTTTTGTTTATTATAGCCAGATGCACAAGGTTTACAACAGTTAGTTCAAAAGTAGCATATGGAAAACTACATTTTACCCCCCTTTTTTTTCCTGCTTTTCAGCTTTTGTTACATTCCTTCCAATGTTTTTCCAATTTCAGATATGATACACTCATTCATACTGTTATACAATGGATCCCTTTTCCACATGCTTATTCCAGCTTTAGCTTACTTGAAGCTGGGCCAACAGTTGCCTAAAGTAAATGTGATTCATCTTTGAAGTCAGAAATGACAGAGTCTTGGCTTTGGCAGAACTTCTTTTTGCCAACTAAAACTTAACAATGCATCACAGGTATTGCGCATGCAATATTGTTCATCGAAGGGGGGAAATACTAATGCAAGGACTTTGCTATGTAAGGACTACTGTACTCCTTCCTTCTCAGGAACAATATCACTTTAACAGTTCCACATCTTAGCCCCAGTAAATAATCATGGGGTAATAATAAATAACTAACATTATGTAGAGATACCATTCTATTGCAAATGGCAAGGATGACTGACAAATTTTACTTAATCAATTATAGAAATTGAAGAAATCTTTTTGGCTAAGTCAAAATAACAGCAGTAAAAACAAAACTCCTGCATTGAATATTATATTAACAAGAAAAAAGATGCAAAGAATTTGGTTATATAAATACCTGGGCTGTATTTTGAATATAAGATCAATAAATGGAAATAATAAACAGGAGTCAAAATGTAAGAGAACAGTAGCTTTTTGAAAAATAAGAAAATGACTTTGCTCTTGGGACATAAGGTTGGAACCGCATTGGCATACTGTGTGCTAAAATATCTTTCTGACACCTTGTAGGGAGGAACAGCATTGACAATAGCCCAATGCCAATCAAGAGAATAGATATGTGGATGTATAAAAGATTACTTAAAAATCATGGATTGGAGTATACAAAACAATGCTGTCATTTAAAGAATAGCTGATGATATGGAAATTGAAACTACAGTAGAGTCTCACTTATCCGACATAAACGGGCCGGCAGAATGTCGGATAAGCGAAAATGTCGGATAACACACAGTAACGATTGAGTGCGGTAAAAAAACAACAACAACAATCCGCTGTGCCTGTTGCAATCGATTTTTGCGCCGCACCGTCAGGAGCAACAAGAAAGAGTACACTCACGCTCGCAAACAAGTGGCACACTTTTATCGTCGCCGATTTATGCGTGTTGTTGTGTTTTTTTTAGGGGCATCGGATAAGACGGAATGTTGGATAAGCGAAGGTCGGTTAAATGAGACTCTACTGAACCATTAAGAAAAGGAATTCAGAAAATGCAGGACATGAGAAAGATCAACTACTACCAGGAAAAATTCAAGGGAAAAGCAGCACTGGCAGATAACACGTTGGAAAAAAAAATCAGCATACATGGTTTGGCAAAAGTACAATGTCTTTGCTTGATACAGTACAGTATCATCAAAAGAGCAAATAACATTGATGGTCACCAAGTGCTGGTAGGAGAAAAAGAAAACCGCTACTTCAGCCAGAGAACAGCAGTAACAGGATATTTACTTAGTTCCTCTCAACTACAAAGGGATTAAGAAATGTTGTAACTAAGAACTATGACTTCTTTTTTTTCTCCCTGCCACCCTTCTTTCTTTTAAATTACACCTTTGATACTGTAAGCCCAAGTATAGGAAATATCCTTAACATTTGCAAAGTGCTTTGGCTGTATTTATTGGTATTAAAGCATGCCTGAAATAAATATATCACAAATTATAGTAACAATTGCAAATAATAAGTACTAGGAAATAGAATTCTTACCTGTATATGGTTTTTAAAATATTTTTCTATGCAATCAGAAACACTTTAGATGATTGCAGAAATGTTGACAACCTACTGGAATTTCCTCAAAATTACAGAAGTAACTTCAAGTACTATCCATCCTTCCCACCTTGAAGTTTGTCAAACCTCTGCAAATGTGTTAAGGGAGAATTGGCTCACATCTATACATTCACCACAGCTCCAAGGGAAGCTTTGCTAAAAAAGAGGATCAGAGAAACCACTATGTGCAGAAGACTTACAGTCAGAATGAAAGCAAGTGATTGCCATGAAAATTAGAGTTGTAGCATGCTGAAGGGAAGGAAAGTAGGATTAAAATATTAAATCTCTTTTTGGAGCTAACTAGTTTGCAATGGCAACAGCAATACTGCTCCTTCCGTCTGCGTTAGCTTCATTTAGTCAATGACATTTCAGCTTTCCTAATAATGTGAGGGACACATTACTAATAAGAGAAATTAACCATGGAAGTAGCAACAGAAATAACAGAAGAAATACTGGTGAAGTTACAGTGGAACAGATTAATAAGTAGGGTTTGTGTAACTCTCAAAGTAACTTGTCATGTGGCTCTCAAATATGGCAGGATACCTAGCTGGAAATCATTATTATTAATAAATAACATTTACTTAACATTCATAAAGAGAAGATGGGTGAATTACTTAAGTTTTATATCTTTGGTCTTAAATTATTGTACAGTTTCACATCATTCTACTTTTCCACTAAGCAATCCAGTACAATTATATTAGCTATATGCATGTTTGAATATCCTCAAACAGCAGACAAGATAAATATTTACTATGATGGCAAGAATCAAGTAATATGATTTTTTAAATCAAAGAAAAATATATTGAGGTGATAGTTTTAAGCATATGTATTAAATCAGTTAATGTTAAAAAGGGCTATTGATTAATCCATATGTCACATGATGACAAAAAATATTCTAGGACACTTTATTTCTATGAATCAAGTGCTTTTTTCCCGCACACCTCTTTCTCTCACACAAAGAAGTCCATTTAAAGTTCTGGAAAAGTCAAATGACAATTGTTACATCTGGAGTACCATTAATACTTTTATTTAATTATACTTTATTTTTCAACCATAAAATGGACAAAGCAGAGTCCTGGTCTACTCAATAGTAAAGAAAATGATAAAAAGTAACTTAAAAAAAAATCCAAAATTCACCAGTATCAAATAATACTAATATCAATATTGCCTGAAATACAAAGAAACAAGCAATGTGTCTATCTATATAAACTTTAATTAAGAACCTTGCATTGTAAACCAGATGATACAATATATAATTAGTTGTGCCAACAACTGTTGGTGACTGAATATTTCAGTAAAATTTGTACAGCTGTATAGAACAATGAAAATCTGGGATTAGTTTATTATTCTGAGTGATGAAATCTCGCTCACGTGTATTGCAGCTTAAATTAAATACATGTGCTTTGAATTTTCAAATGTTGTCCATGCAAAAATATCTACGTTTAATCATTTTATCGTGTGTTAGAAACTCAATAGGCAGTCATGCATTTTGGCAAAAAAAGAAACAAAAATTGTGATTGTAGGTTATATAAAATATGAGTTACATTGCATAAAAGTGAACCAAATCAAAACATATAGAAGACTCCCAAGGCATTAGTTTCTTATGCATGAAGATACTTCAGTTTCTTCAAATAAGTATATAATTATGAAACTCAATAATATTTATGAATCTTCTAACATTCAGTTATAAAGAAATTATCTTTTCGACCTAGTGTTTAAAAAAGTTTCAAATTGTAACAAAAGTAAAACAGTATTATTGATATTTTGCATGAAGAGTCTAGAGTTTTAAAATGTAAATATATAATACAAAGTCATACAAATTAAAGAACATGTGTAAAGTACTGACAGATTTGTTCTTGCTTCACATGGACAGTATCATTATGGGCATCTACAATATCAGTCCCAAAAAGTTAAATTCTATTTCTAAAGCAGCTAGCAAGGCTCTGCTAATAAAATATGACTCAAAGCTTATAATTCTGGAAGCATCAGACATTTGCACTATTACTTGAGCCAGTGATTCAGTATAACTTGAGGAGTGTTTTTTTTCTCTTAATTCATACCAAATTCTCAGTACGCCATAGTTTCTGAAAGAAATAAGTATTCCTTTTTAAAAAATTTAAATACAGCATAGAAACAGTCAGAACAAAGACATTCTTTAACTTTTGTGGGAATCCCACATTTGAAAACATATTTAAAGGAAACAGAATAATTGAGCTCTATTTGAAATTTAATAAATCTATCTCTTGGGGTCATTAAATAGGGAAAATTGGATTAGAACTTTACAACTCTTATTTACAGCTCTAGGAAGTAGAACAATATTAATTCATTGGAAAATGCAAATCATTCTCCTCGAGGTTGGCCTTTGCTAAAGAAAGGCAATATGTGTCTCAGAGGAAAAAAAAATCCCTTTTAGGATTGGTTTTGCTTTGTGCTAATTTGTTTTCTTTTTACTGCATATTTACTTGTTATTACAGCATTTGATTTGAGTTTTAAATACTATTTTAAATACTATATTCATGTCAATATGTATGCAATCATGTAATTAGTTTTCAAATTTCCATCATATTTATAATTAATTAATAAAAACAATTAAGGTATCTGTAATATTGGAATCTAAATTATGTAATTTTGATAGAAGTCAACTTACTCAAACGTGGCAATTATATCTGGGTACCATGAAATACTAAAAGTAAATTTGTTTATATAGCTACTAAGATCATTTACAGCAAAATAAATCTCTCTGTGATTGAGATAAATCACACTTGGGTTGATTAGCATTATTTAAAACAATATGTTGAGCTAAATGCTCATTTTATAATTAAGGTGCTGGAAGCCTTTACTGTTAATACTTGAATAACAGCTCCAGAAATAAAACCTGGACTTGCATTCTAGTGTTTTCAACCCATTTATTCACTTCAAGTAGAAAAGCTGTAAAACATGAGTGCAATGCTTTTGCTTTGACTGTATCTTTAGAAACCTGAAAAGTCATAAATGACGGGGGCCATTCAAAAAATATGCAGTACACAAAACAGATAGGATAGTACGGACAGACGTAGTTGCTTCTACATATACCACATACAATCAATTTTTCAATCTCTATTATGTCTTCACAATTTGTTATGAAAGTTAAAGCACCTATGTGTGGTGATTTTATTTTTACTGTACAGCTTACATTATTTGATTTTAACACTACACTGTAACTTGCCCCATTGGACCGAATCATGCAACTGTTGCAGATCAGCACAAGTGTTTTATAAGGCATAATCGAACATGTTAAAAAGTATTCCTCAAACTTTCAAAAGTTGAGTTGCTTGATGGAGGAGTTTCTGGATGTTTTAGTCTTTGAAGTCCGAGGTTAAGTCAGGAGGATAATTTACTTGGAAGTGTAATTTATTTGGCTTAGGACGATGCCTCAGGAAATTAAAGGGAAAAAAAAAAAAGAAATCCTTTTGGGTTGAGTCCTTTGCACTAGACTGAGGACATGTTCAATCCAGATACATTCAAAATTCCAAAAAGGTAAGGATACCAAGGGCAGGCAGCAATAGACCAAGACAGCTAGGTAATATTCCAGCAGCAGCTCCTGGAAAATCAAACAGATTGTGCATTTTATGTTAAAGATTGAAGACTGAGCAAGACTACAGGTAAAACAGAGTTGTTTCTAAAGATTCTTCCCCAAATTGTCTTCTCTGAATGGTGATGACAAATATCCCCTAATTATTTGCTGAAGTATACCTAATTATACTTATATAAAGGACTAACCAACTTTGCTTTTTAATAGGATTTCTATTTTGCCCTATTTTAAATATTAGTTATATTCATGATTCTCCTCATTCAGGTTTTTGCGTGCCTTCAAGTCAGTCTTGACTCCTGACAACTACACAGACAAGTCCCTGCAGTTTTCTTAACAACGTTTTTGGGAAGTGGTTTGTCCTTGACTGCTTCCTAGGGCTGATTGAGAGAGAGAGAGTGACAGGTCCAAGGTGGGCTTTGTACCTAAGGTGGGACTAGAACTCTGTCTCCTGGTTTCTAGTCCAGTGCTTTAACCACTACACCAAACTGGCTCTCAGTCAGAGTTTATTTTGACCTACTTTACCTTTTATTTCTCCTTGTAGGTAGAACAGCTGTTACAGAAAGATTTTAACACACATTTAAGTAAATCACTCAGTATTTTGATAGATATTATTTATAGATAGATAGATAGATAGATAGATAGATAGATAGATAGATAGATAGATAGATAGATAGATAGTACAGTATGTATGTGTATGTATGTATGTGTATTGTTATATGTACATAGATATAAAATATAACAATCATAATGGCAATGACAAGTCTGTAAAAATTGACAAACCAATCTACTTTTCTTTTTTCTTTTTTCGACTTCTCAAGTTCTTGTGACTGAACATTTCCAAAAGATCCTCTGTTAAATTTTCTTTCTCTTATTTAATTGATTATAATGCACTATATCTTCTGTATTGGTTTGGAATATAGCAAATTTTATTCCTTCCATAAGTAGAAGAATCCTTAAAATATAGTGGAAAGCACAAAAACTGTAGATGGTGGTGACTTTGCCACTTATGGAATGGAAAATGAAAATGAAGAACTATCTAAATAATGAAAACAAATATTTTTTAACCAATGAATAACTATATAAATGAGATCCTATTAAAAAGCAAAGTTGGTTAGTCCTTTATATCAGTATAATTAGGTATACTTCAGCAATTCCCTCCTGGATTTTCAATGAAGATTGCAAATGGCTTTTTTAGAGATGCAAATGGACAATTATCCTAGATCGCATCCAAAGTAAAGTTCAGTATTTGAAATAATAAAGTACTTTTATATATTTTTTAATTCAAGGCAGTAAAATAAATGTTATAGTCTGATCCCAATAATTATTTCAGTTCTTGTTACTGGGCTATTGACTTCATTGGAGGCAAAAATGGAAAAAAAAATACATTGAAATATATGTGAGAAGAATGGAAAGTTCAGAAGAATATTATGTCTTGGGCCATTCAAAGTCTTAAAAGGCTCTATAAAAATATAACTCTCTGAGGGGGAGAATTCTGTTGTGTAGTTGAATTTCTTAGTCATTGCTAAAGGTTATGAAGAAGTATGCAACTCATACAAAAGAGCAAGAAACAGTCTGGTACAGATACATAGTTTATTAAGGAGAAGATAAAAAGAAGAAACAAAATTATAGTAGCCAGGTTAAGAGTACCACCTGTGGCTCCAAACCCACTGAAATAGCCAAAGATAGTTCCAGATACCAATAGAAGGAAAACAGCCTGTTCTACAAGATAATTGTTTTACTAGAACTGTGTCCATTTCTTTCCTATATGAAATCTAGTGATTAAGAATTAAGACATCTGTTTCACAGACTTTTCATCACACTTCAGTTCTAGTCCATTTCACATTGCAAACTTTAACTATCAATATAAAACTGGCTGGAGTAATAATATAACTTCATTGGGTAAATGGGCCTGTTTTAGGGTATCTATTAGCACTATCACTTTATCAATTTTGTTCTGAAAATGTACGTTAAATGTTTGTCATAAAAAGCATATCTAATTATCAGGCAGCCAAATATCCTGTATGGTTATGCTACTACTAAAAAACAGAAGTTTTTTTTTTTTTTTTAAGAAAACCAGAGATAAGAACCTGATACCAGCGTAACTAATTTGGAATGGCTAGGCCCTACTTTCAGTGGAAAAAACCTGGATATTTGTAGACAAATAATTTTATTAAAATTATAATGGATACAACTATGCAGCAAAGTAAACACATATTTTTAAATGTGAGAATTGCTGTTGAATTTGATTATGAACATTTGAAATCTCCATTTATGGCTTTAATCTGTATTGAATGATCCTAAACATTACTGCTAGCATTATTAAGGATGTTGTGTGGTATTTTTTATGATAGTTTGCATACACTGTTAAGTTTCCTTTCTTTAATACTGGTATGTAGACTGACCTCTTCAAATATGTTGGCCTCTGTGTTGTTCTCCAGATTTGCTGATATAATGTGGTTAGAACCTTTATTGATTTTTTGTTGTTGTTCTTGCTTGCCATATTTCTGTAGTTTTCATCAATTCCTGTAGCCTTCTGACTTGTTAATGACTGGAGTGCAGATCTAACTTCATCTTCTAGTACAAGAGATTCTTGTAAATAAGGAATATTGTCCAGGGTACGACATCTCTGTACAGAATTTCAGTACACTCATTACATCTTTGTTTCAGTTACTATATGTCCATTGGTGTTATTTAGCATATCAATTAACGTGTGCATCTTACCTCTGAGTTCAGAAACCTTTTTTCTTCAAAGGTTTTCTTTTCTTGTCTTTTTGAATCTGTTTCCATCTTCAATGCCTTTATAGATATCATTACAATACTGTTTTTCGTCTCTTTTATCAGGTCTCTGAATTCTTTGTTAAGTTTCTTCCTGAGTTGTTTGTCTTTCTTGGTTTTGGCTTCTCTTTTTGGTTGACATACAATTTGCTTCCTTCTATTTCTTCAACTCTGCAGCCTTTTCTCACTTTCATCCTTAACAACTTCTTTACTTTCATTCTATGGTTTCCTATTAAGTGATTCAGATGTTCTCCTTGAAAATGTTCAAGATCATATTGTGGAAACTGGTTGGCTTGGTTCTTCTGTTTAGCTTGACTTAGAACTTGGACATGAGCAGTTTGTGATCTGTTCCAAATCTTTGCTTTTATAACCAAACTCTTCCTTGTATCAATAGAGTCAATTTGATTTTTGCATACTCTATCTGGTGATGTCCATATATGTAGACCTTATTTTGGTTCTTTGAAAACTGTGTTAGCAGTGAAGAAATAATTGAATAAGCAGAAACTGATAAGTCATTTTCTTGCTTCATTTCTGTCCCATACAGGCCAACATTTTCCTTCTTAATATTTCCAACTTTAGCATTTAGTTGCCACAAGCAGCACATCGTCTATGTACTGTTGCTTTCAGATTGAACTTGACCATAAAACTTGTCAACCTCCTCTTCTTCTGCATCTGATTGGAGCACAAACTTGGATAACCATCATATTAAAGGGTTATTTGCAATGTCTAATTGATATTATTCAATCATTGATTGCATTATACTCAAGTACTGTTGTTGCTATATCTTTCCTAATTATGAAAGCAACACTATTCCTTCTTTGTTTTTGTGTCCTGAATAGTAAACAGGACAAATGTCTGACTGAAAGTATCCAACTCCATTTCAATTCACTGATGCCTAAGATGAATATGTAGTCGACTCACTTCATCTTTCACTGTGCTTCATTTTTCACCATGCTTCATTTTCACCATGCTGAGTTTTCCCATATTCATGCCTTTTACATTCCATGTTCCCACCATAATACTGTCTCTGCACCTTTGGATTTTCTTTTCCTGAATGGCAGTATCAGCAACCAGACATCTCGAAGATTTAAATCTAGCCATTAATACACCATAAAACACCATTAATATGCTGAAAGATCCTCAGCTCCTCCTCAGTATCATGTTGAGCGCTATCCAACCTAGGGCCTCATCATCCGGCATTACATCATCACTTATTTTATATTGTCTGCCCATGTAGTTTTCTTAGTAAAATAAAGTGAAATGGATTTACTTTTTAAAAAGATGCCTTTGCTGTTGTCACTAAAGTGATCATCCACCTCCAACACCTTCCTACATTACTGCTGCCCAATATAGGTGCCTACTTCTTTTAGCTGGGTAGTTGGGAAGATCCACACCTTGAGGGATTCTGCTAGGGTTACACTCTTGGCTACACCCCCAGCATTCTTTGTTTATGCCTTCCAGGAACCCCCCCCCCCCCACTCCCACAATGAAGAAACATAGCAAGACTTAGGGAAGAGGATTTTTGGTGACAAATTGCTAATTTGCTTTTCTCAATCACTAAAATATATGTTTATGACATATTAACTATTTGAATAACTAGAAAGCAAATAGTCTTTTTTTTTTTTTTGGTCTCACATAATGATTTGAAAATAAATGATTACTATACATCTAAATGACCCCAGGAAACACAGGATAATGTACTTAAAATTCTAAACCTTAAACCTAGCTAAACAAAGTCACATGGAAACAATTTTAAACTATGGAACAAATAACTTACTATTTCATATTCAGTTACATTTTTACATAGACATACCTGGAATTTTTACATGAGCTACTTCTCCATCTCCTCCTTCACTGTGCACCCGGACTTCAACAACATATTGACCTTTAACAGGTGCAGGAACTTCTATATAATGGTTACCAGTCTTAAAGAGTGTGCCATTAAATTGCCCATCTGGTCTATAGAGCACCTTTTAGAGACAAACAATAACATGGTACAAAGGTAAATTCACAATTTTTCACAATCAGTTGTGTCTGATTCTTGGAGAGTGCCTGGACAAGCCCCTACAGTTTTCTTGGCAAGGTTTTTAGGAAGTGGTTTGCCATTGCCTCCTTCCTAGGGCTGAGAGAAAGTAATTGGCCCACTGGCCCAAGGTCACTCTGCTGGCTTTGTGCCTAAATGGGACTAGAACTCACTGTCTCCCAGTTTATAGCCTGATGCTTTAACCACTACACCAAACTGGCTCTCACAATATCATCCAACAAATTCAATAGTCCTGGTCATTATAAAAAATCAAGAGATAAATATTTACTAATGCTGCCATGAATTAATATGATTTTCCATTTTATATACATTTTTTCTAAATAAAAATGAAATCCCTACTCCCTTTTTAAGGTTTAGGGAGAGAATATTAGCAAATTATGTTTAAATAAGCTGTATAGTTAAATTTTCTGTTTCTTCTATGGTGGAGACCAGAGCAAGTAGCAATGGGCAAAGAGAGAAGCTCCATCAGGAAATCCAATAATTAACTTCCTTCATATTGTCACTGCCAGCAGGAAAAAGTAGTGGTATTGACTCCCTACTACTATTGGTTGTGAGAAGCTGAACAGCAACACTTCCACACTTCATATAAGCAACTACATAAGACAGAAGCAATCCTGCCCTGCCTTGTCTATGGGCCATCCTTTTTCTGTGTTCTCCTAATGCTTCCTTCCTGCTGAAATGAAGAAAGTACTAAATAGATTTCCTAGCCATCACTGCCTAGACCGGTGTTTCTCAACCTTGGCAACTTTAAAAGGTCTGGACTTCAACTTCAACTTCAGCATGGCTGGGGAATTCTGGGAGTTGAAGTCCAGGCCTCTTAAAGTTGCTAAGCTTGAGAACACCAGCTTAGACTGATCTCCAGACTGCTTCCTTCTTCCAGTCACTGAAAAGAGGCAACATCCATGCTTTCATACAGTAAATGAATCAGCTCTGAGCATAATACATATTAGTACAAAAGTTGGTTAATTTGCACACCTATTTGTATAAGAGAATAAGAACTACAGAGATGTGTATTTCTCTGCCTTGTAGCTATTTTCACATCTTACCAAGGCTCCTGTGAATTCTTAGACAATTTCTAAGAATTAACTGAATTATCAGTATAATAGGTCTTGAGGGATATTTCATTAGCTTAGCATATTATTCACTGGTGTCAAATTTAAATTTGCTTTTTATGGTTTAAAATGTCCTTTCTTAAGTATCACTTAACTCTCTTCTTTTTAAATAGCAATTTAATTTATTAACTGACAATTCAGAAAAGACAATTCAACAAAACAGCCAATATTACCCACGTAAGGTCAAAAGATTTAAATCTCAATCTTACTTTATATCCTTTCACAGTAGATTCATTGGACTGTGACTTGACATGCTCCCATGTGATGATATACTTTGAACCGGACCTTACAGCATTAATAATTCTTGGTTGCTGCCTTGGAGCTGAAAAATAGCACATGCCTTTGTTCTGACCAGTACAGTTAAATTTTATAATCAATATTCTCTCCACCCTACACGTTTACTTATTAGAATAATTTTTAAAAATTAATTATTCTTTTTTGAAGTCGAAAGAGGCTGTTTTTCTTTGTAAGGGTACAAACTGATTCCGGAGATAATACTGCAGTAAATAAATATTACAAGACAGATCCAGGAAAGAAACAGCAGAATATGTTGGCCATCAATGAATGTCCCCAACTAAGAATTCACCAATGGTATCATCTATTACCTACTTTCCATTCTGATTTATAAAAATTACTTCCTAGCTTCCTCTTGCTTAAAATTTGCCACCATATCTTAAGCAGCTACTGTCCAGCACTCCTGTCAGCGTGATCTAAGGACAGAAACAAAACTCTGCAGCCAGTGCAAATGCTAACTCTGCCTCCACCTTTGCTCTGGTGATACTGTTACAGGATCTAATAACATCATGCCAGTGGTCTATATACCTACCCATATGTATAATTTGTCAGCAATGATCCACTATATTTAGGCAAATTGGCCTCTCCTTATGGAAAATTTAATTGAATGTAATTTTAAAAATTACAATATCCACAAACCAGAAAAGGACATTTCACATTCAGCCCATCCTTGAGCAATAAGTTTTAAGGCAAATTGAGTTGTTTGATGAAGGAGTTCCAGGATGAACCGGACGCAATTTTCACTCTCCCTACCTCCCATATTCCATTTCCATCTGACCACATCTTTACTATTCAGCTCCAGCCCCTACTTTTGATGCTTACGTGCTTTTTCTGTAACAAAATCCAAAGGAACAGTGTAAGGTCCAATGCCGGCGGCGTTGAAAGCTGCCACTTTTGTATAGTATTTTGTATAAGGTTTCAGGTTTTCTAACATTACTGAAAAATTCTGACTGCTCACTTGCACTCTATTTGCAGCTATTTCTTTTTCATTGCTGGACCAATAACTGATCTGTAAAAATGAAAACAAAAACATGGAGAAATGTAAAAGGAAATATATATTTGAAATAATTACTCCTACTTACAGTATTTCAAAAGCAATGGAAACTTATGTTTAAAAACGTATCAGATTTCAGAACTAATTCAGCAGGACAAACAGAGAAACTGGTAAGAGAATTTTTGCTGGGATTCTCCATTCACTCCCAGCATTTCCACTTCTTAGATTGAATCCTGTTTGCCTGTAGACGGATCACTTTAGAAGAGTCACTATGAACTTGTGACAGGATGTATGTGTTTGTGTGTGTGTGTGTGTGCAGTGATTGGGGGTGCTCCCTGAGTGAGAGCCTAGAGCAGCTGGGAGAAAGGTTTAAGTCCCACAAAGCTTCCTAATGAGAGGTAGAGCACTGGAGGTTATAGCCAAAGTGAAATCATCAAACTTCAAGGAAATATCCTGAGGTAGGTAGTGGGATGAGATTTCCTGCTGCTTTGATGTTGGGCTAAGAGATTCCCAGATGGGTGGGTATTTTATTTATTTATTTATTTATTTATTAAAATTGCATGCCGCCTATCTCCCCCAACGGTTGACTCTGGGTGGCTCACAATTAAAACCACAAACCCAAGTCATTAAAAAACAATACCATATAAATAATTAAAATTAATTAACCCATTAAAATCCAACTATAAAACAACCCTATACATAAATACTAAAAAACATTCAAGATGATGGGGCGGGAGCAAGGTCAATTGCCCCACAAGCCACTTCCACTGGTGGGAGCCCCCATCTGGCCCCCAGGCCTTCTGGCATAGCCAGGCTTTCACGCCTTTCCTGAAGGCCATGAGAGTGGGGGCACATCGCACCTTGGAAGGTAGTTTGTTCCACAGAGCGGGGGCCACCATGGGTATACTTTCCTTTTAAAATATTTTACTGATTTATTAAATTTTGGATGCATGGCAGAATTGTCATCTATGGAATCTGGGGTGGCAATCTCAGAAGTATTGGGGAATAGACCATTTGGTTTGGCGGGTTGCACAAGGGAAGGAAGATTATACATTTAAGAGCTATTCCTCCTCCTGGCAGCTGTTTCAGGTTTTGCAGAGGCTGACTCATATCCCTAATGCCTCCTTTTACTACAGGACTCACCAAGGTTTGTACTAATGCTTGTAGGTAAAACCTCTTACATTTGGCAGGTCTGGATGTTTTATTTTATGCAATCAACTATGGGAGTGTCTAGTGATTCATTCTGGATAGCGAGGATGAATCAGTTTCAATTTGTGATATCCAAAGTTTTGAACAAGCTGCTTGGAGAAGTATGTTGTACCACTTGTCCTTTGGTTCCTTGGCTAACCTGGCTTGCAATTTCTAGTTGGGAAATTATTAGAGGTGCTTAGTTAATATCATAAATGCCTCCTTGTTTAAGGGAGGAAAATATTAGACCTCTTCTGAAGAAGCCTGCTCTGTATCTTCTCAGAATTGTAGGAAAATCTCTACCCCCTATTCCCCCATGATTGAGAGAGCGGTGGCTTCTCAACTGCAGGCAGTTCTGTAGAAAGCAGATACTTTTTCCTTAGTCCAAATAGACATCAGGACATGCTAAAGCTTTGAGACTGCCTTCGTTGGCTTGATGATGATGTTTATTTGAGGACCAATGGAGTTTGATTTTTGATCTTTCAGAAACTTTTGATATCATTGACCATGGTATCCTCCAGAATCAGCTGAAAGATTTGGGAATAGGAGGCATAGCTATGCAAGATTCTATTCCTATCTTTTAGGTAGATTTCATATGGTTACACTTGGAGACAGCTCAAAATGGGAGCTTTTGTGTGGTATTCCTCAAGGTATCATTCTGTCTGCAATGCTTTTCAATATCTATATGAAACCACTGGTGAGATTTGGAGGTCAGTGCTGTTCAGGTTTTTCTGCTGGCAACTCAAGACTGGACTTCCTCTACTGTAGCCCCAACTCTTTGGAGCAAAGTTGAGAGGCCTAAACATCTTTACTTTTAAACAGGCCTTTAAAACACTTTTGTTTTTTTACAAACTTTTAAATGATTTTAATTATTATTTGTAATTATTAATCCAGCTTATTTTACCTGTTATTGTGTTATAGTGTTAATTACCACTGCAATTTGAAGTTTTTAACGTTTCAATTTTAAGTTTTAAAATTTAAAATTTCAATTTATTTTTATTGTAGGCCACTAGAGGTTTTGTTAGTTGATAGTACAACAGTTAAATAAATAAACGAAATGAATACATTTTAAAATGAAAGGTTTTAATTCAAACAGCCTTCAAAACAAAAGAAATCTGTCTCATGTGTAACTGGAAACTTCTATATCTGTAAAATAACACAAATTTTCCAAACCAGAACTAGAAATGATAAGAACTAAAATTCTTATAGTTAGCACTATATACAAAATAATTGGGACCCTGAATAAAGAAGTATAGTGTGTCCATTTCAGCATATGAAACCACTGCTTCCTTTTTCATTCAGCTGCCTTATAGTATGTGAAAAGGGGAACCATTCCATCAGATGGAGATAGGATCATCAGAAGGAGGTAGCAGATCCCTTTCTTTTAGACTTTATTCTAAAGAACAGAAACCTCCTATCTATATATTGCTAAAACTCTTGTATCTGTAACCTTCAACTGGGCAAATCAGTGCATCATAGGGCAACAATTTTTGAACCAAAGTACCTCAAACGGGCTAACTTATAGAATGCATCCAAAATCCAAAACCCATTATTTCAGTGGGATTGAAATTTGTGGCTGCCTTAGCACTGATCCACCGCTGCAGTCAGCTCAGGTCACATGATCATCATGAGCGTATCTCTGGCCTCTTTCCCTCCTCCCTTTGTCCCCTGCACCCAATCAGCTGGCAGCAAGGCCCAACAGGCAAGTGGCGATTGCTGCTTTGGAAACAAGGGAGAAATTTGAAATCTTTTAATGGCTATGGCCATTGGGGGAAGGATGAGCGAGCAACTTGGATGCCTGCTGGTGAGGTAGGGTTGACTGGGAGGCACCAGTGGTTGATGGGTGATCCCTTTTCCTCTCTCGAGGGAGGGGGCCCTTGGGAACATGCTGGAATGGGGAGCAGGAGTTCAGTTTTCCTTACAGTCTGTGGCTCCCTTTGTACCATCTCTCCCCAGCAAAGTGCCAGGCAGTTCTGTGGGTCCGCTGAGGAGGAGGAAGAGACTTCACCAGGGCTCTTCTCCTGAAGGTCATGAGGGGAGGGCAAGTGGTGCAAGCCTATATTATATGTGGAAATGAAAGGGAGGGAGGGAGGAGGGAGATTTCTGATGCTCCCTGCCAGCTTCCCACAAGCAAAGTCAATGGGGAAGGCAGCAGCAAGTCACAAGTTGCTCCCACTCCTACTGCTTTTTTACCCTTGGTCATTCTGTTTCTCTGTTTAGGTAAGGAAATACCTCTGAAATGATGACCCAACAGGTCATGGGTTGTCTAGTTCCAAATAACAATCAGTGTTCTGTTACCCAGGCACTCACCATAGTGATCATGGTTCATGTGTTCCAATTAATTTACTGTCCCTCTTACTGGAGAGAGTCATACAATAATTCTAATTATTCCTAGTGTTTGTTAAGATATTAAGAAGCTGTTTTCTTCATTCATTACAAATCTATGGTCTAGAGACAGTTCAGTATGGTTCACATGCCCTGTGAGCCTCATTTTATCTGGCTTAAGTAAAGGAGTGTCTCTACTGCTATGGCCAATGTTATAGAGTTCTTCCCTTGGTCACTTTGACTTCAAGGTCCATTATCTTTGACTTTCCCATTCTCATTACATGCATGTGATCTTGGTTTAGATGTGTTTAGTGTATACTAAAGCATGTGGAAGTTTGAAAGGAAAAGCAAAGCAAAAGACGTTCTAGCAAATGGAATACTAAACATGAGGTTTATCCTTATCATGAAATGGGACTGTTCCAAATCACTTTCATAGAAGAGAAGGCAGTCCTGGTGCTGCTTTCTTCTAAATCTGAAGATGTACTCCCTTCTGCCTTCTGAAGGATTGAATTTTACCTTGACAGAATCAGATCCTTATGTACTAGTACTTACTATTATTGCATTCTCAGGGAATTGTTTGTTTGCTAATTTATGAACCAGTACACTATTTTTATATAGACAGAAACTTCAGGAATGGTAAAGGGAAAAAGTCCACAATTCTCCAAAGCTATTCTGCTATTTGTAATCCATTTCAAACTCAGATATATGCTTGACTATAAAAATAAATATGAGTACAACATCGTGTTCAGTCATTTTGTATCTTGTGCTTATTGTATAGGTGGCATTATTCATTAATAAAAGAGAATGCATTTTTTAAGCTCACCTCATACCCAGTAACAGCTGGAGTGAAAATATGTTCCCAGGAAACAGATGCTTCCGTGGATGACAGAACTTTAATTTTCACATTTCTAGGTATTTC
This sequence comes from Python bivittatus, assembly GCF_059951505.1. Taxonomy (NCBI): domain Eukaryota; kingdom Metazoa; phylum Chordata; class Lepidosauria; order Squamata; family Pythonidae; genus Python; species Python bivittatus. The sequence goes on along the minus strand of NW_028277058.1, from coordinate 14,649,135 downwards.
AGTAGGAGCTGGAAAATTGAACACAATATTAATATTATGAATCTAATATTCTAAATAAAGTTCACTAAAATAATTGTGGATTTACAATTATTTAATTTGGTGCTTTCTTTGGCAGCATGGTCAATATTTCTTCCAGTTTCTGGCCTGGTGCCCTTAGCCACTACACCAAATGAAGCCAGCTAGGTGACCTTGGGCCAGTCACTCTCTCTCAGCCCTAGGAAGAAGCAATGGCAAACCACATCCAAAAATCTTGCCAAGAAAACTTCAGGAGCTAGTCCAGGCAGTTGCCAGGAGTCAACACTGTCTCAAAGGTTAAAAAAAAAAAGTATTAAATCTAAAATAATGTTAAAACATATGCCTTTACTATAATAAAAATGTTAATTCAAATGGAATAATTTACACAGTGGTGTTTTCCTGGTGTAATCTACTCTTTGCAATACAAATTATGTTCTTAAATGATTGTTGTATTTAATCTTTTTAGCTATAGCAATATTTTCAATTTTATCTTTCACCTGTTTTTACTCAAGCAAGTTGCCTTGAACTTTGGAAAAGAGATGAATGAACCATTTAAAATCATCAGATCACCAAACCTACATAATTTTTTTTTAAAAATGTGTGAATATGTACCGTAAATTCACAAAGGATCCTGATTTACATATTTTCTCATTAACACCATAAAGCAGGGGTCCCCAACCCCTGGGCCACAGACTGGTACTGGTCCGTGGCCTGTTAGGAACCAGACCACACAGCAGAAGATGAGCGGCGGGCAAGTGAGAGAAGCTTCATCTATATTTACAGCCGCTCCCCATCACTCGCAATACCACCTGAGCTCTGCCTCCTGTCAGATCAGCGGCGGCATTAGATTCTCATAGGAGTGCGAACCCTACTGTGAACTGCGCATTTGAGGGATCTAGGTTGCATGCTCCTTATGAGAATCTAATGCCTGATGAGCTGAGGTGGAGCTGAGGCGGTGATGCTAGCGCTGGGGAGCGGCTGCAAATACAGATTATCATTAGCAGAGAGGTTTGACTGCTGTGATGGAATGACAACTGCACAGAGACCATAATAAATTAATTGCTTGCAGATTCATATTAAAACGCTATCATGTAATGCACTTGAATCATCCCGAAACCATCCCCCCCACCAGACCGTGGGAAAATTGTCTTCCATGAAACTGGTCCCTGGTGCCAAAAAGGTTGGGGACCGCTGCCATAAAGAATCTAAGTACTAGTATACTGTATACATTACAGTACATGCTTTTATGAAATAATCATTGATTAGGCATTAGTTTAATAATTGTCTTCCTCCTTAGTATCCAAATTATGTATCTGAATATGCAGTCTTGTGGCTGTTTCTTACAGTAGGTGCGTACTCCCACATGCTTAAAATGTTTACTTTCTTTTTTTGTTATGGACAGAATAGGTGCCAACAAACATTTCCCATGGTTTTGAAAGCATGGCTTTAGTAGGTCAGGGTCACCCCATACATACATGCATGCATACTAGTTTTTGAATTGCTTGTTATCACATTGTGATTAATTCAAGATTAGCTGGAGAGATACTGCTGCTCTGTTTAACTAAATAGGCTTGTGAATACAATTCACTTAAGGCAATCCAGTGTCTACAAACATTCAATTGTGAAGCAAAGATCAATGCTCTTTTGAAGATCTTTTTTAGCAAATTGCAAAATAAAAGCTCAAAAAACCTTTCATATATTTAAGCTTGTAACTGGGTACTTAGTCAAATATGTATCAAATAGTCACTATCAGAGGAAACAGTTACATATTGGATGAAAAATTTCAAATAAAACTGAATAATCTTGTATGGAAAAGTATTCTTTAAATTAATTTTTCATCCTAGTGATTTCATTAAATTTAGAATGTTATTATATTATCACAGATGCTGAAGCCTGGCCTACTTTACTAAATGCTTAGCAAAATAACAAAAATGGATTTTTTTTTTTACTTAGAAATGTTAATTAACCTGTGATGGCCTAATAATCTGAAGCTTTGCTTTGTTTGGTATATACTGAATATTTGGATTATCATGACGTGCACTTTCCTGAATGCAATACTCCTTCAGCAAGAGAAAGTATGAATGTTCTAATTTTTATGTACATTTGCAGGATACCTGAAAGAGAACAATTAAGTGGTATGCTAAAAACTATAGCTAACTATATATCCTGACTGTATGAATAGATAATAGATAATGTATTTCAGCAATTGGTTGCTTAATGCCTATAGAATGCCGCAGTGTCCATAACATCTTTAGATAACATCAACGGACTCTACATTTTTAAATTAAAATGTTTAGTGTTTATTTTAAAAAAAAAAAATTAAAAATACTTAAAATCTTGCAAGATCACCAAATCTTAAAAGATCTCCCTATTATAGCATGAGGTTGCAAAGTTTCAAGTGAGATGCAGAACTGATGAGATTTTAATAAAAATAATAATAATTTGATTATTAATTAATTTAATAACAAAAACAATATTCATTTTTAGTTTTCAAATAAAAGTAAAAATAAAAATAAAATGTTTTGGAGCCCATGGTTTATGCAAGTTCATGCATAACTCAGAGTAATCAGAGGTTGAGTTTGGTCAGCCAAAGACAGATTAAGGAATCACTAGCTGTCATTATGGAAGAAAAGGTAGGATATAAATCTAACAAATAAATAATACATTTTTTAGCTTCAGTTCTTTACAATACATGCAAAAGCACTACTTTCTGAGCAATTGTAAAACATCAGCCACCTTCTTCCCCTTTCTATTGAAAATGAAATCTGGGAATCTGTGAACTACAGCTCTTTCCATGTTTGCAGCTTTGCTTCTTTCCTTCTCATTGCAGACAGCCATGGGTTGAGTTCTACTTTCAATTCATCAACAAAAAATGGATTATTCTGATGTCTTTCTCTGAAGTGACTTAGATGGTATGTAGGCAGCCAATAAGCTATACAGACTGGCTGGGTCAACTTACAATTGTTCTTGGAAATAGATCTTAGGAATTAGACTGCTTATATGAAAATTCTTTTTGGTACATTGTAGCAAGCATATCAAAACCTACTCTTAATTTTTATCACACAATTTTTACTCACCATCTTCTGCTGAGTGGATAATAGCAATAAGACTATAAGGTCCTTCCCCTTTGTTATTAAATGCTTTCACCTTTACTTGATATTTTGATGAAGGAAGCATTGATTCATCTTTATGGACGTACCGACCAATATCAGGTTGAGGAACCGTAACACTTTTCCAGTCTTCTTGATCAAAGGACTTGAAAGCGACTACATATCCAAAATTATTACCAAAGTGATACTCTTTTGGCAAAGGCTATAAGACAAGATATGAGAATTATGCTTTCTCTTTATTTTTGTTCTTTGTTTGAATGAGTACAAATAAAATTTAAAGCAGTATTATTGGCTCCTAGCAGAAGTGTTCTTATAAAATAAGCCAAGCACAAGTTTTTTTTTTCACTCAAGGCTCTTCAGGATGGGCAGTTTCTAGGTCACCTTCTTCTTTCTCACAGGCATTAGTCTGAAAATAGGTTAATATCACAGATTAAATAGTTTTCTAAATATAACATAACTTTTATAGAGGGCTTTCTGCAATATCAGCCCACTTAGCTACCCCTTCTCATTTTTTTTCTCCCTTGCTTCACTGTTACCCATTATCTCATAATATATAGATTTTGAACCAACATAGATTTAAATGTCACTGTATAACAAGCAGTGTTTGTGGTTTGTGCAATTAGAACCTGAAGGCTACGGAGTCCAGCACATATTCCATAGAGTCTTATTCTAAATTATTAAGGCTGAATTATTAAGGAATGCTCTGATTAGCCCAAATTTAATCTAAAATAAAGTGTGGTACTAAGTGATTTTGTATGACCCAAAATATGACAGTTCTTTTTTTTAAAATTCTAATCCAAAAGCAAGACATATTTCTGTTTATTTTTTCTGAAATAGTTTCATTTAAGACAGACACATACATGAAATTTTGGCCACATAAAAGTTGTAGAGAAAAGGAAAACTATGATGAAATAGAAGCTATAGAGAAGAAAATAATGTTATTTTAAATCCTACTGTCAATATAGTATTTAAAAGGAAACATAACATACTGTTTTTAATTTGAACTAAGGAAGTATATTAGTGTAGCAGTATAGTGGAAAGAACTTTATACCCATTAATTTTATTTCCAAAACAAGGTTGCCAGTCTGCCTTATATAAAACAGCTTTCATCAGATCTCAGAGAATTCAAATAACTATTTTTATAGAAACATTTCCAAAGTTTCCTTAAAAATATATTTCAACAGGAAAATAACTTGTACATGTTTATTTCTGATATAATTTTAATATTTTAACTATAATGTGTTATTTTAATTCTACATTTTTGTACTGAAATGTATGCTTTCTTTAAAATACCAATCGTTCTAATTCTATAGTCAACAACACCCAGCAAATAGAAATATGAACACTAGTAGTAACTATTTATTGACGTTAATTCTTACTCATTCTTTATTAAAAACATTCTGAGGCAGCATACGTAAATATCAATAGAATTAATATTGACCTCTGATCTCCTAGGATTTCATATTGTACTAGTTTGTACAATGTGAAGTCCTAGGGCCTACAACTAAAATGAAGACTACTTCAAAGCATTTCAAAAATATTCATCAAAATCAAACACAATTTCTCAAACCAAGTTTTAAGATTATAGGAAAAAGGACACATCTTTGGAGTTGGGTGGCACCAAATAAAAACAAACAAACAAACAAACATCTCCCGCATTAGTAAATATGGGCTCTTGGTCTGTTAGGTAGCAAGAATGGTCTGGCCTTGAACAATGTTCAATGGTTCTGTGTTATTGTTCACAATAACTTAAAATATAACTGAATAATAACCCTTAAAAAGAATAGTAAAACAAAACATAATGAAGAGAATCATCCTTTTATGTAAATATATCATTTCTACTGTAAAATGTAGCTTTCAGATATTGAATAATTTGAAGGCTGAAGGGTATTCAAGGTCAGTATGGGATAAATAATAATTTACTAACTGCTAGTACGACACTTGTGTTTGGAAGTTGTATGTAGCTTTTATGTATGAGTGATAGCATAGAAATAATATATGCAGTGCATCTAATAGCTGGATTCTGAAATCTTGTGTCTCAAGCTGTAAGATCACGTATAAAAAGAGTGAAACATAAAACACATTGTGTCAAGTCACATTTAGCTCCACTGTACAGACATTTTCAGAAATTATAGTAAGTAAACTCTAACCTGCAAGACATTTATGATTTTTTTTCCCCACCTGCCAGGTATTTTTGATTCTGGCAAAAGATAAGAGTCCAACCAAAGGATAAAAAAGAAGGGGCCTCTTTGAATAATGGTAATGGAAGTATGAACACGGACATTTTATGCTATGTTTCAAACACTGCTACTCAGCGTGAGGTTTGAGATCTGAAAAAGTTGCAACATAAATCATGCCACAGCTTTTAAACATGAAGTGATTGCTAGAACCTAGCATATGCTTAGAATAAGCTTGCTTTCATAACATGTTGATTCCACGTGACTAAAAAGGTTAAAAATCTAAACAAATGTGAAGTAGTAAGAGCATCAGAGAAATGTCTATCTGGTACGTACGTGCATCTTCTCTGAGCTAGTATTTTGTTTCCCCTCACTTTAAATTGCCTAGAGGTTTACACCCTGTAACAGCAGAGAGTAGTTTCCCCAGGTCTCTAGACTCCCAAAATTCCCACCAACCAGAATCAACACATATGTCATTGTGCTAACACATCTAGTGGGCAGCAGCTAGAGAATACAGGCTGTTGACATATTGAATTGCTGAGTTTAAGATCAGTAAAACGTATTTTCTGCCCACATGCCTAAAGATGGCTTGATTAAATATCAAATACTCTGCTAGATATATGCTACATAAGTTTGGGCTTTTGCTACGTTTTGATGGTCAAGGACTTCAGAGTTGTACAGACATTTATGTAGCAGAGTTTGACTAAATAATCTTTTAACACTTTATTATGTATTATAATAAATGAATCCACTTTCTAATTTAAAAATGATGATTTTTAAGGATAATTGTAAATCATGAATGTTGAAGGCCTATGAAAGACTTAATTGCAAGCTTCTCCCATGATTGGTTTAGAATCAACATGATTTTTATCAGCTTTATCAGCAAGAAGAAGAAAAAACTTGCCTGATTGCATGAGGTTTCCCACGGCTCACAATATCAGTGTGCAAGTAATAAGTGTGTATTATGAACATGAATAGTTACATAGCTTTTTGGTAGAATGAAAGCAAGGCCCACCCCACCAAAACTCCTCTAGGTTCATGAACCTTGTAGAGATCCAACATCATTAGCATGAAGAAATTCTGCTTAGAAAGTACAGTCTGTCTTTCCCAAGCAGTATCTGCAAGAAACATTCAGAATAACTGACCCAAATAGAGAGGATATTCATCAAGACAAATATTCTGATTCTAATGTGACTGTAGTTTTTAGCAATCAACATTGTAGCTGGTGTGCATTATTTTGTGTGCACGCATCTACCAAGCACGCATCTACCAAGTCTGCTAAGAGTTATACGTATAATTTAATGACCTAGGAAAGAAATGTCCAGTATTTATTCAATATAGAATTTCACCACCATTGTTAATTTTAATCCAGTCTATTAGTTTTAGCCTTTAAGACCATTTTGAAAAAGTCATCAAATGAATTTTGATCTTAAAAAAATACAAATATAAGTATGGAAATGAAAACTCAATAATTTGTATCATATATGTATACAAATTATTTAATAATATTTATAGTAACCCACATTCTACAGTGACCTATTTTGATAATAATTTGTATGCACAAAACCAACTTACTTCAGTAAAGGAGTGTCACTTCCTCTACAATAGAATATATAGATAAATAGAGTAGATGACCTACCACCCATGTTATTGTCAGTTCTCTATTGCTTCCACCTCCTCCTCCAACTTCTGAAGGGGCCACATTTGGAGCTGAATAATAGAAAACAACAATAATAAAGATCAGTGTTTTCTCTACTTTCATGAAATAAAGAAGCCATTATTTAATTTCCCCTTTTATTAATTATGTGCACTTGAGATGATAAGGGCCACACAATTACAGTAATAATAGCCTGTAACAGTCAGCCAGATGTGAAATGTAGACTGCTCCCAGCAGAAGCCTGCCGATTTTCTTCAGCTACTGAATCTATACTTTTTCACAGTGAACAGTTTCTCTCGCTTATATTGAACACTCTTCGGGGAACACAGGCAAGCAATATACCTAGAAGGGTATATTGTTCTTAGCTCAAGAAGTTATACTTAAGAGATAATACTTTTGGGTCAGATCTGTGCATGCTTATATCTTGTAGATTGCTTACAGTAGCCACCCCTCAAAGCGACGTCTTCCTGAAGGGACACAGTAGAACTGACATCATCTCCAATCAGGAAGAACATTGGATGTGCCTAATGAGAAATTTAGTCTGACCCATCTGGGAGTACTGAGTTGAGGAAATTTGACCTGCAAGATACTATGTGCTATATTTTCCACTTGGTGATCAAAATTTATTTATTTAAAATATATATTTATTTATTTAGTGTATAGCTGCCCATCTTAACACCAACTCTGGACAGATTAAAGTCAATAAAACAATAAACACAATCATAAAACAAACAATAAAGCTAAAAAAGAGATGAATTAGAAAATTCATAAAATACATTATTTAGAAAGTCTCAAAATGTTTTAAATTAATACAGAAAGTTGGAATTGTTCAAAGTAACATAAGATATACATTGCTAACAAAACCTATTTATGATGATTGCAATATACATTAGAAGGAATTAAAACTGAACTGGCTGTATCTATTTGCCTCTGCTGCCCCTGTCTTCCATTCATGAAGACTCTGTAATTCAACACATCTGGATAGCAGCAGGATAGGAAATACTACATTTAAGCACTAGATTCTATATATCCTTTGACCTATCCTGCAAGTAAAAAAGTCATCAGAGAGTCTGCAGGCAACAGCCAGGGTATGGTCTAGAAAAAAGTATAAGAACAAGAGACCAACACAGAGAAATTGTGTATCGTTTTAACAGGTTAAGAACTTGGCTAAAGAAGAATACTGAAAAGCAGGTCAGTCCCGGGCATAACAATTTATTCAGACCAGAACTGAGTGCAACTGGAAAAAGCAAGATACAGCCTGAAATGTCATGTTCTAGCCAGGCATGTCATCATCCTTAGAAGAAAATTCAGCTGAGGAATTGGATATTTCAAATGATACAGCCAAGCCCCAGTATTACCTTTGGAAGGCATATGCAAGTCCCACTATTTGTGACTACAGCTGAAGTCACAGATCTTAGATCTGGAACTAGATGGAAAACCTGCCAGCCCCTGAGAATGCTGGAAACAATAGAAAGAGATAGTAGCTTGGCAAAAGAGGAGCTACCTATCAAAAAAGGATGATGTAGGAAGCTGAAACTTTACCGGATTATATCCTGACCAAATCAAGGTTGCACAGCTTTAGCTGCACCTGGATATAGAATACAGAGGACTGTGTTAAGGCTGCTCAGATGGTTCATGTTGTGTTAGAAGAAACTTTATCTGTGATGCTGAAAGTCTCTTCAGCATTGCTGACTCTTGAGCTGACTTAAATTATTGCATACATGTCACCCCTTGAAACTCTGTTTGCTGGAATTATGCTATTTTTGGCTAAAATAGCATCCTTGCAACAGTAATGAACAACTCTAGATTAATATATGGTTTTACAACCTGGCTTGATAATGACTTAATGAATAGCTACTCCATTTAACTCTGTCCGAGTCTGCTAGGCTATAACTTCTCTAGCCAGAACAAAAGTTAGGATGTAGGGCTAGAACAAGAAAACCAAATTCTTTGGGATACCAGCAGTTGTCAATACAATGCAGCATCAGTTGAGTCAGCTTAATGCTCAAACTCCTCCTGCTTCATTCTCTGTCTTGCCTGAAATGCCAAGTTTTTCACATGAAAAAAATGGGATGGGAATCCAGAGATATTTACTGCATTTCTGTCTACAGATATGAAGTGATCTGTTCCCAGATAAGTGCTCCTGGGTAGGTTGGTAATTTATTGACCAATCTGGGAACTAAATAAGCCTTTCCTTATGCCTTGAAGCAGAACTCTTTCCTTAACAAATTTCACTGGCTTTGTGCGAATGTTTGCAAACTCTTTCTCGAAGGCTTAAATGTTTACCACAGGGGCGCAGGTCTGTGTCCAAGTACTGTATACCAGTGTCTTTAGATTGATTGTTCAAGATCTGAGGCTGAATGAGCCAGCATTAGTGGACCAATTTAAGGACAGCCTAACTGATGAAGTGTATTAGCTAGAAGTGAGAAGACACCCACATTTTAACACTCATGTAGCTCTGTTTGCATAAAGGAGATCATCTGGAAGGTTGGAATGTCCAGCAACAAAATTTCTCCACATATTTTTGTAAAAAAAAACTCCTGCATCTGAGTCTACAGTAGCAGAGCCCATGAAGCTGGGTGGAGCACACCTATGATTTTCCAAAAAAGAAAAGATGTGGCACTGAAAAGGAAGCATGTGTCTTTACTGTGGGCTGCCAGAACAAACTGTACTTGTTTCTCAGAAAGATATTAATCTTTTATTTTAGCTCAGCTAAGTCAGGAAACAGAGGAGCCAGGTTGCAGGGAAGCAGAAAGTCTAACAACATCAACAACTGAAGCCCTATTCCCTGCTAGTATTTGCACACTTGCAGTTTTTCTATTCTGTAATACTACAGAGAGATGAACAGCCTTCAGTTATTGCTTAGCCTTCATAGTTTCAGGGGCCTCTAACAATTTCATGCACCTGGAACTCAATTTCTAATCACAAACTGGGCCAAAGGCTAATGTGGATACCAATTGTGGTGGACATCATTGACAGCTGCCTATAGGTTTTGGGTCCTATAAGTCATAATCCTGACCTCTTGTAATTAGGATTCAGGTCCATACAGAGTAGTTACAATTTTATCTAACCAAAGTTCATCCTTTCCAAATGTCCTCAGATTAGTGTGTTTCATCACCCACAATATTGAGTGGGCTGAGAAAAAGGTGGATTTCATTTCTTCAGAATACCAAGTTTACTATGTAAAGCTTCAGACACTAGTAGTTAGTCCACAGAGAAAGATATCAGACCAGTCTATCCACCAAATATTTTGAGTTTCAAAATGTTGTTGAAAAAAAAAGAAGATCAGTTACACCTTTCCCTCCAGCTTTATCACTGTGCCATAAAGCTGATCCTAGGTCCAATATACCAGCAGGTCAGTTATATTCTCTCCCAGAACCAGAGCCGTAGGCCCCACAGCTGTAGGAGAAGGAGTTCATTATGTCCATTACTTTTGCAGCAGCAGCCCTAGTTTTGTTTGTCAAAAAGCAATCTGGATAAATGCATTGATGTAACAATTATCTGGTATCAAATTACAATGCCAAATAAGTATCTCTAGCCATTCATTTTGGATCTACTAACTTCATTAAGTTAGATTGACAGGATATGTACAACATTATTTTTATAAAAGGAGACAAATGGAAAACCACGTTCCAGGTCAGATATACTTTCTCTGAATATATCATGACGACTTTGAATTATGTGATGCCTCTGTCATCTTCCAACACTTCATAAAGAACATGTTGTGAGATGTGCTAGATCAGTTCCTGATTGTATATCATAGTGAATCTTCTAATATACTTCAGAAACATTCAAGAACACCAGGTCAAAATAGTTCTGCAATGGCTAAATCATCATCTTTAATGGATGCATAACAATATTTTTTTTTTACCTGTCTGAGTTTGACTTCTGTGGTTTTATATTTTAGGATTAGAAATGAACCCAGATAAGGAATAAGATATATAATGTGAAAGAGCTTTAAAAGTTCTTGAGATCTGCAAAGTACTATCAGAAGTTCATTCCCAGTTTTGTTCAATTAGCTGTATCCCTTACAGACTTGATCCATGCTAATAATCCTTTAATTGGTGTGAGATAGCATAAAAAGCTTTCCAGCAGCCTAAGAGTCTATCACATCAAATCCCATCCCAAAACACCCATATCCCAGTACTCCACTTCTGGTAGAAACTAACACATGTGGAGCAATGCTGCTGCACATGTACTATTTATGAAAACTTAGTCTAGCTGAAGTGAAATGGAGTCAGGAATTTGTAAATGCTTTTGAAAGTGAGCCCAGAACCCAGTGCAGACCCATCCAGCACATCAACCTTGTAATACTTCCAGATTGTAGGGAAACTCAGTCAAGACAGATTTGTTGGACTAAGTTCCATTCTTCGATTGGAAGAACTGAAAGGAATATGCTTATCACACAAATCAGAGGTTAGGGAGGAATTGGAGGATGAAAAGTGACCATGATTTTATGGGTGGAAAATTTTACAGTCTTGCAAACTTGGACGATCATCACTTCTAGCCTAGGAAATTAAAAATAACCAACATATGTATCACACCGAATAAAGTAAAACAATAGAAGAATGCTTTAGCCCAGCCAACTATTTTCAGTTCAACAAAATGTGCTGCTTTAATGAGGCTGAATCTATTTGCTATCTGATGAATTTAGAGGGTATGTCCTGCAGTTGTGCCATGACAATCCAGGAGCAGGACATTTTCATTAATTCAAGACTTAGCATTTGTTTTATGAGTTTTCTGGGGTGCTCGTGTAAAGGCAGAAATGTAGCATTACATGGAAATATACCTTATGTACAAGAGATCCAAGAAACCACCATGTAAGTCTACAAATTTATTAATGCTCCTGTCAACCCTTTTAGAACCCTGGGAGGTGATTTTTTTGGACTTCATCTCAGACCTCCCAATGTCCCAATGAAGGTTTATAGCATCATACTAGTTATGGTAGACCTATTCTCAAAAATGAGTCATTTTCTTTCTTCTCTGATCATCTGTCATCTCAGGAGCTAGCTTAATTGTTACTTCACAATGTTTGTAGGCTACTTGCCATACAAGATCTCATAATTTTGGGTAGGGACACACAGTTCTGGGAAAACTCCTGTAGGTAGAGTTGCTCTTTTACTATTTTCCTGAGTCAATTGCACAAACTGACCAGATCAAAGCCACCTAAGATGCTATGTCTGTTACCAACAACACTGTTGTTCTTGGCAGAATATAAGTAAAACAATTCTCATTATTTGTTCACTCAACAGACACCTTCCATTTCAGTTATGGATATCATAATCAGTTGTTTTTCAATCCCAGTATCATCTCCTCTATATATACGTGGACAAATTAGTCCAGGAATTCCAGGCTGTTCACACTGAAGAACCAATTGGAGCAGATGACAATTACAAAAGCTTTGCAGATGGCTGATAGCAACTAGAATTATCCATTCAGATGGGCCAGGAAGTGTGGTTGTCCACAAAACTGCTTGTGAAGAGCCAGGCATAGAAACTAGATGAACCTAGATGAAGTCAGGCATAGAACCTAGATACATTATACCATTCTCTATCATTGCCCAAGTTAATCCCATAGTATTCAAGCTCTTGCTTTACATTATTCATATTCTACTATTCCCTTCTAATCCCAGATTGTCTGGCTCATCCAACAAACTCCACCTTGCCATGACCACCACCATTGCTATTACAGGTCAACTGACAAGAGGAATATGACGTGAAGCAGATTTTGTATTTCTGTCTCTGTAGGGGGAGGAGGTTACAATACTGGAAATGGTATTGGCCAGAAGAGAAAACCTGGAAAAAAGTTAAGAATGTCCAAGCCCCATCAGTGCTACTCCGAGAAACCAGGCCATATTCAAAAGCAGAGGAAGTGCTCCATGCCAGAAAAGTCATCATCCTCAGAAGAGGTCCCACCATTCATGACACTAAAGCTGAGGTTTTGAATCTGGAACTAGAAGTAAGGTTTCCTCACCCTTAAGAACATAGGAGACAACAGAGGAGATACTAAGTGGAAAGGAGCTACCTATCACATTTAATTTGGAAAACTGAAGCTTTAGAGGATCAGTTCCTGACCAAGTCAAGTTTTCAGAGTTTCAGCAGCATTTGTGTATGAAATACAGAGGACTGTGTTATTTAAGGCTTCTCAGAAGGCTCATAATTTGCCAAAATAACAGTCTATCCTTGGTGCTGAAAAAGTCCTGGCTGTTTCTGGGACTAGCCCATCCATCACTTTCATCTCACCCTTTGATATTCTGACTTTGGGGTGCTTGCTGGAATTCCAGTTATGGTTTTGCCAATAGTGGTTAAGGACCGTGGACTGATTTTTGGTTTTACAGTGCAGCTTTCTAGTAAAGAGGTCAATATAGGGCTGCTCCTTTTAACTGCCTGCCCCACTAGGCTGTGAAATGAAACTATTTATTTAGTTACAATCATTGCCATTGGTTTTACAACCATTTTCGTTGGTTATGAAAAGCTTCAACAGAAAGTAAGGTCTTTAACTGTGAGAAAGCTAGCTTCTTGGTGAATCTGACGTAGAAACAGCATCATTGGAGGCCTTAGTTGTATATGTGCATTGAGTTTGGAAGGCTCTCAATTGCTGGATTCAGTAGTGTCAAGATCTAGAACAACCATTTCAAGCCATTCTAGTCAGCGTTCAAACCATACTCTAAATATGATGGCATGCATATTGCTAAGCAAAATTTGCAGAGACACAAAGAACATTAGCTATAGGCCAAACATCAGCCATTTACACTATGTGCCTTCATCACTGCAACAGGTAAATGCAGAAACAACAACTGATACGTGTGTGTGTGTGGTTGTAAACCAGGCAGATGAATCTATGCTCAAATCCACATTCATTCGTAACAGTCATACAAAGGTAAATGGATATACAAATTTCTAAAGGCTGAACACAATAGCACAACATTCAATATTTTATTATAAGGTTTGATATTTATGGATGTGATAAAGAAAGGCACTTCATCACTGGTATGAACAGATGTAGCAATACAACACAAATTGTATCTTTATTTCTATATGTAACATATTAAAACTGTAAAATTAAGCCATTACAGAAAATGGTCTTGTTACAATCCGAGTTATTTTTTTTTCAGTTGTTTCTGATATATTAAGACACTCAGAAAGTATTAGGATATCACTGTCCTAAACGTATTGCTTTAAATTTAGGTCATGACCCAGATAATAATGTAGTAGTTTTTCTCCACAGCTGTGCTAGAACTCAGTTTAAGAATCTGTACATTAAACAGTCTTCAATTCACTTAGCAGAACAAAATGTTAAATTATGGAAATGGTGCACTTTGTGGAAATACGATAGGATCTATGATAGAGACACCATAGACATTGTTTCTGTTCTACAATGTTCTCAAAATTTCTCCTCACTGGCTCTCCTGTAGACCTTATCCATCAGACTATATTACAATATAATCAGTAAATCAAGCTTTTGAAATTTTATAATCTTGCAGTTATTCCAGTTATTCTTCAAGTTATGTAGCACAACTGAATCTTTATTATTATTTTTTTTAAAAGCCTTCATGCATCACGGTGCTTTTTTCTATTCATCAAGATATCAAAAGCACTTATTTTGCATGTCAGCACTCTCACAGGTTTGTGTACCCTGTATTTAATACCTAAGCTCTTACATTAAAGTAGAAAAAGGAACTATCAATAACATTAGCTCTGTTTATTGGCTTAAATTGTATTTTACCTGGAATTATACAGATTTTCTGCATTGAATTTTACTTTCCTCTTTTGATTAGCCTGTCTAGCTAAAGCTTCCTTAGTCCTTAAAGCAATGCCAGGTTCAACAGAAGATTGGAGGTTATGGTTTGTTGGTTTGTTGGTTTTTAGCAGTGCCCATTTGTATTTCAGATACGGATTCATTCTCAACAATGGACTAAGAAGCACATACAAAAGAATAATTTAGACTTTGTTGAAGAATGATATTCAGGCTTTTCTAGGCATTTCTACCATGATATATGACTTCCTGGAGAAATGCTGTTATCTCCTTCATACAGTCGAAACAGCATGTATTATCTTGAACAATACGAGCAGTGCTAATTCTTCATGTAGAAAAAGAAATACCTGTTGAAGGCAAAATAATATGCACATTCAACTGTGTGCTAATATCTAAATTAAACAATTAAACAAACCAGGACATGTGTTACAGAGGATAAGATCATGCCTCTGATACTGGACTTTAGAGAATTAGAGATAGAAACTTTCAATCAGGTATAAATTTGCATTATTTAGTCCAATGTTTTGACATATTTTCTTATGGTCATAATGTAGCAATCGCCTATATGTTTCATGTTCTTGCATTGCTAAACTAATATAAAAGCTAAGTGTTTGTGCAATGTATCTTCTTCACTTTAAATAGAGAATAGCTTCTAATCATGTGAAAAACTATTTAGAAATGTGCCAAATGTCTTACAAAGAAAGCATAAATGTTTGATTTTCAGCTATTCTACGTACTATGTCCTAGGGAATGATTCACCTCTGTTTTTGACTGAAGCTTCAAGAAACCATAAAAAATCATTACATTAGAGATTATAGACAGAATTCTTACATTACCTCAGATATAAATTTTTTCAGTGGACTTCCTGTCGGAAGATTTAAAGAGATATTAAATTCAAATGGTGTATGTCAGGATAAATCAAGAAATGATCAGTTTTGTAGTAATGCTAAATAATTTACAGTGATGAAAAGGAACAATTAAGAGGTCAAATTCCATTGAGGCTATGAATCTCTATGTATTTCTAATGTGATTCAATATCAAAGTGTAAATGATGAACATTTATTAAAAATCCTAATTTTACATAGACAGGGGGATGGTTGATAGGTATATAATAATGAAAGGAGACCAGAAAGGGACATTCAGGTGGTGATGGTAGCTTGAGTAATTATAGGTTTAAGGAATAGCTGCTGTACTTTAAAATCAAAATTGATACAGGAAATCATTGAGAAAGGAGGTAAAAGTAAAACTGGCAATGCTGTAATAGTTTTATACATTTCAATGTAAGATTCCTAAAAAAGCTTATCACTTGCCAGCAGACTTCCAGGAGAGGTATGATGAACTGGCACATCTCCAAATGAGCAGATATGATGACTGCAGAAAAGACTGAAGAACTAGTGAGTAGATTGGTTCTATGGAACCTCTCTGGATAAGGGGAGGATGGGAGATTACCCACATGTGCTCCAGATGGCTACTCCACGCAAGGAGATTGCAGGACAGCTGTCTCCCATGGGTTTGTGCACCAGGAGACAGTGGAAAAAGCAATCATGTTCTCAACTGCGGTGGAGCCTTTTAATGGACACTGGGTTCGCTAACCTCACTTTCTAATCACTTTTGGAAATTACCTTTTTAACTATCTTAAAGTTATTAGAGATCTTCAAAACAATGTTTAAAAAGCCACCTGGTGAGTTTACCTTCATTCTTGAATAAAAGAAACATTAACTATAAGCTTAAGAATTTAAAGAATTGGAAATAAATCACAAAAAGCTAAATAAGACTCTGATCCAAGAAAGTTATAAACAAATTAAGGGGCCAGACAAATTGGGAACATTAGGATTTTTACTATAAGATTTTGGAAATAATTATATAAATAAACAGCCCTTTGTAGGAACTAAATTGTTTTGTCTATCCTAAGTCATAACAGACATTCGAGACTTTATAATTTCAGAAATTGGACACTCCCCCGGGAGTGAGACAGGCCCCCTCACTCTAGGCCTTTCGGAGGAATTTGAAGACCTGGCTCTCCCATCTGGCCTGGGTCGGGGAGGGAGGATATCAAAAATGGGGTTGGCTGGCCCCTTAGCAGCCTGGTGTGGCCTCTATCGGCCTCTTGGATTTTTTAGCCTTTTTATCTTTCTCTTTGTAATTTTGGTTTTATAACCTTTTAATTATGTATTGCCGATTTTAGTTTGTTGTAAGCTGCCCAGAGTTCCCCACTGTGGGGAGATGGGTGGGGACAAGTCAAATAATAATAATAATAATAATAATAATAATAATTATTATTATTATTATTATTATTATTATTATTATTATTATTATTATTATTATTCCAGGCAAAAAAGGAAAAGGAAAAAATAGTGAAAACTTGCCCTTTGTTTTTGGTTAATACTGGAATTTATAAAATGACACAAAACATTATGATATCTGAAATACTCGAGAGATTTTTGAAGAATGGGGTCAGAAATTTACCACTACAATATCAGCATTGATGCCTGTGTCTATGGATAGACTATGTCCAAAAGATGTTAATGAAGGAATGACAGATGTGAAAGATAATATTTTGAGAGATTTACAGGATAAAGAGGTGAAACAAATTTTGCCTAATGTAGATATATTAGAACCAAAAATACTGGATAATTTTAAAAGTGTGGATTATAAGGCAAGGAAGACAACTAAAGTGGAAACACAAATGACCAGTCAAGAGAATGAACTTTCTATTAGATATACAAAAGAAGTTGGTTAAAAGCTTGAAAATTAAAGTGGAAATACAAATTATAAACAAAGAGAATGACCTGGATAATGACTTTTTATTGGATTCTCAAAAGAGGTTTGCTAAAGCATCAAAGAAGCCTTTGGGATGGGGAAAAAAAATTAACCTTGGTCAAACAAATCAACTTAATATTTCTTCCTTTTAATTCTAATAATCTTGATCTTTAATTCATTCAAATGTTGTCATAGGATTTGATCTCTCTTCAATTTCTCTCTCTTCTTTATTTTCTTATACCTTCCTGGCACTTTTAATTCTTTCTATCTTTCTTTTTCCTCTCTGAATTTAGTTTGTATTTGCTTTTACTATTATAATTAAAATTTTCAATAAAAATTATTTTAAAAAAAGAAAGCTTATCACTTGCCAGAACAATTATGTATGTATATTCTAGCGCACAGATCTAGTCAACATACCTCAGAGAAGATTGAATTTAAAAGGCCAAGATTCTCATACAGGTAAAAATTATAATACTTGGAACTTTTTAGCTTGGAGAAAAGGACAGTAAGCTGCATAAATTACAGAGTAGAAAAATCCAATGAAGCAGAATTGTGAGAATTCAGAACAGATTTTTTTTTTTTAAAAAAAACCCACTTGAACACATATAATTACACTACTTGCCCCTGGGCTGTGTAAATCATTCAAAAGAAGTGCTTGTGTGTGCACATGCCCTACTGCTATTTGAAGATGCAATGACATCTTGAAAAACTTAGAAAAAACTTAGGAAGAGATTTACATAACTTCATGGAGAAGATTACTATAGATAATAGTTACATACTTTCCAATTCAGAGAAAATATGCCTTTTGACTAACAGTTGCTGTAAAATAGAAATATGAGTGTACTAAAAAAAGGGGTGAAGGTGTATTTTGTTTTCCGTGTCACTTCTATGACAACAGTAGTCCAGAAGCAGAAATACTGTGCTCCACTTGTGGGCTTTTAATAGCCGTCTCATTGGCTTCTGTGTGAGAGAGAATCCCTACTAGATATGCCTATATTCTATTTCAGTATGGCTTTTCAAGCATGCACACACTAGTGCTGATACTATATATTTCCGTTTTTTCTGCCCCCAAATACTATATTTGTCATTACAAGTAATCTGCAGTATTGTGAGGCAGGGGACTATGATATTTATTGTAGTTAAAACCAGAGTGGAAAACCCATGGCCTATAGGCCATATGAGGCCCTCCTAACTTCCCACTTGTGGTCCAAGCTCATGGATCACTGTGGGGGAGATGGGAACTGTTATTTTCGTCATTGCATTTACACGTCTTGGCTTATAAAAGCTGCATAATTAAACTTTGCCTAGGCTAAACTCCCATAGTATTGCTTTAAAATCCTAATCCTTCCAAAACATTGTTTTTCCCCCTAGAGGATTAAGAGGAAAATGTACATTGATTAATTCTCCCCAAAGCCTCAAAATAAAAGAAGTCCAAAATGTTTAGTAGCATTGTGACACCAGGCTATAACCCCAAGTAAGAAAAAAGGAGGCGGCGGCCAACAGGCTGAAAGGGATTGTATGCCAAGGAATTGATTCTGTCTTCCTGGAAATTAATTAATCAATCAATCAATCAATTAATTAATATGTTTATAGCATGTTCGTGATAGGTTACAGTCCAAGGGGGAGAATTGTTATGAATAGGAGCAAACAGTTTACAGCCAGGATTGCTAGTTATCTAGTGCTTTTCCTACAGAAACAGTAATTAAATATAAAGGCATGGGAGTCAGTTTTAAATTTTCTTTTTTGTATGTTCTGGCAAGTACTTACTTTTCCTATCTTTTTATATAATTACCATGGTATGTTATCATATTTTATTATATATGTTATACATTTTATATCTAATGAAGTTTATTGTTTGATAAATAAAATTATCATTGTCATCATCATCTGCTCCTTAGGGCTAGTTCCTTATAACCACAATTTACCCAGTGCTTTGACTGCAGCGGTAAGCCATATATATATATATATATATATATATATATATATATATATATATGTGTGTGTGTGTGTGTGTGTGTGTGTGTGTGTGTGTGTTAGATACAATAAAATTAATCCTGGAGGATGCATTTATTCAATCCAAAAGCCCAGGAGGAACAAAGGGAAGATAAAACCTCAGCAGCAGCAGCAAACCAATCATATGAAAAGTGCTGTACCAGAAATATAATTGTTCCCAGCCAGAGAAAAGAGCTAGTCTTGCTGGGAACCCAAAGGAGTTGATAGGATCAGGACTGCAAGCATGGCAAACTATTCTGTATTCACTACATAAGGATGTTCAAAGTCAGTCAAGCCTATTTTGAGCACATGATGAATTGCTCCACCCCAACAAAACCCCAGAAATGACTGTGGAAAGTAGAATGACTTCAGTACTTTTCATAACAATTTTTAAAATTGGTTGTTGATCAGCTTTTCATTGCATTTATTCCTACCTGCATTATGGGTACTGATTTACATTCCAGGAGAAATGTAACGTTCCCTATCCTATCTAACAAAAGATAAGTAAAAAGCATTGCCTTCCACTGTTTATGATCTTCAGATACAAAGGAATATCTTGGCATGCTTCAGACCATTGGTGTCCTCTCCTAATGATGCCAAAATGACAAAAATACACATTGCCAACATGCCAAGGGCTTAAGGGATGCGGTTTGCATCATGACACACATTTCATCACTTGTTCCACTCTTGCTGATGCCTACACTTCAGAACAAATGCATCTGCCTGCCTGGCTAAAGAAAGAAGTAGGCTTATTGTTTTTCCATGTTTTTCCATCAATGGGGTCTGAAAACTCAGCACCTCAGAACAGAAGTCTTTACTCTCTACTATGATATTTAGTCGGGAGGGACAACATATAAACAGTGTCGATTATAACACCTCATATTATAAAGGTTTTGAAATTGGTAAGGGACAACTGTTTTCTCTGCAATATAAACCTTCCTTTGAAATAGCAATTGTAGAAATCTATAGCTGCCTCGAGTACCATTCATTAGTGGAAAGCTGAGATACATTTGTTTAAAAAAATCTTAAACTGATGCATTCAATTGAGTTCAGTATACCACACTGTCCTAAAGCTCTCATATTTAGTTAAGGGAAGTTAAAAAAAATAAAAACCAATCTTAGTGGATGATTTCTTTGCATATGGCAGAGAGCAGACAGATCTAGTTCTGGGCAATCCCACCCTAGGACGCTTTAGCAGGCCCAAGGTTGCAAAGCAGGATATAACATGCTTTAAGAGAGCTCTCTACATATTGGAAAATAGATCTGTTTTGAAATGTGTGTGGCTTTATATTTTTGACATCTTCCAATAAAGTTACCTAAAGTGATTCCAGTATAGAAAAATTGCAAAAACACAGTTGCTGAATGTTTAGAAAACTTGGTCAACTTTCATAAGTATCAATTCATTGAAGTTATAAAATATTCATTTTGAACCTCAAAACAATAATTAAATCATGCAACATTTTTTGTACGTACGAGATCCTTCTGTTCTAATTTTCTGTGATGGTATACTAGGATCTCCTGTCCCTAAAATATTAGTGGCCATTATACGAAATTCATATTCCATCCATGGGATTAAATCAATAACTTTTGCTGATTCTGCATTTCCATCAACAATGGAAGGATCTAGATATAAGCAGAGACAATAATTAACAACAGCAGCAGCAGCAGCAACAAAAATCATACAATAACATCTAATATTGGCTTGCTCAAATGATTTCAGTTGCTAAAAACTCAAGTTGAATTTCTCTAATGAATCCAGAAATAGGAATGGAACAACCTGCCAAGATGATTTCTCTCTTTTTCTTCCCCCCCCCGCCCCCCACCATTTTGAATGATCTTTGTTCCATTTTTTCAGCAGGTTGTAATTTTTTAAAACAAAAATGTATGTATGAAAATTCATATTAAATTTATTTGAAAAGAAGTTTCCATTTTGTCATTAACCCACACTGTTTACAAGCTACTTTCCATATAGGTGTTTATACATTTTTCACAAATGCAAACATTATTTTTGTACATTTCTATACACCTTTTGGAAAGAAGTGCAAAATTCTGAACAGTGTGCATATCAAGAGATAACTGCATTCATATTTGCATATTACCTTAGGAAACAGCTCATGATTATAATAATGGACTGATTTTTTAAAAGAAAAAGTATTATAGTATAGGCTTTAATGGGTAAAACAATTACTTGAAATTAGAGTCAGAAACACATTGGGAATCAGTGTGGTTGGCGTAATGAATGAACCAATTGCCCAAAGTTTGATCAATACTATGGTAATGCTTTCTGTGCTCACTGATATAACAAAACTGTTTTGAAAAGCAGCCCTGGTGAATAGAAATTAAAGTAGTATTGCTTAGATGTCACACGCATTTCCTTTGATACTGCTGTTACATGAGCTTCCTATTATCAATAGGTCTAGTAGAATCTCTAACTAGCACACTTCTTCATTCTTCTGGAATCTGGGATTTTATCTATTTCCCTACCACATTATTTTCACACTGCCTAGAACAGTGTTTCTCAACCTTGGCAACTTTAAGTTCTGTGGATTTCACCTCCCAGCATGCTGGCTGGAGAATTCTGGGAGTTGTAGTCCACACATCTTAAAGTTGCTAAGGTTGAGAAACACTTGTCCTAGGTGCTTGTCCTCATCCATACAAAACTGACTCCAAAAAATGTTCAGTATTTTTAGTCTGTCTCAGTCACTAGATTATAGCGTAAATTAGACCTGTGTGTGATTTACATACTGATAATCTTCATGTTGATAATCCTGGAAATTATTCCTCCAACCATGGTCTCAAAACTATGTAGTTCCTAAGGCTAATATAGATAGATAACTGAGAAGGATACCAATGTAGTTAACACCATTTTATAAGAGAGAGGGTATCTATGGAATATGGATCCACATAAACCCAAACCATGTATTCATATTAAGCAACAACAACAAAGAAGTTGGGAGCATCTTGAGTTACAAGATATACAGCAACAATTTAAACATAGTGTATAAGATGCAATAGACTAAATTATAAACTGGTTTTTCTAATTTAGCTATAGGGAGATATATCAGTGCTACATACAGCATAAAATATAGACTTGTGCTTTTGTACAATCTACTGGCTACCTTGGCTACATACAGTCTTGCCAGTACAGATTGTCCCCAGTTTAAGAACAAGTTCCGTTCCCCAGGTCTGTCCTTAAGTCGAATTTATAGGAATCAGGAACAATATTATTGTATAACACTATATAAGTAGTATTGTGTAATTAACTTGATCCAGCATATATTTAATTTGGATCATTGTGCATTTAATTTGAATTTTGCTACAATAGGCTCCGTTCTTAAGTATGGGTCGTCTGTAACCTAGTTGTTCTTAACCCAGAGACTTCCTGTAAGAGACATAGGCATTAAGGAATATAAAGGGCATGTGTAAATATATTGCACTACACTATACTTTAAAACCTGTATAATGATGATTAGTGCAGATTATCATCCCATCATATCTGTATCATCTCTCCACTTTCCAATTTTCATGTGTATCTTACTTTCCCAATGTATATTCTACTTTCCCTAGCCTATACCCGTTAAAGTAGCACTAGTTATGTACCTTAGCCAATGCTACTTTATAAATTGAGGGGGGTCATCTCATATTCACACAACAACAGAATAAGCTGTTGAAACCAAAGTAGCAAAAATCTAGTATGCTATCCATCTATTTCCAAGGTTTTTCTTTGAAGACTACCTGGAAGATTAGACCTTGCTTGGGACAAGCTGATAGTTAATGTACAATATTTGAAATTTGTAGGAAAATAAAGTTGGGGCCCAGGGTGGGGGATTTGCAAAAGAATCAGGGCAGGAGATAAGGAGTTATTCCTTCTTAAAAATAAGGCATAATTCTAGATTTACAAAGCGCAGTTGCTGTATTCTTAGAACATATTATACCCAAATAAATACACTGCACTTCACTTGACATAACTTGCAAATGCATGCCAGGAAAATGGCTTAAACAAAAACTGCCTAGACCTTTAACTTAGCCTAGTGTCTGTGCAAATACAGCAATTGAGTCCTAAGATGTAGGTATTTAGTAAATTATCTATTTTGTACAGTAATGTAATATTTTATGACACTTAACGTGCTTAAGAAAATCATGTGACACCGTGGTACACATGTGGGCATTCAGATGTATATCTAGCGGTTAGCCAATTGTCGTTGTGGTTTCCAGTTTGTAGCATGCTATCAGAGACAGTTAAAACAGCGTTTGCCCTCTTCTACTAGCAAAAGTGTCTCATGAATAGAACTGTATGGATATTTTACTATTTAAAATAATTTATGTAAGTAAGTAAGTAAGTAAATAAATAAATAAATTAGGCTCCAAGTTAACATTTTAAATACGATCCTTACCTGTTTTCATATCTTTCCAATACTCGGACAGAAAAGTCCTTGACTGAATAGTGTAATTTGAAATAGGACTATGATTTTCTGTCCCACGACTCCACGTAAGAATTACAGATGTGTTTTTAATGTCTTCTACTTTGAGCCCTCCAGGGGGTCCTGGGGGACCTGAAAAATATTTCCAGGAAAAATAATGACACAATCTTGTTAAAAAGTGAACTGATATTAAGAAATAAAATGTTTTAAACTGTATCACTATATACTTAGTTAAGATAAATTATATCATTACAGCTTTCTGTAACCCACTATTCTCATATATTAAGATTTAATCTGCAGAATCTCAGCTGGCATGGCCAAATGAAATGTTGGGATTTGAAGCATAGAAGGGGACACTAGACTGGAAAGTCCATTTCATAAAGTAACACCATAGCTTTGGTCTCATACAAATCCAATAACAAAATCAAAAGAAATTGTATCAGAACCTGTCTTAAACATAATACCGCACAGCTATTAAAAGCTGTCGTTTCTAAATGCCTTTGTTCCACAAGATGATAGAAAATGATAAAGGAAAAGAAATGAATCCTTTTTATTATCTCCTTCATACTTATACTACCATGCTAATAAAACTAACTCTGTTAAGAGTAACAACACTTAAATTAAGCCTTTGATGACTATAATTTCAATGACAGCTCTTTCCTAATTAAAGATAAATGAAAGAGAAGAGTGAAATGTAGTTCTCTTTATCTATTGACTTCTGTTGATTTTGTTTATTTACTGGCCTTCCAGATTCAACAGATAAATACAATTTCATCTGATTTTGAGAGAGAGAATTAGGTGATTTCTGATAAATCCAGGGTGAGACTGGAAATCTCACTGACCTCAGAATAAATGAAATTTAAGATAGACAACTGGGATAAATTTTGTTTAATAGTAAATTTATTAAAGATTATAATTACAACAGAAAAAACTAATATAAATTTTAAAAATATAGGATAAAAAGAAAGAGTAGAAAGTGCAGAAAAGAAAGAGAAAAATGGCAAAAGAAATAGAAAAGAAAGAAAAGTAAGAATAAAGAAAAAGAAAAGAAATATATAAAGAAGTGACTTCCCACCTTCATCACAACAAGTATAAACAATTTTGGTAACTTATCACCTCCTCTTAAAATATAACAAATGAACTCTTCTTCCCATATCCCATATGTTATCTATAAACAAATCCATAAAGCATCATTATTTCAGCCTTGGTGTCAGCAAAAGTCATTAAGGGTTACCAAAAATAAAACATATCTATTTTAACCTTGATCAAATAAACCAACTTTCTATTCCTTCCTTTTATTTCTAACAATTTTAGTCTTTAGTCCATTCAAATAATGTCATGTTCATGAGATTCTTCAAAACTTTAACAATCTCTGTTGCACATTTTAGTTATAAACTTATCCAGGTCACACTCTTGGTTTATTGTTTGTATATCCCTTTTAATTATTAAGATATCAGCTGGCTTCTTTTGTATGTCCAATGTAACATTCTTTTTCCATGTCATTCTTGTAGCCTGACATATGTAAATCCACTTTTAACTCAGCCATGATCTTGTCAGGTACAACTTATTCCTTTTCCATAACATCTTTTAGACACAGTCTACCTATAGAGGCAGACACTTTTAAAATTAACTTCTGGGTCCATTGTTCAAAAATATCCTTCAGTATGTCCAATATTATTGCTTCATTCTATAATTGTAAGTTGAGTTTATGAGTTCTCCTTTAATTGTAATCTTTAGTTCCTTCTAGTGTCCAATTTTTAAACTCTTATTTTTTTTATTCAAAAGCATTTTTCCATGGAAAATACTCTTTGTCATTAATTCCAAAATCTTATTTTAAATTTAGTAACTTTTATTTTAGAAAGTTTTAATCACCCTTTTGCTATTCACCCTTTTTTTAATTAAAAAAAAATAAGTTCGTAAACTTGTAGTTAAAATTTTCATTCATTAAAAATTGAAGGAAACTCACCCATTGCTGTCAAACTTGTCTAGCCAAGGTTTCTAATAGCTAAAAAGCAGTTAACAAGCAATTTCTGAAAATGATTAGAAAAGGAAGTATGCAAAGTTAGTGTCCTTTCCAAGGTGCCGACCACAGCTTGAGCAGCATGGCTATTCACTCTTCTCCAAGAGGCTCTAAAGCTGCTGGAGACTGCTGTCTTGTGGTCTCCTTGTGAGGAGATGTAGATGATCTTAAGTCCTCTCCTTGTCAGGAGAGGAATTATGGAAGAGCTGGTCTACTCACTAGCTCTTCATTCCACCATGGTCTTGAGTCCGCCATTTCTTCCTCTGGAAGCCCAGCTGGGCTAAACTTCCGAAGTTATTTCCAAATTATTGAAAGTTTCAAGGAGAAATATAATTATGAGATTGGCTTCCCTATGTCATATTTCTAAAGGTGATGAATTTTGAGAATAAGAATGTTGAATTCATAAGCTCATCCCTGATACTTATATGATGCTAATTCATGTTGAAATTCCTATATAACACCCCCCAAATATTATATCATAGTTTTGTAATGAATAATATTGTGGGGATAGTGTTTTAATCTTTTTTTTTAATTAAAATAAAAATCTTACCTCTCACAACAAGATCAGCTGAAGCTGTGGCATTATCAACAATTGACTGAGCAACACATGTGTATCTTCCAGCATGCCGCAACTGGGCATTTTTGACAATAAGTTCACCGTTGTCTCTTATCTATAAATCAGAAAAAATCAGTAACAGTCCTTTAAATTTAGATGTCATACAGAACTCAAAATATTCCTAAACATAAAGTATTCCTAAAAATAAATCAATAAAATGAATAAGACATCTTTCTGAGCTGTCTCTAGCTCTTGAAAAATAATATAAATAGCCCCTATATCAATTAATAATATAGTTAAAAATACAAACATTTGTGAAAACAGATTTCACTCTCAAATGCATTAATGGTTTAATCTTAGAACATAATTTGACACAATAGAATGTTTTCTTAAAATAATTTCTCTCCCCTTTTTGGCAGAATACCAACCAATTATTTGTATCTCTTGCTGCAAAGGACATATTGAAAGTTTTGTTTTTTTAAAGATTTTTTATCCCACCTTTATTATTTTTTATAAATAACTCAAGGCAGCTTCTTCCCCCTATTACTCCTTCTTCCTCCTATTTTCCCCACAACAAAAACCCTGTGAGGTGAGTTGGGCTGAGAGTTAGTGACTGCTCCAAAGTCACCCAGCCGGTTTTCATGAAAGCGGGACTAGAACTCACCGTCTCCTGGTTTCTAGCCTGGTGCCTTAACCACTAGACCAAACTGGCCAGTATTTTCTCCAAAGGACATACTGAAAGTGTTGTTTGTGTAGTTGTCTCAATTAAAGCACTACTTAAATGTAGAGAAATAACCTTGAATCTGATAATGACCATCCAAGATTTGGGTATTTATAGCCATATAAAACCATAGGATTGTCCAAAAATATACTACTCACATATGCATTTTAGTAAGTTCTTCAATTATCTTCTTAGATATCTAGAATACTTTGAAATGTAGTGAAACAAAAAAAGATTTTAACTACTATTCCAGAATAGTTAATTTTTTGCTGCTTCAATATTCTTAATTCATTCCTGATTATTCACTTATTTCAAGGCATTCAGCATCCCAGTGGGGAACAGGGAGATAAAAGCTCTTCTGGGGTGATTGTAATACTCATTTACATTTTTTTATTGAGGCATTAGAAAAGAGTACAAAAACAATTTTTTTAGAACAAGCATTTTTAAAATTTTATTGTAATGAGTCTTAATGATTTTCAATAGTGAAAACTGAAGTTCCTTCAGTAATGAACCATGTCCAGGATGTAAATGCTTATTAATGAGGCAACCATGTTCTATTTATTCAAATATTTATAGCCTGCCTATACTCAACAAAATATTTTCAAATTCATGCGCTTATATACAAATTGGAAAGACTACAGGAGAACACAGTCTGTTGACTGCAACAACAATAAAGTGAAAATTGTTTCATGGCCTATGGAGCATATTTATTTCTGATTAACTGCCATATTGGAAAAAAAAAATACCAGGAATGACGACCTTAGTAAACACATATTGTATCATGGTAAAAGCATGCATACATACACACCCACACATAATATATGCTGCTATTCTTATGTGGTAAATTAATTGTATACTATGATTACTTTTCATTTTGGAAAAGTAGCTTAGGAAACAAAACTCTTACTCAGGAATGTTCCATATAATCAGGTTGTCAATGTAAATCAAAACAATTTTTTAAAAAAAACTTGGATATTGCCCGGAGTCCACCTTTGGTTGTTTAAAATGCTGAACTGACAACTATATGTATGATAGTCCACAGAAACCATGCATAGCAATATCAACTTGTGTCCAAGCTATGCAACAGCAGAGTGAAGGAGGAAAGCATGCCATATTTTCATCTCTAGATGGCATCAATTTGCATATGAATGATCTATGGAATCAACATTTAGTGGTTTATAATCCAGCTATCCAATCCTCTGTGGGTTCTCAGAATAAAAATAAAAATAAAGCTTACCAAGCAAGTAACCAGAATGATCAGCAGCTTGTTTTAGCCACAGCATTGAAATACATACCTAGTTATGTTTCCATTGAAAACCTCAGTGTGGATGGATTACAAAGTACAAGAACTGAAATTTGAAGTGGAAACTGTGATAGCTGCTTCAGATATATTTCCTAGTATATATCCAAATAGCTTTCAGAAATTTATCAATGTTTAAACCAAAGACCATTAAAAAAACCCCAACTAGGCTGAGTACATAAACTCCTTTTAAATGTTGCTACTGATGTTTAACATATTTCCTTTCTTAAACTTTGATACATCTGAGAATCACTTTCTGCATGATGGTACAAGCAATTATGCTTTCTTAAAGTGAGCACTGCATTTTTTCTGTTAACCGTATATAGTATTCAGACCTTCAAAATAAAGATGTATGTTTACTTTTTGTAAAAAAAAAAATAATAATAATGCAGAAAGACTTAAACCATTCATTAGCTTGGCATAATTCAGATTGTGCTTGACTGTAACTGCAACTGCTGAATTGTGCTGGAAAAACCAACAGAATCATATGACATGATTTTCCACCTAGTTCACACTATAGGCATAAAAGGGTAACCTGTGGACCACGGACTGCATGCACTAAAACAAATGAATTAAAAAAATATTGCCCTTCTCTCCTTCTGGTTTGGCCCTCCAGAAGACTGGGAGATCAATCCAAATGTTGCCCATCCTTTTTTAAAGATGATCAAATGTGACTTAGCTCTAAACATAGGCTTGAGGATGGAGCTGAGATTCACAAATTCAAGAAACCTATCCAAAAGTTACAAACTAGCTCCAAGACTTTAGACTCCAGAAAGAAGCTTTACAAATTTTCCTTGCTATGTAAAAGTATTTGTCACTTCCAATACCACTCAACTGGATTTCTCCTGGTTACCTTAACCAGCAGGAAAAGTTCAGCATGCGCACAGTTGATGTCATTTGACCAAGGATTATCTTGTCCATTTCCTTAGACCATACAACCGAAATCCATCATTTACAGCTAAATAAGCAAGCATCAGTAGAACACTTATATCTAGCAAAATAATGCAATCTACACCGGAACAGACCACTTCATTTGTCTAGCAAAAATGCCATAGCAGATTGCCTAAGCTCAGTATCACTAATATAATTTGACAACTAAAAATAAGCCAGTTAAATAGCAGTTGCCTTTCAAAAGGAGAAAGATGTGGTATCAGCATCATGGAATTATTCCAATCACCCACCAATAATGTCCAGAACTGTAAACAGCAAACCTTATTCAAAGCTGCCACCTGGTGGATAAACATAATTCCCCATTAAGAAATAGGATTATTGATTAATCATTTTTACAAAGAAGCCAACTAAATTTTAGAGTACAACTGAGTACACACATAGGCTTTTCCTTAGCTCAAGATGAGTAGGAGTTTTTCCAGAGTTAGGTTTTAGGATTATAGGATTTAGCATTTTAAAACCACAGTTTGTTAAAGAATCCATAATAGCTTATTCCTCACATAATGCTAAGCAGTAATGTGTGAGTTTGCATATCATACTAAGCAAAAAAACAGAAAAGTCACATTATAGTTTAGCACTATATTTAAATCAGCCTATGCTATGTTGTGTGTGTGAGAGAGAGTTCAAGTCAGTGTTGATTCCTGGTGACTGCCTGGACAAGTCCCTCCAGTTTTCTTGGCAAGATTTGGTTTGCCATTGCCTGTTTCCTAGGGTGGAGAGAGGGTGACTGGCCCAAGGTCACCCAGCTGGCTTTGTGGCTAAGGCAGGACTAGAACTCCTGGTCTCCCAGTTTCTAGCCTGATGCTAGAACCACCACCCTGAACTGGCTGTCACGTGTCCCAATTACCACATTCAAACCCCTTATATTACAACTATATATTATAAAGCAAGTTTATGTTAACTCTGATAATACTTATGCGAAGTACAAAAAACAAAAATTGAAGGAAAGGATCAGAAAAGGAGTATGACGTCATTCATTCATAACATTTTGTCTTTGCAGACTTTTCCCCAGATGAATATTGAAGGCTGTGTAGCCAGTAAGTGCTGTGTGATTCTTAGGCCGCTAAGATATAGATCTTCCCTCTGAACAATGTTATCAGACTAGAAGGGATTGGGAAACTAATATTCCAGGGCACATTCTAACCCTCAAATTCCTTTTATTTAGGCACACTTTCTCCATAATTTTTGAAAATTGACATATTGGTCTTCCTCCATTTGAAATGGAAATATAAAATGGTAATATAGAAAGAAAAAATATACAGTGACAATGACAAGTACGGTTGCCAAGGGGCCCAGGAGAGGACCCTATTCTGTCATGGCACCCGTCCTTTGGAATAACATCTCTCTGAAGATTCAATTGGCCCTTCCCTGTTGGCCTTTCTCAAGGCCTTGAAGGCTTGGCTCTATGGCTGGGGCTCTAGGTGTGTGATGGAGCCCTTTTCTTGGTTTTGCTGAGTGTTTGATAATTGCTTTTATAATTTTTCCTAGCTGTTTTATATATATATATATATATATATATATATATATATATATATATTAATCATTTGAATATTGTTAGCTGCCCAGAGTCATATATTTGAGATGGGCAGCCATATAAATCGAATGAACGACTGAATGACTGAATGACTGAATGAATGAGAAAACTGCATGATGTGTCCAGAAAGCCAACAGGAGCTAAGCTCAGTCTAACCCGTTAGATTCCTCCCTGGCTTTTACACCGTTACTTCATTGCGCTGAAATGTTCAGAACATGTAAATGTTAAACATAAAACTGCTTTTGAATCGAATCTTTCTTTGCTATTTATAGCCTATCCTAAAAAAGCAGTCAAGAATACGTGAGTCAGTTATAAGCCTAATTTTAGCTCACGCTGTAGATTTTTAGCTATCAAATTGTTTCTTTTATTGTTCTTTAATATCCAAGGACATATGTGTTATACACAAGTTTCTCTTTGTACACAAAACATCTTTCTGCATATGCAACTTCTCATAAAGTAAAATCCCTTTATATACTTCAAACATTTTCTCAATGCATTTTTAATTTTTTTAAAATCAAAATGCACACATAGAAACATACATGCACAAGTAGCAATACTGATACTGGTATTCTGAGTACCTGACTGGAAGCATTAAGAGAGACTTCTGGGCATGCATTAGACATATTGGAACAGGCAGTTGGAGAATACAGTGTGAAACAATGCAGCACTTCTGATCTGCTGTTTCAAGGGAGGACACCCTGCTTTGTGAAGGCATTTAAAGCAAGAATTCTCTATGGGAGTGCTCCTCCTTTGGAACAGCTTATCCCTTGAGACAAGAGTGGATCTTATGACCTTTCCCAAACTTCACAACCTTGGTTGTTCCAAAAGTTTTTATAAATAATTTTTCTCCTATTTCTGTATAGGAAAATCCAGTGCTGGAGCTGGGCAACAGATCATTCAGTGGTCAAGTCATGTATGGGCCTTTGACAAAATCAACAGGGATTATTTATGAAGGAGAATAGATAGCAGGTAACCTGTCAAGTTTCCATTTTCCATTTGGCAAGAATGTCATAAAAGCCAGGTGATTCAGAAGTGAATGCTCCTGCAGAATCCTAATTTAACTCACAATGTTATGGGGTTCAGGTTAATAGTTCTTCAGTACTATCATACAGGAATAAATTAGAAGAGGATAAAACTGCAAGAACCAATGTTGTAACTAGGTGAGTCATGTGGATATATTAATCTAAAACTAATCTAACTGAATTCTGGAGGATAAAACACAGTATGTTCTATGAAATAATTTATTTTCCTGTTCTGTGAAATTCTAATTCTTACCATAAGTCCCACACATGTGGGGGAAAAAATGTGTGAAAAAGAAGTTAGCTCCATCACAATAAACTTGCCTGCCCAAGTTCTATAGTAAGCCCAGGTTCAAATCTGCACTGGAACAACTGTGCAGATGGAGCTGATGTTTAATGCTTTATTTCCAAAAATGGAAATAAATGGAATAAATGGAAAATTCCTCACCATGATCAATGTAGCCAGGAAACATGCTTCAGCTGGTCCAATGGAAGCTTTCTACCTTTCTTTGACTGTTGAGGAGTTAAATGGGGAGGGTGATTTTGCCAAAAAAAAAGTGGTTGGAAGGAAGGGATACCTTCTGTATATGGCCCTGCTGAACTGGACTTTTATGCTAAAGAACAGAAAATAAAAAAGAAAGTTGCATGCTATTTAATTAATGCAATGTGCAGCTTGACTCTCATTTAATTAATTTACACTATTTGTATATGGCTGACTCCACATGGACTCTCAGTGGTTTACAAGAACACACACAGAATCTATTATCACTAAAAGCACAACACAGAAACCAACCTTGTCTGGGATACCAGTAAGCAACATTTACATTTAAATCATCAATACAATTCATAGAATTATTCATTATAAACTCTGAGAAGAGCTCCCTTTTCACTACCTTCCTAAACACTGTTAGGGAAAAGATTATCCATATCTCTGGAGATATCGGATTCCACAGGGTGGGGAGTGTCTAATGAGAAACACCATGCATTTGCCCATCCACTCAGTATCTTATGTATTTGGGGAGGGAACTTTAACATCCTAGCTCCAAACAAACACACAGATGGGGCAGTTCTACTTGAAGGACCCAGCCATAAAGTGCCCAAAACAGCACTTTGAGAGGTTCTTTAGTAGCCATGGAAATGCAAGACATGGATACTCCAAGGCTTTGCATAAACAAGAAGTGCCAGATACTATATATTTTTTCTTCCTAGCGTTTTTCCCGCAGGTTCAGGTTCTACTTTTTTTTTTTTCTTCAGATCAACCAAATATTGATCCATTGATTGCGACAGGAATTGACCAACTGGCTTGTCACCCAAACCTGATGTTGTGGGCTGAGAAAGAGTGACTGGCCCAAATTCACCCAATCGGCTTTCATGCCTAAGGCGGGACTAGAACTCATATTCTCCTGGTTTCTAGCCTAGGGTTATAACCGTTAGACCAAACTGATTCTCTTGCCAGATACTATAAATGCAATAAATAAATAATGTACATGGTGTGACACTGAACATAGTTGCCTGGATTAATCATAGTGGGACTGATTCATGTCGATGATTCATGCTGCTGTCCCAAGTGCAGCTTTTCGTTTTGAGTTGCAAGAAGAACTTCCAAAGAAGACATTGGTCTGGATGAAGTAATACTCTCTGCTGCGCAAAGTCAGGACATGAAAATAAAAAACTTATGGAATAACTTGTTTTGATGCTGGAGTGCTACCAATGAATCTATGAACTTTTTATAGGAGGTTATAATATTGTGGCTCATAAGACAGTAACTTTCATTTCTTTAGGAGTAATTAGTCTCCCTTTTCCTTTACCCAACATTCCAAGGGAAAAAAATCACACCAGCCAAATGTAAATGGGTCAACATAGAAATGTGAGGCAACTCACCATGATGGACCGTTCATAATGATCACTCTCTTTATCAACATCTATTGGATATCCATTTAAGAGCCAAATAAAAGTCAGGTCTAAAGAAGGATCATGGGATGCAAGACATTGCATTGTAGCATTCAGTCCAACAATGACATCAACGTTAGTTGGTGCTAATGTTATCCTTGTTGCAGCTGTGCAGTTAACAAAAAAAAGGGGGGGTTATATGTTAGCAAGACAGATGTGCAATAATTAAGCTTCTGATCTATTTGTCTTCATACATGAAAAACTTAAAACTTTACTATGGATGACTATGTATTTCAATAGTAAAAGAGATACAATTAAAAACATTTTTAACATTAGTGGTTCTTTTGTTGAGTCTTTTCTTACTATGCTAATTCTGACACCATTTTCATTTTCTGAACATAGGTAGAAATGGTTTTTACTTAGCCTTTCAGGGATTTTAATTAAATATAATTCTAGCCCAATCTTAGGGTCAAAAGTAAAAATTACTGTACGCAATCTGTAACCTGTCAAAAAGAATTCATAAGAGAGCTGTTTGGGGGCCCACCAAAATAATGTACCCTATTTCTATGCTACTGATGAGAGGATCATCCAGGGATGAGGTATCATGTGAATTTACCATGCCACACCAATCTCTTGGCAGGAATTGCATTAATGTCCCAGATCATAGCTGAGACTAGAATCAGCAACTACCAGCAAGAGATACTTAAAATTTGCTCCAGGCTAATTTTAGAAATTCCATCTTCATGGGACATTAATAAAGTGTGGGAGAAAATCTGTATTTGTGCCAACTGGAGTAAAATCTCTGCAACAAAAATTGTAAGGTGAATGATTCAAATCCTCCCAAACCAAATTTGGTGATCCAAATTCATATTAGTACCATGTAAATTTACTGCAGGGTAGATAAGAAAAGAACAGGTTACAGGTACCTGCAATGTAATTAATATAACAAGGAAGTTCAGAATTAAACACATTTATCTATACTTGAAATATTTTATTTATAAAATACTTGAAGTATTTTATTTATAGTATTTACCTATAAATAAAATACTCAATTAGCTACTTTCTTATAAGAGTACATGAGATTCCAGTCTTAATATAAATTATGTGCACAAAATATTTCCTATTCCTCAATAATATTTAAAGTCACTTGTATGAAATACTCCAACATATTATATGAATAATAGTACTATAAACAGTGACTTGTTAAGTGATTTGGTGCCAATGATTTTAACTTAATCATGTTTAAAATTATGTGAATTAGATTTAGTTAACTTTAAAATACTACCATATAAAGCTATGATACATGTTGTTTTACTCTGAGGAAATAACAATGTCCATGCTATTTGACTAGTGCAAATTGTACTTCAATACTAATAGTTTTTATTGTGTCTCTAAAATGTTCTTCCTCTCTGTTATACATACAAATAAATATATGTATACTTGATTTAACTTTTAATATATGAGTAACTGTACATATAATGAAGCAGTCTATAGGTCAAGAAAGCTTATGCTATAATAAATGCGTCAATTGTCATAAGACTTCACTGTTTTGGGACGCACTAGATTAATTCAGCAACTCTTCTGTAAAGTGGAAACTCAGTGAGCCGCATACAAAAAGATCAATAAACAGAATCAGAGACAAAGTATAAGAAATATAAATTATTTTGTTACATACAATGACTAAATTAACAGATATATTAATAGATGTGTAAAATTGGCCCAGATTTATTTAGAAAATTGAAAAGAATTTCAACACATGTAATCTGAAGTCTCCTCTACACTTAAGTTTGAGAATGTAGAGAAATTACCTGTGACTATAAGAGCAGAAGAACTATTAGCTTTTCCTTTGTTGTTTTCCACAAAACAGGTATAATTGCCTGCATCTGCTGCTGTAACATTAATAATTTCCAGGCTCCCATCATACCATATATGTATCCTGTTGGAAAAGAAATGATTAAGAAATTTGAGAATCAACAATAGAATAAGGCAAAAATGTGGATGGAAATGGAGGTCCGGAATTATATTTTCTTCCCTCTGCTGCCAGTTACACATATTCTCTTCCTACCTACAGTAATCACGGCTGTTTTGTTGACTTTGTGCATAACTCTGAGAAAGAAGGAGAGTTACCCAATTGCCTAGGCCCAACAAGCATGCTTTATCTTACAATATAATGCTGCAGCACAATCAGAGTCAAAAAGACGAGAGGAACATCTTTTTTATTTAGGCCACCAGATGAGTTTTTACATTCTAGCTTACTGCTGGAGAAAGAAGCATTTCCATCTTGCCTAGACTGTGCTGAGCTACTATCACTGGAAGAAATAAAAACACTCTCTAGGAAGCAGGATAACAAAGGGTTTGCTCTGATTAAATCCCAATACATAGACGGACAGAAAGAGAAAGTGTGTGTGGGGGGAAAAAAGTTGCAGATGCTTTAAAGGTTGTGTTACCCATAATGAGTAGCCTTCTTAAAGCAGCTGTGTGTTTTTTCAGGTTCATTGAAAAACCCTCTTGAATGACCAGCAGATAGCATTGGGTTCATTTTCACCAGGGAGACTTGGGCTGCAGCCCCATCCTGACACTCTGCCATTGCTGGGCAATGAGCAAAGTTCAAATGAATAAGTCAGCTGTGCTGATGGAACTGCAGAGTTCAAAGAGGTCAAAAGGGGTCCAAGCATGACTCTGCTTTCCTTTCATTTAACAATGTTTCTTCACACAACTAAACCATGATGGAGGCCAATATGACCAACTAGCCTAAACATTTATTCTGTTATATTAATGAAGTTTCCCATTTTTCTGGCACACTTATATTCAGGCCAAACCATGCAGAAAACAGGGTGTTCTTATTTGGTTAGTGAGCTTCGTTTGAAACAATGCTTTGTAAATTATGTAGCTGTACTCAGTAATAATGCTAACCTGGTTGAATTTCTAAGAATTTCTGTCCCTCTACTCCATGTAATTTTTGGCTTAGGAGCTGCTCTAGGCTTGCACTCAATTATAGCCTGCCCTCCTTTAGCAGCTAAAACCTCTTTTTTCATTGGGTAGAATTCAAAGGTTGGAGATAAAACTGTGAAGAAAAACATAAACATTAGTAGACATGTATACATTAATATATCACACAACAGTGCAATCCTATGTCTGCTGAAGTAAATCCTGCTGACAATAGTGTGCAATAGACAATTATACAGAAAGCCTAGAGAGATTCTGCAGAATGAAACAAAGTGGATCCCTAATGTTGAGTTTGTGAGACATTATGGCTGCATGTAGCAAAAACAGAGGAGATTATGTAAATGATGGTTTCATGCAGTATCTCTATTTGAGAAATCATGTTTAACCAAGTCTGGACAGTAAGAAATAAATAGAATGTCCTTGTTCTACATATTGAAGGACTGAAAAGAAACAAAAGTAGATAAAAGTTTAGTATAGCAGACTAAAATCAATATCAGCACTTAAAATACTATTGGTAGGCAGAACTTTTTCATCCTTATTGTAACTCACCAGAATCAAAAGAGATGAAAAAGTATCTATCTATCTATCTATCTATCTATCTATCTATCTATCTATCTATCTATCTATCTGTCTGTCTGTCTGTCTGTCTATCAAACTCCAGTTGGTTAGTTTATCAATACATGACCACTATATTTTCTACTTGTTTCATTCTAATCCTTCAAATATTTCCAAAGAACATGTTAGACAAGACAATAAAAATTTAAAATTCTATAGATTAATTCAAATTATGCAAATGGACTTGCACTGTATGATAAGCTTTTACTAGACTTTCTTCCACATTCCACAAACTCCTAAGTGTGTAATAGAGTTCTTCAGATCAAACATGGAGTTTGTATAAGGGTAATTAGGAAGCAATTCCTTTTCAACGGAGCAATCCAAGAAAGTGTCACACATTTATATCTAGCTGTAAAGCTGTCCTTTGTGGGGGGGGGGACGTGTTTAATTGACACAATGCATATCAGTTTATATTAAAAGTTAAAAATAAAATGAATAAAAATGAATAAAATACTGGCAAAAAAGTATAGGAGTAAAATTTGGGTTAATTGATTGACTACAATCCTCTCCAATAAGTTCCCCAAACTAAGAACCAAAGGAATGTATAAAATAAATTGTCAGTGTGGGGATAGTTACATTGGAGAAACTGGCTGTTCCATTGGACATATAATTAAAGATGGAACAGTACTTTGCCCAGAACCAACAGGTACGATCAGATGAACTTCCATGGGAAATGTGTTCACAAACAAAACATTCCACTCATCTGTAATCACCCGTTTGGACTTTAGATAATAAGGATGCAATAAACAATTGTAGCTTAAAAATTCAGATCCTCCTAAACATATTTAAGGAAGGCTATTCTTAAGGCACCAATATTTACTTGTACCAATATTTAAAGTACTTTAAAATTCAAAACTAGCAGTTAGAACTGAACACAGATATTATCAGATGGTAGATGCTGCAGATGAAACTTAATAGGAATGTAACTAATTATTGCTTTTTTACCTAAAATGTTTTAAAATAATATAGAATAATATGCTTTTACTTACCAATAACTTTCAATTCAGCATTTGAATAAATCATTCCATGTATGTTTTCTGCTACACACTGATACATTCCTGAATCTTCAAGCTTCAGGCTAGAAAATCTCAGTTCTCCTTTCCAATACTACAAGTGAAACACATAGCAAAAAATCATAATGATGTATTTCAGAATAATGATGATTGCATGGCATGCTGTTTGAGAATAAGGTGATTTATTTTGCAACACATTTCTTCCTCTCCCTACACCCTACCCCACCTAGATTTTTTAAGCAAACTTAAAATAGATTTCTTTACTATGGCTTCATTTGGATGACAGCTTTAATAATGTTACAGTGATCATATATCATGTTTCTCTTGTTTTTAAAATTGTAAGAATTAATGGACAATTCAATGTCTACTTAGAGTTCTTTCTTGGCCAAATTATAAGATACATTAATGGCCTGCAATTTCCCTTCTTTTTCTCCACATTATTTACCATCAGAATGAGCACAGTAGCCCAATCAAGATGGAGAAATTTTGCACATGGGAAAGAGCCTTATTCCCTCCCTTCCTAATCACATAATTTACAAAATAAGGTTATAATTTTTTAAACAAAAGCAAGTATGCTTATGTTTTAAATTATTTTTTAAAGCTTCTGCTTGGAATGAATGGAATTTGGCAAAACAAGACAAATATACCATGGTCTCCATCTTAACAACTATGTATTCTAACGAAAACAAACATGGTTGTAGTTTGGCCACAGAAAGCCATAATAAAGGATTTTAAAAACTCTTACAACCTTTTCACAGAAAAATAAGATGGTTTCAAGAATAAAGTAAATACAAATACATGTTTCTAAAACAACATTTATGCTGCAAAACTTCATTTTTGGAAACCTATTTCACTTTGGCATTATTTAACAAAGAGCTGTCTTTCTAGCCATTAAAAATAGTATTTATGTGACTCAGAAATAAATTAAGCCTACCGGTAATCCATTTCTCAGCCATCGGATTGTTGGAAGAGGCTTGCCTGCAGCTATACATGGCCAATGGAATTCACTGCCAATATCTCTCTCTGTATCATTAATATGTTCCACCCATTCTGGATATGCTGAAAGGCAAAGGAAACACCTTTTTTTGTATTGTATGCATGCTTAAACCAGTTTTTTCTAGCCCTGATAGCAAGCTTAATTCCTACTTATTATATAAACTCTAATTAATAAATAACTCCACATCAAAAACCAACGTTCCCAGCGTTTTGCTGTTACTGTGACAATATTTCATTTAAAAGCAAATGTTTTTCTTTTGAAGCACATCAAAGAATGAATAGAGAATATATGAGTTTAAGTCTTGTTGATCCTCATTCACACAATGATAATTATGATTTCCCATTTTATCTGAACCAGGTCTGGTGACTGTAAGTTAATAAATGAGATCTAATGCCATGTTTAACAACATGTTCTTCCTTCCTTCCATTTCTATACCATCAGATCTGCCAAGGACTCCAGGCAGTTAACAAATGAAAATTAAAATACTCATAATACAAATACATTTAAAACAGCTACAGTAAATAAGCCAGTTAAAATAATGAAATTTAAACACAGTTCCATAATGGACAGAACATTAACAATCAGTCCAGCAAGAACCACGGCAATAGAAATAATAATGGTGGCATAAAAGTAATCACCAAATGCTCTCCAGAAGAATTCCATCTTTGTTATATCCTAGAAAAGACCTTAAAGAAAAGCTAATCTTAGATTTAATGGAGGCTATTCCATAAAATTGGAATCTTAAAAAAGAAGCAGTGTCTTCTAGTTTGTCCTTCACATCATGAAATGTGTGTCCAGGGCTACGATATATGTCGATTCATGTTGGAGAAGACAATCTTGCAAGTATCTAGGTGCCAAACCATTACTTTCCAAGCAGATGTTATTATACTGACATAAAGAATCTTTTCCTTCTGAGTTAAGGAAGACTCAGTTACTTCTGAGTCTAGTAAACTAATGAAAATGTAACTATTGTGTTCCAGCACAGCCAATATCTAATTAAAATTTGATAGCATAGCAGGAGTTAGTATCACACTGTTAACTGACACACATCTTTTTAAGCCAGAATCTATAGAACTTTTTATCCCAATTGGGCATACTTGTTGAATTAGATTTTTGTGAATGCTGCCTCAGGCTGACATAACCTCAGTTTCTACATTACAGGAGATATGCTGTAATATGCTGATTGGTGCATAATTATTTTTGATTTTCTCTTCTTTGTATTTCATAGTGCACTTTTGTCCTCAGTATTTAAAAAATGCATTAATATTCTACGGTAAAGTATATCGAGTATTTTGAGACACTATATTTTGGGAAAAATGTGTTCAAAATGCGTATATTTATATAGTTTATGTGGATTTTTTAAAAAGTGAAGATTAATATAGAAATAGGAAGAAATAGTTTTTAATAAATGAATATACAAGAAACAGAAAAAGCATTGGACAGTGACAGAATAAAGAAAGGACTAGAATTAAATCCCTAAGTTCTCTTCTAACATAAAAAATTCATTTTCTATACTTTTAGCTACTTGCCATTAGAAGTAAATTCTAATGCTTACGTCACATGCTACTTCATTAAAAATTGGGGTAATATGTTTGCTGGTTAAGTCTGTTGTTCATCCTACCTTCAGGTCTGTTAATTGTGCTGTGTGTGGTTCTGAATTGTGACAAGATATAATCACAATACAAAATGTTGCATTAACATATGAAATTTTGAAAAACCAATCCTCTAAAATGATATGGGATGCCATATGTATAAACTTATATTTCACTATAACAATGAAATGTATGAAAAAGTTCCACCTACCTTGAACATAAACTTTTGCTGAATGTTTATCTTTTCCTCTGTAATTTTCAGCTTCACATTCATATATTCCTTCATCTTCAAACTGAATATTGAAGATCTTTAGGACAGCACCAGACATGCTTATCTCTCCACTGTTTGGCATGGGTTCAAGATATTTACTCCATCTAATCTCAGGAACAGGACTTAAAGAAAAGAGGACACATCTTAATACAGCTTTGATCAGTTGTTGGATCTTCCATTTATTAAGTCACTTTAGCTTCTACATTCCTCTTCATGTTTCACTATTGCGAGAAAGAGTTTCTTAAACTGAAATTTCACTTAACTGTTGTTTTGCTGCCCCTGAAATGACCCTGCCCCCCTCACTCTGATTCCTTCACCTGTCTAAGACAGAATGAGTAGATTCTGCAACACCTTTACATACTTCTAGTGCCAATAAGATATTAAACCAAAAGTTCCTTTTGTCAAGGAAACAGATTGTAGAAAGTTATTTGGTGATATCCTTCCACATAATGAGAACCCGGATCACAGAAAAAGTTGAATTCACAATAACTTGAAAGTTTGATATCTGTGCCTGCATGTGTTATGGGGAAAGGGAAAGAAGTACCACAAGGCAGTGACAGGCCAAATCTGTTCTGGGCTAGAGATGGGCCAAATCCAGGCCTAGAGAGTGTTTGGCTAGTTTCACTAAGGGCAATTTCATCGTTCAATTTCAATTTCATTTTTGTAGCCTGTAATGTTTAGCCATGCCACATTGGGGGCCATATGTAGGAAGGTGAAGCATGTTAAGTATATATATAAAGTGGACTTAAGTGCAGAGAATGAGTAATAGGGGAGCACTGAGACCTCTTCAAAACCCATGTTTTGGGATTACTTCTGACAGCAGAATAAAGCTACCCATTTCTGGTCCAAAATAGGCCACATTTTGCTGACATGGATTTAAGCATACTTACTTTCCAAGTGCAAAGCATTCTAGAGTCACATTTTGTCCTAAAAGTGCATATGTATCTTTGAACTTCACTCTGATATCTGGCACATAGCCTTTTGACCCTAATAAGAAGAAATAATAAAATAAATAGTTTTCTACAAAATGGGTATTTAGCTCTTATATCAATTGAGAAGATAATCTCCTTCAAAAAAAAAAAACTTGGAGAGAGAGGGAGCACAGGAGGCATTTCTAAAATAAAACAATTGTAGGAAGCAGGAAGAAAGGATCATGCATACTTATTCTAGTATCAATTAAAAACCAGATCTGGCCCACAAAAGTCTGGACAACACTGGAGGTTTACAGAAATTCTAACTGCATTTTTGCTGCCCGATCTGACAGCCTTTTGTAAATTTACTTAATGTGCAAATTGAAACATTTAACCAGAGCAGAATATGAAAATCTTGAAAATAGGCCAAATCCCACTATTTCATTTAATATCTACTTATCTATTTCTTACCAATTAACCAAAAAAGTCTTGAGAAAGTCAGAAATGTAAAACACTCATATTTGACTTCCAGGCATGAAAAAAAGTAATCTCTGTTTGGTATCCTTTCACACAGTTCTATATTTATATCTTCCAGGATTTAAACCAGTGTTTCTCAACCTTGGCAACTTTAAGATGAGTGGAGTTGAACTCCCAGAATT
Source organism: Python bivittatus (assembly GCF_059951505.1). Taxonomy (NCBI): domain Eukaryota; kingdom Metazoa; phylum Chordata; class Lepidosauria; order Squamata; family Pythonidae; genus Python; species Python bivittatus. Next base: position 14,606,256 of record NW_028277058.1, on the reverse strand, counting down.
CCCCAACCAGCATGGCTGGCTGGGGAATTCTGGGAGTTGAAGTCCACTCATCTTAAAGTTGCCAAGGTTGAGAAACACTGGTTTAAACCATACCTTTCTGAGACACATATTATTCAGCCTAGCAAATAAGTCTTAAATCTGAAGACAAGCCACAGCCAGACTTGGCTCCTTAATTGTTACACAACTGTTTGTTCACACACACACACAAAGTTTTGGATAATAAAAACAAAACAGTTGTATTCATGAGGCCATGTGTAAACTCAGAAATAGAAAACAGGCTGAAAAGAGAATCTAAACCAAACATTTGTTTCATACTGTTTTATTGCACTAGCTAAAAAGTACAAAAGAAAGGCAGGCATTATCTAAGAAGAACAGTTGACATACATAAGACTTTGGATAAATACTTACGATCTGCTTGAGGAATAAGTGGAATGAAACTGCTGAATACGCTCTTAGTAATTGAATTACTTGTCACACAGCATGAGTAGTTGCCTTTATCAGTAGGTTCAACTTTGGCAATGTAAAGGTTGCCATTTGTTTGGGACACATACCGACGTTTATCCAAAGTAATGAATTCTGGGAAGTCATTCAGAAACCAGCGATAACTTAGATCATCTGGAGGTAGAAAAATGTAATTAAAATTAGTAATAGAGTGGAAGCTACTGTTTAAAGGACAAGTGGCAACACCTAGTTAACCTTGTTCACTCTTGGAAGCTAAGCGGGATAAGCACTGCTTAGTGCATGGATTAGGGATCACCAGCGAATATCAGTGCTCATGGCTATATTGGGAACTAAAGCAAAGCTCCTGGAGAAGGAAATGACAAACCACCTTGGTAACATTGCCAAGAAAACTAAGTGGACATAGTTATGAGATTACCAGATGGCAGGTGCAACTTGAGGAGACTTTACTTTTTAATAAACTATAGTATAGAAAGAGCATTTGAAGATATACCTGGCAAAACCATACAAGGCAAACCATGGGGATCCGTAAGATTTCAGAAGGCTACTGCTTATGTGCCTTTTCCAATTTCTCTGCCCACTGTTAAACAGTTTATTGAAGAGGTGGGTGGGATTAACAACAATATTTGTAAACAGAAAAACAATTTAACCTTCTAGCAAGTGTCTGTCAGAGAACTAGCTGAGGTTGTTTTCACACATTTGACTCCAATTCTGCATGCAAATAAGAAGAGTTTAGAATTCTTAGTTAACTGAAACATGTATATCAAAAAATAATTTCTAACTATAATTCAGTGAAAGCTAAGCACTTAACATAGAAAAACCTTCAAGAGTGAAAATTTATCTTTCCTGCTGCAGTACATAACATTTATCATGATATAAGAGTAACAATACACCTTTCAACATTGACCTTGATCTGTCTTCAGTATATGTCAGAATATGTATAGCAGGTCGTTTTCAAACATTCATCTTTTAAGAAAGCGCCAGGGTTATCATGTCTCATATTGCTCCTAATAAGGTATAGTAGAAATAATGGATTTGCTGAGAAGGTTAAAGCAAAATTAAGACCTGCCTCAACACTTTGAATTGGTGCAGCTGAATTTTTGACAGGAAATTGATTTCCACTGATTGACAAATCTAGCTGCCCTGCTAAAAGAGACAATTTTGAAAAACACTGGCATATAACCTGTATTTACACATACTGTAGGCTTTAAGCTAGGTAACAGTACAGATACATTAAATTTATGCCTGAAAAAAACTGATTTCCATTTGTAAAATATATATAGTGGTTCCCTGAAAGTTTTTAATAGTTTTCAACTTTTAACAGTCAAAGCTTTTAACAGCAAACAGATCTGTGAGGGAACGAAGTTGGAGTTGCTGCCTGGGCTTTGGAAAGGTAAGCTGCAGCTGGGCAGAAACACTTCTCACCCCATTTCCCTTGTTTCCCTGACTACTCACAAGTATCCAAACCAGCTTGCCAGCTGCCTGTGATAATGAGCCACACTCTGGCATTTTCAAGGACATCCTGCCATCCACAAGCAGGCTTAACCTCATCCAGGGTCCTAGCTTAGAAGACAGTGGAGGAGCAGGTGTGTATGGAGTTTGAAGCTTTGCTGAGAAAGATGGGGAAGTGGAGGTGATGTCTATTACTACAGCTATTGCAAGCAGTCAAGAGGACTCAATTGCCAAGTCCACAGGTTGCAGTGAGCAGCTTATCTTGGTGGGAGTCCTGCCTGGAGTTTTGCTGGGAGCTCAGTAGCAACCAAAAGAGGAACAAGCATGCTGAAGCAGCACCTTATCTCAGCTACTGCAAGAATATATGGAAGAAGGCTTAAATGTTGTATGCCACTCTACAGACTTTACAAATGTTATATATTTTTACAGACTTTATGCATTTTATAGACATTTGCTTGAACTAAGTATTAAAGGACTGGGTGTTAAAGACATGTTTATGTGACAACATCACCTTGCAAATCCTAGATGGGTAGAGAGCAATAGTCTGGTGTTGGGGAAGGTATGTTCTGCAATAAAGCATTTTGTACAGATTTGCTACACTGTGGTATGTCAAGTCCCTGGAAAGCAAAGAAGCCTTACAAGATCCAATTACTTTATAATCTGAAGGAAAGCAACCACTTTCTAAGGAATTTTATTTTAAGATGTCAGGCAGGAACAATTCCTTTCTTATAGGGCTCAAGGGGCTTGGGTCACAGTCAGAATGAATACTGTTCCAATTGTATTAATTTCTACCTCATTGTTCCAATGGAAACTGAAATATATAAATTTACTGTAAACTGCCCAGAGTTGCTCTGCAGTGAGATGGGCAGTGACAAATTTGAAAAATAAATACATTTAATTACCTGGATAATGAGATGGAGGATCACAGAGAAGAACAGCACCTACACCTTCTCGTACTTTTACTGCATGTCTTTCTTCAGGAGGAAAAGGATATAAATCTATGCAAGATAATATGCATGTTATATAGTCATTTATAACACCAAGCTCATGCAGTACAAATAAAAAAGCATACTATATTAAATAGAAATGGGTTCTACGCCAAAAATTGTATTGCATTTGAATAATAGCCAAATTCCTCAATAAAAGAAGTAGGGTTCTATTTATTCTTTTTCTTTTTTCTTTCTTTTACTATGGTAAATGGCAAGTTTGAGAGACCTGGTTGACACCACGCCTGCATAGAAGAAGGAACACATTATTAAAGCCTCTTTCTTTTTAGATGCCAAGAAGAACATTTCTCACATTAGCTGTTAACTGATTTATCTTATTCCTATAACAAAAGTAACATATTTGTTTTCTCTCGCTATCTATAGGTGTCCTAACAGAAGTTGGTGCCTTTATATTCTAGAACAGTGTTTCTCAACCTTGGCAGCTTGAAGATGTTTGGCCTTCAACTCCCAGAAGTCCTCAGCCAGCAAGGCTGGCTGGGGACTTCTGGGAGTTGAAGGCCACACATCTTCAAGCTGCCAAGGTTGAGAAACACTGTTCTAGGGAGTACTTGTGACCTCCTGTTTATTTCTTGAGGTCAAGATGAAGAGTGCTTGCTAATAATGGAAACATAAGCATTTCACAAACATGGGATTACTGTCTCAATGATATATAGGGCTGTAAAAACATTCCAGGTATCTATTTAGGGAATTGTTTTATAGGGATCAGCACTTCTGTTACTGAGTAGATGAACAGCCAATTTCAAGGTACAATATTGGAACATAAATAAAACTGCAAGGCTGTTGCAGTAGCCTAGTATTGACTTGTGTATGGGCTGCAAAGCAAAGCAAAGCAAATCATTCACAACACTAGAAATTCATTGTAATCTTAAATTCAAGATTCACTAAAAGGTGGGCAGGAAATGAGATTAAGATTAAGATGAATCTAAGATTCCAGCAAAACTTTATTGGCTGACCTGGAAAGGAACAGCTCACGAAGGCCCAGAAATTAAAGAATGGATGAAGATGATCTGTGAAATTATACTAAACATCAAACTAATTTAACATATGTCTATCAATTTTTTCAGATTTTATTCTATTCAACCACCACTGCTAGACTTTAAAGTTTGATAAGGTATAATTTAGAAGCTAAGCAAGTTGTGCTTGCTTAATACTTGGATGGGAGACCATTGGGGCTACAGCCTAAATAGGAAAGCAATAAAATATCCTTCCCAGAAAATTGCACGGCTGTATCCATGCAGTCATGAGGAGTCAAGCCTGCCTCGAAAGTGTCTTTAACTTTATTGATAACAATGATGTCAATCGTTGAAAGCTCTCATCTTTTTATCCCTATTCACTGAACTAAACAAACAAATCTAAAAGAAAATGCTGCATATTCATTTGAATTTCTCACTCTAATCAACAGTAAATATAAAAATGTTAGTGATAATGTTGGGAGAAGATGCCTCTTTCATACCTGCTCAGATCAGCATGGATCTTGGACAATAAGTCAAACTAAACCAAGTCAGTAATATTCCAGCCTACTGGAAACCATTTCAAAGCGTTCATGTGTTAAATAGGTAAAGACTACTTACATCCAAAGTTTAAAGTTGCTTCCCGGCTCCTTATAGTTCCATGTATATTGTATGCTATGCAAACATATGTTCCTTCATCCCTTGACTTCTCAGGATTATTGATTTCCAGGTTACCTCCTACCATACTATAGTGTTCTTTTGTCAGTTTAATATCAACATCCCAGTTGTTACGTTGCCACCTATTCAAAGGAAAATATTTGCTTCTTTAAAATGTTAAAACCTTCTTTCGGCACCTCAGTTGTCCTAATACACATTGCCTCCAAAAACATGGCATCTTATCCTCACAGAATGAGATTTTTGCAATAAGAGCACCTGTCTCATTAAATGGTACAAAACGTCAATCTGGAAATTCAGTTTGAATTTGAATGATTTTCTAAGTCGGATTGAACTGAATGCACATTTGATAATTTGGAAACTTTTTTCCCCTGAATCAAACTGGGTTTCCAAATGAACCTAATTTTATTATTTGAAGCATCAAACTGGTTTTCCAAATTGAATGAGATACCTGAACTGAATTGATCTGAATTGACAATACAAATCAGATCTTATTGCATACCATTACTTCCTAGGTGTTAATAACAGATTCCCCAAAATATATTGTCCATTGTGTTAGTGTCAGAATGACAGTGATACCTAAATAATATGGTTATAGAACTGAAAAATTCTATAACCATTATTATTTCTCAATTATTTGAATGTTTCTCACAGATATGAACTGGGCTTTTATTATTCTCTAGGCTACAGACAATTCATGCAATCATACAGCAGTCTTAGTTAGCCTACACAGAGTTACAATGAACAGCCATATAATGGGCTTGATGGATGGTGTATTTAATTTGGTTTTCAGTTTGATCCTACTGAAACTGAATTAAGAATGAAGTTTTTAGATATTAGCCACCAGGGGGAGCATCTAATCTTCCTCATATATAGTCTCCTCCATAGAACAGATGGATTCAATTTTCAGAATGCTCTGTGAATGCTGAAAAATAAATGCTTTCCCCCCAAAATTAATTGTTTTATTGCATTATAAGATGCGAATAAAGTGAATAAAGCATTATAGAATACAGATAATAGCAGAATACAGTAGCATTTATACAACAGAAATTAGAAATTGTTAACACTATGATGTAAGTTAAGGTAAGTTAAACCTTTAAAAGTGAGGAAAAAAACTATATCAATATTAAATGTAATATCTAAAATGTTAATGAACATAAGCTTACTTGAATTGTATAATTAATGCTAAGTATGACATTGACAAAAAGCTGCAAAATACAATGAATTATTTTATAATATAAAAAAGATTTCAATCTTTGAGCTTAATACTTAATACTAAGGTCTTCACTGTATTGTTATTTATAAATGTTAAAAAAAGAGAAAAATAACAGTTGTACCAGGTTTTTGTATAAGTTGTGGTAAGAGAGGAGAATGTAGAAGGGTGGCTGAGTCCAGCCCTGCTCATCAACTACCATTCGCTTGCCATTCATTTCTACAGTACTCTTTTATTCGCTAAATATAATATACAGGTGTCCTCACTTAACGATGGTAATTGGGATCAGAATTTCCATTGCTAAGCGAAGTGGTTGTAAAGCATGACGTCATCTGATCATGCTGCTTAGTGACAGCAGTTCCAGCAGTCCCCAGTTACCATTGTTAAGTGAGGACTGAGCAGGTTATTAAGTGAAGATCTTACATGATTGTCACTTCCGACTTCCTGCCAACTTCCCCATTGACTTTGCTTGGGGAAGCTGGCAGGTAAGGTCACAAATCGTGATCACGTGACCACAGGGGCACTGCGATGGCCAGAACTTTGAGGACCAGTTGTTACTACCATTCATTCAGTGCCGTTGCAAGTTCAAATGGTCACTGAATGAGTGGTCATTAAATGAGGACCACCTATAATAAATATAATGCTACTAGATTGATGAATAGTCTACCCCCCATATAGCCCTAGTCAAATATAATACTTTACTGCATTTTAATCAACATTCAAAGTTGTTATTTATCTCTTGGAAGAATATATGTTCTCATTTAATTTGTATAGCCACCTAGCATTAAAGATAAAATAATAAATACAAAGCAATATAGGTTTGCTAAAGCTATTGAATTTGTTCTCGGTTTTTCATTTTACTATCATTTGACATCAATTTACATGCATTTTTGTATATATTTCCCCTAAAACTGTCTCTTTCCCCCGATTCTTTCCTTAAGTTGTGCAGTATTGGAAGGAAAATTCAGATAGGTTTGTACATATGTTGTTCTAGAATACATTTTGTGCAAATATTTCATGTTGTGTGCATTTCTGTTGAAAAACATGCAAATTCAGAGAAGTGGAGATTTCAGTGCATTCAGTTTGCCCACAGGTTTAGAATGTGTAAATTTGGTACATAATTTGTAGTGTAATATTTTTTTTTCTCCTTATTTTTGTACAACTTCATGATTCTGCATAGGAATTGGTAGAAAGATATTTAAAAAATAATAAAAAATAAATAAAACTGAGTCCAGGCTTAGTACTTTAAGCGTATTTTGAACTTTTTGATAGTGCTGTACTACTCAGGAAGCAATGATGTAGATGGCTGTAAATTAAAATGTCCTTTCTCAAAAAGTAATAAAACTTCAGAGATAAATCACTAACCTTCATGTAGTTGCTACCAAACTGACCTTTCCAAATTTGCTAGGGTTATCCACCACAGTTGCATTTTCAGACCAAATCTCAGCTCTAAATGGCATTAGTATAATTACTATTATTAGGATAATGTTAAAAAAGCAACCCAAATTACTTGTAAGTAGGTGTAGGGATTCCTCTGGCTCTGCAATTCATTGACACTTTTGCATCTGGAGACTCTTCAGGGTATACTGTATCAATGGGCTGCTCTTCAAAAATTGGTCCGTAACCTTTTAGTTCATCTGCAAACAGATGGCAAGGTAATTGAATAAAGTCACCCAATTAGTACATATCGAATGTAGAAAGTTTAAATATCTCTACATTCTTTTAGTGCATCAACACAGGGAACACAGGCACAACCACAGGCTACAGCTTCCAATTCACGATTGTATCTTGCCAGTGTAGTACCCATTAGAAAATACTGTGAAGCACTTTCAGTTCCTTTTAAGCCCCTTAGCTTTCCATTAACCTGTCAACCATCCTGCCAACTATAGCTAAAGCTTATGGAGACATTGGTGACTTGTGCATATCTATGAAAGGAATATAGACAGATGGTTAAAACCTCCTGTATTATCCATATTGCTGCCCTAATGTCCACTGGCTTGGGTCATATAACACAGCTGAGGTTGATAGGTCAATTTCATTAGCAGTATACTTCGTCTTCACACTCTGCAAATCAACAGCTACAGTGGGGCAAAAAAGTATTTAGTCAGCCACCAATTGTGCAAGTTCTCCCACTTAAAAAGATGAGAGAGGCCTGTAATTTTCATCATAAGTATACCTCAACTATGAGAGGCAAAATGGGGGAAAAAATCCAGAAAATCACATTGTCTGACTTTTAAAGAATTTATTTGCAAATCATGGTGGAAAATAAGTATTTGGTCACCTACAAACAAGCAAGATGTCTGGCTCTCACAGACCTGTAACTACTTCTTTAAGAGGCTCCTCTGTCCTCCACTCGTTACCTGTAGTAATGGCACCTGTTTGACCTTGTTATCAGTATAAAAGACACCTGTCCACAACCTCAAACAGTCACACTCCAAACTCCACTATGCCCAAGACCAAAGAGCTGTTGAAGGACACCAGAAACAAAATTGTAGATGTGCACCAGGCTGGGAAGACTGAATCTGCAATAGGCAAGCAGCTTGGTGTGAAGACATCAACTGTGGGAGCAATAATTAGACAATGGAAGACATACAAGACCACTGATAATCTCCCTTGATCTGGGGCTCCATGCAAGATCTCACCCTGTGGGGTCAAAATGATCACAAGAACGGTGAGCAAAAATCCCAGAACCACACGGGGGGACCTAGTGAATGACCTGCAGAGAGCTGGGACCAAAGTAACAAAGGCTACCATCAGTAACACACTACGCTGCCAGGGACTCAAATCCTGCAGTGCCAGGCGTGTCCCCCTGCTTAAGCCAGTACATGTCTGGGCCTGTCTGAAGTTTGCTAGAGAGCATTTGGATGATCCAGAAGAGGATTGGGAGAATGTCATATGGTCAGATGAAACCAAAGTAGAACGTTTTGGTCTAAACTCAACTTGTCGTGTTTGGAGGAGAGAGAATGCTGAGTTGCATCCAAAGAACACCATACCTACTGTGAAGCATGGGGGTGGAAACATCATGCTTTGGGGCTGTTTTTCTGCAAAGGGACCAGGACGACTGATCCGTGTAAAGGAAAGAATGAATGGGGCCATGTATGGTGAGATTTTGAGTGAACACCTCCTTCCATCAGCAAGGGCATTGAAGATGAAACGTGGCTGGGTCTTTCAGCATGACAATGATCCCAAACACACCGCCCAGGCAGTGAAGGAGTGGCTTCGTAAGAAGCATTTCAAGGTCCTGGAGTGGCCTAGCCAGTCTCCGGATCTCAACCCCATGGAAAACCTTTGGAGGGAGTTGAAAGTCCGTGTTGCCCAGCGACAGCCCCAAAACATCACTGCTCTAGAGGAGATCTGCATGGAGGGATGGGCCAAAATACCAGCAACAGTGTGTGAAAACCTTGTGAAGACTTACAGAAAACGTTTGACCTCTGTCATTACCAACAAAGGATATATAACAAAGTATTGAGATGAACTTTTGATATTGACCAAATACTTATTTTCCACCATGATTTGCAAATAAATTCTTTAAAAATCAGACAATGTGATTTTCTGGATTTTTTCCCCCATTTTGTCTCTCATAGTTGAGGTATACCTATGATGAAAATTACAGGCCTCTCTCATCTTTTTAAGTAGGAGAACTTGCACAATTGGTGGCTGACTAAATATTTTTTTGCCCCACTGTATCTGATTTTTCTTCTGTCCTGCTTTTAAGGACAGCAGAATGTTCTTTAACTAATACATGAGCCTGTTTTCAAAAGTGCTCAGTTCTAGATGCAGGGAATAATAAAACAAAATAAAGCAAAGAAAAAAACATGTAAACTTATTCAATTCTACAAAATCATAGCTCGTAACTGGGAAGAATTTCTAGACGGTTTTTAAAAAAGTGAAACAAGGCAAATCTATACAGTATGATTTTGCTTAGATTTCCATTTTCCAACCTTGAGTGTGTAACCAATATTCTTGAATGTAATGATACCCACAGCACCTATTGCTGTATGCCGTATTCTGAATTAGTATCCTTAAACATTTTCAAAACAAGTTCCAAAGGACATGTAAGTAGACAATTCATTAATAGTTTTCAGTATCAAAAAAAGGCACCTATTGAAAGCACTTATTCTCTTTATTACTCTTTTCCATCTCATGCTATGTCTACAGTCCAAATGAAAGCTCAATGCAATATTTTTATAGCAGGCTATGAATATGCAAAGGATGCTATAAAAATAACATTATTTTTTTCCTTGGCCACCCTCTTCATTACAAAGATGTTGACAAGATCTGTGGGGACAATGGAGATACTATCTTACTTCGTTTGTGGCGGCCTCAGCTCCGTTGTTATATAATACTATAAAAGCCATATCAAGGAAACAATTGGTTAACTCTGGCATTCCACCTTTATACAACTACTACAACTTCTACAATATATTTGGCCTGAAAGTGGGATGATTTTACTTTTAAAGTAGCATAAGATGGAGTTGTTGTTTTTTTTAAGTCCTTTTCCTTGTAAACACTTCACAATTGTCGGTATCATGTATAACAGTGTTTTTCAAACTTGGAAACTTTTTAAGGTGTGTGGACTTCCACTCCCAGAATTCCCCAGCCAGCATGGCAGTGGAAGTCCACAAATCTGAAAGTTGCCAAGTTTGAAAAACACTGATGTATAGTAACCAAAAAATGAAAGTAATAAGTAAATCACTTGCATCTGTGAAGAAACTCAGACACTACTATTTTATTTGGCTTTAACTATATGATTGCATTACTTTTTGGATTATCTTGTCTCTAAATATAGGACCAGGAACATAATAAAGTAGATGTAATCTTTATTAAAAGTGATTTAATCTTTTTTTCTTGTAATCCCCTGTTAAATTATATAATACAATTGACACAACTATATAATATTTAGCATTTAACCAAAATACTGGAAAAACATTTTTTAAGCCTCTGAAGATTCTGAAAAGTAATTAGCACAGGCTGTCACAAGTTACATTTTATTTGACCTTTCTTCCAGATAGTATGGAAAATAATTTCACTCTGGAGAGAGACAGCAGAGTCTCAACCATCTAAATAATTTCCATCTGAATCATTTTATCAACCAGAAAATTAGTATACGCATGTATCTAATTTATTTCTGAAAATCAATTATATCCACAAATAAAACATCTTCAAGGAAATAATGAACTGTGCATCTATGGCTGTTGAAATTTTCTTTGTTAATGAAAGAAAAAATGTTACAGTCAACCCATAAATTGCACATTATGTGGTTTGCAACCTTTGTTTTTATAAATACTAATATAGTAGACAATGAGATTGCTTCAAAAGCTCTGATCTCGACTGAGACCATTGCACATAGATTGTAAGGATTAAACTGCTTCCCAATCACATTAAATGAAATCTCCCTAGCATTTTGTAAATTAAAAAGAAAAATGGCATCCATTAATAACAATATAGATTGTTTTTATTTATTTCCAGTTTAGAAGAGGAAATTCAAAACTTAGGTGGCTGGATGGGAAAAATTTAATAAACATTCTGACTCCTGAGTGTCTTATACATCAAGCAAATAGATAAAATGAAGCATACTTGTATGATACATAATTTCATTTTTAAAACACTTATAAGAGATTTGTCTTGTGCAGGACACATTTTTTATTACAATATCACTCTCTGCCAGTAGTGGATTCAGGTCTGAACCATTAAAATCTGTCCTGTTACGAAATGAAAGAAAATTCTCCTACAATCGAAGAAAGATGTGTGCATGAAACAATATGTTCTAAATTGGCCAGACTGGTTTGGTGAGAGTTCTGAGATTTACGTCCCAGCATCTAGAGCAGTGTTCCTCAACCTCAGCAACTTTAAGATGTGAGACTTCAATATCCACAATTCCCCAGCCAGCATGGGTGTTGAAGTCTACACAACTGAAAGTTGCTGTGGAAGGTTAGGGGGGTCAGCATTATATTTACTGTAAAACAGTGCTTATTGCAAATGATTTCTGTAAAATTATGGCACCTAAGCTAAAGCTTTCAGTGTTGAATTTGCTGTTGGTTTCTTCAGTGAAGATTTGTCTTTCTTAGGTTTCTGTCTACTTGCCAAAGCAGTATTAATGTTAAACATTTTTTGGTTTGTCTTGTTTTTGGCTAATTACCAGTATGTTTGCAAGCTAAGCGTTTCCTGGACTGTATCAGAGAAACTTTCAAGTGAGTCTCCCTACACCAGTGTTCTCCAAACTTGGCCACTTTAAGATGAGTGGACTTCAACTCCCAGAATTCCCCAGCCAGCCATTCATGCTGGCTGCGGAATTCTGGGAGTTGAAGTCCACTCATCTTAAAGTGGCCAAGTTTGGACAACATTACCCTATACTCTGGATACCACATGCAACTGATTAAGTAAATGTATGCATTTTAAATGAAGTAGCATTTCAATTAGAATACCTTAACTGATTAAAAGGTAATTAATTACCTTTTTGGTGCTTTTGTTTTCATCTGATCTTTATTTCCTTCAACCTATATTGTAGTCATATTACAGCAGTAATGAAAACAAAACGGCCAAAAATTTGAAGAGTTTCTTAGAAAGAAAGAATGACTATTATAAACTAATAGCCAAAAGAAATGTTCTTGGAAAGGTCAAACAAAGGATCTGCAGTGTTGGACTGTTTTATTTGTGTTCAATGTAACTTCTAGCACCCCCCAATAGTTATTCTTTAGCCATAAAGCACGTTTATTTTTCATTCCTGAGGATTTTGGGTGGATGGAAACTCATAGATTTCACACAGACCCATAGACACACGCACACATACACAACATTATTATTTGAGCAAGCCATCAAAATGCAGTTATTTTATTTCCCTATAGCCCTTTGAACAGTGTAACTCTCTTAGCTTAATATTCTTCTATTACAGTATGGATAGATACAGACAATACATGTTGAGGAGGAGGAGGAGGAGGAGGAGGAGGCAAAGTTTGCAAAATAATGCAGAAGAAGATGGTAAAATTCAGTAATACTTCTTTGTTGAACTTTTATTTTTTTCAATGAAAAGTAGCTGATGTAGCTTTATAATATCCCTATTTACATGTTTTGAACCAAATCCTCTTCCATGCTTAAAAATATTAATGTATATTATTACTGCAACAGAAGATGCAGTTGATAATTTGGTTGTACACACACACATACCCTTTGAGAGAGAGAGAGAGAGAGAGAGAATGCGCAACTGATAGATTCCCTATCTGTCATTCTCTGTATTAACTTAATCCTGCCTGCCTGGCTCTTTCATGTATTTTATTTCCAATTTAGTCATACCATTTAGCACAAAAAATTATTTACTAACAACAAAAATAAATTACTGTTTGAAAAATAACTAGGAAATAATCCAGCATCTTTGTCTCTAAGTCAGGGAACATAATACAGTAAACAGTGAAATAATTACATGAAGCAAACAATACAATTGCTAAATGTTACAAACTAAAAATACACACATTATTTCCTGTTTGCATGGTAACTGTGATCTAAATTTAGAATGGATTACAAGCTATATTTCAGTGTAATTTTAAAAACAAAACAATTTAGGTCCCCAAACTATACTAGATTTAATTTAAAAAATAAATTTCTAATTAATTAGAATTATAATTCATTGGAATTAAAGGGACATCCTATTAGTTCATCAACTTTTCAATAAGTGGCCAGATGTATGCCATTAGTTATTTAGACAATATTCTCATGTTCCAGAAGATTATAGTCACAAAAACATAACCAAAGAATTATTTAGTGTATATTAACTTTGTCAAGTGTCATCATATTTACTACTGAGGATAAAGATATAACCACATTAGGATAAAATGGGCATATAAGTCTCAGAATTTTTATGTTTAGAGGCAAAATATTTCATTTTTTAAGAAGCTGCAAATATTGCTGCAGGCCCTCTTCACCGAAAACTATATATATAAATATTAGCTCCCAGTTCCCAGTATGCATTCCCAAGCTTTTAAAGAACCCAACAATAATTAAATAATTAGAAATATCAATTCAAGTTGTTATTAAAGTTTTAATAATGTTTATTGAAGATATAATGGTAGTGACATTATTGTACTTAGTCAGTTTTCAAGAAATCACTCAATCCAGCACAACGAAAAAGCAATAGCAGCTGGGCTCCTCTCGTACCATGCAATAATGTCTTAATGTGAAAATGTACAAAACTGATTCTCACATTAATTGTTTCTAAAGGTTTTTCCTTGTGTGAAACCCAAAACTCATATACCCCTATTATCCTGGCTACATCCTGCAAAAGCTTATGTTTGCTAAGTAATATTTTCAGTATTTTCTTAATTATGGCTAAAATCCCACAATTGTCCCATGGTTCAATATCCCTCTTCCTCTGTTTCTGCAAATCTGCAGAAAACCAGTAAAAGTCAGGTTCCAACTGAAAGAACAGACTGGATTCTGTTTATAGAATCAGAACATAAAATGAGCCTTAACATTCTCTTCTAACACTGTTTTCATCCTAACCTTCCCTTAAATCCAAGAGATATTTTCTGAGTATTTTTCTTCTAGTTCATCTAGCTTTCTATCTTCTTAAATCATGTTCTTGATTAACAAGCCCTGCATTCAACAGATCATTCTGAAATCCCAGATTTGATTATAAAGTGTGAGAGCAAAGGCTTTTTAATCCTTATGTCTCACATTTAAAAATTACTCCACTCAGCTCATGTTGATACCTTACCAGCCTTTCTTTAAAACGGTGGCAAGTTTATTTATTTATTGCATTTATATGATGCCCATCTCCCCCAGCTGGGAGGGCAACTATTTAATTTAAAAAGCAGAGCATATATTTTTCACACAAAAGGCCTCTGGCTTAATTTACTGATTCCCCATATGCACTGGGAAAGATGATTTCCTGAAATGCTGAAGAGAACCTACCAACCAATATAGAGACTACTGAGGTAGGTGACCCAATAGTATGATAAAATATCAAATAAAGTCTCATATACTTCAACTTTTTCCTTTGTTTTTAGAATGGTTCGTTTTAGTTATCATTGTTTGAACTCTTTTTTTCAACTGCTGTTTGATAACTTATAAATTACTTTGAGAAACATTGGGGCTCACAAATAATAATATGTTCACAGTTTAAATGGACTCTCTGCTGCTTTAAATTGCAATCGTCTGCCCATTGAATATACCATTGCCTGTTAAATTGAAAACAAGACTAGCAATTTTTAAGTATTTTTTTAAGATATAAAATCATTCACTGAATTATGCAATCTCACCATGAGAACAGAAGAGCTCCACTCACCTCGCACATGAACTGTTACTCCATGTATCATATCACGAACTTTAAGAATTGGGATAGAAAAAGAAAACATTACTTTTCCAGTGTTTCCAGTGGTTTTTTTTCCATTCAAGAGCAGTTATTACTAAGTTAAAAATGCCAATAGCTGCTGTTGAAAGACATACCAAAGACTATGACTTTACAGAGGCAAAGAATCTGTATGATACTATTTTATTGCCAAGGATGCACCAAAAAGTACTTAGTGTGGGCTGTACCAGACATTTTAAACAAATATGGGGTTCAATGCAAAGGGAAAAGCAAAAAGCAAAACGTTATGCTTGCAAAAAGTACAGAACAAATAATATATTAGCCCTAGAATCCTGCATATTAAATGGTAACCTTAGTCAGAATATATGTTAGTGTATTTTCGCAAATTGCTTACTGACAAAGAAATTGAACTAAAATCTATTCTAGTACAGTATTTAACAGTAGTAGGGCAGTAGTAACATGATTAATGATACACACTTAAGCTTTGCCAGTTGGGCATATTTTAAATATTGCTTCCTGTGTAAAAGACATTTATGCAAATTATGAATAATTATATTTCATGTGTTTCTTTTTTAAACTTGGAAGACATAGACCATCCAAAGTTAAATGTTTCAGCTAAAAGATCTAAGATGTATTTAGTTCTTTTTAGGAATCAAAAATATTTAATATTGGCTGGATCACACCACCATGGAATACTAGTTCTTTCTCATTACACATAATCACACACATATACATGCACACCTTTCTGAAAGTGGAATTTAAATGCCAAAGCTTCTATGGACATTGGAGGGTAGAGACTTGGCTATAAATGATCACCTGCCTCAATAAAGTACAAATACGCCATAAGCAGGAATCCTACATGTATTTTAGTTAGGTTCTACAGGTATTTTATGTGCAATTTGAGGTTGTTAAAAAGAGTGATTTCAAGTTTAGGGCAAGAATACTACAAAATTCTAAAGGTGGAGTTTCACAAGATAAGTTTAGGCACAAGTTTCTTAGTAATAGTTGAATAATAATTGATTGGATTTACTCTAACCCATAAATAATGGCTTGCAAACTACAATGGCTATTTCATGAAATACACTAAGCCAAAATCAATAACCATAATATGGCTTAGCGTGGTGCATGATCAGCATTGTCATTTATCATACTTATATCATCACTACCAGCACACATTTGTCAGAGGAATGAACCTCGGATGCCTTGGAAATATATGCCTGCATCAATCTACAGAGAAGCAAAGCTACATTACTCACCATTACTTCCAACAGCAGTTGAGTATTTCAGACCTATTTTTAATAAAAGAAGAGTAAAAGATTTTTAAATAAATAGTTGCATTTTGTTTATAAAAATAAAAACAATCTCTTGACTATTTTAAAACTTTCTAGGAATAGTCTGGTAAGTGGAAAAAAAAGGAAAAAAGAAGAAGAGAAAGGGTTTCTCTAGGCCTTTTAAGTGATCTTCTTTTAAAACAAGTCAATCAAAAGGTTTTAATGGACAAAGCATTAATGGAAGTGATAACACTGCTGGTTAGAGTTTGAGACTGAATGATTCCTGAATTCCAACATGAGATGTGGTATCCAAATTTAAATTTTGTTCCTTTCAGCTACAAATTTTGCCTGAAATACATTGGGCATATTCAACTAAAGCAAAATAAACTTAACTAGTGGGGAAAAAGACATATAATAAAAGGATAAGATTACAAATAACTAATGTGTTGATTTCTAGCAGTTGAACTTGATTCTTACCCACATTCTAACTATTTATTTATTAAGACTTCAAGGCTGAATTCATATATTTCCTTCTCTAACTTTATTTGGATAATTCTGTAAAGTAGATTAAGCTGAGTGTTGCTGAATGTGGATTTAGCATGGACCCATTCATCTGTTAATATCCAAACCATTTTGATACAGGTAACAGCCTTTCAGTTTAATTCTTTGCATGTTTACTTGGAAGTAGATCACAAGAAGGATTCCAGCCTTAACTGTTACCAAGTTAAAATAACAGCTGATTACTATTGATAAAATGTAGAATATATCTTACCTGCCAGATAAAAAATTGAAAACATTGCAACAAAATGATTGGTTGAAGCCTGCAACTTCATCTTCACAGGAATGTTGATTCACAAGAATGTCTGAACTTCAAAGAATGGAATACTGCTGTATATAAAAACAAAAAGGGAGAAATAAATTATTTTATTTGTTTCTGAGCAATGTCCTTCTGTCACTAACTCAAAATCTGTGACATACCTGAGGAATGTCCATAAAAGTGGACAGACACCACATTGTTTATGAATTAAGATTTGAACATATATATTTATTAATTTTAGTACTATTCAAAACTTAATATAATTAGAAAATAGTCAATATTAACTGTCATGTTAATCTCTATTATTTCAGGCATCAATATAAATTTCAATTCAAGGCATTAAGAACGAATTCAACATTGCCCAACTGCCATGCTTTTGAGTTATTTTGATTTTCTAAACAAATAATTTGTTAGTAATTACTTTGTGATTTGAACTATGCTACCCTTTAGTACTGGATTATACATTCCCTATCTAATTAAAAGCATTTATGTGTTCAAATTCTTAAATTATTGCAAAATGATTCATCCACCTAACTGGAATATGCATAACACATAATTGTAGTGTAATTTATAAAGTTGTGTTTAAAAGAAAGTATATGAAGTTGAAATAAAGCAAAGCTATTTCTCAGGAATAGGAACCTTCCTTGTTTTTATCTAATCACTGTTGCATTTTTAAAGCTTGCCTCAATGCCTGTCTCATGGATTCTGTATTGGAAGCTGAAATTTATTAGGAATTCACATTTAATTTAAGTCTACCATACCCCACATCATAAATACTCCTTAATAACTGCAAAGGTGACAGATCAGGCAGGCAGATTGTTCCCTTATTTTTTACTATTTCAAAAGAGCAAAAGAGATGCATAGAGTATTTCTAGCCTGGTTCATTTAGTACAAAGGAAAGTAGTGAAGATGCTCGATACATTTTTATCACAAATGTCTTCTGAGCTTCCTGCTTGTTTCTGTCTCTAAAACTGAAAGCTGTAAGTAGAGGAATACTGAAGCTCAGGTGTCCAAACATCAGTTCTGATTGATCTAATGCAACAATATCTTCAAAAGAAAGAATACAAATATGCTGTGTATACATCCTATCACTTAGAAAAGATCTGAAGATCTGCTGCTGAAACAGGTCCACATTCTTCTTCAGTCAAGAGACTCATTAGAGCAGATTCCAACAATTCAGAAGCCACAAAGTTGCCACCATTTCATAGAATCACCAACAGTATACAATATTGTAAATTCAAAAAAATAAAAGTGGAACCCAGAAGAATGTAATCATGACTACACATGTTTGGTGACCTCCAGATGCAAAGTTATGTTGAATCTGATTGGAAATTAAAATGAAAGGAGAATAGGTACAGAATGAATTAGCTTCTTTCAATCCATAATTATTTACAAGATAAAGAGAAGAAATCCTGAAAGGGATTATTTCTGTTATAACATACTGCAACATTCTGTGGTAGACATTAACATTAGGTAATATGGTTCTATCCCAAATATTGTCAAAGAAGGAACAACAAACATTTTTAAGGAAATAGAAGCAATCACTCCATACTGCTTAGCTAAAATTAAAAGGAAGGTATTATATAGAGGAAATGAGATTTAATCACATCTATGCTGGTTGCAATCCAACTGCATTCATCATTTATATATATTTCATACTTTCTTAAACTTTATAGAGGCTTATGTTTTTTTTAAAACCAGGAATTCTGGAGAGTTGAGGCATTTTAAGTGAATTTGGAATATTGACTAATATACAAGGTAAGGCAACAGAGGTGGAGATGCATTAAATGATTTTTAAAAATACACATTGCAATACACACATGTATTTAAAAAATACACCTTGTTGCGCAATAATATGATAAAAATAATATATTAAAAAATTAACTTACTTTAAATAGTTATCTTTAAGATAAGTCATAATTTGGAGATCAGGACTGGAATGTTTAGCTTCTGTTCTCATGATGGCACCAGAGAGAAGGAGAGGAAAGGAGAAAGTATATGTGTGAACCTGATCCTAGCTGAAGCTTGTTCTAGTAATGCTAAATCATGTTTATGCAATATGTGTGCAAAAATGCATATGGTTACTTTGGACAATTTACCATAGTAAGTTTTAGGTCATACACTGACTCTAGGGCTGGTAAGTGAAGGATCAACTGGAGTCTTGTCTTGCAGAGGAAAACATTTGATAAGTCCCTATTAAAAGACCCAGAAGGAAAACTTGTCCTGACTATCAAACATTTTTTCCAGCATTTTGGCTCTTTGTAGACCCTGCCTTCCAAAAAGACATCATCGAGTTAGACTATATCATTTTCTCTGAGCTCTAGATAGAATATTTTCATGTTCTATTTGGTGCTGACACAATTATTACGTATTTATCAGTGCTTTTTTCCTGAAGGTGTTAGAAGTAGGCCCCCTCTGAGACCATGGAACTTATTTTACAGCAAAAGAATTCTTTATTTGCAAAAGAATTGCAAAGCATTGGCAAAACTACCTTGGCTGATCTCTTGAGCCAAACAGGGATTGAAGGGCATCATAGATATATTGTTCTTTTCAGATTCCAACAGATTGGAGTACACAAATGTGTATAATTTGTTCCATTATACAAAAAGGAAAAAAAGAGTGTCCCATCAAATTATTGCACAATACTTTTGCTGAACATTGCAAGTATATTGTATGCTACTTTGCCGTTTCAGCAAATTAATGGATTTGATGCTGCAAGAGAATATTTTGGCAGTGCAGCAATTGCTCAGAGAAGATGCACAACTCTTGATAAATGCCTGGTTCTTTATCATTTATCTCACAAACACATCTCCCATTCTTGGGGCAAATGTTACGTTCCTTTCACCCATCTTAAAGCAGCTTTTCCATTCCAGATTGAATGGAATCTCCTTATTTTGATTATAAATTACCTTATAGATTTGTAGCAAGGACAGTTATGGAGTACCAAGTATGCACATAGCCTAAATTTTAGAAGATGCCACAGAATCCAGTGCAGTCGGAATTTTTAACACCATATTCATAAAATTTTACTGGGATTCTGAAAACCTACCTAGGCAGTTCATGGTTACAGTCTCAAACTAAGGCACAGCAGCATAATGCTTTAAAAAATCAGCCTCCAACCACTGAGGACAAACTCAATAGGAGATCCTCTGAACGGTGTGTTTCCTAGCAACTCTTAAACAGAGTGACTTTTTAACATCAGTCACAAGCTTCTGTAGAGAATGCTCAAAAACATCTCTTTCATCCTGTGAATACACAATATAAATTAGACTAGCAGGCAGCTGCAACTAGAAAGGGAAAAAGGAAAGTCAATCCAGATCTCCAGCTGATTTGGAATAATGTCACTGATGATTTGGTTTTAACCCTGAACAGTAATTGAATGTTTAGGATACGTCCCATTGAGTTTAGTGAGGCTAACTTCCAGCAAAATGAATTTAGAACTGCAAACTTTTAAAAAAATTGCTTAGGCACTTTTAATTAAGAGTTACTAAATTTAGCATTTTTATTACTGTTATTTTAAAAGTTCCTGGGTTTCCCTTATGAAAAGTTGAGACAGAAGATTAGCAAGATACATGGGAAGAATAAGGCTGAATGCATGGTTGATCAATTGGAATAGGTGGCTTTCTTCTCTAATATTTCTCCCAACACTAGTACTGTACTTTGTATTTAGTGTATTCTTATACAGTATCTGTACTCTACTTGAAAGCGTCTTAAACTCCTTTATATAATTATATTATATTCTAGTCAAGGTGGATTAGCAGGGAGTAGTTAATAGGACAAGGTAGCACTTCTCTGGACAGACGTGGTGCAACAATTGAGCCCATGGACTGGGAGGCCTTGCTCATGGTCATTCATAACTCAATCACTTCTCAGCTGGACTGCTACAATGCACACTGCATGTAGCTCCCCTTGAAGATCACCCAGAATGTGAATGTGGGAGTGGGCACAGCATTGGGAACCCCTTGGTTTACCCACATTACACTGTGGTTGTGCAAGCTGTTTCTTTCCAGTGCAGTTCAGAGTGTTGGTTATCACCTTTAAAGCCCTAGATACTACTGGGGCGCTTATTTGCAGACTGCCTTTCCCTAAGGGTATCTGTCCATTCTACCAGGTCAGATAGGGTGGGCATGGTCCAGATCACTTCCCCCAAATGCTGCCATCTAGCAGGACCTAGGAAGTATGCCTTATCCATAGAAGCCCCTGCCTGTAGAACACCCTTTCCTCGGGAATCTGGCAGGTCCCCACCCCTTTAGCTTTTCAGAAAGCTATAAAAAACTGGATCTTTCCTAGCTCTGGGACAGAGTGAGGTTGGATCCAGGGGATTGTATCTGGATAGTGTTGGTTGAAGTGCCAGGTTCTGGTTCTACTCTTTTTTAGTTTAATTACTGTTGTCAGCTGCCCAGAGTTGTGCAACATAAGATGGACAGCTGTGTAAATAAATAAATATAACTCCCAGAAATGTTGATGAAGATTCTCAGTCATCCAGGTGGAATTATCTGGAGGTTGAGTCATGACAACTGGACTTCTTTTCTTTTGGTTTGATACGTTTTGCTGCTTGTCCAAGCAGCTTCTTCAGTCTAGAAAGTTGGTTGGGGGGACCCCATAAATGTCTTCAAGGGTGGCTGCATTTCTCACTGACATGATAGGCTCATTGAAGGGACAATAAGAGATGTGATTAGAGTCTTTGGGATGTGGATGTCTTACTCCTAATCCCTCACTCATCCCCAAGTGGGTCATTTAGTGCTGCCGCCCTGGTGAACTTGTGAAATGGTCTTAGTCTTCCTGAGACTGATGAAAGAGCAGCATGAAAAATGGGAGACAAGCTGTGTCTGAGGCCTCCACCTCGATTGAGGGAAAGATTTTCCACTTTGGCATAAATGGATTCCTTCACTCTTCTCTCAAACGGACCTATCTTCTCTGTCCAAAATGTGAACAGAGCTGAGACCCAGAGTCAACAGAAGAATCTTGTCATTCTATACATGGCTGGTGTGTCGGGGAAGATAAAACACATATTTGGAAAACACCACATACCTGTGTTTTTCAAACCCACTAACACACTGAGACAGAGGCTCGTACGCCCTAAAGATCGAACACCAAAACATAAGAAGAGCAATGTAGTATATGCAATCCAGTGCAGCGAGGAGTGTTCAGAGCTCTACACTGGAGAAACCAAACAGCCTTTACACAAGAGGATGGTCCAGCACAGGAGGAGCAACGACACAGGACCAGAATCAGCAGTTTACCTTAATCTAAAGGAAAAAGGACACTCATTTGAGGACAATAATGTTCATCAGTCCCCAGGAAGATTAAGACCACTTCACAAGTTCACCAGGGAGGCAGCACTAAATGACCCACTTGGGGATGAGTGAGGGATTAGGAGTAAGACATCCACATCCCAAAGACTCTACTAATCACATCTCCTATTGTCCCTTCAATGAGCCTATCATGTTAGTGAGAAACGCAGCCACCCTGGAAGACATTTATGGGGTGCCCACAACCAGCTTTCTAGACTGAAGAAGCTGCTTGGACAAGCAGCAAAACGTATCAAACCAAAAGAAAAGTCCAGTTGTCATGACTCAACCTCCAGATAACTCCCAGAAATATTTTCTTAAGTTCTAATGTCCAGGTATTCTGCTGTCTTAAAGATATCTAAACGGGCGGGGGGGGGGGGGGGGTGAAATATATAGTTGGGGAAATGAATAAACCTGGTACCATGAGAAACAAAGAGACAGCCTGCTAGGAATTTGAGCATCCAGGGTAGGAACTTAGCACAATGTAGGAAAGAGGCCTTGTATGGAAAGGAAAAAAGGAGGAAATGGATAAGAGATCACACGATAAGACAAAAATATTCTTACCAGATAGTGTGGCACTCACAAGTTAATGAAAATCAGGGAGATGGAGACTGTCTTGCAGGGTTGGCAGAAATAAACCTTAATGACTGGAAAAAAGGTACAGAAGAGATGGAATTGTGGGAGCAAGAAACAAAGACCAGTAGTAAATGGAATCGGGGAAATTGAACTGTGTGAAGTTATTTTGCTTTTAACAGGTACTGTCTTTTTTTAAAGAGCTTCCCTGGCTGCTGGGGGAGAGTAAGAGAGGAAGTCCATGCTCTGAGCAAGCTTGTTAAGACTGGGCTGTGTTTCATTCCCACTGAGTTAAATAGCTACTGCTGTACAAGTTATTCTTGTGTTCATGCATCTGTGTAATACTGGTTGTAAAATTAGGTTTCTTATTTGATCTGCAGATATTAGGTTTCTTATTTGATCTGCAGAGGAAGCATGGAAATGTCCTTGAAGCTTACTGCTGGTTGTAAGTTGGGAGCAAAGTTGATTAAAGATTAGACAGAATTAGAAATGAAACTAATAGGGGCCTTACTTCAGGGGTTTCCTTTAAGGCAAGGTTCTGAATTCAGGACTAGCCACCATTTAAAAACCAGGGCTATTCAAAAACCCATGGAAAGATGTCTTCATTTGTCTTCTAAATTGCATTCTAGGGGGATCACCTGTGATATTTTATTTGATTCTAATGAAGACATTCCATTTTCAATTATCTGAGTTGAGAAAATATAATTTTAGAAAATAATATTGATGTTGTAATTATTGTCAGCTGGATCATTGAGTTAATATAGACCCATCATTTAATTTCTTAAATGCTTCCATGACCGTAAAGCCAATACATGTCTACTAGACTTGCTCTTAAGTAAGAATTTGATGTCATTGGAATAAATTAGGTAAAATTGTTCCCTTGCCTTTATTGGTGCACTATAGACTTTCCTACCAAGGAATATGTATGATCAAAACAGCAGGTTAGTAAGAGAAACAAATGTAAGTAATATCTTGGTCTTCAAAATTGCTTCCTGGACTTGTGTGATCACTTTATCAGCTGTCAACATGAAGAGGAAAAGGAGAAGACAGACAAATGGAAAAGACTGCTTGCATTATTCATCTTTAGCTGACAGTTGACAATGCCAAACACAGTGGATGACCCATGGCGGTTAAGCTGCCAATCATGATTATATCTTCCATGCCTAAACAAGAATTTCAAATCCAGGTAGTAGCAGCCAAACTTTTTTCCAAACAAAAAGCACTCGATTCTTCTTCGTTGGGCGCTTGCACTCTGTTAAAAGAAATAATCAGGGAGGTGGGTGCTTTTTTCAGTATGAATATTAAACAGTCCTGCCCTGGCATAATGGTAAAAAAAGGAAAAATCACCTTAACACGAGCTGTCTTAGAGAAGAAAATGCTTTACAAGAGGAACAGTGGCAGGGGGAAAGAAAAGAAAGATAATAACCATTTTTTTTAAAAGCCAAAAAAAAAAAAATGAAACATTTACATGAAAATGAAAAATCAAATGAACTGGATTCTAATGTGCTTTTACATAAGAAGAAAGAAGAAATTCCTGATCAGAGTGGAGGATGCCAGGCTCACCAATTTCTTCTTTTGCTACAGATAAAGCTCTGTTTTATTTCCTCATTGCCTCTTACACTTACTTACCTTTCTATGCGCATGGCTCATTTAGATTTCCCTAATCAAAAAGCTGTGATCACACAGAGTCTAATATGTTCTTCTTGTAAGGCCTTTGGCACCGGTGGGGGAAGAAAAATTACACTGGAAACAATTTATCCGCTTTCCGGTCATAGGGAGTGCGAATTATTTAACCTTCAGTTTCTTCTGAATAAAAATGACAGGCCTCCCTTTCCTATATATATACCTATTTTTTCTACAAATCAGTAGTTCATAACAGCACACAAACACTTGCAGTAAACTGAAGCAAAAGATTGTGCTGTCTCTATGATCCCATTAAAAAAAGAGACAGGGGGAAAAATCCTCTAATCAGTTCTTTCAGTGAAAACTTATTTTGATAAGAATAAAAGATGGAAAATACCCTACACTAATGGTGGCTAAGTAATTTTATATTCGGTGAGAAAGATCAATGAATATAGATAGTTTATATCTGAAGATGCACTACGCCATGATCTGGAGCATATAAAAGTCAGCACAGAAACAATTATTGTTCATTGCCATGCAGATTTCAAGGGAATTGCCAAGTGAATACCAAGATAGTTATCCAAACATTGTTTCTTTTATGCTGGTGGCAAACTTCCTGTATCATGAACACATCCAGGGATTTAATGCCAAAACACCACTGTGCCAAGACAGTCTGTCCCACTTATAAGCAACAGCAACACGAAGACACACACTGCTTCTTTCTTTACCATTAAGCATTTGCCTCAGGAATTCTATTTTCTGTTTGTCTTCACCTACAAATAAACACTTTACACAGCTCAGACCGGATTAATTTATCTTAATTTATACATTTTCATTTGCCTTTTGCTTAATCAAAATTGGTCAATATCATCAATGCCCTGGTAAAACAATAGAACAGAAAGAAGAGAAACAGACTAAGATTTATTAGGACACTATCAATACTATGAACATTAACTTATGTAAAATAGTTTTATACAGATACCAATACCAGAGAAGAGATCAGAAATTGCAAAAACACTATTACATATTATTTTTAAGTTCTGAAATACTATATGTAGATTCCACTTTGTATATATTTGTTTGCAAATCTTTTGCCTGGATGTAGATATGCTTTAATGTGTCTGAATTAGAGTTGCACAATTCAAATGCAACGTTCATAGATTAGAAATATGTGAATAATATTGTACACATTTAGGGCTTCCCTTTTCTAAACATAAAATTAAAATCATATACTACTACATTTAAACTAATCACCATTTATCATTACATCTGCCTGCAATCAGATGCTATATAAAACTATAGTTTGCCATTGTAAGAACCAGCAACCACCGAGTTTATACATTCCTCCTTTAAAGTAAATATTGCCCCTATAAGAAAAGTTTGTCTATTAATATGCATTAGCATTTAAAGAAACACAGTTTGGCTCATTTGTAATTTTTTTTAATGAAAATTTAAATGAATTGCAATATTGTATAATTTAAGTTCTTTACCAAGCCAATTTATCAAATTAAATATCCTCAAAATCTGAACTTTGGCATGAACATGATTATATATTTTAATATGTAAATACTCTATACTCACATACTCATTCTATGATTAGCTGATTCTCTCATATTTAAAAACATCAAAACCATATACAAGGAAGGAACAAAATATTATAGGTGTCTTTTCTACGCCACTCAACACATTTGGAATTTGTGACCATGTTATCATGACTGTCACAGAATGGTTGTCATGGTGAGTATGGTCAATCAAAAACACCTATATGTCAGAAAGCAAATAAAACCCAAGCTGCAGCCATCTCTAATTTTGTTTTCAGTGAATGCCTCAGAGGTCAATAGAGAGCTCTGAGACATTGTTGGAAATATGCTTGAGATATTTGTTGGAAACATTGCTTTGCCACATGCTATCTACTCATTTTTAAAAAAATAAAAATTAAAAAGTGGGACTTGGTGGGACCCAGAGTGCCTCCTATAAGGAAGTTAGA
The DNA here is from genome assembly GCF_059951505.1 of Python bivittatus. NCBI lineage: Eukaryota > Metazoa > Chordata > Lepidosauria > Squamata > Pythonidae > Python > Python bivittatus. The sequence continues at coordinate 14,579,637 of NW_028277058.1, read as the reverse complement.
GGCATATTGTTGCCACTTCATGTTGAAGATCCAGGGTTTGTGCTACACCTTTCTTGTGCAACAATATAAAATTATCGAAAACATACTGGGGAAAGAATCTATTTTGATCTGTTTTATCTTGGGAGTAGAAATTGTAAAGGAAGCAGAAATGGTAAAAGGAAATTAAGGAAGAACATTCTGTGTCAAATTTAGAATAGTCATATTGAAGATACACATATTTTATTTGGACATTATACCTCATGGTTTTTAACTATGCAAGGGGACATTGCTGACTAGCCTAGCCACTTCTTAGGAGGAGATCTCTGAAAAGGGGAACATGCATGTCATATTCCAGGTGATTTGGAACCATACAGAATTGTATTTCTGAATGGCAGAAGGAAATTCGATGCATAAAACCATCTCCCTTCTTCAGATGATTCTCCACTCAGCTTAACGTCTCATTCAGGGAGATTTCAGGTAAGGGAAAAGAATACTATGGTATGGTATATACGTATGAATACATGCAATATGTAATCTCCAATATTATAAATAACTCCACTTCAATTTGTGGATTAAATGAATTATTGTGGTGGTGCTCATACAGACCTTAAGCTAATTTTTAAGTCTGTATGGAAACCACCATTACAATTAAGTTAGTGCAAAGAAGTTAGTGGAAAATAAAATAGCTTTATGCTATAGTGATATGTAATTAGGATATTTTCATAATTATATGTAAAAAACATAAGAATAGAATGTCACTGGAATGTCACTTCAGGCCATGATGAACTATAATGAAACAGATTTCATATTTATTCCTCAGTTCAGGTTTCTCTATGCTGCATTATTCTGAAATACTTTTCTTTGAAGTATGTGATGTTAGTATTCTGAAAACAAATTCCTATTATGCCATTAATTTTTATACCTCTCATTCCTTTAAATACCGTTTTGGAAAACAGTACCATTATGCTTGAGTGCAACTGTTACTCCTGTGAAAAACCTAAACTGAACTGGTAAGGAATCTGTAGCATTTGTATATGGACAGGTAGGATTCATCTAGGTCAGTACTGTAAACTGTGGCCATTAACCAATGATTGCAAACAGAGGATTTTTTTTTTCTTCCTTTCTCTGACTATAGATTTGAATGAGTCAGGTTCTGGAAGAGTGCTTTACCACAAAATGCTATTGAGTTAACTGCCTGATACGTCCACTTCAGTTCAGTCCTAATCCTTTTCACTAGCAGAACTGCAGATAAGTGCCTGAATTCTTAAAATTCTCATTTACTTTAATGGACACAATTTGTGTTTTTTGAAATACTATTAGAGTTTATTGATGCAACATAGAGCAGTCTGACTCAGAACATGTGTTTTCAGTGATCCCTCCAGAATCATTGTATTAACACTATGCTTTAAATCTTTCAAGAATAAAGGAAGATTATATGTTTTAGTAAAAGGAAAAATTTTGTAACAATTCTATAAACAACATCTAAACTCACTATAGTGTCTCTTGCTACAGTTTATTACAATGGATTTCACAATTTTTGTATACCGGCTCTGAGCAGTAAACAAACATCAAATCAAATCAAATGCTTTATTACAAGCGATGAACAGATGTAGGTACAATTCAGTAATAATAATAATAATAATAATAATAATAATAATAATAATAACAGGGGTGAAAGGGGGGTAGGATAAAGGAAGCATTGTAAAATTTTTACTGACTTTTTATGGGTGCCATAGCGTACATGAAGATCTCTTCTTCATTTTACCTGATATACTTATTTACTAGTAAAACTTGACATGCAGTACATCTTCAGGGATCATCAATGTTAGTAAAGATGTTCCTTTAAATGCAGAAAAACCATAGAGGATTTTTTTCCCAACTTTTATTTATCTAAATTAAACCACTGGTTTCAACATATTTGGCAGTTCTCATTACAGGACATAAAATAAGGGAAGGTAATCAGTGCTTTAAGAACTCTTACAAACAAGCCCACATAATCTTTTCAGTTTCACTATGTATACATACACAATATGCAAACACCTTTTTGTGCCTTACATATTTTTTGTACATAATACTCAAGGTGAGACAATCAATCCTCTGAATTTTCATACATGTACACCTCTTTATTTTCATTTGTTATTAGCCTAAGCAACTAAAAGTATGAAGTATTCCTGTAAAAAAGGAAACCTTTTTAAAAAAAAAAAAAAAAAACAGAAATGGAGAACCTGTGTTTTTGATCTGTCTTTGGAGAATTCAAGTGCAACACAGGTGATTTTGGGGTAGTATTTTATCATACAGTACAAGAGCCTGTGATTCAACAAAAACCTGACGCTTATTAATGACATAGCCTTAGACAATAGACATTAACTCTGTTTGGAATGTAAAAGCTGGGTGTTAAGCCTAGAGCTGCAAAAATCTGTATGACCAAGTAATGTGCAAGAAACAGTTTGAGTTTTCTGCATCTCCTTGATGCCATCTAGTGGCAACCCTGTAGTACGGGATGACCCCATTCATGTAATCTTTATAGAAAGTCTACTTCTTTACTTTGAAAGAGCCAATATGTGAGCTCTAGTCTCATTTCCTTTCCTATTTTTTCCCTTATCTTTCTAAATAAGTGCCTGTTCTAGCTTAAGCAAAGGATTATTCACATTTTTGTCTCTCTCAAACTGGATTCATCTTAGTATTATCATCCAATCAGCATAGCTTTGCCTTTAGCAGCTGTACTTAAGATCTTCCTTTTCACCTATGTTTTCAAAACATGTTAGAATTATGAGCATTGCTTTCATATGCTATTTTTAAGTTAACACCAACTGGGGGAAAAAAATCAAGGAACAAACAAGCTTCTACTAAAACTTCACCGAGAAAATACTTGATCTGCAGATGTTGTTCAAAAGATTCCCCTTTGAAACAACTGGCCCTATTCTACAGCATGAAAAAGCAATCTGTTTCAGGCAATGTGGGCATATAGGGGGAGAGTATAGGCAGAGGCAGGAAATATTCCAGAAGTTATTTTGTGCAGGGATTTTCAAGTTCAAACTTTTGCAAGAAATGTACAAAAAAGTTCCACGATGGAAAATTCCAAGCAGCGTTGGGGCATGAGCAGATGGCTGAGTATGTCTAAGTTTTTGTTTTTGTTTAGTGTTCCCTAAAAAAGCTCTCCACAAAGTACTGAGGGGGCGAAGAAAAAAACCCCAAACCTTGAATGTTCTCTTCACAAGCAAGGGAATGAGGGGATGCAATAGCAGCAATGATATCTGTAAACACTGAAGAAAACATGCATTTGGGACATAAAAAGAATACGAAACAGCTGTTGAGGAACTAGAGAGCAATGACAAAAACAGAAGCAAAGCTGTTGCTACACTTTGTTTTCTGGCCCCCACCTCTGAGGGCTAAGACTGCCACAGCTGGAAGCAAAACACCTGACAGCAAACAAGGCTGTCATCAGAACACAATCCAGATGCCTTTCACATGCAAAGCTGAGATATGAACAACAAGAAGTCTATAACCACATAAGAATGGGGTGTAAGATTTAAACCTCGGAGTTGCAATATATAACAGGCTGTATTGCTATATTCTGGAGTAGCTGTATCTACAACAAAAGCATCTACCTCAGCCTCATCTGACTCTTCAACTATAACTTCCTCAGTGCTGACCAAATATTTAGAGAGAAATTTATTGCTGGTTTTTGTTTTTTGGTGCCTTTGAGTCACTGTTGACTCCTGGTGACTGCCTGGGCGAGTCCCTGCAGTTTTCTTGGCAAGATTTCGGAAGTGGTTTGCCATTTCCTTCTTCCTAGGGCTGAGAGAGAGTGACTGGCCCAAGGTCACTCAGCTGGCTTTGCGTCTAAGGCGGGACCAGAACTCATGGTCTCCCTGTTTCTAGCATGATGCCTTAAACCGCTACACCCAACTGGCTGTCTTTATTTCTGTACCCTGAGTAAAACTCTGACACCAGTTGTCCACTAGGATTATAACAAAATCTGGGACTTGTTCATTACACAGCATGTCAGATGAAGAGGGCTACCATGTATAAGATACAAAAATTCTGTCAACCAAGAGTTCTAATTTTTGCAGCCCCATGTGTCATAAACCTATCTTACATCTTTCTGTCTCTTTAATTATATAGCCTACAACCTCCTATAACTGTTTCAACATTAGAGAAAGCTTTCAACTAGAGACTCACTATTTCCCATATTGTTTCAATTCCTACAGTCTGATTGTCCTCAGACATTTTAATGAAAATCCAATTGCCCAATATGGGTAAGAGATACAGGGCAACCAATATGATCTACAATTTGGCTTCAAAAGAACTAGCAGCAAACTCTCCTCACAAACTTGAGGACCCCTATCTTGAAGCCCCATTTATTATGAATTAATTTCTATCTAACTTCCAACTTTCCTCACTGTACTTTACCTGATATGGAGATGGATTAAATTAGGATGTGGTTTAGTTTGGCAAGAAAAAGTAGCAAATTCATAACACCACAAAGAATGCAATCAATAAGAATGCAAGTTCATATAAGAGCTTTTCATATGATAACTGCTATACTTATCTGTGTCCTACCCAGGACGAACTCTGTCTATGTTTCCTACTAAGCTGGTATCTATTTAGACATACATTTTTGTTCTGAATAATCTTATTCATAAAATCTCAGGTGCATTGTAAAAAGGCTAGGTATCTCTAATTTGCTTCATGTTATTCTTCAACTGCCAACTCCACAGGGAATTTTTTCCTTTGTTTTTATTAAAATATTTCTAACCATTGCATAATCATTGATCTCAGAAATACAATCAATAAACTGTTTTAGCTACAGTCATTTATATATAATTAGCTTTTGCTAATTCATTTTAATTATAAAATGGATGTAAGTGTATTTTCAGGTTTAAGATTGGAAGAAAGCATTGATGGAACCATTAAGGTTACATTAAAAAATAACAAAATTCATAAAATGACAAATGCTAAGTGAAGAGGAGATGCATTATTAGAATCAGGAGTTCACCGTAGGAACTAAAGGCCAATAAATAGTGTCTTTCATAAATAGTGACTTTGCAGTCTCTATTTCTCCTATCCAGTATTTGTCTCAGTAGTTATAAATCTCAAACAGACCTTTTTTGGCACCCCACTCATTTCAGCTGATGTACTTGCACACTCACACATACCACCTTGGTTGTTCTTCTCTATTAATTTCTATCTGGGTTTGCATTATGTGCCTTTGAAACATAATTGTAAGAAACAATTTTCAATATAACTCAGAATATTTAGAGATCTTCCCAAATATAAGCCTGTAGGGAAGGTATCATAAGCAACAAAAGGCTTTATAAATTCATTGATTATTACTGAGTGAGAATTGTATATTCATTCACCCAACTGGATTAGATATTTCCATTAACTTGAAGATAACACAGCCACTATTTCTAATTTAAAATACTGTTTAAGTTGGAAAGCATTTCTAAGGATCATCTATAATATATATCCAGCAGGTCTTATAGTCAAGTAAGATTTTTTCACATAAAAGCCTAATACATTTTTCAGTTAGGCATTTATGTGAAAAAAAATCTTACTTGGCTAGTAGAGCTGCTGGATAATATATTGCCTGTAGGTCCAAAATTGCTCTCAATGACTCAGCATGCAACAGAGTTTTTTAAAAAAAGCAAGTAATTCTCTCTCACATAAGCTGTATCACCAAACTCAACCAGCTCAGAAACTCTATGCAGAAAAGAGACAGCTAACAGCTGTCAGCTGACAGCTAATTCTCTACAAGATACACTCGCACTGAGTGTATATTCTATATAAAAAGTTACACAGTGATATAAGGCAAGGAATAACAATTCGGGAAAAGGAGCTCATATAGACTCCTTAGCATAATAAAACAACTCTGTATACATTTATGCTATATAAGGCCTAAATATAACCTGATGGCAGTGTTTGGAGACATTTTCTCCCCTAGCCATCAGTTCCTAACTACATATATCTTGCATCAAATTTAACAAAACATTAATATATCTTTCTGAGCTGTGTGTTTGTAGCTATAGCATGTGTATCAAGAAAAAGCCATACAAGTGATCTTCAGAAAAGTATCAAGCCAAAGAACCTGGGAATCCAGAAACAGTAGAACCTAGCCTAGATCCTGAGTACCAGCCATGAAAGAATGGTTGAAGACCTTAGCCTGATTCTGATACAGAGAATTATGACCTTAAAACAGAGACATTCTTCCCCACAGTTCTAGGAAACATCAGCAGTAGAGGGTTAAGGACAGAAATTAACCAGGTGAAGAAACAAGGCTGTTTAGCTTCATTTGGATGGGGAGATGAGGGTAATTAAAGTTACTGTAAAAGGTCAAGTCCTTACTCTAACCTCTTTGGCAACTTTCTTATTTTGAAGAAGTGCTTCTCAAGCATGTCTAGCTTGACCCCTAGCTAGACCCTTGAACTCTATAACTAGAGATAGATTGCTCTTTGGAACCTTGCAATTTCATTTGACTTAAACATTGCCATTAGCTTGGGACTGATTTATGGTTTTACAACCAAGTATGATAGTAAATGGACTTGATTTAAATCTACTCTATTTAAATCGTGTCAGAACCTCATTATGATGCAACTGTGAAAATGTGCAGAATACAAATACTTGTGTGTCTGTGTGTGTGTACACACACACATACTGTAGCTAATCTCAAAAAACCTAAGCAGGGTTGAAAGTGGCTAATACTTTGATGACAGCTGATTAGAACAACCAAGACTGGGAAATTAAAAAAAAAAAAAATTAAAATCCTGGAAGAAGTTAATGGCAAGCCACTGCAGTATTTACAAGAAAACTCTGTGTATATAGTCCCTTGGAGTTAGGCTCACCTCAAAGGAGACCTTATCTTCTATCACTGTATTGGTAAATCAGTTGGTAAGTACATAATTAATAATATTCATAAAGTATTATAGCTTTCTATAGTATAATTTTGCTAACCCCCCTACTATGTTTGTCAGCTTGAAAGTAAGATTAAAAACAAAGATTATAAGAAGGTTTTTGTTTTATTTTTAAAATGATTATGTGTTTAATTCAGGACAAATTAGATATTAATAAAACATTTCATTATAAAAAAGACATTTCTTAAAGCATAAATGTAAAGTTAGGTACAATTATACCCTTCATTAACATACCAACTTACTTTATTAAAGCAAATTGTCAGAATGTATACTGATGATATCATTAGGTCTATACTGATTCCAAAATTGAGTTAAAGCTCACTCTTAAAAGTTTCGAAGGGTTTTTTTCTGCCATACAATTTTATAAAATTGTAATTTTGTACATTTGTTTATTCATTCACACTATACTGCACATTTTACATTTCCGTTGGAAAGATTATTTATTTCCATGTTTTCACTAGAGAGCAAAAAAAATTTATGCAGAATTTTGAAAGGGATATGACTCTGTTGTAGCAATTTAATAAAATATGTAATATGGGATAAGTAGTCAATGAATGATTTACGATTTCATTTCATCTTCAACCTATTAATGTATAACATTAGAATGCTCTAAAGATAAAAAACAGAATTTAACAAGTGTTTGCATGTGTGAGTAAAGCAGGAAATAGAGAGGATGGATTATAGCTTTGCACTCCTATAACTGGAGTAGTGGTACGACTTGGTAATAGATTGAATTTAAGATGGTGAAGGGGAAAAAGATATAATGCCCAGGTCAAAGGACAAAATTCTGTGTTGCACATACTGAGTTTAAAGCAGTAGTAAAATATTTAAGCAATTGGACAGACGGAATTGGACAGATAGCAAGAAAAGTGTTAACATATGGTGATATGTAAAGCCATGGGAGTTGATGAAGAAATCACCTAGATACATACAGAGCCAGTGGAGTGGTTAAGATGTTGAACTGGGACTAGGAAGATCCAGATTTAAGACCACCTTCAGCTATGGAACTTCACTGTGTGATTTTGGGTCATTCTCTCAGTCCAAACTTCCTCATAGGGCTGTTGTGTGGGAGAATGGAAGAGGAAGCACTGGGTCTATTTAATAAATCTAATAATTAGGTAAAATAAATAGTGTATAAGGAGAAAATGAGACTAGAGTAGACTCCAACAGGCAAGAAAGCAAAAAGAAAATGTATTCCTGTAGAAACATTCAATGAATATTAATATAGATGGAAAGCTATAAAAACATAGCACATAAAAGAATTCAATTTAGAAAAAGTTATTTACTGTACCAAAGATGTTCAGAAGTTTTAATGAAGAGACATTATGAACTGCAAGTTATGGCCTAGATTAAAAAAAATGGAGCTGAGTTGAGGGGGGAAAAGATGTATTTCATAGTTTTGGAAGCAACAGGTCAAAAAGTCAAAAACAAGAGTAGGGAAGGAACAGAAGATGATAATTATTAAATGGAAAACACAAATAGCATTACAATAAAGGGTAACTAGGAGTTTGAGAATAAGATTTTATTTTAGTATTATTACTTTGGAAAGTGAAACATTTAGAATACAAACATTCTTAAAATTAATTATTTTAAAGCCAAGATTATTTTAAAACCATGATTATCTAGTACACAGATAATCTGACAACAGTATCAAAATGCTGTCTATTTATTTAGATACTTAATAAATTTAGTGTAGCATATGTTTAATGGCTTTTCTTGATACTATCCACTATATTGTACAATGTATTAGCATTTATTAAACAGCAGTTACACATTTATATGCATTTATTATGGAGTTTTGCATATAAATCATTCTTCCACAAATCATAAACATTCAGCTAAATAGAAAATAAATGGATCTTTTTCACAGTATCCATCTTCTGCTGCTTTTGACTCCTTGTTTTGAAGAGCAATATGAACAGTTATACTAATTCCTCACCCCTATGTAGTAAAACAATACACTGTGGCACTACAGTTATCATCTACGTTTTTTGCCAAAGTATTTCATATTGTTTTTCAAGAATGATATGCCTATCCAGTGGTTACATACATATATTGTTCATTCTAAATTATTACAATTCAGAACAACCATATATGCTTCCTAGGTTCTATCATTCAGACTCTTTGCCCACTTGAGAAACTCAAGCAATGCAAACATTTTTAACAATAGATGGTGATGGTTTACCCAGTGTCCATACTAAAAGCATGAAAATAAAGCAGTGTAGTCATCAAGTCTATGTAACATTAGTATCATTGTTGGTATTGATAATGTGTAGACAATCTTTCCTATCAGACTAATTCTACTATACCCCCTTCCTATCAGACATCATCAATAAAAGATCAAACTTACTAAAAACAGTATTTCAAAAAGAAGCAAGCAGCCTCCCTCACTGTGACCACTCTTCAGAAGCCTGCTACATAAGTAATGCCCAGAAATTGTATCAGTCCCACACCCTCTTTAAAAGCTGATTTTTCCTTCTCATCACAGAAATTTGATTGAGGTAAATGCAACAGCGTTTGCATCACCATAAGCTTCTCTCAACTCCATCTTGTCTTCCTAAATTGCCATATAAGGGGTAAAAACAAAAACATATTTACCTTAGGTGAAGAATTTCCTTTTGTCTTTTTGTCCATAACAAATATCTTAAATAAATGCTTTGAAAGGCAGAGAGTTGCACCAATAAATTTCAAATATTCTCTCCTGTGGCAGAAAGCAAATTAAAAGAGAAAGAGGGAACAGGGAGATGAGATGACTTGAGATTTCAAGCTGTGACCTCAGAGCAAAGCACAGCTGTTATCATCTCTCAGCCAATCTTCTGGGGAAAACAGGCTAGGCGGCAGGAAACTAGCTTTCTAGATGGCTACAACGTTTTTAAATCAGCTGTTCTGAGCACGATAAACTCAAGGATTTATCTTCTTTAAAAAGGCAGCCCCACACAGCTCTGGCCTGATTTGACTGCAGTCGCTTTCTGCAAAAGATCATCCCATAATAATGAGATCCAGATTATTCAGTTTCAATACCAAAGCAAGAAAATGCATAATGCATGCATTAAAATAATCAATATACTTCCTGCCGCTAGCATTGCAGTCCGTAATGGAAATATATTGATCGGATCACTAAAATAATCAAGAAGAGACACTGACTCACTGCAGCAAACAGTTGTTCCAGCCTACATCAGATGCAGATCTAAGTTTTCTCTCCCCGCAGCACTGAATTGTAATGCCAACATGCATAGCATGATACAGCTATATTTCTTCCCACATATTTTATGCTCCTGCCCTTATTTTTGGATGGAAAAAATGCTTTGTCAACTACTCTGTTTTCTTTTCACAATTTATTCTAAATATGTATTATCAACTCTGCTAGATTATTTATGCCCATTTCTATCAAATAAAAACATCATCCCCTAACTGCAACAGGATAGTATTTTACTAAAATCATAACACTAGGATAACAGATTTTGTTTTCTACTTTAATCATTTTAAATATATTATAATTTGTATTACTATACTGTAGGATCAATAATAGGTTGAAAATGTCTTGAAAATCACAACTCTTAAAATGAAATAATCTAAAATTCAATATCCTTCTCAAATTGACAGCAATTAATGAGAGTTGCCCATGACGGATTTAATCTACTCCTAGTGTTCCTAACTAGTCCAGAATTTTATAAAATGGGATATAAATCAAATAAATAAATTTTGAAATAGAAATAATTTTAGAACATATATTCTTCCTAATACAACTTTTCAAATGGAAATTCAGACATTTTTGAAAATATGCTTCATAAATGAAAACCATTTAACTGGACTAAATATTAAATAGTTGCTTCTCTTAAAATTGAATCCAATATACCAATGAATAAAGGGGGGGGGGAGAGAAGGATCTTTGCAGAAATGTCACAAGTTGTTCTAACAATGACATCAAAAACAGAACTGATTTAATCCTCAAAACTAACATTAGGTTCTTTGTGACAAATAAACTTTAATGTCTCAGCCTGTTCCAATGAGCTCCACATGTCTTTAATCATAAAATATTTTAAAGGACAATTCAAGGACTTTGTCAACAAATCTTTATAGTCACACATGAAAGCATCATTATATCTTAAGACATTAATTAACAATAGCTACAAATTATGTAAAATGTGAGTAAATATCTGTTACAATTATTTTCCAGCATTAATCAGAGCATCCAAAATCCCATTTCTCAACAGGAAACTACCATGGAGAAGTGATTTGTACTTTCTTCTGCTTCCTAATTCATGAAGGAAGAGAAAGCTGCTTCCCAACAGGAAATGAGACTTCTCACCATAATTAGGAATGTCATTTCTAGTTGAAAAAGTACTGGAATAATTCTGTAGCTAATCAGCCTTCTTCATGCCACACTTATGTTCTCTTTTTTCCCAAAGGTAAAGATTTCTTTCCATGCAAATATTCTTTCAAAACAAACTCAAGGGTTTATACTTTTTTTCACTGAAAACCCTCTTTAAAAAAGATTTATCTTCCTTCTCCTCTTGAATATAAATAGAAAGAATATCCTTCGTTTTTCAGTTTCATCAAGTATCTATTAGAACATGGAAGACAGTTTATACTAATCCCAGCACATGGAAGCATGAGATGGGGAATTTCACTTACTGTAATAAAAATCTGATATCCAGATTTAATCATATATACAATAGAGCCATTTAAACCAATGGTCCAGTTGATCTTTTTCATACTGTTTAGCATTAAAAAATTACATTATGGCTTGCAATGGATCTTGGGCTTCAGTCAAATGCATAGTTCCTTAAAACTTTAATGCATTAAGCACAGACTGTCTGCTACCTTATATTTGGACTTGCTTAAAATGCACTTTAATTCAGAAATGGTAAGAATGTTTAAATAAATAAAATAATAGAGATAAATACAACATGCCTATAAAAGCTAAAGCTAAACCTACAGTACAAGGTTATAGAATACATTAAAGCAAATTGTGGTTGCATGTTCCATGTCCAATCCAGGCCATGAATCAAATATGGTTCAGATAAAGCATTATAACTGCAATCTGTAATTATGCCAATCTGTATAGTTACAAATTGTCTTAACTTAACCACACTCCAGTATTTTGTCTAAACCTGGACAAATTATTAACATACGGGTGCCAGTAACCCTTCAAGGAAAAAAGCATGATGCAGAAGCGGCCATAAAAAGGAGCTAGTCCTGAAGCTGTTTTTCTGTTGTTCCATTTTTGTTTTTCAACACCTCGAATCTGGTGCATGGAGGCTTTGTGCAGAAAACAAAGAAGCTGTGAAAAGGCTTAGCCTTGCCCCATATGGCACGAAGTGGCCCCACTGTCCACTAGACCATTTTGGGTTTTCTGTTATTGTTTCCAAGTCCTCCTTCTCCTCTTCCTCCTCAACATCAATATGTGTAAGCCACACAAAGGTTCTGGGATATCAGTCCTTAGCATAGAGGAGATAGGATGCTGATTACTTATAGGATAATCAACAGTTTAGTCCATGGCAGTTGTTAAGGCTAATCATTTTGTGATTTTCATTGGTCAACTTACTGGACATCCACATTCATGTAATAGCCAACTTCCATTTTTAAATATTGCTATTTCTTTGTCTTCTCCTAAATCTCTTCTCTCTCAAAAGATAAATCTTAGATTTATATTTTGCTTCTGGCAATGGCAGTTTTTCCCTTAAAAACCCTTTAGATAAATGCTATTAAACTGAAACTCACTAGTCTCTTGCCAATAAAAAAACACAAAGCATATAAAGTACTGCATAATGAAAAAGTTGTATGAATGCCCTTTTCTGTGGTTAACGGAAGAACCCATTCCAACTCAAATCAATAGGATACACTGGTTTTCTTCAATGTAAAATACTTAAACTGAATGTAAAACACATGCAGTATTTAGAGAAATTATTTTTAGTGCATAAATATTTAAAGCAGCCTGACTTTCAGTGTTATTTCATTAATTGCCTACAAAAAGATATTTATTTCACAGTCTAATGAGTATCAATTAAGCATTATCTTTTGGATTCTTGATACATTTTAAAAAGCATCTTATTCTTATCAAGGAAATTCACTATAACATCAATTGCTTCCTGTCAGCTGAAGCCAGTATAACACATGTGAAGTATCTTACAAACTATACATCTGTTGCAGTTTTCAAATGCCAAAACATTGATTTTGACACACAGGCTGTTTTTATTGTTTGCAATACATTATAGTTGCTTTAAACACAGTTTCTTAAATAATACATAGTGGCCAGTATCACACATAATCCTGAACCATAAACTCTGATTATCACTATTAGAAGTTCAGAATAATAACAGAAAAAAAAATTATACAGTGTTGTTCATTGTTGTCCACCTCTCAGTTTAGTTTTTACATAAAGATAGGGCTTCTAGTTTAATTGAAGAATATTTTACCTATCTATCCATTTATTTATTTAGTATCTCAATTTATATGGCCATCTCAAGTTCATGAGCAGCTAACAATAATTAAAACAGCATACAAAACTTAAAAAGCAAAGAGAAAACAACACACCTGTGATCTGCAATCAGGGTAAAAGCAAACTCGCCAATAATAAATCAGCACAACCATTGCACAGACTCCGCCATACCTCCAGATCCTCAGGGCCGGTGACAGAACCATGTCTTTGCAATAGGCCAACAGGATCGAGACCAATCTAATCTCTGGGGGAATGATATTCCAAAGGGTGGGCACCCTGACAGAATATATGATTACTTTATTATGACAAAAACAAAAATAACTTGCATCTTCCTTTTTTTAAAAAATAGCCCTTGTCTGCATGTCTTCCTTTTTGAATATCATATGCCTTTACAAACCAGTTTGTTTTACACAAGCATACCAATAATTTACTTGCATTTTCTTCCTGGAAAGAGTGTAGAAGTGGAAAACCACTATTTGTTTGTTTGTTCGTTTATTAGGTTTGGAAGCCACCAGAACTCTGGGAGCCTCACATTTAAGACAAGGAAACATTAAAAAGAACCTAATTGTCCAGATAAACCAGAAATTAAGCTGAGTGGAAAGAGAATAGACAAAATAAAACATTTCTTCACATGGTGCATAATTTAACTCTGGAATTCTTTACCACAAGATAAAGTGATATTCAGTCACTTTGGTGGCTTTTAAAAAGGAGCTATACATTTAACGGAAAGGCTGCTTGATCCAGTGCAGAATGCCTCTGTGGCAATTCTCCAAGCATTTTGTATCAGCTGTACCTCTATGTCTGCAAAGATTAGTCCTTGAAGGTTGATATAATATTGCTGATATAATATTACAACCAATTACAGTTGGCTTGTTATATGAAAATATTCCCTATACATGCTCCCTATATATTATTGAATGATTTAAATAAGTATTTGTCATAAACAGTGATAACTCCATAAACCTGTTGCATCATTATGCCATCTACATCCAAAAGAGAAAGACCAGCACCAGAAAAACGGCAAAATTACTAAGCTTCCAGAAATTGTACAGAAAGGAGTCTGAATCCTTTAAAATATTCAGGGATACTTCAGATTATCAAATACGCCAGAATATCCCAGGAAACCTCATTTTAAATGGCACTTAGATTAACAAAATAAATTACACTGAACCACATGATGTAAAGACAGAAGAGGAAGAAGAAACAATTCACCAAAGCAGGTTGAAGCAATGGCTACAAAAGAATGTCAAAAATGAATATAAAAATTAAATAAACCATTCAAGTGAAACCTGTATCAGTGTAGAAGTGATTCCTACTAGACACAATGAGCTTTTGATTAGACATCCAGTGAGTACTGGAAAAATAGCTTCCTGGCACAGGAATTAGGGAGCTGCTTGGAACATTGTTGTCTGCCTTGTCCTTGTATCCATCGCAGAGAGCCACTGCCAAGCTCTGTCAGCAGGGTTGAAATGAGAGATCCCACAGAATCTGATCCCTCTCAATTCCCCTTAGCTTCTGCATCTCAGGCTTCACATTAGGGCAAACTCAGCTGCCTTTCAAAGGGTTCCAGATCTTTCACAGCATTGCTATGGGACTTTCTGTAATTGAGTGTCTGTCTGTCTGTCTTTGTTTCCTTCATTTCAGCTAGAATGGGGACCCACTGGCACTGGGCAAGTAAGGCTAGACAGCTGTAAGAGAAGGATTTTCCAGTCTAGTCCCTTTGTGAGTGAAACTGTGAACAATGGGAAAAAGAACAAAAATTAAGGGTGACAGGGCAGGCCCCTTTTCTATGGTTGTAATGACTTATATACAGTATGTTTCTTGTATAGATACTTGGTGCCTGAAAAAGTTTCAGAACCCTATACTATGTGTACAAAATGTGGTGTCATGGCCAATTACAGCATATGTGCATACAGTGAGAAAGAGAATGCAGATTCATTCTACATTTTAATAATAGTTTTAATTCTTTCCCTGCACAAAGATGTTTTTCATACAGAATTCGATCAATATTTTAGGCAGACCCTAATGGATCTGCCTAAAATATTAATCACATTCCATCTGAAATATGAAATAAAACATTTATCCAAAGGTTATTTGCACTGGAAAAGTAATATTTTTATACTTACATTCAGTATTTCTCTATATCTTCTCCTAAGACCACTTAGAATTTCACAAACCATGTCTGAATTCTGGCTACAGACCACAACATTTCTGTTGATCTCACTGGGATGTTTGTGCTTACAATCAAGGTTTCTCAGGACAATGGCACATCTTTCCAAGTGAATAGCAATGAATTAGCACATTTAGAACTTGCTGTCTTATCTATCAGAATTTCAACAGCACTGAAAGGATGTTTTGTTCACTCAGGCTACTGAACGAATGCACACTACTTTGTTTTTGCTCATTATTGTTCTTTGTTCTAGCAAGCTCGGTGTCCCAACCAAGCAGTTTATTTAAGGGGAAAGAAACACACCGCCTCAAATTTAATAGGGTGGATTTTTAAAGAAATTGTGTCATTCCGGCACCATTCACTTATATTGTTGTTGTTCAATTGCTTCCAATTCTTCATGTCGCGAGAGCCAGTCTGGTGTAGTGGTTAAGGTGCTGGACTAGAAACTAGAAGACTGGCCCTCACTTAGGCATGAAAGTTGGATGGGTGACTTGGGCTAGTCTCTTTCCCTCAGCCCAAGTCACCTCACAGGGTTGTTGTTGTGGGGAAAATAGGAAATGGGAACATTATCTACCCTCCCTTGAATTGTACAAAATAAAAGGTTATAAATCTAATAATAAATAAATAAAATGTCCCAACTTCATTTCATCAGGATTGCCTTTCTGTAACTTCACCTTTGAGTACATAGTTCATACAGTTATGTATATGCTACCTACTCAAAACATCCAACGATTGTAAAACACAACAACATAAAGCTCACAATTAAAAATTATCATGGCTATCTGCTTTATTGGAATTCTCCACACTGAAAGCCCTGCAGAAAAGTACCACAGTTCTCCCAAATATCAGCAGCGTGAGGGCCATCCTTACCTTGAGGAGTAAGCTGCTCCAGAGTGAGAGGGTTGCTATAGAAAAGGTAGGCCTTTGCTTCCTGATCTCTTGGGATGGCAAATACCCTCAGCACCCCTCCCAACCAGCATATATTGGATGGGCAGATTCTACCTAGAACAGGTGATCCCAAAGGTAATGAGTCGTAAAGGATTTTATAGATAACGGTCAACACCTTGAATTGGCCCAGAAGCCAACCTGCAATTAGTAAGCTCCTGCAATATTGTCAGCCTTTCAAGGTAGTCCAGACAAGAAACCAAAACCATGAGTACTAACACTACCTTACAGTAACAGAATCTTGCAAGTCTGAAGCCCTTCTCCCTCTTGCCCTTACTTTCCAGAGAGCTAGGGAGGGTCCTTCTGAGATGCTTTCTCCACCCCCATTCCATCTGGGGGCTGAGATATCTCTTGTCTGACTGTTGTCTAGGCCGCAGCTCCTTCTCCTGTCTCCCAGGTCATTCTCATAGCCCATTACAAACATAGATGTAATTCAGCTGAACTGTTTGGCATCAGGAACAGGAAGGCAGCAAAGGTCTGAGCCAGTTGTAGCTTCTGGGTTATCTTCAGGGGCAGCACCATATAGAGCATATTTCAGTACACTACTGGGAGATGAGACGAGTCACTGTCACTTCAGCACCTCCTGTTCCAGGAAAGGTCATAACAGGGAGATCAAATGGAGCTGGCCAAAGGATTTCCCTGGCCATGGGTTCCATTTGCTGTTCCAGCAGAATTTGCACACCTGCTCCTTCAGGGGAAGTAGAATCAATCGCTTTTGGAATATCTGAAGACTGTAATTCTCAGGGTGTCCTTCCGGCACTATAACTAGCAGTGTGCTTCTTAGGACTTGGAAAAGAGCCTATTTTGTGCTTTCACTTCAGCTAAGAAACTTGGACCTTGGTTTTAAGGGAATTCCATCTTCCATTTTCATGTTGAATGGCCTTTCTTACATTTAAACATCCATACTAAACATCCTACATCCAAATTTAAAATGCATATATTGTATCCCATCCTCACTCCTGCAGACCCTGAACAACAAATGGTAGAAATATACTCATAAAAGTACAAATACATTGACATTTAAATTCTGGGTGAATGTATAAATTAGAATGAAAAAGTCAAACGTGGGGTTCTCCATATGTACAGAAGCCCTTCGGCAGTATATTTCCAAAGAAAACTACAATGAGACTGGAAAATTGTAGAGTCCCAGCTGCAAACAGATAAGATACCAATTTTTCCAATAATACTTTAGGACTTATTTCTTGGATTGTAGCTGAATCTGTTAAAAATCTGGATGCTGATGCTAGTCTTAATGGCTATTATTTTGATCTAAAAACATAGCATGACATCCATAACCCACTTTTTAAGGTTTCTGATGCATTTTTTTTATTCATACCATGGGCTGTTCTAACACACCCTTTGTTTATCTCTGAAATAAGAAGGCTACAATAGTGCTGGACTTTTCCTAAGGAGCTTCTCCTCATCTCCAAATTCAAAGAATTCCATGGTTTACCACAAAACTCTGGGAAATGAAGTGTCAGAAATGATTCCTAGAGCAATGACAGGGAAAGATGAGAAATGACCATGACCAAATACAGTGCTGTGCTGATAACAAGGGTGAAGCATCAGTACTCCTCCTTCCTTCTGCCATCTGGGAACACTGCTCAAGATGATCTGTACCCCTCTAGGAAGGATGAGCCAGAATATCTTCTTTCAAGCTTCTCTAACAGGTTGACTAAACACTTTGCTGTTAAAAATGCTTATTATTTATTCAGATCTTGATGTTACATAGCCCCCCCATTAAAACCCACCATCTTTTTCAAGTGCTACATCTCAACTTAAAGAACCATCTCTTGATCTAACCATGTTAGACAACTTCTGCCTGGTCTTTAACCTTCTCTTCTGATGAAAAGTTTTAGAGAAGGTAGTCTCTCTGAAGTTGTAGAGGGTCCAGAGAAAGTGGATTATATGGATCCATTCTGTTCCTTCCAAAGTGGGGAGTCCCAGTCAATATCCTTTTTTTTTTTTTTTGCAATTTCCTTATTTTTAAATTATAGTGATATTAACATTACAATTATTTAATTACTTTTATATAAGTGTTAACAGTTAATACATTTATCCAATACAAATGTGGATAGAAATGGATATGTTAGTTAAAACAATATGCAAAATCATATTACTTGCAAAAACTGCTCATAAAATACATATTCTATCTACTTTTAAAGGAAGATATGACAGAAGAAATGTGCATGTCAGTACATAGATATTTTCATATAAAGCAGTCACAAAACAAAGGAAGTTTAAGGTTGTAAAAATGAAAAGCCAAATTAAAATTAACATAACAGTATCTCTAATCACAGGCATGGCAGATTAGCTCAATAAGCATTATCAAGGATATATACAGTTTAAATACCGTTTACCAGCACTGGCAAGACAGACCACAGCACACAAATAGAGAGCAAACCCCAGCCCATATTAGATGTTACCTAGCCGGGTAACGAAACATTTGCAAGAAAAGAACCAAGCTCAGAGAACCCCAGGGACTCCACAGTTTAAAACTAAACTGTGCAAAGAACATAACAAAATATTGGACTTCTTATGTTGACACAAATCTGATTTTTGGGTCTTCTGGTCAAATGTTTTGGGTCAATCGTTCTGGGTAACTTCAGACCAAAATCTTTTTGAGGACAGGATATAATCAGAAAAATTCTCCATATGTACTACCTTGAGAGGGGTACATAAATCTTTCTGGCCTGAGACCTACCCCTGGCATTGATTAGCATTGTCAAGAGCTGCACACCAAACAGTGAATAGGGCATGGTCACAGAAATAGATTTTATCTATTTATTTACTGATTAATTGATAAGATGTATAAGTCCACCCAACTCAAACAGTGCAACTTTGGGCTGTGTGCAACATATGAAACAAACCCTAAACCAACTCCTTCTCCTCAATCATATAAAATTAAACACCAACAATATATAAATATGAATGGGGTAAAAGTAAAATGAAGCTGTATTTAATATACACTAAACTACAATTAACTTAATTAAAACAGTGAATACGATTATTCCCCAATCATTTAACAATTTCATTAACATTGTAATTCAGCAGAGATTTTGGAGGGGCTCAAGTGACCTCCCCTCAAGATATTGGGGTCTGCAAGTTGTGTATCTCTGTCTCACATGAATGGCAGGATATAAAAGTATCCAATAAAAAGTGAAAGCCCATTACATTCTCTAGAGGGAGAGGAAGTGATTCTAGGTTGTGCTATCAAGGAAATTAATCTCTTATATTTGTGTTTCACTGTCAGCTAGTTTATGAGACAGAAGTGTAAGGAAAACTCTTGCTGGAGTCTTCCAGTTCATTAAAATTTGTAGTTAGCAAGCATACGTTTGAGCATAGAATCAACTTAGACTATTAAGAGACACATTTGTGAAGTCAAAAGGACAAAATGTTTATTAAGGAAGTAGCATGCTATGATATAAAACCAGCGCCACTAAACTTTCCATCCTCAGGATGGCAAAAAAAGAAGAATGCAAGAAAAGCAATGTTTCCTATAGGAAAGAGGCTGAATGGAAAGCTGAAGGATATTTTTCTAGAATCAGGGGAAAGCTGAGCAGAACAAAGAAAGGAACAGATGAACTGGCCAGCTTGCTGCCTCTACTTTTCTCTTTCTACCACCAACGGTCAATAGCATGAAAGGGATAAAGGTACCAGGCTTCTGGAGCTGTACTTGCAACCAAAGAAATTTCAGGAGAAGCATTTTGCATTCCGAGAAGTGAAATATATACTTTCATGTATCTGTATCAGACATGTGGCAAAACATTCCTTATCATTTGGAAGGATCATATATGTACTTAAAATGATACACAGGTTACACCTATTTAATGGCCATTTGGCCCACAAGGATTAAGATATAAACTAAGGTACCCACCAATTACTATAAGGTTATATTACCATTTTGTCCACTAGATAGCCTGGCTGTAATTAATTACAAGGAGTGGTTATGTGACAAGAATAGGTAAGTTTGCTTTATGATAAAACTTGATAAAACTTTAAGGAGTCACAGGCTTCCTCCTTATACCCATATTTTTAAACAAATCTTTAATGTGCAATCATTCATAAAATTTTATGGGGAATATAATATTTTTGTCTTCCATTTGTAACTCTCCTTTGTTTTGTCACTATTGTTCTCTCTTTTTCTTTACCAGGAAAATCCATTCAGGAGAAACTACAAAATGGCTTCTCACTGAGGTTTTACTGGCAGCTGTGGAAGCTGGTTGTCTAGAGGCACCCAAGATCATTATTTAAAGCAGCTGCTTTGGAAAACTCAATAATAATTTACACATAGCATTTAGCTCCTGATTTAAAATACATCACCATCACTTCAAGTCTTAACTGCTTAAGTATTTTTTTTTAACATAGAAAATGTATATAGATATAGAGAACACACGGTGTTCTTCTAAAATTGTATTTAAGTGGTTTTCTGGAGAAAAGCCTAAATGTTATGTCCTTGAAACACTTAGAACTTTAACAACTCATATCATTGGCGTTTTGTGTATAATTCTCTTAAAACAATACTTTCAATAATTAATTCATGTTTAACTGAGTATGCCATGAAGAGGAAATAAAAACCTATAGCAGAAAAAGTCTGGGAGGAGGAGTCAAATCATACACCATTCCTGAGACATATTTCCATTTATTTCAGTAGAGGGTCTTGATCCAGCCATGCAGAAAAACAGTAAAGATTATTAAGGCAGAGAAAACACACAGCACTTTTTATGGAAATTTTTAAAAAAGGTTTTGTTAGTAGACAACCAGAGGAGGGTCATAACATTGGTGGATAATGGGCTCTTTGCATGTGCCTCAGGCTTCACTCTGTCCACCTAGATTCTCTGTCTCCTCACTACCTGAAGCAGGCTTAATTCTCTGGTCTTTGAAGATTGTCTTTGCTCTGAGTTGCATCTTCTTTGTTTCTACTCCCAAAGGTGTTCAGCTTTAGTCCTACCATGGATCCTTCTGTTAGCATTGCTTAGTTTTCTACTTTTCCTAGAAACTAGCTCACCAAGACTTAAGGGGCTGTTTCCAGCCTCCATATTGCCAAAAATCTTGCTTTCTCTCTTTTCCTGATATTCATCCTCCTTGTTCCTTTCCCAAGTGATCCTCCAGCAATTTTCCTTCCTTTGTCTTCAGACAAAGGTTTTTTTGCCAGAAATAGGGGAAAAAAGGGGTATATAAGAGTGTTATATGAAAGTAAGAGGTATTTGTGTCAGGAAAATCATAAAGGTAACACAAATGCAGTAAAATGTAGTAGAATATATTGATTAAGAAGGGCGTGTGTGTTAAAACAAAAAATGAATGAACATTAACTCTCAAAATGAATATTTAAGGGAAGAACAAATGGGGGAAGGGGACAGAGAAAGTCATAGCTGGATGGAGTTGATGAGAAGTTTAAAAAACAAAAGGCAATATATGAAGCAAGGATGGTTTGCAAAGACAGAAAGAGATGGAGCAGTGTAAAAGGTAGTGGTTCAAATTAGGTTTAGCAATATTTATTATCTTTGTATTATCTTATGCCTTTACTATCTTTACTATCTAATTCTTACCTTATTTCTTTTCTGTGTTTTGCTTAGCTCTACTTATTGCAAAAGGTACATATGTGTGCCTCTATGTATCTATATACAGGACATAAGGAAGCTTTTACACATGTATGAAAGTGATGAGTGCAACACAATGAGAACAAAGAGATTCAGATTCAGCTTTCTTCTTCTTTTAACTTGATCTGTTGAGATGTGATCCTGTGGTCCATCATGTACGATGGACCACATGATTTACCCAATCTTTCAATTCTCCCTCTGTGAGGGCAGAGACAGTGTTTCAAGTGTTTCTTTTGAAGAAGAGAACAGAAGTCCTAATCCTACTTTCCATACCCCTTGCTTCTAGTAAGCAAAGGGAGCTATGCTTCAGTTGTCCCCAGAGAAGCCATCAGTACTGAAGCTGAAATAATGTATTTCTCTGCCATTAGGAGCAATGAGAGGAAAACCTTAAAAACAAAATAAAAACAAAACCTAAACATCCACAAAGGTGAAGATTATTGCTCTATTATTAATAAAGCATTTACTACATTTTTCTATAATGCATATAGATCCCTCGTGTAATGCTCTCAGAGTCATTTGTAAAGATTGGAGAAGTAAAAAAAAATCTGAAAAGTACCAACTTTTAAAACAAACCACTGAACCATAATATAATAGAATGTATTTGTAATTTGTAAACTTTATTTACAGAGACCAGCTGTCAACAATACTTATACAGTATAAGAAATAAAAGGACCCAGTATAACAGTAACATTCCCAAGCATGTGCTGAGGTCGATTAACTTTTCCAAGTTGTGGATAAAATTATATATGGCAATCAAAAACTTAAGCCATTCACTCCCAAACAGCTATGTCTGTAGCAGAGATATAGACACTTTTTCAGAAGTTTATGGAAGGAGAACTTTTCAAGATAATTTAGGAGCAAGGGAATTATTCAGTCTGGAAAGGGCCATATAGAATCCTGCTTGGATAACTAAAATACTTTTTCACTAACATGATGTAACCTGACATAATGGTTAATACAGTGGCCTGAACCCTACTCCAATACCTTTTCCTGAATCAGCCAGTCATTTTCCAGTAATATGCAGCTATTTGGATCCAAAGTGGAAAAGGTACTTTAGGGGCACGTGCACAGGTTGCTGCACCTGTCAACACCTTTAAAAAAGCTGCTTTTTCTGGACTTCCACATTAGCCACCTAGTCCTAGGAAAATACACAGTAAAGAAGGCACTGACAGGGTGCAACAAAGTTGGATACCCTGTTATCACTTCAACACCTCCTCAAACACCTATTTTCCTTTGACAATGTACATAGCTGACATGTGAGCCCAGGAAAAGGCACATCTTCTTTAAGGAGGCAGTGACAGGTGTAGTAAGAGAGTCTAGATTCTCTCCAAAGCTCTTTTTCTGCTTCAGATTCAAATTACTGCATATCCAAAGTTCCAGTAAAGATGTTTAACACACAGTTTACTGATTATACCTGGGATGCTAAATTTGTTGGGTCAGTTTTGACTTCTTTCTGGAAGATTGGGAGTGTAACAGAGGAACTCTAATCCTTAGAGTTCCAGAGAGAATGTCTCTATGGGTGTAACATATATAAAATCAACAATGGTGAATAGCATTGGGACTAAAAGCCTATAATAAGAGATGTGTCTTAAGCAATTGGCAAATTAGACTACTCACAATGGTTAATGCCCAACATATCTACAAATTCCATAGGAGTTCCACTGTTCCACAGCTGAGAAGTCCTTGCCACACAAACATTGTTCTCCCTGGCCCAGTTCTTGAAAGCCAAGCTGAATATATCAGAAATGGTATCAGGGCGCCAGGAAGAAAGGAAGTTTGTCTACAGTGCTTTGTCTTCTTATCAGAGATTTTATAGCCAGGATGGGGGCAGGGTTGGGAAACATAAAATGAGATTTGAATTGGCTAGGAGAAAGCAAGGAGAACATGGTTCAGAGGTAGAATGGTTCAGAGTTCTTTAAGGTTAAAGTGGATCAATTTTTGTAATTGGCTGTTAATCTGCTTTCAGTAAAACATAGTGCTTCTTCAAAAGGCAAAAACAACTGAAATCCTGAAAATGAGGGAGGAGGGGCTGCCAAAAGGTATTCCATGAAGTATTTTGGGCCCTAACCACTTATGACTTTGTAAGTTACCAACAAATGTAATAGTGCTGTAGAGTGCTTTGCAGTGTTTTAAAAAATAACTATTTTAACATTTTATAATAAAAGTAAAAAATAATTGTTCTAACATAGACTTCCTACTTTTGGAGGGCAAAGGGTAGCATATCAAAAACCCAAACTGACATGGCAATAATAATATTTTCGTAGTTTACATTGATTCAGGCTTCCTCCTTTATTTAATGTTTGCCTTTTTTACTATTTATTTTCCTGAAAAATGAATTTTAAATTTAAAAAATGGCAACAATATTTGGCTGTGATTATATTATTATTGAAGATGGTTACAGTGAGATGCATGAAAAATATTTTTCCATTCTTGTTTAACCTCATACTTTGATAATCAAATAATTAGTGAACAAACCCAAAATGTCAACAGATATCCAAATGGATATGTACTGAAAAGAATAGCAACAAATCCTATTTCAGAAAACAATAATTTTAGATTTGTTTTGATGAAAATTAGTTCAGAGTTGAGACTATATATGGCATACTAGACATATTTATTATTGCATCTATATTCCACACTGCAGAGTTTCAATCTCTCTTTATTTTATGTCCACAACAATTGTCCAATGAAGAAGACTGAGCTAAGAAAGAATCTGCGTTGCTCAGAGACCTTTGTGGTCTGGTTGAGACTTGAATCGGGGCTTCTGGTTCAAGGTCAATCACATCTCTAGAATATTCACTGTTCAGTTATCAGGTTATGGTGAAGCTTAATCAGATAATCTGCAAACAAAAATTGTACTAAAGAATGTACTGTATTTGTAAGAATCAAATCAAATCTTTATTACTGTCAAAGACCAGCATAAGGAGGCTGGGGTACAGTCAATTAGGAAACATATAAAATTAATTAATTAATTAATAATAAAAAGCTAAAAGATATAAAGCAGAAAGCATATATCTAAAAAAAATAAAAAAAGCTAAAAGGAGGGGTAGGAGCATTAGATGGGTATAGGGGGCCATAAAGGTTAGTATGTTGCAGACTATATCAAATTACCGAGCACTCTAGTATGATGAACTAGATTCTCATTAAGACTAGTTGATGGCACAGGTCATCATCTGACAAATTTTAATTGCTGCTGTGCAGAACCTGGCAAAGTTATATGTTGTAGCAGGGTTGGTATCTGAAAGCAGCAGGGAGATACAGAATTGTCCTGTGTGCCCAGGGTATTTATGTAATAATGGTAAGATCAGCCTAGTATGAATGTCTCTGTAATACAGGCACTGGAGAATGTATTTGAAGAAAATTTTAATCAGTCTATTGCTGCTTGATATCAAAGAATTAAAGTCAGAAAGGATTAAAAGCTCCTTGATTATAATTGCTGCTGCAAAGCTGCATCTAGCTATGGATCTATCTTTGCAATCCTGTTCTGGGGGAAAATGCAATTGTAGACAGGTGCTTGTTGAAAATGCGATAGAAAACAGCTCAAGTTCATGTTAATAAGCTAAAGCAATTACTATAAAGGAAAGCCAAAATAAATATGCAGGGAACAGCTGTTCAGCTATCAGATCCTAAAGATAACCAAACCAATTAAACATAGTCAAGTCAAAAGGAATTTTCAAATAAAGCTTCATGTATTAACTTTTTCCTGAAGCTGTAGCAATTTTGCATGAGAAAGTAGTACAAAGTTCCATCATGGGGTGGAGGTAAGGAGATGATAAAAATCCTCAAAGCAGCCAAGCATCGAATTTAATATAAAATCAATAACAAGAAATTCAACATAACATTTTATATGTATGCACTATGTGTTCAAAGTTACTCCAACAAAATTCACCTGAATGAATATTCCAAAATTGGAATTCTTGTGACCTTTTGTGATTTTTTTAAGAAAGAGGGATTTTCTCTTATGCTTTTCTATTCAGGTAGTTATAGAGGGCTTTTATAACCTCTCCTAGCATATTTTATCTTTCCTTCTCCTCAGTTGTCCAGTACCAACAATTTCAGACAAATCAGACTTTTTGGAGATAAGGTTAGCATTCATCCAAGTGATCTCATGAGAATGTACATATAACAATGTTATACAAACATAACATTCTCTGCTATAATAAAAACGACTTTTACATGAATAAACACTTTATTATATGATTCAAGAAAAACATCGAAAACAGCAGTAGCTGAAGAAGAGGAGTAATTCCTCTATCTTGAGAGGAATAAGACACAATTGTTTTCTCTGTACTGACTGGTACAAACACTGCAACAACAATCTAGTGTTTAAAAACAGATATTTTTCATATTTCATTTACGCTTTTTCCAAGATTGCATTTTAAAGATTCCTAAACTTTTGAAAGGTCCATCTACATAGCAACCAATCAATAAAAGACTTCCCAGTCCTGGAAAATGATCATAAACTACTTCACTTTGCTTTTTTGACTGAAAATATCTTGGAGCTTTTCAGAGACTTAAAAATATTTTGAAGCTGCTACTGCATCTACTGCTGTTACCATACATTGATCAATGGTAAAATTGTATAGCCAATTATATAGTTTAAGAGATTCCTGGAAAAAGCCAGATCTTCTCCAGGGCTAGGATGTTCCAAAGAATGGGGAGTCATCCCTTGTTCCCAGGGTCATTGCAGATGGCATTGCCTTAGAGAATGCAGCCTCAACAAGTCTTTTCTTCTCAATCCCATAGGGCACACAAATTCAATCTGGAGAAGGTGGTCTCAATCCTAAACTATGAAGGCTTTGAAGGTGACAACAAAAACCATTATCTGAATATCTTGAATTTCACTAGGAAACTAAATGGCAGCAGCTCCCAAAGTAGCAATATTACATGGGCAAATTTCCATATACCCCAAGGGTTGCATGCTGTACCAGTGGAAGCTTCTGAATAGCCCACAGGGCAATCCCATGTAGAACAAACTGCAATAGTCTAGCCATGAGGTGACAAGGGCATGAGTGACTCTACACAAAACTTCCCAATTTAGAAATGGCTGCAACTGGGACATAAGGTAATATCGTGCAAAGGTTCTTCTGGACATAGCCTCCACCTGCACTTGCAGCAGGAGCCGTAAGTTCAGGAGAACCTCCAGAACCTCCTTCACATTCATATAAGAAGGGGGAGAAGTAAACCATAAACCGCCTTGCAAGATTCTGTTATTATAGCCAATCTTAATAAAAAATAGTTTTAATCTTAATGTGGAGTTGATTTCTTAGTCTGATCTACATCTCAAGGCTGATACTTCAGTCATATCCTCTGTTCAGCCAGAGGTGGAGATGTGTAACTGGATATATTCTACATATTGAAGATACCTCACCCCATGCTGACTAATAACCTCTCCCAGTGGTTTCATGTAAAAATTAAACAGCAGTGGAGAAATGGCCAAGCTCTGTGGCATTCCATGAAGATTAGCATCTACAGTATATTACAACCAGAATTAATTAATTAGATTTATATCTTCCTTTTCATTTAGGAACTCATAAAGCTTCATTAGCTATTTGATTGCTTGTCAGCACAAGACCCAGACTTTTCTTACACACTGCATAATTTAAATTCTAGGTTTCTTCTCTTGCCTTTCCAAAGACTTTACTGTCTTTCACTCTTGTACTTCTCAAGCTCAGTGCTAAGTTATTGACATAATTAACATTCCTGCTCTGGCAAGCTATATCTCTACGCAGCAAACACTACTGAATCCGATTTAATGACCTGTTATTAGTTCTGTACCAACCTTTCCCAATTCTGAAACGTCCATTTACTGTATTTTAAATACAACTCCTATCATTCACAGCCAGCATGGCCACTGGACGAGTTAGAGTTTCTTCAGTTCAATAATACAGTATGTAAATTTTAAGCTTACTAGATACTTTTAGTATATGAGCTAATACGTGATAAATATATTAAATTGGGTATTTGTGTTCCAGAATTAATATGCTAGAGTACTTGCTGAGCCTTAAAGAAGAAAGATTCTTAAAATGAAAAGTCTTTCACAAGCTAACTTGAACAAATATACTTGAACATATATAAGAAAAGAGAAATAGTCAAAACGTTGCCCCCACATTCACTGAGTGCTTGTCTTGTTGCCAGTTACGCTTGTAATCTTTTAATTCTATGATGTCAATTCTTGGAGCTTCTATACTCATATTTCACTTGCTATAGGATTTTCTTCTTCTCTGCTTACAATCACATCACCAAATAAATTAGATTAAAGCATATGTTTTACTAACATAGGAGAATCACAGACAATATGGGACATAATGTAGTATTATAAACACACATGCACACTACCTTTTTATTGTTACACATAGTGTAGTTTTACTTTGTTATTTTGTAAACACCCTTTTATCATAAGATGAGATGCACTGGGTATATATGCATGCATGTGACACATGGAAATTGCAATCATCTAGACTATTTTTTTTTCCTATATTTTTCCCCAGCATTTCATTATTGGAAGTAAGATGTAAAAAATAGCTGGGAGATTAGGAGAATTTCATGGAAATGTTCAGGAACAGGTATAATGTTTATCTTAATCACTAGCATGGTTTTCTTTTAACTTTATTTTGAAAGTCATGTTGCTACCTGGCTGAAATATGTCATTAGCATCATTAGCATCATTAGCATCAAGAGCATCTTTTTCCAGGGTAAAAAGATTCAAGTGTCTGTATGAAAAAGTATACATGGGCTGCCAGAGGAACAGATTTTCTTATTATCACTCCAACAGTCCCATTTTTCCTTACAGGACTGGAGATCCCATTGAGCAGACATTGGACATATGTGGAATGATGCAAGGGCCAGGATAGGAAGAGAAGCCCACCATACCAGGAGAGGTCATCTCACATAAAGCAGAAGACAATAGCCTCTTATAGCAAATATACTTTTTGAAATAATTGATTTCCTGAGTAAAATTCAGAGTAAAGCAAATTTTAGAAACACTTTCGAAATACAGATTTCCCTGGATTTTGTATCTTGTAACAGAATTACCAGGCTCTCAGATGTTTATAAATTGGAGTAAAATGAAGATGTTAATCTCATTTAGAAATCTCTCAGAAAACTCTAAATGGCAGTAGACAGGCAGAGACAATTAATTTTTCACTTATTAGCACCCTGTTAGTAATAAAATGGTTGGTGGGGATAACTGAATTTTCCACATGTTGTTTAGCATCAACTCAAAACTATTATTGGCTTTAAAATATTTAACCATCTCATTTTCTGTTAAAATATGCATGTCTGTAGGACCATTCATTCAAAATAACTATAGCTGCTATTTCAAATGAATATAAGGAAGTACTTTCAAATGAATACAATATTTCATTGTTAAGAACAATGAAACAGACTTCTCAGAGGCAAGAGGTGATCTTTCCTTTGCTGGAAGAATTTAAACAGTACAAATAGAGGTGAATATGTGTAGCTCAGGGTTGAATTGTGGAGTCCTTGGGGTCCTCTGAGCTTGGTTCTTTTCTTGCAAACGTTTCATTACCCGGCTAGGTAACATCTTCAGTGCACTGAAGATGTTACCTAGCCGGGTAATGAAACGTTTGCAAGAAAAGAACCAAGCTCAGAGAACCCCAAGGACTCCACAATTTAAACAGTGTCTGGATAGTTATCTATTGGGAATGCTCTAGTAATTAATTTAGGATGATCTGCAAGATCTTTTCCAACTTTTCCATTCTGTGATTCTAATTTGAAATATGTGTGTTGTTTTTGTTGTTGTATTTTGAATATTAAATTAACTGAAATCATTGGGTCCTGTTTTCTCCTCTGTTTCAGCTGTATGAAGTTCAGAAATTCCATTAACCACAATTTACGTTTTCTAAATTATAAACCAGTCCACCCTACCCTATTTTCTCCTAAAGTATCAGATAAATATAAAAGTTATTGGAACAACTAACAGTACTAATTCCTCATATATGAACTGTTCAGCAGCTGATTTTCCTCTGCTTGGGCATGGGCAGCAAACTGCAAATTGCTTTGGTAATTGTGTCAGATGTTGGGACTCATATGGCAGCATCTGTATGCTTTGTCCATAGATATTATAATTATTAATACATATAGTACATTTAAACAATTCCACCCTATTTGCAAAATAGCACCTTACAGCATAGTTCCTGTAAAGCTAAAGTAGTTTCCCCCATAAACATCCTATTCATGTTGTGACAATTTATTGCTAAAACATCTAAAAAAATTATACTCTAATGATTACCAAAGGAAAAAGATTAAATTTACAATGTAAAGGTCACACCAGTGGGATTTTTTTGTACAATAGCAAAAATGGGGTTAATAATCTCTGAAATAATTGTTTTTAGGAGGGAAAAATCTATCAATTTAGCCCATGTCATATTTTCTTATGTGTGTGTGTGTTTGTATGTGTGTATTATTGCACAATTGTGTTTTCCTTTCCACATCTCAGAATAGAACTACTTAACAATTACATCATAACAAGTAATATTCACAGAAAGTAAGACTACGCTGCTCTATTCTCTCTCTTACTTTCATCAGTTCCCCTTCAGAAATTCATATGTTCATGAAGTTCCTTAGAGATAACATACTTGATTAATAACTTATTCATCACATAAATACACTAAATGAGTATCAGTGATACACTTATGAATTCTATAAAAATGCATCAGGTATGACTTTAAGAAGATACTTTACAAAAATTAATAGGGTTCCCATTTTTTTTATGCCTTAGTCAATCCTGGTTCATTCTCTAATACCTTTACAATTACATACAAGATAAAAGGCGAACATACATTATATCTAGAAACATACTCATATCCTTATAAAAGAAAACTATTAATGCTGTGGGATTCAACAATGAGCAGAACCAAAGATCTCCACTGTGCCTAATACATCATATATATGAAACAAATGTTTTCTTTTCCAGTGAATCTTGCAATATCGATTCTTTCTTAAAATATGCCTTCCAAAGGGGCTGAAGTATGCATTAGAAAATACTTTTTAAATTGTAGAAAAGGTTAAGGAGCAGAATTTTAGCCTTTTTTAAACCCTAGGCCATATCTTCCCATCAGTTCAGGATAACACTAATATTTCAAGAAAACTCACCAAGCTATAAAACCATGCTACAGTATATATTATATTCAGGGTATCATATAATTGCCAAAACTTCCATTCAGAAGAACAATGAAAATTACAGTGTAACTGAAAACTTTGACAGAACTCCACACAAAGGATCTTGGGTGTGGAAATCTGGATAGACTACTGTTAATATTTATGAATTTATTACTGTATTCAGCTGTTAACACTAAATTATGGTTTACTTTAGCACTACATGATTGGGATTCCCCATCCTATGGTCCTCACCTCCAGCCCATATGCAAGAAGAAAACTGAAAGAATTGGATTTCATTTTTAGTACAGCTTAGAATTATGTCCAAATCTGGTGGGAAAAAACCCTTGCAGTAAGCATTAATTATGGTTTACTGAAATAAACCTTAGACTTAGATTACATTGCTTATAATTCAAAAAATAAATGTAAAATAGAGTTAGCTGGGGAGAGCGGACTTCCATTTGTGCCCATGCCAAAAATAGGAGAAGAGACCATGAGTCTGAGACTATATTGTAAGTATTGTATCCAAACCAAGGGTAGCAATATTAAAAGCTAATTGTATATGCCTCTTCTCCTCCCCAAATTGTTTCAATCAATGGCTCTTCCATTTAGTTAAGTATTATATATACCATTTAATAGTTGGTAATGGAATTTGTTCATGTTCTCCTGTCTCATGTTCATGAGATCTCCAGGAACAGCTAGGAAACACTACAGTTTTATTAAACAATACTGGCAGGATAGAAGAGGGTATGACTCTGTTCTATTTTGAAACATGCCACCTTTTCCTGACAAATCATGTCAAACTCTCGAAATTTTGAAAAAGGTGGTGTTTTTAAGTTTTAAAAAATATTTCTATCATAGAATCTGAAATTAATCCACAAGGCACAAATACAAGGAATATAGGCAGACCTACTCCACCAGTGTGTGCTTTGTGCACAAATTACAATAACTTCCCACATTGCAGTTTACCCTCCTCCCAAATCCTTGCAGATGCCACAACTTCCTAATTAAGTGGTATTATCCCATTTCCTCATTAGCTGTGTTATTCCAACTCTTTAAAACTCAAAGATTCCTTAGACATTTCAGGAAATGTCGATGGGATTCAAGAAAGAAAGAAAAGATGTCAGTTAAAAAGTCTTAAGGTATCTTTCAATTTATGTTAATCATAAATTGCCCTGAAAAAAAATATTAGTAGTAGTAATGATGGTGGTAATAGAATATTTTATCGGCACTGAATAGAATAGGAGGTTTTAAGAGTTTAGCTTAAATAATCCCCAACTCACCCATTTATTCTCAGATTTTGAGCTTGCCAGTTTTTCTGTCAGAGACTGCAATGGTTCTTTCTCCCCAGTGTCTCAATCCTCAGTCCTAAAATGTTTTTTCTTATTGCAGATCTTTTTGGGAACAAACTGTAGCACATCATAGCTGTATCTAAAGCCTCTTTTTATTCACTGTTTCAGCTCTCCTATCCTACTAGTGATAATTACACACCATTGGAAAACCTATATTTTGTATCCGTTGCTACCAAGTTTGAATGAATGGAAATCCACTTCCGGTATGGTGAATACTGACTATCCTCCCCACCATCACCATAACTTCATTCAATCATTCACTAGTACTTTCAGTTTCTAGATATAGAGATAAACCATTACATCTGCATACATCAGTGAATGGGATGTTTACTGAAGTAGAATCAAACTTAAAGGAAAGCCATCCTTGTATAGTTCTGCAAATTATTTGCTGAATGATTATTCTGTTTAGTCCAGGAGGCACGCTTTAAGAGGCTTTGCTGTATGGATGAAAAGAGGCTAATATAGACAAAACCACTCTACCTAATAGTGCCAAGGAACAAGTCTCAGACTGCAGGCTGCATTCAGCCCCCAGCACCTCATTATAGTGTCCCAATATCTCAAGATTAGTACTATGAAAATGTATTTTATAATTAGACAATCCATGCAAATTGTACAATTAGATTCCACAATTAAACTTTTTTTTAATGTCTTACCTTTAAAAAATCTAGTTTGGTCCCCATCTTGTATTCTAAAGGGAGGGAGAAGGAGTTTATTCTTATCTCTGTTTTGAAAGTATGATATCTATTTGAATTCATAAAAATAAGGGACTCCAGTTTTCCAGTACATATAATCTAGCTCTTCATAATCTTTAGGTTTCTATTCTTGAAATGAATCAGACAGAAAACTATAGTTATAGAATCTGTGGGCCAACAGATGATTCCTATTATTACTGAAACTTCACAGGTTTTGTCATTGTTGTTGTTCTTTTATTGTCCAAATTATTCAAGATTTTCCATTATATGAATTAGTTTATATACACAAGTAGATTAGATTTATCATAAATAAGTTCATCTTTAACAATGCTATGTACTAGATACGCTATGTTTGTTCTTTGCTGAACTTTTGACACTATCCATAAACAGCCAAAAAGAAACTTGAATCATTTGTCATTTCCTATCAGAGGAATTGCCGGTAACAAACAAACAAACAAACAAAATAAATAAATAAATAAATAAATCCATTTTTAACTAGTTGTGTCTCCAAAAAATAAATGTATGTTATATATATATTACAGAAAATAGAAACTAGATATTGCCCTATGGTAAACTCTCCTAGATTAGGAGATTGTATGAAATACCCTAGATGCCTCATTTAAAAGTAAAATGTTTCACTAAAAGTGAAAACTGAAGATTGCATTCATGCATATTCATTGAAAGTTTTCTTGAACAGCCTTTAATGGAAATGCTATATAAACAGAACATGTGACTTTTTAAGGAAGGCTAATCATTTATATTTTAACTTTGGTGTACCAGTGTATTTTCAACTGGCAATAAAAATATATCGCAAACATAAATATAAGCAAGTGAATGAATACACTTACAATGAATACGCCTGAATTGCCAGTTCCAAATGCCACCCATGTTTGGTTTCATAGCAGTGGTCACATCATAACAGTGGCCACCTCAATGAATGATTTGTGTTTTTCTAAGAACGCAATAGAATTTATGTCACTGATAGACCAACATAAACAAAGTCCAGATAAAAATATAGTTCCCAAATACAAGGAAGATATTAAAGAGCAATAAAAGTACATATAATGAACCACGTATAGCTGGACAGCTGGTTAACAACTACTTCCTAAATAAGTGAACAATAGAACCAAAAAGAATATCTTAGAGCAACTTAAAAATAGACTGGCATGTTATATAAACAGCAGGGGACTATTTAGCAACATTCAGTGATATATGGTCATATTGATCTGATACTAAAAGTTCAAGGTGAAAGTAATCATGGTGACCCAGATGTTCAATTAGAAATGGTGACAGCAGCTCCTGCCATTAACCATCAACATAGTACAAGCAGTAGGATACAACATGATTCAGCATTTAAGCTGCTCCTCCTTTGCAAGGCCATAATCTCCATTTGAATGGAATGTTTCAATATCTCCCCTCTGTATCAGCTGTTGGGAAAGGGTTAAATCTGGCCAGAGATAAGGCCCTCCTACATTTAGGATCTGTTATACAGCAAGGTACCTTGCTCGGCCAAATTGGTGAGTCAAGTTGCTCAGAAATATATTTCTAGGCAAAGCTGACAGGTTCATTCCTATCTCCAAGTCCAATGATTTATTGAAAGTTAATGTTTGATCCTTAGAATTAAATACTATAATTAAAGGAAAACTAAAACAGTTGTTGACACTTCTTAAAAATTATATAAATATGTATTTGCAAATGGACATACAGTGAAAGTAGCAGCATATAAATTTCCTTTCAGTTGTTCTAGTATTCTTAATTCAATATATCAGATTCACATTTACTATACCCATGGGGCAAAAGCATAATCTATAGATATGCATACATATGATTTATTATATGTGGCCTCTTATTTTAAAGTATAGATTAAAGTATAGGTTAAACAAAGCAATTTTAAAACATGAATTGGAATTTTTCAAGGTATCCAAAAAACCAAGCCTATAAATCAAGTCTTAAAGCGTATTATAGCAGTAAAGCAATATGATTGAACAATCAATCCCTCACTAAAAGAAAAATGCTAGGCAATACATTTAGAAAGAAAGAAAAGAATTGGAAGAATTGGAAAAAATAAAATGTTATTCAAAAAACAAACAAAAGACAATTCACCTTCCTACCCTCACCCATTCCTTTCTCCCACAGAAAAAATCTAGGAACACAGACATATTGTCATACTTCTTCTGGTTTGTAAACACTACCTGTTATTGTTGATTCTACAGAATTATCTCATGCTTCATAATTCCTGTCTTCATCTCAATATTTAAACTTGAAATATTCACAAACTTTCTAATTTGTATATAGGAAGCTGTCTTTTACTGAGTCAGATTATTGATCCAACTAGCTCAGCACTGTCTACATTGATTGGAAATGAGTCTCCAGGTTTCAACCTGGCATTTTTCCCACTCTAAGTCAAAATGTTAGGATGGTACCTAGAGGGTTTTGTAGACAAGGCATTATACTCTTCCACTTGTTCTTTCCTAAAACGCAACTAAGGCATTCTTAATTAGTAGAATACACTCTATTTATCTTAGCAGGCCATGGATTTTAATTGGAACACAAATATCTTGAAGTTAAGGTCTGTTTTATCCATATTTTAACAAGCCAAAGTTCCTGGCTCCTGTAGAATGCCATGAACCCTGTTTTTCATACCTCAGTATCAGAATTTATACATCACACAGAGCAACCAACCAATATTATGGCTTTGGTTGCTGTATCCTGCCATTTCAGAATTTTGCAAACCAAAAACGAAAACAAAACTTTTCAGGCAAAGAAACACCTTATGTCACCTATTAAAGCTTAAACATGAACTACTTCCAGACAGACAGTTCCAGTATGTCACCTTTTAGGTGAAAACGAACATTGCAAAGACTAAGGTATTTTATTTCAGAATAACTCTTTGTCTTGGTCACACAACAAAATAGTATATATTCACATTTCCAAATCACTCTACTGTAGAATCAAAATGGCTTTCCAGTACTCAGTGCACATTTAAGGGAAAAGTAAACATTCTTGTCTGTGTTATTAAATGGAAAATGGAACAAGGTAAAGTAGTTTGATTCAGTTTGAGCATTATGGTTGCATTTTGCATGGCAGATGCTGAAATGCAACTGAATATGCTACGAGAAAATATATTTACAAGCAAACAACTACACAAGTAGCATGAAGAAAACACAAATTTATTGCAGTCATCAAAAGAAAGCCATTGCTAAACTAGTTTCAATCAAATCACAGCATGCTACATGGAGAAAGAAAAAAGTCATATCATAAGGTTATGGTGAAAGACATATGGTACACTGATCGTACCATTTTTTAAATTTTATTTTACTGTGCATCAAAAGAAAGAAAATTAAATTTTGATTTCCTGGAATTTTGCTATTAAATACTGAATAGCTTCAGTAGCAGGGTTAATCTCAAACAATTTACATGAGAAATAAATAACAGCAATTCTTCAATCTGGAATCTAATAATTTAAATTCAAGTTTCAACTTAGCAAGACTTTTAAAGCTGACCTTTCCCACAATTTTTCTCATGTCCATACCGTTCAGCTGCTCACTGAAAAGAACTGAGAAGAATGAATGTTATACAACCTCAGTGTGCTTTGGTAATTACACTAGACAATTATCCAAAGTAGCCATGATATCATTGGCATAGAAAAACAATTTGTATTCAGTATCAAGTGCCCTCACATCCTTCATATCTTGCAATTGTCTATAAGAGAAGCTAAGCATTCAAGAACCTGATTAAAAATTAAAGGAAACAGGGAGCATTCTTGACAAGTGCCATGTTATAATTTAATAGGTCAAGAAAGAAAACAATTTGTTATGAGTCTGGCCACAGAGCAGAGACACCAAATTGTAATCTGATGGACAAAATATGGTGAAAACCCCTATTTTCTTAGTGTACACTTCAAAAATTCAGTCTGAACCATACAAAACATATTTTCAACATTTAACAAGATTAGAACAGACTATTCTGATTGATCTGCCATAGTATCCAAAACATTCATTGCCAGATAAATATTATCAGACACTTGTCTATCTTTATAAATTCAGGCTGAAATGAATGACTTTGGTATTATATTCTGTAACTTCCTGGCTAATGTTGCAGTTCATATTTCAGCATCCAGGTTAAGCAAAAACATTGGTCCAAACTTGCATATCTAGTAGGGTCTTGAATATTAGTATAATATATGTCTTGTATAGTGATAGAGGGATTATAGAAAGATTAAATGATTCTTTATAAATCTATAAAAGTAGGTTCCAATATGTCTATAAAGTTTCTGTAGCAGTCAAGTGCAAATCCATCATGTCTAGGATCACCTCTATGATTTCTTAAAATGTTAATTGTTGAGCCAAGTTTTTCTCTATCTTTCTTGAGATATTTTTTCTATTTCAATATTTTCTGAAAATTAATAACTTGCTATTCAGTTATGGAAGTGTCCAATCAAAGAACTGGTAATTAATAGATTCTATCTCAATATATAATTGGCCAGTCTGAATTTCAGAAATAGCTTAGTTGTTTTTGTTGTTTCTATTAGGGAACCAATAACTTTCTAACTTTCTTTCCTGATTCCCAATCATTCTGATCAATGCATTTCAAAAACGATTCAAGTTGTTCTGAATGTAGTAGCTTTTAATTGGAACCTACTTTTATAGCTGCTAAAAATGCTTGGTATAATTAATATATGGGATTTCTAACAAAAGACAAAAATGACCATTTAACTGACTTTTCCAGCTGTACAAGATTAAACTCTTCAGTTATCTTTTTCTGAAATAATGGCAGTACTGGACCCAAGCAATAATAATAATAATAATAATAATAATAATAATAATGATAATATTAAATTTGTATGGTTTCTTGAGGAGTGGGTACACCACCATCTCTTTCAATGTGGGCAAAAACCTTTCACTCAAGGATGCATTCACTATTGCCTATATCCAGTATTCCATCTCCCCCGGCAGCCTTCACCAACTCAGTAGTGCAGGGATTTAATCCACAGGTAACAAAAGCACATAGAATTCTGTCTATGTCTTCAGAATCCATGGTTTGGAATTATTTTAGATACCTTTGCAAGACTAGGCTTCTGTTATCTCAGTTGGATTTGCCCAGCCAGCATCCAACACCAAGTAAATATATTTTCCGGATGCTGAATAAATTCATTGCAGTGACTCACCAGGTGATATTCTAGCCTAGTTTTCACCAGCAGAGACCAGGTCACTTTAAAAAGTGCTGCTGTTTCCATCTCCTTTAAGTACCATTGTTTAAAATCAGAAAAAGTGATGTGGGGCATAATTTCATTTTAGCACCATAAGATGGAAACTACACGCTAGTACTATTAATTACAGGTTAATTAAAAATCTCAGCACCTAAAACAAAAAATGCACCTGATAGAGATTAATATTTAGTTTTGTTTTGGATTCAGTTTCTGCACCTTTTAAACACTTTCTTCACAAAATTGATTATAAATAAACCTAACAACAATTTTAAAAGGAAGAGGAAATTATTGAATTATTCAGTACTTTCAACCCATTTTTTATGTTTCTTTGAAAACGTTTCAAACAAATGGTGAGAATCCTTTCTGGAGATGGCACAGAAAACCTTCCACAGCAGAAAATTCTCAATTCTCTCTACCTCTTCCCAGCCCACCCCCAGCCCTGGGTTTAAAAAAACAGCTACAAAAATCTCTGGCTCCCTCAGGCTTAAAGAGTCAGGCAAATGGCACTGTAGGACCAAGAGGGTAAAGGTGCTATGGCCCCAGGGTCCCTCCACTGCTCTGAGAGGAGAGTTGTTGAGCATGGCCTTGCTTTCTAGAGGGGACAAGGAATGAGCCACAGGGACCAGCACCCTCCAAGTGGGGTAGATTCCAGGCAGAGTCAGGAAATGGTCTGGAGTGCAAACCAAGCCAATGGAAGGCCCAAGGGAGCTGGAGGAGGTGGCATTTGAAGACCAAGCCAAGAGCTCTGCCCAGGGCCCGGCTCAAAAATCCCTTTTCTGGGGAATTCCATTCTGGATTAATACAGAAAAATGCTTGGAGTATCAAGACTCAAAGTAACTGTTTACTGTAAAACATATCTTTAAGGAAAGTTTTGTGACACATAGCAAATTACCTCCTGTGCTGCTTTCTTGACTGAATGACATGGGGCAAAATTTTACAATGAATTTGGGTCACAGTGTTCCCTGCAAAAAAAATCCCAGGTCAAAACCCCACAGAATCAGATCCCAGCACATAATGTGGTTCATTTTCTTTACTAAGTTCGCATTTGCGTCTCCCAATACATCTAAAGTGTACTTGAGCCTATACAATAGCAAGTTCCAGAATAAATGTTCTGCCTCCAGTATATTGTAACAGAATAGAGACTCTTTCATTTTGGGGGTAAAATACAATATTCTCTTGTTACCTTGCAGAGCATGCTGCAAAAGGTTGCAAAGCAAGTGTTGCTCATAACAACCTCTAAATGGAAAAAGCTGTAGACAAAGATGCTGTGTTGGTGTGTTTCCAACTCCAGCATAATAAACACAGTGAAGAATATTATGTCTCTGTTCACACAAACCAATAGATCTAGGATGTCAGTAAAAGTATCAGTGGGCATGTACATGGGAGTTAATGTGACTTCTCATTATGGAAGAGCCAGCTGTCTTGTAGAAACAAAAAGCCATATATCTGTGATAGAATGTTCATGGTGCTTTATATCTAAAACCTTACTGCTACATCCCTACTATCAAATAATAAAAATCATATCAAGTATTCTGATCAGATATTGCTGTAAGGTTATGAAGTGTACAGGTTAAGACATTTGTATTTGCCTTTTAGAGTAATTACTGATCTTTTAATGAATAGGTCTTTTATAACAAGTCAAATAAATATTTAACTGAACAAGCCAATCTTTGTCCAGAATAACCCCTGCATATATAAAATGTTTTCATATGCAAAACAACACACACATTTTAATAATCTATAATGTAATTTTTTGCATGGATAGTTGACATACATTATCTACATTCCTTTGTTTCATTCCATTTTTTTTTTCTTTTGCTTTTAATGTTGCATTCTAAAGAAGAGAAAGCATCTTTTCAGCTGATCTACTGCAAAGGCAAATGAGTATCCAACCTGTGACCAATGAAGCAGAGCTGGAAAGAATGCTAATTCTCTGCCTCAACACTGCTTTCAAGGCAATTATTCAAGCCTCCTCTGACATGGAACAGAGTGATCAGCCAGCAGTGAGTACACATGGAAATAACTTCTATCCAAACTAAAAAAGACAATCAGTCATGTCCTAATTATTTACCTATAGAAAAAGGAGAAGTAAATCAAATTTATTTTAATTGTGACTTTAGAACTATAATTATTAAAACTAGGCTAAGTTTGTAAATGAAGCATTTTAAAAAATATAAAGCAAATATAAATTCAAAATAGAATGAATTAAATATAATAAACTATTGTTATAGTTTGAGTTTCTGAAAATGAATTAAACTAACAATATATATAAGGGGTATGTGTGTTTTTTTAAACATAAGCAGCAAGAAGAATATTCTGTGACTATTTGCAATTATGTAAGCCATCCAGAAATTCACTTAACTCCTTATTAACATCAAGGGATGTAGAACAAGTTTTGTTAATCTTTGTTAAATTGAAAGGATTTTGTGTCTGCTTTCTGTTGACTTTTCCAGGTATTATTTCTAGATGAATAGGAAGAAAATTGCAGAAGTGTTTAATTCTCCAGTTTAGTATAACTCCCTTGTCATCACTAAAATAGTTGATGAAACACTATTCGCATATAACAAGATGCTGGTTAGACTGATCATTGTAGATACAGAAAACATCTTACATACCTCAGTCGATATACTTTTGCATAACTATTACAGTTTATTGGGGAAGCCATCATATATCAAGGAAGGCTATTTGTTCTTCTACTCTAATGTTATCTATGCTAGGACTTTCCTATCAACTTCTAGGAAATACCAAAATGGTACCTCAGGATTTTGTCCAAGGAAAACATATATTTAGCACTACATTATCAGCCCCAGCCCTTAAAAGGAGACTTTACAGACCTTAATATACAGTAATTGAAAACTGGGAGAAATTGAACACAGTATAATCTACTAATCGGTCACTTCATAGCCCAACCATTTAAAGAATGCTTCATTCAACCAATGTACTTGCACACAGCATGGCTAATGTGGATTAATTATGAGAGAAAACTAAGATATTGGGTCAGAAAATAGTCCTTCAATGACTGTAGTGATGTCCTCTATAATAAAGTTCTTTGTTAGCAAGGCTAACTTCATACAGAATTTCTGAGAATGCATTATTTGTAATGGTAGATTTTCCTAGCCCTTTCATATTGATTGATTGATTGCTTGCTTGCTTGATTATTTATTTAGCAGTTGTTGTAACCTGCCCAAATCTGCAGACTCTGAGTACTGTATAACAAAATATAAAAGAAGGATAATTCATGACATAAATAAATAAACATACAAAAATACACCCAACCCACAAAACAACTCAGAAACTTTGTTAACTTTCAATTAATAATTGAAAACCAGGAAGTACAGAATGTCTTTTGCCACTTTATGGAGCACTAGAGTGCCACACAAGCCACCAGGGTAAGGTTTTAACAATACATGCAATGTATTTTTTTAAAAATAAAGCATTTTATTTTGAACTGAAAATTATTTAATAAATTTATTCTGCTGTTTCGTTTTATATTTTAGCTGCTCTAATCTGTTGCTTTTATAAGCTTTTCTTATAAAAGATGATTTTAATCATTTTGGAATTTATAACTAGCAACATAAATACAAATGATTGGAAGAATGTTGAATCCTCTTCACTACTGTATATTTGAACTGCAGATGGCAGTACATAGATAACCTTGGTTAATCTTGGAAATTAAACAGGATCAGCTCAGTTAATATTTGAATATAAGATTCCCGGGAAATTATAGAGTTGTAGGACTGACTGGAACATTAAAAAAATGAGGAGGGAGGCAATAGTGAATCATATCAATAACATTAAAAAAAAAAAACTATATGGATGCAATTACCAGGACCTGAGCTTGATTGAAGGCTGTCTTTATTTTTTAATTTTATCCTATATATTGTTCTGTCCAATTCACATCTATCCTCATGAACAATCCTTTTATGTGTGTAGTCAATTTTATAGAGAGAGAGAGACAAAGACATTTCCATTAACAGTAAGTGGTACAGCTTAATGACCAAGGTTGTATCTATCAAACCAGAGTATCAGTGGTTCAGAAGTGAATCTAGCATCAATTTGTAACTGAATATGTTTGATGTCCATCCTCACCTTCCTTGCAAAAGACTGATGAAAATACCACTGTTTTATGAATTAGAGATAATGCATATGGAGTATATTGAATAAATAAAATAGTAAGAACTAAAATTGAACTAACTCTTGATATAGATTTTAAAAACCTGAAGCATTTTGCCCACAAACTACAAATTATTTCTGTTCTATTCTCATACCAAATATTCAGAATATCAAACTTTAAAAGAGTGCCAGTATGGCTTATATTTCCATAGGACCTTGTTGTTTCATGATTGCTGTAGGAAGTAGTCATTTGACAAGGTACTGAAGGGGAAGCAAATCTGAAAAAGGTCTAATGTGTTTCAAAACTGACCTAGAAAAAAAGACTCCTCCTTTTGTGACAACCAAGAATCTCTAAAAGCACTTAAAATGGTGAACATGACAAGAAAATAATGGCTTGTCAGTAATGTTTGATAAGCATTTCAAGGGCAAAGCTAAACAATAATAGTTTTAACTTTCTGGCATTAAGTCTTTATCTTTCAAAGCTTAACTGTATGTTTAAATTACTGAAGTAACCTCAATAAGAGGAAATTCCATCAGAATGTAGCTGAGGGAAGGTATATTGGCTTAGCTAAGAGACCATCAGATCTGGACTTTTCATCTTGGAGCTTCCAGATAGCTGCAACATCCAGTAACCATTTCAGCATTATACCTGCATTATAGTTGATCCTTATAAGAATTTGTAGCCAAGTACACTTGTTTCCCTATTCCTTCCCAGATTTAGAGATTTATTACATTATTCCCCAAACTTACAGACTTATTGATTTTCAAGTTACTCTAAAAGCTTTTCTGAATAAAGAACAAGCTGTTTTTAAACTAAAAATACATTCTTCTACTATTCTGAATTTATGTAAAATGAATCAAATTTTAAACCAATGTCTTTTAGTATATCTTGATATCTGAATTTATGTAAAATGAATCAGATGTTAACCAATGTCTTTTAGTATATCTTGATTTTCTTTTTGATATCTGCATTCCTATTTACTTGAATACAATTAAATATTTTTTTCAACTACACCATAATTAATGCACATGATGACACCTATTGTCAGACTAATCACCAACTTTATTAGTGATTAGATTCAATAGTTTTCATAGCTAGTTTACACAGTAATCCAGGATCCTCTGACCCTCTTATAGAATTCTCAATTTAGTATGATTCTCACAACTTGCCAAGGCATAAAGATCAATTATGGTGGACAGGAAACGAAGAATAAATAAGGCCACCTTCTCAGCAATTGGTTTAAATATGACCTTTGTCTTGGACTATATCATATCACTCTCCAAAGAAAAATATATAAATAGACAACACATGACCATTGGGTCACTGTCTCAGAGATATTTCCTTACCTAAACAGAGATACCAAATGACCAAGGGCAAAAAAGCAGTGGGAGTGTGAGCGACTTGAGATTTGCTGTTGGCTCCTCCATTGATTTTGCTTATGGGAAGCTGGCAGGGAATGTCAGAAATTACCCTCCCTCCTCTCTACATATAATATAGGCTTGCACCATAACCCTCATGACCCTCAGGAGAGCCCCCATGAAGCCGCTGCCCCCCAGCCAGCCCTACCTTTCCAGCAGGCATCCAGGTCACTCCCTCATCCTTCCTTCAATGCCCACAGCCATTAAGAGATTCCAAATTTCTGCCTCATTTCCAAAACAGCCAATTGCCACTTGCCCATCAGTCCTTGCTGCCAGCCAACTGGGCACAAGAGACAGAAGTAGATGGGAAAGAGGTCAAGGATATGCCCATGATGATCACATGACCTGGGTTTACCATGGCAGCACAGCAGTGCTGAAGCAGCCACAAATTTCCCAAATTTCAATCCCATGGGAGAAAGAGGTCCTTGATTTTGGATACATTCTGTAAGTTATCCCATTTGAGGTACCTTGATTCAAAAATTGTTGCCCTATGATGTACCATTTCACCCCACTGAAGGTTACAGACAAGAGAGTTTTAGTAGTATATAGATGTTCCTTTATATGTACAATAATATAAGACTTATATGTTAAGGTCAGTAATAAAAAATGAATTATATTTAAAGTGAGAAATTGGTGACAGAGTCATTTGGATAGTTGGACAACAGGCACATTAAAGGAGAATGAGGAAATTGTAGAGAAAGACAATTAAGT
Organism: Python bivittatus; assembly: GCF_059951505.1. Taxonomy (NCBI): domain Eukaryota; kingdom Metazoa; phylum Chordata; class Lepidosauria; order Squamata; family Pythonidae; genus Python; species Python bivittatus. The sequence goes on along the minus strand of NW_028277058.1, from coordinate 14,534,971 downwards.
ATTTGCATCTGTTTTCATTATCAAGAAGGTAAAGCAGATGACTATGTTTGAAGTGGATTTCTTAATGTGGAGAAAGAAACTAAAGAACACAGTCAAAACAGAGCCAACAAGAGATGAATTCATAGGCCTTATATTTTTAACATTAAAACTGTTTTTATATGATTATAATACAGTTTTATTCATAGATTAGTCTATGAATTCAAATAGAAATTCCTGATCTAATAAATGTAGGTAAGTTCTGCCTAAAATTAGCATATATCACCACAGATTAAAAATGAATCATAAATGAATTTCTATTTAAAGAAGGTAGAAAAACAGAAAATTACATGTGAGTTTGCAACAACACAAAGGTTTTGAGATCTACTTTGGGGCCAGAATTTTGTGAAGCAGAAATTTGAATCAACCCCAGGGTGCCAAAAGAGCTATGTGAAGTAACATGTTTTTTCATGAAATTTAAGGTTCACTTGAATCTAGTATATGTTCCTTTTGCACTCATGGTTGTGAGCTTTCATCAGGCATTCTGTGGCTCACTGTGGAAATTAGTTTGCTGGTTTAGATTGATTTGAACAAGGAAGACTTCTTTTATTTTCTTAAGATTACCAAAAGATGGATAAACACAGTGTGCTGATACATGGCTACAACCCCACTTTGACAAAGCTCCCATTGGCTAGAGAACCAAGAAGGAGAAAAAGAAAAGAAAAAGTATGGACATTCTCACCAACAGAAGCTTTCCTATGGAGACAATGAAGAGTAGACATCTCACTGGAAAGCTTTCTTGCTTTCAATAGATCTTTTTAGTAAGTAAAGGCACTTGCCTGGAAAAGCCAGGAGTACAAAAAAAAACCTGGAAACAGAAGGAAAAGTCCAAAATGAAGGCACTAGAGTTCTTACTCTATATAATAGTGAAACAAATGTTTAGGAGCTTTGAAGAAGAACAGGATGAGAGCAATTCATTGTTCCATGAAGATCAAATATATCATTATTATTGAATTCCCTGACTCTTTGAGGGGGTGGTCTTGCATTAGTAACTATGATTGTGTACCCAAAGAATATTAATGCTGCACATATCTCAAATAAGTTCTCAAAATTCCATAAAATTGATTTTCTGGGTGATAATGTTGGAACTGAAAACTCCAAGCAAAGTTTCTGGCTGGAAGGAAATCCTGCATGTATACACTCCACTAACAACTATATAAAAAATTCTAATAACAGAAATCTAGAAGGGATCACTAAACAAGCCAAATCCAACTTTAGCTCCGCTTAGACCAAATTACAGGATCTCTCTCTAAATGCAAGTTTCTTCCAGCCTGTATAAAACAAGGACCCCACTCTAAAAGCAAAGAAAGGGTACACAGTTGACTGACATTATAGGTATGCAAAGAGTGATGTTACTGGGAATTCAATTTCCCAGCATTCATTACTGGGAAAATGAAGAATTCTACATTTCTCATTTATTTTCTCCTTTTTCTCTTCAAACAGTATATGCTGGTTTTATAAATCACTATAGTTGTCCCACATTTAAAATCTTCCACCAGCATAGAAATCTTTGGCCTGAAGTCTAGCTTTATAGATTTACATATATATTTGTTTAATTCTAATAGAATGAGCTGCCAAATTGTTGTCAAACTTGGACATTACACAAAGGAATGAATTAAAAAAAAACTAAGCAAGTTGTTAAGGACAAGTCAGTTTGAAGAAAATAGAGACTGTCAAGTAATAACTTAATATCAGAAAGCACAATTTGGGGAAACTATAGTTTAATGTTAGAACACGTGTTTGTTTATGAAAGGTTCAAAGAAGACCAAGGTAACCTTTTGTTTGAAACCTTGAAATCTACTATATGGTCCACTGTAGTAAAAGACCATATAATCACAAAGTTGGGATTGAACCCATCAGGTCCAACCCCTTACTCAGAGCAAGAATCTATATTAAAGCACCTTAAACAAGGTGGTCTTTCATAAATAAGCATGGGTTCTACCTATATCCAGCTTAGACTGATCCAATGAATAGGACCTCATCATCTATCTACTGTAGGTAGCTGATTCTATGAATCAGATCAATAAATAAACGAATGATGGATAATTATTCCCCCAAATGCTCTAACGATGTTGCAATATTTAATTTGTAAATTTAATTTACAACCATTATAATTGTAATGTTTAAAAAATTCCTGTTTGGAATTCTTCTCTATTTGTTCCTATCTGATTGCACTGGCCTATATTGTTTGCTATTTTGGTGTTTGACCAGAAATAAACTTAAACTAATAAACTTTTAAAGAGTTTTAAAGTAATTGACCTGCACCAAAGTACCATTCCTTGAATGTTTATTCAAAACATTCAAAGCAAGTATAACTGTATTCAAGGGACCCACCCAGAATTATGCTTATGATAATGGCACCAGTAAAGTTGTACATTAGGGATAGCTTTTAATGTATATATCAAATAGGAACTTTTTGGTTATAAAACAATATAATAACAATTCCATTCTCACTTATCCTTTTCTTATGAGTTATTTGTGTGAAAAAGTACATCCACATGGTGGCATGTATATATAGTATATTTACTACAATACACAAAGTCATAATTTTCATATAAATCTCATGACCTCTGTAGAAATTTCAGTAGCAGTATAAATTGTTCATGAATGTTAATCAAGAAGCATTAAGAAGGAAACCTCCTAAAAATATGAGCCAGCTTTTAAGCATGTGCCAAAGGTTATTCAAGATGAAGCGAATATATCCAATCATTATAATGCTTATTTCTAATTTAATTTAGGCATTCATAAAACATAAAGACAAGTAAAATTACATGAACTATGCACTGCAATTTTCTATAAAAACTAATTTACAGTTTACAGAAAATCTGACTTTGCAATTTATATTTTTTTAATTCAGAAAGTGGGCGTGTTATCTCTAGTGTTATGCTAAAAAGCGACTATTAATAATACAAATAAAAACATAAATAATCATAAACAACAAAGTAACTAATAAATAAAACCATAATTGCACTAGATAATAAATGAGAACTACATTTTCTCTGGTATTCTCTTATCCTTGTGCATCACATCTCCCTCAGCAATAGTGAAGAACACTGTTGAAAATTAAAGCAATCATTATCCATAGAAATGACTGCATTTCTTATTACATACAAACGTTTCTTTTGTATTCTAATTATATACTGCCTGACTATTTATCAGCACCAGAACTTTGCAAGACACTAGAAATGTACTCCTGCCAAGCTATCACATAACTGAAACTATTTGTATAAATAAAGTGTATATTTGGAAGCAAGCTCAACCATTTTCACAAAATCATGTGAAAATCATTGTGTTCAAGTACTATCAGATTGTTATTTTCATAGCCACTCTCTAGACAATACCTGAAAATGTTTGCTTTAAGAGAAAGACTTAAAAATCTAAATGAAATTATGTCCCCTGGACATCACCTTTGAAATATATAATTAGAGTGGAAAAGATACATAACTGTGTATCTAATAAAGCACTCTCCATACCAAAATCTGTTTACATAAAGAGTATCCTGGTCTGAGATCCAACTGCAAAAGGTTCAGATAATCAGTTTTATCCAGGGCCCTCTGCTACTACAAACTGATCATCATCTCAACAACAACAGGATGAAAGATCAAAAATTGTCAAGAACCATTGGATCCAAGGATAGTTTCTTGAGGAGCAGGTGGACTGGTACCTCTTTAAGATCTGAGAGAACCATCACATTTGCTCAAAGATTCATTCATCGTTGATAGATCCAACCAAATGTGGTCTTCTGGGAGTAGCAGCAGAGAATTCCACAGCTAACTTTCTCCAATCTGCATTACCACTGCCCTGAGACAAATATCAAGCCTAACATATGAGCACTACTGTACGTCAGGCCCATAATGTGGCTCAGGTCCATGGTTGCCCTGGTGGCTATGAATCTCTGAGTTATCTCTAACTTTATGCAGAGCAAATGCATGTTAAAGTACCCCAGTACCATCAATCCGTGGAACTCCACCGCCAACCCAGCCATACCTTTGAGGAGCTTGAGTAGGGAACCCACTATGCAACAGGGAGTCTGGTACAGTAGCAGCTATCCAATCTGATCCCTAGAAAGCAGTTTTACCAACTGGGTTGGACAACTGATTATCTGTTCAGCAGCTCTGAAACACTACAAACTTCCTAGATGACTATAGCTACTCCACTGCCCTTAACCTGGGGTTGTAGTTGGTGCCACATTTCCAACTGGGCACATTTCCAAGGGAGTAACATCCCACTCCATGCCCAGCCAGGTCTCCATAATGTATACCAGGTTAGCTCTCTTATCCACTGTTGAGGGATCCCATTTGAGCAGCTCAAAGTCCAGGACACTAAGGGTCCAATGACTGGGCCAAGCACAAGGGGCTGGAATGCAGAATTAAAATCATACACCAAAACTCCCTTCCCTGTGAATGGCCCACCCCTTTTCTCTTACCATATCTCACCTACATCTCACCACCATGATATTGCCAGCCCCACCTCCAACACACCACTCCCCAGTCCCTTCCCTCTCTCAGAGCAAAGGGCCCCATCTCAGACCCCAATGCCACAACTGTCCAACTAGCAGGCTAATCAGTTCTTCAGGATGCTTCTGCCCCTGCACTCACAGCTGGCTCCTCCCACCACAATTCATACACACAACACACCAACCTCTTTACTCATCCCACTCTAACCAGGACAGCTCAAAGTCTGAACCACACCCACAGTCCCCCCCCACCTTGAACCCAGCCCTACCAAACACAGGGGGCAAAAGAAAACAAAATGTTTGAAGATCCCAGAAGCCAAACCAAAGTTCTCCAACAGGAACAGAGAGAGCAAACATAAGTAAAAACACACAAAAAGAGTGCTGCAACTGTTTATAGGAGAGCACAGGTCAAAGGACAAAAAACTGGTGAGCATGAAAAAAGCAAACTAAGGTTTAGAAATACTAAGTAGAAACATTAAATTCGAAGTAGAAGCCAAATACAAAAGAGAGTTATATATCTGTATCAATTTGACCTGCAACAGAGTCATTGGGAGATTTGGACATGTATGGTTTCACAAGGAGAGGCCAAGCAAAGAAACATAGCCATCAAAAAGTGAATAATTCAAAACCCTCCACTGGGAGTTTCTAACATGTGCTGAGTACTGCAGGTACTAAGGTGCAACCTACAGAAATTTATGGGTACTTAATTACAATTGAAATCAATAGTTAATTATTTGAGGGCATTTGTTTAATGAACTTTGTATACTTTATTTTCAGAGTACTCAACTTGATTAGCAAGGATATTCCTAGGACAAAAATGAAAAGAAAAAAATGTATTTTAGTTATATGTGTGCAAGTAAAAATGATATTCAGATATCTTCCCAGGACCCCACCTCAGGTAGGGGACTGTCTTTAAAAGATTAACATATTGATAGCTGTCATTTCAGAAATACAGATATCTCTTTCTAGTAGCCATTCAGCTATCAAAACACAGATTCTGATTTTGTATCTCCACTATCCTAGTTGTACTCAGGCTACTCTGAATATTTAGGAAGTATTGCAAAACATTTCAATACACCTCATTAAAGCTTAGTCAATGACCAGCAAAACAAGACATTTCAAAAAGTCTAACTGAAAAAGGGAAGTATCAATTATGACATTTACAGATTTGTTAGAAAAATCCTTGAGTTTTTGTTGTACATGTTGTATTTTACAGACATGCAACAACAACAACAATGAGCAGGATAGTTTAAAATGAATTTTGGCAAAGGGTGCCAATGGAGTCACTGTATGTCTTCAGATCTGTCATTTACTAAAAAAGAAAAAAGAAAAAAAAGCTTTAAATATCTCATAACCCTGCCAAAATGATGAAGTTTCATATACCAGTTACAAATGGAATATAAATTAATACCAACACAAAAAATCAGGCTGACATGTTACATCTGTGCTGGATTAATAAACACTTTATGGCACTTTTATAGACAGACATATGTTTGTAAATGTTTCAAATAGATATAAATTGAATTTAAATATTGAGTGTCTATCTATCAAAGGGCCACCAGGATTTTTTTTTTCTATTTACATTTCATTTACATTCTAATCTTAAAAGATTATTTTACAGTGAATGAACTGTCATTTTCCTGAAGATCAATTTACTGCTTTGAGAAACATACCTGCCTTCGTTTATAAGGCTACTTTTCCTTTCCTTTTTTTTTTTTCCTTTTTTTGGAGGGATACAATTTTAAAAGACTGCATTTATGAGAGAAAAAAGAAAATGAGTTTACAAGATGCTTTATTATTTCTTTCAATATCAAATAAGATAAATAAAAAAACTATACTGTGCATTAAACATTATTTAATATAAATTCTGTGAATAATTTTTCCAAAATCTAATGATATTAACCAACATATTATGAATAATTAACATTTTAACTTGCCTGACACCATGTGTCATCCTTCCAAATATAGACAAAGCATTATATGTTATTCAGACCTTCAATAAGCAGGTTTTAGCTGCTCATATTGGAGGCACGTTGAGTATTTTGTTTCTTTTACAGCTGTCTTTTTAACTTTTCATTTATATATCATTCAATAGCATACTGTAATGATTTGCACTTCTGCGACAATGCCTTTAACTGCATTTCATAGTAATATTTAATAAGGAAACAGAAACGTACAAATGTGTTCTTAGGGTCCAATTTTTTTTATAAAAGTTAAAACATGTCCTAATTGTTCCAACTATTCTATCTCATTGGCAAGTGTTTTACCTTTTATTCAAGTCCCATTTTTAATTAAATTATCTAACACATATCCAAATTGTATCAGTGCACAATATTCATTCATTTTACTATCATATGGAAAGTCCAAACAATACCGGTTGTGGCTCCTTTAAGCTAGTAGCCAGTTAGACTGATATTAAAAACAAAATGCTTTTCTTGATCCATAACAGCATTTTCAAATTTTGATCGCTATTATCTCTCTGTTCCTATCTCCTACTTATTGAAGGACTGTTCCTATCTCTGGATGAACAAGTTGACATAAATCACTGGATAGCTTGCTATCTCAGTGTAAATTAAAGTTATTGCTGACTTTGTTGAAATAGCCCCAATACACTTGATTACAGAAGAAACACATAACAGAAAATATATTTTTGCTTTTCAACCATAAAATTGGCTTTATGCATGCTTGTCTCTTTTGAAAGTGCAATCTATATCAGAGCAGATACATCACTGGGCATCTCACATTTAATTCAAATGTTTCTGGTACCTTGTGACATACACACACACACACACACACACACACACACACACAGCAAGAGAGAGAGGGAGAGAGATTGGAAAAGCTTTTCATTTTTTTCCTGATTTGTGATCTAGCATCCGAAAAGACATTGTTTTCACATGGCACAAGATATAAGTGGTGGCTCCAGCAGAGAAGGACATCTAGCTATATTCCATGATTTCTAAAGAGCTTTCCATTGTAGTAGACTCGTTCTACTATCTAGGCTCAGTTACTGCATTTCTCTGCCTTCATTTCCCATCAAAAACTCCCAGGAAAGAAAGTTTCTTACTTCTGAAAATTGCCATCCATTCCCAGTTTCAATAAGGACTCTTCCCTTCCTTGTCTACTACAATTCCAACTTTGCAATCTTCTCCCATTCTACAGTCCACTGAGCAACCTGTACATTGCATTTCAGTAATTGCCCACACAGAATTAAGGGAGGAGTGGGAAAACTGAATCTTTTACAGATCCTTCTCTTCCATCTTAAAAATAAATCAAATTTAATGGCATCTATCATGCATTCTTGTAGCTGTGCTTCTGTAATATGAGGCAAATTTTCAGTGTTTTCTTTTTTCATCAAATAAAATAAATATAAAATAATAAAAATAAAACAACCTTTTTTGTCAATAGCTCTAAACTTAAAAAATCTCCTAAACAAAACAGTGCTTCTCCTTTGCTGCTTCAGAAGAGATGTTTAATTCCATCAAAAAAGAAAAGAGTAATAGTTACTTTCCTTTTTTAAGAAAACAGAATTTAATGGAATTAAGCATCAAACGTGTAAATTTGTTTATCTAAATTGTGGCACATTTCATTGCAACAGACAAATAAAATGTTCCTGAAATTTTCATTTTCCTACAAATTTATTTGTAGTAATTTATAGTTATTTGTTAATTTTCTATAAGAGTCAATGAGTAGTACAACATTATCAATTTCCAAGTCTTGTGTTGGAATCAGCCATTAGTTCAATTGAGCTTTTAAAGTACGGCCAATCTGTTGTCTGAATAAAAATCTAATCATCTCTTTTTATCCTAATATAAATATGTATGGGTGGAAAGGAGAAAAAACTCAAATCAGAGAGATTAATTTAATTAACCGGTACATTGGTAATCCTACCAATTCCAAAATGTTTATGTCATCTTTGATACAGAATTGTTATACTTACCTCTAACTTTTAACATAACTGTAATTGTCTGCATCTTTGGATTTAATTACCATCTGACTTTACAATTTATTTTTTCAATTCTCTACATTGATATATATATGTGTGTGTGTGTGTGTGTGTGTGTGTAAGATAAATGAATAAATGTCATACATCTACAGAAGCTTGCACATTAATATAAATATTAGTTTGTTAAGATGTTACATGATTCTTTGTTCAGTTTGCTGCAACTAAAGTAACATTCATTTGCCCTGTGGAAACTGTGAGTTTCAATTCACTCCAGTGGAATTAAGAATCAATAAGCATGAAGACTTTGGATCCTTAAAGCAAGACATTCTTGCCCACAGTTAGATTGTTTAAGTCTCATTTATTTCAACAAGACTTAAGCAGTCTTTGTGTGATTGCCGTACAAATCTATTGTATTCTGTAGCAATCATAGATGGCCTAATTTATGTACTTTTGTTAGGAAAGTACAATGTAATCCAAAGGAATCTCACTTGGTAGAGTCCAAGTACTGCCAGTCTACTTTGTTTTTCTATTTATAGAACACGTGACATGAATCAGTGTGAAATACTGAAGCTGTGAGATATATTAATTTTCCCATAATAATGGATAACTGTAATTGTGACAATACTACCATTGCTACCCACAGTACAATATAAAGATGTTTTCCAGTTCAAATGCTGTTATGTCTTTTACATCTGTTACTGTCCACCTAACCAGGGAGATGGTGTGGATGATTGTAGATCTTTAAAATAAGCATAAAATAGTTTAATGGGGGATTCTGATTCCTTCAACAACTGATGGGAAATAAAATCTGTCAAATATAATCCTTCCAGGACATTTCTGACTTGTCTTAATATTTTATTTTTCTCCTGCAGAGGCATGAAAGGATCAGCTGTCCCTGACACTGCTAATCAACATGCAAATCTTAGTCCATGAAATAGAAATAGCAGAATAACTTCTTTAATAGATTGTGGGAATGTTATAGACTTAATATACTTGATTTCAACAAAGCATTTGACAAAATACCTGTGTTGCTCTGGTTAGCAAGATTTTATTTATTAAACCAATTTATATAGCCACCCATCTCACCACAGGTGACTCTGGGTGGCATATAACAAAGCTAAAAACAATCAATAAACACATTAAAAATATAAAAAGTAAAATAATACAGAGAATAAAAGGATGTTAAAAATAAGGGAACCACCTCACTAATTCCCCTGTCCCCTGGGGTCCCCAGGCCTGCTCGTATAACCAAATCTTAAGGGATCTCTGGAAGTTCAACAATGATGAGGCCAGTCTCACCTCAGGGTGGAGAAGATTCCACAGCATAGGCACCACAGCAGAAAAGGCCCACCACCTGGGGCCTGCCACATGCATCTGTCTAGGCGATGGAACCCATAACATGCCTTCTCTGCTGGATCTGGTAAGACAGGCAGATGAAATCGGAGACAGGTGGTCCCTCAGATAGCCCAGCCCTCTGCCAATGATGATAATGAAATATTTGTTGGATAACAACAATTAAGTAGATATAGAGCTGGCTTGAAGATTGTACTAACTAATCAACAGTTAGACTTTTGGTACAATCCTATAACAACTACTCTTTAATATTTTTATGAATAACTTTGAGAAAGAGGTGGAGGGAATGCTTAACAATGTGCAGATGACACACAATTTGGTAGGATAACATGTCAGATCCAAAGCTGATAAGATGCTTCAAAGTGGGCATGGCATGCAATCAGTGCCTGTCAGAGCCTCCTTCAAGTGGCTGAGTCTTTTCACATGGTAGTCACCCAATCTTAGGAAAATAAATGTTAGAGGTAAGGCATGCTAACAGGGTGTGCTCTAGAGCAGGTATAGCTTGCTGTCGGTATCTCCTTATCCCAATCCCTTATCCTAGGATTGTTTAAACTACTATGCAGGTATTTCACATTATTTCCAATCAAATAAAAGCTGTTTTATCACTCCATCAGATCTGGAAATGTGAGCCAAAAAACCAGAGTTTTTCAGGGAATAGAAAAAGGCCAAACTCTGGAGGAAAATCGTTCAGGATTGTAGCTGTTTTTCACTTGGTTGTTCCTGCATATGGACGTAGGAGTGACAATGGTACTAACCTTAAGAGGGCTCCCAAATAAACAAACAAAAAAGTAAGAGAGTTCCTGTTGAGGCAAAGAAGCCCTAATAGTAGTGAATTCCCAGCACTACTTTCCACCATCTCAAAGCCTAAAGGGATTAAAAACCTTCAAGGTTGATGAACTTGGGCCACTTATAAAGCAACATAAAGAGTCAAGGCACTACATTGATTAATCCCATAAACCAGTGTTGTCCAAACTTGGCCACTTTAAGGTGAGTGGACTTCAACTCCCAGAATTCCCCAGCCAGCCACTCATCTTAAAGTGGCCAAGTTTGGACAACACTGCCATAAACTAATCCTCAGTCAAAAAGATATTCCCTAAAGTAATCCTTTAGAAATGTGGCAAGGGGAGGGAGAGGAGGACAGGGGGAGAGAATGTAAGTGAAAAAGTAAATGTACTCAAAAAATGCATACAAGTACTGTACATAACAAATACACTTTCCATTTTTTTCTTCTACCAGCATTTAAATATAGTCACTATTTTAAATAGCAGACTTTACTTGTTTTATAAGATGCCACAAAAGATGCATTTTCTGTTTATTTATGTGTATTCAGCTCTGTTCCCACTGCTCCGTATAGTGCTTTTAGAACTTTGTCACTCCATTAAATATTATCCAGAATAAAGTTCAAATAGTACATTCTTATAATTAAGAACTAATGCATTCTTAAAATGTATTATTGTTATTAATTTATTGTTAATTTATTTAATTAGTTAATTTAATTTATTAGTTATTAATTTTATTGGAAACTCATAAAATGCTTGCACCAATCAGTTTCTTTTTTTAAAAGATTATACTCTTAAAATATATTGTATGAGGGTTTTTTTTTATCCAAATATGTAATGTAATATTAAAGGAATCTAGATGCCCCAATGTGTTCTGCCATCATAAGAATAATGGTAGTAGATAACTTTACATATTAATTGTTCAGTTAAGCTATTATGGAGACACTTTTTTCTTGTAGAAAGCTACCCTACTGAGAAAACTTGCAGACATAATTCTTCCAGCACAAATGTGTTTTTAAATACATAATCCATCATGCAAATCCTGAAGGGCCACAGTCACAGGAGAGTTTGGTAGTTTTTCTGATTATGTAGAAACAGTCTGATACAGCTGAATGTATACCCAATATATATTATTGTCTTAATATAATATAATCTTATTATTGCCACACCTCCCTCGTACCAATATCATAAATATAAATATATACAAAGAAATGGTTGACATTAGTTTACACATTATTTAATAGGATAAAGACTTTCCCTTACTCTTTTCATCAACCTCAAAAAAGAAGTGGTTCCTCACTTACCTTTCTTAGTTTGACCCAGTTTAAAGCCAGTTAACAAACTCCTTGGGTCAGATTTTTGGAATCATGTTACACCTGGTGCCTTCAGTGAATCCAGGTAGGTCCTGATTCACTGAAGGTCTTTGAGAGATGAAATAGCTGTTGGGGATAGTAATAGCTGTTCTTCGGCCAAGCACGCGAGGCTTAAACTGCTTGCTCGTTGTGCGGTTCTTCTCGTGATGAATGACAAAAGCATAACTTCTAGTTTTTTTAACGTTTGAATTGGATTTTTAATTTTTTTAATTCTATTTTAAGCATGATTTTATAGAATTATATTAACCTGTTATCATGCTTAGTTGTTATTCTTAATAACTTTGATCTTTTGTGACTATGACCATCTACAGTTATTTGAGTAGGATGGGTAGAAACGCTGAAATAAATAAATAAATAAATAAATAAATAAATAGCAACAGTTAGTCCCCTTTGCTTTTTTTAAGAAAACAGACTTCAGCTTTTAACAATACTATATAACTGTTTTCAAAATTCTTCATTTAATTTTGGGCTCCAAAAATCTAATTATGTATTCCTTTAAGCATAAAATTCATGTTCTTTTTTTTTTTTTTTTGGTGGGGGAAGCATTCTAGTAAAGCAATGATAGTACTCGGGCCAATTTCCTCAAATTATAAATACTGTGATAATTTATAGCTTCATGATAGAAAAAAATGCTCAATAACTAACGTAAAACTAATCCCTTTGAACTGTGCCTTTTTTAACATTTCATTTTCTTTTCCTTTTTCTCTTTCTAAAAACATTCACAAACTTATCTTATAGTTGAAACCAGACCAGACCAACCTCACTGTGTCTATCAGCAAGATAATTCTCTGAAAACAGGGAAAAGCTGGATAAAATTTGGTGTTGAGTAGAAATCAAGAAAGGAAAGATCCATTTTGAAAATGGGCTGTATCTGGCCAGGGGCTGCAGAAAAAACACACCCATGCACACACACACCTCCTCCTTTGCAGTCCTTCCCTTCCCAACCCACTTCCCACCTGTATACTGGTCAGTGTTGTAGACCATACATGTAAGAGATTACAAGCATTTTTATACAACCCTCTAAAAATCTGAATGCCAAATCCTATTGCTGTATGTCTCTCCCTCATAAAATGCAATCATGCAAATATTTCATCAGGGATATGTCAGACTAGTCTTTTGGAGAATATCAGCATCAGTCCCCTGGGGTTTTAATACATATTAACTTTTCTATTACTTCAGTATCTGATATATGCAAAGCAAGACATTTAAAAAACATCCTCAGTTCTTAGAGTCCCTGCTCATTGCTTCTGATGATAACTTATGGTTTTTATCTAAGGACATACTCTTGCCTAAAGAGCAGAGAAGGAAAACAAGCATAATCACAGTACTTCATGGCTCAATCACCTCCCTATCAAAAGAACATTCCTGAGCACATCATGTAGGGCACCATCTGTCCACTGCTGATGAGTTAGACTGCCCTGTGAGCAGCTATGTAAAGAAACAAATCAACAACCAGCATTTCATTCTGTAGCCATTCTTAGTAAGTCAGAATAAATGCTTTATTGACGACTACACTTTTTGCAGACTCCAAACTTGAAAAAAGCCACCATACATTTAATAATTTCTTATCAAAATAAATAACCACAAAAATGCAGCAAAGAAAAAATTCTTATATTTCACTTTTGAACCAACACCAGAAATGCACACTGAAGCTGTCTCCTTGGGTAACCACTAGCTTGCTCTCTAAGCTGTCCAAGAAAATGGTTACTATCCCCAAATCAGAGGGTCCTGCTACTCTTACAGGAGTCTGATAAAAGCTTCAATAAATATTGTTCATCTTCTATACTTTCTATAATCTGATATTTTTATAATTCTATTCCTATGTTTTTAAGTATATGATTTTTATTTTTTATTTTAAGTGCATCTATACACTGAAATCCAATATGGTGTAGTGACAAGGTGTTTGACAAGTACTGGAGGAACCGAAGTTCTAGTCCAGTCTCAGCCACGGAAGCTCACTGGATGACTTTGGGCCAATCACTCCCACCAACCAATCTCACAGTGTCATTGTTATGTGGGGAAAATAGAAGGAGAAAGTGCTATGTATGCTACTCTGAGGTCCTGAATGACAGTTGGGATATAAATCTAACAAATAAATAAAACTAATATATTGTGAATCATTCTAGCAGGAATAGGCCTTTTAAAGAATATCATTGAAATAAATCATTGATATTCAATGAAAGCAGATTTAAATGTACTGGTGCTATATGAAAAAGCCACCATGTGCTTTATTTGGTTTTTAGCTTAGCACAAAGTATACTCCCAGCTAGCTGTAGATTGTTCAACAAAACAGGGCTAAAAGACCCACGGCTTCTTGTGATTTGCAAATCAGCCTGAATCTAATGGCTGATTTGGCACACAAAATAATGTTACCTGGACCAAAAATTGTGAAGTGCCTTCTCAACTGGATTTCAGGGTGGTTCTCATGGTTTCAATTAAAGTACATCTGAATCAGACATCATGGAACTTGCATTTGATCTTATTAACCTAAAATGGGGAGTGTTACCCCACAGACAACATTATTTTCTTCAAATCTGGGTTGCGAGGATTTTTTCAGCTACAACCCCTATGAACATGGCCAGTGGTTAGGAAAGTTGCAGCCAAAAATATTATAATTCCAGACTGGGAAACTCTGTTTTAAGTGAAAACTTGAGTTATTTTTTATATACACTCAAAGCACTGTACTTAGAAAAATTGGATGCCACAGTTATATTTCATGTTTAGTTTCCCACGGGAACATACAGAAGCATACTGGATTTCACCTCCATAGAAAACTCTGTGATGTACATTAGGCTGAGGTACCACAACTGCTGTGTAGTTACCCAGAGAATTTCATGGGGATTTGAACCAGCGTCTCCCCAAGTTTAGCCCAATAGCAGCATCTCTCATCTTTGGTTTCTTCCAGCCAATCTTTCTTCTACACCTAACCCCATCTGTGAATGTATCAACCATGGACAGTGAGATAAATTTATTCCCAGTTTCACTGATTCATGAAGATTTTAAGAAACTTTTACTTTTTCCTATTTCCTTCTTCTTTGTTTCCTGCATCTCCCCTTCTGTAGGTTAAGGTATTACAAGCTGTACCTATTTGCTGAGATTCAAGCAAAGACAGTAATGGCTGATTTTATATAAACCTCCTGAGCTTTGGTAAAGAAACAAAAGATTAAGGAGATTAGGGAGAAACAAAACAAAAGGGAGTATAATCTGGACATGGCCGTGACAAGTGACATGACCATTATGACAGAAAAGTGGGAGCGAAGGACATAATCCCCAAGGTCAGAAAATTAGTAGTCCCCATTCAGTGGGCAGAAGACTACCAATATCTCAATAGGGTAAGAAATTGGCAGTCCTAAATTAGTGGACAGAAGGCTACCAAACCTTTGGTGGCAGTGATAAATCCAGAGGACATGTAACTATAGTCACCCAGATTAGAGGTCTCCTAGAGGGGATACAAGAGAGTTAGTTTGGTATAATAATTAAGGCTCTAGACTAGCAGCAGGGACTAGACAGTCCCAAGCCTATCTTAGGCATGAGGGTGGCTGGATGACTTTGAACCAGGCACATCTCTCAACCCTAGGAATAAGGCAACCCCAAGTCACTTCCAAAAAATGTTCCCCAAAAACCTGCAGGGACTTCTCCAGGGACTTGCCATGAATAAAGATTGACTCAAAGGCAGGGAAGGGAAGGGAAGGGAAGGGAAGGGAAGGGAAGGGAAGGGAAGGGAAGGGAAGGGAAGGGAAGGGAAGGGAAGGGAAAAATCAACCTAAAAAAGAATGGGGGAGGAAGCAGTAGTCTTTCACTTAGGGAATCTGAATGAAAATGGATAGGAGTACACAGGTTATCCCTTGAGCCTAAATTAGGCACAACAATATCAGGCCTCATTCCTTGCTGGACTCATTTCTCAAATCACCAATAATTTCTATGTTCTCATCTCATAGAATCATCCAATTATATTTTATTATTTTTCCTGACTTGAAAATATACAAATTATTATATAACTGAGGCCACCCATACTCCAGCTAACAGGAAGATGTAAATTACAAATATTATTAACAGATGTTTTATATGCTATCTGACAAAATTTACAAATTACAGATTTAAGAGTTGAATTGTTAATGTATTTTCAGCCAGCAGCACTCTGCATATCTTTCCCCACGCTCCTGCTTAACACTCACTTTGTCATTATATTTTCATTAATGTGGCAAACGCATTTGCCATCCAGATAATGAAGCCAAGAACAGTACATTTTATAGAGAAAAATATTGGCTAAAGTTGATATCCGTTTTATTTTTACATTTCTGGCAGCCCAGTAGTTGTATGTGAGCAATTCCTGTGTTTCAAAACAATGCATATGATTCACTTATGTATCCAACCCTGTCCATTATCAACTAGTTTGTAATATGGCTATGAGGATTGGTTTTAACTATTTTTAAAGAATATTATTATTTTTGCATTATATTCCAGTCTAGAAGCAGTAGATACCCTATCACTTAAGAAATATATAATGGTTAGGAGTCAGACACTACAGGTAGTTCTTGACTTATGACTACAGTTGGGACTGGAATTTCCATCACTAAGTGATGCAGTTGTTAAGTGAGTTGTGCCTGATTTTAACGACATTTTTTGCCATGGTTATTAAGCAAATCATGCAGTTGTTAAACAAATCCGGCTTCCCCCATTGACTTTGCTTGTTGGAAGCCCCTGGGAAGGTTGCAAGTGGCTATCACTGACCCCAGGACACTGCAACCAGCATAAATACATGCCATTTGCCAAGTACCCAGATTTTGATCATGTGACTTCAGGGATGCTGCAATGGTCATAAGTGTGAGGACTGGTCATAAGTGACTTTTTCAGTGCCACTATATCTTTGAACAGTTGTTAAACGAATGGTGGTAAGTTGAGGACTACCTTTATTGTGTGCCAAGACATGTCCATAGAATTCTTTTAATCTAAACATAAGATTCCACCACCATATACAACTAGATCCTGAAAGGTTCCTTGGATTCAAAGTCCAAAGTTTCCAGGGACATATGGAACTATTATTTTCAGTTAGCTAATAGAGTCAATGTGTTACATATTGACATTTTGCATTAATCAATAAAAGTAATATTAACTATTGTAGATTTAGAACATGATGTTAAAGCAATTTATTCTTTAAATGCACATCATGATATCACTATGCAAGTTATGACAACTATGCTACTTGCATAATGACATCTTGATGTGCATGATGTTACCTGCCTCCCTCTTGTCCCTTTGTGGACATCAACACCCCTACCCACGATGTTCTCTACTATTTTTAATGTATCTTTGCCTTTTTTTCCGTAGGTAGGTAGGTAGGTAGGTAGGTAGATAGATAGATAGATAGATAGAGAGAGAGATAGAGAGATAGAGAGAGAGATAGAGAGATAGAGAGATAGAGAGATAGATAGATAGATAGATAGATAGATAGATAGATAGATAGATAGATAGATAGATAGATAGATAGATAGATAGATATTCCTTGAGCCTGAGCTGTTACTACCTCTCATTTTGTTCTCCAAGAAAGCCAATGAGGAGCCTGAAAGTTCTTTGGGAATAAAGTTGATACACATATGTTGATAACGTTGTTGCTCATAAATCTGGCTTGATTAAGACAGACAGTTTCCAATCTCTCCTTCCTTCCATCTCTCCTTCCTCCCTCTGGGAAAAAAAAATTACAAAAGAAAGAGAAACAAGGCCACCCACCTATCAGCTGGTTTAAATAAGCACATAAAGTTCCAAGGCATCATGACAGTTTATATCTATTCCTAATCCTTCAGTGGGGAAAATTCACACAAATAAATTGATGCATTTTTCTGTTAAAAAAAAAAAGGAAGAGAACAAAAATTTCGCTTTCAAAGACTGTATTGTACCATGAAAGAAAGAGGTAGTTTCCTTCAAGAAATTCTCTGTCAACTCCCAACAAGCTTTACTGATAATTATTACTTCTTCAGGGAATTACTCTAGTGAGGAAGTACCTGCCTACTTTCTCTGGATAATAAAAACATGGCTGAAGCAATAGATACACATTTCTAGGGTAAATCAGATTGTGAGAAAAAGTAGCAGGAACAATTATTTGAGAAGACAGAACAGTAAATTAAGATTGCCATAATAGCTATGGAGCAAAAAGGAGATACAATTAATCTTTTCTTTATCAATTGATAATTAACTCATATGCCTGATTTTATATGAAGCAAAAAACTATTTAAATTACTTGAAATTAGTTTTACTTGCTAGCCTTTAGTTAAACTCTACAGTTCAGCAATGTATATTTGTTGCAAAACAACTAACCAGCTCTTTCATTTAATACAATAAGTCATTCTTTAAAAAAGGATTATAAGTGCACATGCACAGAAAGAGAGAGAGAGAGGCAGATAGGCAGATATTCTGTCCTTCACTATATTCTAATGCAGATATTTTTTCAGCTTCTCTTTTTAAATAAACCTTTTCAAGCCTACAGTGGAATGCAGGCTTTTTCAGACCATTTTTGAATTATATGCCTGCAGGGTCAGGACAAGGTATCAAGAAAACTTAATTTAATTTATAATTAAATACTGTGAATATGACCGTTGCACACATGTGATAATTTCACTCTTCTATCATATGCAATATTTTTCGTTATGGGATTTGTGAAGCTGCATCCAAGATTCTGCTAGCAATAGGAGTCTGCGGGAAAGGTAAATGTTGAAATGTGTACAAGAGGAAAGTCAAGGAAATGATTGTTTTACAGATTGGGGAAGAAGGTAAGATGGTGATAGGCAACAGGGAGAAGGCTGAACTCCTTAATTTCTTCCTTCTATTTGTCTTCTTGCAAAAGAAAAAAAGTGTCTCACTTGTCAGAAGCTGCACCACGGTGAGCAGAGGAGAAATGCAGATTGGTGCATAAGGAATTGGTGAGAGAACACCTGGTTGTTCTGAATTAATTCACTCTCCAGATGGATTACATCCCAGGGCATTAAACGAACTGACAGATGTCGTCTCAGTGTCATTAACTCAAATCTTTCAGAAATTTTGGAGCATAGGGGAAGTGCCAGAAGAGCCAATTGTGTTCTGATATTTTATAAAGGGAAAAATGTGGACCTAGGAAACTACAGACCACTCAACTTGACATCAATATCAGGGAAAATTCTAGAAAAGTTCATCAAGCAGTGGATTTGTAAACACTTAGAAATGAACAGGGTAATTATAAGATGCCCGCATGGATTTCCTAAAAACAGGTTGTGCCAGACAAGTCTTACTGCTTTGACAATGTGATTAGATTAGTGGACCTAGGGAATGCGGTGGATATAATATACTTAGATGTAAAGTGAGACATTTGATAAAATAGCTTCCTTCTTGAATACTAGATTAATATGGGATGGATGGTCCCACTACCAGATAAATTCTTGTGGGCTAAACAACCATAGGCAATATGTGGTCCTTACTGGTCTGGGTCCATATGGAGGGAAGTATGCAGTGGGATATCTTAGGATTCTGTCTTGGGCCCTGTACTCTTCATAAATGACTTAGATGAGGGAATAGTGGGGATGCTCATAAAATTTGTCATTGAGAAATGTAAAGTTCTGTATTTAGGCAGGAAAAACCAGATGCACATGTAGTTATAAGATTGTACCATTGAGGGCCTGGAGACTTTCTTTTAGTTAATATTTTTATAAGATTGTTTGAAATTGTTCAATACAACAAGAACAACTTCATGAATTAGAGAATTGATATGAATCTGATTGAAAGCTACCTTTTCACCCCAACACAGCAACATCATGGGTATTCTTAGGGTTTCATGCATGGCTAACTACAGAATTCTCAGAAATTTGTTTTTATAATGGCCCACATACTGGGTATATAACTTTTATTACACAGACAACTTATTATTCAACAGATTTCTTGGTCAAGTTCCTTCTAGACCACTGAGGAGTATTTTATTTGTCACTTTCAATTCCACAGTAAGTCCAACAAATCTATTATGTTAAGAACAGTGGATTAAATTCTGCATTGGCTTTAAAACTAATGTTTCTGTACATAGAATGGGGAGTAGAGATCCACCTATCAATATCAGTAAGAACAATTCTACATTTTATATTCTTTTTGTAATATGTGAAATGGGTCCTGGTTTGGTTTTCAAAATAGGGATTTGGGAATTTACACTTGAGTGTGTGAACATGTGGATGTATCAAGTACCCATAAGATTTATAGATTCTCCAAACTGATCATTTAATTGGAATAAAATAGTTCAGTATTAGTCTAGGGAGAACCAGGTTCAAATCATTCTTCTGCTATGAAGCTCCCCAAATGATTCTCTCTCAGCCTAACCAACTTCACAAGGTTGGTATAAAACAAAAATCGAAGTGAACACTCTGAACTCCTTAAAGAAAGGCATGATATAAGTATAATGAATACATAAAACCTACCATGGCTTCTAGAAATTATTCAGCTCAAAGTGAAATGCAGATACCAATCTATTCTAGTGGTCTACTGTATTGATTTAATTATTACCTAACTTGTTCTTCTAGTAAACATGTTGTATAATTAATTAAGGTGCAAAGACATTATGTTGATGCCAATACACTGACTTTTTTCAATAGAAACATTGAAAAGCAATTTGCCTTAGATATTTGAACTATGAGGGTATAAGGAATGCATAACTGGTTTATTTTTAAATTAAATCTAACAAAACAGGACCAGCTATAGTTATAGCACAAATGGGTATATGCCTCAATATTATGGCTCCAATGTTGATCTCAAAATATTTTTTAGCTCTGAAGCTAAATGTACAAAAAATGTACACATTAGTGAAGGCTGCATGCAAAAATGCATCTATTATAAACATTCTGATTTTTTACTTTTTAAAAAAGAAAGCAGGTAATTTAACAGACTGAACACCTGAATCCATACTATGGTGAAATAGAAAAGGTTAGCCATCCTTAATATAAACCTGATTCTTCTAGTTTTAAATCTAAGAATCAGCCATTAGACCACAAATCTAATCATTTATCTTGGTGTTTCTCTCTTCCTTACTTTGAGGCAATACCTACAAGCAAGACAACAGCTTCTTACAAATTCCAAATCTGTGACCTGCCAAGTGAAATCTAAATCAAATATTGTATACAACAACATTTCACAAACACATGCATACTTTTGATAAACCCCACTTATCTTGAATTTCCATTTCATTTAGAAGGATACAAAAGGGAATGTTTACTAGCTATGACTTCTAAATGCTGATGCAATTCTAAACAATGAATTGCAACGATTCTATTTAGCGAGCCACAGTAACACTGGAGGTTTCTGTGGACAGATGCATCCAGAGAAAAGCTGTCAAGGAACAGAGTTCATCATTTCCTTTGAATTTTTAAATAATATATACATAAAAGGCAGGTTTGCATAAATCAGCCTGCTTAAAGACTGGGTCAGATGCTTGCAAAATCAAAAGAATATTGGATAACAAGACAGGATGAATGGAACTGAAACAGTTGTGCTAGATCTCACACTTAGGGCTGTTTTACTTATCAGTCTTTATCCTTTCAAATTCATACAGTAATTTTAAGGAATGCACAATTTCCTCAATTCAAGAAGTATGATTCCATCTTTCACTCCATTTTACCCTTAGAATGTAGTACAGATTAATCTTCTTTTCCAGTTCTCTTTAGTGATAACAACACAGTTGTGAAAGTTAAAACTTAAATTAGAGTTCAGAATGCAGAAATATAATGCAGGCTTAGTCTGTATTTTTGTGGAAAAGTAATATATTAAATAAATATAAACTATCCCATTATATTTATTTAAAGTTAACTCACCACCTCAAATAATTAAAATATCTGCACATGTTTACTTAGAAGTAAATTCCATTGACTTAATAGGATTTACTCCCTTATTAAAGATTAATTTTAAATAAAACTATTCCTTATACAAATTAAACAAAAATCTTCTGAAAACGATTGTGGTTGCATTTATCTGTTTCTTTTATAAAATTAGCAATAAATCACTGCTATAGGCAGATTATCACTCTGGACCCTTTGTCCCTAATCCTATCTATTTTCATATTGATCCCCATCACTAACCAAATCATGTGCTGTCTATGGCCAATTAGGCACCACTCTCAAAACATGCTTTCTGGTTCCATGTCTTCCTCAGGAATTACATTAAATCTCAGGCCAGGAAGAATATCTGAAAAAAATACTGCATGCCATATATGGTAATATTTGATTATCCAAGCCAATCAATTAAGTTGGAACTAGTTCAATAATGAACTAGTATGAATAATGTCTATAGCTTCAACATCTCTAACCCAACAAATCACAGTCCTGCCTTTTATGTACAGTAGATAAGATGCAGATACATAGATATTAGGGCTGTGCAGTGCTTCAGATTTAATTCAAAAAAGGTTATTCAGAATAGCATCTGCCTGCAAGTCTTCGCAAGTTTAAAAGATGATTTAAAAGGTTGCAGACAGATGTTATTTCAGTGCTTGCACATGCTCTGAAGCACTTTTTGAAATCAGATCCAAAGCATTGTATAGTCCTAACTGATATAATAAAGATTCTCCCACATGTGCATAGAACTAAAATTGCCATATTTTGCTTAGTCATTCATCTTAAAACCAGACCACAGCTAAGGAAGCAACTTCTTGGACCCCCCAGAGGAGCAAGTCTTAGGCCCCTTTGAACTGGACCAATAAAGAAAAAAGAGATGACACCAGTGATTTGTCACAAGCAGAGAATTTTGCTTTAGTGATACGCTGTGGTATACATGTGCACTTAAAGTCAACAACGTACTCAGCTTTCAACTGTTTTGTCCTTTTCATTTTAGGCTAACTTAACATTCCTGATCACTAATCAACCTTAGTTTTCATTGGGTCAGTTTGAAGGATTCCCTCTTGGCTTCTTTATGTGTTGTGTACATTTTTATCATAAATCATCCTTGTTCAGTGGATCTGAAGAAGGTAAAGACTCCCTTAAGGCAAGCTCGACTCCTGAGGATTCCATGTAGTTTTGTTGGCAACCATTATTCGCCACTGTTTTCTTCTGGAATTTGTTTTCAGCTTCCAGTCTTCCAATACTATAGTCCTATATACTGTATATACATTTACATGGACCCTGGTTAAGACCTGAGTGAGAAACTCCCAGGAATTCCTGGGGGTTTCTCACTCAAGTCTTAACCAGGGTCCATGTAAATGTATATATGTAGGACTGTAGTATTGCATTTTCTATATTTTGCGTTTCTTACAACACAGTTACAAAAAAGATTCTATGGAGTTATAGTAATCACTGCTCATGGATGATCAAAGTAGCTACAATTTTGGGGGGTATAAATAGACATATGGAAGCAGACTAACATCTCATAAAACAGAGGTTTAGGCACTCACTCATATAATAATTTTATTGGTAATTTTATCTGATATTTTATATTTACACTTTTTTCGTTACCTTGTTATTTTTGTTCTATTGAAAAAGTTGCATTGAAAATTTACAGGAAAATAAGAACAAAAATGAAACATGGAACTTTAGGTGATATGTTTAGGTGGTTTAATATCATTCTGACATTATTCAATTGCATCAGATAAATGTAACTAATATGGTCATTAATGAATCAGCAACAATAAAGTAAGCCTTCATATGTAACCACAAGTGAAGTACATATACTGGATATAAATTGGAGCAGAAATGACTAGATTAATGGTACAGAAGAAACAACATATCAAAGCAAAATGTGTGGCAAAAAAAGGAGGGCAAAGAGAAATACTTTTTTGTTTTTAGATTAAAGATTATTCTGGGATCAGAAACTCATTTCAGAATAAATTGCAGAACTAATGGCTATGATATGCTTGTTCATAGCATTTATAACTATCAGCAATACAGTACCCAAGAAACTGCCTTGAATAGCTATGAGAACAAAGCATTGCACTGGGGAGTTGGATAGATTTAAATTAAAACCATAAAACATCCCTATTCTTTGCAGCCTAAGTTGGAACTCTAATAAGCTATCTTCTAGAGAGGAATTTTTTTTCAATACAATATACTACTCAGTTCTGAATTTTGGAAAAGTGGTCTCACAGGATTTCAAAGGACACAATTTTCTGAAAAACCTGTAATCATAATTTGAAATATCATAAGAACAATATTTCATAGTGTTCAAATATATTATAAGACAGATGATTATTGATGATCCCAAAATAATGATCCCAGGCTTCTGCACATGGAAGGGGAGCAAGGCTGTAAAGATTGATCTGACAAAACCCATCTAGTGACAATTTTCAAGAAATCAAACTATAGATTTTTTAGATTATATTCTCAGCCATCATGTTCATCAACTATTAGCAATTACTGTTTACCTAGGAAAATTGAATTTCTCAAAACAGCAACAAGATTGCTTTGGTCAATTCTAGATACATGCTAAATTTGAACTATTTTGGAATCATCTACTTTATGAATGAACCTCAAAGACATAAATGAACAAGAACCTTTTATTCTCTATTAAGGTGAGACTTCTTCCCACTTCTGAATATATCTATGTGGGCACCATAACTTAAAATTCATTAAAGGAAAGAACATTGTGCAAATGCTTGACTTTTTACTATGATCTAAATCCAAACAATATTATTATTTATTTATTAAATTTCTACCCGCTCATTTCCCCCCAATGGGGGACTCTGGGCGGTTCACACAAAACATTAAAAACATAAATACATATAAATACATGAAACATAAAAATTTAAAAACATTACTAAAAAAGAGAAAAAGAGTCCAAGAAGATGATGAAGGATCTGGGGCTGAAGACAGCAAGCCTTTATGGGGCTAGCCATCTCCACGCTTGAAGTATTCCTTCCCCACCTCAGGCCAAGTGACAGAACCAGGTCTTCAAAGCCCTCCAGAAGGCCAGGAGTGAGGGGGCCAATCTCACCTATGGGGACAGAATATTCCAGAGAGTGAGGGCTACCGCAGAGAAGATTTGCCTCCTTGACCCCGCTAATCAAAGTCCTCTTACTGCAGGGCTCCAAAGCATACCCTCTCTGTGTGATTGAGTGGGACAGGTTGAAGTCATAGGGAAGAGGCGGTCCCTTAGGTAACCTGATCCCATGCCATGTAGGGCTTTAAAGGTGATAACCAACACCTTGAATTGGACCCGGAACCAGACTGGTACCCAATGCAGCTCACAGAGCAATGGCGTTACATGGGCCCTTCTTGGGGCTCCAAAAATAGCCCGTGCAGCTGTATTCTGGACCAGCTGTAGCTTCCAGATACTCTTCAAGGGTAGCCCCATGTAAAGTGCATTGCAGTAGTCTATCTGGGAGATAACATAATTATATAAAATAATTATAGCTTACATTCAAGTATTATTTCATTTTATCAAATTTTCTGTGAAATGTATTTCAGAAACAATACAATCTTCACAAATTTATTCTATACAATGCCTGAGATGAGAAATATTAAAGATGAATGTTAACAAGATCTGTGAATAATATGCCTGTATATATTGTTCCTTGAAAAAAAAATGTATGTCATCTGTCTGGTACAACTTGTTAATTTAATGTTTATTGTGTCATCTGTCCAAGATTTCTGTCCAAGACAATCCAAGAAACAAATTCATGGCTTATTTTAGATTCTTCTACTTACAGTGGGAATTGCAGGAATTAAATGAGCCAGCAGCAATTGTAGGATAGACACTTGAAAAGCCAGTGACACAATGGGTAGCTTCCCAGCTAATTATAAATCATGTCACTTTATGGTTATGTTAGTGACATTGTCTATCGGTGATCACAGAGTTGCTTTCTTTTTAACCACTGGGTTATTTGAATTAAAATGATTAAGCTACTAATTGTCCTGTACATAATTTGGTTTGCTCTTGACCTCTGTTTAGTATAATAGACTGAATGATGGGTGTTAATCTTCCACCAGGTATTAGGGGTTGGTTGAGTGGGAGTCCCCCTTTTGAGGTTTGTTATGTTCTGTGCTTGGTTACCATTTTACATGTTAGCTTTTGTATTTATATATTGGTTGTTTGTTGTTGTTGTTGTTGCTGTTATTAGTTTATGTTGTAAACTGCCCAGAGTCACGTGTCTGGGTTGTCAGCCTTATAAACCTTGAAATTATCTGGACCTGTTTCAGTTGGTTTCAGGCCAGGTTACGGTACAGAGACTTGGTCATGCTTGCTGATGACCTTTCACAGAGTCAGGATGGGGGTGGTTTATCCATCCTAGCACTCAGCGGCTTTTGATACTGTTGACCACAGTATCTTTCTGGACCAGTTGCAGGGGTTAGGAGTTGGGGGCACTGTGCTCCAGTGGTCCACATCCTTCCTCGGTAGTCAGTTCCAGTCAGTGTTGATGATGGGGGAGATTGCATCATGGCTCTTCACATGTGGGGTGCCTCAGGGCTCAATGCTCTTCCATTTCCTGTTCAACATCTACATGAAACTACTAGGTGAGGTCACCTACCAGTTCAGGGTGCTGGATGATATCCAGCTCTATATCCCAGCCCAGGTAAAGCTGTCAATGTATTGACCCAGTGTCTGGAGGCTGCTTGGGTCTGAATGGGATAGAACAGACTTCAGCTCAATTCTAACAAGACTGAGTGGTTGTGGCTGTTTGGACCGCCAGGGTCGGGGATGTTACCATCCTTGGTGTTGGAAGAGGCTGTACTTCCCCATTCAAGACTGGTGCGCAATGTGGAGGTCCTTTTGGACTCACAGCTACTGCTTCAAGTGCAGGTGGCAGATGTGGCCAGGGGGGGCCTTTGCACAGGTTCAACTTGTGCACCAGTGCCCCTTCCTCAATTGAGAGGCCCTTCAGACAGTTATTCATGCCTAGGTCACCTCATGATTGGATTGTTGCAATGCACTCTACATAGAGCTGCCCTTGAAGACCACCCAGAAGCTACAGCTGGTTCAAAATGCAGTGACTCAAACAGTAATGGGTGCCTCTTGGTGGTCCCATATGTCACCACTGGTACGTGAGCTGCATTGGCTGCCAGTTGGCTTCCAACTGCAATTCAAGGTACTGTTATTACCTGTAAAGCCCTGTATGGCACAGAGCAAGGATATCTGAGAGACTGCTCATGTCCAATCATTTCTGCCTGCCCAGAATGTTCCAGTAGACAGGGTGCACTCCAAGTCCCCTGCATTAAACACTGTCATCTTGTGGGACCTAGGAAGCATGCCTTCTCTGCTGTGGCCCCCACCCTCTGGAACAGCATCCCCCCAGAGATGAGGAAAGCACCCTCTCTCCTAAGGTTCCAGAAAGCATTTGAAAACCTGGATTTAGTCCCAGGCCTGGGGTTGATGATGTTTATGATTTGTTTAAGGCCCCTGTTTTGTTTGGTTAATTTTGTTGTTTATCAGATTATTTTACTCTGGGCTGTCTGACTTTACATTTTTAGCTATTTTTATGTTTTTTCTAGTTTTGTACATCACCCAAAGTCTGCTGGAGTTGGGCGGTCAATAAACTTAATCATAATCATAAATATAATAATGGAATGCTGCAAGTACACCAGTCAGTTGGAGAAGAAAAAAGGATACTGGAAGAACGTCTGAAGAACAGTGAAGAAGATGCACTGAAGCTAGTACACCATGAAGGCTTACTGAATACTGAAGAGACCAAACTGGCCTACAAGAAAGACCAAATGAAGAACAGAAAAGAGACATGGCAAGGCAAAGTATTACATATCCAGCACACAAAAAAACTAGCAGGCAAAGCAGGTAACAACAAGACCTAGCAATGGCTAAGAGCAGGAACGTTGAAGAAAGAAGACAGAGGAGCTAATTCTGGCTGCACTAGACCAAGCCATAAGAACAAATGCATATAAAGCCAGAATCGAGAAGACAGCAACAGACAACAAATGCCACCTCTACAAAGAAGCTGAAGAAACAGTGGATCACCTAGTTAGCTGCTGCAGGAAGATTGCACAGACTGACTACAAACAACGGCATGATGAAGTAGCAACAATGGTGTATTGGAATATCTGCAAGAAATACCATTTCTGCAAGCCAGATCTGGTGGGACCACACAAAACAGACAAAGTAATAGAAAATGAAGAAGCTAAAGTGCTCTGGGATTTTAGAATTCAAACAGACAAGCACCTGCCATATAACACCCAGTCTTAACATTTGTTGATAAGAAAGACAAAAAAGTCTAGATAGTGGACATTGCAGTACTTGGAGACAGCAGAATAAAAGAAAAAGAACTGAAAATAATCACAAAATACAAAGACCTGCAAATAGAAATAGAACAACTGTGGTGAAAGAAAGCAAAGATAGTACCAATAGTAATGGGCACCTTGGGTGTAATCCCAAAACATCTGGAGCACCACTTGAAGACCATCAGCATTGACAAAATCACCATAAGTCAATTGCAAAAGGCAGCTTTACTTGGAACAGCTTACATCCTGCAATTATACTTTTAACACAATCAAACAACAGCCTCTGCCTATCTCAAGTCCTTGAGAAGGACTCAATAGGTGGGTAAAAATAACAAATGCAGTCTAAACATCTGACTGACTGTGCAACCAACAATAATTTGCATTAACTGAAGGAGGGTGGTGCAAGCAAGTAACCTACAGTTTACCTGAATCTATGAATGATGCTAATTATATGATTTTATTATTTCATTGTTTAAAGTATTACTAAATCAGGCATGAATGTGCAGCTTCTTCTGACTATTACTGCATTTCATTTACATTTAATTAACATTAAATCTAGTAAGTATAAATATTCTCCATTTGGGATAACAATATTTAGAGACCTCTAGAGGCCGCACCCACTTGGCTCTGAGATCTTAGGTTGTCCACCTCTGAAAGAGAGAGGTAAATTACCCAGTAAGGTTATACCATAGTTGTATCAAGATAACAATATCAAAATGTTAGTGTTTAATTATTAATTTATGGGAACACTGTGTGGGTATTGCTTCATTTGACCCAATAGGGAGCCTACACTAATCCTGTTTACAGTGAAGAAATAAACATCTGAAGTGGGATTTCTTAACAATTATTTAAAGGGGGGGGGGGGAAACCACTATCACTATTCTACCACTTTAGTCAATAACATATTGTTTGTGCCATAAATACTGGCAGTTACATTACAGTAACTTTGGACCAATATGAGACATTCATTATCTACATTGTATCTGCTTAGTATGGGTAACTGATTTTGGGTTATATAGCTCACTGTTTATAAATGTTTGCTATAGACGGTACATAAATATGACTAAGGGCATATGTTTTTACTGGCTCTAGTGTTCACTTGAAAGCAGTCATTTTTCTCTGTGCCTGAACAACCAATCAACATTTGATTGAAATTATTTTTACTAAATGTAGTGAAAAGTATTTCTACATATTATATTTTAATTAATATTGAGGACATTTCTTCCGAACTCAGTGGTAGCTCAGGGAGCAGTTTTCTCTTCTCACCAGCAGATGCTACTACAACCAAGATGAAGTACTGTGAAGTATAACATATGCATGATGACCATTTTTAAGAATACTTGCATTTCAGATAAATCTGCAAGGAAGCATAAGCATATTTTGTTCAAATGTAGGACTAAATTATTCTATAAATATATAAAATGTTGGACACAAATTACCATAGAAACCAATCTGTCTTGTTGCCCGCACTACCATAAGAGTAATGCTAAAATGGATGTGTGAGCTATAACCAACACTATTAATGCCTGCCAATATACGTGCCAATAAATATTCTAGATATTAAAAAACAAAAACAAAACATGAATTACTTCTGTTTTCTTGTCCAAATATTTCTGCAAGGTTTTATGTCATCTGATTTTTAGAAAGAAGTTTAACTATCTGTCCTATGTAGCCTATTTTTAATGTAAATGCAAATAATAGGAATAGATTCATGTTGATACATTTCTGCAATTTGAAAAAATGCTTTTTTTCTGTATTTTCACAGACCATAAAGTTGGATCAAGTTCCAACCATCTGTTCATTCATGCTACAATGTATGTGGCCAACACCCCCTCTTCCTAAACTAGCCCTAATTACATTTTCTTTAAAATATATACTTTTATTTTTCTAACCAGATTCACAAGCCTTTTCATCCTTCATATTGTCTTGCTGGATCATATCCTAACAGATGTGGAATGCTCTTTGAGCACCTCAGAGGAAGAGCCAAGCTGGGTCTTCACAATAAGAACACCTATGAATTCAGAAAACCAGGGAGTAGGAATGTTTTGACATTCCCCATTAAATGCCACCTCTAAGCTTAAGATTGGCAGCATGGAGATTCAGGTTCAAGTCAGGGAAACCCAACGAGGAGCTTCAGTCACTCTCACCCCACACACTCTCAACCTCACAGGATTGTTGTTGGGGGAGGGAATGATAATAAATAAATAAATAAATAAATAAATAAATAAATAAATAAATAAGTGTGCTTCTACAGACAAGCAGAAGAGAAATCCTGCCTCTCTTTTCCTGGCTATTTCAGTCTGCAATGCTTAGCTACTCCCGGGCAAGGGTGCAATTGTAAGAAAGAGGAGGGGAAATGTCAAGAACATTTTTTCCATGTCTGAATTTGTTTTATAGAGCAAAAATAAGCAAATGTCCATGACTTGCTGGCGAGGCTGTGACGAGGTGCCCTTGAATTTGAATCTTCTAATAGGGAACGGGGACACGCTCACTCCATAGGGTAAAAATGAGGGGGAAGGGGCTAGGAAGCCCCCTTTGATGCAATGACACTGTATCATCGGTGACCAGTTTTCCCTGCCCAAACCGGCTGGAGCTGATTATTATTCGAGGCACAGCACCTTGCTGCTGCCGCCGCTGCAAACATCTACCTGGTGCCCTGCTTGACGGCTTTGACTAGCGAAGTTGACCCGCTGTCCTTCTCTCCATCCTCCCCCAGAAGATGCTCTGCCCTCGGCCAGATTCTGCCTTACCCAGCTAGGTTACTTTGCAGACACACCCTTCCTCCGAGTGACACGCATTCCCCAAAAGCTTACGGCACCATTATTCATGCTGGCGCACCCGCCACCTCCGCGGGCTCGGGCAGGGCTTCCACCTGCCACCCAAAGCAGCTCCTCAGACCTCCATCTATGCAGGCAACGACAAGAAAAGGCAAATCCTACCTGTGCAGTGGCAGCTACTGGGGGAGGGATGCGCACAGCTGGGCTGTCAGCTGAAGACTTCCCGCGTCAGCCGCAAGCACCTGGGAGCGCCCTGCGCGCCCGCCCGCCCAGCCCGCCTCCTCTCAGCGCGTCCTCGCCACTGCCTTGACAGTTGCCCGCCCTTGCTGGAGGGGCTGTGGGCGGATCGAGCCGATCGGGGCAACAAGCCGAGGCGGGGAACGGAGACAGCGCCGGGCATCGATTGGACGGGGGTGATGTCACTCCTGGACCTGGCAAGCAGACCGGCGATGCTGGGTCAGAGTGGGGCTTTGCGGGGTAGAAAGCCGCCGCAACCCGCCAGCCGGTTGCAAAAGAGCGGCGGACGGGGGAGTCCGTGGACGCGGCGCGGGTGGCGGGGACTACGCCAGCCGGCATAACCCTCGACGCAACCCCTTCGATCCCCTGGAGAGGCGGGGGCGGCAAAGAGAGTCAGCCGACCCGCTCCATCCCCGCCCGCCCATCTCTTCCCTATTCGCGGTGACACATTATTGCAGATGCAAAAGCGACGCCGCAACCGCACCCGCCGCCCCAGTGCTGGGGAGGCACCGCTTCGCACATGCTCAGTGCCACAGTGAAGCCCTGGCGAAGCATCTGCCCTGTTCCGCTCTCGAACTGGGGGTCGCTCCCAAGGAGTCAAGGCGTGGAGAATGTGGACCGCCGGGCGGGGAGGAAGGATAGCGAGAGCCCCGGGACTTGAGGCAGCCGCTGCGTCTCAGCGGACTCGCTGGGCAGGGAAGTCAGAGAAACCGTGCCCGGAAGGGCTGCGCGCTGAGTTTCGGGGGTGGCAAAATGAAGGAGCAGCGGGAGAGAAGGAAGGCTGTAAAGAGTGGGAATTAAATATTCCAGCTTGGATATTATTACAGGATGCCATCGTTAAAAAAAAAAAAAAAATCCAGAGTCTGCGACAATTTCCCCCTACCATTACTTGCACTCCATTGCGCTTATTTCAAATAATATTCCAGACAAATATTGTTGTTTTTGTTATTTTTGAATGATGTATTACGATGATGATGATGATGATGATGATGGTGACGACGACGATGACGACGGAGGAGAAAAGGAGCTAAGACCTTTTTTAGTTTGTTAATAATAGCTTTAAATATTTTAAGGCAGTTTTAAACTGTATTTTAATCCAATAGGTTGCCTATCTGCTTCCCCTGAGTAGAAAGGAAGCATATAAACAGATTATTATTGTGTTGTTGTTGCTGTAATAGTAATTATGTGAAAAAGACACAATATTCAATATTTGTATACCACAATAAAACATAGCTGCTATTTCAGTGTAATACTTCTTTTTTCAGTTTCTTTTTCCCTTCTACACTGTATGATTGTATACCTTCTCTGACTATGTACAAAAATACAAAAAGCCAAAATTGGTTTACATTAATTGTATTCTTGTGTTTCATGGGGACTTGAGTGGGGTTTAATTGGAAGGTTATTTCACCTGGTATTTAGCTTCAGGTTTACCATAATCTTCTGACGCTTCGACTGTATGGGAGGGACATGGACTTCTGCAAATCAATTTGTCCTGCTGGATTCAAGCCAAAATATTGATCATGAAAATATTTTACAATTTGCATGAACAAGACAAGGAACTAGCTGAAATTTACTTCAGGAATATTATTTGTAGACTGTTGTATAAAAATCCCTCAGACATTTCCACATAATCCACAAAGGCAGATATTACCACTTTATAGCATCTCTTCTGCAAATCAGAGAGATTCAGGATCGATGTTCGTATTTTACTCATTACTAATTCCCATAAATTAACTTTTGCATTCTGTAAGACCTTTGATGGTAACCTATCTTGGTTGCACATCTGTAATAAAATGATAAGCTTTGGGTACCACTTAGAAATCACTGTATGAACAATGGGATTAGAAACAAAATATGGCAATAAGTAAACAAACAAACAAAAAGGTCTATAGCAGTGTTTCTCAACCTTGGGAACTCTAAGATGTGTGGACTTCAACCCCCAGAATTCCCCCGCTGACTGGGGAATTCTGGGAATTGAAATCCACACATCTTAATGTTGTCAAGGTTAAGAAACACTGATATATAGGTTCAATTTCCTTTGTTACTGAGTAAGGAGGGGATTCCCTTTTCTTCATTTACAGCAACACTAGGAGCTCTTCCACACAGCAGCACTGAAGTGTTGTTCTTTAGTAGCGGACCCAGTTTTAAGAACGCTGGATTTAAAAAGTGCCGTCTGCACTTCTAACCCTTATTCTGCCTTAGCGGTGAAGCAAAATAGGATTTTTACTGCATAGGATTGAGGGGGGAAGGGGAGGAGAGAGACTGGGAAATCTTCTGTAATGCCAATGAACACACCATAAAATCAGAGAACTGGCACTGAAGAAGCCAGTTTTATTTCTCCTCTCCCCATTCTTTCCCCCTTAATCCTGCTATGCACTGCAAGACAGGTGGGGGTGGGGGGGTGAGAGAAAAGATACCCATTGCTATCCCCTCCCCAGCTTTTTCCTGACACCTATGGCAAGACGCCCTAGTTTTGTTTCTCTCCTGTGGGAAACCAGCAGGAAAAGCCACCATGGATAGCTTTCCCTGAAGTGCAAGTAAGGCAATTGGGCCTAGTGAGAGTTGGGTGCCTGAAATGGAAGCTGTAGCCACCTTTCAAGTTGCTTGAGTAAGAGATTGCTGGTGGACGCTACACCAATAACCTGTCACTTGGGCTATTTCTGAACAGAGGTCTAGTGGCCTTCCAGAATCTCAAGTGATAAGAACAGTAAATCTGCCTATCAGTCTAACATTCTTATTTAAGACTGATACATCTTTGTCAAAAAAATAGCCCAGCTGGCAGATAGGTGAGGTGGAAAAGCTCTGAACCATCGTCTAGCAGATCTACCTCTTGCTTAGGTTATTTTGAATAAAAGTCCATAGAAGACTGACAAGACAGTTTCTTCTGTCACCTGAGACAGGAGAAACCAACAGAACTCTTGCAAATTTCAACTCTTGTTCCCAAACAATGTCATTCTGTAATAGCTTCATTTAAAAGTTGCATGCCGTAACATGTATTTACCGCAAAATGTCTACAGTGGAGAACAGAATAAGATTAGATTCTTGTACACATTTTCCATATTTAAATCTGTTAATTACCATTGCTTTCTTTAGATACAGGGGCCAGCCTCAACCCTAAGTAATAATATAGCAATACTTTATACCATTGTCTCCAGTTCCAGGCACCAGCCTTTGCTTTAAATCAAGAGTGGGCAATCTAATTGTAAAAATAAGTGATCGGTTCACATTTCTAGGAAGAATCATTTTGGGTTTCCCTCAACAGGAGAGATTTGGGCTGATATAGATATGGCTTGGTTTTTCTACAGATTATTTACCTCTTCAGATGCAGCTTCTTGTGTATTTCCGAATTTCTGCTTATTTTTAGCAGGGCACTAATCAAGGAGCAGAATCGTTCATCACTGAACATGTTAGGTGGGGCTACTAGAAGATGGTCAATAAAATCTGACAAGCCATAAATGCATCCAGAGTGTATGTCACTACATTGCATATACTTTCTAGTTGTTGGGATGTTGGCAAGATGGTTTCTATATTAGAGATTCTAGCTTGCATTGAATAGTGTAAGCATACTGATATAGTTGTGCACTGGCCAAAACTGACTGTATTGTCAATATCTACAGGTCCATTTGGTGATGTTTACCTATCTTTTTCTTATTCCATGCCTTTCATTTCTTGGGCTTTTCTTCCTGCCGTTCTGCATCATGTTGCTTACCCCAAAAGGGAAATGTAATGGGTATGTATGTATGTATGTATGTATGTATGTATGTATGTATGTAATTATGTATGTATGCATACATTCTTTATCTCTCACTTATTTTGCATTGTTGAACATAAGCAGTTATTGACTCTGAGCTTGTAGACATGCTTAATACATTTATACAATGAAAACAAAGTAATTTTAAGAAATTATCTAACTTCTGCAGACGTATTTGAAGTTAAATCATTCTGTTAGAGTGATGAGCTGTTGCAAATGGGAAAACCTAAGTGATCACCTCCTCCTCCTCCTCCTCCTCCTCCTGCTTCATGATATGTCTCCTGTGATTAGATATAAGAGGAGGTTTTATTTTAATGGCCAATTACTCCTGTAGTCTTATGCACATTAATATCCACACTGACATGGAAATGCTATTGTGGAGCACTTCTACAACTTCTTGGCTCTAAGGCCACTGATTAATGTATGGAGAAAAGTGAGTGTGAACGTTTGTATATTGTACAACGAAATATCAATTACGCAAACACTTGACTTGGGGAAAGAAAATGGGAAATAGTGAATGAACATTTTCATTAGAGGACTGTAACCCAGCAAACAAAACAAAACGATGTTTCTCTCTTCACTGGATTTTAGATGAAAACCTTCAGGTAATTTTTTTCCTACAAAAAATATCTCTCATGTGAATGGTGCAGGTTTACAGAAAGATTATCACTCTCTGTAGATTCAGTTATGTGTTAAGGAGATGGATGGATGGATGGATGGATGGATGGATGGATGGATGGATGGGTAGATAGGTAGATAGGTAGATAGGTAGACAGACAGACAGACAGACAGACAGACAGACAGACAGACATATTATTATTTCTCCATGCCTCTCACATAAAAAGATTTCATTGCCAGGAGTAAAGATTGCTGGCAGAATAATTACAAGACAAGTTTTATTTTTTTGCCACCATTTGTAACATTAACTTTCTATGCACCTTGTACTTTGCACCACATACTTGTCCCAGCATCTTTTTCTTCCCTCCACCCCCACCCCCAAAATATGAAGGACTAGTAATCTGCAGAAGTAGAAATACTGCCTTGTAGGTAGGATATAATGATCTGCCATTTGCTGTGAATATATCTATCTATCTATTAACATCACGCACACCCTGTGCTGTTGCTGTTTCTGCAGAGAAAATTGTAATGCTATGTATAGAT
The DNA here is from genome assembly GCF_059951505.1 of Python bivittatus. Lineage (NCBI taxonomy): Eukaryota > Metazoa > Chordata > Lepidosauria > Squamata > Pythonidae > Python > Python bivittatus. The sequence continues at coordinate 14,498,954 of NW_028277058.1, read as the reverse complement.
TATTATGGACAGAGATCACATGCCATACTCATGCATATTTTAGAGTGCACTTACTTGACAGCTAAGAAGAATCTTGGAAGGGGAGGATGCAGTCTATGGGGAGTATAAGCCCTGTTTGTATGACAAATACGAATTGAGATATCCAGCTCCAGCAGAAGACCAGCAAATGTATATATCCTATAGCAAATCATTCACAAACTGAAAATAGAAATGGGAAAGGGGTCATCCCGTCCTACAGTAAAAGAGAGACACAAGCTGGGAACAGCTTTATTTCTACAACACATCACTGCAGGAAAAGATTGATCCAGTTTTCTGTTCAAATGAACTAAACAGCATCAATTCTGTTCTTGCCTTGAGCACATTTTAAATATAGGTTGTTTGTGGTTGTTTTTGAAAAATTAGCCTTTTGTATTACCTGAAATGCATCCACAGTAATCAACCAATCAGAAGCTGAACCCAAAATATTTGTTTGCAGTAGCAACCCACACTGGCAAAATGAGTGTGACATGTTGGTGGTTATCCATCTAATTAGCATTACAAAGAAATATTGTTTTCCTGAAAGTGCTGGTGCACAATATGAATCTGTCTGGAGTGCTCTCTTAACTGCAATGCAGGTTATTCTGTGCATATTTGGTTGCCATGTAAATTATTCTGTGTGTTTTGATGGATTTGAAGTGTTCTTCTTCAGTGATTATTTTGTTTTTAAAGATGCAGAGACTCGGATACACCCATAGACGGAGAGGCAGAATACAGAAGTGCATGCATATTTAAAGCATTTTAGTTTTTTTCTTCCATTGGAGCTTTTCATGCTTTAAGATGAATTATTGCAAACTAGTAAGAAAGATCATCTTTACTGGCAGGACTCACAAGAATTTTATATCTTTCATAACAATAAAAGATTGTTATAATTAGCTGTCACCAATCAGGATGAACTTTCTGACACATCCTAATTTGTCCAGCTGTTTTTAGCCCTTTCATCACCTTTAACCCAACTCCAGGGAAACAGAAAGCAAGGTGATAGGAATCTGCCTTTGCAAAGTTCTGAAGTAATAAACTTACAAATGTTATGCCAATCCTGAAATACACGGCACAGCTGTGTAACTATGCAGACTTACATGTGAGAGAAGGTTTTAATGCGACATAATGTCAAGTCTACAAAGTCCAAATCCCAATCCAGAAGAATTCTCATGAAACCAGGCCTGGTTCAGATAAATACTCCTTTATTGGATGGTACATGCAGCTTGAAGCAAAGCATTGCTAAAACTAAAGCCTGCATAAATTTCCCTCTACTTTTCCCTTCCTACCCCCCCCCCCCCGCCCCTTCTATTTTGGTGCCTGATGTCTTTCTCACCAAATTGTGGCCTTGTAAATTCCTCTCTCTGATAACACTACTTCTTGGCCTTCAGGGCAACACCAATTCTGTCTGCTTTCATGCCCGCTCCCCCTGTTACAAATACCCATATCAAAGTAAGTAAATATCAATATCAAAGCAATACCCCAAGCGCACCTATTAGCTACTATCTCCCCCCGTTACAGATGGCAGAATCAAAGCAAGCAAATTCCTAGTAACTACTATAGCTATTAAATCAGTCCTCCTGTGATTAACATTTGATTGGTGCAGGTTCTGATACATTTCCTTATTTAAGACAATAAACCCACATATCTAGTTATTCAAAGGAATGATTGGAAATAGGAAAATAAAAGGCAGAAAAAAGGATGACAATAATCATGCACAGAGAATTCCCAATAAATCCACCTAGTCTGCCTAGCTAAAGTACTCACTTGAATGTGGTCTTGGGTTTCATCAGATCTTTGGAGTTCATTGCTGAGGCAGTGGTTAAAATAAGATCATCTAGTTCTTATGCCTGGATCCCATTAGGCAGATCCTCCTTCTCTTCCTCCTTCCTTCTTGAACATTACTCTCCCTTTTATGGAATGTGGAACACAATGGAAAGCTCTCCTCTTTGGGGAGACTGAGCATTGCTTGGTCAAATCTATCAAACTGCTCCATTTCTAACCACTCAGAGAATCATCTAGCAGCTGAATCCACTTCGCTGATGACCTCTGGTTGAACAATACAGTTCTGGCTATTTTTTACCATTTATGCCACAGTATAAAAAAGGGTTACATAGGAGAGAGTTTTTGGGAAAACAAAAATAAATTCCAACTATTCAGACCTCCGAGGATGGAGAACTCACCAGATGTTCCAGGAAGCACTACTGTGCTACATCATAGAATAGATTGTCATTAACATATTAGAATTTCAGTCCATCTAGCCCACTATTATCTTTTTTAATCACCAAGGTCTTAAGTAAGCAGGGGCCTACTTCTTCCATAAATTGCACCTCCTTCAACCCCCACCCCACCCCACCCCACCCCCCATTGGCTTAAGGTTTCTACCTCCTTAATACAGGGAGTATTAAGACAACCCACAGTTAAGAATGCAGCCTATTGTAGCAAATTTGAGTCAAATACACAACGGTTCGAGTTCATTACACAATACTACTTATACAGTATTATGCAATAATACTATTCCAGTCTACATACAAATTCGACTTAAGGACAGACCCTGGGAACAGAAATCATCTTATGGGGACGCGGTAGCACAGGGGCTTAATGACGCTGGAGTTTGCCGGCCAGAAAAGGTCGGCGCTCCAGCAGTTCGAGCCTGCTCCGTGTGACAGCGTGAGTGCCCATCACATGTCCCTAGCTCCTGCCCACCTAGCAGTTCAAAAGCATCCCATCTGTGAGTAAATAAATAGGTACTCCCATTTCGGTGGGAGGAACCGGCGCCGCTTTGCACAGGGAAGCTGGAACCAGTGCTGGACCCGATCGGCAGAAAAAATACCAGACGCGACTGATGCGATAGGCGGAAAAGATCATCAGTGGAAGAAAGCCCGGATGAGCTGACTCCCTTGCAGCCACTGCTGGCCACAATAGAATAGGGCTGCACTGCAACTGTAATTAGAAGAGATTGTAATCGCAACTGTAATTGTTAAAGCTGTACTTGTGAGACACCCAGAGTTCCCCAATGGTGGAGATGGGCAGAGATAAATTCAATGTAATGTAATGTAATGTAATGTAATGTAATGTAATGTAAACTGGGGACTACCTGTACTCTGGTTGAGCAAAGAGGCCAAAATGCTCTTTTTAGCAAGCAGCCCATTTTTTTTTGGTAATGGTAGCATTAGGAAATAAAATAGTAATAATGTGACCCAGGATGACTTTCCCAAGCACCTATGTGACAAACATGGCTTCCCCATTTCTTTCTATTTGTGTTGCTGATTGCTGGATCCTGATAAAACATGACAACTCTAGCAAGAAGACATCGGCCTAAGCAGTGTCTTTGAGTAATGAATTATTCCCTGGCAATTCTTTTTATCAATCAAATGAAGATGCTTGAAAGCTATTTCAGAGCTATTAATCTCTTCCTTTCTTTATTAAGCAACTTAGTCCTGGGCAAAACTACAGTCGTGTGAAAAAGAAAATACACCCTCTTTGGCTTCTATAGTTTTATGTATCAGGACATAATAAAAATCATCTGGCCCTTAGTGGTTCTCAAAAGTAGGTAAATAGATGAACAACAACACATGGCATATTACACCATGTCATCATTTATTTTACAAAAAGAAAGCCAAAATGGAGAAGCCATGTGTGAAAAACTAAGTACACCCTTACTGCTTCCACAGGTATGAAGAGGCTAAGTAGCAACCAGGTGCTGCTAATCAAATGTCCTTGATCAATTGATCATCAGCAAGTGTGACTACCTCTATAAAAGCTGAAGTGGTAGGAGTTCGCTGGTCTTGAGCACTGAGGTGTATGTTAACACAATGCCAAAGAGTAAAGACATCAGCAATGATCTTAGAAAAGCAATTGTTGCTGCCCATCAATCTGGGATGGGTTATAAGGCCATTTCCAAACAATTTAAAGTCCATCATTCTACAGTGAGGAAGATTATTCACAAGTGGAAAACATTCAAGACAGTTGCCAATCTTCCCAGGAGTGGACGTCCCAGCAGATTCACCCCAATGTCAGACTGTGCAATGCTCAGAGAAATTGCAAAAAATCCAAGAGTTACATCTCAGACACTACAGGCCTCAGCATGTGAAATGTTAAAGTTCATGACAGTACAATTAGAAAACGACTGAACAAGTATGGTTTGTTTGGAAGGGTTGCCAGGAGAAAGCCTCTTCTCTCTTAAAAGAACATGGCAGCACAGCTTAGGTTTGCAAAGTTGCATCTGAACAAATCACAAGACTTCTGGAACTTTGTCCTTTGGACAGACAAGACCAAAGTGGAGATGTTCAGCCATAATGCACAGCGCCACGTTTGGCTAAAATCAAACACAGCATATCAGCACAAACATTCCATACCAACTGTCAAGCACAGTGGTGGAGGGGTGATGATTTGGGCTTGTTTTGCAGCCACAGGACCTGGGCACCTTGCAGTCACTGAGTCGACCATGAACTCCTCTGTATACCAAAGTATTCTAGAGTCAAATGTGAGGCCATCTGTCCGACAGCTAAAGCTTGCCCAACTTTGGATCACGTAACAGGACAATGATCCCAAGCACCCCAGCAAATCTACAACAGAATGGCTGAAAAAGAAAAGAATCAAGGTGTTGCAATGGCTCAGTAAAAGTCCAGACCTCAACCTGACTGAAATGCTGTGGCAGGACCTCAAGACAGCTGTGCATAAACAAATGCCCGCAAACCTCCATGAACTGAAGCAATGTTGTAAAGAAAAGTGGGCCAAAATTCCTCTACAACGATGTGAGAGACTGATAAAGTCATACAGAAAATTATTACTTCAAGTTATTGCTGCTAAAGGTGGTTCTACAAGCTATTGAATCGTAAGATGTACTTAGTTTTTCATACACGGCTTCTCCATTTTGGCTTTCTTTTTGTAAAATAAATGATGACACAGTGTAATATGTCATGTGTTGTTGTTCATCTGAGGTTGTATTTACCTACTTTTGAGAACTGCTAAGGACCAGATAATTTTTATTATGTCCTGATACATAAAACCATAGAACTCACAGAGGGTGTACTTTCTTTTTCACACGACTGTAGTTCCACTTCATTGTCACTTCTCAGTGCTCTTTAGTTTGTTTTTGCTTCTTCTCTTTTGTCTCAGGTGAGCATACCTGAACTAGTAGTACCTGTGTGCTTCTGGATAAGACTCCTCCATAAAATGACATATAGGTCATGTTCCTGGACTCTCTCTCAGGCTCTTTCTCTTTTTCTCTATATCCTCTTTTTATCGAAAAGAAGCTAAGCCAGTTCCTATCAAATTTTCAATGGAGGTAAAAGAGAAGGCCAGGAAATTATTAACTCTGATTGCCTTGTTAGTAAGCTAGTAAACAGACTCATCTCTGGCTTATTGATGATGATGCATTAATAATGTCATTGATCCTGGTTATCACAAAAAGAGACTTGTACTCCCTTGCTCTGTTTTTAATTGGAGATCAATTACTCCAAGACAATTCTTTTCCCCAAAAATATATTTTGGGAATGGGTAATGAAATAATTGCAGTTTTATGGAAGAAATAGTGAAGCAAAGTAAGTTTTTAAAAAGTAAAATATATGGCATTATGCAATGAAAAAATAAAATGTCTTGCAATTTGTTGGTGTTATATTCCTGAAATCTCTACCTAGATCGAAAAGAGGTTTTTTTTCTTTGTCACTAAACATATTTATCATTCATACATTCATAAATTCATTCAAAGCAATTTTGTGTAAAGCACCATCTGTAATTGTTTCTTAACTGCTCTATTCCTCTTTCCATTTTCTGGGACTAAGTAGGTTCATTCCAAATTGCTTAAAAATACTTCCTGATTCAGAATAATGCACTTTCTGAAGCATGTTTTCAGTGTAAATTAATAAATGGCAATCATACATTAACTGTTTTTATTATTGTTCTTACAGTTTTCCAGAAAATTGAGAAACAGGACATTCCAGTATTATAACAAAAGTAATGGATAACAGATGTTTGTTCTAAGCTGGTTGGATGTTGACTATTTTTCTTTTTTTATTAAAGCAGCAAAAACAAAAATCAACACACTCCATATATGTTATATTACAGTGTGCATATAAGGAAATGTGGATGAATGTATAAAAATATCTGAATATATGTCCTGAACCATTATGGACTTTCTCTTCTTAGCTAAGTATATTCTATTGCAGTATAAACATAAACTAAATGAATTATGTGTTTGTTTTTTTGTCAATGAACTAGCCTGAATCAAAACATGCAGAAGTGGATTCTTGTCTATCCAGCTGGATTTAATTTATTCAATCAATTCACAACTGTTTTTGTTGTTGGCTTTTTTGAAATCAGAGCTGTGCCCAGCCTTTAAAAATAGCACATTTTCTATTTTTGTTGTTGTTCAGTCGTTAAGTTGTGTCCGATTCTTTGTGATCCCATGAACCATATGTTCTTCCTGTCCTTTACTGCCTCCCAGAGTTTGCTCAATTTCATTGCTTCAGTGATGCTATCTAACCATCTCTTCCTCTTCTGTCCCCTTCTCCTTCTGTCTTCAATCTTTCCTGGCATCAGGGTCTTTTCCAAAGAGTCCTCTCTTCCCATTAGATGGCCAAAGTATCTGAGCTTCAGCTTCAGTATCAATCCTTCCAATGAGCAGTAAGGGTTGATTTCCTTTAGGATTGACTGGTTTGACCTTCTAGCAGTCCAAGTCTTCTCCAGCACCACCATTCAAAGGCATCAATTCTTCGGCACTCAGTCTTCCTTATGGTCCAGCTCTCGCAGCCATATATCTGATCAATCTGTGTATGTGTTCATGTGCCACAGTACTGGACTAGAGAAAACTATCAATAGCACACTGGATTATCAGAAGGAGGCTGAAAAATACTGATAGCTGGTTATTAACTCTGTAAATAAAATAAATATCCTAAATGCTACCGTTATGTTTTGTATGTTTACTTTGTGGAACATTTTAACAATTAAGCATTAATTAACTAGTGTGTACTGTTCAATTCTGTTCATTCCAATGTTGCTTAATTATAAATTAGTCATAAATTACATATGAGCTCTTACTTTTTTCCTAATATATTTGAAATATGCCACATTTCAATGGTTGCTTAAATAACCACATTATTAGAAATCAAATAATTTCATGATAATTTCCATAGATCAAAGATATGAACAATTACAGCACAATAAACATGTTACATGAGAACCACAGAATATAGTTTCAGGTTAATTCCATTGAGACTTGTCTTCAGAGTAATGTTTTTCTGACCCCTGCCCAGCAAAATGTAATTAAATCATTTTAATTCTTAGAGGAATACTCCATGTTTCCAATTCAGTTTCATTATTGATTATAAGTACATTGTGGCAAGTCTGCTGATCCTATATACTTAATAAGCTTTTACTTTTTAGTGTATATATTCAATTTACATTAGACGCATCTTTGTTCAAAACAAGGTGAATGTTGCATGCCAGTTCCTTTTCAATTATGAGATACAAAAAGTAACTACATCAAACAATACTACTTTCTTTTCTTTCTTTTGCTTATATTTTAATGCTAAAATTATCCATTGGTTTTGTTGACTAAAATCTATTTGCTTTTACATTTGTTTGTAGTAGATTTGTTGTTTGTTATTCTGGTTTCTCATTAGTTCCGTAGAGTAGAATTGTAATTGATATATTCTTGATAAGAGAGATAGGAACACTCTAGATCTTCCTAACCATACCAAGTTTTCCCTGATCAAGAAGGTTAGTTCTAACAATTAATTGTTCAGCATCTACTCATGCACCAATTCAGCTGCTAACCTTTTGCTTTCCAGATAATTTATTGGCTTCCAAGGCCCTCATATCCTGTTTTGTTCTAATATTGAATCTTGTGAATCTCTCAGGCAGACTTGGAAACAATATGTGACTATTTTGACAAATTACAAATTACATCTCTTTTGTATTTTGCTTTCTAAATGTGACTTGAACAGCATGTGGATAATAATAATTTATATGTCTATTGGAACACTCAAAGAGCTGACTCCCTTATTCTGACCTACTGATAAAACTGTGGGATCCTTCTACTTTTGGCATTTGACTAACCTCAGGCACTTTAAGTCAGAGTTCAGTTTAATTTAATGAAGCTAGCAACATCAGATTGCACTAAAATGATTGAAATAAAGATAAATAAAAGAAATATTACCTAATAAGACTTTTTTCCTTCTATATGTCTTTGCCTATATCCTAAGCATTTGTACTGTCTGTAAAACAGGTAATTTTAGATATAGACAAATAGAAAAAAATGTAGTATACCCAAAGGGAATTAAAGTTAAGTGCTAAACTTGTACAGTACATAAAATGATTGCACACATATAAATATCTGTACCAAGAGGCAGTGGAAATAAAAGTTATATATCTTAAAGCATGATTATATGAACCTGAAATAAGTAGTGTGATAATAAGAACCTGAAACATATAAAACAAGATATTTTTGTTTTACTCAGCATGAATTGCAGTAGAGTTGTTATTTACCTATTCAATGCATGTCATGTGAATATCATCAAAAAGTATTCACTTTAATATTTCTCAGAAAATCTGTTTACCAAAATAAAAAGGTCTTGAAGAAGTTCCGGCTTTGTTTGTGAATATGTTTAGAATTATGTAAAGGTTACTCTTAGATGAAGGATGAACACAAACTTTATGAGAAAAGAAAGAACAATAGTGTTTATATTAGCAACTGAGCTAGATCAATTGAAGTACACAAGAAGTTAAGAAGAAAAGCTAATGGAAAGGGCATATAATGGAAATATTCACCATGGCCAATCCAAAAGTTGGTCTTAAACCAAAACATTGTTAAAAAGGTATTTTCACTATACAGAAATGGGGAACATATATTACAAAGTTTTTTTAAAAAAAATTAACCTCAACATTAGCCTTCATTGGCTGGTGTGGGTCTTCCGGGCTGTGTGGCCGTGGTCTTGAAGTTTTGTTTGAACAAAACTTCAAGACCACGGCCACACAGCCCAGAAGACCCACACCAGCCATCGTATGCCGGCCGTGAAAGCCTTCGACAATACATTAGCCTTCATTCTCATCAGCATTCCTCAAGTCCTAATAAATAGTCATTCTTGTATTATTTTGCACCTTCCATGAACAAAAGTTTCCAATCGTGATGGTCTGGCTTTAATCCAGTTATTTTCCATTGTGTTCTGTGTATCAGCCTTTCCCAATCTAGTGCCCTCCAAATAGATTACAATTCTCAGAATTCCCAGTCAAGAAGTCCTCTGCATACTATATCATACCCCAATTCATCTCATAGGGCGGAGAACAAATTGGAGGAATGTGTGCCCCTGGAGAAAAGTCAGCATAGAAATCTAACAAATGAATGGATAAGTAAGGGATGTAGCTATATTTATGTCACCTGCATCAAAAGCTATTACATGAACATAATGATTTGTGTGAATAAACTGCAGCGTATTAGATCCAGGCATCATTCAATAATCAGCATTTTGTTTTTAAAAATTATGCCATCTTTATTGAGCAATGACAAACAAATTCTATAATATCTCAAGAATTCCTATTATATAATATAGACAAATAGAAAAAGAAGTATTATGCCCAAAGGGAATTAAATTATGATTTTATATACTTATTCTCTCTCTCTCTTTTTCTCTCTCTCTATATTCATATTCTTAGAAGGAAAAATATTTGAATGGGCCTGCTTCTATTACTGCTTCATTTAGGTTGTTTCCACAGCAACGGAGTAATCTCCCTTGGCAACATATCAGCCCTCTGCCTGTGTACTGTTGCTCTAATGGCACACACACACACACACACACACACACACCCGAAGGCTTCAAATAATTGCCTGTAGGATGTGGATCCCTATTGTTATAAACATTGTAATGAATTTTCCAATGTAAGAAAATTAATATTTGTCTCTCAACATATTATGCAATTACTTTACCATATTTTGTTGGCATGGAGTTACAAAATTTTCATGCTGAACCTACTATGAAATGGATAATGATGATGATGAAGATGAAGATGATGTGTTACTTTATTTGTTAGCAGTGAAGTTAGCTTTTTCATGGATGGCTATTGTGTTGGGTTGTTTACATGCAGCTGGAAGTTATATAACCTATATGACTTTGGGGGAAAAAATGTAATGATAAGGAAACCCTTCTGAGGATCGTTTGTAAGGCAGTGAAATCTTTGAACATGATTTGAAAGAAGTGCTTCAGACTTCATGACATACTTCTACTACTCATTGAGGCAGCCTGTCTTATTGAGGCTTCCGCATGAAGCCTGAAAAAGTAAAAATCACATTTCTGCTTAAACAGTAGCTTAATGAAGAGAAGTGCTTCTTCTGAATCATTTTTGAAGCCTGGGCTTTGTGTTCTGATAGATTTTGACAGAATCCTGATTATGGGATATGATGAAGAGCTTCATGTCTACAGAAACAATTGCAGATGTTTCACATGCCACTTGGATACGCTACATTGTCCTTATAATTCTGGAAGCATGATAATATAATTCAGTGTTTTTCAACCTTGGCAACTTTAAGGTGTGTGGACTTCAATTCCCAGAATTCCCCAGCCAGCATGCTGGCTGGGGGATTCTGGAAGTTGAAGTCCACACACCTTAAAGCTGCCAAGGTTGAAAAACACTGATATAATTGGTTCATCTAAATTAGTGTTCCCCAATCTGGTGCCTTTTGTGTTGTTTCAGAATGAGGATATATAAGCAAATAAAAGATGAAATAATAATCAAAGAAAAGATTAAAGGAAAAACATAACGTAATGTATATTAGAACCTATAATAGCTCATTATAACCTATAATTACTATTAAATTTAATCTCTGTTTGTTTCTGCCACTGGCCAGAATAAAATATGACAATAGTTTAACTACCTATCAAGATCATCAATAAATGCTGTAAGAAAGAAAAAGAAGATTGCTGATATTTAGAATAGTCCTCGTTTAACGACTACCTCAGACAGTGACTGTTCGCAGTTACAATGGTGATGAAAAAGTAACTTTATGACCAATCCTCACATTTATGACTTTTGCAGGTCTGTAAAGCAAAACTGAAGTAAGACCATAAGCACAGTCATTTTCACTTAGGAACTACTTCGCTTAACAACCAGTTGCTAGTCCCAACTGTGTTGGCTGCATGGACTACCTGAAAGTGCAAAATATGGGAATATTTTTTGCTACGGATTTGATACTTGCCAGCACAAATATAACCAGTGTAAAAGTAATGCCCTTGATTCTTAAATGTCTGTAATAAATTTTGTTGGAAGAACCATGATTGATAATTTTATAAAGGTATATTGGGAAGTTATTTCAAAAATAAAATGCAGCGTATAATTAATACTTTGTACTGTCCTAACAATACAATGATATAGATTTACAGGGGCATTATGTTACCTGCCATTTAAAACAGATAAATAGACTATGCTGAAGTCTAAATAACGTAGCTGCCTTTAAATCAAACTTAAGCAGACCCAATAATTTTGGTTCAGACTAAATTATCATTGAATTCTACCAAATTTCTCTTACTGTATGTGCTGCTAATACCTAAGATGGTCAACGAGTCAAGTGCTTGACCTAGCAGAAATAAATAGGAATTGTTTTTTTGAACCAGCTTTGGAAACCTATTGGCATAGAGCTTATTTTAAGCCAAGACTCAAACCGATGAATGTTTTCAGTTGCAGTGATCTCATAACTTGTAAATGACGTGCTTTTGGGTTAAAAGTTACCATTCATGCGAAACAAAACAAAAACAAATGTTGTTTCATCGAAATGCCGATAACCCACACTGTGTGAGAATTCTCCACGACATCATTTTCAATCTGTTTAGGATAAGTTGGCTCATTTAACTTTCAGTTAACTATTAAAGGATTGCTATTTGTTGAAAACTGTTTTCTTACCATCCTATATAGAATAACATCTCCAAAAAAAGAAAAGAAAAGAAAAAGAAAAAGAAAAAAAGAAATTAACACTTGACTTGTTTTTCTTCTGAAAGAGTCGAAACAATCTATACTGTCATGGAATTAAGATAAAACGTGTGAGATAACCAATGCTTCTGTCCTACATCTCAATACATTGTATAGAATAACAATGTACTTCACAGGGATTATAATGTTATAACTGTGTTTTCCCACAATATTGCATTATTTAACATCATTCTGAAGAGGAATTAGATAAAATTAAAATATTGCTAGCCTACAGTTTTCTAACTAGTGCTTTGATGCTTTCATCATGCTTTTAAATTGCCAGCGGTCAGAATAGTTTCAAGTAATTTGGATAAATATGGGCCATGGAAGGCCATGGAAGGGAAACCTTATGTGGCCTGTTGGCTTCTTGCTGAGAACTTTCTTATCTGTCCATAACTTACCCAAGCTTCTAATTCTTCTCCCAACAGGATGACCAAGTAGGAAATACTGTCAACCTATTACAAGGGAAGAGGCAATTTTAAAGTCACATGATTACATGCAGGGCATTTTACTGATGGAGAGGGCTAATCCTCTTTACAATGTTGCACTCTCTTCAAAAAATATTCCATACAATGAGACATTTTGGTAGTTTGGTTTTATATATGAGACAATGTTTGCTAAAAATGTTGCAATGATAGCTTTGATTGTCAAAGTCATATCTGAATGTAAGAACCCATGTCAGTGCTCCAAATTCATACTGATTTTAGAACATTTCTTCCATAATTCCTTGTTTATCATATATATGTATATCATGGATTTCCTTTTAACTTCTTAAAACGTCTAAGCTTTAATCTCCATTCAAGCAGAATTTGCATAGTTGTTTACCATATGATTAGCAGAAAAAAATTTCTAATATAGAACACTTTGCTTTAAATGCTATTTTTTTTTAAAGAATAAACATTGAACTTCAGGCAACTGTGTCCATGGGGGTGAGTCAGTGGGTGGGCAGGGATCAAAAAACAGACAGAAGTTGTGACAGTGCAACAGAAGCCCTGCTCTTTTGTACATGCATGTGTCACATGTACAAGACAGGGCTTAACTGGCAATGCTACAATTGCCATCTTGCCTCTCTTGACCCCAACCCCAGGATGTTGTTAATATAGTGGCATAAAACCACGTCATCATAAATCCTATGGAAGATGGGTGGAGGGATGTAAAAGGGTAAATAAAAATGTAATATAACCTATATTATAACCCAACATGACAACAGATTAACCACCTGTATGGTAACAGACGTTATCATCAATAAAAATCCTGTAAGAAGCAACCCACACAGAGTAATATGATTTTATTGCCAAAAGCAGTTCAGTTGCAAATATATAAAAGCAGAACATGGGAGTAGTTTTACTTATGGATTATACAGTGGTACCTTGGGATACGAACGCCTCTACTAACGAACATTTCGGGTTACAACCAGCTTTGGCAGGAAAATTTTACCTCGGGTTACGAACTTGCCTCTACTTACGAACCGGATCCGCGGCCATTTTCCCTGCTGCCACGCGGTTGCAGCTTCCTGTGGGCGAGGTTGCGGTAGCAAGGAGACGTTCGGTGAGGCTTGTGGTGTGTTTTGCGGTGTTTTGCGAAGGTTTTTGGTGTGTGTGTTAGCATGGCTCCAAAGAAAATGCAGAGCAGGCTTGGCAGGAGTCAGGCTCTGAAGAGAAAATTGCCTTGGGTTGCGACCAAATTCGGGCGGAGGGCGGAACGGATTAACCGGATTTACATTGAACCCTATGGGGAAATTCGCCTCGGGTTGCGACCAAATTTGGAGGGCGGAACGAATTAACCGGATTTACATTGAACCCTATGGGAAACTTTACCTTGACTTGAGACCAACTCGAGTTGCAACCAGAGTCACGGAACGGATTAAGTTCGTATCCCGAAGTACCACTGTATATATTTTTGGCACAAATATAACCAATATGAATGTGTCAAGAACAACTTATGAAAGTAAAGCGTAAGAATAAAAGGAACCCTTAACAAATGGCTCAATGTGGTGTGATGTCCCATCAGTTGTTTAATGTATTCAGGGGTAAATGTAAAAGGAATGCTTATGACATTAGAAATTTGTTGGGGGAAATGTGATTGTAGTTTCATATGCAGATGATGCTACATTGTTGGCTGAGAATCTGAATGATTTGCAGTGAAAGACTGTATAATTCAACACAATGTATAGATCTGAAAATTAATGTATTGCATCAAAATAGCAAACAGTATTTTTTTGCATGAAATTAATGTTGGAAGAAGCAACGGTGATTGTATGCTCCTGCCCCCTTTGTTATATGGAAGTGAGAATCGAATGTCAGGTGAAACATAAGTGTGCTGAATGCAGTAGGGAATACAATTGTATGCAACTGAATTGAATACAAAAATGAGTGAGCACTATGAAAGAAACAATTGATTCATTTGGTCACATACAGAGAATAAATGAAGTCCAAAACACAAAACAAATAAAGGAAGACTAAATTAGTCAAGAGGAAAGCAAGATCAATAATTTTGGAAAATGAGATGCTTAAAGGAGTAAAAGGATATATTTCTTTTCCTCTCCTTATCCTGTTCGTCTTACTATTTCTTTTTCTTCTTCAGTGCTTTGTGTAACATTACTTACGCCAAAAAGGAATAGTTTTATGGCTTTGCATGAAGAATGTATGATGTGATCTACATTCAGAATTAAGCCACTAATTGTTATCTATGCATATGTATCTCTTATATGCTAGTGCAAAATTGACTAGCGGAAAATAGTCAAATGGCCTTACTTTTATCTAGTTTTATTTAGTAATGATATTTTGGTATGATAAACAATTATCTCCCCAGTTCTAGAGGCAAACAGTATACTGAAAACAAGTGAAATTTTAAAACCACATTTATTTTAATACAAAATGTGTTGCACCATTACAGAAGTAACTTTAACTGTGTATCTTCACATGCATGGATAATATTCACATCTCCATTTAATTGTAACCTTCTACTGGTCTCCAATACTGTTGGAAAATCTTGGTAGAAAATTTCCCTTTTGTGCTTTTTCAATTAGTGCTCTATAGTTATTTCATTTTTGGACTGCTAATGAGGTGAATATTGCAAATTGTGCTTTACGTACACAGTATATGCATTAAAGTTGCAAATTTATTGTGATCTCAAATATTAGATGCAATCTGTCAAGCACTGATGCTGTGCAATTTCTGTACTTTTAAATAAGGCATTTATCAATCTTGCAACATAACGGAAGTAACACACAGTAATAAACCTTAGCACATGACTTGAAGAACTGTAACAAGAAGAGTGAAACTTTTATTGTCCCAAATTTGAATTTATATGCATTTTGACAGATGCTTTAAAATAACAAGCACCTCATTGGCTAGAGTACTTCTTACACAGTACAACCAAAACATTTTTATTTATAACACCGAGGAGCATATAGCATCTACACTTTTAAGTGTATGTACAAATTCAACAAAATATCTACATATAAAAGCTTACTTAAAATTAAACTTGATGCAAGTTATGAAAAACCAATTTATTGGCAAATGAAACTGAGCATTCCTTCAACCATAGGTTGTTATATAAAATTTTATATTTGGAGGTAAACCTTTTCAATGGTAATTTGTGTGTGTGTTTATGAGAGGGAGTTTATAATTAATAGATGAGGCCATTTTTTAAAAAAATTAAACTTAGCATTTATTAAATCAAATGATTTAACTCTTGTGTAGCATTCTATACCCTGTTTCATGCCAAGCACTCTGGTAAAAGCTATATTCTGGTTTTCTGACTGAGACAGAAATGTGCTGTTGTGAACATGCTGTATTAGTATATTATTCTGAGAATATCTGTATCTATATTAGCAAAATATACTAATGTAGCATTTTTGTATAAATCACATAAGGCCATGGAAATGTAAGTTGAATTCTATAGTTTATCTCCATAAAGAAAGAAATCTTAATGAGTTTTTATGTAGTTTAAATACAAACTATTCTAATCAAACCAACATATCTGGGTATTTGAAAATGATTGAATTACTTTGGCAATTAATCACACACTCTTCAGCCAGCTGAGTTGGACAAAATACATTGGGAACATTTCCGCAAGTACCCCTTCTGCATTTGTTTGGTGTTTGTTTCAATGTTACCATGTGCAGAAAAGTTCCTGGTGGAGGATGCCAATTATAGTACATAATGAAATGCACATTATTTAAAGGCACTGAATATATTTTGCCATGTATATTTCTGGAATAACTTTTTATGATTTGAAAATTTTATACATCCATAAGTGTACAACTCCAAAATGAATTAAAACAAAAGAAAACATAAAAGCCAATGTGTACTAGATTTCAAAAATAGAACACTGTGCTGCAGTAATACTTTGTAGATTAAAAAGCCTATAAAATAAGAGAAGCAAAAAGCAGGTATCAGAATCTCAGTTAGCATCAGGGAATGTAAGTGTCATACTTAAAGTCATTTATCAATCATATACTGTACATCCTGTTCCTAACTGTCTTGCAAAAAAGACATAATGACATTAAGCTAGACATTAAGTCACCAAGTTCACAACAATGTCCACAAAGACATTGAAGTTCTATATAATACTACTATAACACTCTGACAATGAAAATGGACTTCAGGAATTTAGTCAAAGACTGTTTAACAAATTACGAAAAATCATTTTCAGTGGCATAACTGGTTTTGTTTGAGATATATGCAACACTTTGCATGCATTATACTGCGGCTGCAGTATTAATTGATGTTGCTCATCTTAAAATTTTGTAAACAAATGCTGTGTAAAATGCTTCCAGTTTTGCATTCTGATTTAGACTTACTTTTGTTATAAATTCTAGCAGTTTCATCTATATGCACTATATGTACTTATCGAAAAAAACACTTCATTTGTTTCTTTTCATGTCTGTAATTTGGGGAAGATATATAAGTGTAATGCAGATGTTGATATGAGACAATTTCTTTAATTAGACAAATGAATTCATTGCATTAACTGGGGAAGGAGCTTCAGAGCTTTCATTTCCTTCTGCAGGTTCTTTCTCTTTTTTACCACTATATTGTCCAATAAAGGAGCCATCCTCATTGAATTGGCCATTGACTCCTTCTCCATAGTCAACTAAACTATCATCACTGTCTTCCTTTTTCACAGTCCTGTCTGAGGGTGACCTGCTTCCTTTTTTCAGAGGCTTGTGGTCATCAGCATCACTGGAAAAAAAAGAAGGAGCCATCTTTTAAAAACAAGTGCAGCAAATATGTTTTCTATAGCAAAGTACAAAATAAATGATGCATACCGATTTTGGCAACATTGTTTTAGTTATTACATGATCAAGACAAATTAATACAGTGCAATTGGCATGGATACATGGTACAATAATGGTATAAACACAAGAAGTTTCCAGTAGCAGAATGCCATTTTCCCCACCGTACATGGCTTTTCAGTGAAAAACAAAAATTCAGCTCCAAATTTTGAAACAAGAAAAAAAAAATGCAAGCATTAGATATGGCCTTTTGGTCTTCAAATACAAAACTTATGGTGTGCATTGAAATTAGTTTGTTAAATTTCTTAATTCTTGATTCCTAAATATGAATGAGGAATGAATTTGATTAAATGAAAAACACTGATTCTTTCATTAGGAAAATATAATAAATAATATGTTCTGTTTGAAGTAATTTGTTACGTTACACATACCGGGTTTGAAATATTTAACCTTACCTTTCAAGAGACCTATATATTCCATTAAAAGGGTACAGAAGAAACAAATGAAAATAGCCTAAGAAGAAGAGCAGAATCTACATCCTGAAAGTGATCAGCATTTAACTGAATCAGAACCAGAACTCAATCACACATTTAAATGTTTACTTCCACAGAATGAATAAATATTTTTTCAAACAGTTGTTGCCAGGAATGGAAAAAATGACAGGTGTCATCTAAAGCCACTGGAGAAAGCGCACAATTATATAAAAGTATATATTTTGCTGCCTGATGCATACCCCCTTCTGCTGAAATTCTAACACATGAGAATGAATACATGGTGTATGTAGCAGATCCCGATTCTAATAATTAACTATGCATAAATTGCTAATAATTTGCACATGCAGGCATGCAAAGTACCTGTTCTTACCTTATTCCAAAGCAAGTGATGCAAGGAAACTATGTTGTGCAGGAGCAGTGCTACCTTATTATATTATTTTAACAAGGATACAATTATACATTACCATAACAATGTAGGATTTATTTATGTAAGAATGGATCTCTTTCTATTTTTATATCCTTAGGAAATAGCTAGATATGTTGGTGAATTTATTATTTTCCAAATCATTATGTCACATTGGCGAGAAATATTTAATTTTTTTTTCTGTATATGCTACTACAGAGGAACAGTCTTCACTATTTGGTAACGAATTGATTTTAAGGGTAACAATTAAACCTGGTGAACATTTGGGTGGTTTTGCCAACATTTTATAACTTTCTTTTCTTGTCAATTTCTGTAAAAAATGTGCACTGTTGTCTATGGTAGGATTAGCTTTTTAATTTTTTAATGTAATTATCGTACTACCACATAGTGCCCTTTTGCTAATCTCCAACAAGGAGCAATTATTAGGTATTTCAATATTCTATACATTCTAAAGATATGAAATATATTTGGTAGAACTGCTTGGTTGAAACCTTTTGGATTAACACATAATACTTTTGTGCTAATCATGGACAACCCAAATAACTATGGATAGTATATAGTGATTTTCCTTTAATGAACATATACATAATATTACAACTTTGACCCAGCCCTATATATATATATAGAGAGAGACAAATATAGTCCTCTGATATGATTCCTGTGCTTATTATATTTAATCTTAATTTTTCCTTCTATTTCTGGATTCTTGTAATCTCTTCCAGCAGCATCTGTAAGTGATATGAAATTGATGACAGGTGTGTGATATTATCACACAAAAGCTACAATTATGTACAATGACTGGCACAAAAATGTAAGTCATGGCGCTTGTGTGATGCTGTCTTCATGGACCTGTTGTTTGCTCCCACTTAGTCTTCCTTGAGGTTGGTCATTTCCTACTTTTGTACCTTCTCTTTTCTAACTTCCAAAAGCACTTAGACCTATATGTTTAGATAAAGGTTAATCTCAGCTTTAAGGCCATAGTTTCAAAGGCCACAGAGAAATCTGGAAAGAATTCTCCAACCAAGAAATTTTCCATCTCTTTCTTGGTTCAAATAATTCAAAAGGGTGACCAAACTTAACTCCCTGTCAATTCCAGGGAAAAGGATCCTGATACTCTGTTTCATCTAGAATCTCCAAAGCTTCAATCTTCCTCCCTTCTCCACAAGCTTGACTAAAGATGGAGTACTGGAAAACAGCTGATAAATATTTAAATCAGCCAAGTCCAAATGCTGGTCCGTAAGCAAGGGATTCATCACTCTCTGTTTTAAGATGGTGGGAAATTCTTCCAGCAAAATAGAAGTATTAATGATTTGAGTGATCATTGGCTGAACAAAACCCCTTGAAGCCCTTATAAGCTAAATCAGGGAAGAATCTTACAGGCAAGTAGTAGCATTAATAAAATGAAGAATCTTAGGCACTCTCTTAGGGGACAAATAATGAAACTGATTTAAATCAAAATTAGTAGAAGGTACAATGGACATGTTAAGTTTAGCATTACCCAATATGACATAAATCCTAGCATAACTCTGAGCACTTGTATGAACAAAGAACCCTGCAAACTGCTCACAGTGGAGTTCAGATGTTATTAGAGCACCAGTGGAACTACTCAAGCCCTGAAAAGCTCCCTTGGACAGTTCTATTCAGCTGCAATCACACAGGAAATCCTTTGCTTTTTCCCCTGTGACTGCTGCACCATAGGCTTTATGATGATGCTCCCCTGTCTTCAACTCTGTACATGTACCATAGATAAGGAACATCTGTCTTCATGTTCCAATGCCAGCACGGATCATTAGATAGCATTAGACAGTCCAACAATAAAGGGAAATCATGAAAGCCATAAGTTCCCCAAGATCAAAAGTCTTGGGATTTCCAACATCACTTCTACAACCATCTGTGTTAGCTCAGTCAGGCATTCTGCTAGATAGTAGAACAGTCTGTATATTAATAAAATCCCTCTTTTCACCATCTATTCAGAATGAGGCACATATGTAAGATATGACATTTGTGTAATGCTGTCATAAACCTGTTAACATTTGTTCCCACACCTTCCTCGGATCTCCATGGGTTCAGATATTATCTTCTAGAATTTTTCTGGAGCTCAGAATTAATATTGTTGTATAGGGATACAGAAATGTGGTTTTGCAATAAATCATCGTATCTATTCATACAGTGGTACAAAATGTTATAATTAATTCTTTTGTGAAGTAGTGGAAAATATTTAGAATTTATTACAAAACTGAAATGTCTTGAAAAAATGAATGTAAAGAGTACAAATTGTTTCAATTTGGCATATGCTTCACTTAAAAATGCTTTGAAATAATGTGTAGCATTATTAATTCAGGTGGTATTTGTTTTATGTGTTATTAGAGAGTATAGGATTTTTTATTTCAAAGAAATTTGTTGTTTTATCAAATTTGCTTGTATTCTTGTTTCTTTTAGGCTTGTTTGACAAGTTACCCATATTTATAATCTAAATAATTAAAAAAAATACTTACATGTTTGGTTGCATTGTTGCTGTGATTTTTCTATAAGCTAGTAATGATGCAGATTCTAACATCTGTATAATTAAAAAACACACAGAAAAACAAAAGTGCAGATTTACCCACACGTGCATCTGCACTAGGTGTGGACAGTGGTGTGAATTTACAGTTACAGCACATGCAAAAATCACTTAAAAAAGGGTTTCCTTCTTTTTGCACACTATATAAAAAAACTAAATTAATATTGCCAGAGGTCTAC
Source organism: Python bivittatus (assembly GCF_059951505.1). NCBI lineage: Eukaryota > Metazoa > Chordata > Lepidosauria > Squamata > Pythonidae > Python > Python bivittatus. Next base: position 14,478,082 of record NW_028277058.1, on the reverse strand, counting down.
AGTAAATGTTTAGGAGGGTTGCCCAGATAAACCTCTCTCCACCAAAAAGGGATACATTTAAGTGATGTGATTGTCAAGGTTTTTTAAGGTTTGATAGATCGAGTATTCCTGGACTCTGAGAAACAGGAACTGAGAAGGAAATGGGGCAAAACAGCAGTTCAGTTAAAAAAAGCTAAACACTAGATTCTGTAATTCCAAATGAATGAAGAAAGAATGCCGTCATCTTAAAGGGAGATACCAGGACTAAAGAAGAATGTACATACCACAAGTTCAGAAAAAAAAATCTGGGTTCTTATGGCTATGTGAGTGGGAGGCACTCAAGTAACTGATCTCCCATTACTACAGTATCGCAAGGTCCAATTTTCTTGCTTGTCTGAAGAGGGTTGGAAGTTGGAGGGGGGGGAGAGAACATTGTGCTAAATGTGTTCACATCTATATTGGATTAGTGCTTCACTAAAAAATGCTCTTGCATTCCTTTCTATGGAATTGTTGCAAGTGAACGTTTTCCCACACTTTCAAGAGAAGTTACATTGTCTTCATAATTAGTAAAAATAGGGCAGTGAAATACCCTGATTCCCTTGCAACTGTCCTTCAAAGGTAAGGCAATAAAAGAGATTTATGTAAATTTTAACTGGACTCTTTGTCTTTGGTTTTAATACTTGGTGCCACAACATTTTAATATGGGGTTTTCCCATTGTCTCATCATTAGAAATCTTCATTATCACCATTTTTGTTCTGTAGCATCAGGTTAATATAAAAGCAGGATTCCACGCAGGAGGAACCCTTCTTCTTGTATTGTGTTGAGAATCACCAGATTCCTGATGATGCAGAAATGAGAGGTACAGCTTCAGGTTCTAGAAGATCAAGTCCACATTAACTTGAAAGCAAGTCCCAATAAATTTGGAACGGTACTCTGACTATAAACAGGAGTTGTATAGTTAGTATAGTGCCTTAGATGTACTTGGAATGAATCCACTGAGCTAAATAGAACTTACTCATGATCTACTTATACCTACTTGACACTGAATTGACTATTTAAATTTATTAATTCATTTTATAATTGATTTGTGATATAATTCTGAAATACTATGTAGTTTTAGAAAGGCACAGGCAAAAACCCAAAACTAAAACCCATAACCAAATAAAAAATACCATAAAAGTGCCATACATAACAAGTACATCCATTCTGCTCAAGTAATTTTTTTTCTACAAAATATTCCAAAGCAAAGTTTAAATTAGTGCATTCAAAGTGTCACCTTGATCATTTCAGAAGGACACTTATACTCTCATATTCTCTATGTCGCTTATTCTACTGTCTTTCTGCACTGCAGAAAATAAACTTCTCTCCGCCTCAAGATGGCATATTCTTTCTCCTTCACACTGCTGAAATTTCAGAAGCTAAGTGTGCATAGTGGTTGTTACATTTCAAAGAAATAAGATAAATGTTCAAAGGAAGATAAATGTTTTCCATGAACAGCCTGGGAGTGCAAAATGAAGTATGGAAGATTAGAAAAAATAACTTATTCAACTAGTGCTAAAATACAGATCACAGAAAACAGATTTTAAAGAGCAATATATAAAAATATTAAATATTTCTTATCATATATATTAACACTTTATAATGCTGGACAGTTTACTACATTATTAAGTACTTTTATTCTTTCTGCTTTATTTGTTTTGGAAGCTCTTCTGAAATATCAGAGCAATCCTTATAAAAGTAAAATAACTGTTACATATCCTTTTTTTTTTTTTTTTTAGTTTAATGCATTCTGAAACTTTTGAAACTAAGATCAACACTGAAAAATAAAACTCCTTTAAAACTTAGAAGGTTTTGAATCTCTCTTTCCCGGCCCACATGATTAAGAATACCAGAACAACTACAAGTGAAATATACATTTGAGCACATGTGTTGTTTTTTGTGAGATGAGAAAATTACAATGGGAAAGTCAATCAAGTATTTGCTATTTGCAAGTATAAAACCAGTTTCCATAAACTAACACTGTTAAATATTTACTTCATATAGGAAATATGATATATTATGTCCTTTGGTTAAATTATTCCCATGCTTTATTTCTATGGGTTTCATGAAATAAATAGCAAACTTGAAAGTAATAGATGAGATATGTTATAGTGAAAAGGCGATCATGGAAAAGCATAAGTAAACTGAAACTAAAATATTTGAAAATGTAAGTGCATAAATAAAGTTCATCAACATGTTTAACAAATTCAAATTAAACTTCACCATATCTTTCCAATTATATTTTATTACTTGCTAATTTTCTTTGCATTTCAGGGATAGGCAAATATAATAAAACACTAAAAAGTCAGAGAGTTATATATGCACCTTTTATGTTATTCAGTAGCTAATGGATGACCTTGTCCATCGGTTTCATGCAGATGTTGAATAGGATTGGGGATAGAGTCGAGCTATGAGCATTCCACATAAGAAAATTCTAGGGTTGGACCTCTCCTGTACCAACACTGACTGGAACTGGCTTTGGAGGAAGGAGAAGAACCAGTGCTACAGTGCTCCTTGCTCCCAACCTGCTCAGCTAGCCCAGAAGGATACAATGGTTGATGGTACTGAAGCTACTGAGAGACCTGGGAGGGCAAGATGAATGCATCAGCCCCAATGCAAGCCCTCCAAAGGTCATCCACAAGTGCAACCAATGCTGTCTTGGTATATGTGTCAGCCTCACCAAGTAGTTCAGACAAGAAATCAACTCCACAAGAAGGCTAAAGCCTTTTACTGAAAGGGGCTCTAACAACAGAATCTTACAAGTCTGATTGTGCTGTACCTTCTCCCTATCTCATATTCATATGAATTAGGGAGGTGTCTGTCTGAGCCTCTTCTGCATATTTTCTGCTTGTTCTGGACTTAAGAGATGATTTTCCCCTTGTTGCCTATCTCCATCAAGTTCATCCTCCTTACCCTCTACATTACTGTAACCCAGTCTGATACCTGACTGAAAATGATCCAGATCATTTGCTTCTTCCTGATCCCCCAAAAGCCATGCAGCTACCACCTTCTCAACAACTTTCCCCTAAAGGAAAGGTTGGAGATTGGATAAAAATTGTTCAGTACTGATGGCTTCTTGAGGAGGGGATGGACCATCACCTCTTTCAAAGCAGGTGGTTCTTGTATCCCCCAGAAGCCATGCAGGACCACCTTCTCCTTCAAAGAAACATTTCCCACTGTTTGAACCCAACTACATGCCACTTCCTGCTACTCCATACTGCTGCTACAAATAGCACCAAATATACATTTATTTAATAATTTCATTGTATTAAAAAGGAAATACTTACTAATATTAGATTTTTTACAAAACCAAAATCTCATTTTAAATTATAACTTTTAGTTTATCTAAAATTGAGAACAATTCCTTCCTTGATACTGTGAGGCATCTGTTGTGATATTCACACATTTTGCTAAGCCGTAATATTATTTCCTTCTTTGTGACAGAGTATTATTGTGAACCTAGCCAACAATGATTTATTCAGCAAGCCACTGTTAAGCAAACCAAGCTTAGCATGCTGTTTGTATCCAGCATGGAATCTTGGCTACAACGGATCAAAATAGCATCATGTCATTAGATTCTAACCCCCCCCCCCAAAAAAAATTGAAATCCAGTCAATGCTATTTAGCTCTTGAGCTTGAAGAATAAAACTTAAAAGTATCACCATGAGTTACCTCTTAAGGTTATAAGTTCCAACTGGAAGATATGTATCAGAGAAAAACTGACTACATATGCTTCTCTAGTGAGGCAATATGGAGGATGGGATATGATCAAGCAAAACAAATACTGAAAAAGAGGATTCTTAACATGGGATGGCAGCAAGATGTGGCACCAAGGCAACGTAAGTTTTGGAGGCTTGCTTTTACTACTAAGCCAACTGACTACTGCCAATCCTTAACAAATCACAGCATTCGCTCTAACTAGCTTTGATGCACTGTCCTCAAGAGTTATTGATAGTAAATACCAAAAGATTCTTTTCCATGACTGCCTCTGCCCACGTGACTCCTGCATCACAGAGGATGTATGACATGTCCTATTGTACTGGAGTTTCTACCAAGAGTTATGTGGTATGTTAATTAGGGTCCTCATAAAAGAACCCCAGCCAGAGATGATGACAAGTATGCCTTCTTTCTCCTGGCAGGTCACAACAGCACTGTTACTCACGAAATGCCCAAATTCCATCTGGCTGCTATGAGAGGCAGCAAATGTTGTCCAACACAACTACACTCTTCCCATATCGTTAACATTAATTTTAACCCCATCCCTAAGGGTTTTATTTCTTTGTTTTCTCCTGTTACTGTTGTTTTCATGAATTATGGGGAAATTGATGTATATTTTATGTATTAAAGCTGGTCTATGACTGTAATAAAGTTTATGCTACTATTCTCAGACTATCATTCAATCAACATATTTCTCCTCTGATCATTTGGAAAAGAGGTGGAATTACAATTTTAGTAGAATAAAGAGAATCTCTCCTCTCTATTACACCTTTAGACACTGCTTTGGCAAAGATAGGGACTGCTTCAAGAAACGTTATATTTTCTTATTGCATGGGAGCACAGATCTCAAGTGATGGAAAAAAGTTCAAAATACTTGAACTCTCTGGAAAAAATGTAAGAAAATAAAAGGTTTTTTTCCCAGACAAAGTTGACTTTCCAATTTAATCTACAGTTCTGGAATTTCCTAGTGATCTGCCATCCAAATACTAAACAGGCCTGACATTGCTTAACTTTAAGGAGTCAACCAAGGTCAGCTAGATGCTTGGCATTTACAACTACACAATATACAATGTACAGTAATCACATAAATATTGATTTAAAGTTGAAAAATATACTGAATTATAAATGAAAAATAAACAACACCTTTTTAATTGCACTACAGAAAAGTGCAAGAGAAAAATAGTAAACTTCTTAATATTTCTGGTTTGAACTAAACATGCTATTTTGAAGGTATCAAGAGCTCTGCAAATTAAATTGTATATTATTAATACTATAAGTAGCTTGGGCTAAACTATTATATAATAATAATAATAATAATAATAATAATAATAATAATAATAATAAGTGACCGCCCAGAATCACCCCACAGTGAGATGGGCAGTGACAAATTTGAAATATAAATAACAACAACAACAACAACAAGTAGCTTGAGAGCCAGTTCAGTGTAGTGGTTAAGGCATTAGAAACTGGGAGACTGTGAGCTCTAGACCCACCTTAGGCACAAAGCCAGCTAGGTGATCTTGGGCCAGTCCCTCTCTCTCAGACCTAAGGAGGAGGCAGTGGCTAACCACTTCCAAATTCTTGCCAAGAAAACTGCAGGGATTAGTCCAGGCAGTCACCAGGAACCAACACTGACTCGAAGGTAAAAAAACAAACAAACTAGCTTGCATGAGTTAATTTGTGGGGAAGGCATACATTTAATTTGTTTTGCTTTGTGATGGCTTAGCTCTGAAGACAGACAACACATTTCAGTTAAACTGAAGGTGTGTTTCATAACTGTTGCGTTACCGTGAAGTTCATACATCAAATAATGTTGACTTTTTCTTTTACTATTTTCAAACAAAATGTATGACTATTCCAAGGCAAACAGCAGGGTCCCAGTTTTTTACTACCAAGTGTAAATTTAACTCAGGACATTTCGATAACTTTTATTTTCCTTTCTTTAAAGGTATAAGACAGAAATTATAAATAAATGTAAGTCATGCATGTATCATTTTCTGCCCCAAATCACACTGGAAGCACATTTACCAAATATATGAATGAAGTAAAATGCTGAATCCAAATTTGTTTAAGTATTGGAATTTCAATACAATAATTTGGATCTGCATTTTATGTCTTTGGGTGATTACAATGTATATTCTCAAGATTCCCCAGCCAGGCTTTATTCCTTGCTCATTTATTGAGGGATAAGGATGAACATAATATATTTCTGCGTAAACACACGGATGATTGTAGCATTGGAAAGAGATCTAGAGATGTGATAAGAAATAATGTGACCTGCTAAAGATTAGCAAGAGCAAAGCTCTACTATTCTATCCATTTCGATAAATTTCTATAGTAATAGAAATAGTAATAGTAATACTCCAGTGTGTTTCTACGATATTATGCTTTGCTGTAATACCATACCCATGCGATTTGAAATAGTTATTAGAATTAAATGAATTATTAAATGTCTGATAACTTAATATGTTGATTCATATATATGGACTGGAAAGTCATTTGATAAAACAATCAGCATTTAAAATGTTCATATGGCTGTCTGAAGATCGTCAGCTGATAAAGTTATTAAGTTAAATATTTTTGAATAGGGTTCAAAAGTTTGAAGAAGGTTATCTTCAAATCCAAGATGGTATGATTAAGAAGAAAAAAAACAAACAACTTACCTGTATTCACCAAGAGTTCCATCATCTTCTTTCATAGGTTGTATTTCTGGATCACCATGTGCATCTTCCTTTTCTTTCACTAAAATGTACAAAATTGTGCCTTTAAAGATGCTATTCATGGGATCTAGAGTTAAATATCCATTAGAACAACCCTTTGAAATCTGTGAGACAATTTAACTTTGGCCTCATTTAACAGGCATGACTAAATTATGAATTGGCAAAAAAAAAGACTGAAAGACTGGAGATGTGTATCTGTCTGTCAGCCCTACAAGGTTGTCCACATCAGGAAAGATTCCACAAAAAGACTAGAACTATATGTTAGTAAGAAATAAAGCTATAATAACAGAATCTTGCCAGTCTAATTGTGCTTGCCCTTCCCTTCCTCTTATTCTCAGGAAGACAGGGGGAAGCCAGCCTGAGTCTCTCTGTAATACTTCCCTTTCACTCTCAGCTCAAAGCACACTTCTGTACCTGCTGTTGTCTTAATGCTTTCTGGACAGTTTCTTCAAGGTTATCTTCATGGCTCCCTCTATATGGCAAGTAGCAATTGTCTTGCTAGGACACTGAATTAGGTATTCTTAACTTCCACAATTTTTACAATAACTACTAGAAATGGGACAATAGTTGGATATCTATCAAGGATTGTTTAGAGTAAGTGCTTGAGATTTCCTCTTCTATCCCATCGTGTGTTGATCCTTCTATTAGTAGAGTGCTGAATGATTACAGCTGCTCAGATGCACAACACAACCAGCTGTGACTTGAAAGCCATACTGTACCATATTGCAAAGATTTCAATATTAAACTAAGCCAAAACCAATGAACTACATACAGGGTTACGATGGCAATTGGAACTGGGAACTCTGTCGCTAAGTGATGTGATTGTAAAGCGCAAAGTCACATGACTGCATTGCTTAGCAACAGTTACAGCAGTCCCAGTTGCTGTCTTTAAACAAGGACAATGTGGGTCGTTAAACAAGGACCTCATGTGATGGCGACTTCTGACTTCCTGCCAGTTTCCCCATCGACTTTGCTTGTGGGAAGCCAGCAGGGGATGTCATAAATTGCAATCACATGACTGTTGGGACACTGCGATGGTCAGAACTCTGGAGACCTGTCGTAAGTCCCCCTTATTCAACGCTGTCATAACTATGAATGGCCGCTGAATGGTTGTAATCTGAGGACTATCTGAAGTGAAGTCAAGAATACTTAAAGATTTTCTTTTTATATTTTAAAACTTAGCAGTAAGAGTAGAGATACTATATTTAAATAAAAATGAATATTTTCTCCTTTAAAGATTAAATCGAAAGATACGAAACTTACCTGGATATTTTCCACCTTTATTTCTCCTTATGAAACAAATAATGAGCAAAATCAAGATGAGAAGAGCAACTGCACACATAAGACCAATGAACCATCCTTGAGTAGCAATGTCAACCTGTCGACTTGCCTTTGCTAAGGATGGAAAAGAGGCATTTATTTAAACCAGTTCTATACTCTTATGAATTATTTTACATCACTAGTAGAAACAAGGTATTTTTGGCCTTTTAAAAGCATTTGGCAATTTTTAGTATTGTTGAACTTTATACATTTGCATTTTAAAATACTAGACATGTAAAAATGTGCAATTTTTCCTCTTATGGGATACTTAGCCTATTCTTCTAAGAAAGACACTTGTGGCAGTTGTTTTTGGTAATTGTCCTTTGATGCACAGCTGTACGCAAAAATAATTATCATGGGAACATTTCTCACACATTTTTAAAGAAGCTTTCTCTATGCACTAAATAAGGAAATGTGTGTAGTCAGTTTCCTATCCTTTTTCCTCAGAAATCTATGGCTTAGGGGCAATGTGGTCCATTTAGCGGGTACCAGTTACACACACAATGAATTTATGTTCATGTAAAAGAGTACACTAGAATTTCTAGTATAATGTTTATAAATTGCTCAAATTTACTCTGTTTGAAAAAGGAGTAGCATATCTTTATACGATATAAAGAGAACAAACGGTTTTTTGAGAAAGTTTTTTGTTTCTCTTTTAAAAAGCTAACCTTAAACAACATAATACAAACAAGGAATGTTTAATAGGTTAGAGCAATCTGAGCTTTTCCAAACATGCAGTTATTTGGTATTAAAAATACAGTGTCAAGAATTAAAAGAAGACATATACATTTTACATTCAAATGCAGTATGTAATGCCATGCCCACTATGCAAAACAGTACATGCTTAAGACATACCAATATATAATAAGCTATGGTAATAACTTACTTACTTACTTACTTATGGTAATATTGGACAGTTTCCAATATTTTTATTGCTGTATATTCTGCTAAAGGCATATAGGCTTCTATAAGCCAGTATTGTGTATTTAAATTACATGACTATGTGTAATTGCACTACATATATAGTCTGCTTCAAGCGCATAGGGTATTCTCTCTGAAAAACACAAAAGCTGCTAATATAGGCAAGTCAGATGAATTTATTCTACTGTGCTTACTTCAAATCAAATCATTACTAAAGCAAATGTTACACAAATCTTTTCAGAGACCGTAGAACATATCTTGTGAAACTAAGTAATTTTTAGAGCTTTTCCCTGTTTACTTCCAGTTAGAGATAACTGGAGAGTTAGAAAAATAGATGTTCATTCAGATCCAGAGATCAATGAGTTAAATGTTGCTCAAAGGATGCTACTACCAAAGAGAGGCAGGATTGATTCCTACTGATTCTTTCTTATTATGCAGCTTCATATGTTACCTAAAGAGTTGCAATAGTTTATGTACCTCTGGTATAATATGGGTTGGCTTGAGAAGAAATGGCCCATAAAACACTCCAGCCACTCCCCACTCCTCAATAACAAAACTTTGGAAAAACTCAAGTTTATGCAAATCTCAGAGAAACAATGGAGGGAGAGGAAGATCACTTCAACTATTCTATTTTCTTACTTTCCCTCTCTGAGTCTTCAAATATATCTACAAATGTCAAAGGGAAACTGCAGGTGAAGAAGACATCCATAAAGAGTGCCTTCCAACCTCCGGTGGGGGTTCACCTAGATCTCAGTCAGTTCCGCTCAGCAAAGAAAACTCTGGAACCAAATTGTTGTAATTAAAAGGAGTTTAGATTTTATATAATTTGATGCACACAGGATTGTCAGAGTCTTTCATATAGCTGAGGTACTACTGAACCCTTCTAAGGCCTGGACTGTTTTCTGGGTTTCTGGAAAAAGAAATTAAAAAAAAAAATGTTCCAGGCCTATCCAGATGCCCTGTTAATTCCAAAGTTAGCTTGTTCATCTGTGTCACCCTGCCACTCTTTCAAACTTACTCCCTATTTTTTGTCCTGTAAGTTAGGCATCTGTAACAGTGTAAATGGAATGCAAAGGGTTTTGGGAGATGTACTGTACTTCTCTCATGCAAAAAGTACTCAACTACATTCAACAGTATTTCAGGCATAAAAATGCTGTGAGATAAAGAGGGATCAGACCTTTTCACCTACAGGATGTTTCAGTTTATAAAGTTAGTCAGAGCACAGCTTTGGATCCAACCCATTACTTGCAATAATATTTATATATTGAATGCAAATATACTTCTGTTCACATATCAAACAACCGATATACACTGCTACTGAGCACATGAAGTTGATGATCTAAAATATCATTTGCGTTGGGGTGCTGACCCATTCTTGATAATTTATTTTATCTTAAAAAATTAAGTTTATAGATATAACTCCATTTTATAAAAACATAGTGACACTATGAAATAGTGAATGAAAATATTTCAACACCATATACTACAAAACACTTCTATTAACCATATACTTTACAACAGAGGTAGGCAACTGCCAGATGATGCAAGCTCTTAACTCAGCTCTCTAGCATTCTGTCCTAACTTGCAATTTAGGGAAAGAGCCAGAGCAAGACAGAGAAGAGAGTGCCAGGTATCAAAAAAAGAAAAAAGAAAAATGAATAGGTGGATAATCTGACACCCTTTTGCCTCTGGTTCCATCCACAACTTGCCACTATTAGCATATACTCCTACAGATTACTCCATAGGACATATGATAGAAAAAGGTTGCTCACTGATGCTTTATGAGAATATGTGACATTGAATAAATGCCATTCAAATATTTCTCATAAAACCTATATGCTTCTCTAAATATTATGTTTCAAGAGATATGAAAAACTGACACACAAAAAAGATTGTGAACAAATTATTCCGTACTATATAAATTATTTGTATGGTAGCATTCAATGAACTTTACATTTTGTAGAGGTTTTGGATAGCCTAATATTAGGAGAAACTACTGCTGGTGTATAATTTCTTCAGACTTAACTATTTTCAAACACGGTTGTATTTCATCATGAATCAAAAGCATACTATACAGAAAAAAATCATGCCAGCATCCCTGAAAAGGAGATATGAAAACTATGTCTTTTTTTTTTTAATGAATGGCATGGATACCCATGATGTGAACAAAAATGGGTTGGTGTAGCTCTGAGAGATACATTTTAAGGAGGCAAAGAATATGTTAAAATAAGTGAACATGACACTATTTTGAAATGTCAGCACTTAACACATCACAATTCTGAATGGAAGGCAGAATTGCATGGTGTGCCTCACCTGGACCTGTCTCAAACACAGCCTCTGAGCTCCTAAAACCAGAAAGACCCTCAGCACCAACCCGGACTTTATATGACGTTCCTGGTGTTAATCCTTTTAAGAGAAAGAAGCTCCGAGAACCATTAACATTTTCTTTTCTCAATTCTTCTTTGCCTATAAAATTTTTAGGAACACAACATTTACATTCATTCTTAATTTCATGTTGAGATGTCTTCTGCACTTCGTGATAGTTCAGATATTTATCTTAAAAATACTTTTTTCTTAAGCTAGAGCATCTAGAGAACTATGTTCTAAACATTATTTTATTCTTCATGCTATTCTTTAACAGTCTTAAAAGAACTGAAGTTAAATTTAAGTGTTCGAAATTGCCATAAAGAAGGCAACTGGAAGGGATAATAATTTTTAAAGCATTTTTTGTATATTATCACAGACATTTTCTATTTCTATTTAGATGTACTTTAGATCTCTTAAGCTCACCAAGCAGGAAAGGGAAACACAGTTCAAAGGACAAATTCTGGATGAACTTTTATAAACTACAGGTTTTGACTAGCTTATTCCTTTTCTTTATTAAGCATAAAAACAAGCTTCAAGTCAGATTGGCTTATAGCATCTTATTCGGATAAGATAAAAAGCTGAAGTTCTGTGCAGAGCTGTACACATTAGGAACCATTTCCTCATGTGGAAATTGGCAGACAAGTAGTGAGGTAGCAATTGTATATAACTTCTCAAGAATATCACAACTGAAGGAAGACCAAACGGCAGATACTCAAAGTCTTCCATTTCAGCATGCTGTATTTAAATATACTTCAAAACATATGTTGCTTTATAGTTGTCGGGTCTAAATAAATAAAATTATGTTATTTCAAGAACATAATGTAATGGCAAAACTAATATGAAGGGGTTTTAGTAGGACTGAATGTATTCCACAGTGAGCAGTTTTGTGTACTGCTAGCCAAACCATGCTAGGAGAGCTCTACCCACATACTCCATGTATATTTAGTTGGATCAAGAAATACTAGTTTAAAAGAAACAAGCCATTCCTTTCACAATCCAAAAGCTATGTATGTCTTTCAAGGGGCAAATAATCTGCTAATTTACTTCTTGGGAGAAAGAAAGAACTAATTCAGTCAGTCCTATTGTTTCTTTACCATCAAAATGACTTGTAGGGAAAGGCACACTGTATCAGACAGGAGTGTTTAAAGTTTTAGTAAGTGCTTTTGGCAGAAATCCTAAGGTAATACAAGAAGTCAGTGTTCTATTTACAGAGTTACATGCATGTTACTTCTACAATATCTCTGTCCTTAATTTTTAAAAGCAAAAATAACTTTGGAAAAGTAAATCAAAACTGGATCCTTTTCTATTATTACAATATTGGTAAATATAACAGCATTTAAAAGAATTCAATGAAATGTCTTCTTACTGCCTGCCACACCATATTCAACATAAATGTTCTCATGAACTGGACCCTCATATTCCCAACTGATATTGGCATAAGTTTCAGCAGCTGCTGCCGTAACATTTTTGATCCTTGGGTACACTGGCTGCACTGAATATACAAGAAAAAAAAGAGCAAAATATTAAAGGCTGCATGCATTTAATACAATCCAACTTCATTTATCTGAGTTTTACAAAATAGAATGGGGAAAAAAACAGCTTATTGTGAATTCTCATGTTTAGAAATTCTGCTTAAGCACAATTAAAACTATTTATCTTATTTTAGTTACCAAACATGGTCCTCCTGCAAACAGTATCAAGACAAACTTCCCCTCAACTCTAAAATAAACCCACCTATTCAGAATAAGCCCTTAACATAATCTGAAGCTGTGTATGTGGGCACACATGCATGTGATTTTGTGAACATGTATGTGTAATTACTGGCTGACTCTGGAATTACCGACAATGCACAATGGAATATTCCATGTCCAAAATTTACTTTTTTCCAGTGGCCTAGGATGGGATAACCTGTAGAAAGGCAGTGCAACCTGACCATTGTGAAATAAATGATCAAACAACGTATCATCATGTAAAATATGGATATGAGCCTTATTGGATTAAGTGACATAGAAATTGTAGCGAGTAAAAAAGTAGAATCCCAGATTGTAGTCTTTTACCTGGATTCCATGCATGAGCTGCCACTGTAGATACTGAAAACAGCAATATCATGCAGACAGTAGCTATAAACTGAATAGCCTTATACTGTAATCTATGAGAACTATAAAGGACATCAGTCCATCCTGATGCATGTTTCTCCAATGATTTTACAAAGCAAATTCGAAAGAAGGGAGGGAGGGAGGGAAGGAAGGAAGGAAAGGTTGCTAATTAGACAAGAGCTTTTGGAAATAGAAGACATGCTTTTAATTTTAGCTGTTTTAATAAGAGGACCATATTTGGTAGCCAAGAAAAGGTAATTACTTAAGATCTGTTCCATTGTGTACTGCTGGAGAATTAGTGACTCCAAGATTAGCTGACATAGTGTGCATGATATAACTAAATTATAACTAAATATAACTACAACCTTCAATGCAACATCTCTAAGTATATTTAATGAGATATTGCCAGATACATAAGCACAGCATTGAACTGCATGTCTGTCTATTCTAATGTCCAATTAAAAGGGATAGCTGTTCCTAAAACAATATTTGAAAGTGGAGGATTCTACACATTTATGAAAAAATGAAAAACATGCACACATTTTTCTTGTTTCATGCAATTCTGTAAATTTTAAATTTTCCTTTTAGAATGGTGCATTCTAGCTGTTTCTATGGAAGGTTATTTTGATAAAATAAATAATAATACCCTTATAAAATGTTGAAGGTATAGTATGCATGACAGATGAGGTTTCAAAAGGATTTTCTGAATATCCTTCATCCAACAAAGCAGCAAAAAAGAAAACAAAGAGGAAAAAATGTTGACATGGTAAATATGTTTCAAACAGCACATTGCCATCTACTCTCTTTAAGCAAATAGCACACATACATACATGAATTTCCATACAGGGTTTTTTGTTGGTATATTACATGAACAAAATGCTTGATAATAGAACAATAAATATCAAAATGAAAACAGGAACTAATTTTATAGCTTCTTTAAAAGACAACCTCTAGTTTTCTTCTAGCACTCCAAAGAATATTGCATGGAATCTTGTGCACCTGGGCTGTGCATCTGCTTTTACTTTACAAAAAATTCATGAGAGTTCCATAGTAGGCTTACTGGGAAAAAAAAGAATTGTAGCGCACTTAGGTAGAAGTGAATACCAAATAACAATACTGCTACAGTAGCTTCAGGTATGTTGAATTACAGTTTATCTTACTGATGGTTGACGAATGGTCTTAAAAAAGGAAATCCTTAGAATGTGAAAATGGATTTAGAAAGCATATCATGTTTCTCCCCAACTGTAGCAATCTGACTGGGAAACTTGAAAATGTTCTTTAATTTTATTTTTTTTTGCTTCTGAAACTAGTTTTATACTTTAGTACAACTTTGAAATATAACTTAAACCTGAGTTAAACATTGTAAAGTTAAGCCTCCTTTTACAATGCTGAAATACTTACAGTAGTAAAATTAAATTCTACTGAAAATGTTGTAAAAATAGATGCATACAGTCCAAATTAGTAATAAAAAACATGGGAAATATAGAATAATTTTCAGCTAAGGAAACTTGACAATTTTGCCCTAAGATTTTTAGACCAATTCAACAATTCATTGAAATTAATTACTTTTGTGCTTAGATCTGTTTTCTTATCAAAAATGGAAACATGAGTTTTTAGGGTTTTTTAGATTGCTGGACAAATTCTGATTTCTATCAGATTATCAAATTCATTTTATAATATACTTACTGAAAAATTACAGCCTATATTTAAAATAAACATTTTGCTCAATCACAAGATAATAAACAGATTTTCAGTGCTACTGAGAAAGAAGACAAAGAAAGATATGAACCAAAACGCTAAGAATGTGTTACTAAAATGAATATGAATTGTCTTGAAACACAGTAGTGCTTTTTTTTTTTTTTTGTCTTTTAGTACTTACACAAGCTGCCTGGAAGATTGTGAACAGAATCACTCTGCTCAGTCTAGCCATAATGTTCCTAACCTTGATCACTTTTACTAACCAGGATAATCTAGGAAATTAGATAACATAATAAAAGTTTTGACATTATCCTATTGAATGCCAGTTCAGTCTTAAAATTTATAATCTTGTAAGAGTTGAAATGATGCCCTAGTATACATCACATGGGGCAGGGACCTATATGGTTTCACTTCTTGAACTTTGACTATTCTTTGCCGGAGTGGTTCTGATCTAATGGTTGAGAAGGTAGATGTTGCTATAGTCCTTCAGGAATTTAAGTCTCTTCCCAAGACTCTTCTCTAAATCTTTGCTACTTTCAAGGATATTATGTTGTTTTGAACAGTCACGTGAAAATAAGGATTCTACTGGTGTATCAGCTGCCCTGTTGCCTAACAGCATCCCTGACTGAATTGACAAGAGTTGTCTCTTGGTCTTCAGGAGTCTTCAACATCCACATTGTGGTTACATGGGCATGTTACATGATTTTTTGCCTTCATGGGCTTTGCCCAGATTTTTTCAGAATCTACCCATGAGGTAACTTATAGTCTATACACTTAATCTTGTTTTTATCTTGGGATTCTAGACCTTGTTTCCAGACTGGTTTTCTTCCCATGGATGGATCAACTTCTGGAAACACACAGCTGGTGTAGCAAATTCCCATATGTAGGGGGCAAGACAGGATTAGGTTGGTCCACCCATAGAAATTAATGGATCAGGTTGTATTTCATGCAGCTTTAGGAAATGTTTTATTGAATCTGACCAACCAACCTATCAGTGACTCTCTCCTGAGCACTTATGGTGGATCCCAAGTGCCTTATACCTCATATCAGAGCCAATAGCACCTCATGATTGTGGCACAGATCTAGGGATGAACATAATTAGATACCATCTAGATGCCATTACAAAGTCTATGCTATGGTAATCATGGAGAAAAAGAAGTGGTGGGTTTCCTTCTGTGTTTGTGAAGAACCACCCGGTGGATTCTTTAGGATTGCTGAACAGTTGATAGACCCCTTGGTGGCCTTGGCTGGCCCAATGTCATCTTAACTTCATTGTGAAGAGCTTGCATGATTCATAGATAACATTTTTCAGAGTTCTATCAAGCATGATGGTACTTTGAGCATTGCTGTACCTAATATATCTAGTGCACTAATAACATTTGTTTGAGCCAGTTTCATTACTTCTCTTATGAGAAAATTTGAAGTTTTTGAAGTGGTTTGTCCCATTACCTGTCTGTTAAACTCCTCCATGGTCTGGCTTAGAAGAGTCCAAAGACTCTGCTCTACTAATGATCTGAGACTGATCATTTTCTGCAGCAGGTGGATTTCCCACCACCATAAACAAACAGTTGTAAAGTTGTTGCTCAAGAAAACATCTCTGTATCTGATGTGTTTTAACATCTTGAAGCTAATGTCCAGTATGTCATATTTAATCAAGATGATAGAGTAGACAGTGGTGTTCCCAATCTATGCTTTTTTAGAGGAAATGGATTAAATCAAGCTGTAGAGTTGTTGAAGGGTTAGACTTCAGGATTTGGGTGATATACCTGTTCTGTTTCACTGAAAAAAAAATCTTCTTCCCTAGAAGTAAGCTTTTGAATAAGCGCCTTCAGTTTTCTTCTTTTAACCAGGGTTACCTAGCCCAAATGATTTGAGCATGCATGGCATAGACCAAAGCCCAACACCAGATGAACAAAGAATGAAGGATTTTTATTGTAAGAAAGAAAACAAAGGAAATGGGTTGACTGCTTAAGGCTAAAATCAGTATACCGAAGTTAGCAATCGTTAACCTAAGCAAACAAAGAGACAGAGGGATAGAGTGGGAGTAAGATTACTACAGAGCTCAGCACGAGCAGCATGAAAAAGAAATAAAACAATTCTTCATGCATTTGTCTCTATTTTTCCTGACATCTTTAATTCAGTGGTTCTGGTTCTTCTACCATCCAGGAATATTACAGTTCTTCATTCAACATATAGAACTCAATTCTGATTTTGATCATTATTTTAGAATTTTTAAAGCTTACAGTTAGGTTCCAAGAGAAACCTAACCTGTTCATATGTCCGTTTTGTTCATAAGTCCAACCAAGTAAAAAGTACTGTCAAAAGTAAAAAAAAAAAAAAGAAGAAGAAAGGAGGCAGGAGCCATGGCAGCATTGTGGGCAGAGAAGCCCAGTCTTCTGCTGCCAATGCGAGAAGTGATAGCCTGCAGACTGTGGAGAGCGCAGCAGGATAAGCTGGTGGGATGCAGCACGCTCCACTGTCAGGCAAGGCAGGAGAGACAGTGGTAGCTCCCTGGGCAAAGAGGGCAGCTATGCAGGAGGCAAAACTGCTGGCCCTCTGCAAGGCCTTGCAGGAGGAAGGCTGAAGACTGCAGCCTCCCAAAGCGCGCTGTAAACTCCAATGCAAACCGCCAACCTGCCAGAAGGCGGGAGAAGGCAGGAAAGGGTTAGTTTGCAGCACGCCAAAAACGAACCCTTGCCCTCCTTTTCCTAACCTCCAGGTCCATCTTGTTTGTATCAGTGAAAGTTTGTAACTCGAAAGTTTGTAAGTAGGGGACTGTCTGTATATAATAGTATATTAGCAAGGAAAGAAATTTGAAAGAAATTATGGGTGTCATTAAATGTTGGGATCACTTTCTTACTTTCAATTAATAAACTATGTAAGCACGTAATGCCAATGAATTAATACATACTTTGGATAAACAGGCAAAATGTTAGCAATACTTAGCTATATTGATACTGTTTAGACAACATTTTCTAGCTAATAGGGTAGCAGGTGTTGCTTGACTGCTCCACAGAAATTTAGCATCCAGTTTTAAACTCTGAAGTGGAACAAGTCAGCATTATAGGAATATATGAACAATGAAACAAGAGAAATATCCTGGAAACCACTGAAGACGACAGAAATACACAACGCATTTGAAATGTTTTTATTAAGTTTCCTTTCTAGCAAACACTTTATTTATACACTTATTCCTTCCCTCTTTTCCTTGCACCTATCTATGCCCCCTCTGAATCTGTTCTGAAACATCTCCCTACAATTCAGAACTGATTTTTGAGCCTACAGAAAGAGCTACAAGAAACAGAAGTTTCATCAATGGAAAAGATTAACTGAAGAGGTTCAGTGTTCCCTCTTGTTACATTGCTATTTAAAAGAGAAGGCATAAAATGCATGCAATGTCAACTATTGCCTAGAAGGAAAAAAGATAAAATAAAATTCAGCAAGGCACTGCTATATTATTTGTTGGTAATTACATCTTAGTGAAATATTTCAGCAAATAAATTCAACCACTTAAGTATGTAACACATTTATTAATAAAATAGAAAGAAAAATTATATTTTGTTAATGAGCAGCTTAGGTTCTCTTTGAAACACTAATGTATAATTCTACAAGTAACAATCCTGTATCATCTGAAGAGCTCAATAACAGGCAGGAGGTTGTATGACCTCCTGATATGAGTACTGCTGAGCTAAAACTCCCAGCACCCTAATTGAACAAGGTGAGAAATATGAATTATAGGTCAACAATTGTGGAAGGCCACATGTTTACCATCTTTTCATTATATGAATAAGAAAACATATTGCTTGTAGCAGTTGCCATCCTTGATTAATCTGGAAGTTCCATAATCTTAGAAACAAATAGCCCATCCCAGCCTATCCAATTAGTGTAGCTAGAGCAAAGGGAAACAAAACAGTTATTGTCACTTAGTCCTTTCCAGTAAACTGAAATTGTTTTGTTCAACAAACAAAATTGTTTTGTTCAGCAAAAGATAGGGGGCATTACATACCCCACACAATATGAATGATACCTTTACAGCTAAGCGTGTAAAGCCCTCAAGGAAGATGAACTTGAGGGCTTTACACTTTGCACTTTCAGTTTTTATGTGGCGATCAACGGCACAATTTGGTCTTGTCAAGCTTATCAATGAAACTATTCTGATAGATAATGGAGAAAAATGAATGAGTCAGCATATACCATTCTGTTTTTTGAACCAGTAAGGGAAATATTATGTTAAGGCAATGGATAAATCCCTCATAATACTTTCTTTTCAGGAACTCTACCGTTTCTTTTTATCAGCAACTGCACTTTTTTCAATATAGGAAACTGGGAAAAAATCCACTAAAAACTAAAAATCAGTGCTTAGTTTTACTTGCAATTATATCCAAGGAACATGAGCATAAATAGAGGAAAATAAAAGAACACTAAATTAGTAGATACACATTACTAGATACACAGAAGGACTATCCATTTATAGTACTAATCTACTCATTGATATTAAAGCATGAAAGCAAGCAGTTAAATGAAAAGGTATTGGAATTAGACAATAAGAAATTAACACTCATTGATTTGCAACAGTGAGTTTAGAAACAAAAAATAAAGTTAGTAGGCATGGATTTACTTTAAACTATAACTCTTTAACAGATTTAAATTTTTTAACAAAGCATTTCTTAAGCACTTAGCATTCAGTCTTACAATTTATGGATATGTAATTTTAGTGAAAACTGTCTCTCAAACTGTAGATAATGGGACTTACGTGAACAGACTGTAAGTAAGATTGTACTGTGCAAAACAATAATACCCCAGCAAAGGATATGCAAACACTATGCCAATTTTAGGGTTCTTACACTCAGACTATTTTAGTTTGGTTCTAATTGAGTATCAGAGCTTCCTCTTTTTGCATTTGCCAATGTGAGGAGGTTTTTGAGTCATGTATTCTCTGCTGCAGATGTGATACCGCAAAAACGTTTTACAAGCTCTCTTCATGGAATGCTTTCTTGCCATTGTTCAGGAACTTAAGGACTGATTTTGGCTTTAATTCCTATTGTGTGATACTGTATCAGTAAATATCCCAACTGATTTATTTAATTCCTTTAATTTATTAATAATTTATTTTATTCATTTAATCAATGTATTCATCCATTGGCTGTGTACAGATGCAGTTACATGGGGTTTTGTGGTAATTTTTTTTTTTTATCACTGTGGTTAATAATCTTAAAATGCACAGAAGTTTCTATCCTAATCTAAAAGATAAAGCAATAGGTAGGTCCAGCACTCTACCTTAGCACACAAAAAAGTGTTCTAGTGATTGGTAGATATTTCTCCCCAGAAAGAAGATTTATGCTCGCTAGGCAAAAGATGCGGAATTGTAAAAAACAAAACAAAACCCTTAAAGAAATTATGTTAGCCCTCATTTATGCTGCAGGCTAGTAGAGAAGGCATTGCCTGAAGTATGCAGGGGCACATTTTGATTGTTGAAATACTGTCACTCAATATTTGGGCTATTCAGCAGTTTAGATTTCGAAGCAAAAAGGTGATTTGGAGCAGAGTGAAGGTCCATACAGTGCTTGTCAGCAACTCTTGGGAAAACTGGCAAATACTTTAATGAATTTCAGACCAATACCACATGTGTACTTCCATGTGCTCCAAAGCACTGTCCAGCCTTTGAATCAATAGTGCTGCAGAGTCCTAGAATATGTCATAATAATAAGCTGTTTGCACTAGGCATTCAGAATTAGAAAACTGCTTTCGCATAGCACAGATTCCTTATAGCTATAAAAAAGATGATTAGCACATTTTCATATGTTTCCTATTATCAAATAATGTTTTTAAAAACTCAATAAAAATTACTAAAATATAATTTAATATGGCAATCAAAATATAAGCAAATATATTAATATCTCTGTTTCTTTTGGGTTAAACAGCTTTTTTAAATGTAAAAATTAGGATATATTGATATTTTAAGAGTACAAAGGGTCTGTAAAAATGAATAGATTATTCCCCAGTGTTACACTCTCAGAAAATCTGTGCACAATTACTTGAATTTGAACCTGAAGTCATCCCTTAGGCATGGAAGCCAGCTGGGTGACTTTGGACCAGTCACTCTCTCAGCCCAGCCCACCCCACAGTGTTGTTGTTGTGGGGAAATCAGGAAGCAGGAGCATTCTGTATACTGCCTTGAGTTACACAAATAAAGGTGGGATATAAATCTAATAAATAAATAACATAAATATTTTAAAATTATATTCTTTATACATACCCATCTTACCTTCATTCATAATTATTACTGCTTCTTCTGTTATTTGACTTCCAGCTCCAACTGATGTTTGTGCATAAAAATAGAACTTGTATCGAGTGCTGTAATTCAGGTTGCTTAAAATCAAGCTGGTCTCATTGGCTGGAATATTGATCTCTTCCAAGTGGCCTAATTCATGAGTACTATTAACTGTTGTTGTTATGTGGGATAAAAAATAAAGCTAATTTGGAAACACCTTCTGTATTTAACTACTGAATCCAAGTAACTTATGCTATTTGCTGAATCTTGGTATTGACATTGTGCATTAGCATTATTCACATACTATAAACTGTTTGAATGCATGTATGACATAGGCAGAGTAATTCTGCTTCTAAAGTAGAGCAAAGTTTTTGTTTGTGGTGAAGCTGTCCTCTGGCTTCCTACATGTATAGATTTCAAAGGCCTACAAAGTCATAATTTTGAAAGTAACACGTACAGCATATTTGTTCACTTAAGTAGCTTTCTAACATCTGAATGAATGCTATCACATCTCCTCAAGATATAATGCAGGTTAGCAGCACCAAATATCAATGGTAACTAAGCAAACTTTGTGCATTTTCTGCACCTTCTGTCCCCAAGGCACAATGCATACACTTTCCTCTGAAGCAGAGAACAGTCATATTTTAGTTTTTACAAGGAAATACTGTGCCATCTACCTTCCATGTTATTTTGCATAGTAATAATACAGAACACTATGAAAGTATAATTTAACACTGTTCAATTCCAGTTCTTAAAAACTGGTTTCTAGATTGATTAACCAATCAATCTAAAAAGGTACTACTAATTATTCAATAATGATATACTTTGGGGACTGATTTTTTTTTCTTAAGGTTTACTTACTTGGTTGAAATTTTAATGTGTATCCTACCAGAACACCATTTGGATGAGAAGGTGGGCCCCACTCCAAAGTAAGAGAGCCCAGATTTTGATTAGTAATCTTCAAAAAAGAGGGTGCACTGGGAACTTTAAAAAAAAATTAAAAAAATAAAGTTAATTAGTTCTAATAAAACTCAGTATTATAAAAATATTTTAAATGTTCCTTTTAAATTCTCATCACATTTTATTTAATACCATACTGATAATTGCTATCTGTATAACAAGTATATAAACACAGCTTTCAGACCACATGTGAATTTCCTAAGATTTGGATGCAGCTTCCAGAACTCTTTTGAAAGTCACTCATCACTACTGATATGTGCCTGAATTCTGCAAATATGTGATTGGACTGCCATCTGCAAAAGTCAACTAATAGTGCTTCATTCCCTCGTCTGACTAACTTACTGTTAATTTCTCTCTTCCTATTTCCATTCCTTGGTACCTCAGATGTACTAAATATGTTACGTGTGGCAGACATGAATATACTGTCTGTCTAATATGCCTTAGTCCTTCCCATATGCTGCCCCAGTATAACTGCAGAAATGTAGCCCTTGCCTGTAAAAGTTTACATATCACTTTCCTATATATTAACTGTATCCATATTTGCTCATATCCCATTGGTAATAAGTATGTTAAAAATCAGAGACAGGTTTATTATGTTTTTTTAATATCAATGTATATACTGCCTTAATGAAAATGGTCAAGTAACACTTTACTCACAATGTTAAATGTAAATATCTGAGTACATACCTCCTTCTGGAGTTTTAAACGTTTCATCTGGGCTTGGTGGTCCTTCTCCTTTCCCATTAAACACTCTTACATTCAGCTTATAAGAACTATAAGGCTCCAGTCCTGGCACCATTCCATGTGTTCTATTTCCACTGAAAGTCAACATCCTTTTTTCTACATGCCGCTTAATTCTTCCAGATAAATGTTTAACTTTCCAATAGTAAATCTAAATATATATAGATATAAGATTTAAACATTAATTTATCCTGTTCTGAGTTTGCATTATATTATGATCACTAATACAGCCCAAACATATTTTGAGACAGGCAATTTAGTGTGCTACATCCATAATAATATTTTTAAAAATAAGCACCTTAAAATAATTCAGTTAATGGAAATCCATTGATTTAATAGGTCTTCTCTAGATGTGACTATCCAATTGAGTGATCTTAAATTATCTGTACAAAGCCATATCAAATAATTAATATATTAGAGTACTGTAGTATTTGAGTCAGATAAACTGCATTCAAATCTGTACTCAGGTATGGAAGTTATTAGCTGACTCTGGTTTAGACTGTCTCTTAGCATAATCTATTTCACAGGGTTGTGAAAAATTAGAGAGGGAATACTATAGGACTCTTAGGAAAAGTCTAGTCTAAATTAAATACATAAACAATCATCATGATACAAATTTTATTGATTTTTTAAATGCAAATTCAACCCAAGATTAAGCATTGGTGTAAGACAGAATATAGAATTGATGTTACACACTTTACAGGAAACACTTAAGGGTAAGTAGTAACAGCAGTCAGGCTAAAAAGTGTTTCTAACAAACATCAACTAATAGCCATCCTCATAGACAGAGAAACAACATACTGGGAAGTTATATAAGTAAGTAAATAAACAAGTAAGGAAAGTTCTCACCCAATACATCTGTGAATATTTTTATACTAAATGCTGTTTAAGAAATTTCTATGATTCACTTACTTTATATCCCTGAAGATGACCACGGACAAACTTTAATGGAACTGGATCCCACTGCACCTTCGCTAATGTACTGTTTACAACTTGTACTTGTAAATTGCCTGGAGCACTCATTGGTACTGACAAGACACAAATGCAACAAATCTCAGTTTAGAACCACTTGTATGTATTTATAAGCTACTTTGGATTTCACAAGTGTAGAAAATTAATTCTGGATCTCTGAATTTCTACCACAATATTATTACTACTTGAAGCCTCAGAGAAGTCAGCTAACACAAAAATTAATAAAATTAATAAAATTTTATTTAAAATTTTATTTAAAATTTATTAAAAAAATTAATAAAAACTGAGTCAAAGTAAGAAACTTACAGTCTTCCCCAGAATGTCCAATTATTGTTATAGGCTCAGGTGCAGGTCCTAAGTCATTTAATGCCTGTACTTTTATCTCATATGGAACAAAGACTGGAGTATCAGCTACAATATATTTAGATACATTTGCAACTATAACAGATGTCCATTCATCTTCGCCATCATTCTGCCGCCAACTGACTTTATACCGAAGCCCTGGACCATTGGACTGAAAATCTGTTAAAGGCTAAAATGAAAAATAAACAAAGGTATGATTTTGAATTAGCCACAGAAAAGAAGATAAAGATAATATAAAGTTAATGGTTTTGTTCTGAAGATCACTAGGAAGTGGTGATTTAATCAGAATTTGCTCTCGTATTCATGTGTGGCATATACTTTAAGGAATCTTACTAATTTAAAGACTCTTTACCTTGCTCTTTGGTTAAAAAAATCTCAAAGTGGTGCTCACACAGGACAACAATAAGTGAAATGCTCTCTGGCATCCAGTCCAAAAAACATGCTATAAAAAGGAAAGGGACTGGAAAGGACTGAAAAGGGGTGGGGGAATGACAAAATCAAGTATTACTTCTTTCTATAATCTTGTACTTCACAGGTAACATAATGAAAATAAAAGTACTCTAACAGAACAGCCTATTTGTGATATAGTTGCATTGCAGAATGACAAGGAATTATAAACTGAAGAGCTATGGATTGGTTTTAAAATATACATAATGTAAGCTGTATCTTAGTCATGGGCAGTAACAATAAAGCTGTTCCTTTGTTTGCTTTAGCACTACCACTAGAAATACTACAGCAGCACACTAATTTCAACCCCCTTTGGCATATTTGGTTCTAAATATATACTATATTGCTTTATAGCAAATTATACAGTAGTGTCATCAGATAAAACAAGCAGCACGGGTTGAGTGATGTTAATGGCATTTCAATGGGGTTCTTATACAACAGTAAGTCAATCTTTAAAACAATGTTTTGCTGTTTGTTGCTGTTTTGCCATACATTTAAGAAAAGGGAACACTAATCATATTGCTTTCACTATTTATATTTAAAAAAAAAGCTTACCTTCCAAGTGATCACTAAATTATTAGGTTCTGTTCCAATCCCTTGAGTGCCAAAAGGATTGTCATCTGGTTCTAGAAATTTAAATTTTTATATTTAAGTAAACCTTAGGCCACAATAGTTGAATGCTATTTATATTCTAAATATATAATGGTGTTTATTTACTTGCAGATTTTGTAAAGTATTGTTCAGAAGCTTCACTGGGTTGGCTCCTTCCAATTTCATTGACAGCTATTACACGAAATGAATAATTTACATATGGTGATAACTTTAACTTTACAGTTGTGAACATGCTAGGGACTTCTGTCTGGTAATTCCATATTCCTGGTTCACGCAGAGCATCTTCATATTCAATAATAAACCCTGTAAATAAAATGAAAATAAATTTTGCTTCATAAATCCTTATTTTCCTCTCATATAACTAGCCAAGTACGCTTCTTTTTGGGATAAGACTTTTCTATGCCAAGTGTGTTATAAATGCTTGAAAATGGAAGATTCTGAAGGTCATGTTTTCCTTGAAAACAACCAGACTTTCCAGAATTGGACCTTGCCACACGAATGGGAAAAGACATTCAAAGGTAAGATGGAGTGTAACAAAAACATGGGACAATATTTCTGGACAACAGTGTCAAGTTAAAAACTGGATTAAAAAAGTAACATTTAATGTGCTTTGATACAGAAAAGTAGAGGGTGCAAAGAACAGAATGCTAATAAAATAAATTCAAAGTGACCGGTATGACATTCCAAATAAATAGAACAAAACATACTTGTAATGGGGCTATTATTTTCATTGCCCGGTATCCAGGTGAGTTGAATATTTCTTTCTAAATGATCTGTTAATTCCAAATCATAAGGTGGATCAGGACGATCTGAAAGGGAAGTAAATAATTGTTACATTCGAGGAAAAATTTTGAACAAGCTTGCTTACAATATGATTGTGTGACCATTGGCATGCAACTGCAATGAAAATGGACAACTGATTTTGCTGGGAAACAATGGAGAAAGAAGGCAAATTATTACAAAAGTTCCAATAACAACATTTCTTTTGTAATAACATTTATTTTGCATTACAAAGTAACAATAACTGAAAAATTTAGAATTGCCATGGTTCACCAACAGTTTCAGTTTATGAGATGTGGCAATGACTACAGCACTATTTTATGTAAAAACATATATCCCTTTACATAAAACAGAAAATAAAAAGACATTCAATAAAATAATTTTAAAAAACTGTTTCAGAATTACATAATTATCAGAGTCTCTACACTGGCATGTTGTCCTATCTTAGCTCACACAGACTGAATGCTCTTAAGTCCCTGAGAAACAGGTTTCTTTTTTTTTACCTCTTTCACAGTCAGAAATCTATTTTTGTTTAAAGTCTGAAGTACAACACGAGTATGGTGTTTTCTTACAGAAGAAACAGGTGGAAGGCTGCGCCAGCACTGCCAGTGTGAGTCTGTGAGTGTGTGTGCTAGTTTTAAAACCCAACAGAAAATGGGAAAGGTGATCTACATTCTATACCCTAATTCTGATTCTGGTAAGTAATGACAGCCTATCAGTAGAATTCAGGGCCAGGAAAGATAATAAAATAACAGTTTTTAAAAGTCATGCATTCCTTGTTAGATTCTTAGATAGACAGACCTTTGAAAGGTGACAGAAAATTTGTAAAGATAATAGTGCATAGATGCTCCAGTTACTGGAAATGTTATTTAATTATAAAAGAGGTTGAATAAGAATCTTACACATTTAGAAGGAAGATGCTGCTGCTCATAAATATCTTCCAAATGTAAGAAATTAAAGATTAAATGAATGCTAGATTAAAAAGATAGATTCCCTAAAATTAAGCTCAACCCTTGGTGTCTAACAAGATGAGGGAAAGGGTTTTTTTTTAGTCAACTTGAATTCTTGGTGACTTCATACAGACGGTTTTTTTTGGTATCAGTAGTTCTTAGCACAGAAAAAGCTAAGCTTTTTAATATTTCTTTAAAAAAACCTACATAAAATGTTCTACTCTGATAGTTATGGAGAAGTATACGAGCAACCAAAAAGTGAAAATTCTTTGCTCATCAAATGCCATAATGAAACTGAAATAATGGCACTGATAACAACAATTACCCCAAACTCATTCCAAACTGCTAAGATAATGTTCAAGAATTGTGCGTCTATGACTAAAATGCTTAACAAATTAAAACTGAAACTTTTGTTTCTTAATTAGGGAAAAATGGTTGCAAAGAAAAAATATATTAAGTGTATAAATCTTATAAAGAGGGTAATGACAAGCCCAGGTCTGACATAACTTAGTACATTTAATACAGCAGCATACTGTGGACTTAATTTTGGGCAGAAACAATATTCATTTTTAAAATCTTCCATTCCATAGCAATAAACTACTAGCAGTCCATAAAAATGCATGCTGAATATTATTTCACTAAGAAATTGGAAGATACTTTAAAAACAATATTATGCTAACTATGCTTAACTTAAATGATAAAAAGCAGTTGTATGTTACACAATTTTTAGTAACTTGTTTAGGCAATTATTTGAGAAATTTATACTGAACACAAGTTTGGTTCAACTATAATAATGAAACAGTTTAAGCATTTCAGTCATAAATAATAATGGCAACACAATATTAAATTCTCATCAGATTTAACATAAAATTATAATAAAAGAAAAAGAAAAAGAGAAAGTTTCAATCTGAAAGAAGCAAAAAGTTTAGGAATGTTTGGTACATGATGCAAGCAAGACTTATTAGTTTA
This sequence comes from Python bivittatus, assembly GCF_059951505.1. NCBI lineage: Eukaryota > Metazoa > Chordata > Lepidosauria > Squamata > Pythonidae > Python > Python bivittatus. Next base: position 14,450,159 of record NW_028277058.1, on the reverse strand, counting down.
CCGTAAACAACAGGTGGAGCTGTTGGAGGAGCTGGAAAAAAGGATATTAATATAAACTATATAAGCTGTGTTAGTAGCCAGAAAAAAACTAAACATTGAGCAATCATGTTATTATTACAATGATTTGTTATTGTAAAAATGTAATTATTTTATTTGCAAAAATATAAGTGCCTAATATGCACTGAATGGAAACACCACCACCAAAACCTCTTTTATCTGAGTTCTGAATAACTTTGCAGACAGTTGACAGACTATAGACTTGTCATGTTGAAAGGCCATGCAGTCCAATTGCCTGCACGAAGCAGTATTCCAGACAGATTACTGTCTAGCATCCATCTGAACACTTCCAATGATGATGAGTCCACATCTTTGGGTAACTGGTTCCACTGTTGAAATGTTTTCACTGTTAAGAAGCTTTTTTCTCCCCTGACATTTGACTGGAATCTGCCTTCCTACTACGTAAGTCTACAATTCTGTACCCTTTGTTCCAGAATATGAGAGAACAAGTCTTGACCTACTTTTGTGTGTCATACTCTCAGGTATCTGAGGAGTGCTATCATATTCCCTCCCCGCCCCATCAGCTTTTCTCAAAACTAAACATCCAGAAGCCAATTTCTCTTCATAGGATAATGCCTGATAATTCTCATTGCCCGCTCTAAACCTGTCCCCATTTCTCTGAACCCTTCTTGAAATATACTGACCAGAACACAAAACAGTACTTTAAATGGTCTAACTAAAGCAAAAGAAAATAAAGTGTCTGATTCCTGCAATTTGGAAATTAGATTTCTGTTGATGCTGTCTAATGCTGCATTTGCCTTTTCTATTCTATTCTTTTCTTTTTTGCAGCCAAGACTTACTGCTGGCTTATATTGTTTACAATTACTTACTACACCAATATCTTTTTCACAAATACCATCACAAAACCAGGAATCTCCCATCCTATACAGATACATTTGATTTTTCTTACCTAAGTGAATAATTTTCCATCTTTTTCAGCTAAATTTCAATCTGTAACTTTCAGCCCATTTCTCTAAACTCTGAAAATTTTTTAAAAAAATTATTTCTACCCACCAGATTACCTATCCCATTCAGTTTTATGTTATCTGCAATTTGATAAGCATTGCCCCAAGTTTTTCAACTAGTTATTAATGAAAATATTGGCAAATTCTGCAAAATCAGAATATTTTAATCTCCTTCAGAATAATCCAACTAAGAAAATGACTCAGTTAAAATATTGAACCATAACAGGTATTTTTATGGAGAATACTGATATTTTGTTTCTCTCATTCTAATCATGATATGTACACCTCCAAACTTTCTTGCAATCTGTCAAATAAGGCAATTAAGTGCATAGGTCTTTGTGTGTTAGTTCACTGCTTATGAAGGATTGTACTTTTCCATAAAACTTTGTAGGAGATCCTTCTACAAAAATGCTTTCTAATTACATATAGAGTGTTAAAGTTAATGTAATAATGTCTACTATGTCAAATACAAATTCTACGGAATTCAGATATTTTTAAAATCTTTTTCTATCAGACACAGGTTATTTTTTTTAACTCTACAAAAGAAGAAAGCTAATTTATGATATCACATTATAAATAAAGATACCTGATAACGATAGGCTTATGTATACCAGAGCCATGGAAAGCAGGCATGGAAAGAAAATCTACATATACAAAGTCAGAACTGTATTTCTGTTAGGTAAGGTCCATATGACAGATATTCTGAAGCCTACTGTGTTTTCAGGCAAGCATATAAGAAATTACCCTGTCCTGTTTGGTAGCTTTCTAAAACACTTTGGGTTTAAACCTAAGATACCATTCTAGTAGCAACTGAAAAAATATTTTGGTTTAATTTATGGGAAATCAAAATAAATTATCCTATTTTTAAAATATTCCAAAGCTATTATATAATAGCTTAAAATCAGTTAACATTTTCACAATAATACAACAGGTTTGCTTTTGCTTTAATTCTACATTAAGAGAAATCTTACCCACAACAGTGAGTACAGCGCTTGCAGAAACACTATCCAATGTAGTATTAGCTATGCAAGTATATTCTCCACCATCTTTATCAGTGACATTCATAATGGTCAAGTTGTATTTACCCACAATAAACCTGTAATTACAATAGATTTAATTATTCCCTTATTGCAAATAATTCTAAATATCTAATTTATTAATTGTAATAAATCACAATAACATCTTAATATAGATATACTTGCAGCTTGACAGCAGTTCAAGGAAGAATCAGAAAGAGAAGCAAAACTGGATGACTACAATCAGTTACAAAACATTAAAGAAGATACAGTGGAATTATGAGATCAGTTAGAACAAAGGCAGAATAACAAATGTAGAGAATTTTTATTTATTTATTATAAAGATTTGTTGGCCATTTAAGAACTTTCTGATAAGCTGTGAGGGATTTCTGTTAGCATTATAAGTTTAAATATTGCAAAATAAATTAAACCCAACTGTACGTTGAAATTTACATTTCTCAGACATTACTCAAACCAAACCAAAACATTCAACGACATAAATTATGGACAAATAACAGAGGCATCTGCCAGGGTGGTGTGTCAAAGGGGGGGAAATGAAAAAAGCAGTAGTACCACCAGCTCCACCCCCTTTGTATGTGTGTCATGACATCACACTCATTTATGAAATAAGTGAAGTTTGCATCAGAATGGCACAAAACTGCTTTTGTAATTTTGATGAAAGCATCAGAACCTGAAATTGCCTCTGACAGGTAAATACCACCATCTTCCCCATCCCCCATTTTTATTTCTCTACATCTTCCATGCAGCACTTGGTTGTTTTCCATTTTTTAAAAACTTTATCTCATGCAGTTTGCTGTTTCTTCCTTCTTCCACTCTCACACTCTTTTCAATTCATTCCTGCCATTTGAGCAAGTTCCAGTGTTAGCTCCAGTAGCATCTGTGCTCTTAAATTTCCCCAGGGTTTTTCAGTGTTTAAGCAAAGATACACACCTAGGTATCTTTTAGAAAAATGAAGATGATGGGTACAATCATCTCAAGCAGAATACATTTCAACTTAATTTAATTATAGGGTATAGATGTTGTTCTTTATCTCTGTAAGAACTGGTTCCTAGATTGAGGCCATTTCAAGACAGCTTTATGTAAATTACCAGCTGCAAACTTTCCCATTATCAATGAAAAGACCAACCTCTGAGCTAGTTCATAGGAAGACTGTTAGAAAGAAACCAGAAAGATAGACAGATTTTAAAACATGGAGATGGTCAGGTTCCTTGCCACCAGCTTAAACAGAAAGTTCCAAACACAAGTGATCTATTTTCAATTTAGGATAACTATATGTTCATAGATATAGATACAGGTAGTTATCCTAAATTGAAAATAGATCACTTGCTAAAATTCTTGCACACCTATTCCTTTCATTTCAATAAATCTTGCTAAAGAGAACTTTGTGAGAATTGTGCTTGGAACTTTCTGTTTAAGCTGGTGGCAAGGAACCTGACCATCTCCATGTTTTAGAATTTATTTTATATTTAAAGAGAGTGATATTTAAGAATAAAATAGCATTTTTCCATTGGCTTTTGGCCTTATTTACCCAAAAATAAGTCCCATGATTAAGAGAATGGTGTACGGGTAGTTCTCAAGTTATGATTATTTGTTCAGCGACCATTCAAATTTACAGTGGTGCTGAATGAAGGGACTTACGATTGGTTCTCAAAGTTCCAGCCTTTGCAGCATCCCCATGATCACATGAACAAAATTTGGGACCCTGGCAACCAGCTTGCACTTACGACCAGTTGCAGCATCCTGTGGTCATGTGATTGCCATTTGCGCCCTTCCCTGCCTGCTTCCCCCAAGCAAAGTCAATGCTTGGGGGAAGCAAGTCACAAGTTGCTACAGTAAGTCTCCCTTCCCTTTTGCTCGCATTCACTATGCCCTCCTTTCCCCCTTTGCTCGCACAGATCCTGCGCCCTTTCCTTGGCCTCCCTGCACTTTCACACACATATGAACACACCTCATGCCCTTTTTCTATGGCCTCCCTGCAATCTCACAAATGCATCCTGTGCCCTCTCTGTGATTGTACACACACATGCACATACCCCACACCCTCTTTCCATGGCCTTCCTGCCATCACACTCACCCTGTGCCCACTTTCCTTGGCCTTCCTGCACTCACACATATGCATGCCCTCTTTCCACAGCCTCCCTGCGATCACATGCACCCCAAGCCCTCTTGCCTCAGGCTCTCTGTGATCGCACACACACATCCCCATGCCTTCTTTCCACAGCCTCCCTGTGATTGCAGTCACCCTGCGCCCTCTTTCTCCAGCCTCTCTGAGCTCATGCTATCCCAAGTACCCCCTCCCCCAACTCACGCACAGTCTGCGCTGAACCTCCCAGAGCCTTCCCCATTCCCCTGCGGCACCCTCACATTCCTTACCTGGTACTCCCTCCACTTCCTGTTTAACAACCCACGTGTCTTGACATTTATAATGTCAAATATGGTTTATTAACCATACCTGCATTGCCACTGCTAAGCGATGCAGTCATGTGACATACTGCTTTAAAACCGCATGGCTTAGTGACAGCAATCCCAGTCCCAACTGCCATCGCAACTTGAGGATTACCTGTATCAAAATTTGGGACTTGTTAGTCTGGTTTATAAATAATAGAGAAACAAAGGTAGTACTACTAGCATTCAGAAAGAAAGAACAGGAGCAAGTTGCTATCAGAACAGGTAGTCCTCAGGTTACAACAGCAAATGGGACGAGGATTGCCGTCATCAAGTGATGTGGTTGTAAAGCGCGACATCACATGACTGCATCACTTAGCGACAATCCCTATTGCCATCGTCACCCCAAGATGTGTGAGTTAAGTGGGAAGCAGTGGGAGTCCCAGGTAAGGAGTACAGGGGTGCCATGGTAGGGAAGAGAAGGCTGGGGGAAGCCCAGCACAGGCTGTGCATGAGTGAAGAAAGGCCAGGAGAAGGAGGGTGCAGTGCAGTGTGAATGAAGGGATGCCGGGGGAAGCAGGGTACGGTGCTGCATGAACGAAGTGAGGCCGGGGGAAGTGCCAGGGTGCAGCGCTGCACAAGCAAAGGGAGGTTGGGGAAAGCAATGCACAGTGTTGTGCAGGTGAAGGGATGCTGGAGGAACTTATTGGAGCAATCTATGGGAAGCTGGCAGGGAAGATCACAAATAGTGATCATGAGACCACAGGGTGCTGCAACCATCGTAAGTGTGAGCTGGTTGCCAAGCGTCCGAATCGTGATCACATGACTGCAGGGGTGTTGTGACAGCTAGAACCTTGAGGACTGGTCGTAAGTACCGCTCGTTCAGTGCCATCACAACTTCGGTCACTGAAAAAGTGGTTGGTAAGCGAGGACTACCTGTATATGGAAACCCTTTTCCCCTGTTAACACAGTGACTTATTTATTATTATCGTTGTTGTTGGTCAAACAGTCAACCAGATGCTTAGACTGGGTTTGGCATTTTTATCCACCTATCGAGTCCTTCCCAAGGACCTGGGATAGGCAGATGTGATTTTGTCAATGCCGATGGTGTTCAAGTGGTGCTCCAGATGTTTTGGGATTGCACCTAAGGTGCCTATAACTATTGGTACTATTTTTGCTTACTTTGCCATAGTCATTCTACTTCTATTTGCAGGTCTTTATTATTTTGTGATTTTCTCAAGTCTTTCTCTTCTATTCTGCTGTCTCCAGGTATTGCACTGTCCACTATCCAGACTTCTTTGTCTTTCCTATCAACAATTGTTAAGTCTCGGGTGTTATGTGGCAGGTGCTTGTCTGTTTGAATTCTAAAGTCCCAGAGCACTTTAGCTTCTTCATTTTCTTTTATTTTGTGTTGTGGTCCCACCAGTTCTTGCTTGCAAGCAAATGGTACTTCTTACAGATATTCCAATGCACCATTGTTGCTACTTCATCATGCCGTTGTTTGTAGTCAGTCTGTGCAATCTTCTTGCAGCAGCTAACTAGGTGGTCCACTGTTTCTTCAGCTTCTTTGCAGAGGTGGCATTTGCTGCCTGTTGCTGTCTTCTCAATTCTGGCTTTATATGCATTTGTTCCTAAGGCTTAATCTTGTGCAGCCAGAACTGGCCCCTCAGTCTCTTTCTTCAACTTTCCCGCTCTCCAGGTCTTCTTGTTATCTGCTTTGCCTGCTAATCTTTTTGTGTGTGTGTGTGTGTCTACTGCCATGTAATGCTTTGCCTTGCCATGTCTCTTTTCTATTTTTCATTTGGTCTTTCTTATAGGCCAGTTTGGTCTCTTCAGGATTCAGTAAGCCTTCATGGTGTACTGGTCTCAGTGCATCTTCTTCACTGTCCTTCAGATATTTTTCCAATGCACTTTTTTTTTCTTCGACTATCTGGTGTACTTTAACATTCCATGCCCACCTATGCTCATTGGTAAGTAGAGTCTGTCAACATCACTGCATGGATGAAGGGCATGATTTACTGTCATTATTTTGCTGGTTTTCCTATCCAGGGCTTTTATCGCCTTGATGGTATTTCCACCACTGAGTTTGGACTTTAAGATCTTCACTCTTCTGAGTATTCACTACTAACTTTCTTCTTGACTTCAGTGTGCTTGATGTTCTCAGCCTGAAGGATGCCCAGGTATTAGTAGTAAACTTCTTCATCCAGACTCTTGATGTTATTTACACTGGGCATCCCGATTCTTTCAGTTTTCACTATTGTTGATGGTAAGGGTGGCATATTTGTCCAGTCCAAACTCCATTGCAATATCTTGGCTGTATATTTGGACAGTGTTGAGCAGCGATGATGATGATGATGATGAACTATTTAAAATACCTGTTATTTTTCATGGGTATTTCAACATTTTAAGGTGAATAAAAGTCAATGCCTTAATTTTAGCTATTTTTCTAGTTTTTATTTATATTTTATTATACATCAAACATATAATTGAAATATGTTTCATTAAAATAATAAAAGATATGCACATCCTCCCAGTACTTGAATCACCATAGGTTGAAGTAATGGGGATAGGAAATTTATTGCATAAAAGCCTGTCTGAGACAAGGACTGAAATAACATCAGGAACAATCTTACATCATACCTGATGAGCCTTTAATTTGAATCTTGTGCAGAAGGTGACTTTCAGTGTTGCCTTGCTGCTGAAACCTTTGAACATGTCTATGCGGTTTGAACTTTGAACCATTTTCTCAACCACACCTTTTCTGGCTCCTGCCTGCCTGCCTGCTTCTTCATAGATGTAACCTATTAGGAAGTCTCCTGCAGCTCTGCATGCTGATACATTTCTGCTAACAAAATCAACAAAATTCTTTATCTGCCCTTTCTCACTATCCATCCTATTACTTTTTAAGGCTGTACAGCACTTTTGGTTAAAAAAAAAAAAGGTGTTAGGAAGTTGTGAAGAAGTGCTGCCTGTCAGCAGCAACCTAGACTACCTGCACTGTTTATTTGTTTGATTTTTATCTTGCCTTTAGGTCAGGATAGATCAAGGTCCCTCCTTCCATTTTTCCTCATAATAATGACACTGCGAGATAAGTTGAGCTGAGAGGAAGTGGCTGGCATGAAGTCATCCAGTGAACTTCTGTGGCTGAAGATGGACTTGAACCTGGGTCTTCCCAGTGTTAGTCTACTGCGTTAATCATTACACAATTCTGGCTTTCTTTTCTCTTTGCAGTTGAAGTATGACCCCAGGAAAAGATTCTTTTTGGTTGGAGGAGATGTCAAGAGATGCAACATGATGTTAAACAGAGGATTTACCTATACTTAACCATATTAAATTGTACATGCCTGGTGGAGAGAAATCATATAATTGATGCATTGCAGAAAGCACGATCTTAAAAAAAATAGTAATGCTTTATCTGTTATTCCCTTGTTGGTGTTTTATTAAATTGTAGAGAAGTGGGGTTAGGGTTAGGGTTACATACCGTCCGTCATCTGGCAATTCATCATTTTCCTTCAACCATGTAACTGTGGGTATTAACGTTGCATCATATTTAATTACACATTCAAAGAAAACCTGTTCCATCCTTTGTACAACTTTGTATTCAGGCTGCTTAATAATCACTGTGGGCTCTGAAACATAAAATAATTAGTAAGACGCTTAACAGCTACAAATTGGTAAACAGATTAGGTGGCTTTTATTTCAGAGCCATGATTTCTTACCTTTGATTTCTAAATAAACGTTATTCTGTGCTTTTCCTAGTTTATTTCTTGCTATGCAGGTGTACATGCCGCTGCTATCCTTCTGGGCTCTCAGAATTTCCAAGGTTCCATTATTATGGAAAACATACTGGTTTCCCTGCAGAATGCTACCTTTTACTCCTTGAAACCTATGTATTGGAAAGAGATTATCCAAATTATGCATTAACTTAGACTTTATTTGGGGATAACAAGTGCCTATTGCATCCCTAAACCCCAATAGAGATGCACTAATATTTGATAAAGTGTAGAAAGATGATTATATAGATATTCAACAGAAGAAATAAAAGAGCCAACTCATAGAAAATATTAAATAAATTATTGGATTTAAGAGGAGAATTTTTTTTTTTTTTAACGGCATTATCCCTAATAAAGTTTGGGACTACAGCATATCATTTGAGGCTTATATTTTCATTCCTTCCACTCCAATGCTCTGAAATTGCTGTTGATCCCTGGGTGATTCTGTTGATGAGAGTACTTGGTAGGGGGAACTGCTTAACCCCAGTGATCCCAAACCTAATTGACTCCCCTCCTGCTGGTAGTTATTTAAAATAAAAGAGAATGATTATTTATAGTCACAGATGTAATCTATCATCTGATATTGTGCTAAGTAGTGTAAGACAAATTAATTATGTATAAAATTGAAAATTAAATGAATTAATCAAGGTTCCCTTCACATGAAATGGAAGGCAAGCAATTAAAGTACACAAAAAGGTATAGATCTCTATTTAACTTTCCAGATTCCCACAATATTCATTAGTTGAATGTTTATTATGCGTGAATGATTGTTTTCATTGTGAGTGACTTACCATTCAGTTTCAGGCATAGGTGAACCAAAAAAAGCACAATCTAGCAATGCAGGCTTATTTTCAATGACTTGATAAAGTTTATTGTATGGAGTAAGGATTCTTGGTGGTTCAGCTGAAAATAAAAACGTTATATTTACAAGTGATGTGAATTTTTTGAATGCATTTGTATAGGAAAATGTATATAGGAAATATTTTTTAAAAGATGATTATTTAAAGGTAGGCAATCTTGAATTGAAGATAACCCCTTTTGCCCCAATGACATGTGACAGTAATGTTTCCGTTACCATAACCTAAATGAATTAAGGAGAACAATATTTAAAAAGATCAGAGTATATGTAAGTTTCTCCTTTTTTCTATTTGGCAATTTGAAACTAAGTTTTACCAATCTGTCTTTTAGCCAATAGGTTATTTTAAAAAACGAATTAGAATTTTTTAAAAAAAGAATCCACAATGAGAAAAAGATCTCAATAATAAATTTATTATGATTTTGGAGTTCCCAAGACAGTTTTCTAACATTGCCTTATAATGATTCTTATGTAATAACTTGAGTAAGACTTCTAAGAATGGAGTATTTAGTTATGCTAAATGCATTAGTGTCAGCCACATTTGCAAATGTGACTGAAATGGGTGTTGAAATAATTTTTAGAGGATGTGTTATAATTTTGTGACTATTATCATGGTTTTCTACAGATCCAATGAAATACAAGGACTGCTTTTTATGGGTAATTTGTGAACATTTTCCGTCAGAACTGGCATCTTAATTCACCAGTTGCCCAAGCTACAATACCAAAAATTTACATTTAACAGGACACCTTGCATTTTTCCAAGAGCTTGCTTCCAAGAAGGTGTGTTAAGAATCATGGCTTTAATAAAAAATAAAGTAGCTTATCTATAAAGCTTTTTGTAGAATTTGCTTTGCTATAATCCAATTTGGTGTAGTGGTTAAGGCATCAGGCTAGAAACCAGGAGAATTTAAGTTCTAGTCCCACTTTAGGCAGAAAGCCAGCTGGGTGACTTTGTGCCATTCACTCACAACCCTAGGAAGAAGGAGAGGGCAAACCACTTCCAAAAAGTTTGACAAGACAGCTGCAGGAACTTGTGCATGCAGTCCCAAGAGTCAAGTCTGATTTGAAGGCACACATATCCTATAAAGTTGACTAATCCAAATAACTATCTTATACAAATTATATAGGACCTAGCCTACTGATCCCCCAAAATAAAGATGCACAGAATTATATGTAAGACTTTGTTGGGCTGGCATATGGCAATGGGTTTTTTAGGTGGTGAGAGATCAAAGTCTGACTTTCATTATGTTTCCTTTTTATTAAGAAAAGAAACTATACCATTTTATGCATTTTATTAACTATACCATTTTATGCATTTTTCATGTTTCTAAGTATGATGTAGGTACTGGAAAGGCAAGCCCAATAAATAATATTGAAGTTACCAATGAACAAATATTGTAGCATGTGTATTAATGAGGAATAGAAAAATTATAGAGTTATTATTGGATTTTGTATTTTTAAAAAACACCAACCGTCTTACCTAAAATATTCACGAATGCATTTGCTAATAGGTATCCATATTCATTAGAGGCATTACACTGATACACAGCACTTGATCTTTCTTGCACACTAGTGAAAATAACTGTATCACCATCAACTTTTCTGCTGGGATCTTCAGGAGCAACTGTTAAAACACACAGGAAATATTAAATTATTTAACACTGAAAAAAATGGTTCTTGGATTGTAACATCAAAAATAATTCCACATCTTTGAAGAAAGGTCAAAAAGACTGTAAGAAATTTAAGGTGCAATATATAATTTATAATATAATTTTGAATATTCATATCATATAATTTATGAAATTGCACATCTATTTTTTATGGAAACAGCTATATGTAAATTGTAGCAAAAAGAGCCAAAGGGAAGTAAAAGTTTAAGTAAAATATAAATGAAAGTGACTCAATCACATAGACCTAGATGTTTTTCCTTCCCCATTACAAAGTCAAAAATTTAGCATTGGTTAAGTATTTTCTCTGAAGGTACAAAATTTCCATTACAGTCTTCATTTGTAGGTCAATATCATGAGCATCCTGGGACAGGGTAATGATACAGATACAATGATGTAAACATACAAATGACATGACTTAAATATATGTCAGATGTCCTGACACAAGTACATAATCATGGCATTTACATGGTGATTACTTTATCATGCGTGTTGTTATTTTGTGAACATCATGGTTTGCTGCAGAAGCTGCTGTTCAATCTTCATAAAAAATGATTTATTAACTCTGGAAATAAACATACACTTGCACACTCATTCCTTGACTCTCTGCCATGTACCAACCTTACTTTAAAACAGAATTACATAATACATACCAAACACAAATTACATAAGGTATAGTTTAATGTTAGTAGTCCGAATCAGATTATAATAATTAGATCTCAAGCCAGTGGATCATTTGTATCAGCAAGGTTGAATTCCACCAGCATTAATATGAACACTCCTTGAAGCTACCTTTAAGGCACTCTGATTTCTCTATTTAGGCTCAATCTTTCTCAATACTATTTGAAATCCACTTACAACTGGAGATGGAAATTGGACTGGAAATTTTCTTCATGCAAAATATGATGCACCTCAGTTATGGTTTTTCTTCTACCCCTTGGGTTAGATCAATGGTAGGCAGTTTTGACACTCTAGATATTTCTATAATTCCTGGCAGAACCTACTAGCAGGGTCAGTAGTGAAGAAAGCTGGGAGCTGTAGTCCAGCAGCAGCAGTTCATTGGGTTATTTCTGGATTATATGCAAACAGAATGGAATATTTTATTCCGCAAAAGACTGAAACAAGCAAAGGCTCCTAATACAATTATGAAGGCAATTTCATACTTTCCCTTTCCATTTATTTCTGTTACTCCCAATTCTGCTTCCCATCTTGCTTGGAACATCCTCAGATCTTTTGGAATTCTTTTTAGGAGGCATAAGAGCAAGAAAGAATGGCTAAAAATCACTTCCTTCTATTTTCCCCCTAGTGGACTGTTCTATAAATCTGAGGACTATGTTCATAGTTCTTTAATATAAGTGTGCTTGATAACTGTTATTATTATTAAAATAAAAACACTACTGTACTACTATCTGTTATAAAAACAAGAACATAGATAACTATAGGAGATGGACCTTTCCTACCACAAATAAACCTCGAATTCCATTACAGAAGAAAGACAACATACTCAAGTTCTTTGTCCTTTCTCCTTCTCCTTCTCCTTCTCCTTCAAGTCAGTGTTGAGTCCTGGAGACTGCTTAGACTAGTCCCTGCAGTTTTCTTGGTAAGGTTTTTTGGAAGTGATTTGCTATTGTCTCCTTCCTAGGGCTGAGAGAGAGTGACTGGCCCAAGATCACCCATCTGGCAAGTCACCCATAAGGTGGGACTAGAATTCAGAGTCTATGTACATAGGCTGTGCAGAGATCCAGATTTGAAGAGTAAATTGTGATTTGAAGCATACATGGGCTTAAACACAGTACCTGTTAGAACACGTGAAATGAAATATGTTTTTTTCCTGAGATCATGTAGCAACTATGGAGGGCAGCCTCACAAGCCCAGGAAAAGATACAGTTTATGAAGATGTTCCCAACAGGTGCTATGTGTGCAACCACATTAGGCTCCAAATCACAATTTTTAAAAAAAACTGGAGCCACACACAGACCTAATACATATCCTCATGCATGAACACACACACAGAGATGCACACACAGACACAGACACACACTCCTGCTTATACTGTTGCATTTTTTTCCTTAAAAATACAATTGTGGCTTTGGGCCCGGCGGAAAAAGAAGCCTTTCTTAATTCATATTTTCAACTATGTTTACACCTACCCCTGGATCACAGAAACGTATAAATACTATATAGCTTAGAAATCAGAATTATTATTATTGTTTAAATGATGCACTTGGTATATTTGTTCCTGCAGTAAATTAGAAAGCCATGAAAGTTGGAAAATAAAACCACCTGTGTACAATCAATGATAGCCTGTATGGATGCTTTTAGTAGCAAATAAATTAATTCCCTCAGGAATATACTTAACTATTTTGATTTAAAATTTAGAATTTATGGCAATTATACATCAATTGAGCAACCCAGTGGATGAAATGCACGATTCATCATTTCTAAAAATAAACGTAGTATTAAAAATCCTCTCAAACAAAATGCTCCACTATAAGAACTTAGCAAACTAGAGCTAAGTTTTTTTCTCTAATGAATTGTTTCACAGAAGATGCTGGCTCTCTCCTTATTAGGTACAATTTGAAACTTTCTCTTCCCAGAGTCACCTGAATCTAACTGTTGCATAGCAACTTAGTGGAAAAGAAAAAATAAGCTTCAGAAAGGATTGGGCGGGAGCCTGGTTTAGAAGCATTAACAAACTACTACCTCTCACTGACGCACTTGATATTAGTGGTTTTAGATTCCTTTCTTCAACTTCTTAACTAACGATCTGGCTACTTTGCAAATTCTAAGGCTCTTACTTTGTAAGACAAAACAGGATTAATTTCTCTTGAAATAAATTAATTAGTGGTGAATTCATACTTTGCAACTTTAGATTTTGTCTTATAGAATATGCATTATTCTACTTACATTAAACTATAGTATGGCAGTTCTGCTAATTTGGGAACCTTGGTGCTCATTCTTAACAAGACCTTGGCTATCGGTTCAAAATCTTATGTTGACAAAACAACTAATATCAAACAAGAATTTAACATGACATAAAAGTGAAAACAGCCCTTACTTTCAATGGGAACTCCATTTGCTAACCATCTTATGCTGGGTTTAGGATTGCCATTAGCTCTACAAGTCAAGGAACCATCTTCTCCAGGAGATAATATAAGGTTTGTAGGTTCTCTTATCCAGTAAGGTGCAGCTGAGTTTAAAGAAAGAAACAAAAACATTCAGCTGCTAGTTTTTGCAGTCATGACAAATTAATATAATTAATGCCAACATTCCAAGTGCCTATAGAACAAAAAGTGCATTTATTAAGAAAATAAAATAAATTGTTTGGTTAATAATCAGAAATTTGGTAGCACTTTTTCAGACTAACAAATTTTATTCAAGGCACAAACTTTCATCACCTGCCACTCATCTTTTTCTGTTTGGTTGTGATTCTAAAAAGATGCACAGATCACTATAGTAAAAGTAGTTTAAATTCAATAATATATAAAATATTTGGTAGAGACCCCTTGAAATGGCTGTAAACTTTTTCCTATCCCTAAAAAGTGTCTTATGTCAGAGGCTCGGTGAATTAAGGGGCTGAAGAATTGCTGAAAATACAACTATAGGTAATCCTCACTTAATGTTCATTCATTCAGTGATCGAAGTTATGACAACGCTGAACAAAGGGACTTACGACTGGTCCTTGAAGTTCTGGCTGTTGCAATGCCCCCGTGGTCATGTGAATAAAATTCAGGCACACTTCGGCCCACACGCATTTACGACTACATTTAGGCTAATCGCCTACCCGCTGCTACCAGCTGCCGCCTCTGCTGGCCCTGCCCCCACCACCCTGCCCACTGCACTGCATGCCACTGCTGTACCAGCTGGGGCCTTCTTTCACACCTTCTTTTACACTGGTGCAGCCAGGGCTTCTCTTGTGTCCTGCCTAGGACCTCCGTTTGTGTGCCAGCCAGGACCTCTGTTTGCATGCCAGTGAGGCCTCTGTTCATGCTCCAGCCAGGGCCTCTGTGTCCCTGTACAAGGCCTCCTTTCATGAAAGAAGTCTGGCATGTGAAATAAGGTCCCAGCTGCACTGGCATGAAAGAAGGACCCTTCTAGCTGGGTCCCTCTCTCATGCTGGTGCAGTTGGGACCTTCTTTTGCAAAAGAAGGCCCTGGGTGGGGTGCAAACAGAGACCCTGGCTGGTGTGCGAATGGATGCCCTGGGCAGGGTGCAAACAGAGGGCTTAGGGTGGGCACAAGAGAAAACCTGGTTGCTCCAGCGCGAAAGGCGGCAGCTCAAAAGAAGGCCCTGGACAGTACAATAATGGCATGCAGTGCGGCAGCCAGCAGGGCTGGGCAGGAGGGGCAGCTGCCAACAGTGTGTTGGCAGGCAGCCAATTAAGGGTGGAAATAGGCAGTTGTGGGGAGTTCAAGAAGATGTAGTCTCTTACCTTACCAAGGCTCAGGGCTAGGAGGGACCAAACCAGGAATGGCTTGGATTGGGGTGGGTCCTCGCCTAACAACCGTGGGATTTGGTTAGAGATGGCAATGGGGAGTGCCACTGCTACACAATGTGGTTGCATGAAGTTGTGCTTTACGACTGCATTGTTCAGTTGAACAGTTTATAGGCCAAAAGCAGCACAGAGGTTTGATACTTTTATCAGCCCATGGTGCTCTGTCCTTGCTGCACTGACAGTCTTACAGGTTATTGCAACTTTAAAGTTTTACCAAGTCTTCTAATTTTTTAATTGTTTTTATTTTCTTTTAACATTTCTTTCCTGCCATTGGTCCAATTATTTATTATTCTACCTACTATAATAACATGGAATTAGAATGTGGACTTAGATGAAAGAAAGGTGTAACTGCAACCCTTAGGCACTAAAAAGTTGACCACAATGGTCCACCAGATGTAAATCTGTCTTCAGATTACATTCTACATATTTGAAGGTTCTCCTCATGCCATGTGGTTATTATGAATTATCAGAAAGAATTATAAGACACCAAGGAAATAAAAAGTTGCTATGAAGTCACAATGAATCACGTGAGACTTGACAACTTTTATTTTTATTAAAGGATGTATTTCTGATCTGGCAAGAATGTGAATTTAGAAATACTGTTTGCAGAATATACATGCAAACTTTTAAATACTAAACAGATTACAGTAATTTTACCTTTGACATTGACTGTAATAATATGGTAAGCAGAACCCAAACGATTTGTTGCCATACATTTGTATTTTCCAGAATCAGCTTGAGAAACATCTATGATTTTGAGGGTCTTATGAAAATTTTCAAAGAAAGTCCTGTTGACAGGAAGGTCACTACCTTCTTTGCTCCAGCGGATTAATGGCGTAGGTCTAACAGAAAAAAACATCATTAAGGACAGTTGATATTACAATGATTAAAGAAATTAGTACATTTCAGAGTTGTTTTAATAATTAAATTAATTTAATAATGATTTACTAACTCTAAATCCAAACATATAGACGACCATTTATTTTAAGTTTTGTGAAATGCACTAACTACTTATTTATACAATAGTTACATCTTGTGGGCTCTATTGCCTATACTATGTGTTATTTTAATTGGACAGGGCTGAAAGGCAGTATTGCTGCCAACTATAATTTGCCCAAATATAATAAACCAAGGATAAGGCCTTCTGAGATAGATATCATATGAGCAGATTCCAACTCTACTGACAAAAGGGAGAAAGATCATTTTTTGCTGATTCTTTCAGTCTTGCAGGCTGACCCAGCCTTTGTTGGGAAAGGTTGGGAAGCCTCTGGAAAAATACAAGAGATTAAAGAAAGGGAAAATCAGTGAAAATTGCCTCTTCTATTTCATAAATGTAATTTCTATTAATGTGTGTGTCAGAACACTTGGTAGACCAAACCAGAAAATCAATTCCACAAGAAGACCAGAACTACACTTTACTGATACTGGCTATAACAGAATCTTGCAAGTCTGATTATGCTGTACCCCACCCCCTTAGTGAATCAGGGCACCTTCTTGAGCTGTTTCCGAATATTATCTTGTTTCTCTGGCCTTAAATAATGTTTCAGACCCCTTTACCTAGGTAATGGTTCTTGCATATTTCTGTCAAGGTTACCTCTCTTACTATCTATAGTGTGTGTATATATATAAGAATACCTAATATATATCACACTATGTATCAGCTTTATATACATATATATATTATAGAATGAGATCCAAAAGAAATCTGAAGACACTGATCAACTTACTATATTACTTAAGTATAAAGGCAAATGAGCAAAGACCAGAAAATTACGTATAAGCTGCTATTTATCAACTGAGATGTATAGTAAGAAGTCTTGGTTTAGTCATCTAAAGAGATGGTTATGGCTGCCTCCCTAATGCCTTCCAATCTCCCAGCAAGCATCATGAAAGGTAGAAATAGTTGTTTCTGAATGTCATATTTGAGCTTGTCCAGGTGTATTGATAGAGGGAAATCTATCAAAACAGGCAAGATGATGCTTGCAACATTGCAATGCAAACCTCACACATTTTTATGTACATTGATTCAACACCTATGAACAAAATGGACAGGACTTGCATTGCAATGAGACATCAAACACCTTGCATATTTTGATCCCTCCCCTGCAGAAGCTGCTACAAATACTTCACGCAAAACAGAGAAATGTAAAGGCTATATTTGAATATGATGCATTTTAATAAATTATTAAAAACATTTTGATAATTTCATCCTATAGTAGTGAATCTCACAATTCCACGTTAACATACTCAGTCTGAGTACCAGGATAGTACGGAGAAAGTGGTCAATGTGGTCAGTAACATTATTATCAGCGATGGCAAATAATGTCAATGTGGCATGTGAACATTGTGGTGTCTGTTCTTGGCAGTTCCAGGGTGACCGATGGGAGCAGCAGATACTATGAAGTCACTATAGTACGGAAAAGAACAGTTGATGTTGCTTCTTGATGTTAGTTTATCAAGACGCTGATAAATGAAAATGTATTCCGTTACTCATTGTCTAGTAATTTAGTGAAAAGCTCATCTTTTATTGGTTGAACAAGGACATTATCAATTACGAAGGAAAAAGACAGACGGGGACGAATAAATATCTAAACTGCCTCCCTTTCTCTCTGTGGGCATTGCTGAATTATTTCAACAGGTATTTGGCACATGGATATGTAAATTAAAATTATATCATTATTCTTATTTTCCTTGATTAAAATGACAACTCACAATCCTTCTGCAATACATTCCAGCATAAGAGTGTTTCCTCTTAGTTCTATTTGGCTACTTGCATTTCCAGCAGGTGTTAGAAGAGTTGGGGGTCTTTCTGAATAAAATCTGACTAAAAGAAAAAAAAAAAAGAATTACATATCATTTAAATGGAATTCAAAATCTACAATGAAACTAATTCTTTGTATCCACTATAAATGCATATATCCATATATTCAGTAATTATAGAACAAAATCCATGTTTTATCTGAGATTCTATGACTTGTTGGATTACTTGATCATTTTGGAAAGAGATAATTTGGACAGAGATAAGGCTTTGCTTTATATATCAAAATCCTACTTTTCCTTTCTATTTTTTTTAAACTGCAAATTTGATCATAGATTGCATAAGAGACTTTTTCTTGGAAAATTTATTATTAAAACTCTAGTATAAAAAGTCTTAAGATAAATACAATACAATACTGAAAATGCTGGGTACTTCACTGAGTTACAATGATGGATAAACTTTTTCCATGGAAAATCTAATTTGATTTTGAATTATACAGTATATTAATTTTAATTGTTATATATAAATTCTGTTATGAATTTAGTTATCTTCCATGGATATTCAAACTCTTGCTCTCATTAATGGGATTCCGAATAGTTATAAGCAAAGAGGACATGGGGAAGAAGTACTGTCATTATAAATGTACAATAGCTCTATCCAGCCTTAGTTCCACAGCTTCTCCTAAGGAAATACTGGAGCTGTAATTTGATACAATTTAATCCTTTAGAGATTTCTAGCATCTGCCCATGCTTACTTCCCTAACATGAGGAATTATTTTAAATATGGAATAAAGGTGGGTCCAGGGAGAAAGATTTTATAAGAAATAGTATGTTCCAGAAATCCAGAGTGAGGAGGTGGCCCTGTTTTCTGCATGCGAGCTTCAGGTATTCAAAGAAATTATTTTAAGCTACCTACTGTTTTAAGGAGAAAAGGAAAATAATCAAGGCACTGTATCTGAACACTTGCACAAAAATTGCAAATCAGCCAATACAAAAATATTCTAATTAAATGATGTTTTACAAAAAAGCAAAAGACAGAGTATTCTATGTGTGTTTGTATTCCTTGAATAGTCATGGGCAATGGCAACTGAAAAGGCAAAAGGTGCATGCAAAGGTAAGTAAAGGAAGACTATGATATCAGAAATATTCTAATTCATATCATATATATTAAAAGCTGGTGTGTCTTTTTAACAATTGCTTTTATATTTTCAAAAAATTATATGGAATAAGTATTTATAGACAATAAATAATGTTATATTTTTTATATTATAAGGTATAATAATAATGATCATAGTGAGAGCCATAACTTGATTTCTGCCTTCATAAAGGACTGAAATTTGCTAAATAAAATGTCACACTAGAACATAATTTTAAACATGTAGCAAATATATTCATCCTAACACAAATGTATTAAATAGTTAACAATTTAATCACATATTTAGTAAGGTATTAAACAGAAGAAGCAGCTTTTCATTGTACTTTAGCATATTTATTATTTAGAATAATTATGCATTATTGTGTTGTTCCAGGAATAATGAATCATCAAAGAATACAGAATGAAAAGAAAGGTTGTTATGTTGATTTTTGGATCAAAGTGAAACATGTTCTTCATGCAAACATTCTACTGTTATTTCTAAATTATCTAATCCAATAATCTTTTTATTATGCAATTTACTTAACATATCTCCAGTTCTAATGAGATATATTAAAGTAGTATGGGCAGTAAGGTTAAGCAGCCATGGATTAATGTTAGTTAACTAAACTCTATATGAAAGGAATAATGTTCATCTCTAAAACTCACCACCATAAAAATCAGAGTCACTCATATTAGCAGTTAAAGTGTCATTCAATGAATCCACTGAAATAAATAGAATATCATGAAGAATGCAACCAACAAAATTAAATGTGGGACTCAATCCTGTTATCTGTACACCAATGCTGTTAACCTCAAGCACAAAGGAATTTTGAACACAATCAATGACCCTTCTTAGTGTCCAATATGCATAGGTTATTTTGATTTCTCCCATCCAAAATAGGAAATAGGTCTCTGGCCTGGGAGGATTAAAGCACATTTGATTCCTCTGAAGCTAGTTCTCCTGTCTGAGAAATTCCCAAATATTTAGAACAGCTTGAGAGCCACTTTTAATGTATTTCTTTCATTGTAAACAATAGGAAGATTTCCCTTCCCCCAAGAAAGTTTCTCAAACAGGTAAGGGCTGTGATTGGCACAAGTATGAAACATTGTTCTAATTTATTTAGTCTTTCCAGGCTACAGAAACTACAAGTTGCCATTTTTGATCTAAATAACAATGCATTTTGTTTTCTATATGGGATTATCACATGAAATTTCACATACAAGAAATTTCTGAGTGGGTATCATACATAAAATCTTATCAAACTGAATTCAAATGAAAGTTGAAATTCGGCTAAGTGGTTGCTTAAATCTTACTGATGTAAAAGGAATTTAAGCATTGAAACTATAACAACATATATTTTTATAAAATTCTAATAAAAATATATTGCAAATTACTTTGACTTTTTGTAAATATTCCATTTACTTATGTTCCAAGAAGACGCAATTTTGCAAGAAAATTGTATCTTGTATACTAACACAAATTACATTTTGGCTAAATATAATGCATACAAACAAATTTAGAAATTCATACCTACCTGGTTCAACTTTTAATGAAATAGGTTGCTTCTGTTGAATAGTTTGAGTGTGGTTAAATCTTGCATAACATATATAATCCTCACGGCTATCTTCTTGTATTACATTAGAAAAATAAAGATCCCCATTTAGACTTTGTGAAACTCTATTATTCTGAGGCAGCTTTTGGAAAGCTATAAAAATAAGAAACAAAACATCTGTAGTGCCAGCTCACAGTATAGGGTTATTTTAAGCATATATATAAATTACCAACTTTTTCCTCTGGCAAGCCACTTCTGTTCTATAGCCACAAGTAGTCTAGCTCAACTTTAAGAGATTTTTACTTTTAAGAGAAGTTTTTCTTAATTGATATAATCCTCAACAATTTCTATTATTAGGGCAGTTTCAGAATCTTCACAGAAATTGTTATAAATGGTCCAGTTCTTATTATGGTTTGTATAATTCATTCTATGCATAGCAGAGATACTTTATTTCTCTCAGGATATTTATTATATATTCAACATCTAATTACAGTCCCTAAAGTGGGACAGAATATTAAAAAAAAAGTCATCACATATTCTAAGTACAATAAATAAAAAAAATATTTCAGATAATATGACTACAGTACATTAGGCCATGTTCAGCAACAAAAATTGTAAAGAACCACATCAGATTGTAGATAACCTATGAAAACATTTTCTATTAATTACAGTACAATCACTATTAACAGACAAAAATAAAGATATGAAATGTGTTTATAACAGTGTAAGCAAACATTTCTTGAAAATCTATTGCCTAAGCATCATCATAAGCATCATCACTAAGAAAAGAACCTCTCATTAAGATTTTAGTAATTGGACAGGTTGATGTAAGAATACAGTCCTTCAAAAGGGAGACAGTTTTAAATATTAAAAGCATCACTTGGAATTACACCTTGAAACAGTCTGTCATTTGGCGCGATATGGTTCATGGGGTCATGAAGAGTCGGACATGACTTAACGACTGAACAACAACAACAACAACAAGGAATTTCTTGTCAGATAATCAGGAAAAGGAAGACAAGCTTGCTGTCTAATATAGAACTTCTGTTTTGGAAACCTGCTTAATAAAATTTGATAAGCACCAATAAGCCATATTGATTTATTAAAGTGCCTCATAATAGCACACTCAAACAATTTGTAGCATCCAGTTTAATGCCTTCTGCTTCTTAATCGCTTGAATAAAGGCTCAATGAATGGTTATGTAAGTGTGGAATATCTGGGATGATAATTCAGAATTTCTCTTGAAATTCTGCTTATTATACTAGGAAAGTGGAGATAAAAATACCTCATCATAACCACTATGCCAAGTCATAACTTGCATTATGACAGGAGCTATTTCCTAAAAACAAATTATAATTTTAACACAAACCTGTTAGTTATATTAGTTATAGAAACAATATGAGAAGTATTAAGATGGGAGACAGAAATCTGGGGAGATCACAGTTACATCCTTCATGAAAACGGTGTTTCTGTTTCCACAATTAACCTTGTCAGTTACAAACAGAAGCATTGTAACATTTCATGACATCAAAATAACATATGTGATGACATTATCACACAAATGGTGCATTTATATAATGATATCATGACATCTGAGGCAAGTATGTAAGTGGTATATTTGCATGCCAATGTTATTGCGTACATGTCAGCATTTGCCTCCCCCCTCTTACTGAAACTGTACATTCAGGAAGGAGTAGAATTACTGTAAAATAGTGCCTCCAACCCCCAAGGCTTGACAGTAGCACAGATGGATACCGTGGTCAAAGGTATAAAACATCACTGAGAAATCTAAGAGGATCAGGAGAGGGTTCTCACCACATCCATATCCAGTCTTAGATCATCCACCATGACTGATGCTGTTTCTGACCTATAGCCAGGCTTGAACACTAGCTGAAAAGAATCCACATAATTTGCTTCATCCACTTTCCAGCTGAAGAGCCACCATCTTGTCTATCTTCCTTTGCAAGGGAAGATTGTATGGTAATTGTGGATGGTAATTTTCTAAGACAGTCAAACCCAGAGAGGACTTCTTCAAGTTAAAGTGTTCCTCTGCACTCCTCAAGACAGGAAGCATTAGTCCCACCCCCAATAAAGGATTCATAACCTACCAGTTTCAGCTGATAACCTTACCCTCCACTCCCAAAGAAGCCAGGTTAGGCAGGAGTCCAGTTCACAAATGGTAACACTCATGCTGCCCAGTACCACATCAACTTCATTGGAATCCACTGGATGAAATAGATCCCAAATAATATTGCAAGATTTTTGTTATCTCCACAGATTCTGCCTATGTGGAGTTGAGATTTCAGTGAATTTTAACATTTTTATCAGTGCCTGAATCTGTTAAAGCAGCTTATTCTCATCTCCTGTAAGGGAGATAGATCAACCTAAACAAGGTTGTTAGGGTACTGTAAGCTGATGCCATAAGGATAGAGAAGCAGGAACATTTCCTGCCTTTATTGCTACAGTGCCTGTTGGTGCATAAGTACTCGTATTCTGTCAAATTCACTTCTGGTTTTGCTCCACTGATGCTCTAAGCATCTTTTCTGCTGTTTTATTTCCCAGGGCAAATTGGCAAACCAAAGGCTACCTGGGATCAGTGAACACAGAGAGACTGGTTGGAAGCAATTTTGTCTAGTGTTTTGGTCACCTCTGTTTTCCAAAGCTAAACCACACACTTGTTGGAACTGCCTTCTAGGGAACTCCCCAGGGAATCCATCCGGTCCATTCTATGTAACTAACACCAACCTAATGGGTCCTCCTGCCCTGTGTAGATTAAAGGTAGCAACTAAATTCAGACAAACCAGAGAACAATCTGACCACAGCTAAGGACTAAGAAACAAATCCTATATTTTCAGATTATCGTGCAACTGCTCCCAGTTGAAGACTAGATCTAATGTGTGACTGCCTAAGTGTGCTGGGCCACAGATGATCTGGGACAAGCTTCTCGTTACCATGGAGGCCATAAATTCCTATAGTTGAACTAGGACAGTCTGGAGCAAGCCACAATTTTGTCAGAATGATGAAACATGCATCATGATTTCGTGATAAAAGCTCTGCCACATACATATTTCTGTACAACAGCGCAGCACATATTCAAAAAGGTTGGAGTTTGCACTGCACTGCATGTTTTGTTGTTTGTCCTGTTGCAGCCACCCATGACTTGAACCCCACCCCACAGCACTGTAAGTATGTATGTATTTAACATATTTCTATGTTACTGAAATGGAAAAAAAACAAAACAAAACTCTTGATGGTTTACATAGAACAAATACAGATTAAATCATCCACTGTAAGAATAAAACTACAATAACAATAGAATAAGAAGAATCATACAATATAAACTACAAATAAGATAAATAAAAATATAGATGGCAACGTTCACATAAGCGGAAAGCTCTCCAAAATAATTCAAGAGCTTCCAGAAGGCCAACAAAGAGGAAGCCAATCTGATCTCCATCAGGGAGATGGAGGCTGTCCCATAATGCCGGTGCTGCAATAGAAAGCAGCACAGCCTTAACTCAGCTCCCCAAACCTTTCATTAGTATGGGACTTGCACTTATTTCTCTTTGATAGATCTAATTGGTCAGGCCAATACTGATGGGAATAGGTGGTCCTGAAAGTATACACAAGACCTATTCTGGGCTAAGCTAATCTTCTAGGATATGTCTGACTGGTACATCTGACCATTTTTAGTACTCCCACAACACGAGATTTCCCTTTGTTGTAGGATCAGGGCCTATCAATTATTTTGCAGTCCAGGTTATTATAAACCTGAGGCAAAATGAATTTGAATTGTAACTGGCATGTAGAATAGCAAAATAACTTGTTCCATATGTCTTATTGCTATAATCCATGGATGATCAGAAACAGAAAAAATGAAAATATAGTTTTAATTTCATAGTTGCATGTGGGTTTCAAATGTAACTTACAGTTATCCATCCAAAATATTATAGGTGGTGGTAATCCTGCTGGTGGCCTGCAGGGAAGAATTGCATATTGACCTTCAGTAACTCTTACTGGAACTAGTTTTTCTTTAGTCCATAAAGGAGAACCTATATGGAAAAAAACACTGTCATTTAGTCTTAAGAATGAAAAGAAACAACCAGGAATGGAAAAAGAGTCCACATAACATACGGAAGTGTATTTTTTTAATATAATATAGCATGAATGTCAGTAGCAGCATTCTCCCAGAGAAAATGAAAATTATATTTAATTTTCAAATGCAAATTAACAAACAGAATGGTAAAAAAACTAATATTATTTTGAGAAGGTACCAATGTACTTAGGTTTTATTGATTTTGGTTTATCCAATGTGAGTGATACTGTAAATTCAAGCATTTGAAATGTTGTACTAGTAGATCAGATTATAATTATATTACTGTGCAATAATTCAGGATATCCTTCTGAAAAAACGGTTGCTTCTCCTCACCGCATGTTCATCTGCAATGGCCCCATGACTGTTTTAAGGATGCAATTAAAAACAATAGTTCCCTTGAAGATGCCTCACTGTCCTGTCTTATTTAATTTTTTGGACTTTTTTTTTTAAAAAAGCACAGCTTTTGATATATCTAATTTATATTTATTTAATTCAGTTGAATTCAATTTAGGTGCCATCCAACTCCAGATTGTGGGTGGTTCACAACAAATATACCATCGAATGGGGGGGGGAAAACTATAATAAGATGGCAAATCGGGTCAATAACAACAACATATATCACAAACTCAACAAGGGACTCCAACCTCCTTAGCCCAGAGTTAGGAGAATTATAATAACAACATACTCAAGCATAATAATATTTATTTTAAGTGCCATCCTTTCAATAACATCTGATTTTCAATATACTGGACAAAAAGCAAATATTCAGTTGCTTAATTTACTATGAACATTCAGAGAATATAGCCAGTTTTTCATGTTTTTATTTAGCTAGAATACCATAAATAATTCTCTTTTTTAAAAAAAACTGTTTTGATATTTAAAAAGACCTATTTTTTAAAAAAGAAGAGAAATAAAATTTCATTAATATTAAACTTACGGGATGCTCTTATAACAATATTATTGGAAATTGCTGCTCCAAGCTCATTCCTTGCCGTGCACTGATAAACACCTTCATATAATTCTGCTTTTCCTCCACTTTCTTCATTAATAATATTTATTAAAAGAGTTCCTGAGTGAAGCTTCATTCTTACCCGTGCATCTTTATCTATATCAAAGTGAGTTCCATTACGTGTCCATGAAAAGCTATCAATAAAATAAAAACACTGAAAAAGTTTTTTATTTATTAAAAAAAAAAACAGCTTTAAGTTACTGTATAAGTTATAATAGTATAAAGCCAATACAAATAATAGCAATAGTATTTGGATATTCAATTAAAAATGTGAAGAGTAAAATAACAGTTTTTTAAAAAACAAGTTTTCTCTATTCAGTCCTTTTTCTACAAGCAGGACTTTTCATCATCTCCAGTAACAAAAAATGTAAATTAAAGGGCACGGACAGACTTCCACATATTGAAGGCTTCTGCGCTGGTTCACAGTCATCAATATATCTGACAACAGTTAGAGTAAAAAATCGTTAATACATGTACTATATTCTTCTTGTTGTTATTTTTAGCTTGGATAAAGGATTAGGTTGGCTCTTCAGAAAATTTGTAATTTTCTACTAAGATATGATTTCGCCCCTGGAACTCCTTTCAGAATTCCTTTCAGAATTCCTTTAATAACCCCTCCATTGAAATTCGCAACTTATTCAATCCAATTAGGAAGTTGTAGTTTCTTAACTGCCTTGTTTTTAAAGTTACTAAAGTGGAATCACCCCTTACTGCCTGCTATTTATAAGATCTGAAAAGGAACTCTTTGAAAAAAAAAAAAACTTTGCATCCTATATTTTTAGCAAAGGAAAATTAAAAATACTGAACATGCTATAAGTGTTTTGCCATGGTCAGACAACCCTTTGGCAAATACAAAGAAGAATATTGTATTTCCTTCGGGTTATTCTCCACTGCTTTTCATGAGATGTTTCGCTGGAGCCCTCCTTCCTTAAGGGCATTTTGGGAGATAAGTTGTTAATGTAGTAACAAACTTCATTTATTTGGGCTCCAAGATCACTGCAGACGGAGACTGCGGCCATGAAATTAAAAGATGCTTGCTCCTTGGGAGGAAAGCTATGGCAAACCTAGATAGCATATTAAAAAGCAGAGACGTCACCTTGCCGACAAAGATCCGCATAGTCAAAGCTATGGTTTTTCCAGTAGTAATGTATGGCTGTGAGAGCTGGACCATAAAGAAGGCTGAGCGCCGAAGAACTGATGCCTTTGAACTGTGGTGCTGGAGGAGACTCTTAATAGTCCCCTGGACTGCTAGGAGGTCAAACCAGTCAATCTTAAAGGAAATCAATCCTGACTGCTCATTGGAAGGATTGATAATGAAGCTCAAGCTCAGATACTTTGGTCACCTAATGCGAAGAGAGGACTCTTTGGAGAAGACCCTGATGCTGGGAAAGATTGAAGGCAAAAGGAGAAGAGGACAGCAGAGGATGAGACGGTTAGATAGCATCACTGAAGCAATGAGCATGAAACTGAGCAAACTCAGGGAAGCAGTGAAGGACAGGAAGGCCTGGCACAATATGGTTCATGGGGTCACGAAGAGTCGGACACAACTTAACAACTGAACAACAACAACAAATAAAGCACTATACAGTATGATCTGATTGTAGTGCTTTATATGTACTGTACCTTCTCCATATACTGTACCCAAATCATTAAGATCTACTCGGGATGCCTTCTTCATAATGCTTATTTGCCCTAAATATATTATAACACAACTCGAGAAAGCATGTTCTTAACACTGATGTCCCAAATATAGTGAGATGGGTGGTGACAAATGTCAAAAATAAACAAACAAACAAACAAATAAATAAAGACAGACAGACAGACCCTCCCTCCCTCCCTGGTCTATGAAGATTTTGATCTTTTTTGTGTACTGTGCATTTCTGCACCAGCTGAAGGTTTTATCTAGGTGATTTTTTAAAAGTTCGTGCTTGCCTGATTTCTGTTTGCTTTTGTTACTGCTGCCTACAAAGTATTTGCAACTTTAGTTTTATATGATTTTGATGTTGCTGTTGTTTTGTAACAGTATATGGTGTTCTGGATTTTTCACACCGTAACTCTTCACACTAGGATAATTTTTTAATGAAAAGCAATATACATTTCAATAATTCTGAAAGCTGGTCTAGATTATTATCTCCATATTACAAAGTGGATTGAAAGACTATGTAAGTCTGTCTAATCATTTGATGAAGAAGACAATTCTTGAACAGAAGATTTACATTCCCAGCAGAGCTTCTTAAGATGCAATCTAACTAAAAATGCCCTTGTTGAAGGGCAGTTATGATAAGGCAAAAGTCACTTCTGCTATCTGAATTTTTTTTTTTTTTTATTGAACAGAGAGAAATTTTAGATGAGTTTCAGCACATTCAACCAGATCAGGGAGATGCTTATTGTGGTAGCACAAAACCTGATCAAGCTAAGGACAGTCCAACATACTGAATCCAATCAGAGGTCCAACCATCCCTTCCCCTTCTGAGTAGGCAGTATAAGAAATCAGCACAGATACAATATTCAATTAATGTAGTCAGTGAGACCATGACCATTTTGGCCACTAAGATCTGGCTGTAAATCATGAGATTCCCAGCAATGGTTCTGGCTTTATAGGTTCATTATTTAAAATGGAAATTATTAAGAAACATAAGTACACTGAACACTACATAGTACTTTTGAATCTGATAGGAGCCGTGCCTTGAACATATCAAGGAAGTTGTTGCACATATATGTATATTTTCCATAGTATTCCAACTATGTTGTTGAATTCTTCTCTTTTCCCTTGCTCTGTCATTCTCTTGTTCCAATAAAATTGAAAGCATAGCAGAAGACTCTGAAAAGAGAGACCCTAACAGCTCTTTGTGGACTAGGCAAAGTGCAATGTAGGAAATGCTTTCCAAGGAGATAATGTCAAAATGAAATAATAATTTCAGAGGCAAAATCCTGACAGAGCCATTTAAAAGACACTACAGAAACATTTACACAGTATATTTTGATCTGGAATCAAATTTACTTTTCTATCTGTAAATCATTGGGTCAACTTCATAAGATTTAGACATTAAGACTACAGTTATAGGGATGAGAGGAAACCTTATTATCCAAATGAGTCTCCTTCAGGCATACATTGGATTGTATTATAAAAAGACAATGAACATATCTATACCAAACAATCAATCCAGTGGTTATTTAAGGATAATGTTTCCCTTTTGCTTCACACTATATTATAAACAGACAATGAATGCATAAAAATCTAGGACTTACGTAGGAGAAGGTTTTCCTTTTGCTTCACACTGTATTACAATATTCTCCCTTGGGTCAATAATATAATCTTTTGGAGACTGCTGTGTTATTGTTGGAGGCTGTGACACTTTTAGAAAATATGAACAAAGATAAAAGGGGAAAAATACATTTTTATTTATTGGTTTTAAATTCCTCTTTAAATTCCAATTCCTCCCCCAATTATCCCCACAAGAACAACCCTGTGATGTGAGTTGTCTGAGGGAAAGTGACTGGGCCAATGTCACCAAATATGCTTCCATGGCTGAAGATGGACTTGAACCTGGGTCTCCTCAGTCCTATTCCTACAACTTAACCATCACTCTAAACTGGTTGTCTATAAAATAGTAATGTTAATTACAAACATTAAATGTACTACAATCATACTCAAAACCACAATGGAATAAGCTCCTCTCAAACAAATAATAATATTACCATTACATGACTGTAGAACTGCAATTATGCATGTAAAACACATTTTTCTACATAAGTAATTTTAGGCAATTTGGCTAAGCTACCTGCTGCCAGTTTATATCGCCAACATTCCAGCACACAGTATTATAAACAGTTGCTCTTATAAACCAAAATCAAAAATTATTTGCCTTGTTAGGCAATAACTTAATGCCATTTTGTATATTCTGAAATGGAAGAAATAAGTCACAAAAAGAACTTGGCTCAAGATTATATCTAGCCTTGGCCCCACTGTTATTTTACAGAGAACATCAGCATATACAAACATTATACTTGCAGAAGATACACTGAACGTTCACCAGTGTTCCCAACACAAAGGGAACACAGTTTATTATCAGATGTCAGGCTAGTATCTTTCCATTTTGACCTTCCTCGCAAGGGGGTTGACTCAATTTGTTCTTAAATAGTTCATACCCCCTCAGGACTGTTCCAAGTGTCTTAACTCCAAATTCCAGTGACTCAGCCAACTGGCTTCTAGGGTAGGACCTATGCATAAATAGCAATGGCCAATTGGAAGGGCTGAATAGTTAGAAGAATAAGTGCATGTTCACATGGCATGCTAGGCCAAATTTTGCACTAATTCCTATGAGCAAGGTACTTACTCTTTGGTTTTGCAAAAGATGACAGCAAACTATAGCCTGCCCAGTCTGATACTTAATCACAGTTTCTATTAGTATCCCAGCTACCTTTAGAAAAGCTAGCTAGCCAGTATTTTCCTCCAACTTCAGCTTGGGGGAAAAAAAGACTGGAATTGATCTCAGATGACACAGGAAGGGTAAGGCTCCCTCACTGCCTTTCTGTCCCAATTTTACTCTATCCCGCCTACAGGGAGTAGAAACAGTAGAGATGGCTGATGAGGCCCATTTTATCAGCTCAAGGGTTGAAAGTGAAAGCTAATAATAAACTCAAGCCCTCAACATTTTGATAAGACCACATGCTGGACCATGAATTAAATAAGTCAGTGATTACAAATGTCATATTTATGCAATAGGTCTACCCCAAAGATGACTGTGTGAACTAGTCTGAGTGAGCTACTGTTATATGGATAACATTTTGCTTTCCTCAAGGAACAGAACCAGCTATTTCTAACAAGTGAACTCTTTAACTTTTTCTTTTTTTCAGCAGAACAGTATTTCTGCTGAGTATTTATCATATGGTGCATGTATCTTGTTGCTTAAAATACAGCCGTGCTGTATGGGCTTTGATATTCTGGTAAAGTTCATAATGTATGTCATATGAATGTCGTGTAGCATACAATTATGGTTAAGAAATAATAATGTGTAATATTTTGTTTTAAGAAATATCTCTATTTCATATTTTGTTTGTAGTAAGTTCTTTTCACTTTAGGAAAGTAAAAAGTAAAAAAAAAAGTATTCCATTTTGCCTGCTGTAACACTTCAAAACAGGTAACCATACATTTATATGAGTTTAGGAAAAGCAAAATTCTAATTGTACATGCCTGTAAATCAAAACAGCAAAAGGAAAAATGCTTGAGCAAACACACACTTTGTGTACAGATGAATATTTATCTGGAACATCAGCAACATCTTCTCCTTGATGCTATAATATTAGACCTTATTCAATTTAATGTACAAGAGACATTTTGAATAGGGAAAATGCCTCTTGGTTTCATTTTCCAAATTGCAATCACTTCTCTTGAGTCCTTAAATAATGTGCACTAAATCCACTAGTGTATCAATCCAACTTGCTTTTAAAATTATTTTTGCATGACTTTTAAAGACTCTATGAGTTTCTAAATGGATAGGAACATGTCCTTCAAATATTAAAAATAAATATTTAAACAATATTTAAATTCATGCCAAAATTGTTCTTGAGTATAGTTTCTCTAAGTTATCATCTGTACAGAATATTAACAACAGCAAACACAATAAAAATAGTTTCCACACTTAAAAATTAACTTAATTATTTAAAAAATTTATTAAGTCACACATATAATTTATTTTTGTGCAGGCTTGTGGGAAGAAAACTTACATTCTTCAAGAAGTTTTGCTTTTTCCACGTATCAGATTCAGCAAGTGAATTGTAATCATGAATTAAAGAAAATGATTTGTTAGTAAGACAAAACTAATGAAATCTTAGAAAGAGAAGATATAGAGTACAAGCATCCATATTATAGACCTTTTCTGACAACAGCCACTAAAGTAGCTCAGATACTGAAGTCAATTAATTGGCAAAGAATCAGCATAGTTTCTCACACAAAATATTTGGAACACTTGTCTAATGTTGCATTGTCAATTATGAACGCTGTTCCTAACCTATATGGAATAATTAGTACTGATACAAATGCCCTTGGTTGATATGGACATGGAATTAATGGATGGCATAACCTGTCCATTGCAAGCAAAAATCAATCTGTTATATAGGAAAAAAATGGAAGCACAAGTAAACAAGACGGAATGCCCTGTTGTTAATTATGCTGTTTCATTACCATCTATTGGAAAACAAGAATCCCTCGTTAATATTTTAGTGAGAACAATTAGCTCATGTTACAATAGAAATTATAATTTGGGGCTTGATAAATAAATTAGCCATACTTGCTAAGGTGATAAAAATATAAACTTCAGCAAAAATTGCCTGATAGCCTTTTTAATAGAACAGTGGGTTACAAATATTTCAAATAATTATGTGAACTGCATGTAAAACCATAGTAGTTTTTAATGGTTTCTATATGACTGTTTTTGCTCTAATGGATGTATATTATTGCTTATTTTTAGACTATAGCCTTCTTTTCTAATCTCAGTAATTACTGCCTTCCAATATATCAGTTAAAATATATGAAACAAATATTTTCAATTGTATTTTGTTAAATATACTTTCTTGCATTGCTAAGTCACTAAACAGGTTATGATTGCTAAGATAATCATTTATTTTGAATATATTCTACACGCTCAAATAGCAAATATACAACAATGTAACGATTAATGGAACATTGGGAAAAAAGGAAAACAAACTTTTACAATGCAGCAGAACTTCCTGCAATTAAAGGGAGTGAAAAAGTGTGTTTGAGTATGTACATACACATACATATTCTTTGCAATGTGGTATTGTTATATAGGCTTGTTTTAGGTTATCAAGATATTTGTCTCCAACAATCTATTCAATCAGTATATTTCCTTAGGCTGTGAATTTTTAGTACTTACAGTCAAGAGGTACGTCCAATGCAGTAATAATTTGGCATAAAAAAAGAATCAAATGTATTCTTTTTCCAGAGGTGAAGCTGTGACTATCCATTCTTATTCAAAGATGGACCAGGAAACTCACACTGGAGTTATTACTATAACTTTCTGTTCTTTAAGATTTCTGGAATATTTATATTAATTTTGTATGAAATTGTACAACCTAGAAAGGAATCAATGCCAAACAGAAAATGAGAAGTGAATACTGTGATTATCTCGAATTACAGATTACTATGATTCTACATTATGGTTGCTTTACCTGTCAAAAAATTCAGCAGAAATCAGTATATGGAATATAACATGTAAAATTCAGGGACTCCAAATGCAATTCTCATATTTTACTTCTTACATAGACAAAGGTTTCACACCGATCTTATGTAGAAATTCTCATAGCAATTTGAAACTAATGAAGTCATTTGCTACGTTGTGGCAAAACAGCAAGGAGCCTTCTCAGAATGAAATCTAAGTTAATTTTCCTTCTTATGTGTGTCTGTAGTGCTGTGTCTGCAGCTCAGATAAAGAATATGCATTTCCATGTCTCAGACAGAATACAGATTCCACATGAGAGATGGCTCTTGATCAGGGAGTTGGTCCCCAGCTCCTTTCTCAGTAGAGACAGAAATGTTGAGTTCTCTTCAAAAAGAAGACAGAACTTTTAGGACCATTTCTGAGAGTGAAATTGAATTTCTTATGGGTTTTACTGTTGCCAAGTGTCATAGTTTAGGCAAAATAGTATCATATTCTGTCTCATTTACTCAAAAGACGAGTCTATAAACAATTAAAGCTATGTTAAACAATAACATGATATCAAGAATGCCTACAGAAAACAAGTTGCTTCTATTTGGAGGTATGCCAACAAAACACTTCACTTACTTACAGAAATGTAGCTTTCTATTTCACAGGGTCCACCAGTGTATCTCTTTTATTTTCTGTGTATTGTCTGTTTCTTTCTTTTCACACTTTTCATTCCTTTTTAAAAATAATATACAGAAAGGGAAATAAAAAGACAAATGGAAACAAGTATAATAGAATACATAAGTAGAAAGAAACTCTCCAAACAGTAAGCCGTAAATCAAAATATTGGATTAATATGAAAAACGTTTTCATTTTTGAACATCATATTAAATGTCACATTGATCAGTCTCTGTTGTCAATAAATGGCTAATTCAAAGGCTGAAGACTGGGAAGTTCACAGGATATAGTCAAAATTGTCACTCACATAAAAAGTACGTGGAGCTTCAATTGCACTGTCACAGCCACCATGACTTTTTTTTACCATATCCTGGCTGAAGAGTTAACATTTAAAAAGAAAAATCCAAGATTTTACATCTGAAAACAGAATTTCTTTTAAAACATTCAGAATTATCTTTTTTGTTGTTGTTGCCAGAGCCCAAATTTGGGAAGATCAAAGCTCTTCATTATTTATAAATTTCAATTCTTTAGTATATACTAGACAACCCAATAATCCGTAACGCACTGAGTCATCGTTTCAGAGATATTTCCTTACCTAAACAAAAAAACAGAATGACCAAGGGCAAAAAAGCAGGGAGGGTGAGCAACTTGCTGCCAGCTTCCCATTGACTTTGCTTGTGGTAAGCTGGCAGGGAGCATCAGAACTCTCCCTCCCTCCCTTTCCACATATAATATAGGCTTGCTCCATTTTTTCACAACCCTCAGGAGAACAATGGTGAAGCCTCCTCCTCCTCTTCAGCTGACCAGTGGAACTGCCTGCCATTCTCCTGGGGGAAGGTGGAACAAAGAGAGCTGCAGACCATGAGGAAAACTGTACCCCCACTCCCCATTCCAACATGTCTCCAAGGGCCCCTCCCTCAAGGGAGAAAGAGGGGTCACCTGCCAGACCTACCTCGCCAGCAGGCATCCAAGTCACTCCCTCATCTTTCCCTCAACGCCCACAGCCATTAAAGAGATTTCAAATTTCTGCCTCGTTTTCAAAGCAACCAATTGCCACTTGCCTGTTGGGCCTTGCTGCCAGCTGACTGGGCGCAGGGGACAAAGGGAGGTGGGAAAGAGGTCGGGGATACGCCCATGAAGATCACATGACCTGGGCTGACCATGGCAGTGCAGCAGCACAGAAATGCTGAAACAGCCACAAATTCCCCAAATTTGAATCCCACAGGAGTAATGGGTCCTGGATTTTGGATAATTCTGTAAGTTAGCTCATTTGAGGTACCTTGGTTCAAAAATTGTTGCCCTATGATGTACCGTTTTGCCCAGCTGAAGGTTACAGACACAAAAGTTTTAGCAATATATAGATTTAAGCATTACATTAATATCCTTAAACGTTATTTCTCTTCCAAAATCCTATTAACAATAATATATGCTTTCTGTGATTTATGAACACCACTTTATATCCTTCTTACTTTTAATATTCTTATATTAAACACACCACATCAGCCCCATTAATATCCTGGACCTAGTCCCTGCGGAATATCTGGGTCTTCACTCCTTTCCTGCTTTACAGAAGGTTGGTAGGTTGATACAATTAAAATTGGAGGGGGAAAGAAAAATGTATGCTGCCTTCAGTTGCATGGACATAAAGCAGAATATAAATATAATCAAGTATATAATATGCTCTAAGCAAAATCATATTTGAGTGAAATAGATCCTTTATATTATTTACCTGTCAACATTTCAAATCAACACATAACATTTGAAAATGTATGGAATTAATATTTCTGAACAAGTTTCACATATTGCCTCATTAATATCCGTTTTCAGTTTTTATACATTAAATATTTATGCAAGCTAAATCTAGAACACAAGAATTTGATAGGACGTCAGCAGCATTTAATTCATAAAGCAGAACTCAGTAAAGACTTCTAATAGATGATTATAAAATCCCTATTGTAAATGCACCTGGAGGAGATAAAAGAAAAAAAAAATGTTCAAAATTTCAGGCATTTGCCACCAAGGAGATCTGAAAGTAGAAGTTAAACTATAGAAAAAGTAGTAGTTCAAAATATGGAGAAAATAAGCAGGCTTCTGAAGTAGGTACATGGAAAGGGGAAGCATGAATATCACTGGGATCCATCAGAGATTTACTGAAGCAGCAACAGTGATTTGATGCTGTTCACATGACACCAAATGCTGAGTGGAGACCCCAGGACCATCATATTTATAGGTCTATAGAGGTTGGGTAGTACAGCCTAACCTGCAAGGGACAGAAGAGCTATGAAGAGCAAAGGAAATTTGAAGTACTGGGGCTGCCATTGCCCCTTCCAGTACAAGCCATTCCACTGTAATAGGATAAGTTGTTTTACTTTCAATTTTTATCTTATTTATAATTGTATGCTATTCTTCTGTAAAAGCCGCTAAACAATATGCAAAACAATATGCAAAACATATTGCATAAAGCAATATGCAATATACAAAATTTGTACAGTTGACTAAATATACAAAGCACCAACTAATTCATACAACTTTATTGATTGATTGACCTATCATATTTCTATACTGCTGCAGTGAAAGACACCATTAATGGGCACACATAATGTAGATAGTCATTTTCAGTTACCTCTTTGATGTCACTGAAAAGCAGTATAGGATTACTTTTTTTGTTGTTGGATATGCATCTAGGAAAGAATTAATTTTGGCATGGAAAGCTCATTTAATGTCAGGATTACAGAGAGAGACCATACTGTACTGTATATTCCAGGATTTACAGAGACAATCTAGAATGATCTCCCTCAGAAA
This sequence comes from Python bivittatus, assembly GCF_059951505.1. Lineage (NCBI taxonomy): Eukaryota > Metazoa > Chordata > Lepidosauria > Squamata > Pythonidae > Python > Python bivittatus. The sequence continues at coordinate 14,413,728 of NW_028277058.1, read as the reverse complement.
TCTCTTCACTCTGATTTCTCTGTGTGAATGTTACAGACAAATAGTTTTGTTTAGTTTCCTTTTCCTTTCCAGTTATAAAAGAACATAAATGTTATGTTTTGTTGCATGTTATTTATTTATGGCTGTTTTCCAGGCAGTTGAATTTGTGACACATAAGTTAAAAAAGCTTAAGATATACCGCATCTTGCATTTCCAAGGAGAAATGCAAATAAGAAAAATGAAATATACCTTGGAATCCTACTTAGCATCAACATACATTTCTTTAAGTCCTATCAACAGAATGGATCTTTTCATAAATTTTAGTTCATTAAGCATTTCTGTACTTTAAGCTTTTAAATACATATTTATTTTGAATAGTTGTTTTGACAGCAGATATCTATCAAGTTTAAATATTATACTAATCTGACTCCATGTGTAATGCTTTCTATTCTAATAAGTGTTCCAACAGATAACTGTATGTTAGCCTTATATAACACTATGCTGAAAAGTGTTTCCAGAATACTAAATATTACAAAGCTGAACAGCAAATAATTCATCCCAAAATTGTGAAAACTACACAAATGGCCATCATTCTGGAAACAAGCCAAAATCATTATTTGAGTATCTATCCTTTTGTTATCTTGGCACTGACATTACACTATCCATTATTTCAGCAGGCTTTAGAAACTGCTGCTAGTCAACATTCTCACGGAACACCAAAGCTCTTCAACGTTAGTAGACCACAAAAAATGCAAACACAAAACAAAACACTGAGCTAGTAAAAAGTAGGGTTACTAATGTCAGACAAATCATATCACCTAGCAGACATGAATTTGCTTAGTTTTAGACATTCTCTAATGGTGCACATATAAATAGTTCATTAGCTGAAGTGTGTGTATGTATGTGTGTATATGTGTGTGTGTGTGTGTGTGTATGTGTGTGTATATGTGTGTGTGTGTGTGTGTATATATATATATATATATATATTCCATTACAGCAGTGATTAATCTTTTAATAATGACTGGAGATTCTGTTAAAGCTCAAGTCTCACTGTGGAGTGAGATGGGTCATGGAGACCTCTTCTCCTAATAGGAGCCTTGATGTCCCTTGGTTTATGGGAAGACTTCAGGTGAAATGACAGATGGCTAAAGCACAGGGGTTGCTAATCTCACTGTGAATTTGACTAAGCACAGGGCATGATCACGTGGTGGTATTAGCGAAGAGGGCTTATTTCTTAACTGCTGCTGTATCTTTGATGAACTGCTCAGTAGAACCTCCTCAGGTGGTAGCTGGGCTGCTGATGGCTAGCTCTGAGGTAGACATGGTCCAGTCAATAGTCTGCCATGATAAGCTTGTGATGCATTTTGAAAGTAGAGTTGCTTTTAGCTGCTCCAAATTACATAACACAATTGTTGCAAATCCTGATGAGTTTATGTAGTTTGGTCACTGTCTATGGAATCAGTTTGGACAAACTTATTGTCTTTCATCCTGACTGTCATTCTTTCTTTCCTCTTCCTGTCTCTTTTATTTTCTAGGATTATCAGCAGCCAGCATCTGCTGCAGAGATTTAGGCGTTCTTATAAGAACATTTTTTAAAGTCTTTCAATGACCATAAGAACTTGTAATTCATGCCTTCTGAATATTTGGAAAGTTCATTCATTTATTAATATTGAGACACCTAAGCAGCTAGTTCATGCTTTGGTATAGTTTTGGGGAGGCTTTCCTGCTGGTACTCTATGCCCTCTGGTCCAAGTTCAGAAGGGTATGATCCATTAGGTCCTGAAGCTCTTCCTATTCCCCTCTTCACCTTCATTTCTTCTTTCCATCAATCTTTACACTGGGTAGGGCTTTGGGAGCGTTACAGTTCAAACTGCCAGTATTAATCTTCCAAGTAATGCTTAAAGGAACCCAGTAATTTGAGTAACTTGATTCCTGTTCCATTTATGCTTAGCTCATACAATTAAGATACCTAAGTTTTTTCTCATGTCAGAATAGCAACCTAGTGTTTTAAAGCTTTTCCCCACTTAGCTCCTATTGTTTAGAATCAACTTCCCAGTTAACTATGTTTGGAATCTAAGATTTAAAAAGACCTTTAAATGCTTCTCTTTTCAGGACCTTTTATGAAGTTGGAATAACTTTCCAATGCCAGTACTCAATATCTGTTAAAATTATGGTGGTGCTGGAATTAGATAACGTTTTTAAATTGATTGTTTTACTGTTACACTGTTGATACTGGTTGACACTGTGTTGTGATTTTTGTTTTGTTTGTACTGTGCTTAGCTATAAGCAAGTACCAAATAAAATTACTGAAGTAAACATGCTAAACTACTAGTTATTGCAATCTGAGGAAGACAAGACACTTGTTGGAGTTAGACCATCTACCTATTTCCCAGATCCTTGCCTACTGTGGCAGTTAAGATCCAGCAGAGAGGAGCTAAGTCTGTGGTCCAGGGACAGGTCTCTGGAATTGACTTTTGTTTGTTCCTGGACTTCTCACTCATTTGTCCTTTCCAATGCCATTTTTCAGGGACCAAATGCCAATTTGGACCAAATTTATGACTACAGGGTAGTTTGATAGATTTGGCATGATAATAACACAATAATAACAAGCCACTCTTTGTAAGGCCAAAACACAAGGTATAAGAAGCAAAGAGGCATACCAAACTCATTAGATATCAGCAACTCCATGTAACAAAGATAGTGGGACTAAAAATACAAAGGATCCCAATGTTCATCTTCAGATTTTGAGCTTGCATTTATAATAGAAAGGATATTGGATAGGGTAACAAAAGCCAGAGAGTATGGATAAAGATTGATACTGATAATAGACGTCAGATGTTTCCAGTAATTAGCGTAATAAATGTTTAGATTTTCATATTTTCAAGCTTAAGATCGCAGCAGATGTACCCAGTGATAAGGGAGGTTTGGAATCTGTGGTCATTAGCAGTAACATACTTTATCTGCACTGAGCAGGCCATGACTACTTCAAATGGAGAAGATGCTACATCCTTTTGAAGTGCAGTAGCCTTAGCTGTAATGAAAAAATGGTCCAGAACAGAAGCCAAACAAAGGCTTTTAAAAGACTGGCTTAAGAAATGAGAGTGAGAAGCAATGATGTATTAGTGTGAAGTGCCTGCTCCCAAAGTGAACCTCAAGCTTGCAGGTGCTGATGGCATGTCATTCTGACAATAAATACAAGTCTCAACCTGAAGGCCCTTGCCTGAACAAAAGAGACACAGAGTGTTCCTCTGTTGCAGGGAGACTATTCACACAATCAGTGCATTTTTGAAAGAATGATCTTGAGGCCATAGGCCAAGAAGAATTCTTCAACAATAAACACAAAATGCTTCAAATTGTTACGGTGGCAGTAAAAGACAAATTAAGGTATTTCATGCTATTCTCAGTGTGGGAATGTGAAGTAGAGAGTGTGTCCCACTGGAAACTTAGCTTTTGAAAATGTAGGAATGTTTTCATGGGGCAGATCTGAATGTGTGATGCACAGAAACACGAAAAACAATGTGATGTGTAACTACCTTTATTTTACAGGGCTGCATAAATAAAATTACAAAATTTGAAAACAAAAACTCAGCTGAGCTGGTAATCTGTGTTCCTACTCATGAGGTGAGGATAATTTTACGACACATCAATATTCAAGGCTTTTCTTTTCCTGCCATTTCAGTTCTCTAAGAAGTAAGATGCTTATTTGACCTACACTCACAAAGCAAATGGTTCCTTTCCAACTCAATAGCTAACCCTCTGGTTATCTTGTCTGATGAAAAGATAGTGTAATCTGGTATGGAAGGTATAAAATTTATAAGCTTACTTGTTATTTTTAGTAAGTAAAATACTTTTTTCTTCTTTTATTCCTATTGTTCCTATAATTCTTATTTATGAAACAAGAAATTCAGTCCCCTTATCCAGGTACTCAAGAGATGAGAATATAGATCAAGCCAGATATTTGCTCTTACTTTATAAATTGTTTTTCTGTGTGTGTATGTGTGTGTGATATATATGTGTGTGTGTGTGTGTATGTGTGAATGAATGAAACGATGTACTTTCACAGACATTTACAAATCAGAATTCCTTCCTGTACTACACAAGAAGAATCTTTGCTCACATATACAGAAAGTGTGGGAGTTGGAGAATATGAGGACAAGACTACCCCACAACGATATTCCTTGAACCTTTGGAGAAGACATGTGAATCTATCTGGAACTTCTGTATATGTTTTAATAGCTTTGAGGACCACTAAGGTAAGAGTGGTCATGGGTCACTTCTACTCTACCAGAATGTTAATCTCATATCCCTTACAATGCAGTCAGAAACCAAAGAACGTTGTGAGAAAGTCGGTATTCATCCTCCTAATAGGACAGTGCAAATTCCTGGGAAAAGTGATGAGACTTTGTTGCTCTTCTAAAGGTAAAGATAATGGGCTAAATGCAACTCCCAAGTGAGTCCATTCCCTAACCTGGGAATGACACAGGAAAAAATTGTTTCCTGCGTGAGCAACAAGGAAGCATATTCAGAATCACTTTCTTTGCAAATCGTTAGTCTATACAAGTTCATAATAAGAGAGAGTGTCCCTCAGATAATAAATACAGTGGAACCTCGGTTTACGAACTTAATTCATTCCATGACTCTGGTCGCACCCCGAATTGGTCGCAACCCGAAGCAAATTTCCCCATAAGGTTCAATATTCAATTACCATAAGGTAATTACCGTTAATCTGTTCTGGCATGGAGGATAGGGAGGCAGCTATTGCTTGGAGGGAGAGTCCCCCTCCCTACAACCACGTGTCAGGGGCAGAAAATGGCCGTGGACCACATGTCAGGGGCAGAAAAATGGCCACGGACCACATGTCAGGGGCGGAAAAATGGCCACGGACCACGTGTCGGGGCGGAAAAATGGCCGCGGACCACGTGTCGGGGCGGAAAAATGGCTGCGGACGTGTCAGGGGCGGAAAATGGCCGTGGACCACGTGTCAGGGGCGGAAAATGGCCGTGGACCACGTGTCAGGGGCGGAAAAATGGCTGCGGACCGTGTTACGGGAGGGAAAACGGCCGCGGATCCGGTTCGTAACCCGAGGTGGAGTTTGCAAACCGAGGTAAATTTTTGCGGCCGGAGCTGGTCGTAACCCGAAAAGTTCGTTAACAGAGGCGTTCGTAACCCGAGGTACCACTGTACTAAGCTATTTGCAGATTAACGAGTACCTTAAACTATGCTTTAGAAACAAGAGGTAACCAAGTGCTGGTCTTTCAACATGGCATCATGTAATTCCTATGTTGTATACCAGTTAGCAGCCCAAACAGCACATTTCGTACCAACTGAAACTTCTGATCACTTTTCAAGGATAGTCTCATGTGGAACATGCTGCAGTAGTTAAAAGTTACGGGGTAAATAACTGTTGAAACTGACAAAGTGGTACGGGAAATGTTTCATCTATTTTCAAATACCTATGCTATCAAAACATATTTATCTTTATAACTTGCTCTGATAGCTACCTTTTTTCCATTTACCACTGTGGCATTTTTATCGCTTGGAAGCTAATTTCATGTAGAGTGGCATATCTTAACTGTATATTTTTAATAATTTGATTATCTTACTTAACTAACCTTGCACAACGAATCTGACTGTCAGACGCCAGGGATCAGCGAAAACAGTAACAGCACTAACGTTGATAATGGATTTGAAGCTGATCACACTGTTTAGAAGATTGATCGTAATAAGAAGCTAGATTGGACAATTTCTTATATTTCTCACTCCTTTTTCATTATAATTTTTTGCTAACAGGAGTTTCCTTTGCTCTTATACAATAGAATTACATAGATATCATGCTAGCAGGAAGAAAATCATGTTCCCTCTATCTGTGAGACAACAATAATGATCTTCTGCAAGACTCTTGTATTCTGCTGCACAAATATCCAAAAATCACAAACAAAACAGCTGAATAAGCAGCGGTTGAATCCATAACAATACCAGGGTTAAAACCTACATGCATACACACAGAATTACCGATCACATCACAGGTTCAAGTTCAGAATTTTACCAGTAATGGTTGCCAGAAACCACTTATGTCATTAAATGTAAAAAATTTTAATTCACTATATTTTATTTATCAATTATCTCCCAGGAACTAACAACATTTGTGAAAAAATTAAAATGGTTTTACCTTTCTTTAAGTCTTAAGGAATTTATCCTCTATTTTGTATTGGTTTTCAAGAAGCTACTGGATCTGAAAGAAAAGAATAATTTGATTGAAGATTTACAATACTTTTCCCAGTCTTAATTTTTATGTTCTTAAAACATTTAAAACTATATGATTTATTTGCATTAAAAGTCACTATGCAGAGGGAAAGGCTCCCAAGATCAGGCATGAAGATACTTATGTTGGAGTAAATGACCAAAATAATTATTGCAATAATCCTTAATATGGTTTGTTGGTCTTGGCTTAATCTGCTGTGTAAGCCCACTCACTATAGTTTATAAACCACAGTTTATGGCTTACTCTGTTGTATGCACCCAGCCAGTTGTGGTTTACTGAATAAAATATGATTAAACTAGTCTTAGCAGGTGGCAGCACCTGGTTGATATCTGGGTTCAGTAGATATGCACGTATGGGAAACCTCGATAGAATACCAAAACTATACAATAGACTAAGAAATTGAAAAACATTCCAGAGGAAGGTAAGGAGAACCATTAATGTAATATTGACAAGAAAACAACACAGAAAATCATCACGAGTCACCTTTTTTTTACCTTTTTACAGTATATGCTAGCTTATCACTATGTACAAATCAGGCCAAGATCTTTTTCCTCTATTGTGATGCTACTATCCTCTGCTGGCTTTGGTGCTTCCTTGATCATGATATACCTGTCCCAATTATCAAAACTGTTCGTAATGCAATATTTTGAATAGATCAAAGGCCTACTTTGGAAGTATTCAGCACATGATAACCTACAGGATAACTCTTGTCACTGCCAGCATCATTAAAATGATAGCTTCCTGAAAGCATTCATGTGATCAGTATGGATAACTATGGGAAGAAAGACTTTACAGATACATGCTAGTTTCCACATGACCCAGGATTTGCTGATGTGCAGTCAACAGATGCTGTGGTATCTACAAATGTTTTTCTTCTATAGTTCTGTTTCCAGGATTTACTTACATTAAATAATCTTTTTTCTCTTGTAAACTCCATGCAGAATGTATAATTGATTTTATCTGGATGATACTGGTAAGGAACAAGTCTTACTAGGAAGGCTCATTATTATTCAACTAATAATTCAATAACATCTGAATTGAGATTCTAGCCAACAATTTTCTATGGTATCTTAGGCTATCTTAATCTATGAAAGTGATGGAATTAAGGAAAGCAGAGGAATGTTAAGAAGAATAGAGTGTTTTTATATGCATATAAAGATTTCTCTGTTCTTATCGCATCCGTAGAATGCTACCCAGCGGCCCTGTTTAAGATCACTCAATCCGTTTTGGGAAAGGTGGATCCAGTGACCCACCTGCAGGACTGCACAGAGGAGTTTTCAGAGCATCTGGAAGATAAAATTGCTCGGATCTGTCCCCAGTTGGATACCAAGCATGTGGCATGGCCTGTGGAGATACCTGGGGAATGTATTTATCCTGATCCTGTTGAGCCTAAGGAAGTGGCCAGGATCCTCCGGGCTGTACATGCCACCACTTGTCAATTAGATCCTTGTCCCTCCTGCCTGGTTATGACAGCTCAGGAGGTGAATTGTGAGTGGATCCAGGCAATAAATTCATCCTTGAGGGAGGGAGTGTTTCTGGCCCTCAAAGAGGTGCTGGTGCACTCTCCTCTCAAGAAACCGTCACTGGGTCCCCCACTGTACTGGACAATTTTTGTCCAGTCTCCCACCTCTCCTTTCTAGGGAAGGTGGTTGAGAAAGTGGTGGCGTTGCAGCTTCTGAGGATCCTGGATGAAATGGATTATCTGGACCCTTTTCAGTTGGGTTTCAGGCCCAGACATGGGACAGAAACAGCACTGGTCACACTTTTGGATGATCTCTGGCAGGAGCGGGATAGGGGTAGTACATACATCCTTGCTCTTCTTGATCTCTCAGCGACTTCCAATACCATCAACCATGGTATCCTTTTGGGTCGGCTTGGGGTGTTTGGGATGGGCAGCACAGTTTTGTGCTGGTTCACCTCCTTCCTTCAAGGCCAGTCCCAATGGGTTTTGATAGGGAGTGAGAGGTCCAGCCTGTGGCCTCTCCTTTGTGGGGTGCCACAGGGTTCGGTACTTTTTCTGCTCCTTTTTAACATCTACATGAAACCACTGGGTGCGATCATCTGCCACCATGGGATGACGTATCATCTGCTGTCAGGTTCAGCCCAAGAACAACCACGAGGCAATCCAGTACACTTCAGTTCCTTTATTAGCTTGCACATAATAGACAAAATCTCACCAGACTAAACCTATGCTAAAGCAACTAGTGGCTATAACCCATGTGACTCAGGGAGGGGCCAGCCTCATCCTCTTCATTTTCCCACACTCCTGCTGCAGGCTGAGGAGGCTCTTGCCCTGGAATGTCTCTCCCCCCTCCTGACAACCTTGAAGTTCCATTCCAGAATCTTCCCCGCTCATGCCACCAATTCCAATACCCAATTATACATCTCCATCCCGGGTGATTTAAGGGATGGTGTGACCACTCTTTTGCGGTGCCTGGAGGCTATGAGGGTCTGGATGGGGAGCAACAGGCTTCAGCAGAACCCTGCTAAGACAGAGTGGTTGTGGGATGGGGGCTCCTCTGTATCCAGGAATTTACCATCTTTGGTTTTGGATGGGGTTGCACTATCCAGACAGACCCAGTGCGGAATCTGGGGGTCCTCCTGGACTCACGACTCCTGTTTGAGAAGCAGGTAGCAGTTGTGGCCAGGAAGGCCTTTGCTCAACTTCGTGTTGTGTACTAGTTACACCCTTTCCTGGATCAGGAAGCCATCCAGTCACTCATGCCCTAGTCATTTCCTGTATAGACTACTGAAATGCACTCTACATCGGGCTACCCTTGAAGAGTATCCAGAACCTACAGCTGGTTTAGAATGCAGCCACGCAGGCAATTTTGGGTGTTCCAAGGATGGCACATGTAACACCTTTGCTGTGGGAACTGCACTGGATGCCAGTTTGCTTCTGGGTCCAATTCAAGGTATTGATCATTACTTTAAAGCCCTACATGGCATGGGACCATGTTACCTGAGGGACTGTCTCATCCCCATTATATCGACCCATCCCACCTGGTCATCCAGAGAAGGTATGTTGTGGACCCTGTCCACAAAATAACATTGACTAGTGGGGTCTAGGAAGAGAACCTTCTCTGCTGTTGTCTACGTCCTATAGAACACTCTCTGCCCAGAGGTGAGGTGGGCCCCCACTCTCCTGGCCTTCCAGAAATGGGTGAAGACCTAGCTCTGCCAATTTGCGTCAGGCAGGAGGAGAGGTAACCAATCCTGGGAGTGGTTAGCACCCTGAATGGGCTCCCATTGACTAATAACTTTTCATTTACTATCTCTCCCTTGGAATACATTATTTATTTAAGAACACTGTTTTATTGTATTTTAATTAGTATTTATTCTTGCTTTTATTGTAAACCTCCCAGAGTTGCTCTTGAGTGAGATGGGCGGTGACTAAATTTGAAATATAAATAAATGATAAATAAATATAATGAACAAAATATATCCATAGTGAATAGCTAATATAGTTTACATTAAGGGAGATAATATTTTGGTTCTGTTTTCTTTACTGGAGTTACTTAGCTAAGTAATTAAATTCTAAGTACAAATGTCAAAACCTGTAAATTTTACTGAACGTTGTATTTTGCTGCATATTCATATGAACCAAGCTACAAGTCTGCTGGCTAAGAAATCTTGAATTTGTATCTTTCAGAAGTTAATGGTTAGAACAACAATATTTAGCATAAGCCTAAAAATAAATAATCCACTCTTATGAAAACACCTGGCGTTATCCTCATGATCAATGTGAGAATAAGTTATTTATTAAAAGTAACATGTTTAGAAAATGGAAGAAAACTATACATGTAGCTGTTACCTAATTTGAAATTATAGCAAATATTTTAGAAGTAGATAATATGCCAAGGATCTTTATATTTGAAACTGAAACCAACAGTCAGAAGCGATCAACAAAGATGACTACATAATTTGGCCACAATATTCTAAAATTCAACATCTCTTGAAAAGTCAAAGTTGACCTTTGGTTTTCCTAATCAAACAGTAATTAAAAAAAACGAAGATTTATGGATGAGGGTATTTTCTTTAAATATCTCTAAGTGCGTAAGAAATTTTATCAGGGAAATTGTCTTTACTACCACAGTAGCCAATAGCAGAGAAAATTATAGTTTGACTTTTCCGTCTATATATCACAATTTATAATATCTGGTAGATGTACTGAAATACCTCTGTTCAATCAGGTTAGTTCTAAAAAACAATGGGAACTCTGTTAGCCTTATATATTTCAGCCTCAAAGTGGTTCCCTGTTTTGAACAACTCCATCTGCCAAGTTCTTTACAGACTTTGTTTAAATCTCTTCCATTTGGATTAAAAAATGCTTCACTTTGTACTAAGATTTCAACTGCTCTAATGTAGAAAAGGTATACTCTCTCACCCTGTGCATGTGTTTGTGTGTTAAGAAGAACATAAAACTCTCATAGTAATACATCTTGAATCAAATACAAATATTTGTCAAAAATTACTCATATGTTTTTTTCCGTACATATAGCAGTCATCCAACAACTTGCTTTTGTCTGACTAAGTTGGACAATGGTGAAAAAGAAATATACTGTCTTTTAAATTGAGGTTTTAGTGACAAAAGCAAGAAGGGAATTATTTGATTACTTGTATATACCAATGCTTCATTAGTTAAATCAGATAAAACAGCATGTCTTTTGAGATACATAATATTTTAAAACAAACTTGCAACAGGAAAAAAACTGGTTACTTGCTTAAAATATTTTATATACATATATGTATATAAGATAGGAATAACAATCCAAATTGCAATATTTCCTCATCTCTTCCTTTTCATTTACAGTCAAAATCACAGAACAGTATACCAGCGTTTTGCATAGAAAACAACAGAAAACTTGCAAATAAGTTTTGTGGTCATACATTATTGTTATTAAAATAGAAGATTCATATCAGCAAATCTAAAAAAAAAAAGTAAATGTATTACAGCCAATTGATTTATTTTAACATTTTTGCAAATTCTATATCAGCACAGACTTACCGAAACTGATGAAGTGGAAGAAACAAGCATACAATAACAAACAGAATGTCAGACTATTAACCAGCTGTAATAGTCATATCTTCAAAAGTATTATTGTGCTTTTCTGCTGCTTCTCATATTTTAACATAAAAATGAAAAGACTGAATGAATTCTTTTCATTCTAATTTTGCTGACAAATCACTGTGTTACTGAATCCAATTGCTGCTAGTCTGCATTCGGAAGTTGTACAAAACAGGCTGTTTTTAAATGGTCAACTGCATCCTCTCTGGACCTCCCAAGTTTCTCTGTGTGATCAGCAAGAGCTCTATAGCAATACAATAGGGGTTAAATGCTTCCCTGTATTTAAAGCAAGAAAATCTGCTTAGCTGTCTCCAAAAACTAGTTCTATTTAAATTTAAACAGCAGTAAGCATTTCTTACAAAAAGTGGTATTTATATAACTATTAAATGAATAAGTGTGAAATCAGTTAACTCTCAAAATTCCCCTCAGATTTCCTCCTTTTATTGCTTCTTTAAAAACCTTACAGATCTGTTTTATTTTGACCTAACTAACTACTGTAGTATTTGCTAATTAGCCAAGAACTTGGTTCTGGTCAGATAATGATGGGAACTCTAGAAATAATCTGTTTATAGACAAAGGAGCCTTTCAGCACAGGAAAAGGAAAATTCTCTGAAGTCAGAATGAGTAAGAAAAAATGACCACATTTAAATACAAAGTTGATGCACCAGATTTATCACTTTTGCTTTTTTTGCTTTTCAAGCCATTGCCTTGACACATTTAGCCAAGAACAATGATGCCTTTCAAACTTTCCTCTATGGAAAAATATGACATCTATAAAAACAATATATCTTTGCTGTCAGAGCACACAATGTGAGTTCTAGAAAAAAAATCAACTCAAAAAATGTTTCCATTACCATTTGGCATGCTCAAAATAATAAGAATTGTTCCTTTGAAGCCCACTTCATTTCCTTGAAGACCAATTCATATTCTGAATCTTCACAAAAGTTCAGTCACTATGTAACTGTTACCCTATAACATAATCTACTTCAAAGTATATTGTTTGGACAGTTAACAATAAACATAGACAGATGACTTCTTATGCAAGAGACACCTTTAATCTGCTCTTTAACTATGGCCATTGTAGATATTTATTATATTAGTAAAGTTAGGTTTCAGTTAATAGATAATAACACCAAACTTGCTTTATTTGACAATGACTTATATATTCAGCTTGTTTTTCTTTGCTTTTTTCATACAGCTAATAGGACATTTTTTTAAAAAAAAACAGCAACTTTTAATAGCACTTGCCAATATGAAACTGAATTATGTATGGATTCTAAATTAAGTATGAGCTTAATTTAATATTAATTTTATTAAAACTAGGAAAAGATAAACATTTTTCAGTATCATTAGATTCACTGGATGGAATTAAGTGTATACCTAATTCTTCCTCTGAAATCAATGGGTATTTAATTTTTATCAGTAACATTACTTCCCCAATTCGTATTATCTCTTCTTTTAATCCAGATTGTCTTATAGTTATTTTTATCTTTTCCACATCTGATAATATCTCAGTGTATAAATGAATTCAATTACATAATTAAAAAACAGCTTTTTGTAGAAAATTCTAAACGTTTGCTTGGAACAATGATACTTCTCCCATTCTTTAAATATGAATAGGAGAAGGACAGAACTGATTTTGTAGCTTGATTGACCAAGTCTAATCAGAATTATTTCTGCACACTGCTTCACTACAACAGTACGCCCATTAAAGACTAAATACTTTTGAAACCCATCCCCTTTTCACCTCTAGTTGTGACCCACTACTTTTCAAACAGAAGCTACTCAACAGGGCACTCAAAATTTTCAAAAGAAGATGGTGTGTCTCAAAATCCATACCAAACCTATTTGATTTCTGGATTTATTATTATCTATAACTAAGTCTGACACTACACATTAGGATTGTGCTGTCAGTCTCGCTTATACTTTGAACTATTGTCAGTCCAGTATAATTTAAGATATTGGAATTAATTGGATTTGCACCTGAAGATTTGTTGTGCACTTTTACAAGAAATCCATTTAACTAATTATTCTATTTAGTTAAAATTAAGTCTCCTGATTCCAAGTGAGGTATGTTTCTAAGAAACTGTGCATTTGGTACAGCCCAACATATAACAACTTTTTCAATTTGTTAAAATACAATTTGCCATGTTGATCAAATTATTAACCATAAGAATTGAATATATAGTACTAGAACAAATTAACAAGAGTTTTAAAAACTTGGCTATATTCTACAACCAAAGATCATACTAAACTTGGAATTTTTATACCAGATTATTTCCTAGCAGCATGACTCAAACAAGGAGCAGTGAGAATGAATGCAACCTTGGATTCAGAAGAACCAGTTACAAAACCACAGACCCATCCTAGGAGAAAAATGATAAGTCCATAGTTTCTACCCAGAACAATGTGTGTTAGCATGGCCTAAAACAGCAGCAGATTCACATCCCCATTCCCCCACACTGTTAGAACTGGGAAAAGATGTTTGTTTTACATGCTTAAATAATGTATACTAGTTTCACTGGAATTTGTACAACTGCTATCAGCATAACTGATGGTAGAATTCTAAATGTATATATTCAAAAGTAAATCTCATTTAATTCAAATAGAGGTACTCTTAGATAAATACATTTTAAAAGATTAGATCTCTACTAAATTGAAATGTTATATAAATCTTATAAATAAACAAAAGATGATCAGTTGTCAGGAAACAAAAAGTGAAAATAATTTACAATTTTTAAAAAAAATATGTAAAATATTTTTCATTACAGAAAAATAAATTTATTTATATATTTATTGGATTTCTATTCCAACTGTCATGACTGCTTAATTTAATGTAAATTTAAATAACATATTTAAAACATTAATGCTTTGTTTCAATGTTAATAAATAGATTCACACAACTAAGGACTTCTTCAATATTCTTCAAAGCTATAGACTAAGAAAAAATATAATATACTGACTTCCCACTATCCAAATGGAAAGTCTCTTCCATGTACATATTTTTCTATTGAAAAAAAACCCCTGAGGTTATTATTAGGCTACAATAAAATATCCATTTTTGATTTAACTCACAAAAATGAAAATGTCATACTATCTCTAGTTAAGTTTGCCATTATGACAACTAAAATCAAGAATACATATAATGTATTTTGTATAAATAATATGTATTTATTCTTTGTTTCCTTATTATTTGTAGAAAACCTTAACACTATTTCTCACTGTTAAAAAACCAGCTCCCAAAGTGAACTATTAAATGCAATACAATAAATTTAAAAAAGCAGGAGTAATTCAGTTAAAAAAACTCTAAAAATAATATTCTTAAAACCATAAATATCTATACAGAATAATTATCAAACATGATTAGAAGGCATGACAACACCAATTTAAGCAAATGTTTTGGTGAATTGATTTAGGGAAGTGTCTTTCAGCTCATGCTGAAAACTTAAAAATCTATCCCATTTGTACTGGATTCAACAACCAGGCACTTTTGTCAAGAATCTCTTCCCTTCATTGACAGACATCTCTCTTGGAGTAATTTGAGCATTAAGTACATAAGGCAACAGGTTATCTTTAAATATTTAGATTCTCAGCTGTATAAGTCTTTGTAGTGTCATAATTACCTTAAATCTGAGAACAAATTGACAGGTTTAATATGTTTGTGGTGGGTTTCCCTGTTCAACAACCTAACTGTAGTATTTACACTTAGTGTAGCTTCTGGCCAGCATGAAAGATAGCCCTAGATTCAGCAATTTGCAATAATCCAATACCGAAGACTACTCCCCATGCACCCTTTTTAACATTTGTCATTCTGATTGCATTAGAGGCAGCCATCAACACTGACAAATATATCAATAAATTTCAACACGCAAAATAAAGTGCCTAAAGTTATAATTCTAGCTATTTCTCTTCTTTTAAAAATGTTTTCAGATTTGGTGGACAATATGCAATTATCAGTGGGGGACGCGGTGGCGCAGCGGCTTAATGACGCTGAAAGCTGCCGGCCAGAAATGGTCGACGCTTCAGCGGTTCGAGTCCAGCCTTCGCGTTAAACAGGGTGAGCTCCTGTTTCCTCCCCAGTTCCTGTCAACCCAACAGGTCGAAAACTCACGTGAGTAGATAAATGGGGACTCTCACTCCGGTGGGAGGAAAAATGCTGGCGGCGCCTTGCAAAAAGAAGTTGGGAGCAGTTGCTGGTAAGCGCGAAAAACCGTGCACGCCTTAAAAGGGCGCGAAGCAACGGAAACCCCGCCTCCTGCGCTCGCCAGCTGGGCTCTGCTCTAGGAAGGAGGCTCTGGCAAACCACTTCCGAAAAACAATTGCCTTGAAAACTGCAAGGACTCGTCCAAGCAGTCACTGCAGGGTCAGCAATGACTGAGCGCAGACAAAAAAAAAAAAAAAAAAATGCAATTATCAAAGCAGTATGCTTTTCAAGTTCTTTGAAACAGTGTTCTTTGGATACCACATTCATGTACATTAACAGGGTTCAATAATAAATTAGTCTACAGCCTAGTACATACAGGGAACTACTTTAAATGTTAGAAATGATTCAAATGCATAGTAGTAGAAAACATGCGGGATATGCAGTTTAGTTACAAGATTTTTTTTTAAAAAAACAACCCTTTTTCTTATGCATAAGTAAACTGTGAACTAAACCAATTAATGGAAATGATGAACTTGCAGAAATAATTTGAAGCTCTAAAAATGACAAAATGCAAGATAGATGCCACAGAATTATTTATTTTTTAATTAGCTGTATAAAAATGCCCAACTCAAAATGACTCTGGGCAGCATACAAGTTAAAAAAAAAAATCCCAAAACATTCATACAATTCCCTCAGAAGGTACATACTCCCCTAACCCAGAGCCTGGTGAAAAAGTCAGTTCTTCTGGATCCATTTAAAGGACAGCAGTGTTGGGACAACTTGAACCTTTGGGGATACTATTCCAGAGAGCAGGCATTGCAGCAGAGGAGGCACACTTCCTAGGTCTCATCAGACAACATTATTTTAAAGATGGGAACTGGAGCATACCCATTCTATCAGATCTTACCAGGTGGGCAGAAACAATAAAGGCAATCCCTCATACAGTCACGCCTTCTGACAAGCCACCCTGTGTTGCACCCAAAAGCTTATTGGTAACCAGTGCAGCCACCCCAGAAGGATATCAAAGGCCTCTGAGTGATCAAAGAGGACCAGGATGGATGCACCACTCACATTCTGTGTCCACCAAATGCCATTGACTAGTATGATCAATATTGTTTTAGTACTATGATCAGGCCTGAATCCTGGGGGGCCAGACCAGACTGGAAAGGGGGCCAGATAATATATTTCTTCCATGGCTGTATTGATCTGCAGGCCAACCACCTTTTTAGGGAAGGTTGATACTGGACAGACCAGATCAGGAAACATACTCCACTGGAAGAACTGAACTATACTTTAGTGAGATAGGCTATAAAAACAGAATCTTACAAGCCCAATTGTGCTTTACACCTTCTCTACCCTTCTTATATCCCAATGAATCAGAGAGCAGCCTGCCGGAATCTCTTCTGTATATTATTTTGTTTCATTAAGGAACGTTCCAGCCCTCTTTCCTTATATAATGGTTCTTGCGTATTTCTCTCAAGGTCATCTCTTGATTCTCTACACCTGGAAATTGGATGAAAGTTGTACAGAACTGTTGGATCTAGTGATCACCTCTTAAGAGGGAATGGGAAGACAATCACTTCTATCAAGGCAAGCAGAACCACCCCTTCCTGCAAAGATCTAAGGTCCTCAACACTCTCCCACTGCAGGTGGTGACTAAGGCCCTGGCTGAACTGCCCACCAGATCCCCAGGAAAAAAAAAAAACTACTTTCTCTCTGAAGCTATTAGTCACCTAAGGTGGCTAATCTAATAAACCCAAGCTCCCGTGTATGTAGAGGGGGGGACAGGAGGCAGAAACAGCACGGTCAGGTGAAAAGCAACCAGAGAGTGATCTGACCATGACAAAGAACTGATGGTAATTTCCTCTACCTTCAGATCAGGTCTTAGACAAAAACAAGGTGTGACCACCAGTGAGAGTCAGCCCTCAATAATCTAGGTCCATGGTTGCCTAGTGGCTATTATCTCCTGAACCACGTTTCCAGTACTAGCATTCTTGGAGACTCCGCCACCAATACAGCAACTGAATTGAGCAGGAGGGATGTTGCTGTGCAGTAGGATGCCAGTATAGCAGCAACAGACTCAGCTAATCCCTAGAGCCTAACTTCAACTACAGGGTTGTCTGAAGTGGTTTCTCTGAAAGCTATTAGGGTTTCCTGGAAAACAACAGCTATTCTACCTACCCCTATTCTGGTTTTGTGGGTGGTGCCACTCTGAAACCCAGATGGACACATCTTCAGAAGAGGAATATTCCCTTCTGGGCCCACCCAGGTTTCAGCAATACATGCCAGGTCAGCCCCCCTCATCCACAATAAGTTCATGGACAAGGGCAGCTTTATTATAGACTGACTTGTGCTTAGCAGCAGCAGATACCATACATCAAGTAAGCAGACAACTAAAATAGCAATTCAGACTTTACAAAACAGATAATATTGGTCTCAAAGGCCATATTTTGCTAAAACCAGCCTGTCACAAGCTGTAAAAGAAATTTATTGCCACAATCATTTTTGGGGTTGTTGTTCAGTTTTCTGGAAGCCCACATAAAATCAGTACCTTACTTCATGTTATTGTGGCTATATTTTTTCTTTCAGAGTAATTTTCTATATAACTTAGACTGTACATCATAATGTAACTGTGAAAAGAGGGGAAAAGAAAGGGAGCTTAAGTAGCAGCTGTGGGATTGTATTTCTCACAGAACCAGTCTCCCTCTCTCTTCCTTCCTTAGTTACATCATAGCCAGATACAATATACAAAAGTATTGCAAAAAAATCAAGAGTATCGATGGTAGCATTGGTCCACCCGACTGAGTTGACTTAACTAATTGTAGGCATTCTTGGTATTGTCATCTGAAACAATGAATATGCACTGATGTTTTATTAGCCATCCTGCTAGCTTCTACAAAGCAGATCTGAAACTGAACTTGGCAACAGATGTTATGTCCTTATATATGGCTTGGGTTCAATGGAGTAGAATACTATACCCTCAAACCAAGCGCTAACCACCATGTAGGTAACAACTGATAACTTTCCTCTTATTTAAATTATGTGGATACTTATAACATTTGGGGAAAATATATCAGCTGCAGCATGTCAGGGTTCTAATGTACTCCAGGTCTATTTTGTGATTTGGCCCTTGTGATTAATATTCAGACAAGGCTGAGCTGCCTGGTGTTTTCAAGCTTGATGTTCTTTCATGTTCTTTAATTCTGTATTCTATGGAATATCCTGTTTGTTCCACATCATCCCCACACTGGCAATTTGTTTAATGCATTCCTCTTCAATTCTTAGTTTTTAATCTTATTAGAGGACAGCAGTAGTATCTTGTCCACTATCTCAAATCTCATATGATTTTGCTGGGATTTTCTTTTTTTTTAACTTTTCAGTCTAATACCCAACTCTGATGTTTCCTTGTAGACAAGAATTAACCAGGGTGAACCTTCTTAGCTGTCTAGATATGCCAGAGTTGGACTTCTGAGGGAGGCATTGCGAACAAGCCGATGACTGTGGCAAAGACCAAGGAACTGGTGAGTACACTGATTCCTTGGAACCTCTCTGGATAAGGAGAGGATGGGAGATTGCTCACATGTGCTCCAGATGGCTGCTCCTCACAAGGAGATCTCAGAACAGCAGTTTTCCATGGATGTGAGCACAGGTGATGACAGGATCAGCCATCTTGCTCACAACCATGGCAGAGCCTTTTAAAGGACACTAAGTTTGCAAACCTCATTCCTAATTGCTTTCAGAAATTGCTTATTAACCATCTTAAAGCTATTAGAGACCCTGAGAATGACAAGTTTTAAAAGTCTTCATTGGATGAGTTTATTTTCAAGTCTGAACAAAAGAAAAAATAATTATAAGCTTAAGAACTTAAAGAATATGAAATAAACAGCAAAAAGCTAGATATGCCAGAGTTGGCTTAGTCACATTACAGGCTGAGGCAAAACAAAAACAGTGCAGAAAAAGTACAAGCTATATAGTTGTACATATATTCAGGAGAGTGAGTGATATAGAATGAATGATGAATTTAATGACATACTTGAAACTTCAAAATATATAGTTAAAGAAAATATACAGAATCCTTAAAAAAAAATTTCTAATGCATTTGGTATACAATTATCTTTCATCTTAATTAATAAAAATGACTATTATGTTTTGTAGAAGATTATATTCTTAAAATATCTACATTAACAGAAATAAACCATTACTACTTTGGTAACACTGAATTATGCATGTTGTTTAATGAAGATTATAAATACGTCTGCCAAGGAAGAAAAACAACATATGGGTGAATACAACCAATTCATGGATTTATGAATCAAATGTCCCCTTGGGTATGTAATATGTCTATAATTCCCAATTTATGAATTTAACGATTTGATTGGTGATTTAGCTAAGAGTAGCATAAAAATACCACATGTAGTTTGATGACTCCCAATTGATTATTGAGGGAGAAAGAAGCACAGAAAAGGCTGACAAAAAGCCACTTCCAGAGATATTAGCACAACAGGTCTGGGATCAGATGAAGTTACGCTACAACATGGGGGATAAACAGAGCTGAATAAAAACAAAGAAAAAAGAAAAGTATAGAAGAAGATTAAGTGATTAAGACCATTTGGGATCTGTTAGAGCCAGGTAAAAGCATAAGGAACGTAAGGTAGAAAACTCAGAATAATAGCAACAGAATTTAATGATGATTCAAGAGATAGTAAAGTTCAAATATAGGAATAAGTTCCAAAAGAGATGCTAAAGAAGTTAGGATAAATGAGAGTAAGGGTATTGGCAATAGAAAAAAAATAATATAGCACTTTACTCTTTACATAATAAACACAATTATGCCAATAAACACAATTGTCCACAATGAAGAGTTACCTTTATCCTACCTGAGGCTAATTCAATCCTAGAATCTTATGACATTGAATTTCTGGCTTCCTGAGACAAGCTGAATGCACCAAGGCATGGTGCCAAAGAGATGGTGCACTACCTATGGCATTAGAGCTACAGTCAGCTGATGCACTTGACCTCAGTGATTTATTGCTTCAATACTTTAGCTGCCACTGAAAGATATCTATTTGCATTTTTATCATCTAGGAAATAGATTAAAAATATAGATACTTTTCCCCCACAAAAGGTGTTGATCCCAGCATAATATTTATCAATATTAAAGTGCTGTCATAGACATCATGCATCTTCACATTATATTTGGTTTGCATTCCTCATCAACTGATGCAGCATATGTCCTGGTACTGGGGCAATATAGAAATGTCTTCGCTAATAAGGAATTTGGTACTGGAAGCTGAAACAGAAATTGGCAGCCGTTCTTCTTGATCTTATAAATGGATTCCAACTGCTCAGTAATGGGAAATAAGGAAGCCTTTTGATATACTCACTTCAAAGAGTTGGAAGAGTTGATGTAGCTGCCAGAGTTATCATAGTCAAATGGAAAATTTGGAATATGGAGTTTTCAATGGCATAGACCTGTATGGTCAGTTTTTGCATCTACAGTAACTACTATCTATAGTTTTTGCATCTACAGTAACTACTATCTACAGATATAGTTTATGGATTATAGATCCCATAAACATAACTAATCTAGTCTTCAATTCATAATCATGTATGTTGAATGTGAGATTGACTGCTGCTTCAGAAGTGACCACTCTCAATACTGAAGGCTGGATATGCACATTATGGTTACTATAGTACAGCTTGGTTTGGCAATTATTACTAATACCAGGAATAAGGAGCTTCTTTCAACAATGACAAACCTTGCAACCACAAAATTTGTACCAATGCTTTCAGTAGAAAAACTTCAGAATACGTTCCAAAATTCAGGCAATTTTTGCCAGGAAAGTTCCTAACAATTCTGCAAACAGGCATAGGACCCATATGAATGATGCACAGGACCAGATGATACACAAATCAAGAAACAGGTTAACCTCCTGGCACATCTAGGCATGGAAATCCCCATAAGAATTCTTAGATAGGTGCTGCTAAGCAATAATGAGAACTGGCTAGATCATCACCTAACTCAGTAGAAGGCAGCTTCATATTATCTATGTCTGCCAGCTGCATGAACAAGAAACTTAATCAGATAATCAGAAAACTAGAAGGCTCAACCACCTTTGATGGCAGCCTATTTCCTCTCCTACAGATTTTGATACTTGTATGAGCTACTTCAGTCAATGATAAGGCCATAGTAAAGAAATTGTAATAAGCTCCCCATCCATGGATTTGTGAAAGACTACAAAGAATCAATTGATCAAGTTTAGGAAGCAGAAATGTGAGGACAAGTCATCATTATCACTTGCCAAGGCTACTAACATATGCCAAGTAGATAAGAACATCCAGAATTAGTTTCTGGACAGCAGACAACTTACCATTTACTAACCATAAATGTTGTTACATAGTGAGGCCTGATAGATTCTGCTTTAAAAGCCAGGAGACCTTGGTGAGAGAACTAATGGGCTGAAAACATAAAGCTGTCCTATCCTTGAAACTATATAGTGCCTTCTTTTCCCTTTTGCCCCTGCTTTATATGCTGTATTTCTTATACAGTTTCATCTGTCTGATCTGCAAATACTCATTTCAGTAACGCTTAGAGAAAGAAGCAGACAAGGTAAGTTCAATAACTATCAGCAGTCAGTACCCAATAAAAAGACTATAAACAGAACAGCACAAATCAAGGGAATTTAAACACTTGATAAACTTCCTTAACTTGATTGAACTACACTGAGTTTTATCTAAGCATGTCAAATAGCAACCTAAAAGATTCTACTAATCTGGGCAACAATTTATAATAACGGCATTATTATGAATAACATTCTCCCAAATATCTCAGATGACTTAACAGATGTGATACAGAGTGGGAGTAATTCAGAAAATCATAGTTATGAACAAGAAGATCAATGAAATAATACCCTGATATTTAAAAGGTTCATACAAGACTGAAATTGGGCAGTGGCTACTGAAAATTTAATTCACAAAAGACATGTGAAATAAGCTGCAAAAATAGTTATTTCCTCCTTGTCTCTTTTTTGAACTCATATTGTTAAAGGTTCCCTGAAAATTCAATGGATTAAACATTTCCACAGAATAGTAGCAGTAGCCTTTCTAAATTAAATTCATTTTCCTGACCATAAAAACTTAGTCCAAAGACAGATCTTACTCTAACAGAATACTTTATAGGATTTAAATTTTTAAAAAATGATATAGTAGCACATAATGAAAAGGATTATGTTCCCCAACTGAATAGGATCTCCTGCTTCAGCCACATTCTGATGCCAAGGGGGATACTGACTTCTGATGATAAATTCATGTTGATAAATTCAAAGTGTATGCAAAGAATAAAACACTAAATGTGAACAAATAATATTGTGTATAGTTCCTTTTAAAATAAATGACATTTTTACTGATTAGTTTAAACATTTTACATTCTGGCCGGAATACTGTACAATAACCTATTGGCTTCTATCACTGAAAGAAACACTGCTTTCTTTGTGATCTGAAATACCACTGAACTGTGGTCATGATGCTTGAGTCATATTACCAGAAGTCTATAATGATAAAAATGCGAAGGATGGAATTGTTCTGAAGAATAGATGTCTGCAGCATGCATTTAAAATACACATAATTGATCAGATCAAGCCAAATCATTTCTTCCAAGTACAGTTCATTAAGCAAATGTGCACATTGAGATCCTTTATCAAAATGAATATTACTCATCTAATTGGCCTTACCTCGCCACAGCTTTTTGTGATTTTATTGAACTTTTTAAAATGTTCTAGACGATGCATAAATTACTCCTTTATTAACTACATAAAGTTCACACAAAGCATAGGTTATTTGATTTCACTGTAGTCAGAAGTATAAAAATAACTGTTTAGAAGGGTCGAGTTTTTAAGTGATTTTTTAAAATTGTACTATCTCTGAACTATACTGAAACTGTGGCATTTCAAATCAATACTTGTTGCACAGCAAATGTAACTACTTGAAATTTATAAGGGCAAGAAGAAATGCTTCTCCTAAAGTGGAAACTGAAAAATTGTGCTGCATCCAACGTCCACAATGTTTAAATGAAAATAATTAACATTGCTCAGAATTAAGAAAATAATTAAAAGTTTCCCTTGGATTGAAAAATACAAGTGATGTTCCTGAGTGATAACTCTCAGATAAATAGACAGAGACAGAGCATGACAAAAACACAACTCGAGCAATAGACACAAAGAAAGGATTTTTAAAAAAGATTCTGGGAAAAATGAAACTTTAAATGAATTTCACTGAAAAAAAAAACACATCAAGCATTTTAGCAAGCATACAAAAGAATGGAAAATATTTTCATATTAAATTGTTCTGTGGAGCTTTAGTTGGTTTGTGTGCTATGGAGATGCCCTCCAAAATATCTTAAGTAACCCAAAAGATCCAGTAACACAAGAAGAAAAAACAGGAGTCATCTACAACATACAGTGTAAGGCTGCAACAACCACTATGTAGGACAGACAGGCAGAAGACTGGCAGAGCGCATCCATGAATACCAACTAGCAGTCAGAAGACATGATGAAAACTCCTTAATCTCACAACACATGGACAGACTGAACCATAGTTTTAACTGGGAAACTGCCAGCATTTTAGACCAGGCTAAATCCAAAAATGCAAGGCAATTCTTGGAAGCTTGGTATTCAGACAAGGCAGCAATCAACAGACATTTAGAGATAAACAGCATCTACACGCTATTCAAAAGAGACAAAAGAAAACAAAAGACCAGACATCTCCTCACCAGCAATCATCACCCAGATAAGCAGAGGCTACCACCAGGCACACAATCAAGCAGTGAACAATACCCTAATCAAGGAACTAACAGAGGAATAAAACAAAAACCCCACCCCCACAAACACTTGCAGGGCATGCCACAGTATATAAACAGAGAGCAAACCCCATCCCATTCTAGCACTGAAGATGTTACCTAGCCGGGTAATGAAATGTTTGCAAGAAAAGAACCAAGCTCAGAGAACCCCAAGGACTCCACAGTTCAACCCTGAGCTACACATATTCACCTCTGTTGGTTAAACTGTTCTGTTAAACAAACCTTTAAAGAAGATTGAATCCTTGAAACAAGATGATAGCCCTTATGGATGAATTGATTAGGGCTAGGCAAAGCATTCCAAAGGGGCACAAAGTGCATTGCTGCAAGTGAAGCACCCCTCCTCAAAGCCTTAAGGCAGCCATCTCCTGGGGAAGGTTCAAAAGCTTTTCCTGGTTATCTGTACTAATGTGCATGTGCAGGCAACTCTTCCACTATGACTGCCATGGAAGTAAAACCTTCAAAAATGCATTGATACTTCGACAGGAAGGTTAGGAAATATTTGTTAGAGATATTTGGGCATCTACAGAAGGGATGCAAGAATGACAAGACATGAAATAGGTTACAATGCAAACTCTGCTCCTTAGGACCTTGGGTGAAGTATCACTATGCTACAAAAGAATGGAACTTGTATTGTAATCCAGAGAAATAAGCTTTCTCTATGTGTGCATTGTGACATTGTGACAGTTACAATAAATGTAATGACCACTACAGTGTGCACTAAATGTAATGTATAGGCTGGTCTACAATGTGTATTTAATAACTCTTCTGAACTGCTTAACTGAAATATACTTTCAGTCTTTTGTGTTGATATTCTGATTTTCAAGCTAATTTGTATTCCTGTACAATAATATGTATGCTTACTATTACAAGCCACAGTGACTCTCTTACCTATTTGTCTTCCATTCACATGATCATAGGAATCTTTTGTATATCACTGCCAATTTGAGACCTCTGGTGAGATATGGTGAACAGAACAATGAACATTTTACTAACTTATTTTTTCAATTCAAAGATCATTAATTATAATTTGCATCATTGAAAGAGTTTTCCTCACTTTCCCAGCTTCACTTTCCTTTTTTACCAAGAATTTGGTCAGTACTTTAACAGAGTTTCCCCTAAACTAATTAGAAAATGTGCATAAGCTTGAGATGTTGGAAAGATATCTGAATGATCATTAATAGTTGAAAATGAAGGTCTGACTTCAGTCTTGATTTTGCTGTCTTTTCCCATTTCTGAACTTGAAGAAGCTCCATTATTTCCCAAACGTAGTATTTTTATGGTCCATTACAATTTAGTATCCAGTGGTTTGTTAGCAGTCCAGTAAATTGAGATTTTACTGCCTGGTTCAGCAATTAAAGCTTAGTACAATGTATTAGGAATGCCTGAACGTTCTGTGAAAGGAACATCAGCTTCTGGTGGTTTGCATGAGGACTGAAACATGTATGTTTAGTTTGGTCATGAACTCAAAAGATGGTCTGGGCACAGATATGAAGCACACATATTGTTCTGAGCAGAAATGTTTCATGGTGGAGAGAGCAAAAAAAAGCAAGGCCATTAGTAGCAGCAGGTCAAGAAAAATAGGAAAAGATGGGAAGATCATGGAGTAGGAGTACAGGCAGTCTGGATAGATATGCCATCTTGAATTCAAGGGTGGTGAAACATAGCTAATAGGGGGAGATGAGGACCATTCCTTAGCTTCTGTATCCCGATCTTTCCAGTGCTTAATTCAAAGGTGGAGGCATGGGAATGCAATGAAAAACATCATGAACCATATGGCAATGAAATAACTTTGTACTAAGTTATCAAAAGAAATAGCCAGGCCTTGATTTAGTGTATAAACTGTTTAGTCTGTTTACTATGTGTATGTGTATGTATAAGTGTGTGTGTATGTATGTATCATGCACAGAAATAATGGTTTTCTTATTTCCCTCCTACAGTAGAACAGGCCTTAAGTAAATATTATAAATAAAATGTTATATTCTAATGTAATAATATAGTATAACGTAGTTTATACTATAATGCAGCTATGTAGGTTGCCTTAGCAATTGACAGCTCCCAGTCAATCATGTCCGATTTTGGAAATCAAACAAGGTTGACCCAGATGACTATTTGGCAGCTAGACTGGCTAATGGAAGAGTCCCCAAAGAAGGCAATGACAAACTTCTTCCATATCAATGTCAAGAAAATTGCAGAGATGCAGTCAGTAGAAGTCAAGCTGGACTTGAGAACTGCACTACATTTTTAACGCGTGTGTTTGAGCTTCCATTTTTATAGTCTAATATAAATGTCCAAGTGAGCAATTTCTAGTTTAGCGGGATATACGTATTGCTTCCTCTCCATGATTCTTCAATCATATAATAGGGGGATAGATATAGATATAATTATCTTGGAAGGGCAGCCATTCTGTTCCTTAAACCATATACCTAATAGATACATAGATAAAACCTCCTCAGGGCATTCCACAGATATAAGAAATGATAACCAAACCTGTATGTTCATTATATCCAAAGTTCTCCTTTAACTTATAAAAGGGTATGAGAAAGCTGAGAATCAATCAGATGAGACAGTATATTGAACACAGTAAAAACTTAAACTTTATTTTTCAGTACATTCAATTTGCATTTTCCTATAGAACAATTACTATATTGAGGAATTCATTATCAATATTGATTTCAGTCATTTTCATACTTACATTTTTAACTACTCATTATTGCAAACAATTAATAAATACATCGACTGATTGTGAACTGAAGCCTAGAGACCATCAAACCTCTAGCAAATAATACTATGGATTATTTTCAAAACGGTTCTTAAAACACGGTACATTATTTAAAGAATTTCTATACATACGTTAGAAAGAACTGCCTGGTACTATTCCAATTCTGAAATAAATATTACATTTTAAATAATAAAAGAGTTTTAAAACCTGATTTGTATGGGGTTGTACAGTTTTTCAGATTGGAGAGCAAAAAGGTGCTTCAAAGCACACAGGGGCATACATCTAGCACCTGTCAGAAACTCCTTAAACAAGGGGTTTTCAAACTTTTTCAGGCCATGGAACTTGTTAGTTAAAATTGACAGCATTTGAGCGAACTTTTTTTTCCCCCTTTAGTCTCTCACGAAACCCCACAGTTTGAAAACCCAAGTGATCCCTGTAAAAGACATGCTTGGTTTAAGGAATTGCAGAAAGATGCTATATGGGCACTCACTTGCTCTGAAGAATCATTTCTCTTTTGAAACTGAAGTGCTTCACAGACCTACTAATTAAGCTACTTCAGAATGTATCCAGGACAGCACTGTGAAATAAGTATCAAATCAACATAAAAACTGATCAGTTGATTCAACTGGTTATTGTCTACAGAAGCCTGTTGTCATTACTGTTTTAGATTTTCTCACACAGAATAAAAAAACTGCTGATTCCAGTAAAGATAGATGTAATCTTTACAGTATTTAAAGCCATCTAGAACACAGACCCAAAACCAACAGAGTAAAAGCAAACTCATTAC
The DNA here is from genome assembly GCF_059951505.1 of Python bivittatus. Lineage (NCBI taxonomy): Eukaryota > Metazoa > Chordata > Lepidosauria > Squamata > Pythonidae > Python > Python bivittatus. The sequence goes on along the minus strand of NW_028277058.1, from coordinate 14,385,915 downwards.
AAATCATTTGAGCTCTTGTTAACTAGACATATTAACTGAAAATGTTTATTTTAGCAGAAAAAATGGTCAATCATTACATTTCTAGTAAAGTATGGTGTATTTTCTGATCTCATGGTATAGAAAGAAAAATAATTAAATATATTTACCTTGTGATATTCTGTCACAAAAAAACTAATCTTCTTCAGTAAGGCCAGACATTAACAATGTGCTGGAGAAAGCGTCAGGTTGTTCTAAAAGCCTACTTTAAACAGTGTCAACGCTTCAAAGTGGAAGTATAAGAACAATGACGTTGATCATTTTCCCATAATGGAGTACTCACATTTATGAATGAGTTTCTCATATACAGTATTCTAAAAGTAAACTGGAACCTTCTTCTTGACCTATTTCATTATATGCAATTCTTACTGTATGAATCACAGGCATTCATAGAATGCCAGACTTAGTAGAGACATTATGTTTTAGAGTAATTTGCTTTCTTACCAAGTTTTGAAACTGATATTGGCCAAATTGGCTAAATTTATACATGTGGTAATCTTTATAATGCCTTCCAAAGACATTATGCTAATACAAGTAAGTGTTGGAATGAAAAACATACTTAAAAGAACTAGTTAGTTATTCAATTGTGGCAATATAAGCAAGTAATAAATATATTCAAGTATCCTAATACGTGTGTGTGTGTGTGTGTGTGTGCGTGTGCGCGTGCGCAATCTAGTTTCTTTAACTTTTAACACCTAAATTCTTTGTGTTTCGGTATAAAAATTAAAGAACTACATTATATATTTATACAGTGGTACCTTGGGATATGAACGCCTCTACTAACGAACTTTTCGGGTTACGACCAGCTTCGGCCACAAAAATTTAGCTCGATGTGCGAACTCCGCCTCGGGGTATGGTCATTTTTCCGCCCTGACACGTGGTCCGCAGCCATTTTTCCGCCCCTGACACATGGTCCGCAGCTGTTTTCCCGCCGCGCCTGGCCATTCTCGCACCGCGCCGCTCTCCCGCCATGCTGCACCCGGCCGTTCTCCTGCCGCGCCACGCCCGGCCGTCCTCCCGCCGTGCCGTGCCCGGCCATTCTCCCGCTGCGCCCAGCCGTTCTTGCGCCGTACCGCGCCTGGCCGTTCTCATGCCGCGCCGCGCCCGGCCGTTCTCCCACCCGACGCGTGGTCCGCGGATGCCAGAACGGATTATCAGTAATTACATTGAACATTATGGGACAATTTGCTTCGGGGTGCGACCAAATTCGGAGGGCAGAACGGATTAACCGGATTTACATTGAACCCTATGGGGAAATTTGCGTCGGGTTACGACCAACTTGGGATACGCCCAGAGTCACGGAACGCATTAAGTTCGTATCCCGAGGTACTACTGTACTATACTAAGACAGAAATAAACAGCTGAGTATCAGTCAAGTCTCGTCCAAGCAGACATATAGGTAAGTTACCTGACACTCAATAAGTAATGGCTCTAAACACAATATGATTTTTTTTGGCTAGCTAATATTAGATTGTTTTTATTTAAAACAATTATTTACTGCTTCCCAATTAAAATAACTTCAACATGTTTTACGATTGTATAGATACAGTGCTAGACTATGTACATTTTTGATCTGAATGTATAGAGCAATTCTTTTTTTTTTTAAGCTATAGTTGAAGGTATCTGACTTAAAGACTTTTGTTTTACTTATTATGTTTTTAATCAGTGTAATAATCAAAGTTCTCCAACCACATTACATTGTTAGGCATTATTCCCCATCAAATGGACAGGTATTACTCTGTTCCTTTAACTGCCGTAGTTATTATTCTCCATAATCAAGTAGAACAGTATAGGTTGGACATCCTTGCCAGAAAGATACAGTTATAACATTCAAGAACAGATAGGGATTTTTGCCAGGGTACCAACTGTTCAGATATCCTAGATGAGTAAGCTAAAACTTGATAATGGAGGTTTTCATGCTTATGGCATTTGCAAAAACTCTGCCACCAGGTATGCCCATCCAACCAGGATAACCCTGAAGGCAGCTATTGCCTTCAACTGGTATTTGCTGCCCTCATTTTCTTTACTTCCTTTCAACCAGGGTTATAGGAGGCAAGGCAACAAGAACGAAAATGCCTTCCCCTTTCTGCAATCTGAGGAGCACAAGGGCACCTTAAATTTGTACCTGGTAATTAGCCTGGAGAGGTCGAGTTCCAAAGCCAATACTTTGGATTCCAAACATTACAACCCCAAAACACAAGTTAACACCGAAAGTATTTGTTTAAAATAATAATTAGAGTTGATTAAGAACATAAATAATCAAGGGGGGGGCAGATGAGTGTTAGGCTTAAAAGAAAAGGATCTGGTTTCAAAAGAGGAGGTGTGAATAAAACAAAGCAAAAGCCTATTGATTAAGCCTCAGAGATATATTTTGGGATCTTGCCCTGACCAAACAAACCTAAAACTGCTCTGTCTACAATTGCATGGTTAGATTTCCTCCAGTAGTCTTGGAAAATTTCACCAACTGGGGTGGTGAGCTTAGATCTTCTCTCTCCTCCCCACTGCCAGCTGCTGCTCCTGGGCAGATTCAAACACCGCAAAAAGTATTCAGCAAACTCCTCCCTCATTATTTAATCTCAAGGCCAGGTTAAAGGATTTAACCAACTGGTCCTCATAAACTTACTTTCTTAGAGATTAAAAGAATTAATCAGTCTACAAACTGATTATGGGTGTATCCTGATCTAATGAAAATCTCTATTTTTTTTTTATGTTGCTAGGGTATCCGTTATATCAATGGGCCCTGTTTTGTTTTTTCATTCTAGGACCACTTTTGTTATTGAAGCTCGATTGCATTATACAACTAATTTTGGGACCAGCTAAGGTAAAAGGTGACATACAGAATTCATGCTTTTCTGTACTGATGAGTCCTGAGGCAAGGCAAGTTACATAACTGCCTACTTAAAGCAAGATAAGAGTTATAATGACAAAGGACAAAAGTAAATGTAGGGCTGTAAAGTCCCTTGGATTCAATGGCAAAATGATGCAATGAAGCAAACAGACATGAACGATGCACCTGCCTGCACCTCTTTAAACCAAAGGTATCACTAATATATCGACATATGTATGCTTATAGGTGGCATAATTAATGTAATACCTTAATTCACAGATACAAGTAAACATATGGCTTTCATACTGCATTAACAATGAGGCCTTATCAAGTCAAACTAGCAAAGCATTACATACAATATTTGCTTTCAGAATGTCAACAACAATTTAGCTTTAAAAGAAACTGGAAGAATCAATCATATTATGTTATTTTATGTCTTACATTTATTGGTTTATTAACTAAGTTTATGTATCACCAGATCTAAGCAACTCACAGTGGTTCTGAATAGTCATAAAAGGACAATTATAAAACCAGAAGCAGAATCACAAAAACAAGATAAAACCATAAAATAAAAGTAAGGCAATCATTAATGCCAAACTCATCTAATAAAGGCAATACTAAAATGGAAGTCTTGTAAATGAACTGAGCTTTTGCAGCCTTATGGAATAGTGCCAAATCAGAAATCCAGTGGAAACATCTCAGAGACTGGAGGTTACCCCAAAAAAGTTCTCACCTCACCAGATGTAGGAAAAAGAAAGCATTCCCAACATAGACAAGTGCACAGGACAGGCGGATTCCATCTGGAGGAGGTGGTCCTTAAGATATGTAGGACTGAACCCATATTGGAGTTTATAGATTTAAACCAGCATTTTGATTTGTACACTTATTGACAACTAAGGCAGCACCCACAATATTGATACTATGAGACTAAAGCAGCTGTTACCCACCAGTTTGCAGGCTGCTGCATTTTATAGTGATTCTAATTTCTGAATTATCTTCAAAGGCAGTCCCATGCGGAGTGCATTGCAATAGTCTGAGTGGTGATGAGGACATGAATCACTGTTGCCAGGGCCCCCCACTCAGGTAGGACTGCAAATGGTTCATCAGCTGATGCTAGGCAGTGTCTCCCCAGCCCCCACTCCCAATCATAGCCTCCACCTGCACATTCTTCAGTAGCTGTAAACCCAGGACTCCAGATTCACAGATGACTTGAGTCTGTTTTGTTTCATCCAGTCCTCCATAGCCTCTAGACACCATACCAAGACTTCTATAGTACCTCCAGCCCAGCCTAACCCAGCAGTGTAAAACTGGGTATCATTATATCATATGTAACAGAATATATAGACCAATATACACTCCTACAAACTGCTTTATATACTCCAAGATGTAATAATTCAACGATGGTCAACTCCCTTAACTTTATAGATCAGATTCAGAGAAGGAAGAACTATTTCAGTTTCCATTCTGATAAAGAAACCCACAATATGATTAAACATGTTGCAAGCAATGATACATATCATAATACATTTTACATATTATAAAGAATAGATATATAAGCCTAATGTGATCAAGGAAGCTTTTAAAGTATAATTTCTTTCTATTTAATCGAATACGTACTTTATATATCAATTTTGTTGGGTTCTTTTATACCAATCAGTTTCAGAAAGGCTATAATGATGCTTTGTGATATTAAATATCTATTATATTCTGCAAAGACAGTACAAGCTATACTACAGCTGAAATGAAGCAAGAACATATAGTGTAAAGGAAATGATTCATCAGTCTTCAAAATACAAATTTTGTAACTTTCATAAACTCTTCATCAACCCAGAAAAACAAGATTCAGATGCCACATTTACATAATTAGAAAATATACATTTTGCACACGCATTCTTTAATTTCCAATTCTATGAAAAGCAGACACAATGGGAAAAACAAAACAAATGTGTTATAGTTGGAATTAGATGCACACTCTGTGTTATTATCTTTTAAAAACTGGTAACTCAAATTATAACTAAAATTGCTAGGATATTTAACTTCAGCAGCACAGGTCAATTTGATTGTCAGTGAGACTATTGACAGGTTAATGTCCTAACCCTGGGTAATGCTAGATGGAGTTTAACACCTTATGTACATCCTATCATTAACTTCATTGATAAACACTGTGCTGTATATCCTAAGCCTTTGTAATAATTTAATATGGCTGTGTGCTGCCATTTTATCCTTCTGCCTTTACATGTGGCCTTTTAACCAAGTCTGGAGACTTATCTGAAACTATGTGTGTTCCCATTAATGCCATCTCTTCAGTTTTATATGTTATTTTCACAGATTAATGTATGAAAAAATAACTAACTGATTTTTGTCCACAGTAAGTACATGTTATGATCTATTTCTTCTTTACATCTCTAAACCACAGCAACTCCAGGATCCTAGATCCTTCTTGCTACATTGTTGTCTATCTTTTCCCTCTGCTTTCAGTTCTGTGTTTCAGATTTTGATTCATTTTTCAATGATCAAACTGAATCTAATTGCCCTGATTCCTCTCATTCATACTCTCACACAATTGTTTTTCCTATTTCATTCTCCTTCTTCCTATACTTCTGTTCATCTTATTTCTCCCTAATTATATTTAATTACCTCCCACTGCCAGAACTTCATTATGGAACTAAACTTTAATAAAGGATCCTTGCTGCCAAATCCATAGTTGTCTACCAAGTCCTCATCCTCTAGGATTTCTCATCCATACTTTTCATCTATTCATCCTATTCTGATTTCTAATTGTCTTGCTGCCCTAATTCTTCATGAGTATGTCCTCAGTCATTATTTTCGTAATTTATCTTTCAATGCTTCCATAAAAGAAAAATATTCCTTTGCTTTTCTACTCTCATTTGGTGTCCCTTCAGAGTCTATACTTGGCCCATGGCAAATTTTATTTGCATAGACCCTGTGCAATTTAATCACATATAATGGTTTCCATCTCACATTTACATTGGTGGCATGAGCTCTGTTTCTTTATCTTATCCTCCTCCCCCCTCCTATCTAATTTTGTACATTATTTCCAAGTGAATATATCGACATCACAAACATCTCAAGATCAAAATACCCAAGTCCTTCCACTCTCATCTATTGTTGATGTTACTATTTGCCTTCTCAGACTATAACCCACATTCAGTTAACGAACCTCCTTTTAGAACATCATAAAAATGGTTCTTCTTCATTATTCCATTGACAAAAGCTTTAGACCATAATCTGTTCAACACCTTCTGATTTTTTGTTTTTCTCCCTTACATTGTTTTGTTAATATACTATTAACGTTATTAATCTCTCTGCACCATGCAGCATCTTTCATTAAATTTAAATTTAATTTTTAAAACACTGACTCCATCTACTTTTAGATGCTAGCTTCCTCAAACCCTCTATAGACTGCCCCCCACCGTTATTCCATACTCTTATACCATAAAACATGTCTGCTTGTGATCTTTGTTCCTCCACACTCATCACCTTTAACTTCCAAAAGATTTCTGCTCCCTTCCTGCCTTTATAGCTGGAACTGACTCACTTGTTAAAGACAGTTTTTTTTGAAAAACCAACACTTAGTTGAAGAATTAAAATAATTCCATATTATTCCTATTTCATTTTCAATATTTTTGTTTCGCTGGGGTTTTTTTTAAGTGTCTTGATATACTATCTTCTGTGTTTAGAGCCACTGTCCTTTGTAATGTACAGTGGAACCTCGGGTTACGAATTTAATTCGTTCCGTGACTCTGGTCGCACCCCAAATTGATCACAACCCGAAGGAAATTTCCCCATAAGGTTCAATGTAATTACCGTTAATCCGTTCTGGCGTGGAGGACAGGGAGGCGGCTATTGCTTGGAGGGAGAGCCCCCCTCCCTACGACCACATGTCAGGGGTGGAAATTAGCCGCGGACCACGTGTCAGGGGCGTAAAAATGGCCGCAGACCACGTGTCAGGGGCGGAAAAATGGCCGCGGACCACGTGTCAGGGGTGGAAAATGGCCACAGGCCACGTGTCAGGGGCGGAAAAATGGCCACGGACGTGTCAGGGGCGGAAAAATGGCCACGGACCGTGTCACGGGAGGGAAAATGGCCGCGTATCCTGCTCGTACCCCGAGGCAGAGTTCGCAAATCGAGGTAAATTTTTGCGGCCAGAGCTGGTCGTAACCCGAAAAGTTCGTTAACAGAGGCGTTCATAACCCGAGGTACCACTGTATTTGGTACATGGAAAGTGCAATATAAATAATAACAAATATTTAACAGCAAGGTAAAAAATTACCAATTAGCACAAAATGAAAGGCACTCGGACAGTCAGAACTTCAAGGACTGATCATAAGTACCGCTCATTCAGCACCGTCATAACTTTGATCTGTCAGTGAATGAGTGGTCGTTAACCAAGGACTACCTGTACTCTTCCCTTCATTTGAAAAATGGGTTCTTACAAAATAACAGCACAATATACAAATACAATATAACAGGTGCTATTTACATATGTATATTTACTTTGAGGAGTAGAGCCCCAAGATGCCACTTAAACATCAAGTATAATCTTTGGCCCAAAAAGGTTGTATGTCTATATACAAGAAGGAGATGAATATTTATACACAGCTGTCTGAAAACCCTTAATGTAATTAAGTGTTTTCTTTTTGCTAAGAAATAACTTGCATGGTCTGAAGCCTGTCAACTTACCCACACTCACATGTTCCAGTTTTGAGTGACACGGACTGAAAAGATTGTTTCTCAAGCCACATTCCGTGGAGCAATTCCCAAGCAACTTGAATCTGTTCTACAAGCAGATATCAGAGAAAAGGAAGTTTGCAATGCTTGGAGTCAATTCTTTGTGTTTGTGTATCTGTGTTTTACATGCACTAGACAGTTATGTGAAAGAGGAAATGCTAGACAATTCCATTATTCAGCAGCCTGAGGAGATGCAATATGTATTGGGGGGGGGGTTAGTGATGAAACTTGTGTCGTCATTGTGATGGAAGTATGAAAGTTTGAAATTTGCATTGTGATATCATGACATGCATTTTGTCAATTTGGCATCATGGTAGTGAGGAATGGATACCAATGAAAGCAGTTTGAACAAGATATTGTTTTGTGGCTTTGAGAAATGTGGTTAGGAAAAACAGGCAACAGAGAGATGGAAAGTGTTGATTGTTCAGGGAGGGGTACAGTCCCATCATTGCTACATAAGTTACAAGGGTTCCTCACATCTGCTAATGTTCTCATGGGAAGAGTGGAGTAGCTGGTATTCTTGGCACACAGCCCTCTTGAATTTCCTATAATTATTCTTCTCATTTGTTCACTACTTTAATGGAAACTATGAACCAGGCAAAAGAGAAGAATGAATATTATCGGTTGCCCCCCCAACTTCAACTTATTATAATTAATCATTTAAAAATGCTGTCACACAATTCAAAGATATTTTCCTTGAAACCAAAATCCAAGTGAAGGTTTTTTATGGATTTTGGATTTATTACCTTTCACAAGCAAAACAAGTACAGGTAGTCCTCATTTAACGACCACAACTGAGACTGGCAACTAAGTGAAACTACAACTGCATTTATGATTTTACTTCAGCTTTCCTTTGCTTTACAGGCCTGTGAAGGTCATAAATGCAAGGATTGGTTGTAAAGCTACTTTTTCATCACTGATAACTGTGAATGGTTGCTAAACAAGGCAGTTGCTAAATGACCTGTACTGTAGCCATGAAAGAAGAGGAAATGTTGACAAACTCTCCTCAGATGTCACGTTTACACAGTAGAAAAAAACTCTTAATATAAGGCTTTGGATGAAATAAGCTAAATGTTACGCTGACTTAACAAATCTAAGTACAGACACTGATAAAATATACTGTGACTTAGAAGCTGATACATTCACCAGTAAGACTTGTAATCAATATAATAAATAAATCCCCTTTTTGGGGAAGGTTGTTGGCAAGGTGATTGCACTGCAGCTCCAGAGGTTCTTGGATAAAACAGATTACCTGGACCCTTTTCAGTCGGGGTTCAGGCCTGGATATGGGATGGAAATGACATTGGTCGTGCTTTTTGATGATCTCTCGCGGGAGCAAGATGGGGGTAGTGTGTCCATCCTCGCTCTACTTGACTTCTTGACGGCCTTCAATACCATCGACCAACATATCCTTCTGGAGTGGCTTTGGGGATTGGGAGTGTTGTCCTGGTTCACTTCACTTCATGTAGCCATTCCCAGTAGGTGATGATGGGAGCGAGAGGTCCGGCCCTTGACCCCTGCTTTGCGGGGTTCCACAGGGTTCGGTACTTTCTCTGCTTCTGTTTAACATCTACATGAAGCCAGTGGGTGAGATCATATGTCACCATGGGGTGAGATATCATTAGTCTGCTAATGATACTCAGCTGTATATCTCAGCCCATGGTGAGTTAAGCATGCCATGACCTCCCTCTCACGGTGCCTGGAGGCTGTTAAAGTCTGGATGGGGAGCAACAGGTTGAAACTAAACCCTGGCAAGATGCAATGGCTCTGGGTTTGGGGTACTTTGGTCCATGGAAAATTGCTATTGCTATCTCTTTGGTCTTAGATGGGGTTGCACTATCCCAGACGGACCCGGTACATAATCTAGAGGTTCTCCTGGACTTGTGACTCTTGCTTGAGAAGCAGGTGGCATTCGTGGCCAGGAGGGCCTTTGCACAACTGCGGGTTGTGCGCCATTTACACCCTTTCCAGGACCAACAGGCCCTGCTCACAGTCACCCATGCCGCAGTCATCTCCTGTCTTGACTACTGTAATGCACTCTACACGGGGCTGCACTTGAAAAGTATTCGGAAGCTTCAGTTGGTTCAGAATGTGGCAGCCTGCATAGTTTTGTCCAAGTATAGATTTGCACACGTCACCTCTCTTGCCAGAGCTGCACTGGTTGCTGATTTGCTTTCAAGTCCAATTTCAAGGTGCTAGTTATCAGCTTTAAAGCCCTACATGATTTGGGGCCAGGTTATTTGAAGGACTGCCTTTTCCTAATTTCATTTGCCCGACCCACCAGACTGGGGAAGCAGGGTATGTTACGAGTCGCCACCATTAAGGAGGTCCATTTAGTGAGACCACGAAGAAGGGCCTTCTCTGTGGTAGCTCCCTCCCTGTGGAACATCATCCCCACAGAGATAAGATTAGCCCCGACCTTGATACTCTTCCAAAAGGCCCTGAAGACATGGTTTTGCCAGTGAGCCTGGGGATCCCAGGTTGATATGGAGCCCATCAAGTGATTTGTCTGAATGTATTGCTGCCACCAGGGGTGTGGGAGTATAGTAAGTTTATATTTGGGGTTTGTATTTATTCCTGTAAGCCATCTGGAGTCACTGTGAGCTGGTTGGACGTATAAATTACTTTAATAAATTATTATTATTATTATTATTATTATTATTATTAAAACTTATTTAATTCTTTCCATCTTCTTTTTAGTTTTTCCATTTTTTGAAAGAAACAATCACAAGTATTCCACAATAATAAACCAAAATGTTTGGTATTCTGTGATCTGAAGTTCAAGAACCACTAGGCTATTTTAACTGCACTATCTGAAACGAACTAAAATAGAACATACTACTAATATACATGTATATTATAGAATAAGTTGTGATCCATTGAAAAAAATCCTTCTTAAAATGAATATCCAAATAATGAAGTGATACATAAGACAGGGAGAGTAAGTCAAGGCAGAGCAGAGTTTTAAGCATTCATAACATAAATCACTACCAACAAAGCAGGGACACATGAAAGAAGTCTTCTGTGCTAGCTGTGAGTTTCCAAAAAATTCATTCATTAAAAATGGTCAAGAACTCAAAGTACTGGAACCATCAGAGAATATGCATTTTACATATGACATTCAGTATGTACTTCCGCCCCAAGCTAACATTGCACTGATCTTACTTCTTGTTAGTCATTTTGTTGGATAGTCTGCTGCATTCTTGGTTTGGAAATATTTCAGAATAGCCTTGCTGATTGTTGCTAAAGTGGAAAAATACCCATAGATTTCTCTGTACTGAAAATCAGTGGGTAATTATAAATATTTATTTATTTAAATGTCAACTAGGAACATTATTAAAAAGTACGACAATAATTATTCAGCTATGGGACTGAAATGCCTTTACCTCAAATTTAGTTACCTAGAATTTCAGTTATGATTTCTACTGCAGTTGCAAACTTATGTATGAGATGCTTCCCCTGCTTCTATGGAACTGGTGCTTAGAGCCTGTTCTTATGCTGCTATGATCAGTGCCTCAGTGCTGTCTTTTAGTCCAGCCCCTTCCAGCCCCTTGGATTTCCAAGTGTTGGCCACCTCAGCTATCTGTCGATGGTACATCCCATGCAGAGGCTTATCTTGCCATGGGATTTCCACTGCTTGAACTTGTCTGCTGCTGCATCGGGCATTCTCTCAGCAGCTCATCTTTGGGTGCCATCTTAGTGATGTACTCCTGGATGCTCTGGGTTTCATACAGGACAGTGGCTTTGACACTCATCAGACTTTGCCCACCCTCTTTCCGGCTGATGTACAGTCTCTGGGTGTTGGACTTGGGGTGGAAACCTCTGTACATTGTGAGGAGCTTCCGGATCTTCACATCGGTAGCCTCCATGTCCTCCTTTTGTCAGCTCACTATACCGGCAGTGTATCTGATGACTGGCAGGGCATACATGTTGATAGCATGGATCTTGTTCTTCCCATTGAGCTGGCTCTTCAGGACCTGTCTTATCCTTTGGTGGTACTTGCATGTTGCTGTCTTCCTTGCCTCCTCATCATGTTTCCCATGTGACCTGGGATACCAAGGTACTTGTAGCTGGTCTGTATGCCTGGTATGTGGTCTGCTGGTAGTTTCACCCCATCAGTCTTAACTACCTTCCCTCTCTTTACTGCCATCCGGCCACACTTCTCCAGTCCAAATGACAACCCAATGTCCGCACTGTAAATCTGTGTCAGGTGGATCAGTGAGTCAGTGTCTCATTCACTCTTAGCATACAACTTGATATCATCCATGTATAGGAAGAGGCTGATGGTAGTTCCACTCTTGAACTTGTATCCATATCCAGTCCTTGTGATTATCTGGCTAAGGGGGTTCAAGCCTATGCAGAATAGCAGCGGGGACAGTGCACCACCTTGGTATATGCCGCAACTGATTTCAACTTGTGCGAGGTGTCTTGAGTTCACTTCCAGTGTCGTCTTCCACTGTCCCATTGAATTCTTGAGGAAGATCCTTAATATCTTGTTGACTTTGTATAGTGCCAGGCATTCACAGATCCGTGTGTGTGGCATTGAGCTGTAGACTTTCATGTAGTCAATCCAGGTTGTGCTCAGTTTGGTCTGTCTAGACCCTGAGTCTCGAGTGACTGCTTTATCTATGAGCAACTGGTGTTTTGAGCTTCTGGAGTTGTTCCCAATGCCCTTCTGAGCTGTGCTCATGTATTGGCCATATGTTCCTGTAGTTTGGTGGCTATGATGTTTGATAGGACTTTCCATGTTGTGGGGAGGCAGGTTATTGGCCAGTAGTTGGTAGTTCCCTTGTGGGGGTCTTTCATGATCAGCACTGTCATTCCTTGTGTTAGCCAGTCTGAGTAAGAGCCTGCTGCTAGCAGCTGCTTCATCTGTGGTGCTAGGCATTCATACACTGCTTTGGTTAGTTTCTTTAGCCAGTAGGTATGGATCATGTCCGGGCCAGGTGCTGTCAAGCTCTTCATGTTCTTGATCCGCTGTTGGATGTCTGCTACTGTGATGGTGACTGGTTCCTGTTCTGGGAGATTGTTGTGATCTGCTTTCAGGTCCTGCAGCCACTTTGAACTGGTGTTATGTGTCTTCTCTTTCTGCCATATGTTCCTCCAGTACTGTTCAGTTTCTGCTGTTGGTGGCTCTGCTGTTACTGTGCGGTTGCACTGCAGTTGGGAGTACACCTTGGAAGGGTCTTTGGAAAACAGGGCATTTTTCTTCTTGGCCTCTGCTTCTATAGTGTATCTCCTTAGCCTGGCAGCCAGTGCGGTGAGCCTTTGTTTACAGTCTTTAGGGCTTCAGATGGAATCAGGCTCTTGTATTTTTTCAATAGCCGAGTCTTATCCTTAATTTCCACACCCCTCTGTAGTTCCACCAGCTGACTAACTTCTCTCCGAGTTGCCTTGATCTTAGCCTCCAACCTCATTTTCCGGGCGGATATGTACTGCTGTTCTTCTTGATTGTGTAGCCAAGCATCTCCAGGATTACAGCAGCTATAGCACATACAGTTCATTGGTTTGAGTTATGGTGATAGTAGGGACTGTTGTTAGGGCTGTATTGGCATCTTCTAGTACACTATCTGATGGTACTTCTCCAGTGAATCTTGGTAATTGGTCTTGAGGGTTGATTGTAGCTAGTTTATCCATGATAATATGCCTCATATCAGCTGCCATGCTCTGTAATGGAGAGAGTGGCAGTGATGTTCCAGCTTCAGGAGTTGGCTGTACATCCAGTTTTCTTCCAGGTCTTCTTGAGTCCGGGATGTAATCTGTAGTTGGTCTATCTCAATCTGTTAGAGCAGCTTCCTTTTCACTATGTTGAAACTTTGGGTAACTAGCTGTTTCTCAGTTAGTGTGGATGTAGGTCTTCTGTCCATCCATAGTTCCCTCATACGTTTCATATATCCCCTCTCATTAGGCCTACTGTTGTAGTAGTATTCCATCAATTCCAGGTTCTCTTGTCTCGTCCAGTCTTGTCTACTGGTATGTTCTAGTAGCCCACTTATCCTCAGATTGTCCTGGCTCCCCAACATCTGGCATGGACCTTTTTAATCTGGGCGATGTCCGAGCTGGCATGACTCTTAGTTCATCTTACTCTCATATTTAAGGTAGGCAGGTGAAGTGTTAGGGGGCCTTTGTCCAAGGACTCCTACTGGTAAGGTTGGTACCAGCTGGGATTTGAACCCTGGTCTCCTCCATCAAACGGCAGTGCTCTAACCACTACACTATCCAGCCGCTCACGTACTGGCCCATATGGTATGGCTCATGTATAGCATATATAGAAGTACTGACCCAATGCCTGGAGGTCCTGAAGTACAGCATGGGGTGGACAGACTCACAATGAATCCCAACAAAATGGAGTTACTGGTACCAAGGAAGTTCTATGTTGCTTGCCCTTTTCTTGAAAGAACTGGTATACAATTTGGGAGTTCTCTTGGACTTTGGGCTCCTGCTACAGCAGCAGGTAGCAGGTGTGGCCAGGAGAACCTTCAGCCATGGTGCAACCCTTCCTAGACCAGGTGCTGACTTGTGCCCTTATCATCTCCCAGGTAGACTACTGCAATTTGTTTTATAAGGGACTGCACTTGAAAATGACCCAGAAGCTACAGCTAGCACAGAATGCAACTGTCCATTTGCTGACCAGCAGAAATAACACCTATGTTGTAGGGGCTACACTGGTTGCCAGTAGCTTCTAGGCCCAATTCAAGGTGCTTCATGGCAAGGGAACTTCTTATACAGTGGAACCTCGGTTTACGAACTTAATTCGTTCTGTGACTCTGGTCGCACCCCAAATTGGTCGCACCCCGAAGCAAATTTCCCCATAAGGTTCAATGTAATTACCATTAATCCGTTCTGGCGTGGAGGACAGGGAGGCGGCTATTGCTTGGAGGGAGAGTCCCCCTCCCTACGACCAAGTGTCAGGGGCGGAAAATGGCCGCGGACCACGTGTCAGAGGTGGAAAAATGGCCGCGGACCACGTGTCAGGGGTGGAAAATGGCCGCGGACCACGTGTCAGGGGCGGAAAAATGGCCGCGGACCACGTGTCAGGGGCAGAAAAATGGCCGCGGACCACGTGTCAGGGGCGGAAAAATGGCCGTGGACCATGTGTCAGGGGCAGAAAATGGCCACGGACCACATGTCGGGGGCGGAAAAATGGCCGCGGACCGTGTCAGGGGCGGAAAAATGGCTGCGTATCCTGTTTGTACCCCGAGGCAGAGTTCGCAAACCGAGGTAAATTTTTGCGGCCGGAGCTGGTCGTAACCCGAAAAGTTCGTTAACAGAGGCGTTCGTAACCCGAGGTACCACTGTATTAGGGGTTTTCTCCAGGTGGAAACTGCCAACCTGCCTACATTAGCCAAGTAGGAGGAATGCAGGCACCCATCACCCAGGAGGCTAGGGGAAGAGACCATGAGGACATCCTTCTTGGTTATAGCACCTCTGAAAGAATATGTCCCCTATGCTGTAAACATTCAGGGAGGTGATAAAAACTGTACTCTTCTGCATGGCCTTTGACAAGGATAACTCATAGCCACTCTGTGTTGGTAGGCAGTTATGTCTTGGTAGGAGGTTATGCAGAGTGGTTATGTTTATTGTGTTTTGCCTAGAATCCATGGAATAGGTGATATACATATGCAAATAAATGAATGAATGAGAGAGAGAGAGAGAGAGAGAGAGAGAGAGAGAGAGAGAGAGAGAGAAAGAATGTGCATGTACAAAGCCAAAGTTTCTAAAGGGGAGGCTGCAATAATAAAATATATGGTTATATTTTATACAAGCACTGTAAAATTTTAACAAACTGAACCCTGTAACTTCTGCAAATTAGTTGGAAGCTACTGAAGGGGTGCCAACTAATTTTCAGCATGTTACACTAATAGCAAAAGATTAGTGACAACAAAACCCAGTATCACCAAGCAGCCTTGTAAAGCCAATTAAAGTTCTTAGCCTTTCCTTTTGTATATGTCCAAGAGGCCAGTCCCTATGAAAGATTAGGCCTTCCTGCACACCACTAAAGGACAAGATATTAGTGTCTTAGCAGGCTGGTAAAATTTGTCTTTGATCAAGAAGTTTCCCCATCACTCTGTCAGCCTTTGTTTTCATAAAAAAGAGGGATAGTCAAAGAGAAATGAAACATAAATAAGTTAAAACCATATCTCAGTTTAATGAAAGAAAGCCAATAGGGTGTAGTGGTTAAAGAGTTGAACTTGGACCAGGAAGCTCAGTTCAAAACAATTTTCAGCCATGGAAGCTCAGTGAGTGACTTTGACCTAGTACTATTTCTCACACAAACCTGTCTCACAGGGGTATTATTGTGGGGGCAGTTAGATGAGGGTATGCTACGAAGGCCACCTTGAGTTCCTAGAAGCAAGGTAGAATATAAATATTATAAATGCACAAATAACTGTCCAGAGTCATGTTTTATAAGATGAGCGGCTATATACCTATGATGAAATAAACAAACAAACAAACTGTTAAGTCTGGACTGTAAAAATTACTTCTTTAGGTTCTAGCAGTTCAGGCTATTAATCTTTTGTTGAATGAAATTTCAATTTTGCACTTATCCAGACACACAATTGAAAGAGATTTACTTGGACACGCAACACTTCTTTTTAAGAAAAGTAGAAAGTAATTTATTTTACTTAATATTTCAATATGACTAAAGAATACAAGAATTAAATGAGCTATGAAATGAAAGATGCAGTTACATAGCCACAAATTCCAGATCACTTCCCTGTCTTATAATTTGTTTTTCAAGTTGAAATACTGGGTTTCCTCCAAACGCACTCCTTGCACTAGACACAATGCACCTCAAAATATGAATACACAAGTGTTGAATGCACAGGTTTATGCATATACTATGAATGGCATAGAACTCAACAACTTATCAAGATTGTGCTGATTTAATCAGCAGCTGCTCTCTATTGTCTGTACTGAAAACATCTAACAAAGCCTAGTGACAAACTGAAGTTATCTTTAAAAGCCAAACTACAAATCACTTTAATCAGATTTATAGTTTGTTTAGATCCACTTCTCTTTTTAAACAAAAAACAGTGGTGGATGGTGAAATAAAAGTTAAAGTTATATAGCTGCAATTTCCAGACCATTGCATTCTTCTTTTCATGATTGTAACGTCTGCAGCAAATAGGAACTTCAAGGAAATAGCAATATGTGTGGGTAAGGGAGGACATCAGCAAGAAAATGGTAATAGATAATCACACTTTATACAATCCCAACCTGTGTTCTGTTTTTATCTCCCACTGTGGTGTTTTGTTAAAAATACACTAATTAAACTGCATTTAAAAATGCAATTAATATTAAGACCTACATCACAGTTTAACTCTAAGCAATAGCACAATCTGATACAGGTTTACTCAGAAGGAAGTCCAGTTGTAACCAGTGAAGTTTAAGCATTAAAGGAGTTAAGTTTAAGACTGCAGCCCTACCTGATTTAAAATGAGCAAATATTGTGGAAAAAGGCATCTAACTTAATCTTATATGGCTAGATCTCCTATTTTTCTTATTTCCATTTAGCTATAGTGCTAAATGCTCTATTCCAGCTATTTCTGGGATATTTAAATTAAATTAATAAATATTTAAAGATGTTAGCCCTTATCCTCCCAGCACATGCATCAGTGGGAGTTCTATGAGTTTTTAATTAAAACATCAGAAGAAGGGGAAAAATCTTTGAGGCTTTAAATGTGACTCTTCCTCCATGTGCTGTAACCCTAAAAGCTACAAGTTATCTAACCTAATTATAACTTACTAAATTGACAATTTAAAATGCCAGTTCTTTTCTGGAGTTATTTTGAGAAACCATCAAATCAAATACTAAGAAACTCTTTTCATGTCAAATACTGAATAGCCCTCAAATTTAGAGAACAGAAAGCATATTTGAATCCTGTTGAAGATGGGCATTTGAAAGATTTCCTTTTTTGATGAATTTCCATTAAAGAAAAAAAAGTTATATATAATCATAGTTTTTTTTAGTTGTATGTTATGTGAAAAAAACCCACCACATTACCATCTTAATAGTTCTTGGTTGGATATCATAAACAAACAAAGCAAAGGTAAGTATCAAACCAAAAATAGTAAAATAATTCCCATTATTAATTCACTGATATCCAAGATTATTATGTCCCTATTTTATACTCAGTGCCCTATCACAGTGTTTCTCAACCTCAGCTACATTAAGATGTGGGGACTTCAACTCCCAGAATTCCCGAGGCAAGCATGCTGGCTAGGAAATTCTGGGAGTTGAAGTCCACACATCTTAAAGTTGATAAGGTTGAGAAACACTGCCCTATCATATAGGAAAGGTAGAATGGGTAAGAATGTAGGTACTATAAAGCAAATCAGAAATAAGAACATCTGATTGTACAATGGATACAAGGCCTTGTTTTTAAGCCACATCTCAATGCTCATTACCTATTATATTTTATAAAGACCTTGTCAAATAAGTAGATTTTAATTGTAAATCTCAATCAAAGAGTAAATACATGCCTTTCTACCATGTTACGTTCATCATCATCTGCCTCTTAAAACTGTTACAGATACAAAAAATTCAATTCAATAAATGCACTCAGCACTCAAACTAAACTATCATTCAAATTTCGACATAAGACTTGAATTCCTTTTCAGTGCTCTTCAACTCTGACCCAGCTCTACCCCCTCCTTCATTGAAAAGGGCAAAGACAACAGCCCAGCAAGTGGGACAGGGAAAACAGACTTCCTTTGTTCACTTTTTTCCTTTCAGTTTTCTATTGAGGTAAATAACTGAAAAGCTCAGCCAGCCTTTAGTGGTTCTGAAGAAAGCAATGCAGCTACCCTAAAACTACGCCTACAAATCAGCGTACAACAGTATCATGAAGCTTGCAGGACATCATGTTAGTCTTGCAAAGGAAACTTTTGAAGGTTAATTGACAGAGTGGATATTTACTCACACATTCTCAGCAATGGAACCGTTATTGTACTTGATGAAAAATAAACACATTTTATTTTATGTTACATCTCCTGATTTTTTAAAATTATGCAAATCTTAATGCGTCTGTATGCATTAAATACAGATATTTAATCTGTACTGCATGCAGATTGTGATCTATACATTATTTTTCACAGCTGAAAAAACAGACTTAAGTGTGCAGATTTCAGCTAGATTTTATTAGCTTTATAATGCAAACTAAAACTTTAAATTAAGCCCCCATCATCTTTTCTAATGTTACTTGTTCTTACATTCTACCCGCTCAATTACAGTACATATTTGAAATCTAACAGCTGAAAATAAAATTATAACATGCTAACTCACAGAATGATTTAGAGCAGAAACGGCACCTCAGTGGGCATTCAATATGGATTTATTTAGTATTGATTTGGTCTGCTGAATATGTAATTTGATCTGCCTAATAGCCTCAAATAGACTTTTGGGGGGGGCGGTCATTTAGTTTCTCTAAATACTCAAATGTACTTCAAATGAGCTAAAGAAAAAGTCATATCCTTTGAACTTTGATTATAATTAAACAGTCTGAAGTATATTTGTGTTTAGAAAAGTAAACTTTATCATATATTTAACATCTATATAATCATCACAGTACATAATGATTTACTTCATATCTGCACAGACTTTAACATAGGCAGTATGTTTTCTAAATTTATAATTTAGGCAAAGGTAGGTAGGTAGACAGACAGACAGATTTTCTAAAAAAGTTTTGGCTTTTTCATAAAGCCAAAGTTCCACAGGTGCTTTAACCATGCAAACTAAGCTTTGAGATGCTCAAGCTTTTCATTTGCATAAATACTGTAGTCTAATGAAGACTTTATCCAAAGGTAAATAAACATAAAAGCTTTTGAAACACTGATAGTATCAAGAATCCACAAAAGCCCCTTTAGATATATGTTATATATGGATTGGTATGTCTCCTCAATAACAAATAACAAATAAAAATAAATACTTTATTTTTCAATCACCATTAGTTAAACTGTTTAATCACAGCCAACCTTGTTGTGTGCTATCTATGTATGACAGCATACATAGGGACCAGGAAAAAGTTTGTCTTACTACTTTCTATATAAGTCAAACTTTTTCCTGGTCTCTTTTTAAATTGCCACATGGAAAGAAAGTTGGATGCAAGAAAGCAGTGCTTCCTCTTGAATCTGCTTATATCTCTGGATGATAAGTTTGATACTATCTTCAACACGCTATCCGTGTGGCATTAAACCATGCATTTAGGCTTCCTCAAGTCAGTGATATAAGCAGCATAAATCAGTAAGATTTGGTTCCAGACATTCCAGTACAACAGCCAACTAGATTTGTATGGTTCAATTGTCCAATTAGGAAGAATTCTTATGAAAATAAACATTTATGTCACAGGTCAGAAATCATGACCAGTTTCATAGCTGGCATTTTCTCATTTGTGTTATGTACTAACAAAGATTCAATTTAATAAAGAAGATGAATGGTTCTTTAAAATATATTAATCATGACCCAATATATTTTAAGCCTACACAAACAGATAAAACAGTTGTTTCTATTCAATATAGCATCTGCTTTATACTTAGAAATGAATTTCCCAACATGTTTTAGAAGAGCCTCTTAAACAGTATATGCAAACTGGCTGTAATATTTTTCTTCAAGTTATATGCTGGTGAAGAGTAAATGAGAACTCTGAAATTTGCAAATCATATCATACTGACACCTGTTAACATACTAATAGCATTTAGAAATCAACATATATAAATATATATTTATATTATATATGGCCCAGGAAAATAGTTCCCTAAAAATATTAAATAAAACAATGAATCTTTAGTTTTAGTTACCTTAATAATGTAAAGATATACATTGCTGCACAGGACATGAAAGATGCAGATTAAACTAGATCTAACAATAAAATAGTACTAAAATTTACCATTTTTAACTGAAATTTAAAAACAAATACAAAGTCAATCACTCAAAATTTTATCTTTAAAGAATGAATAACAGCTTATATAAGACTCAAAATCCAGACAGCTTCCTACAGATAAGGTAACCCTTCCATATCACAATATGAACTTTATGAAACTCCTTTCAGTTTCAGCAACTGTTTGTCATATGGACTAATATTATAGGATCTGGCTTGTTTTTTTTCTTTTGAAGTCCAACATTCACCTTGGATGCCCATAACTAAAAGTCCATTTATCTAGGTTTTCATAACATATGCAATCTTGATAATAGTCCACCCTACACTATCACTTGAAGAATGTACATAAACACACACATATATACATTCTGTGTTATTTAAGCTTTAATAATTACATACAGATTCTTCAAGTGCTAGGCATTATAAATTGAAATGTTTATGTGGTTTGTGCATATAATCAGTGACTAAAATCCATATCTGCACAAACCACATAAACATTTCAATTTTTTAATGCCTGGTTTCTATATTCTACGCTTCATTTTCAAAAATCTGTTAGCAGACCAAATTAATTAATTAACATTTGCACCTGACAGATTTGCTCCACTCATTTATGTTTTTGTTTTTTCTCATAAGTATCAAAGGTGTGGAAAGTAAACATAAATTGTACAGTGCCTCATGTCCATTTCCTGTCTCAGAAGCTCCAGTTTAGAATTTAAAATCTACTCCTCTGCTTCAAGTTGAGTTTACAACCAGTTATTACACATCAGTACTCTAAATTCTCAAATGATCTTCTGCATAATACACTGCCACCCCCCTGACTTTTCATAATAAACAGAGATATTCTATTTTAAACTTCTGAATGTGACACATACTAATACAAAAACATTTAAGAAAAAAAATTTCCATAAGGGAGACAATTTGTGGTTGAATGAATAATTGAATTTCCATTTATGACCTGTTTTTATAAAACAAGGACAACTATTTCACTTCACTGCCTCATTGGGTTTCTATGACTGCCTGTTTTCTGTAAGGAAATTCAGTCTTCTTGTCTGTAATCAAAAGTGATTGCCTACAATTGACTGTGATATGAACAAATCTTCCTTCCTCCTTTTCACATATACACACTAACTGCCATGCACAGATGGAGGGGAGGGGAAGAAAAAACTCTCTGTAGCTTAAATGAGTTTCTTAAAACCCAGTTCTCTGCAGGATCCCTTAGCTTCAGCAGAGACAGCTCCTTTCTCCATGCATGCAGTGACAGCAACGCAAAAGATTGGGCCAGATCAGAGTCTGGTTGCAGGAACTGCTACAGTTCTGCAAACCTTACAGCCTATTGCCCCCTTCAGGGTGCCTGAAATGGCGACTAGTGTCAATCCCTGTCTGTCTGGGTCTGTGTCTTTACCTGCCATTCATTCCATAAATCAATAATTTTGCACCAATCTTCTTCAGAACAACAGAGAGCCTTGGGCAACAAGGCACCACCCAATCCCAGACTCCCACTTTCAGTGGCAACCAGCACATTTCCCCGCTACATACTTTGTCTCTGTGGGGAATCAATGCATAAATAATTGCAGCTATTTGCTCAGAAAGAACCCACACCTGTAGCATTCAAAGGGCTCTGCCAGAGCAGGCAGTCCCAGACACCCCAACTCCAACCCAACCTTGATTGCTAAAAAGGCTGCTGCTGCTGCTATGCCAAGCCTGGCTGTCAGACACAGTGGATATGGATGTGCACAACTGAGGCACACCCACACAGCAGGAGAAAGAAAGAGGGAGATTACTCTGCCATTAGGACTCCGGCTCATGACAGAAATGCCAGGCCTTGAGGTGACCTGAGCCTCAGCTTAAAAACTGCACGGCCTGATTGCAAAGGCAGAGATTAAATGCCACAGATCATCCAAAGCACCTCAGACTGTAAACCGAAAAGGAGAACGCAGAGGCGGAAAAAGAGAGGCAGACAGTGAGGGAAGAGGAAGAGGAAGAGGGAGGAAGACATGCCTCGAGTTCTTGCTTCTCGGCTCTATCACATCACCCCACGCAGGGCGGTTTTTGCACAGGACCGGGCTTGCCCTGGGACCCTTCCCGTTTCCCTTGATGACCTCACTATGGACTAGTTTTAGGGGGGACCTACAGCGTGACCATAACTCGCCTGACCCCTGGGTTTCTGGCATTTGGAAGAGCAGGTGGAAAGCAGGGCGAACTTGGAAACGGCCCTTCCTCCTCACCGCCTGGGTTCTGGAGGGTGGATCCCAGGCGGTCAGTCTGTCCCCACAAGACGGCGGCTGCCGGTTGCCATGGGGAGCCGCGAGCGAAGATTAGCTTGGCGCTCTTGCAGCCGGAGCAGCCACGCCGCCCTGGGTCTCGCATGGTCTTTGCGAGGCGACCGGGCTGGCTGGGTGCGGAGCTAGCGGCGGATGACAGCCAAACCGCGTCGTCCCGCACCTCGGCTTGTGCAAAACTACTGCTGGGGAGGAGCGCAGACACATCCCCCCTGGGGCCCCCCAACGCTAAGAGACACTCAACACTCACAGGTAGCCACAGCCTCCGGTTGCAGGGCAGGATGCCGTGTCGAGACAACGCGCCTCCTCCTCTGCTGGGGAAAACTGCTAGTTCTCGCGCAAGCTCCCACCAGCTTATAGCGAAGGGCTCGTTCGAGCAAAGCCAAGCAAAGCCAGCAGGCGCGCCCGCGCGCTCCCGAGCCTATCGCCTCCCCGCTTCGACTGAGCCAGCCCAGCGCGCGCCCGCCTGAAGCAAAAAGGCGGCGGGGGGAAGGGCTGTGCGCGTGCAAGGGCTTCGCCCTCCCGAGGCGCCACGCGCGCGGTGCCTTCGCCGGCCGGTCAGGTTTTCGGCCACACCTTGTGACAGGGCGCGCTCCCTCGCACAGGCACACGCCTGTCCACCCACCTACCCACCCGCCCGGCCTTTAACCGCGCCGGCCTGAAGTTCAGTCGTGCGAGGGCGATCGCTGCAGCCGACGCGGCTTCTGGATTGAGTTTATTTAACATATTTATGTAATGAATGCAGGAGGCAGCATCTGCGCGCATACTGTCTCGTCGCAGAGTTGTTAGATGGTACTTTCCTCACGTACGAGACGGTGGCAGCAGAACGTAAGCATTGGCCCTAAACGCGCTACTCAAAACTCCACCCTAAGCTTTTACCAAGAAGGTTTGAGACTCGTTGTAACAATTTACTGCTGCTGGTTAAGTGTAGTCTTGTGTCTGTTGGGTTATTGTGGTGTTTGTTAAATGTTCCAATTTTAAAAAAACAAAAACGTTTCTTATGCTTTAAGGCTAATAGGCCATGGACTCTGTAATCTACTGTGAAAATAGCCTTGACATTAAAAATGGCCAGGCTGACTATTTGTGCCAATGCAAATGCGCCTCCCACGTAGATAGAATTGCACACACACTGAAACAATGTCTGGAGAAGCATGTTCTTAGTCATACTGTCACTGAGTTAGAATGCATGAATTAAAGCGCACACACTTTCTGTGTTGGCTACCTGGGCAGTGAAATGTATCTGACAGACACATAAGAAACTTCCCTGGACAAGTGCTGGAAATCATCGTAAAAGTGTGTTAAATAGAAAGCAAAATAGTTTGGGTTCACCTCAACTGAAAAAACAACAAAAAACACCTGCTTTTAGAATTTTTGTATTGACTGTAGGAATCTGAACACTTGCTAATCTTGTTGCTGTGGTTGCGCTCCTCCCATCTAGTGCTTCTATTAAGAAGGCTAGGATTGGATTATTCAGAAAGCTCAATTTTATGCCTACTTATTAAAAGTAAATCCCACTGAATGTGGGTGCTGTCAGGAGTTTGATTCCTAGTGACTGTATGGACAAATAAACACCATCTTGTCCTGTCTTAGCACCTTGGTGAAAAATTTGTGGAAAGCTGGAGACTGAGACAGCAAGAGAAAAAAGATACATGCCTCTGAATAATTGAGATAGAGATGCTCTTAGGAGTACCATGGACTTCAAAAAGAATCAAGCTATCAATCCTGGACCAAATTTTATTGTATTATTGCTATTACCTTAAAACAATTATCAGTAAGCAAAAACTCATACTTTGGGTATGTAATGCCAAAATACCAATTGGCAAGTATGAGAGTAATAGAAGGAGTACATAACTCTATGGTGATTGAATGGGATCAAAGAGATTACAGGACTGCCCCTGGAAAAGCCATGAGATATTGGTTGCCCATGCAATCACTGGAAGCTGAACTTGATTTAATGGTGTCTAATAAACTAGTATCAATTTATAGTCTAAACTAAGCAATGTACTCATTTGCCTTCTGGCTCATCACCCCCAAAGTAACTGAGGTGTGAGAAGAAGAGGTATGATGACCATGGCAGGTCTTTGTGTGAAGTTGGTAGCTGCCGCACCAAGCAGCATTAACTTCTATGCTTTCTATGGTTGCTTGGTGGGGCTGCCCAAAGGCAAGCAGCAGCTGCAATCTGAGGAGTTGAAAGAGGCAAAAGTAGAGGCTTGGGGAGTAACAGCATTTGAAAAGGGCAGGAGTAAGGAAGGAAATCACTATCATGTCTGCCCACAGGAGGAAGGAGGAGGAGGAGGAGGCGACAGCACATCATCACACAACAGCCATAGTAGCATCAGGGATACTTCCTTTATATTGGATAATGTTCACCCAGAGATCTGGGTAGCCAGCACCGGTGGCACAAGGGACCTGAGCACACTTCATCTTTGGCCAGGTGGAATTCTTAGAAAAAAATTAACTGGTTCACGTGAACTGGTAGATAATAGTCTTGCTCAATTTGTTTGTGGTTGTCTGTGACAATAATGCAGTAATTATTTGATTTGATTAAAATGGTTTAAATGCTACAGAGATAACACACACATATGTATATGCACAAGTTATTACAAAAATAGTATGTGCAAGTAGTAAGAATTTAGAAATTAATGTTCAAACCAGCCTTAGACTATGGTTCAGTGGAATAGAGAAATAATAATTTGTACATAAAATTATCAGAACAAAAAAGGAGTCCTAAAGAAAATCATGGACAAATGGAACTATATACAAAATATAAATGGAGTACATCTCTGCATTCACTCCCAAATCTGTTCCAGATGATACCCTACTCTTCAAAGCAGATTTGGGATATATGGTGGTACAGATGGGAATTGTGTTGGGAAGTGCCTTTCTGATTGGATAAAATCCAAAGAATTCAACTTGTATACAAATACCAAGTCCAATTTATTATATATAATAAATACATTTTTCATTGTTTTTATTCTGGAATTAGTTTATTAATTGCTTTATAACACTTACTTGTTTTCTGTAGGGTTTTTTGGGAGGGTTATTTGTATGCCGTATATTCCTTGAATATATGTATTGTTGTTTGGTCTGGGACCATAAAGATAATAAACTAAACCAGTTTTTCTTAAACTTTTTGCTCTCAGGACCCCTTCCCATTTTTAAAAATTACAGAGGAGCCATAGGTTATATTTATCAATATTTACCATATTAAAAATTAAGATTCATGCATTCATAGAATACTCATTTATTGAATCATGTAAAAATAACAATATTAAACCCATTAGATATTAACATAAACAAAATATTTTTCATGAAAAAACCTATTTTAACCAATAAAAAATAATAATTAGAAGAGTGACATTGTTTTAAATTTTTGCAAATATCTTCAATATCTGGTAACTAACTCCTCAGGGATCCTCAGACTACACTTTAATAAACACTGACCTAAACTAACCTAAACTTTCTGTAATATACAAAGATATAGGAAAATAAGATACAAAAACAAAACTATCAGAAAAAAGGAAAAGGACAAAAAATATTTAATTTTTAAATGCAGCATTGAACACTGACTTGGTGCATAACACAAAAAAAGTTAGAGGTTAGAGGGTACTTATAAATATTAACTGAAGCTGTGGAAAAGAAAGTAAGATATAAGAAAACTGGAGAACGTCTATCAGACAAGTGAGGAAAAGTTGCTTCTCTGAAAACTTTTAGCAGCATTTAGGAGTAAAATAATAAACATGCTGGATTGAACTGAGGAGGCAAAGCTCAAAAGTCCCCACTTAACCACAGACC
Source organism: Python bivittatus (assembly GCF_059951505.1). Taxonomy (NCBI): domain Eukaryota; kingdom Metazoa; phylum Chordata; class Lepidosauria; order Squamata; family Pythonidae; genus Python; species Python bivittatus. The sequence goes on along the minus strand of NW_028277058.1, from coordinate 14,359,345 downwards.
TGACTGGCAACTGTGGGCCAGTCAAAATCTTTCAGTCCAACCTACCTCATAGATTATTGTGGTAATAAAATTGAGAGAGACTCCTATCTACCACAGCTTGGTTCTCTTGGAGAATAGGATAACATAACAAAGGACAATCTGTGACAGAACTGGCTTTCAGCAATTAAAAAATAGTAAATGTGAGTGAGCTCTGCAGTGAAATACTACTGTAAATTTAATCACTACAACCAGCTGAATGTGCATAACCCTTTTCTCTTTATCAATAATACCTTTCAATAGTAGAAACTGTGAACATTGTGCAGTTCCTTCAGCTCACCAGGGCCCCTGTTCTCTAAAAGCAGATAGGAAAAAAAAAACAGCAATTTGTTGGGAAGTGCATCATAAAGACTGGGTCTTATGTAACTGAGAAGTGAAAAGGAGAGAAGAAACAAAAGGAATGTTCAGAAGCAGAGGAAACAAGTAATTAATCTACAAAATGGGGGAGAATATATTTCAATAATTAGATGATGCACAATTCCGTAAAAAATAGTCTATATCCTGCTGTTGAATAATTGTCAGAAGATCAGAAAAGGATGGCTACTTTTCACTTTACTATCTTTACACTTGCAGTCAGTGTCCTAAAAAGTGCTCTTAACTGTTTCTTAGCTTCACTGGAAACTTCCATTTGTCTCCTGCTTTTCTCAGAAACTTCCTCTTAACACTCTTTAACTACTTGCAATAGTTCTACAAGGGAGAAACAAACAACCAGTTATATTGCACAGCAAATCTTAGTATGCCTTCTCTGTAAAACAGAAGACAAATTATCTACACAAATAGCTAACTTTGCAATTCTTAATTGTACTTTATTATAGATTATAAAACTACATATACACAATTGTATACATTCCATATACTGTACACAAAATCATGTATATGTATATGTATTGAAAAATATGTCCACATTCTTTCACTAATTATATATAATGGTACATAACAATAACAGTGGTGTAGTTATTTTTAACCATATTATATGAACCCCTCCCCATTAATACAAGCAGAAGGTTAAATTGTAAAATATAGAAAGGACTGCATGAAACTATCATTTAATTCAAGTTAAATGATGGTATTTAACCTTTACCCCTTTTAGCACTACACAATTAGGTCTGCTTGATTAGAAGTCCAATTATTTTCTAATTGCTGTGTTACATGGTACTATAATTTTTGCATGGTGATGTGCTGTGTTCTTAAAATGCTAAATGGAAAGACCTAATTCTTCCTAAAGCTTCATGAAGTCTTTGTGAAAGAGGTCCCCGTGAGCAGTAATAACAACCAATATGTGAATGTTGAGATTGTAGTTGAGAGTTTAATGGAATTTCATGAAGGCTAGAGGACCTCAAGAAAAAAATGCAGATATACGTATAGAAGGGAATACCATGTACATGTATTTGTATGTAAATGCTAAAAATCTCTAATACATGACGAAAGAGACAGCTTGGTTTTAAAGAATAACATAGTGGAGTGGCACAATAGAAATATATTTAAATGGAAAGAGTTGGTGAGTTAGGGACATTTCTAGAAAGACATATAGTAGCTGTATTCACACAACATCTAAGTTGCTTCACTCAATTTTCTGGATTTGCACAACAGACATGCACAGCAGAAACCAATCACAATAATGGCTGTTAACAATACTGTACATTGCTAAAAAACAGGTGGTTGTGGTTTGGTGTGTCATGCAAGTACAGTCTGTAGGAATAATATGAAAGCAATTACTGCAAAGCATAAAACAGCATAAAAACAAATAAGCTGGAAACTTTAGAAAGACAGACTACTTCATAGAATAAATCCCAGGCTCCAGAAGTAATTTAGACTGGGGATATGTTGTTGTTTCATGGACTAAACTCTAACATGTCGAAAACAAAAATGATTGTACCCATTATTCAGTTTAAAATAAATAAATGTGGACTAAACTCTAATACAGTCTTTCGCAGCCTTTTGACCCTGGAGGAACCCTTGAAATATTTTTCAGGCCTCAGGGAACCCCTGCACATTCAGGCTCAAATATAGGCCAGAAGTTACAAAATTATTATATTCGTTTCATGGGTAGGCCTGTACATATGCATTAACAGTGTTCTTAAACTAAAAATAAGGAAACCTACCTCTTTAATGTGAAATCTGTGCTTGTTTTTTGCTGTACAAATATTCAATTCTGGGCCAAACTTGAGATAAGCACAAATGGATTTCATCTTCAAATGAAATAAGATGATTTCTGTCTTTGTTTTTGATGTTTGTTAAATAAGAAAAATGTAAGAAGTTGAAAACTGCAGCAAAATGTTCAATGTCTTCCTATGAATGGCAGGATACACCTTCTTTCACAGAAATCCAGAACTTGTCCATGGAGATCAGTGAATCTCATATTGAGTGTACAATCAGACTACAGCTCACAAAGTTCTTCCTCTTCCTTCAAAGTGAAGTTCTCAGGCTGAGCAGAAGATGCAGAGAAAGGATCCGTCACCCAGTCATACATTTGTGTTGAAAGTACTGATTAATTTTGTTCTGCAGTACTTCCAGGTGGTTTTCAATTAGATTTGAGACTTTCTGGTATCCTTCCTCACTCTCAAGTCCAAGCAGCAGCGGAAATATTTCAGTATTTCCTTTTGCAACATGATTTTTCCAAACATTCAGTTTTCTTTTAGATCCAAGAATCTTGTCACTTGAAATCAAAACATTTTCTCCAGTGCCTTGCAGAAACTTCTTCAGCTGGTTAATTTGATGAAAGATGTCTGCTAAGTATGCTAATTTCTGCAACCATTCTCCATCTTCAAAGCACTCAGCAAAATGTGGAATACTATTTTCTCAAAAATCTACCTACCTACCTACCTACCTACCGTATTTATATAGCCGCCCATCTCACACAAAGTGACTCTGGGCAGCATACAACAATTAAAAATAATAAATACATAAAAACAGTTACAAATAAAAAACTATAAAAGTACACAAAGCAGGAGGGGATAAAATTAATAAGGGAGCCATTGCAAAACCTCCCCAGTTCCCTGGAACCCCCAGGCCTGATCATGTAACCAGGTCTTGAGGGATTTGCAGAATGTTAAGAGGGATGGAGCTAATCTCATTTCTGGGGGGAGATGATTCCACAAGGTGGGCACCACAGCAGAGAAGGCCCACATCCTGGGACCCGCCAAATATAATTCTCTGGCAGATGGGACCTGCAGCATACCTTCTCTGCCAGACCTGATGGGATGGGCAAATGTGATTGGGAAGAAGCAGTCTCCCAGGTAACCCGGCCCCATGCCATGAAGGGTTTTAAAGATCAAAATTAGCACCTTGAATTGGACCTGGAAGCAAACTGGCAACCAGTGCAGCTCACGGAGTAGAGGTGTAACATGTACTACCCTAGGGGCACACATAACTGCCTGCCCCAGTGCATTTTGCACCAGCTGAAGCTTCCGGATACTCTTCCAAGGAACCCTATGTAGAGCGCATTACAGAAATCCAAATGGGAGGTGACTAGGGCATGAGTGACAATGAGTAGGTCCCTCTGATCTAGGAATGGGCACAACTGGCACACAACAGGAAGTTATGCAGAGGCCCTCCTAGTCATGACTGCCACCTGCTCTTTGAGCAGGAGTTGTGAGTCCAGGACCCCCAGATTGCACACAGGGTCTGTCTGGGGCAGTGCAACTCCATTCAGTACCAAAGATGGCATAGCCCTAGCACCAGAAGGCCCCAAAACCCAAAGCCACACAGTCTTGCCAGCGTTCAGCTGAAACATGTGTTTTCCCCATCCAGACTCTCACAGCTTCCAGGCACCAGGATAAGACATTCACAGTATCGCTTAATTTGCCGGGGCAGAGATATATAATTGGGTATCAGCAGCATACTGATTGATACCTCACTCCATGGCAATAGATGAGCTCACCCAGTGGCCTCATGTAGAGGTTAAATAGGAAGGAGGAGAGCACTGAACCCTGTGGCACCCCACATAACGGGCTGAGGGCAGGATCTCTCCTCCCCAACCACTACTGACTGGAATCAGCCCCAGAGGAAGGAGGTAAACCAGCAAAACACAGTGCTGTCCACCCCCAATCCTCTGAGCCGATCCAGAAGGTTACCATGGTCGATGGTATCAAAAGCCACAGAGAGATCAAGTACGGCAAGGATGGATGCACAACCCCCATCCCGCCCTTTCCAGAGATCATCCAAAAGCGTGACCAATGCTGTTTCCATCCCATACCCACCCCAGCTGAAAGGGATCCAGATAATCCGCTTCATCCAAGGTCCTCTGAAGCTGTTGTGCAACCACCTTTTTCAATTCTGCCTTAAGCTCAAACACTCTGTTGAGAACTCTTCCTCTGCTGAACCACCATATTTCTGCATGTAACAGGAAACTTATGTGCTCCTTGTCCAGGTTTTCACAGTTTTTTAAACATTCTTGAGTGAACTGGTCTTTGTTTAATAAAGTTAACTATTTTTGTAGCATCATCCAGAACTTTTTTCATTTCATCTCCAAGAGTTTTGACACCAACACCTCTCTGTGTAAAAAGCAGTATGTTGTGACATCAGGATTTTCTTTTTTACAAGAGAAATGAAGCCTCTCATGGACCATCAGTACAGATGCCAACACAGTTCCTCCAAGGCAGATTTTTTGTTTCCAGATATAAAGACAAAACATTAAATACATCTTGGCCTTTGCATGTTACATGTAGTTCTTTGCAGCAGAAAAAGTTTTCTTGAATTTCACCATTTACAAATCTTACAAATGCCGTAACATGACATTTATTGGTGAAATTGTTAACTCATGAACTTGGATAGAAAGGCTGCTGCTCTTCAGTTTATCATGCAAAACCTCTTCTGCATCATGTGACATGTCATCAATACACCAACTTATTGTACTGTTTGACAGTGGAACCTTTTCAATTTCTTATACTGCATCTGGTCCTGGCATTTTTCCCACTTTTATTTTACATGCTGGCACAATTACTTTCTCACCCAAAGTGTGACTTTTACTTTGCTGTGTAATAAGTTCTGCTACTAAATAACTTGCTTCTTGGGCTTTTTTACTGACTGTCATTTTATTAACAAAAGCGTTACTCTGTTCTGGGATTCCAATAGCCATTTAAAATAATCAGAACTTTTATTTGTCATAGGGCTGTGATTTATAGTTAAATGTCTTCTTAATTTTGCTGCAGCCATTGCTGCACTATTTGCCACAGATGAAGCACAATAGAATAGGACAACTTGGATCACCAGTCCATGTAAAACCCACTGATAAATAGCTTTCATTTTAAAGATGGACTTTTTTGAGTCCATTGATGTATCAGTGCAGGGAAATGCCTGAGAAGATTTAAATTCTTCATTCTCATTATCATCATTAAACTTATTGGTATTGTCCGATCTAGAATCCTCCTCTTCTCTCCACACATCCTCTTCAAAAATCGCCACATTTTACCCTCAGACATGACTGAATAAATGTGTATGAAATTTATTTAAAATAACAGGATAAAATAACTACAGGAAAATGACAGGGAAAAGTTGCAGGAGTGGGAGACTGATGTCATAGACTAGTTGGATGAGTCCATTAATTTCTTGAAAAATGAACTTTTCCCTCCCCTTCCTGCAATATATTCCTCCCTTTCTGCAATATAGCGTTCACCTATTATCAACAGTCTCCCCTATCCAATTAAGAATGGATTCAATGAAATAAACACAGTCCTACAGTGCATTACTAGAGAGCTCAGAAAGAGTTGTAACTAGATTTTTGTTCAGTCTCTGCTCATCACTGCGAGTGTACATTGCCCAAATTTGAAATATTTTTTTAAATAAATCATGATCTCCCAGGGAATCCCTAGAGAACCCTGGTTGAGGAACCCTGCTCTAACATGTATCTAAAACAAAAATGGTTGTATGCATTCTTCAGTTTAAAATGAATAAATGTGGACGAAATAAATACCTATTTTTAAATGGAGTATATTAAGAGCTTCGTGGATCTTCCCTTCTTCATTTTGCATATAGCAGAAGAAAAGTGGATAGACAATAAAGAAATAGTTCGAATCATAGATGGAGTTAAGTCTGAAAGCAGTTGCAGTCTTCTAGTCCAAATGCTTAATTATATTATGTTGGTTCACTAAATCAACTGCATGCTTTAGTCACTTTGAAGCAGGAAGATGAGATAGTGCAGTACAAGAATACACAGTTTTATCATCTTCTTAGGAATTCAGCAGCTATATTAACTGAAATCTCTTTATATTCCTGGTGAATGAGAGATACAATGCTTGTGATTTAATAATGAGTTGCAGGCTCACTTAACAGCCAGAAAAGCTGACACATAAATATAGAAAGATCATCTGATCTGCAGTAACCTATGTAGTTTTGTGGTTATTAAATGTGCCATACTGGCTTTATATTGAAAGGCTCTAATTTAAAAAAAAAATTCTCTGCCCAGAATTATACCTTCAATGAATCAAACAGTGGTATAAGAATAAGCCGCCTACAGCCAGCATTAGAGTTTATGCTACTGAATATCCATTGTTGTTGCCACCACCAGTCTGTTCCTGTTGAGAAAGCAGGTCTGTAGATAGCTTGAAACAGCCAAACAGAAGAATTGGATGCATATAGACAGACCCATGACCAGTTATCATTTTCAGTCTTCAGAGAAGAATGGTAGCAGAGAAAGCTCAGTGAAAAAGGTGGTGGCAGTAGGATTCCTATCTCCACCAAGGAAATAAAAGAAGGGGGCCTTGACTAGACCTGGTGCCCACCAGGGTAACTGCATCTCCAAATTTGGCCCAAATACACTGGTACCTCTAGTTACGAACTTAATCCGTTCCGTGACTCTGGTTGCAATTCGAGTTGGTCTCAAGTCGAGGTAAAGTTTCCCATAAGGGTCAATGTAAATACGGTTAATCCATTCCACCCTCCGAATTTGGTCACACCACAAAGCAAATTTCCCCATAAGGTTCAATGTAAATACGGCTAATCCGCCCTCCGAATTTGGTCACACCCCGAGGTAAATTTCCCCCATAAGGTTCAATGTAAATACAGCTAAACAGTTCTGAAACATTTTATTTTTAAACCTCAAAAACCTTCCAAACGCCACAAAAACCTTCCAAACGCCACAAAACACACCACAAGCCTCACCAAACATTTCCTTGCTACCGCGATCTCGCCCACAGAAAGCCGCGACTGCGTGGCAGCAGGGCAAATGGCCGCGGATCCGGTTCATATCTCAAGGTGGAGTTCGCATGTCGAGGTAAATTTTTGGGGCCGGAGCTGGTCGTATCTCGAAAAATTTGTAAGGAGGGGTGTTCGTAACTAGAGGTACCACTGTATATCAATCAAAAGCCTATACCTGCAAGGTCACCCTCTTATAAAGCTCGCAGGATATACTGTATATTGACCCACGGACTCTGGCTTCTTTTTCTTTCTTTCAATAACCTTCACCACCCCTCCATGAGTAGTACTGACTTAGGTCTCAGTTAGTGGACCTTGTGACTGTAATTTGAAATTGGCTTGAAAACTTGAAATTGGCTTTTATCTGGCAGATCAGCTAAGGCATCCAGTATGGATATGAACCAGTTTAATCTAAGTGAAAGGAAACATCCAAGAGGGCCTTCATTCTTCTTCTAATGTGCTTTTCTATGAGTGTGAGAATAGGAAACATATCTTTGGCAAACTGGTAATGTTCTTATTTCTATATTTGCAAAATTGATGGTCATATAATCTTGCAAGTGGTCCTGTTGAGAATGCAAAGTCTAATTGGCAGTGGATAGAGTATATCTTTAGGCTTGGGGTGCCAGATCTTACAAAAACAAATCTATGAAAGGAATGTGTATGTGTGCAATGGCCTGAAACAGTCCAAATCAATTAGCCTTCACAGTTCAGTTGCTGTATATAACATAAAAAGAAAGACCTAAGAGAATATTTTTTTTCTATAGCAATCAAAAGCAGAAATCTCAGAGGAATAAATGATAATAATTATCATGAAATTATAATGACTGTCTGCTTAATGCTGAAAAATTAACAAGGGGTATGAATTCAAAAGTACTGCAAATGAGGAATAATGGAATGTCCCTTCTCCAAATAAGATAGCTCTTCCTCAGCAAAATTAATGTACAATTAAACCAGGAACTGTTGCCGATATTATTCTGTGATCTGCCAAGACATGTCAGTAGCTCTGAAACATTACTAGTAAGTGGCACAGGCCCTTTTTTACAGAAATTGTTTCACTGCATGTTTTCTGTCTTTACACAATGCAGGCCAACAACTGAGAAAGTAAATTTAACTGAAGAAAATACACCGTGAAAGAATGCAATGCTCCCTCATCCAGCAATGTTTTCTTGATGAAAACTAGCAACAACCAACTACTTTTCCAGAAACAAAAAGATGTTGAGAGGTCTGATCACAAATTAACTTTTGTATCAACGACTTGCTGTAATATGTGGTAATAAATGCCCCCTTAACTGCTTTAGTTTGCCACTGAAGAGTTCCCTTTACATTTTTAAATAAAGAAACTAGACACCGTTAGAATTCCAGCATTTAAGGAGGCAAAAAAGTTATATTTATTACTGATTTTTACCCTACCTGTCTGTTTTTATTTAAAAAAAAAATCAAGGCGGCTTACAACAATTAAAAAATGCAAAATACAAAAAACAACAGTAAGATCAGTGCAGTTAAAATTTAAAAAAATGTTAAAAAGTCACTGTCTTTAATATATAGTAATCAACTGTTAAAACCTAGATAAAAAAATGTTTTCACTATGTTCTTAAATATCGGGGGAGGGGGGATTTCTCCCACCTACCTACGTAAGTAACTAGATTATTTCACAGTAGGAGAGGCAGACCCTTAAATAATTAGCTCCAAGCCTTTTAGGGCTTTAAAGTCAGTATCAGTGCCTTAAACTGTGCCTGATAGGAAACTGGCAACCAGTGCAATTCTTTCAGTACTAGGATCATGTAAATCCTTCTGCTTTGTACCAGTCAGCAGCCTGGCTGCTATATTTTGCATCCGTTACAATTTCTAGTCACTTTTAAAAGGGTGCCTCACAGAAAGTGTGTCACAGTAGCCAGGCTGCTCTCTAAGGTATGAATAATAGTCACTGAGTCCAACTAGTTCAGGAAAGGGCATAGTTGCCAATAGAGGCAAATATGTGAAGCTCAGGGTTGAACTGTGGAGTCCTTGGGGTTCTCTGAGCTTGGTTCTTTTCTTGCAAACGTTTCATTACCCGGCTAGGTAACATCTTCAGTGCTAGAATGGGATGGGCTTTGCTCTCTGTTTATATACTGTAGCATGCCCTGCCAGTGTTGGTGGGGGTGGGGGTTTGGTTTTGTTCCTCTGGTAGTTCCCAGGGCATAGTTGTGGTTCTGCAAATCTGCTCCTTGCCAAGGCTTTCAGCTGCAAATCTAATGACAGCTATGGATAATGAAGTACTTCCAAACTACAAATCCATCTTCTGCACCAGTTGTGATTGTTCCTGAATTCAGAGGCTCTGCTTACAGTCATTCATGCTTTAGTCACTTCCCATTTGGATTACTCCAATATCCTGTTCATGGGGCTGTCTTTCAGAAGCTTCAACTGGTACAGAATGCAGAGGCGTGCACAGTATTGGGTGCACCAAGGTTCACCCATGTAGACTTTGCTGCGTGAGCTGCACTACACTCCCAATAGGCTTCTGGGTTCACTTCAAAATGCTGGTTATCACCTTTAAAACTCTATAAGGCACAGGGCCAGGCTCCTTACAGGACCACCTGTCTCCAGTTCCTGCCTGTCCCACCAGATCAAGTATTGTGAGCATGCTCTGCATCCCTTTAGTGAAACAGTTCTACCTTGAGGGACCCAGGACATGTGCCTTCACTGTTATGATATCTGCCCTGCAGAACAGCCTTCCCCAAAAGATCTGGATGGCCCTGACCCTGTTGGCCTTCCAGGAGGCTAGAAAAACCTAGCTCTTCCCACAGGCATTAAGGCCAGGTTGTTACCTGACATAGGTAAGTTTGCAATTCAGGATAATATGTGAGATGCCTTGGCTTTTATATTTTTTATTCTGTATTCATCATGTCTGTTTTTTTGCTGTTTTTATTGGTTTGTATTTTTAGCTATTTGTGCAAGATGGGTGGCCATATAAATTTCCTAATCAATTAATATAGAACTGCAAACCTGTTTTTTTAAAGAGATGATGAGAAACAGCAACAATTACCACAAAAACAAAAACTTTTATTTGAAAGGAATTTAGGGACAGCCCATTCTAAACAATGTTAATCTCAAACCTCAAAATCAGCTTTCTCTTTATTAACAACACCTCTATCTTGTCTGGATTTAATTTCAACTTGCATTGTATATTTGGCACTAAGGTTTATCCAGGATCCTCAGCAGTGACTTAACAGCATTTTCTAACACTGTATTAACCAATCATCTCTGAGATGATGCAAAGATTGTCCTCGTTATTTTGACACAAGAATGGTTCAATGACTGTAGAACATCCTCTGAGTTACTAGTGAGAATCCTGCCTTGATTCATCACACTGGCTGAATGAAAATGAAATAATTAAGGAAAACATTCAAGAAAGAGTGACCTACTTAAACGTATTACAATAAACCACTGTATTTTTATCACAAGACTTTTGGGATTATATAATTTACCTTACTAATGTCTAATAGGGTAACTGGAAAGGTTAATTGTATAAACCCCAAATGTAACATTTACTTAGATTTTGAACAAAAACTGACCAGTTTACTTGAGATAAGAAAATAAAGCCCTTCAGATATATATTTTTTAATCCTTCACCCATAAGATAAAAAAGAACAACTTGTTTAATTGTAAAAATATGACATTTTGCCGCACAATAAAAATAAATTATTATGAATGAATTGACAATCTCATTTTCTCGTCATTGTAGCTGAAATTTATTTCTTTTGCTATTTTGGAAGTTATAAAGAATAAACATACTTAAGGTAACAATTTCATTTCAAGGTACGCATTTTGTGTTTGGAGTGTGTATTTTTAATTAACACTTAAAACATGTAGGATTTTCTTAATTTTAAGAAAATCCTACTAATTAGAGACTCAGCTATTCAGAGGTATCTGCATGACTCGGTGATCAAAGCCTCACTTCTTTTTACATGTATGCCCCCATCCGATCCCCTACTCATAACGAAAGCTTCATGTTCTTGTGGTGAAAGCTAATATCTCAAGCATATCCTGGTTGTGCTTGGGAACCTTATAATTCTTTCCAGTCCTAGTTTAACATTCCACTGCTATGTAATCTTGGGCTTTTAATTGTTGGGATTTTATTGACTATGCCACCCAGCCTACATTCCATCCAACTAAAGGTAATTTTTTACCTTTTGTTCCATATTTCTCTTCATTTCCTTTCTATAACTTGTACCTTTAGAATATAGCACTTTCATATTTCCTCTTTCTCCTATCATTCTGGCATTCCCACTAGGTAGGTGGGAAGTCAAACTTTTTGGTTCCTTCTTTGGGTCAATGTGTCCTGCCCATCTGGAAAATGAATAGGTCCGTGTTTCTCAACCTTAGCAATTTCAGCTCCCAGAATTCAATTCAATTCAGTTCAATTCTGGGAGCTGAAGTCCACATATCTTAAAGTTGCCAAATTTGAGAAACACTGGAACAGGGTTTTTTTTTTTTGTACTAGCTTAACTATACCATTATTATATCTGACTTGATCACACACACATCATGGTCATATGCAACAGAGGAGAGGGGACTGTAATTCAGTTAACTTATCTTATGGATACAACCTTTTTGGGGATTGATGATTGTGAGGTTTTGTTGGATACCTAAACATTACTTTAAAACTTTTTCAGAGTTCATTTTTCCTGATCCTGACTGGAAGAGTTGCTCCAATGCGCACTCTTTATGCCCTTTGACTATAACTAAGGTAACATCCTGCATACAGCATATGATCTTAAAGTAATTTTTTATATTATCAATATAGTTTTAATAAAGTGACCTGTACTGTTTGTGCTTATCTTGTTAAGAGCATCAACGTTCAGCAAATATATGTAGTAGTCACACCTATTTCCTGAAAGAGTAATTTCTGGTCATAACCAAAACGGATTGGCAGTTAGTTCAGACCACTATTGGAATTTAAGTCCTACACTATGGCTGTTTTGGTTTTTACTTGTGCACACCTTCACACACACACACATACACACACACACACATTGTATACATCTGTAGTAGCACCAACAAAGCACCATGGATTATTTTCCCCATTAGACTGATTTTAAAAAAAGAAGAAAAAGAGCCAGGAACTTAGAAAGGAAATGCCAGCCTTGCAGCTTTCTTTGTGGTAGTCGGAAGGATTGGAAAAAGTTGTCATATGCTGCCAATATAGGTAGTTGTGCTAAGTTACCAAGTGTCAGTCATGTTGTATAAAAAGACCATATAATCCACTAGCTTCAGCAACAGAAATTGTTCATCCGATGTTGGACAGCTCATAGAATTTTGCCTTCACTTTAGTGCCATATATTTTAATGGTGTAAGGCAACTATGGAACCAAACTAATGAAAGATTTGATAAAGTCTAACATTTGAAACAAAAAGTTAAATGTATCATCCCAGAACTTTTAATTTGTTTTTGTGGCAGTATTGATCGAATTGGGTTGAAATATTTTTTATAGTTAGAGACATAATGTGAAAAATAAGAGGTTTGTTTGTTTTAGAAAATACTTACCAGGGCCTTGTCTTGCCTTAACCATGGCCCTTTAGTTACAAGCAAGCTAGAGATTTAGATGTTATTTTGTTAGAACGCACAATATAAACTGCATTTTATAAAGCAACATTTCTCTAATAGTCAGACCTTCCAAATCTGCTTCTAATGTCTGGAGAACCCTGGGCAGATTTGGGGGGTATTTGACAGGGCAAAGGGCAAGTCCAGCTCATCATTATCTGCTTTCAACCATAAATTCTCTAATCAAGATTTTACAAGCCGCTCCCATTATCCACAATAGCCTGTCTTTGCACTGGCAACAGCTGAACAAGAAGACAAGGCAAAGTCTTTTATCGCCTTTGGTATTTCAGAACATTCTTAGTGAAAATGCAACCAAGCCATGGAAACTTGATATACATAGCAAATGCACATGTAACAATTAAGAAAGTTTCATTCCAAAGCAATAAAGCTTAAAGTTTTTCAAAATGATTCTCATTTTGTCTCTTTGGCTTCTTTGTCAACAATACTTTGGGAGAACAGAACAAGTGTTTGACGAACATTTTTATACCTATATGCAGACACAGCTAAAAATCTCCTGAAATGAAAGAAGAACATGAGAGAAAACAAATGCCATGAGAACAGGAAGACTAAATAACCCCTTGAACCTGTTACTACAGAATAGTTGCTCCAAATATTCCCTTTGTTAATTTCATGTTTCAATAATTTATTTAAAAAGTCCACTTCAGATAATCCTGCTTTCTGAAAGGGAACGTTTGTGGGAAATATTTTTTGTTTGAATCCATACAAGGACATTGTTTCTTATTCAGGCTCTAGCTTGCTTTGTTCTTGTGAGATTATTCTGCTCCAAACCTCACTCTTCTTCCCCACAGAATATTATCAACTCTGACCTGCCGAATTTGAGAGAAGAGTAATAGTCTAGGGCAGTGTTTCTCAGCCTTGGCAACTTTAAGATGCGGGGACTTCAATTTCCAAAATTCCCCAGCCAGCGATGCTGGCTGGGGAATTCTGAAAGTTGAAGTCCACATGTCTTAACGTTGCCAAGGTTGAGAAACACTGGTCTAGGGAAAGATTCGTGCTTTGGATGGAGGACAAAGAATTACAATAAGAATATTTGGAGGATATACAGTATCTGTTAAGGTTGTCCTTTTACTTCCTCTTCTTCTTCTTCTTCTTCTTCTTCTTCTTCTTCTCCTTCTTCTTCTTCTTCTTCTTCTTCTTCTTCTTCTACTACTACTACTACTACTACTACTACTGCTACTACTGAAAGTTTATTACCAATCACTTCATGCTTCTGAAAGTTCTAACTCTAAAATCACCAAAGAGGTTCAGGAGAACCTACCATATTGGCCTACTTTCCCCCCAAATGAAATCGCCAAACAAATTGTACACGAATTGTATCTGAAAAATGGCAAAGCCCCCATCATTCTACCAGAGCTGATTAAACTAAACACCAGTGAGCATGAATTCTAGTAGTTCTGTTTACAGCTATAAATCAAACATTAAAAATGCCCCCTGAATGGAACACTTCTATTATTGTCACTATAGTTAAAAAGAGAGAGAGGTCTGACACATTCAATTATTGCCCAATTAGCCTACTAAGTATTATCAGTAAGCTCTATACTAGACATCTTTACTGGAAATTCATGGACTGGTTGGAAAAGGAGACCGTTCTTGTGGAACAGCAAGCTGGGTTCAGGATAGGGAGATCAACCATGGGCCAGTGCTTAGTCCTACAACATCTAATTGAGAAATATATATTCGCCCCAAGGGAGCTTTGTATGTGGCTTTCATTGATTTTAAAACAGCCTTCAACTCAGTCTCCAGAGAATGACTGTGGTCAAAACTGGAGATCTTCTATTGCTAGACGCTTGTTAGCACTCATTAAAATGCTGCATAATAATACTTACATCCAAATAAGACTTGACAACCAAGGACATCTTTCTGACCTGGTGCCTACTTATAATGGTGTAATACAACCTTGGGTTGTATTCTAGCCCCCTTATTATTTAATTCCTATATTAATGATATGGTGGCAAGATTCACAAAATTAGAACATCATCCTCCAAACCTGGCCGGTAGACCTATTGCAATTCTCTTGTATCCAGATGATGCAGCCATCTTTTCTACTTCACCCATTGGTTTGAGGAGAGCTCTAAAATCAATTGCCTCCTACTATATAGACAATAATATAATTAAACAAAAAAAAAATTAAGTCTTTTCAAAGAAGCTTTCTAGACACAATCATAGGTGGCAAATAAATGAGAATGATATTGAATAGGTTCAGACCTTCAAATACCTTGGAATTGTTTTTCATGCCACTGGCTCATGGAGGCCCCAAATTCAGTCCCTAAAAGAGGTCAGAAGAAGTGTAGATGCCATACTAAGATTTTTTTCGCACGATGGGAAGTAATGATATACCTGGTGGACTAAAAGTATTTGAGGCCAAAGTAATACCACAGCTGTCCTACAGCTTCCAAATATGTGCATGTAAGAACCTAGAACCATTAGAATCTGTACAATCAAGCTTCCTAAGGAACCTGTTTTTGGTTGCTTGTTGTGCCCCTAACTCATCCCTTTGGGCTGACGCTGGAATGGTTCCAATTAAAACTCACACCCAAATAGAACATGTTAATTAATTAATTAGTTAATTAGCTCAAATTAATTTTCCATCCAGGTTTCTAACTCTTCAAGACAAATTCCAGATTTCTTAGTGAAAATTATTTGGTGTCACCCTAAACCATTGTGGATTCTCCTCTGGTGCATTGATTCCAATGGGATTTGATTGGACCAAAGCACTTTTCAAGCATTGTGCCAGAGATACGGCCCTGCAAAATGATCTTAACCAGGCTCCACTATATATTAATTCAGTGAACCCACAAAAAAGTGGGTACATTACCTCTACAATATTGTCCCGCAAAACACCAAAAAAGCTTTTACTCTTGCTTGCTGTAATATCCTAGGCCCTCTTGGAGGGAAGGTTCTATAAGATACCAAAACAGCTGTGGCTCTGTCCTTGTGGTGAGGGGGAAATTAAAACTATAGGTCATGTGTTGCTGCATTGCTTTTTTTACAGAAATCTACAAGATATTTCCCCATGTATAACACAATACCCGGGCAGGTTGGAAGCTGATTACCTTAGTCTCTTACTAGCTTAACCAGGAGGCAGGGGTTTCAGCCAATGTACCCCAGTTCTGTGTCAGAGCTATGACTAAACATAAACAATTCCTCCAAGTGAGGTCATGTGGACCCTTAACTGGGCTTCCGTAACTCAATATATTTTCTTTTTTTGCCCCCTTTCTTTCCTTTCCCAACTCCCCATTTGTTTTCTTTTTTCCTCACATACTATTCTGTGTTTTATTTTGCTATTTGTTATAATTGGTTGGACCATAATTGTCTTAATCCCAACAAACCCTAGCAGGGCTTCAGCAAAAATTAGATTTAAGATAAGTTAGCATAGCTTTACATTCTTGTAGTGTCTTATAAATTCTACTATTGCTTATGTCCTTTTATAGTTATCTATCCTAGTTAATTATAGCATTTAAATTATTCATTGTAAAATTAATTGCAATTTTATAGGATTTGCTCGCATTTAAATTTTGTAATTTTACGTTAATAATTTTATCTTTAAAGGTAGTCCTTGACTTATGACAATTCATTTAGTGACGATTCGAAGTTATGACAATGCTGAAAAAAGTGACTTACAACTGGTCCTCATGCTTATGACTGTTGCAGCATCCTCACAGTCATGTGATATGATTCGGGTGCTTGGCAACTGCCATGCATTTACAATGGTTGCAGCGTCCTGCAGTGACATGATCACCATTTGCAACCTTCCCAGCTGGCTTCTGACAAGCAAAGTCAACGGGGAAACCAGCAGGGAAGGTCACAAGTCACAGTCACATGATATCTCACTTAACAACCACGGCAAAAAAGGTTCTAAAATCGGGTACAGCCACATGCCTCACTTAATGACTGCACCACTTAACAATGAATTTTGCCTAAGTTGTCACACTGTGCTAAGCGGTTTGTGTGGTTTTTACTTAGTATGTTTTGTGAACTCAGCTGTTGTGGTTATTAACCACTGTTTATGGCTCAGGTTGTTTTGCATGGATCTAACCAATTGTGACTTATAAGCAAACAAATCATAGCTTTGTTCACTACTACCACAGAGGAAACGCATATCACAGGTAAGCCATTTGTTTGGTTCTATTTCACTAACCCAGTTTAAACATGGTTTACTGAACAAACCACAAATGACTAACATGTCACCCCACAAATTATAGCCTACAAACCACAATGGTAGGGTTTCCAAAACCTGCTGACTCAAAACCAAACTAATCACAATGTGCCTGTCTTTCTGACACCCTGTTAGCTGCCAACATTGTTCCATATTTTAGTTAGGACTTCCCTATTCACCGAAAATGCTATTAGTTTGGCCAAAACTTTCCTCACTGGAAAGTCTTCTTTTGCTACTGACTTAAAAAACATGCATATGTAGGTTCATAGGTTAAATATGAAAACATGATTTAGCATAATGATTTCATATCACTAAACAAAAACACACAATGAAGACATAAAGATATACCTTTGCATATTTATTTTATTTCTTACAAGACTTAGTTCTAGGGGTTTTGTTTTTCAGTAGCAAATTAATTGTTCTGGACCAGAATCTTTGAAATGTTTTTAAAAGTTTTTGAAAAATAAATAGATATTAAGTGTGATGGATTTTACTGTAATATGTGAAATACTGAATCGGATAAATGAAATAGGTTAAGGCATTACACACTACAAAACACTGTTAACATTTTAAAACAAAACAGTTTACATGCACAAATCTTGTCATCAGGCAATTTTCATGACATTTAATGGCAGTGTAATGTACTGCAAGTCTATAATATATATAGTAATTCAATCAGCAAACTAGCTGAAATACTACCAATGGATTTAAGACTGTTTATTGTCATTAATCTCAATGGGACTTAAATGGTTTTATTTACTCTGGCTCAATTATTTGCAGAACAAGGTATTTGCTATGGTTCTTCTCACGCTGTAATCTTCCAATAACACATAAGCACAGTATGATTTTGTAAACTGCATGATTTTTGGTGTGCGTTCACAATATAATGAAAGTTTTGTACCATAATTGTTACAAATTTAGACATCAGGTTTAAAAAAAATTATACCAGCACTTGAATTTAAGTAGTGAAGTGAGGTTCTGAAAGCTAACACTCATATATACTTCAAGAAATCATAAAATCATGAATTCCCAAATTTCACAAGAGTTCTGCTTGTAGAAAAAAGCATCAGCAATGGTCATAATTACTGCTGATATGCACATTCATGTCCTGCCAAATACTGGCTTCAAGGGCCTAGACAAACATTGAGCGTGTGGACGGCAGACTGGGGGGCAAGGAAGGAAAAGATTGGCAGGTTTTCCTTCTGGTTGCACACAGGATCTTCAGATCCAATCAAAGAAGCTAGTGATGAGCTACTGAGATTGAAATGCATTTTGTACAGCGTGTTTGCTCACTGAATTAAAAAAAAAAAGATTACACAATGACGAACAAATGTTGATCCCTTTTCATATACAACCATTTACACCTATGACGTGTAGCATTTTACATTTTCACAATTTTGACAGAATTGGAAGGCCATCATACATATCAGCTTTTAATCTCATCCAGTTACTCAGTTTCTGAAAAACGTTTTTTTCCTGTGCTAATATTTTGGCAGCTTTTTTCAACTTCTCTTCATTTCTCTCTAAATATTGGATACCGTCTGTCCGCAACAGATTCAGTTTTTCTTTACGATTTTCATCCAGAGGTATATCTTCATTCATCAGAGGATTAAATCTAAAGTAGGTGTCTGAAGGTAAAAGGGCATCCAACATAATATGGACTTCTAGTTTTAAAAGAAAAATAGTAAAAAATTTGGCTTAAAATAAAGTTTTTCAAGATGAGTAAGGTCTCAATTGAATTTGAAAAAGGTTGAATATAAAGCATGTTGAGGAATAACCTTTTGCTCAAGGCTCAATTTTATCCCAGCTCCCCTCTCTTCCCTCACAGTCTCCATTATCACTGGAAGGCTGGACATGACCCAACTCTCAGGGATGAACTATAAAAAGAGGTAAGTTAGTGGTTGGGTTCATACATGCCATGCCAAAACAGGTAAACCAGTTATGGCTTAATGCAATGGGTGAACCACAGTTTATGAGCAGCAAAGATCTTAGAATTTTATTAAGATTCTAGGATTTAGTCAGTATGCATAGATGTCTGCAGGAAGAGTAAAAAAGTAGCAAAATGACAATGTGTGAGATTGTCATTACACAAATTCTGTGACTTATGTATTTACACTGAATAAGCCGTGTAATCACAGCATATGTGTGCTGATGTCATTGTGTGAATGGAGTCATTTCGGAATCAGTGATGTTTGTTATGGATCCAACTGTCAATATGAGACCTCCATTTCCCTTAAGTATAACATCTATTGATGTTAATACTTGGTTATTTAGAAAATGACCTAGAGCAAAAAGTCTCAGAAATAATAACCTTTCACACCTCTATATAAGATTGTATGTCAAAGTAAACTGAGGCTACATTATATCTGTTATGCAAAACTTCAGGGTTTTTTTTTGTTTTGTTTTTTAAGTAAATAGCATCACCCACCCATCCAGTGGTGTGCTGGAGCTGGCTTGTACCAGCTTGCAAAAGGTATTTGTTAAATTTTCGACAATTTTGCAAGCCAGTTGATAGTGGAGCTGAGCTACAGTACCTAGGGTACCAATCAGCTGTTCTGCGGCCAGCAGCGTAAGGGCAGCAATGGAGCCAGAAGAGCTGGTTGTTACACATTTACCATCACCACAGCATCCGCCCCATACTGTGATTTTTAGAAAAAGTAGTTCATTGAATTTATATGAAATCTCCAATTAGTTCCTCTTAATATAAATAGCAACTTTCAAGGAGTGATTTAAAAAAATGCAGCACAAAAGATGAAACTTCTGTCCACCCATGCTGCAATCATGAGAATCATCAGACCTCCCATATTTAAAGCAAAAGCTCCACTTAAACAGAAGAATATAGTTATGATCAAATACGCTTTGGCTCAGTCTTCTTAGAAGGCAGAAAGAAACATGTGAAATCTACATAAGTATCCACCTATTTCAGTTATTACCCTGAGTCCTAAACTCATTTCCAGTTGCAAATGTGGGAGAAGGGGGACAAATGAAAGAAAAAAGAAAACTGTTGTCTATTTTTAAAACATAGCAATCAACACTTCTCTTTGAAGCAATACACCTTGATCTATGCAAAAGCAGATTCTTGTGTCATCTAGCTCAAGAATTTCAGGATTAATTTGGTATGTGAATTCCTAGTTAGACTCAATCAAAGAAGACCTCAAAGAAGTAACTGCATAAAATTTATATAGTAACTCAAGTCTGGGCTGACTGCTTATTTCTACATTATTGAGAAACTCATGTGAAACATGGTAAAATGGTCATTCTACATTTTGATAATCATTATAACTGTCAGTGTCACCTATTAACAGACTTTCCTAAATTACCAAAATGATATTCTACCACTGCTCCTACATCTAGTAACCTTGAAGATGGAGCTTTCTATCCCAACATTATATCTACCATCAACAAAGCCACACTTTTATGAACAAAGGTTCAATAATGGCAAAATTGAGGTATAGGCAATCTTAAGTAGTTAATTTAATTGCAAATCTGGCAAGCATTGTCACCAACTGCCAATTCAATCTCAATTTACCAAGTATCTAATACAAGGTATTAATCAGACAAAAGCAAAAAGACTTAAGCTTTAAATGATTTTTTAAAATTAATATTCATATAAAGAGCTTTAGCACTGTATATGAATTAAACACTAAATCCTCACATGGATGGTGAGAAAATAGGGATTAACAAAATAATCTCAAATTGAATACAGGTTATAAAACAGAACCAAAATGTCCTTTCATGTTATTTTTAACCAGTAAATCAAATCTCATTAGAGGATCTGCTATGTTCCTTCTAATTTACAGCCCAAGAGGAGACTATGATCACTTGATACTAACCTTCAGTATCCGTAGCACTGCTAATGACATTAGTCAATTTAGCTTTTAAACTTGTGTAGGTGACATTGGTTTTCCCACTGTTTTCATATCGACCAGTTCCCAGGGACACTACACATTGCAGAGGGACATTTGGCCAAAGACATCTGCACTCGTGCACTGCTAATGCTGTAGGGTTATTTAGAAGAAGCCCTCCGTCCTGCGAATACAATAATAACAATAATAACGCAAGATGTTAGAATCATCAGAAATCATATATATATAGAAGTATCACAATAGAGTAACAAGATACCAGTAAGCAGCAGTACAATATTACCATCATCACTTTCCCTTTTTATATTCTGTCAGCGGTGAAGCAAACTTGGTATAGTATAACAGAAGAAAGCAAATCTCACACAATCCATTTTTTCCACACGTTGAGCTCTACTACTTATAGACGTCCTCTTACAGATGTAAAAAAGCAGTAGGCATTATGAGATTGGATGCTTCTACTGAAAACCAGAACAGACCAGCATCTTGTCTGTACTTGATTACAAAATATTACACAATAAGAATTTTTCTAAATAATTATTATTTTCCAAATCACTGATTGTACTACCAGGAGTTTAGATGTATTAAGGTGCCAATATATACTAGAGATCCATTGACAAATGAAGGCAAAACCAGGTACACACAAACAGAAGAAACTGTAGATTCTTAAGCAGCACTAGCCTACTTCTTCCTTGGTGGTTTTGATATGAAAAATTGGTTCAGCTTCCAATAAACAGTTTCTTTTAGTCCCATGTTGGAGAGGGGAGAAAGACTTAAGAAAGACTGCTTCTACTTTTAAATTTATCCCTTCCAAATAATATCCTAATCACATCTATATTTAATCTATTGTTCCAACTACACTGAAGTGAATTCTTTATTAAAAACAGAAACTCTTTTTACCACAGCTGCAGTAGATAAAGTAGAGATGCAAATCGCTAGCTTACTCAGAAAGTCCTTTGATTAAGCTTTCAATAAAATCTACAAAAGCTTTTTGAACTTTTTCTGGACCAATTAGTGTATTCTGCCTTCAGCAGTAGTTAAGAAGAACAGTAGCTTTTTAGTGCACTTTCTTTTAATTTTGGCAAAAATAAGATTTATCCCTAACACAGTACTAAACACTGTGTTACTTTATGAATAAGTCCCTTAATTTCTTCTACTACCCTAATTTTTAAAGCTGAAGGTAATAAATATCAACAGCGTCTATAACTTTTGACAAGAAGTACAATTCATGGAATTGTAAGACAAAGGCAGAAGACATCCCGTGCAACATTCACTATATCTGAAGCACCAATTGTTCCTGTCCGAGAAGTATACTTAGAATACCTAGAATATTCTAGAACAGACTGCTCCATTGTGCACAAACCTACATAACAGTACAACAATTGCAATATAGCTACCATGCATTCACCAAGATGTATTAGTTGTCACTCTGCCTGGTCATTTTGTAAAATACTTGTAAGTCAACATTACGCATTTTCCCTCCTTCCTCTAATATGACAAAAGGAAACCTGTAGCCTTCCAGAGGCTGAACTATGGCCCATAGCATTCTTCACTGGCCATTGTGGCTACTGGAAGCTATAATCAGAAACATTTGGACAGCCAGATTTCTTTGTTCTGTTCTAGGTGCCTTCTGTATCATGCTAAGTCATTTTAGAATATGCCTACCTGGTGTATGTGTGTGTTTCTAGACAGTGCTAAGAATTTTAACATATAATTCAAATATGCAGGCTGTGCTCTTTTATCTACTCAATAGTTAAATTGTTCAGTTTAACTATAGGGTTTTTTTAGTGCCACTTTGTCAAACCTGACATTTAACTCTGCAACGTAAGCTGTCTTAGGTTGCTATCTCCAAAAGGAAACAATTATTCCACTTTCACATTAGTCTGTTCAGTGAATATTTTCTATAAAAAAAAACACATTAGTAAATAAGGCCTTGTGGCCTAATGAACAAAAATAAAATACACAAAGCTCACCTTTGGGCATGTAACACATAGTTATTTTGTTTATGTCCCAGCTGCAGTATCTATTTGCTTTTCAGAACATAACCTTGAGCAACTGTTTAACTGTAATGTAAAGTAAGTATTTGTTCAAAACAGGCTGCTCAAAGATTAAAACTCAACTTAAAATTTCATGGAACAGATTGAGCAATCACCAAATGGCATCTTGAAATAGCTGAACATACATATAATACATTATGCAGAGCGAGTGACTCTTCAAAGTGAGTGATGAACATACACCGATATGCAGCGTATGGACAAGCTTTGGATTTTACTGGACCCTGTGGTGCATGGCCAAAGGTGACAAGCACTTCACTC
The DNA here is from genome assembly GCF_059951505.1 of Python bivittatus. Lineage (NCBI taxonomy): Eukaryota > Metazoa > Chordata > Lepidosauria > Squamata > Pythonidae > Python > Python bivittatus. The sequence goes on along the minus strand of NW_028277058.1, from coordinate 14,336,246 downwards.
CATTTATCCTCTTTTTTCTTCTTGTGTTATCTTTCCTTGCCCTTTATTTTATTTTCCCTGCTCTGTTTGTTCTTATTTCAGTCTCAAGTTTTTCTCTTCACTATCCTCCTAAATAGACTTCAGCTATCCCTGCCTCCCTTTATAGTCTTGCATCCTTATAGATCCCATGTTCTGCTGTTGCTATCAGCCCACTGTGAACACATAAAAGATTTAATCTTTCCATATATTATTACTAGCAGTAAATTAAATTTAAATTTAATGCTTCAGCCATTTCCAGCATCACCACTCCCAAAAGGAAAGGAAAGAAGAATGTGACAGATATGACATTTTCAGCGCAGAGCTTTGATCTCAAGGCCCTTTGCTGATATTAAAAATACCTGGTTAGTTTAGATCAGAACATTTAAATTTCAGACAGAAGAATTTATCAATACCATTTGTTTTTAAGGACTCATTTTAAAAAGTATGAAAGAAACAAATCATGAAGCAGAACAGTGACACTTCTAATTCTGCTCCTATTATTCCTGAGAAGCTCCAGGCCAACTTGGTTCTTTATGTTTAAAAAGTTCTACTTAATATAATTTACTCAAAAACAGCACTAAAAAAAGGGGGGCGATGTTTGGAGAAAGAAAAACAAAAACAAAAAACAGATACAGAACTATTAAGTTAAACTGAAATCACACCCTTGAATATAATTTAATGCATTCTGGTCAATGATGCTGTGATAAGATGCCATAATTTGTTTTTCCCTTTTCAAAGTTCTACAGCCCTCCCTTCTTTTTTAAAAAAGAGGAAAGTAGTTGGAGAAATAAGTTAACATGCACAATTTCCACATTTCCTTTGGATACTTATATTATATTGGAAATAGTAACAACTGTTTTCTTTTCATTATTTCATTAAGATAACCAGTAAGATATTTTTATTCTTTTGCATCTTTGTATTTTAATGGCTAGAATAAATAGTAGCACTTTAGAACAGAAATATGAAACCATACTGCATATCATTGCACAGAATAGGGTAATTTAGAAGAAATTACTTCAAAAGTACCTCAGAGTGGGAAGATTTGAACCCATTTGGGTCTTTCTGAATGTCTGTCAAACTTCAAAAGATGGCAGCTTTATTTAATTTGCAGCCACAGCTATATAACCAACCAACCAGCCAACCAGCAAGCATATAAATAAATAAGGGGGAGGAAGAGTGAGACCGTTGGTTCAATAAGTGTCAACTTTCCTTTCAAGAGTGGTGCTTGCAATTATGCTACCTCAGTCACAACATTTTAGGTAGTGGAAGGATTGTGAAGGCAGGAAGAAAGTTTAGTTAACCTCCTATGTTTTACAATTGTTGTTGCCCAGTCTTGCATCTTGTGCAGCTGTACAAGAATCTTTTCTGAGCTGTATTAGGTTAGTGGCCTAGGCCAGTGACTGATTTATGTCATGGAAAATTTCCATCAAGTTCATCCTTTATATTTTCAATGAAACATCTGACAATCAATTCCACCATGTTAAGGAATGGGTATCGTTGTTCCTTACCATCACCTCTTCCGTTTACATTTAAAAAAACCTTTAACATGTCTTTTTGAAATTTGGTATGAAGTTCTCTACCACATTAATGCAAGCCACAGACAGACAGACAGACAGATAGACAGACAGACAGATTTTAAAAGCAAGTAATTCATTTCCATCACACATCAATTTCTATGAAATTTGGCATGCCCCCATTGCCAAGAAAATTATTGCTAGGCTACACATTGTATCTTATTACCCTTACAGGGTTTTGCATTTTTTATCATCATAGAGAATGGGAGAAGGGAGCTTTGTAGTTTGCATCTGGATACTACTTGAAAGTACCTTTGGAATGACCCAGTCTGGATGGATTCATTCCCAGACACTCCCTGCCCTGGCAAGATTGGGCTTCTGCACACCATTTTTTAAAATAATCTCCACACTCCATACTTTAAAATGATTGCACAAGTGACTCTTAGAACATGTGGCCACAGATATCAAGGAACAAACATTCTTCTTAAGGAGGTGGCTATTAATTAGGACCTTCACATTTGCTAACCCATTTTCAGCAATGCTGAAAAAATAAAATATATTATGTATAACCAGCAATAATCTAAAATATCAGTTGTCATACTTTTCGTGGCATTTTCCCCATTTTCTTCTCAAACACAGTTCTTTTTTAACAGTGAAGTTATGTGAACCAAGCACCATGGTACTGAAAGATGTGATTTAGCAAAGTGAATTCCGATACTTGGAGCTTGCCAGCTCCATAGCAACCATTTCACCTCAATGCCTGTGCAGACATGCTTTGCATTTCTAGTTCATTTTCACAGACTTGCTCTGTTGTTTACCTTTATTGTATTTGTGCAAAGGAAGACTCCAAACTAGCACAAGAATATTACAAAGGAGCAAGATTTGTAATGGATATTTTCTCTTAGAGAATTTTTCTATTCTTAAATTCAAAATGTTACTATTCTTATTTTACACATCAAGTAGTTCTAAATACAGCTATTTTTCCAGAATTTGGATGTTTGCCTGATAAATATAGGGTAAAGGAACAGTTAAGGTAAGGTGAAATTATAAACGCTTGAATGCATAATGTTTTCAAGTGTTATTATTAGCACATTTCATGAAATTCAGTGGAAAATGCACTTACATATAAGAAATATTTTAATATAATTTGCATATTTCTATAAATATGGATTGAATTCTACCCCATAAGAGTAAGCACTGTCCTTTAATAATCATTATATATGGTTCACAATTCATTCATTCATGTACTACTAGTATTTATAGGCCACCAATCCATACAGACTCTGGGGGGTGAAGAACAATTCGAGCACACAGTAAAATAATCAAAACAACAGCAGCAACATGATACAGAGTTCCTTTACAATCATGAGTCAGCAAAACCTTTCTAGTCCTTGCTGATTCCAATGTTAAAATTCAACAGCAAGGAATAGGACATTCATTCATAGGAAGTAAGTGCTCTTGTCATGTTCCTGAATTCATATCCAGCCTAGGTTCTGTAACTTAGGTTGAGCCGTATTAGACCTTTGGTAGAAACAAAAATGGTTTTTCCAGCACACAGTTCATTTTAGCAAGAGTTAATAGAATAAATGTAGTTTTGTTACAAATATACCAGCAAGTGACCCTGTTTTCAATTCAGAACCTGTATATTTATGTGTATATTAGTATGAGGACTTTATGTTTGTTTTTATTTTTTATTTTTTTCTCACAGCCTTACAATGTACCAGACAAGCAGGTTTCACTGATAAATGGAGAGTTTGCAACTATGGGTTGTTTATACAGAGATTGCTTAAACCCATTTCAGAATGAGAACCTATTCTTACAAGGAGATGAAATCTAGCTCTCCAAGCTCCAAGCTTCACAAATAGTGAAGGAATCCCACCCTTTTCTTTACATTTCCTTCATTTGTATAAAAGGCAAGCCCATGATAGAAATTTATGATAGAAATGATTCTTGTGTTCTTTTAGCCTCTAGTGATATTTTAGGCATAATTCTATTTATGCAACCCAATGACCTTTTCACTGAAACATGAACATAAAATACAGTGTAAAAGATGGAAGAAGTCTTCTGTTAAAAATATATATATATATATACACACACACACACACACACACACACACACGAATATTTAATTCTTACAAATTCAAGAGAAGGAAAACAAAAATTTAATATGTATTATTGACTTTTTTACATCCTTCTTGTTCTGTGTAGTTCCAGTACAATTGGTGGTAATAATTAAAATATTATTTTAATAATAATAAATTAAAATAAGATAAATTAAAATTAAAATATTTATATTATTCCTTCATTTATGAAGGAATTTACCTTTCCCCAAAACAATGGCCAATTACCACTTGACACAGAAGAGGGCTTGCCATTTGCACAGTGAATATTTGTTAGTTAATGGCACAATTCATGAAATATCCCATTATCTATTAATACAGAGCAGACATGCAAAAGGAAGCAGAATTTACTAATATATTGTATCATACTAGCAATAGAGCATATTCATCCATGGCACACATCAAAACAGTACTGACTGGAATCTTTCACCATTTTTAGAAAGACGTTTTTCCCTTCACAATAAGCATGGGTCTTGTTGAAAATCTTCTATTTAATATTATGATCTACAATTGTCCTCCTATTCTAAACATAAATATTTAAGATTTAATTTAAATATGAATATTTCATATAATTGTTTAATATCATAAAAACTGCCATTTAATGAAATGCCCTCATGCAAAAATTAAAGCATAGTGAGATAATTGTGAATACTTCAGAATATTTCAGAATATTTAATTCTGTTACTTAAAAAGAAATAAATTATTTGGGCATAAAAGTCTCAATATCAATATGGTCAGACTGCCTGTTGTCATGACCCCATCAGATGGCTCATCTTTGAAGGAAGATGATGACAATTAGGTTTTTATTCCTTATATATAGTCAACTCAAGGCAGCAAACATACTCAATACTTTTGCCTCCTAAAGTGACTGGGGAAGTCTGCTTCCTTTGACTGCAATCCAGGTTCTCTGGCTGAACCTCTAAGACCACAGGAGCATCAGTGGTCCAGTATCAAACATCAAAGGTATACATACCAAGGGGCAGAAAAGGCTCTGTGAATGAAATGCTTTATTAAAGAATTGCTATTACTCCTGAGTAGCCCAATATTTCCCCTTCATGGATCACTGCCTTGTCGTGGCGAAGGGGCTTGCGTAACTCAGTGAAGCCATGAGCTATACCGTGCAGGGCCACCCAAGACGGACAGGTCATGACAGAGAGTTCTGACAAAATGTGGTCCACTGGAGAAGGAAATGGCAACCCACTCCAGTATCCTTGCCAAGAAAACCCCATGGACAATGTTAAAAGGCTAAAAGATATGACGCCGGAAGATGAGCCCCTCAGGTCGGAAGGTGTCCAATATGCTACTGGGGAAGAGCGGAGGGCATTTCCAAGTAGCTCCAGAAAGAGTGAAGCGGCTGGGCCAAAGCCGAAAGGACGTTCAGCTGTGGATGTATCTGGAAGCGAAAAGAAGGTCCGATGCTGTAAAGAACAATATTGTATAGGTACCTGGAATGTAAGATCTATGAACCAAGGCAAGCTGGATGTGGTCAAACATGAGATGACAAGATTGAACGTCGACATCTTGGGAATCAGCGAACTGAAAGGGACGGGAATGGGTGAATTTAATTCGGGTGACCATTATATCTACTACTGTGGGCAAGAAACCCTTAGAAGAAATGGAGTTGCACTCATAGTGAATAAGAGAGTGGGAAAGGCAGTAATGGGGTACAACCTCAAAAACGACAGAATGATCTCAGTGCGTATCCAAGGCAAACCATTCAATATCACAGTCATCCAAGTCTATGCCGCAACCACTGATGCTGAAGAAGCTGAAGTTGACCGCTTCTATGAAGACCTACAACACCTTCTAGAACTAGCACCAAAAAAAGATGTCCTTTTCATCATAGGGGATTGGAATGCTAAAGTAGGAAGTCAAGGAGTAATCGGAATAACAGGCAAATTTGGCCTTGGAGTACAAAATGAAGCAGGGCAAAGGCTAATAGAGTTCTGTCAAGAGAACAAGCTAGTCATAGCAAACACTCTTTTCCAACAACACAAGAGACGACTCTACACATGGACATCACCAGATGGTCAATACCAAAACCAGATTGATTATATACTTTGCAGCCAAAGATGGAGAAGCTCTATACAGACAGCAAAAACAAGACCAGGAGCTGACTGTGGCTCAGATCATGAGCTTCTTACTGCAAAATTTAGGCTTAAATTGAAGAATGTAGGGAAAACCACTAGACCACTCAGGTATGACTTAGATCATATTCCTTGTGAGTACACAGTGAAGGTGATGAATAGATTTAGAGGATTAGATTTGGTAGACAGAGTGCCTGAAGAACTATGGACGGAGGTCCGTAACATTGTACAGGAGGCAGCAACTAAAACCATCCCAAAGAAAAAGAAATGCAAGAAAGCAAAATGGCTGTCTGATGAGGCTTTACAAATAGCTGTGGAAAGAAGGAATGCGAAAAGCAAGGGTGAAAGGGAAAGATATAAGCAACTGAATGCAGATTTCCAGAGAATAGCCAGGAGAGATAAGAAGGCCTTCTTAAATGAACAATGCAAAGAAATTGAGGAAAACAATAGAATGGGGAAGACTAGAGATCTCTACAAGAAAATTGGAGATATGAAAGGAACGTTTAGTGCAAAGATGGGCATGATAAAGGACAAAAAAGGCAGGGACCTAACAGAAGCAGAAGAGATTAAGAAGAGGTGGCAAGAATACACAGAAGAACTATACAAGAAAGATCTTAATGTCCCTGATGTCCACGCTGGTGTGATCACTGACCTTGAGCCAGACATCCTAGAGAGTGAAGTCAAGTGGGCCTTAGGAAGCATTGCTAACAACAAAGCTAGTGGAGATGACAGTATTCCAGCTGAGTTATTTAAAATACTAAAAGATGATGGTGTTAAAGTGCTGCACTCAATATGCCAGCAAGTTTGGAAAACGCAACAGTGGCCACGGGATTGGAAAAGGTCAGTTTACGTTCCAATTCCAAAGAAGGGCAACGCCAAAGAATGCTCAAACTATCGCACAATTGCACTCATTTCACATGCTAGCAAGGTTATGCTCAAAATCCTACAAGCTAGGCTTCAGCAATACATGAACCGAGAACTACCGGATGTACAAGCTGGGTTTCGAAGAGGCAGAGGAACTAGAGATCAAATCGCCAACATTCGCTGGATCATGGAGAAAGCACGAGAGTTCCAGAAAAATATCTACTTCTGCTTCATTGACTATGCAAAAGCCTTTGATTGTGTGGATCACAACAAACTGTGGCAAATTCTTAAAGAGATGGGAATACCAGACCACCTTACCTGTCTCCTGAGAAATCTGTATGCGGGCCAAGAAGCAACAGTTAGAACCGGTCATGGAACAACCGATTGGTTCAAAATAGGGAAAGGTGTACGACAAGGCTGTATACTGTCACCCTGCTTATTTAACCTATATGCAGAGTACATCATGAGAAATGCCAGGCTGGAAGAATCACAAGCCGGAATTAAGATTGCAGGGAGAATCATCAACAACCTCAGATATGCGGACGATACCACCCTAATGGCAGAAAGTGAAGAAGAACTAAAGAGCCTCTTGATGAGGGTGAAAGAGGAGAGTGCAAAAGCTGGCTTGAAACTCAACATTAAAAAAACTAAGATCATGGCATCTGGACCCATCAATTCCTGGCAAATAGAAGGGGTAGAAATGGAAGCAGTAACAGACTTCATTTATTTGGGCTCCAAGATCACTGCAGACGGAGACTGCAGCCATGAAATTAAAAGACGCTTGCTCCTTGGGAGGAAAGCTATGGCAAGCCTAGATAGCATATTAAAAAGCAGAGACGTCACCTTGCCGACAAAGATCCGCATAGTCAAAGCTATGGTTTTTCCAGTAGTAATGTATGGCTGTGAGAGCTGGACCATAAAAAAGGCCGAGCGCCGAAGAATTGATGCCTTTGAACTGTGGTGCTGGAGAAGACTCTTGAGAGTCCCCTGGACTGCTAGGAGGTAAAACCAGTCAATCTTAAAGGAAATCAACCCTGATTGCTCATTGGAAGGATCGATAATGAAGCTCAAGCTCAGATACTTTGGTCACCTAATGCGAAGAGAGATCTCTTTGGAGAAGACCCTGATGCTGGGAAAGATTGAAGGCAAAAGGAGAAGAGGATGGCAGAGGATGAGATGGTTAGATAGCATCACTGAAGCAATGAGCATGAAACTGAGCAAACTCAGGGAGGCAGTGAAGGACAGGAAGGCCTGGCGCAATATGGTTCATGGGGTCACGAAGAGTCGGACACGACTTAACGACTAAACAACAACAACAGCCCAATATTTTGAACAAGGTTAATATACATCAGCTAAGCGTAGGTGTAGACCTATTAGTATAATAAACTTTCCAGTGAAATAGCTGAATGCTAGAAACCATGAATCTTATCTACCCTCTGATTCAAGTCAATCATTTGAACTGCTGAACCTTGGCCCAATCCTTGACTACACTCTAAACCTATCCCTCTGACCTAACTGCAATTCTGAATTCTTGCCTAGACTTTACTACTGTTACTGTATTTCTTCTGTCCTAAGTGCCTTATGTATCCAGGACTTCATCTGTCTTCTTTTCCTTGGACTTTCTGGATCAGGACATCTAAGAACACTTTAGCTCTATTTCAGGTTAAACAAAGTTTTATTTATTGAAGTCTTATTTACTCTGAAAATAAATATCAATCATCACTATGAATATTTGTTTAACAGCTTAGTATAAAGGAGATTTCCAGTCATGAAGTCTTCTAAGCAGATGGCAGAGAGGTCTAATAGAAAAAAAATACTGACAGCTGCTGAAGCAATTTTAATAATGATATTATTTAAATATAGAAATCTAGTGCCCTGAACTACACAGGAAGGTTTTTGAACAGAAGGAGAGTGAATCTGCAGCTTTTACTAAATTCTACATTGCCTTATCCCCATTGTTCTAGTAAAATACTTTTAAATTTAAAAGGGGGGGGGAGATAAATGAGTGCCATTGAAAATGTCATTGGGATAAAGTAGCAGACTAGTATTAATATAGCCTGTAAAACATCATTCCTCAAGTTTTCCTCCTGAAATTAAATCTGCACAGCAAAGGGTTTTTCAGTGTACTTCAGCACCTTCCAGCAACACTGATTTAACATCAATTTAAATAGATATAACTTTCCCCCCTTTATCTACTTGTCCTATATAGCCACCAGGCAATGTAAAATACCTAATCATTATGCGTACCTCATAGTGGGTGGTATTTTAATCCATACTGTCTGGAATGCTGAGACAATTCATGGGTTGCAATAATTATTCTGACACAGGTTAAGAAGAACAGTCTGTAATATTCTTTGCATCAAGTCCTATGTGATACAGCAATTTTTTCCAATCTGACAACTTCCAGGTGCGGTGGTCAGTCAGCAAAAGTAGATTGTAAAAGCATGTGTGTTTATAAAAATATTTATTTTTTTAATTGGAAGGCTGTATCTCCCTTACCAATTATTCATTCTACAGAATATGTCATTACTATCTATACATTTGGATACATAATCAGACATCTGGAGTACATACACTGATCTGAATACCGGACTGCTAATTTACTTCAGTTTTGACATTTTATAATGAACTAAGAGCATCTTATTCCAGCTGAATATTGTCTCACTTTCCTGGAGTTGTATTTTGTATATATAAAACTGTTTTGTTGCTGTTGTTTTGTTTTGTTTTTTTAAGAGAACAGCTCTTTTTTTTTCTTCCACTTGTATGTAGGAGAAAAGGGATACACTGAAAAACTGGTTTTTACTTCTTTCCTCACAGGCATTATTTGAATCAAATTAAAAGCATCTGAAGCAGTCTCAGAACTCCCAGCAGTGTCACACATCAAAGAATTAGTATATTTAATAAATGGGTTCATTAGGCAGGAGTCAGAACCAAAGACAATACATTTTTAATGTCACATATAAAAGGGCTGTTGTATTCAGTGGAAACAATTATGAGTATCAGCGTACAACTCTCCCAGCAGACTCTTTCCATTAAAGTTTGTCAGTATACCTCGAAACATGCAGAATATTGTCACAGATCACAGTATGACTAACACCTTTATTGTTAGGTTAAAGCCATCCACAGAATCATGAGGGTGTTTGAATTACAGACACTTTTGGCAAGGAGCCATAGACAATCCAGCACATATGCAATAGCATATATAAAGGGAGGGTGAAATAGAACTGGCACATGAGAGTACACTATTACCAGATAATATTTAAACTTTTATGTCCAATTGCACATTACTTAAATCCCATCCATAAATGATTAGCTTTTCTATATTCATCATTCTACAAAGAACTCTGAGCATTTAAAATAAGATATTACAACTAACCTGATGAAGGTCATTACCCAGTGCATATTCTTGGAAATAACCTGGCGCCGCAGATGATGCTCTGATAGCTTGCCATAATTTATAATGGCAACCTCCAAGATAGTGAGATTTTACTCCAGGGAAGTGATTGTAATTTCTAAATACAAAGGCTTTCAGTGGTGTTCCTCTGCCTACAATGGTGCTTATGGCAGCCACCTAATAAAAACAAAATACTAAATTTTATCAAATTATAGCTGTTTGTCCAATTACGGCTATCCCTGTCTTACAACAATCAGCTCAATAAGCCATTAACACATTAGATCAACCTAGGATTACATCATTCATATTCACACACACACACACACACACACAGAATAAGTGGATGGAGATTAAAATATCTTCACTGAGTCCAGAATTTATTTATTTTTAATAAAGTATTTTTTCTAGGCAGTATTATGTCTGAAGGCACTACCTGATATAGCTTCAAATTCATACAGTAGTAGAAATAAAATAACCCCCCTGCCCATCCCTCCATCATGTCCCTGTATGTTCCATTTCATCAGGTACTAGCCTTTGTCTTCTGTAGCCATGCATTTTGTCCAGTTTTGATACTCACAATATATTTTTGATACAGGTGCATATAATGAAATGTGAAATTATGATATTATTGAAAAAGGAAGCAAAACAAATCTTTCTCATTTCTAACAGAATTACATTCACATCACACTCAATCTTAAAGCATGCTAATTGTTACTCTTTCTCATAAGAAGGTCCATCCATCGCTGTAAGTCAGTTTTCTTAGGAACAAAATAGAACTGAACATAAAATGAAAGTGAATAAAATCTTTATCATGCTTCAGAGATTATAAATTCGAAGGGAATGTATTATTGTTTCCCAGCATAGAACAATAAGCACTGGGTGTTCAAGGCCTCTGTATAGTGATAGATTGGACACAAGCTGACCAATTCTATGTTGAATTGTTACTCCTACTAAGTTAGTGAATAAACATTTCTATGTATTTCCTAGTGCACAGACTTGTCTTTGTCAGTGAGGCACTTACCAGCAGTATTTGTTATACCTCTGTTGTTTTTCCACTTGCCTAATCACAAAATACAAAATGCTATTCAAGTAAATTAACAAATCCAAGAGGTCTCTTACATCTCCTAGCCAACCCTGGGGTAACATGTCGGGAATTAAAATCAGTACATAGGTGGAGCTGAAATACAATGAATTTCTTTTTCTTGCATAAGACATCAGCAATGCAGAGTTCTGATTGGTGTTGACATAGCCAATACTTTTAGCAAATTAATGAAGCAAAGTACACTAATCTAAACTTCACAGTGTTAGAAATTATTGAAATGGGTTGAAATATTATTCTGTCAGCCTAACAATGTTAGGGGAAAACAAATAAGTAAAGTGACTCGACTCTAAGTCTCAAAAAACATAAAAGAACATGGCCAAAAATGTTATGGGGGGAGAAGCTAGTTAAACAAAAGACGTTTGAAAATGGGCTGGATCTGAGAAAAATATATGGAAACACTCCCAATGCATCTCTTCAGGACAGGCATCTGGACAGTGGACTGGAATGTTGCTGATTGTTCCATTGTAAGCTCAACCCTCCTGGTCAAAATGGACCATACGCAGCTGGCTCTCTGCTTCCCAGTGTACACATATCACAAAAACACACAGAAACAAGAGGTAGGCAGAAGCACAAGGAGAAGCAACATATAATATATATGCAAGCAGATTGATTAGTCTTGGGAGATTTGGCAACATACAAGTCTGGCAAATCAATCAATCAGTCCATCCGTCCGTCCGTCCCTAGGGTGAATCTGCGCGGATGCAACCCTCCCACCCATTACTTCATTATACAGAAATTCCAGATGTCTCCTATGGCTACCACTGGTAGGGGTTGGAGAGAATTCCAGAAGCCATGCTCTGCATGCTTTCCCTATCTTGTTATTTGTTGGATAAATTAGTTTGAGATAACTGTGCTAAAGCATCAATTAAAAAAAAAAAATTAAATATATAAGTCATTTAATTCTGTAAGCCACCTGGAGTCACCACGTGTGAGTTGGGTGGCCATATAAATTTGTTTAAGAAAAAAATAATAAAATAAAATAAAATAAAATAAAATAAAATAAAATTACTTTTTATTAAGTAATGCTGGAAGGAATTATAGACAAGAGCCTTTTCTATTACAGTGTTACATTTATAAACTCTAAAGGACTGTATGTGTGTGCATGTACATACATGTACATGTGTGTGTATACACACACATGTACGTATATACATGTTCTTCAACATAGATTTTTAAATGGACTCTGAATGCTTTTTCATTCTAAACAGCTCTTATTCTTTTAAATTGTACTTTTAACTGGGTTCATTTAACTATTTTAAGATGGTTCTTTTACATCTTACACTTAGCTGCTTGTTTTTATATTATACTGTCTATCTGTTGATATAACTGCTGCTGTTGTAATATTATTAGATGGCTTGTAGGTCATGGTTTTAGCTCTGTTGTAGGATAAAATGAATCTTAGTCTTTCAAAGTGCTGTAAGACATCTTTGAATAACAGCCTATAAATATTAAAATAAATTTTTAAAAATCTGAAGTATCCCCTAAATTACTAAACTAGGAAAAGGCCACTAGGTGCAATCTAACTATTTTGACAACAATGATCACAATCCTTTACTCTAAAAGTTTGGTAGCAGTAGCTGACAGAAGTTCAAGAAAGTCCTAACTGACAAAGACAAACTGTTAGGCTATTTAAAATTGACCATCCTTTCTTTTTTTAAAGGAAGGGAGGAGGAAGAATGGATATCAATACTGCACTGTGTAAGACATGATTAAAAATAAGTGGCAAGAAGTTCAAGACAAGGAAAATAAACTTACCTTAGGGCACTTAGGATTTCTTGCTGTTTCAAACATAACATCGGATCCCATTCGTTCCCTACACAAACCAGATAAATTGCTATGGTTACAATTTTAGAGTTTGCTATGTCTGCTCTTGCTCGTAAGAATTACAGCTCTCTTGATCAAGTAAAGACAAGGTTTTTGCATCCATCTGTCTAGCTGGATAAAAATCAATGTATGAAAGTATGTGCTAAAAGTGAGAATTAGCTTTGATATATGTCTGATTAGCATAGTATCCCGATCACTGAATGATATAATTTCCATGGATAATTTCTACTGCTTATGATACATATTTTAATTTTAATAACACATTCTTGTTTTTTTAAAAAAGAACTTAAATACCGAGTGCCTTTGGGATTTAGAATCAGTTCAGTAAAATGATTCTCTCCACTGTCTAGTACCATTCTTGTTTCTTTTTACAGAAAGAAGTAACAACCCATTATAGTATGTCAATATTAACAGTTTTTCTTGACAGAGAAGGTTATTTAAAAATAATAACTTTTAAAGTAGTGACAATCTTGACTTTTCACAAATAGTGGTTAGACATACATTCAGAAAACAACACTCAAATTCATTTGCATAAAGAAATAAATAAAATGTCATCATACAGTTTGCTAGAGCTGAACTAACGTAACTATTTGATATACATTTCTACCATTAATATCAAAGGTATGCAAGAAAATCTGTATTTAAAATAAGGAGGCATCATATGATGACTTGGTAATGGAACTAACAATCAAAGGATAGCTACATAAAACATCTCTTCCCAGATTATATTCTAGCAGTAGAAGAGAACTGGAGGGCAGGAATTTGGAGGTGTAGGTGGAAGGATGAATCTGATGGAGGCTCTGAGGTCTACCTTGGGAATGTTCTTCTCCCTTGCCCTGGTCAGAAAGACAGGTTTAGGAATATTATTATGCCAGTGCAGACTAGTATTGATGGAATTCAGATACTTTGTAAAGTTAGTAAATCTGTTTAAAAACAAGTTTAATTCATTCCTTTGTTTCTATGTAGAACAACTATCTGCCCTATCATAATTATTCCCACCCCTATATACCCAGTTATGCTACCTCACAGATACAGACTTCAAAAATTCTAAACCACAAAATGGGTTTAATGGTGACAGAAGAACAAAAACATAACAAAGAAAAAGACCTCCACAACAAGGACGGTATGTGATGCAGTGTCAGGTGGATTGCTGCCCTTTTGTTGCCTCCATAACTCAAATACAAATTTTCTTAGGGACCGCATGGCTACAGTGCAAGTCTAGGAAAAGGTGTGGGTTCTTTAAGGAGCCACCCAACAAGCAGGCCCATATCAGATAAAAAAATACTTATCCTGTTTTAGATTCAAATATAATCCTCTAATTAATATAACAGATAAAGAGTTCTGTTTTATATTTTGGACCATACTGAAGGAAACATGATTGGCAAATAATTTCATATTAACTTACTTAAGCATTTTCTCCCATATTTCGCTGTCATAAAATGCGTGGCTCCATCCCATTTTAACTGTTCCAACAATGACATTTTGCTTAAAGACATCTGTTCCTAATTTTTGGTAAAGTTCTTCACATTCATCCAGAGGGATATGGAATAATCCCAACATAAATGCCAATATAGCACCTGAAAATAAATATTTATAAATATGAATGACAATTTAAATGACCATCATCTTATACAAGGATTAGCCAGCTAAGGTTCCAAGCCACATATATCCCACCAGAATCTCTCTTCTGCGGCCCTTAGAGACTCCTTCATCTACCACTGGTAAAAAAATGGTACCAGGGATTCCCTTGATTCTGAGGCAGGAAATGACTGAAGATTACCCTATGCTGAAAGAAAGCTTGATGTAATATTAAAAGGAAGACCTCAGAAAAATCCTGATCCTGGCTACATGCCTGACATGGCCCCACCCAATTTGCATAATCATTCCTCCCACTGCAGCACTCATCTTGCCCAAAAGTATTAGTATATATCTCAGCCAGCAAAAAGTTATCCTAATTATTCTTTATAGCAGTGTTCTTGAACTTGGAAGTTGCAGTCCAACACATCTGGAAGACCAGAGTTTGTGAAAGGATGGTTGATAACATAACAGTTTTGTCTATAACATTACAGTTTTTATAAATGATTTTTTTTTCTCCTTTTAACCACATAAAAGGATTATATATTATCTGTTCTGAAGATTTGCAGACCTCACTGAAGGGATCTTTGTGAAAAGCAATGAATGATAATTAACGATTCATGTATAGCCCCACCTAGTGTTTAAGAAAATAGTATGAACCCTGAAACATCGATTGCCGGCTCTATCTAGTCAGTGCTGTAAGATCTGCAGTACTTTATTACTAAAAATTTTATCAAATCAACCTGCTATCCTATTTAGACATCTTGTACAACAAAACAGAAAGGGCAGGAATACAGTGTTTGCAGACAAACACTTGATTCTGCCTTCTTGCATATGCTTTGGAGTAGTACTTTGTTCTGAATGTGTATGTGTGAGGAGTTAGCTGTACACTTTTTGGTCAAGAATGACCTACAACAATAAGTCACAGTGGAGTTCTGTATGGATATGTTCTGCTATTTCCCATTTTATTTTCCTGGGGAACTGCTTTGATACCTTTTCCTCCCATATTGACCTACTACTTCTCTGTTGTTCTGTTTGGTTCAATAAATTTTATGTGATATGCAAATCTAAAAGAAAATTAAAGCATCTTTAATTTTCAGTAGATCAATATCATTTCCAAAAAATAAATAAATAAAACAATGGGCTTTTCCCGTCATTACAATATTTTCAGGAAAATTTACCTGTACTCACTCCACAAATGTAGTCAAAAAGTTGATGAATGGGCTTTCCAGTGAGCTCTTCTAATTTACGAAGAGTCTGAAGTGCCACTAAGCCCCTAAAGGATATGAGAAATGAATGGGCTGTTATGCAAGTTATAATTTGCTAAGCAAAAACCAAGCATTTAATGCAGTTGTTATTAGGAGCTGTGCATTCTATCATGTAGGACTGAATCAATAACATTCCACTTTGTTGTTCCACAAGTGAGAAGGCTTCAATATGCCGTGCACCCCATCCCAAAAGACAGTTTGGGAACTCACTGGAACAGCCTTTGGGATGTATGACATACTGGGTCATCAGGAGAATAATGGACAATCTATTGACGAACCAAAGTGTGGTTAAGAATAGAGGTACCCATAATCCTGAACACCTGTCTACTGGCATAACATGGTGTCATGGTTTCCACACAGCACTTAGCCATGGTTAAGAATTGCATAAACCACAACTAACTGGGTTGTGTAAACCAGACTTTTCCTAACAAGGGACCTTCCAAATGTAGGAAATTTCCGTTACCAGAGTTGTCAGCAGCAGCTATTCTAATTAGGGAATTCTGGGAGTTGGTCCACTGATACAAAGAGTGCCCAGGCAAGGGAAGGCTGAGATAAACCATAAACTATGGTTTATAATCCACAACTGTGGCTTTATACAAACTAAGCAAATTCAAATAGAATAGTGTGATGTGTGACCCAGGCTAGTGACTAAGAAACTAGCAGTGCAAACCTGTACATCTTTACTTGGAAGTAAGTCCTACTGGAGCTTAGCTTAATGCAGGAAGGTTTCACAGACTTACAATTCACCATGCTTTCAATTAAGACCTTTAGTATAAAGTCACAAATCCACAGGGTAAAAACTTTTATCAGGCAAATGGAAAATTCAGATTTTCCAGAACTCTTCACCAGGCTATGTGTCACGAACAGGGAATATAAAAAGAGAATATTAAAGAAAAATATTTGGCCAATGTTGAAGTCAAACCTACACTAGTTTAGGTCTTAAATGGAATGGGTGACTGCCTCTAGAATGCAAACTGCATATAATTGGACACAGAGCAGTATCAGATGACCCAGTACCACATGACCCTCAACATGTGCTGGGAAGAAAAGAATAAACTGAACATAATTCATTTTAAAAAGTACATATTATAGTCACTAAAGTCTTCAATGTGGCCATATCTATGCAAGACGCTTGGATCTGGGAGTTGGTAAAAAAACAAAGTGAACAAGGGAGTTTTCAAATTCCGCAGGATTGTAATATCTAGCAGGAGGAATAATTCTAGAACATTTGAAAGCTTGCAGCTTATATAAAACCACAGTTGGCCTACTAAAGATTTTACTCAGTGAATTTGGAATTTTTGATTTTACTATTTTTTAATTCACAATCAACATGGCTATTTTTGGGGGGGGGGAAAGTAAAGTATTGATACAAGTACAGAATACTTAGATGCAAAAATATTCTCAATAAATTCTGAAGAAAACAAGTTTCAAAAAAATCCTAGGAAAAGTGTTAGACTTACAGGTGAAACTCGAAAAATTAGAATATCGTGCAAATGTTCATTTATGTCAGTAAGGCAACTCAAAAGGTAAAACCAATATATGAGATAGACGCATTACATGCAAAGCAAGATATGTCAAGCCTTACTTTGGTATAATTGTGATGATTATGGCGTACAGCTTATGAAAACCCCAAATTCACAATCTCAGAAAATTAGAATAGTGTGAAAAGGTTCAATATTCTAGGCTCAAAGTGTCCCACTCTAATCAGCTAATGAATCCATAACACCTGCAAAGGGTTCCTGAGCCTTTAAATGGTCTCTCAGGCTGGTTCAGTAGGAATCACAAGCATGGGAAAGACTGCTGACCTGACAGTTGTGCAGAAAACCATCACTGACACCCTCCATAAGGAGGGAAAGCCCCAAAAGGTAATTGCAAAAGAAGTTGGATGTTCCCAAAGTGCTGTATCAAAGCACATCAATAGAAGGTTATGTGGAAGGGAAAAGTGTGGTAGAAAAAGGTGCACAAGCAGCAGGGATGACCGCAGCCTGGAGAGGATTGTCAGGAAAAGGCCATTCAAAAGTGTTGGGGACTTTCACAAGGAGTGGACTGAGGCTGGAGTTAGTGCGTCAAGAGCCACCACACACAGACAGATCCCGGACATGGGCTTCAAATGTCGTATTCCTCTTGTCAAGCCGCTCCTGAACAACAAACAACGTCAGAAGCGTCTTACCTGGGCTACAGAAAAAAAGAACTGGTCTGTTGCCCAATGGTCCAAAGTCCTCTTTTCTGATGAGAGCAACTTTTGCATCTCATTTGGGAACCAAGAACCCAGAGTCTGGAGGAAGAATGGAGAGGCACACAATGCACGATGCTTGAAGTCCAGTGTGAAGTTTCCACAGTCTGTGTTGATTTGGGGAGCCATATCATCTGCTGGTGTTGGTCCACTGTGCTTCATTAAGTCCAGGGTCAATGCAGCTGTCTACCAGGAGATTTTGGAGCACTTCATGCTTCCTTCCACAGACGAGCTTTATAGGGATGCTGACTTCATTTTCCAGCAGGACTTGGCACCTGCCCACACTGCCAAAAGTACCAAAACCTGATTCAATGACCATGGGCTTGATTGGCCAGCAAACTTGCCTGACCTGAACCCCATAGAGAATCTGTGGGGCATTGCCAAGAGAAAGATGAGGGACATGAGACCGAACAATGCAGCGGAGCTGAAGGCCGCTATTGAAGCATCCTGGTCTTCCATAACACCTCAGCAGTGCCACAGGCTGATAGCATCCATGCCACACTGCATTGCGGCAGTCATTGCTGCAAAAGGGGCCCAAACCAAGTACTGAGTACATATGCATGCTTATACTTTGCAGAGGTCTGATATTGTTCTATTTCCAATCCTTGTGTTATTGATGTCATGTAATATTCTAATTTTCTGAGATTGTGAATTTGGGGTTTTCATAAGCTGTACGCCATAATCATCACAATTATACCAAAGTAAGCTTGACATATGTCGCTTTGCATGTAATGCGTCTATCACATATATTGGTTTCACCTTTTGAGTTGCCTTACTGACATAAATGAACATTTGCACGATATTCTAATTTTTCGAGTTTCATCTGTATATGGCTTTGAAGAGGCAACCACTCACAAATTTTCCATTTCCTGACAAAATAGGGAAAGTTACTCTGATAAAGATTTTTTCTATTGGTTTACTAATGCATCTCTCAACTGGAATCTACTGGAAAACACTGTCTTATTTGGCTTTTTAAAAAATCATTAAATTTTATGCAAATATCCTCACATATGTATCTCCTTGCAGTGGGCCATCTTTGACTTATTTTAGATAAAATCTTAACTATTTTTATGGGTAACCTCATTATCTATTATATTTACTTAGGGTTACTTCTTAACTATCTTAATGCTTTAGCAGCTATTGAATTCACATTTTAATATCTTAGTAGCATAGCATTCAGTAATCTACGATTCAGTAATCTAGCACAGCATTCAGTAAATGTGTATTACTTGTTAAGTAGTTTTAGCTGTTTTAAGTATCTTACATCTCCTCCTGTATCTTAGTATTTTTACCCATCACAATGTTTTAGCCCACTTTCTCTTATTCTGGGCAATTTGCCTAGAAACTTTTAACTTTTTCCTGAGCTCTGTAACTGATGTCAATGAACCAACATAATAGTGAACATGAGGCATTTTGAACACCAACATTTATTTATTCATTGACAAATCAATATACTCTACCTTTCATATAAACTTTCAAGGCTGTTTACAATTAAAAAATACAAAATGTAAAATGTAATAATAAAATCAATGCAATTAAAGCAACCACTTTATGGACTTGGACTTGATCCAATTCCTTTGAAACTCTTCTAAAGTCTTCTGGGTATTTGCATGCATGCCCCAGAAGATACTTCCACCGGAATAACTGGCAAATCAAAACAGCTGCTGCTACAACCAGCCTTCAAGCAGAAATGTTTTCTGTACACACATGTGCCCAGAAACTTTGTGATAACCTCAAAGCCACTAGACTGAGATTGTACAGCAGGAGCTGCTTTGCAATTTCTTTGTACTGATTCAGATCCGTGCAGTCCTGTTAAGTGAACTTGATGCTTTGGTGGCCTTAGAAACCTCCATAATTCTGGGTATAATATACAGTTTTTCCAAAGGCAAAAGCAACAATTCAGATCTGGCAATAGGGGCGGTGATCAATATTTCTCTGCTCTTATTGTGTTCTCTGATAGCCATCAGCGGCTCTGTTTAAGGTGACCTGATCCCTGTTGGGTAGGGAAAGGCCTCTCGGAGTATCTGTTGGGCCGCTGTGAGGATTATTCAGGTTATCTGATAGATAAAATTGCTCAGATTCACTTCAACTTAGACTCTGACTGAGCAGGGCAGGGCCTGGGGCTTGGTCAAATCACCGCGGGTCATTAAGTGCAACATCACATGACTACAACTTCCAATTTCCTGCTGGCTTCCCCATCGACTTTCTTTGTTTGTCAGAAGTCAGCTTGGAAGGTTGCAAATGGCGATCACATCACTGCGGCACGCTACAACCATAAAAAATGCATGCCGGTTGCAAAGCACCCGAACTGTGATCACGTGACCGCAGGGATGCTGCGATGGCTGCTAGTTCAAGGACTGATCATAAACCTGCTTTTTCAGCACTGTCATAACTTAGAATGGTCACTGAATGAGGCAAGCCAGCAAGTGAAGACTACCTGTAATGTGTTTTGTATGATAGATGTTAAAGACTGGCTTGAAGAAATGCATGCATTCTCAGCTTTTGAACTGGCTCTTTATATGTACAATGGAAGAACAGGATAATACGATTCCATCTATTAGAGTTTA
The DNA here is from genome assembly GCF_059951505.1 of Python bivittatus. Taxonomy (NCBI): domain Eukaryota; kingdom Metazoa; phylum Chordata; class Lepidosauria; order Squamata; family Pythonidae; genus Python; species Python bivittatus. The sequence continues at coordinate 14,315,680 of NW_028277058.1, read as the reverse complement.
ACTCGTTGCTTAAAAACAATTAATTATAACTTAAATACATACAACTTTGTACTGTATTTTAATTAGGATTTTTTAAAAAATTTTTACAACTCACTGGGTTAATATGTTTTATATGTTAATAAAGGTAGCCCTTGTTTAGCAACCACAACTGGGACCGGCAACTTGGTAGTTAAGCGAAGAGGTCGCTAAGTGAAACTGTGACTGTGCTTACGATCTTATTCAGCTTTCCTTTGCTTTACATATCTGCAAAGGTCATAAATGCGAGGATTGGTTATAAAGTTACTTTTTCATCAGTCGTAACTGCGAATGGTCGCTAAATGAGGCAGTTGCTAAATGAAAACTACCTATATGTGGTACAACTCTCAGAATTCTAGTTAGAGTGCCCCAAAAGCAAACTCAAGTATTTTACTCATCTATTGCTTAAAATAGTAGATACTGAATTGAAGATCCAAGTAATTCTTATCAAGTAGAAGCTTGGTTTCTTGTTCTGACATAAAAATTTGCAACAGCCCTTTAAATTAACAGAGATGGATATCAAGTGCTGCACAGAATATGTGCTTGTATTTTCAATTAGGAATCTCATTTAAAAATGTAAGTCACTGAGAAGGAAAAAAAAAAAAAAGAGCTAATGTTGACCAAAAGTGTAATATTCTCTAGTCAATGTTCTAAAACATCATTATTTTTTATTAATAATAAAATTAATAATAGTAATATGTTTGCCCAGCTCCCAATGACTTTGGGCAGTTGGCCAGACTTCTAGTTTTATGAGAACAATTTGGTGGCTATCATAATTGTGAATGAGTTCTCATTAATGCAAACTTAATATTTGGTTTAATTTAGTATCAATTTTATATTTTTAAACTTTTTGTTTCATCACTGTTAGCCAATTTCAACTGAAAAGCAGAATATAAATTGAATAAATACAAATAAAATGCAACATAGTTTAGTTTAATTCGCAGATAACCACCAGCGCTGTTTACTTGTTAGACTAGGACTAGGGAGATATAAATTCAAATCTTTGAAGAGACCTTAGGTTAATTGTTAACCTTTCAATTTGATATACCACAGAGAGTTGTGCCAATCAAATGGAGAATAGTCTGAATGCTGTTCTGAGATACTAACAGGAGTACCAGCAATCTTATGATTTGGTATCATATGAATGAGATCTGAATTTCCTCCTGCCTTACATTTCCATTTAACCTCCAGACTGAAAATGCAAACCAGGGTCAAATCATTTGTATTATTTCAATGGTTAGCTAACTTTGAATGTAAGGACAAAATTAGTCTTATTTTTAGTAGTTTGTTAAAATGCAGCATACAAAGTAATTTAGAAGCATATATAGATAGGCCTTATGGGTTTATGCCAAATGTACATATATATCAACTCTTTTATTCAGTTTTCTATGAGATTTTCCAATATTATTGAAAAACAGACAAATTTACAGCATAAATCTAAATTTAGAAATACAATGACATTCATTTTTTATTTGTTTTTATTTTTATCTCTAGGGAATTCAATATTTTGTTTACTCAAATTGTCAAAATGTTACTCCATTTCTACCAGGCATGATGAAAAATATTGTTTCAAGAACAAGATATCAGTATAAAAATATCAGAATAAACCACCAACAACCCAATTTCACTCTGGTCATAAACCCTTTCTAGCAATAAGATTCCTCTGGGAATCTGTTTTGCTGATGAGTTAAGAGAAAAATGCTCATATGACAGCATCTAAACTAGATACCTTGTTCCTCCACCATCGATGGAAAGAATTCGAATGCCCCACCCTTTTACTGGGTCTGTATATCCAATCACAGCCAAGGCCTCTCTCACAGCAGCCTGTAGTGCTTCATCTTTTGCCTGCCTCAGCTTCAACAAGCATGGAATGATATTTTCCTAGAAGAAAAAGTAAAGATTTTAGCTGATATTCCTGTTATACCCCAAACCTGAAACTATTATCTTAAGGTTAAAATGAAAGTAAGGATATCCTTGCATGTATAACACTTGCCCTCAACCCCTGAGCAATTTGTGAGAAAGTAAATACTGGTGAAATCAGCAGAATTTACTTCTGAACAAATATACCAGTACCAGGTTGCTGGAATCTTTCAGCTGCCAAAAGTGTAATTATGGCTCACTTTTCAAATCACAGATCAGTATAAGGAGACAACTGAATTACAAAGAATACAGTGACTATAACTACACATGATTCCAGATTCTACTATAAAAAAAAAAAAAGAATTATCTTCAGAACACTTTATACCATTGTCCTATGTTCTTAAAAAATTATAAAATAATACCAGTAATATTGGTTGGTACAATTTTCATATGAGGCCAGAAATCTGTCAAGGACTACATTTCTTAGAGTCAATTTATTTGGGGTAGGGACAACTGCAGGTTGGCAAAGGGTGGAACAAAAGTCAGGGGCTATTAAAGTGAAAAGTGATTGGATCCACACTCCTATCTCTGATTCTTTTCTCTTCCTCCTCACCTTTCAGATTGCCAAGTAATAAAGAGACTGATTGCTTGCAGAAGCCAAATAAAATCAACTAAAGGTCCATAGGTTGCCCACCATTTTAGAAGATATTAAAGCCCTTGATTCCTATTGATTCAGGTATAAAGTGGTATGGGAATTTAGAATTACATCTAAAAACTTTAGGGTAAAATGTTCCGTTCACTATTACTTTCAGAACAAATATTGTTTTCCCCTCTCTCTCATAACTTCCTAGTTCCATTCCCTATTTATGGTCAGATAACATTACCTTAATGGCAACTCCTCTACTGTCTGGAAATTCCAATAGATGGTATGTCAGTTCTTCAACTCTGTTGATACAGACTCTTCTAGTACATGATCTTCGCAATGCTTGAGTTAAAGCCCGAGTTCTGTTATCCACACTTACCTTTGCAATAATCTGAAAACAAAAAATTAAAATTAAAAAAAAACATAAATATTAAGGAAATGTTTGTAAAACAATTAAATGTATTGATCCATTCCAAAAAGGTATGCACACATAATTTATTCTCTTCTCCAAACATGTGTCATATATTTAAATACTTATCAGTGAAACAGTAAATTTGTACACCTTGACAGAAATTCTAAATCATAAACATTTTACAATAAATGCTTTATTATGCAATTTACTACATATGGATTCAGAAGTGTTAGTTCTATTGAGTTTAATAGGATTTGCTCCCTATTAAATATGTAAAACATTACAGCTTTCACCTTTAAGGAACTATAGAATTGGTTTTTCTGCATAAAAATAAATATATTAAGGTTATTTTACTGAAATACATCAAAAACATATTTTAAACCAAATTATTTTTGTAACTTTATCTTTCAAGAAAAGATATTTGCCTATGAAGTGACTGTGTTGATCATTGTCTGTTGGTTTATCTTGACTGCCAGTTACATAATTATTTTATATACTTGGTAGTTTTAATTGTTGTCAACTGCCAGAGTTACTTAGAGATGGGTAGCCATATAAATTGAAATAAATACATCTTTAAACAGCCAACTGTTTACAACACTGCTTATACCCATTATTCCTTCAGATACCACTGAAGACATATTTTGGCATCACTGATCATACTGGGTAATGTAAGCTGTAGTTCATAACAGCGAGAGGGACATGGATTTTCTACTCCTGATTTATGGCTAAGTGCAATTGCTAGTTTTGTCAGACATAATAATTTTATCAAAGACTTTTTTTTCCTCAAGTCTACAAATATTGGTTCCAGAAAGATGAGTTAATAGATATCTTTCTGTCCACTAATAATTTTCACAGATTTGCTGCAACTTATTTGGGAGAATTGAACAGAATACAGGCATTGTAAAGGAAACATGAGGTTAATTTTGTTTCTTTTACAAATGAGCTCTTCAGGAACAAATTGTTCAATAAAAATTGAAAGTGATCAATATACAGTACTGTGCAAAAGTTTTAGGCAGGTGTGAAAAAAGGTGCTGTAAAGTAAGAATGCTTTCAAAAATATATATTGTAATTGTTTATGTTTATCAATTTACAAAATGCAAAGTGAGAGAACAGAAGAGAAATCCAGATCAAATCAATATTTGGTGTGACCACACTTTGCCTTCAAAACAGCATCAATTCTTTTAGGTACACTTGCACACAGTTTTTGAAGGAACTTGGCAGGTAGGTTGTTCCAAACATCTTGGAGAATTAACTACAGATCTCGTGTGGATGTAGGCTGCCTCAAATCCTTCTGTCTCTTCATGTAATCCCAGACAGACTCGATGATGTTGAGATCAGGGCTCTGTGGGGGCCAAACCATCACTTCCAGGACTCCTTGGTCTTCTTTACGCTGAAGATAGTTCTTAATGACGTTGGCTGTATGTATGGGGTTGTTGTCCTGCTGCAGAATAAATTTGGGGCCAATCACACGTCTCTTGATGGTATGGCATGATGGATAAGTATTTGCCTGTATTTCTCAGCATTGAGGACACCACTGATCCTGACCAAATCTCCAACTCCATTTGCAGAAATGTAGCCCCAAACTTGCAAGGAACCTCCACCATGCTTCACTGTTGCCTGCAGACACTCATTATTGTATTGCTCTCAAGCCCTTCAGCGTACAAACTGCCTCCTGCTACAGCCCAATATTTCAAATTTTGACTTATCAGTTCAGAGCACCTGCTGCCATTTTTTACACCCCAGTTCGTATGTTTTCATGCATAGTTGAGTCTCTTAGCCTTGTTTCCACATTGGAGGGATGGCTGTTTGGCTGCAATTCTTCCATGAAGACCACTTCTGGCCAGACTTCTCTGGACAGTAGATGGGTGTACCTGGGTCCCAATGCTTTCCGCCAGTTCTGTGCGATGGCACTGCTGGACATCTTCCAATGTTGAAGGGAAGTAAGCATGATGTGTCTTCCATCTGCTGCATTTTCTTTGGCCGACCACTGCATCTACGGTCCTCAACGTTGCCCATTTCTTTGTGCTTCTTCAAAAGAGCTTGAACAGCACATCTTGAAACCCCAGTCTGCTTTGAAATTTTTGCCTGGGAGAGATCTTGCTGATGCAGTCTAACTACCTTGTGTCTTGTTGCTGTGCTCGGTCTTGCCGTGGTATATGACCTGTGACATGAAACTGTCTTCCACAACCTCACCTTAGTAGCAAGGTTTGGCTGTTCCTCACCCAGTTTTAAGCCTCCTACATAGCTGTTTGTTTCAGTTAATGCCTGTGTTTCAACCTACATATGAAATTGATGATCATTAGCACCTGCTTGGTATAATTGGTTAATCATACACCTGACTCTAATCCTACAAGATCCCTGATTTTGTACAAGTGTACGAAGTGTGCAAGTGTAAGAATTGATGCTGTTTTGAAGGCAAAGGGTAGTCACACCAAATATTGATTTGATTTAGATTTCTCTTCTGTTCGCTCACTTTGCATTTTGTAAATTGATAAACATTTTTACATACAATTTATATTGTAATAAACAATTACAATATATATTTCTGAAATATATATTTGTGAAAGCATTCTTACTTTATAGCATTTTTCACACCTGCCTAAAACTTTTGCACAGTACTGTATATATTTTGGGTATGTCTGTGTGCACATGGATGTGAACTTGTATTCATATTGCACAATTCTAGGAAGTCTTACAACAGCTCTGTAACTGTGATGGAATGGAATTATGAAGGCCAAGCTCAGGGAGACAAACATTTTCTTAGCTCACCAGAACCGCGTGGGAGGAACAAGAGGATGACACTGGCACCTCCCTGAGGAATTCACACTGTTGTGGCTGGAGGACTTTGGGAACTGGGGTTTTAGTCTGGGAAGATTCTTGCTAGAGGTTGTAGCTAATAAACATAGCTGGACTGAATTGGCATTGTCTCTTGGAGTTCCTTGGGCTAGGCTTGACAGTAACACAGAATTACTCAGGTCTCAAAATAGCCAATCTCTGATGACTAAAGACTGCCTTGAAATAAGCAAGTAAGACTGGTTTTATAAATCAGTTTATAATGGATCATCCTCCATTCTCAATATATTGATGTGCAACAATGAACTTTTTACATATGCATAGGTAGCACTTTCTGTAGACTAGGATGATGCCAGTCTATCCTATTTAATACAAAATCACCTCAAATAAGTTGTTTGTCCTCACTTATTTTAAGCTATAACAGTAAATGTTCATGGTAAAATATATATCTTTTACCATGAATATTGTCATGTAACTGTGAGTGAAGTTGTACAGCTCTAAATATACCAGGAATAGGCAGCTTGATGATCCCCTAAATGTTTTGGAATACAAGACTATGAGCTCTTGCTATCTGCCATGTTGGCTTAAACTGATGGAAGTTGAAGTCTACAACATTTGGAGACTTGGTTTCCCACTCCAATCTATACATTAGGGACTGTAAATTTATTTGAGAGTTTCCCCTGAAATAACAATGATGAGAGGGGATTACAATTTACTGCCTTTGATAAAACCTGTTCCTCAATGCTTGCCAATTAATGGTTTCTAAACTTTTATCTACAAGAAAGACATGTACCTTTTCTCTTTGCAGGCATAATCTCTTTTCTTTCTCTTCTGCACGTTTAGCTTCCTTGTCATCTTTTAACATGTCCTCTTGTTCCTGTTCTTTGGTCTTTTCCTGTACAGCACATTTTGTTTCAGATCGTAACTTAGGTACCAATCCTCCAATGTAACTATCTACAAAGGCCTGTACACTGTTACTAGGGTAAGAAAGAAAACTTGAAATACCCTTTTTGCTGGAAGTTGAAGGAACAGAATTGACTTTTCCAGCATTTTGTGACTGCGAGGCAGGTATTAAAGCAGATACTGCATTCATCCTGTTTTCATCACTTAATATGTCCTGTTCTGATGAATCAAATGTTTCTTCACCCTGATTGGGTGGTTTAGGGGGGAGAGCATCCCCTTTCTTCTCTTGATCCATTCCAACAGTGCTAAAATACCAGTTGATGTGATGGGCTACAAAGTTGTATGTTTCCCCAAAGTTTGTAGCAAATTTGCTAACATGAAAAAGACTATTTTTGATATCTGAAGGATCTTTCAAAGAGTATTGACTAGTACTGACTGACTCTAAGACTCCATCTGCAGACACAGTCTTCTTCTCATGTGAGTTATCATCATAACTTGTGACTTCTCTGTATTTTTCTGGGGTCATAAAAAAGCTATTCTCCTTCCCATCAGTTTCAAGTGATTTCTTCAGTATAGCAGAATGAGGTTTTAGACGAGCTAGTCGTGAAACTAGTTCACTGTGAGTGCCAGACACAGCCTTTGAGACAGATTCTAAAGTGTTCTTCAATCGTGACATGCGACTGTTTTTTGTCAATTCCTTAGAAGTGCTAAATTTAGAAATTCTGTAACCCAAACAATAATGGCAGTACAGGTACTTCTTCTGCCCCTGCGTTTTGCCTCTGGTCCATTTATAGTATTGGTTGCTTATGTGTAACACTCTAAAAGGAGAAGCATAGCTTATCCTCCAAAAAAGCTTGGGTCTGTAAAAGTAGTGCAGTTGCCCAGTCCTCTGTCCACTCCAAAGACTTTTTGTACTAAATACTAGGTACACATATTTATCTAAAAGAAATTGAATTGACATTACTTATAAAAGCAGAGATTGTCCATAAATTCTTTCCCTCCAAAAAAGTCTTATTTTAGAAACAAACATCACTGTTCATAATATTACCTGGAACAGAAAAAGAAAAGAGCATCACTTTATTATCTATAGCAGATTCTATAGTAAACAAAGATTTTCTAAGAGAAATTATACTTGTTCTTCACCTAGAACAGCCTTCCCCAACCATACAGCATATGCTGGGAACACAACTCTCAAAATTCCAAGTAAACCTGACCAAATGCTAAGTTGCAGCTCCAATACATGGAGAGCACTAGCTTAAAGAAGACAGGCCTATAAGGAAATTCATCAAATTAATAATTGTGTCATGGTATAAAGCTCGTCTTAAAAATATACTGGTAAAGCAAAAAAGAAAAAGAATTCACTAGAAACACAGGGTCTGTTATCTAGGAAAGTGCTAAAAGATCCTCAGATTCAGCATCATATATCGAGGCAAGATATGCCATACATTCAATATAAGCACAAATTAACATTATTAAGCACAAAAACATTATGATCAACCAAGAAATGCATGACATATGCGTGTAAGAACAAGATAATGATTCAAAGTAAATAAACATATGACTCAGTAATTAGCTAAGTCATATTAGAAATATTGACAACACCCTCAAATTCCACAATCATTCTTCAGTAAGTAAACTCTTCCAATACTGTGATTTTCCATCCTACTCTGGCACAAGTCATTCCTCTTTAATAATTCACCTTCAACACAGCAGTAACATCTCTGGAAGGGTACTTTTGGGAAATGTCCAGGGAAAGAACAGCTGCTTAGCATAATAAAGCCTGCTAAAAAGACGTATCAAACTCAAATGGTATTAGACCCCCATACCCCTTGCAGTTTGTCAATGCTGTGGGTGACCCAAACATTTTCAGGAAAGAAAAGCTGCATCTGGCAAACCACCTTGTAAGACACAGACTAGCAAGAGGATGACAAGTAGTTGACCACAGGTCACGGGACAAGAGTTTGCACCATCACCTGAAGTTCTTTTACAACAAAAAACTATCCTTATAAGTGTCAGATTCATCTAGGAATACACCTTCCATGCCTATAGCGGTTGCATACACAGGATGCAGGTAGATATACACCCTTCAGTGGCATTCAAGGGAGGATCGTCTGAGAGGGAGAGGAGTTAGTCTGCTCCCAGGACTCTTGAGCGAATCTGGGAAGCGGGGCGGGGGGCAGCCCCGTCCCCTTTTGCTTCTTCGCTACCAGCAGAGATGGTGCAGTGATCATAAAAGGGGAGGGGGAAGCCTTCTCCGCCACCTTCTATTTCTTTTATTCCAGGAGGTTCATTCTCCCTTCAGCAGCGGAGACATCGAGCTTTGAACCAAGAGCAGGGAGGGGGACGCGGCTTTCCAACGTCGCCTCTCTTTCTGGAGCTGCTTTCTGGCTTTGAAGAGCTGAGATGGAGGGAGGCGGGAAGCCAAAGCTTCTCCTGCCTGCCCCAACATACAACGCCGCCCGCCCCCCGTACCCTCCTGCCCCCCGCTCCTTCCCTTACCGATTAGAGCCGCCGCTCTCAATTTCCTTCAGGACTCTTCCTGCAAAGCCCACCCACCGTAGAGTTTTTCCGAGTCAAAGAGCCAGAGCGTCCACTTGCGCTCAGTAATCTCTATGGTAGCTGGGCCGAGCGGGAGGGCGGTGGCTGAAAAGCTCTCAGCTGGGGAGGAGGAGGAAGAGAGGTGGTATTATGGGTAAGCTTGGGAGGTGTCCGTGGGACTTCGGCGGAGCGTAGGTTCTGCGCAGGAATGGAAGTTCGTTCGCAGCCTGCGCAGAACGAAAGCGGCGACTCCGACTTGGCTTTTGAAGCTCCCAAAACCACGGCCGTTATAGAATGCTCTTTGCTCGTATTGCTTCTCCCGTGGAAGAGGGCGCGCATAAAATATAACGGGACATATATTAATAATGGGCAATGGCCGAGTCCCATGCTTAAGGTCATTTTTTAATTTTTTTTTTTAAATTGAGTGTAGTAGCTGATACGTTGCCAAATGCTTCTAGAAGGAAACATGCTCTTCAATCCGTTCCTCATCTATTAATTAAAATTATTTTTTTTATTTTTATATTTTTAAATGTAGTATTAAAAACATTAAAAATCTCCGTTGCAGTTGAAGTGTTAGATAAGAACACAGGTTTGGATGGAATATATGACATTCTTTTTCAGTGTAACACAGTCGTAGGAAAGTGAGGGGATAAATAATACCACGAGGTAGGTGAGCAGTTTGGAAAGAAACTGAACATTGAATGCATTTGACAATACATGTTGGATCATGATGTAGTCCCCTCCCAGCTACAGGAGGACTTGGTTCAGTCTTCCTTAGCTTATCTCTCCAGAGTCTCATAAAACAATGATATCCAAAATCAGTGACTTAATATGATTTTATTATGGACCTGCATTTTGTACTAAGCATATTACATCTAAACCAAGCAAACTATACAATGGCTTAGCATAATCATGTCAGTCAAAAATGTGTGCAAGAACACTGAACAGAACAAGATAAGTGACACACAGAAGAAATCACTCCAAGCTGGACATCCTATGGGTCAACTGCCTATCCTAAGGGTCCGCCCAACAGGACCATCACAGGATCAACAAGTTAAGCTAATGCTGCCTCTAAATCTGTAAACATAACAATGTAACTAATCTTTCAAGTAGGTGTGTGTATGTCTTCGGGTTAAAAAAACATTAATTTTTTAAAAATGTGTTGAATACATAAGCAAAAAGAAGAAAAACATCAGTCATATATAAGAAGTAAAAGGCATAAAGCAAAAAACAAAACAAAAATGAGCCCAAAGGTGTGGGGGTTTAAAAAACTTCAAGGCAAATGTTAATGTAAATGCAATTTTTGTTCCCATATCGCAAGTTAAACAGTGATTTTTATGAAGCTTAGGTGATGGCTTATAATGGAATCAATCTGAGATATAGTGGTTCACAACACTCCTGTTATTATATGGCATTGCATGGTGGAAGTGAATGGGCAGAAGCTAAGATAGTATCAGTATGATCAAATACTGTAATATCCACTGAGATTATAAGGAGACAAAGTAATACAATAACTAATATCCCTAGCCAGAAAGAAACTGAAACTGATTTGGTTCTCAAACTAACATTGCCCTATACATAACATTCCATTACAGATGGAAACTCAGTACTTGGACTCCAATGTTTTGCATACAAAGTGGTACAATTTTATATGTGACAATAATGATTTTCACAGAAAATAATTGAATTAGATAGGACAGGAATATATGATTGGTCCAAGATCTCTTTATCTGAGATCTGTGTATGTGTACAGCCACTTCATAGATACAAGTGGCATGGTTTTTTTCCCCCCAATAAAATATGAGGAGATATTCATACAAGCATGCCCAATGACATGTGGAAAGTCATGCAGGCTGCAGTTGTATGCACACTTACCAGGAAATAAGCCTCAATATAAACAGAACGTTTTGTTTCTATATACAGTAAATATTAATATCCTTTTGCTGCAAATTGATTTACATGGTTGAGGAATTTGGATTTGTGTCCCTTTCAAACACTAGTTCTGAAACAGATAAATATTGGAAGGAATTACTGAAAGAGAAAGGCCATTGATCAAAAGTCAGATGGATTGTTGACATACGTTTCTGGGGAGAAAGGGATCAGTGTCTTTTTAACTCCTTGCCTCTCTTCTTCCATAATTGTACAAAATGAACAGTGCACAATGATAGAGATTATGAACATTGATTTTATTTGCAATATTATAACTATTGAATTTGAGTACTGGTTTTCAGTAAGTACAGACATTTTTAAAAAATATTCAGTATCATAGCACCACTTTGATTTCTGTATATCAGTATTGTGAAATCCGTGACCTCAAGTCCCAGTCAGTAGTATCAGTGTTGAAAGATACTGGAAACTCTGCTTTAACAACATTTAGAATCCTATAGGTTTCCCACTCCTGCTGCATACAAAGAGTGTGCAAAAAGAAAACAAACATTAAAAAAAAAAAAGGCAATAAAGCCGGTCTATACTTGAATAACTTTTATTTTTTGTTATTCCTATTTTTTCATCAGTACAACTAAATTGGCAGAAAAAGACAATGCGCCTAAAATAGTTCTTTTCTTTCAAACACTAGATGGCAGCCCAAATATCTGAAACTGAACATATTTAAAAGAGACAAGAGTAAAAATAAATTGAATATTGGAATCTTTATGTGTACACGTACACACGCACATATGTTTACCATCATTTAAAACATATTGGCTAGAGTAGGGGTAAGGAACAGTATCTGGCCAAAGGCCAGGCATTCCTCATCAGTTTCCCAGAACTAGAAGGTATCAGCGGGTTAAGTTCATCATCCTGTCACCTCCCAAACTCCCATTTCTTTCCCAAAGCTTTGTCCATAACCTCATTTTGTTCTCCAGTAGGAGCCCCTTGAAGGAAGAACTCCAGGATAATCTACATAATTCCCTCTCTTTCATTTCAAGCAGCTTCAAGTGATGGCTCCAGCAACCAGCTTCACTGGCCAATCACCTTTCTAGTCTGGAAGCAGAAGAGGGGAGTATGAGTACAGTGAAGTATCAGAGATTATCTGATTTTTTTTTCTTTCTCTTCCTGTTTTACCTAAGGAATCTAGGAGTAGCATACATCCAGGCTCTTGGCGTATCTTGAAGTTATTCTGCAGTAAGCTAGCCTTGTTCTCAAATTATCATTCTTGAATTAAAATTTCAGAGACTCTGGTCTTTTGCATTATGATAAAGTCCAAGGAGGGACAGAAATCTGTGGGCAGAACTAAACTATTCATTTTGATGAAGATGACCATATGACCTGGAAGACTATGCAAAGTTTTCAGTTCACTGTGATTTGGTCACACATTTCATTAAGGCACAGTTATCTTAACTACTGTTTATTGAATAAACTGCAGCTGACTGGGTGCATATATCAGTAGTCAACTAAACATAATACACTATACCAAAATAAAACCTTTGCATAATATGTGAATTCATATTCTACTCTTGATGTGGTAGTTAGGGTGCTGGACTAGAAACTGGGAGAGTGTGAATTCTAGTCCTCTCTTAGGCATGGAAGCCACCTGGATAACTTTCCATTTTTCAGGAAAAAACATAAAAAAGTACATTCTAGGTTAGTTATATATTTAGCTTTAGAACTTTTCATTTTCTTATCAAAAAATTGATAGGTTAAAAAGTTCAGTCGCTATAATTCAACTGGATAGGAACATTTTAGGGGAAATTGATGTGCAAACAGGTCTTCCTCTGAGGAAAGTGATACTTTTAATAGTCCAAGTAATTGACAGAAATGAGAATCCATGGTTAACCATTACTCTCAATGTACAATAAAATACAGCTTTCACTAAAATCAGGTTAAAAGACTATTACAGACAGGGGTTCTGATGGGATAGAAAGAGGATGTAGTGATCTCCTCTTGTGCTGCTACTGGTACTCCTTTATTACACTAAAGTTCAAGTTCCTAACTTGATTGTTAGGTTTATAGCTTAAGGAGACAAGCTTATTTGACTGATGCATGGTATAGCAACATATTCCTTTTCTTTGGAAGAGTATTGTTATACTCTTCCAAGAGGAAAGAATCTCTAGGGTAGCATGTCAGAGTTGTATTTCATTTGGGGCACTACAGATCTACTTTGTCTGTAAAATATTCAAACATAAAGTAAATGAAGGCAAATAATATGTACTCTCACAAGGGAAAGCAAATGTCTACAGAGTATCTGTGCACTTGCCAAAGTTGTGGTTTCTGGTTGCAATTAGCTCTTAGGTTGTTGGGCACTTTTACATGGCATTGTTTCCTGCCCAGTCCCATCAAAGTGACTCAGAGCTGTCTCTGATATTGTCTTCGGTCCTGCAGAATGCTGAGGGTAGCAAGGGACCACCATGATACAACCAATGGAGAATTCAAGGATCATCATTCAGCTAATGCTCATCCTGCTCCATATTGAAAGAGAAGAATTGCAGCGTGTCCATCCCCGTCTCTTCCAGGTGTTTTGTTATTTGCAAAAACTCTGAGCTCTTGGAATGAAGGAAATATGCTTGACCATCAAAACATTGCTCTTAGTGCATATACATTTTCACTACAAGTTGTGATACTAGCATGTTACAGCTTATTTTTGCAATCAGGCACTTTTCCTAATGGATGTAACCATGATGGTATGTTATAGCATAGTAGTATGTGTGGGAGGAAGTAATGACTCACTGTAACCCAAAGAATGGAAGGAGGAGGAAGCAAGAATTTATTGATTTATTTATGAGATTTTTTGGAGGCTGCCTGACTCCAAAAAGACTCTGAGCAGCTTACAATACACAGTTTAATAAGCAGGAAAAATCAAGCAAGGCAGATTTTTTTTTAAAATAGGGATTTGAAACTATCTAGAAGTTGAGAGCCAGTTTGGTATAGTTGCTAAAGTACCAGACTAGAAACTGAGAGATGGTGAGGTCTAGTCCTACCTTAAGCATGAAAACTTTGTCCCAGTCACTCTCTCAGCTCTAGGAAGAAGGCAATAACAAACCACTTCTGAACATGTTGCCAAGAAAACTGCAGGGACTTGTTCAGGCAGTTACCAGAAGTCGAGACTGACTCAAAACCTGCCTCATCCAAGAGAGAGAGAGAGAGAGACTGACTGACTGACTGACTGACTGACTGACTGACTGACTGACTGACTGGCTGACTAGAAGGGTTAAGATCAAGTTGAACTGCTGATGTTGCCAGTGAAATTTACTAGAGAATTCCAAGTTCAGGTGGACGAACATGGAGTGAGAGTTTCCGTGAACAAAAAATAGTTTGCCTCCAAGCTCCAGTGTTGCAAATTGCAGTTTGAAAGCTTTGTGATTTGAGATGTGCCATAGTCAAGCTGGAAGCAAATGATTTGGCTGTCAAAAGAGGACAATGTTGAGAAAACACAGTGATGTAGCACTGATGCTAAATTAGCATAAATACTGTACTATTTAGAAGAATAAACCATGCTAACTGTAAATAACATGGCATGGATATAAGCTGCTTCTTTTCTCTTACCTCTTCACTTGTTGAAGAGTTCTAGAGAAGTTGAAAGGTTGCATAGTAATTTATGAAGCTTTTGGTAATAATTGCAGCAGCCACTTTTATCTTGCTCTGAAATGAAAGTAACTTGCCATTTTTGCCATGGTGCCTTTCTCAGAAACAAGTCTCATGGAGTTTGTTGGGGTTTATTCCCAAATAGATGTGATAGCATTGTAGCCTTTGAGACTGATGCAGAAATTGCATATTTAGTTCTAGTTTGTCACAGTGTATTTCTTTAAATGGATGCTAGAAATTTCACAACAGCTCACAATTACGTGGAGGAAAATGCAAACCAGACAGCTAAATTCTGTCATGTAGAAGGATATTAAGCAATATGTGAAATAATTAATTCAAGCTATTGATTTTGCTAAATGGCAAACATATCACAATCATAGCCATATTAAGGCTGAAATTTCAGGCACACTTGCCTGGGAACAAGCCCTTTTAAACCCAGTGGAAATTCAGGTATAGGACTGTGCTATTAACTTCCATACCAGGCATTTTTATGTGTGAATATTTCAGAAAGCTAAGACAAAAATACAATGTTTTGGAATACAAGAATCATACACATCCATTGCAACATGTATGTAAAATGTACAGACTGCCAGAAAAGGATAAAAATGTAATTTGAATTTCAAAATTCAAACTTTAAAAAGAATATGAAGCTGATAAATAAAAAACCTAGAGTCCTGTTAACATTTTATATAATCTCTACTACATTATATCTTTGATGAAGCTATAAATATAATTGTTTCTCTAACTGCTTTCCAGATATGTAGACATCTGTTAGTAATAATTCTTTCCTAGAACAATCTTGGTTTATGTTTATGTTATCATAATTACACTGAGATTTTCCAGATATCCCAGAGCTTGTTTTTAATCAAAGTACGAAGTACATTTGATCTGTTTTTCAATATCTTTGCTTTTGTCAGCCAAGTTGGCAGATATATTTTGTGGCTGCTAAATTACTGCCAGACAGAACTATTCATTATATAGCTGGGGGAGGGAGGGGGGTGGATTTCAAAAATACACATGTATTTTTCTTTAAAGTCGATTTTCAAGGCTGAATTAGAGAAATGTTGTCCAAGAATTTAAATGTAAAAATCTAGCTAATCAGGATGAATCCCCTTATTACATCTATTGATACTACAATATGAGAATAGATAAAGAGTTGATTCAAAAACTTGTTGATAGTCCATGACAGGAAAAAAAAACACCTAACAATCACAGAGTCCCTATCTAGTTAAAGTAAACTTTAAACTATCTTGGATTGTGTTTTTTCTCGAGACAATCTTGAGAAAATTTGATTCTTTCTTCCCATCAGGGGATATGAAATGTCCATCCAAACCAAGCAAAATGCCTACTGGACTATTTCCAGCTCCCAGAGGTGGGAAAGAATCAGCATCCCTTAGATCACCCAAGAAGTATTTGCTATTAAGCCGGTAACTGAGACAAAAGTGCACAAGAAAAATACACAAATCAGGCAAAAACGGTTTTATACAAAGGAAAGGACCTCAGGGTCAGTGATGACAGCAGCTCCACTTTATTTTTTTATGGATGGGATAACTTGGTTAAGATGAGATTTTAGATTTGTTGACATGTGGTTTCTTCCTAGAATGACAGTTCACATGAATAGTGAAAAACATGAATGGTATTTGCATATTTGAACAAACACTTTCACAGAGAGAAGAGAGACATGAAATATCTTTTGACAGTGGGGATATCACAATGGTTAGCATACACATTCTTCACACAATCCACATTTCAAATTTTAACTGTGATTTAATCTTTACCCCATTTTTGAGGGGATAGGAACCATCCACCACTCACTGATAGATTCCTTGAGATCTAGGAGTACACTTTCCTATTAAGTAGTCATTAAGATGAGACCAGATGTATTCCATCTGGATCATAGCAGGTGCAGTATTGTGTCTTTTCTCTTGCTAGAGTTCTACCCCCCTTTTTCTCTCAATAGGGAAAGTACGATGCAGTTGACTGTGGCAAGAGTTGCCACTGGCAATATTCCTATAGGAATGCCAGCAGTGGCAGCTCTATTCAGCAATATTTACATTGGGAAATGAGTGTGGTGGTCCAGGCAGAGCAAAATCTGATGGCCTTAGCTGGAGATCATGTGTTGGGATGACTGAAGGCAGAACTGTCCTGTCTCCTTCTCTGTGGCGTGTACCAGGTATGAATATCAACTTGAGTTTTTTTGTGTAAGGAAGCAGAGAAACTTCATTCCTGTCTCTTGGTGCATAAGAATACAGTTGATATTAAGCAGAGTTTCTCTCCAAAGCCTCCCACTGTGAAACTCTCCAGTCTACTGACAGTAAGACTGAATATAATTCTCAGACTGGATTAATTTTCCCAGACATGGAAGGTGTTAACAATTTGGCTGCCATGGAATGGACTTGCCATTCACCGACTGGCTGCCCAAAGACAAACTTTTGAGAATGTTTCCTACCGTAGGCATCTGCAGGATCTTAAGATGCTTAAGTCAAAACAATGAGAGCTGTGTTGCTCCATTGAGCTGCAAGTTCTGCCTCTTGTGCATGTGTGCAAAGCCACAACATATGTACAAAATGAATGGAGTTTGGGTTGCAATAGTGTGATACAGTCATCATTTGCTATCCTGACCTTATCCCTCCCATCAGATTCTTCTGCCACCTCCATTAATTCCGCTGGACCATGGTAAGCTTCTTCATCAATTTAGCTGTGTATAACAAAGGGAGCGCATTTTTATTTTGTTTGTTCCGTTGTGGGGAGATGGGCGGGGACAAGTCAAATAAATAATAAAATAATAATAATAATTTTCTAAATCCTATAGGACATATGGAGGCAGTACTGAAAATAAAGATGATGGTGCTGCAAGTGGCATATTACTCTTCAGATGGCAGCTTCTCATGCTGAAAATGGGGCAGGGACCTGTTCTTAGGTCTATTGATTCTCAAAGGAAACTCAGTGGGAATGCCATTTAAGATTGGGAATAAAATAAACAAGGAGGATTAATGGATGCACTGAAGATGCTCATTTTCACCCATTCAGTCAGTCAGCCCTCATTCTGCTCCATGATACTGAATTCTGCTGTACCCATTTCCTTTCCCATCTGGTTTTCCTGGTTTCCCCAACCATTTCCTCACCACTACACATGTGCAAGTCCTCAGAAGCCCTTAATGTCCCCTTCATTAAATTAAAACCTGCTGTTTTAAAATTTGTTGGGGGTTATCCCCTAGCCTGCAGATCTTCTGGTTTTGGGATATGAGCAACATAGTTTGGGCTGTGTAACCAATAGCACTCATGACTTACATATCAGAAATAGAGGAAAAGGTACATAAATTCAAAGATAAATGAGGTTTTTTTGCTTGGAGTAGTAACACTTGGAAGAAGCGAAAACAGAAGCTGGAAGGACTGTTGGCATTTGGGGAATGTTTAAAAAAAAGTGCTTGGAAATTTATTAATGAAACTAGTACTATCACCTGTACACATGACAAATTTAGAATGCCATTTAAGGCGTGCAATTTCTCCTGCCAAGATGATAGTTCTGTTCCCAGATGTTTCTTCTTCAGGAAAATTAGTTTCGCATTAATATTTGACACATTATGAAGGAGGCATGAAAACAGTGGTGTGTTTTAAATTAAAGGGAGAGATTTTTGTGGATTTGCAGGAATGTTGTAAGTCAAGAGAGAATAGGTACAATTATAAATGCTTTGACCATTGCTCTTCCAAATCATGCTATGAAAGCAATTTTGACTGAAGAAAAGCCAACGCGACATAGTGTTTTTTATGATACTTGGAACAGAGACTCCCCCCTTCCCAACCTCTAAGCTTGAGAAATATTTTCAGTTGTTCAGTTCTTGCAATGAAGCTTTCAGCAGGCAGAGGGATGCTTATTTTAAAGATTTACTGTATTCATCTTGCTTTATAAAAGCGAATTGAACACCCTTGAATGATATGTAAGTATTATATTCCTTTGCAATCAAAATGGAAAAAATAATACTTGAGCATATGCCACATATCTAACACTGCTGGAAATAAGGAACAGTATATATTTCACCTTTTTCCTACTCCAATCCATATGAAGCTTATGATAGTGGGAAAGAAGTAAGAGAAAAATAAGCCAAAAAGTATATACTAAAATCTTGAAGGAGTATAGAGGCTGTATATAGAGGCTACATTTGAATGTTAGCCATGCTATATACCCTTATGTTCTTATGTTTGCTCCTTGCTGTAATCCAACCTATGGAGATCTATAATTGTATAAATAGGCCTATTTTATAAGGGCATATAGCATGGCTATGTATGTAAGCATCAGCTTGGTTGCTATTACTTTGGGATTTTGATAGAAATGGGAGGGAGGAAAATTATAAATTTTCTTTGAGCCAACAAGTTTTTCTAATGTATACATTTACTTTCCATGCTTTTCCCCTGTTTTTCTCTTGCCTACAACAGCAGACTCTCAAATACATTAAACTCTGGTTCATAATAGTAGAGAATTTCCCCCTCCTCAGTAAAATGCAAAGAGGTTTTATTGAGATTTATATTCTGTGCTGCAGGAGAGATTCCAGAGGAGGCTGGAAATCACTTTGGTTGATTTGCAGAATTTTACAGGAGGAGGAGGAGCCCAAATGGCATTTTACTCCACTCGTAGTCTCTTTGCTATTTCCCATCACTTCTTTTTCTTTCCATAGGAAATCCATTCAATGGAGATAAAAGAACCCAAATAGCATCCCAATGTCTTTAAACTGGTCGCTGGAATTTTCTCACCCAGAAAATCTTTGAATTCAAGATACATTGAACCCTGAGCAGCTGGCAGTGCAGTGACTTCCCCTAAGTCCACAGCTGCCAGTATAGCGAACCCTCTTGGAAAACTGCTTCTGTGCACCATGAAGAATTTCTCTGAGCTTGGAGTTCCTTCCCTTCACAGTTTTCTCAATTCAGCCAATGCATCAACTCTTCCTGAAAGACAAGCAAGAGATGAACAGTTAGCAAAGGTAGAGATTGCTGTGCTTGGAATAATATTTGTAGCAGCATCTGTGAGCAACTTTATCCTTATTCTGGTATTATGGAGGAGAAGAATGAATCTGTCTAGGATATATGTGTTCCTACTTCATCTGAGCATTGCAGACCTGATGGTTGCCTTTTTTCAAGTCCTTCCTCAGCTTTTCTGGAAAATTACAGATGTTTTCATGGGTCCAGACATCCTGTGCAGAACTGTCAGTTATTTCCAACTATTGAGCATGTTTGCCTCCACTTACATGACAGTAGTTATGGCAATGGACAGATTCCAAGTGGTGTGCTACCCCACAGCCTCTTTCAAGAAGAAAGCCACTCTTTGGAATGCTTCAGTCTGCACCAGTTGGTTTATCTCTTTTGCCTTTAGCGTCCCCCAAATATTTATCTTTCAGAAAAGTGAGACATCTCCAGGCATATTTGACTGCCAAGCTCACTTCATTGAACCCTGGGGCACAAAAGTGTATGTAACTTGGATTTCTATAGCTATCTTTTTTCTTCCTGCAGCTATCCTGATCACCTGCCATGTGAGGATCTGCAGAGTGATCCACAGAAATGTGTATATGAAAGGTTACCCTGATTGGGAAGTAACAAATCAGAAGCAAATACTATCATCTCAGGCAAGTAATACAAACTGGATATCAAAGACTGTGATAAAGACTATTAAGATGACTGTAGTGATAGTTGTTGCTTATGTATTCTGCTGGTCACCTTTCTTCATTGCCCAGTTGTGGACTGCATGGCACCCCGGTGATGCTAGGACTGAAGGTAAGAGTCAACCTTTCCCCATGATAGTGGCTACACTATCTCAGGGTGTTAATATTACAACAGAAACCATGAATGTCATTGAACTTGAGTAAGTGCTATGAAGAATGGCATAAAATATATTGCTTTGATTATTTGTAGTACTTGTTGATGGGTTTGTAGTACTAGTTGATATGATGCTTCTCTATGGTGAGCATAAAATTATGTGGGGTAAAGAGCTTCTTCCTTAATGAAAAGTATTAAATGGTATTTGCTGTTAATGAAATGAAATCAGTATTCACAGAGTAGAGAGATGATTGACAATAAAAGCAAGCATAAATATGCTTTCATGGCCGACATACGATGGCTGGTGTGGGTCTTCCGGGCTGTGTGGCTGTGTTCTGGAAGTTTTGTTTCCTAACATCATCTGGGCACAGAGAGAACTGCTCCTGTCTGTGCTCCTGCACTCTGAAGATGCTGGTCACAGGTGCTGGCGAAACGTTAGGAAACAAAACTTCCAGAACACAGCCACACAGCCCGGAAGACCCACACCAGCCAAGCATAAATATATTAATAAATTTGTCAAGAGTTACCATACCTCATCTAGCATTTGTTTCATTTTGGGGGGGGGAGGTATTTTTTATTGCCCCTTCATGGATCACTGCCTTGTCGTGGCAAAGGGGCTTGCATAACTCAGTGAAGCCATGAGCTATACCGTGCAGGGCCACCCAAGACGGACAGGTCATGACAGAGAGTTCTGACAAAATGTGGTCCACTGGAGAAGGAAATGGCAACCCCCTCCAGTATCCTTTTATTTTAAATTTTGACTCAAAAACTTTAAAATTTGAGCCTTGAAATACATATATCTGCCTATATCTATCTGCTGTATTAGCTGAAGAAATGTATTTTATGAATAACTGAAATTAGTTATAATCCTACTGCTATAAGGTCCTAACATTTGAACCTTTTCCAGTACATTTTGAAAATATTCTATAGTGCCTATGAAAAAGTTTATATTCTGATTTGTTCTGGAAATTAGAAAACAGTATTTTTAACACATTTAGACAATGCTGTCACACACAAAACCACATTCAAGTAATTGGGGAAAGATCAATGGAATAATAAAATAATCATGGATCTTTATCTCTATTCTGTGAATAACTTGTGAATTCTTTTCTTTCAGGTCCAGCAATAGCCATTCTTATGCTCCTAGGGAATCTTAATAGCTGTGTTAATCCATGGATTTATATGTACTTTTGTGGTCAAATCCCAAATTGCTCGAAAAAGACCCTTCATACCCGGGCACCTCAGGAACAATCTACATTTACTTGCAGCATCTACCTGGGAGAAAAAGAATCTGAAGACAACACCACACCTGTGTAATTAGGATTTTTTAAAAAACGTTATTGTAGTCACATTTCTAAAGTGAGTGACGGCAACAAGTTATTTATAGTGTATGCATATTTTTACTCTTTTTAGAAGGAAAGTCAGGATCAAAACTATTTTACTCTTTTTAACAAGAAGAATTCATGAAAATACTTGTGTCCATCTCTCAGGCTCACACATAATTAGGTCCAGTGAAATATTGTTTTACACTTTTGTCCTGGAAGAAGGCAGTGACAAATCACTTCTGTATTGTTGTCATAAACACTAGATAGATGTGTTCATGTAGTCATCTGGAATCAAGCTTGACTCAAGAAAGTTCTTACTTTTTTTATATTTCTACAAACAGGAACTCTTAGGGACTTTTCCAGAACTTTTTTTTAATGAGAAAGTACTGCAAATATACATATTTGGATTTGTTCAAGCACAGAGTAGCAAGGAGGCAGTGTCCACCTCGAAAATTAGCAGCATGATTGGTGTCCCTTTCCAAATGGCTTCTTGATGGACAGCTTGTTTTTTAGCTTATGTGAACAGTCATTTTAAAATTCCAATAGTAGTGTGCAAAATTGGTAATATTTGTACAATATGAGTTAATGTATATAGTCATATTTTCTCCAGTCTAGAAGATTCCCCCCCCCCATTATCTGTGTTTAAAGGAACTGAGTTTGCCTCCTCTAGTTTAAAGGAGCTGAGTTCAGGTTTGGATT
The DNA here is from genome assembly GCF_059951505.1 of Python bivittatus. Lineage (NCBI taxonomy): Eukaryota > Metazoa > Chordata > Lepidosauria > Squamata > Pythonidae > Python > Python bivittatus. The sequence goes on along the minus strand of NW_028277058.1, from coordinate 14,293,167 downwards.
GTGGAGGAAACAGGATGAATGGGCTTCATAAATATAAGATTAGGTAAAGTAAAATTACCTTAGTAGTACTCTTGCATCTTAATGAAATCCATGCTATGTTTCCATAGATATATATGGATATATCCATATATCCATGCCATCCATACTTTTCTGTCTATGGGGTATTCTACAATTGTACTTTGATACAATTGTATCAAATGTAGTTGATAAATACATTCATGTGTACCTACAAAAGTGAAGAGTAGTGATATATGTTTGTTTTATGAAGAAATAGGTTGATTGATAATGCCCTTTGTTCATTAACCTTGATTTATATATTACCACTTCTCCTACAAATTCTTTCTCATACACCTACTAGTAGTCTGGGCATGATGCAGAAGTCACTCTGGATAGAACAGAAATGCTGTCTGGTTTCTGAGAAAGGCTTTAGGTGTGTTTATGAAATAGTCACCCATTATCTCTGTATCTGATCCACCTGATTAATTATCAACCCCTTGTCTTCAAATATGTTGGATAATAATGCCCATCATCCCCAGATAATGTAAGCACTGGTTGTCCTTGACTATGAATTGGAATTTGGTCTTTTTAATCTTTTTGATACAGAATTTCTAGTCCACAACTAGAAATTAACTAGCTAAGCTACAACTAAGCTCTAACCAGCTCTAGTTCACATGTTTCAGCTTGTTGAGAAAGTATTGCCTGATTTACAGGTAGAACTTCCTATACTTTGTTATACAGGTTTTTCTTATACCTTGTCTCCTGTAGTTGTAGGTCCCCACCTCTCTTTAATCTTCAGCTTTTCCACATTCTCTGAGATTCCCCATTTTGGAACAGTCATTCAGTTTCTTGATCTATACATTCATTTTTTTTTTTAATTGTAACAGGATTGTAAATTATCTCCTTAGTTTCAGATCACATTGTAACAGGGAGCTGCTTTCAGCCACGCTTCATAAGGAACGTGATACAGTGGCAGAATTCACATATAATGCTAGACTATAATGGCAGGTGTACACATTAAGCCCAAAACAAACAATCCAGGTCATATGCAAGTATATCCGGTGGTTCCCTAATACTTGATTGTATTCTGTATGCTTAAGGCCATTCACAAACAAGTCTCCATTTAATTATATTAAAAGGTAGACTAGAAGTAAATTACTTATGATTCTTCTTTTGGTTAAGTGGGAATTCCTACCATCATAACAAATTGCCCTATGCTGAATCACTTGGTCCATTTATCTCAGCTAGTCTGTGACCTGGATAAGCATCTTAGCATCCAGTATGTTTAGATTATAGTTTCCACAATCACTCACCATTCGTTTATGCTTCCTGCAGATATGGGAGTTGTCCAAGATATTTGAGAGTATCAGGTCGCCTATCTCATTTTTATATCAATAGGAAGCAGCCTTAGTTGGAGGCGTCCGGACTGAACCAGAGACATTCTCTGTGCAAACATGTGCTTTGCCACCAAAACATGTGAATTAGGATGTGTAACATGCTAATTAGCATGTGTCTTACTATGATCTTTTCCTGAACATTTAAGAGGAATATTTCTTTAGCAGAGTGTTAGAGAAAGCCTGCATGGTTTCTATCTGTATTATATTAACATAAAATTAAGGTTACCAAGTTGTTGTTTTAAGAATATGCTGTTTATTAGTTATATGCAACCATCTGGTAATTGGTACTAAAATAATGTATCATACATTTATTTTTAATGCTGTGATTTAAAAATAAGGCATTAAACATCTTTATTATCTTCAGAAAAACAATGTTTTGTGTGGCTTAAAAGTAAAAAGGCTTGTGTGGCTGCATTTTCAAAGACACTGAAAGTAATTTTTTTAAAGACCTTTTGCTTATCTGTGTCTAGAAAGTGTTCCTTTCCTCTCTGATCACCCCAAAGCATGACTTATTTAATTTTTTTTTTTACTCAAGATCAGATTTTTTTTTCTGATGGTACTCCATGTATAATCTTACATTAATGGCTTGCCCCATGAATAATAAGCGGGAATTCCTAATAAAATATTTTAGTCTAAAATTGCCTTCGTACATAAAATTGGCTCCACATTTCTTTGGTCGTTCAATGCTGCACGGATTATAGTACTTCTTAATACACATGACTATCCTTGATCTAGTCGTCTCTCTTAGCTTAACGCTTCCCGTGAAATCCTCTATCCTTCCATACATGCTAACCATTCGACTTCTCACGTCCATAAGTGCTTCCATGCCACATCAGTTGGAGTTACATACATGGGACCGTATGGAAGACAATGGATGAATATATATAAACAATACAATAACTCCACTTCTGATAAACGTAAGGGCCGTTCCACTTTCTGCTTAGAGTGGAGAGTAATATTTTATTACTGCAAGGGGCCACCCATCTGGAAGCAACCTATCATAAACATAGTTTTCACAGGCACATAAAAAACCAATGGCTTTTTTAAAACTTCAAGTGTCACAAACATCAGAAACATTCACTCCATGAAGATGAAAATAATTGTACATCATTCCATGTGTCTTGTAAAACTTCCAGTCCTTATTTATTTGCTCAGTAAGAAAATAAAAAAAAAAAAAAAAAATCTATTGATTCCAGCTGTGGATTGAAATTTGCAAAGTGTTTCTTCTAGTCTCCTCTATACCTTCTCTTCTGCAAGCCAAGCAACTTTATTTATGAGAGCTTTTTTTTATTTCAGCCAAGTAAGTTGAAATAAATAGATTGGCTTGAATCAGATGATCCTGCTGTGTGAGTTGAAAGCACTTCCTTTTGTGCGTGAGTGCTGCCAATTTTCCCCCAGCTGCGCTCTCCTTGTGTTACACATGATTTTATTTGGAGCATATCCCCAACTAGAGCCAACTTTCAGGGCATTGCAGATCAACAGAGAAAATGGCAGACTCCATGTGCAGGAGTAGCTTCCTCTCATGCAATAGGAACTTTGGGTTTTTATCATTGCTTTATATTCTGAAGTGATCTGTGACCCAAAGATTTTTGCTTCTAAATCTAAACTGAAATGATGTGATGTGGATGGCTGTTGAATTCTTTTGGCTCCTCTGATAGCTGTGGCCACATAAGAAAAGGCTACTATAAGGCACCATTTTGCCAATCCTAACTCATCTTCAAATTTAAGAATCATAAATACTCTCCTGCCCATAGTGATCTCTTTTAAAATGTTTGTTTCCATTTCACAATCTACCAGAATAATCACCTAGCAAAATTGTGATTTTGATTCATTGTACATCTGTAACTGGAAGAAGGTCAGAAAAACATACAGTAGGTTAGCCAAGTTTACTCTTTTATTCATTGAACAAAGATATGAAATAGTGGTTTGAAACAAACCAAGTGCCAAAAAAAGTGTTGGATTGGAGTAGAGATTTTTTTTTTAAAAGCCCAAATATCAAAATACTGCAAAACACTTAAAATAAAACAAGTAATTCAACAGTAAGAGACGATAATAAGCACTAAAAGAGAAAGAAAATATGAAATCAAATGAACTCAGTTTCTTTTGAAAAAGAAAGTCTGGAAAAATATACAATGCTTCATGTGTGACAATGGAAAAACAAAGAGGTGAGTTTTTCCAGGGACAGAATTTTAAAAGATGCATGTCACAAGCAGATGGTGGGGAAACTGTTTCCTCACTTTTCTATTTAGACAACAATGAAAGGCTCTGGAAATTATCTGGGTGCATGAACAGAATCATGTGGGTACAAATGCTTCTTTAAGGATCAGAGTCCCAAAACCATGTAGGGACTTAAAGTAAGTAACAACACACTGAATTGTGCTTAGCAGTGTTTAAGCAACCAATGAACCAGTGCAAAATACATCATTCTTAATATTCAAGTTAGCAATCCTAAGGGTTGTACATTGGATTCCCTGTTGTATGCTTGCTGGAAAAGTTTTGCTGATAAATGCAAGAAGAGGTTGAAGAGACATTAATAGTCCTCTCTACAGATACAAAAGGAGAACATTTGCTAGAATGGAATTTAACATTCTGTCTCTTATTTAGGAGCATGGGTTGCTCCTCATTCTATACAAAATAGTAGAAAGAGGCAGTTCACAAAGTAGAAGCAGCTTGTGGGAAAAAGAAACTTACTCTTTTGCTCATTTCTAGCTTCTTGCCACAACTCCTATGTGGCTGAATACACACAAAAAACTTTTTCTGATCGTATTGCATTCATTAAAGAGCAAAAGGCAATACATGTAAATCTCAGCCTCCTACAGCAATTCTGAAAAATTTTGAAAACAGACAACTAACGAGATCAACTTTCATTCCTAGCACAATCTGTAACTCTACAGTTCAGGGTGGAATAAACATGAGTATAATTTCTGACCGTTTTAAAACATCCGTGAAAATTTTTGTTCATTGACTAAGATAGAATTGTCTTGAAACACTGGCTACAGTGGCAGCTGGACACAAACTTTGTATAAAAAAACACTGTTCGGAATGATTTTGACTCTGTATTTTGAAGACAGATATTGCCTGTATCTAGGCAAATGCACTTGAGGATATAAACATGTGGTAAATGATTCACAAGATCATTGTAGGTCAAACGAAATTGCTTAATGAATAGCAGGCAATATTGTTTACTACTCATGAGTCTGAAAAATCTGGCACTAGAATCTGCAGAAAGCTATGCTTAAGGACGCACACATCGCATTGAAAATAATAAAACAAGCAAATACTCCGTCACCAGGGTTTCTGTGGCCCTGCCGAATCACTTGGCATGACTGATTTACAAAGGCCCTTAAATGCTCTGCCTGGTTTACTGCACAGAAGGAACCAGCTATTTAAACATCATTCCTAACTGCAAGTGACCTACATATATTTGTCACAAAAATTTGCTTGACGCCGTCCTTCTCCAGTGTGGTGATATTTAAATGTCTTATGCCTGCAACTTTCAATATTTCCAACTATCATGACTGGAAGTTGTAGTCTCAACATACAGTATTTTGTAGCTTGGAGAAGATGTTTTTGCTATTGCACAATTAGTAATATGAATCAGCCCCAGATAGAAAGCAATTCTTATTCAACCCAATCCACTATCTTCACACATTTTTACCAGTATTTTATCAATGCTCTCTGTGTTAGACGTATAGACAAGCATTGCATTTACTGCGGGCATTTACTGCTGTCTTGGTTTTCCTTTAGCAGATCTATATTGATAGTGCTAACAGTGATCTTAGTGCAGTTTACACTTGCATTTGTTCTGCTCCTAAATCTATTCTTGTTATTTTTACCCAGGGAACCTGTAAGGGAGGAAGAGAGTGTTTCCTCTCCATGGTTACTGATCTTGGCAGTTTTTCTTTCTTTTTAATACAGGCACATACACTAGTTAAAAATAACAATTATTTTCTCTGAAATAGGACTTCTTTCTGAAATGTGTCATTAAAGATATTTATGTTGTCTTAGCTTAATCTTGTACCTTTCAATAAAAAAAACACACGCACACATACACACACAATTGGATTGTTTTATATAATGCTTACGTATAACCTTTCTAGTCAACAGTGACAAACTAACCCTCTGAGATAAGACAGCGTGTTACTTTCAATGACATTCAGCGCAGTTGAATCTTGGAAATTAATATTGTGGCTAATATTCTTTGATTATTTTCATTAAGTTCATTTTCAATGGCTTTGGCATTTTGAAATGTTGGTCTCTTTTAATGAAACTGATTGCTTGTTTTCAATCATGTCATCTTCTCTGGAGAATGCTAGAATGACCTTGAGACACTAATGAAAAGGTCTGTCTTTGTGATGCAGATAATGAAATGTTTCATTGGTTTATGTACTATTTTGTTATCTTGCCCACCCTCCTTATTTGTTTAGCTACCCAGCTGTGGACCATTCATCATTTTCTACTATTACAGTCTAATAAAATGTTTTATGGGCCGTTTCCATCTCATTGGTTTTCAAACATTTTTATGGTATAATTTTGACATTACTCTTTTTCCCCTTCCCTTTTTATAAAGAAATAATACTATATTATTATTAAAATGGGTAGAAAATAATAATAAATCAATAATTAATCTCACTCAGACAAAAGGAACACAGAAACTGATGTGAGAAGAATTTGAAAAGCTATGCAAAAGCTATGCAAAGAGCAATTAAGAAATCATTTATTATTAATTCCTCAGCCACGATCAAGAAAGAATAAAACTATCATGACCTGTAAACAGTTGACATTGGAAAGAACATTTGCTGAGCACACCTTATTATGAGGACAAAGATATAGACCTTGGTCATGGAACTCCATTGGCAGGAGAATATAATCTCATACTTAGCACTATGTGAACTCTTCCATTTCCAGTAATATAGCCCTACTTTATTATGACCTTGTGAAAACTATCTTTTCAAGTCTACACCCAGCCAACATGGAGGCCCAGGGCAACCATGCATCTGCCACCAAATTACTTGGTATTCATCGAGCTCCCTGGTCTAGTTCTTTCTAAAGATTCTTTAATTTAAACATGAATGGGAAGCTGGCATGCTGCAAAGCAAAGCATCAGCCACAAGCATAATCTGTATTTCCAGACAGTCTAGTGTAGTGCCTAAGGTGTTGGACGTGCACCAGAGAAACCAAGATTCAAATCCACCCTCAGCCACAGAGGCTCTTAGGGTAACTTTAGGCCAGGCACTCTCTTTCAGCTCCTTTCACTCTCTTTTACCTCACAAGGTTGTTGTGGGGAAAAATTGGAGAAAGATGTAATATATATGTTACCTTGAGCTCCTGAAGAAAGGGCAGGATATAAGAAAGAAAGAAAGAAAGAAAGAAAGAAAGAAAGAAAGAAAGAAAGAAAGAAAGAAAGAAAGAAAGAAAGAAAGAAAGGAGGGAGGGAGGGAGGGAGGGAGGGAGGGAGGGAGGGAGGGAGGGAGATTGATGTAGGCCACTACTTTGCCTTCTGATATATGGCTGTTTTGGCAACTATTTTGTGAAAATAATATGTGCTCCAATTTTCAAAGAGTCCCTGTGGCCCAGAAAATTTGAGGAAAGACTGTGTTGACTGCAAATATTTTCTTCCTTAAAAATAGATTCCAGTGTATGATTAAGTCTATAACCAGCATGAATGGTAGAAGTAGAAATATTGCTACAATTTACATTTGTTGTAATTCCACCATCTGCAAAACATAGTTGACTGGGAATGGTCTTTCTAAAAGGATTTGCATTTTCTACTTCCTGGCAAATAAGTCAGTAAAGCTGTCACCAACTGAGGGAGCCGTTTTATGACTTCAAATTCCGCATGAGCTCAGACAATAAATCATGCAAAGTAGAGAAAACAGATATGATGGTGATGGTCAAGGACTACAATGTTATAATGTAAATAGTTATGGGAGAATGGAAAGCTGCCATTTTAGACCACTACTGGGATTATACTGGATGTGAGGCAGCTACATCAGTTCGTTGCCTGGTTTTGTTTTGTTTACCCAACTTATTCTATGTATGCCTAGACTGTGCCAGAGCAGTATTTGGCCTAATAAAGAAAGGAGAAAGAGAAAAACATTAGTTCTTTTTTATCTCCTGTATTTTCTCCCCTGTAAGACTGACTAATCCAACTAAATTCAAGCAACCTCCAGATATGAAGTTTTCGGTATAATTAAATTTCATTTTATCCTGGACTTGATTCATAAATTAACCATGGATTATTTAATGAGAATGATATAAAAGAAACTTGTGGATTTATTTAGCCATTATACAGGCTTTAGCATGCTTCCAAATTACTGTAACTGTATCTTGAAAATATTTTTTAAAAGTGGACTGCAATCATCCATGCATCCATCCATGCTTATTTATCACACTATTCCCTTTCAGGGTAAGTATTGTTATGCAGAGTACAAAAAAGGTGAAAGCAATAATAAAAAATAGAAACTATAGACTTGATGTAAGAGAGAGAGAGAAAAAAGAAAGAAAATATGGCTAAATCTAGAGTACGCTAACATCGTTCACTGTATCTCCCCATAGCAAATCATATATTCGTCCACCATATACTAATTCATACATTGCCTTTTATTTCACCTTTCTTTTCCTGAGGTTCTCATGAACTTCATCCATCCACTACTTTCCCAATCTTCCACTTCCACTTGATCCATTCATTATTCCTACATAATTTTGTTTTGCAATTTATTCTTCATTTATTATATCTATATCATCAAGTGCCCTAAATGTACTTTTTTCTACTGATCACTTATTTTTGCATTCAGTCCACATTCATTTATTACCCATTAATTTTATACCCTAATTTTTTTCTTTTATCATACATATTTCTTAAGTAATGAATGCATGCAACTGACTTTTATATTTCTCCTGACATACCTAGCTCTCACTTCTGCATAACAAGGTGAGCATAAACACATATACAACCATTTCTGTTTCTTTCGGCAAACATTCATTCCTCATAACAGACTGGAAATCACCACCTTTGGTAGTACCAGCATTTGAATATCATAAATTTCTCCATCCATTTTCTCACCTTTCATAAATATTTTGCTAAGATACACACAAATTCATCTAGTTGGTCTAGTTTTCTCCATTTATGTATAATTTGCAATTGTTCACACCATTTTATCTATCGATAGTTTTCACAACCATATCCTTTGTTGAACTTAACATGCACTGCAGATCATTTAGGTTTCCAGCCAACAGCACAGCATCTATATATGAAGGAATATAGTGCATATTCATTTCCCAAACCAATACATTTCTCATGTCAGCATAAGTATTTCATTATTCACTTATCCATAAATACATTAAACAGTCATAAATCCTTGTTTTCCTCTGTATTGAACCAATCCATTAATTCCATTTATTTTAGTGCATGCTTTACTGCTATTATATGCCACTCTTTCTGCAGTCAGCAACCAACTTTCAACTCTATATTTGTGCAAAATACTTCATAATTCAAGCCAATCTATTTTATCATGTGTGTTCTCCAAATCAACAACATAAGGCACAGTCACATGACCTGATAGGTCAGTGACTGCAATAATTTTTTTTTTTGCAGAAAACAGTTAATAGTTATTTTCTAGGAATCTCTAATTATTATGAGAAACAAATATCTCACACAAACTAGTCATTTTAATTATCTGATGTTGATTTAGAACCACTGTAAATTCAGAAATAAATTGCATGTAGGGGACAGCTAAGGTTGGTTTCTGTGGAGTGTTACTTTCTAGCACTTTTCTACAAAACCAATTTGGTTATATGCATACTTTATTTCATTCCATTTCTATGTTTAGACCATACACATGAGTACATATTGCTAGTCTGTTAATCTGTTCTATAGTGGCAATTTTTCTAGAACCAAATTTGGCAGTGCTGGGTTTTCATTGACACCATGTAGTTTGTTTTATTGTTATTTTAAAAGCTATTTTTCTGGTGTTTTTCGTTTTGAATGCTTTAGTGGTTTTCTTGTTATTTTTATTTGACACTGATGTCCTGAGAATGATCAGAAGCATGTTGCTTGGATAAAAATTCCCTAATTTGTAGCTCATTCAATCAATGTTTATGCAAAAATAGAAAATGTATGCTGCTTCTTTCTCCTCCATAGTAAGCACAAAGCTCAGCCATCTGGATATAGTAGATTACTATTTATATTAATTTATAACTGATCATTAACCATAAATATAGCATAAGGCAAAACTTGCTATCCAACAGACTTGCAGATAGGCCTACCTTCATTCCACCTATAGATTTAAGCCTGCCTTAATGAAGATAGGTGAGACGGAAACAATTAGGGATGCATATAGCTTAAAAAACAATCAGATATATAAACAGAGTCATTGCAGAGAGAGCTGCAGCCCTAATTCATTCCAAGAAGACTACTGTATTAAAAACTAAAGCTCTGGCGAGAACTTTGCTAGAATGGGAAAAAGGAAAAAGCGACAATCTGCACACTCCACAACACAGAGTCTACCAAAACCATTGAAGCAACAGAAACTGGATGAATATACATCCAACAAGGAAGCTGCTCAAGTAAGTAATTTGACTCTAACCTCTTTCTCAGATGGAGTTAACATACAGAGTTCATTGGAATGGGACTTATGGGCTTCTCTTTGTGTGGGGGATGCCTCCCCACCCCAGTTTGTGGCGGCCTGCTCGGCAGTGGCTATGAGCATGCAGCAGGAGGATGTTACAGATTTAAAGAGGGAGAATGTAACCGACTTTATATCTAGACAATGCTTGCTTACAGCACATACAGTCATCTCAATCTTTGAACTTTTAACATCACTTAAGGACAAAGTTAATTTGTTGACGGAGTCCTTTGCGGAGTTTATCAAAAGCAACCCATATAGAATCAAAGAAAATAGGAGGATATCTACTACTGCCCTTACAGATGGCCCTCAAGGGAACAATACAGAAACTAAAGACGGCCCCACCCCCAATATGAACATACGTAAAGAAGGATGCCGTCAACGGGGGAAAGGTCTGAATGGGGATAATTTTTAACTACTCCCTACAAACTAACCAGATCTCCTTGCAGATATATAACAACAGAGTGAATAGAGGGAGATGGGACAATAGAAGAGCTGTGATGACATCCTTGAGTCAGCTGCTACGTTGTGAATGCTCCTTGTTAGATCTAATGCATGCCAAATGGCTGCCACCAAGAGGAAATTGTTCCCGAGTTTTGCTAACTTTTAAGCAGTCTATAGTCCCCACCCCTTCTTGCTTTTCAGAATGAAGCCCTTTCTGAGCAACTTTGAGATATTTCCAATATGTGTCTTTTCCTTAGAGAAAGTGAGCCCACTTCTGGATCGGCCTTCCACAGAGAACACTATTGCTTTAAAAGCTGATTGTCGTAATTTACCTACAGCTAAATGCGAAGCAGGTGTAGCAGCAACAGCTCTGAGTAAGCAGAGTAACAATCAACAGACTGTGCTAGATACTGACAGGGAGTCTGTGGAGGAAGTGCCAGAAGGAATGCTGACTGACCTATTCGGTGAGCTTCCAAACTCGGGGCAAGTAGATGTTATACAAAGATTGGATGATTTAAGAGAGACATTGACAGCAACATTTTCTACAGTAAAGCCACTAATAAACCTGGCATCACCAGGCTCCCAGACTCGTGACAATACATTTCCTCAGCAAAACATCAATACCTCTACAACGAAGAAATGTTTAAATACACAGGTTGACAGTGAGGAAATAGCAATGACCAACTTATTATCTGATATGTATTGTCAAAGGCTTTCATGGCCGGCATACGATGGCTGGTGTGGGTCTTCCGGGCTGTGTGGCCGTGTTCTGGAAGTTTTGTTTCCTAACGTTTCACCAGCACCTGTGACTGGCATCTTCAGAGTGCAGGAGCACAGACAGGAGCAGTTCTCTCTGTGCCCAGGGTGATGTGACCCTTTTGTGGGTATTTATAGAGATCGGGGGGGGGGGGAACACCAGCACAGTTTCAATAAAAAAGAGGAGAGTCTAAAAATCAACAAAACCTGGCTACCAATCCTGAAAAATACAGCCTGCAAAAGGTCAACGAACTCAGCTCAACCACCAGGACATGTGAACAGTTCACACAATGAACTTGCTAATCACCTCCAGCAGCCCCTCGTTAACAATTCAATAGAAGAAAAAACCCTGCCTAATCCCCAGGAAGATACACACATATGCTGACACCAAAACAAGCAGTAACTCAGTAACCCAACCCCCCCCATACACACCCAATCCCCCCTCCCCCCCCAGATCTCTATAAATACCCACAAAAGGGTCACATCATCCTGGGCACAGAGACAACTGCTCCTGTCTGTGCTCCTGCACTCTGAAGATGCCAATCACAGGTGCTGGCGAAACGTTAGGAAACAAAACTTCCAGAACACGTCCACACAGCCCGGAAGACCCACACCAGCCATTATTATCTGATAGTTTGCAAAAAGGAAAAGACCTACAAAGAGTTACAAAACCAACTTGTGCTCCCCCTGCCTGTAATAATTACTCCACAACGATGTCCACCACTGCGAATATAAATTGACACTACGCAGACCAGTGCAAGACAAATACCTTAAACATCTTATCGTGGAATTTAGCTGGATGGCACCGATTTAGAGGCTTAAATTATTTCGATCCATTGATAGGCAAGGACATAATACTGGTGCAAGAGACATGGAGTGATAGCGACCTTTTGCTTAATGGTTTTTTTCATATAAATTAAAGGCAAGGCCAGGTAAAGGACCAGGGAGACTGAAAGAAGGGTTGGGTATATTGATATCAACCTCCTTGAGAGTAGAGCCAGTAGCTATTCCCCCTCTAAAACATTCAGCTATGGCCATTCTGCTTAAGGTGGATCTAGACTCACTTTTAATAATCAATGTCTATCTCCCGCCAACGCAAAGAAAATCTGAAGTAACTACGTTATAGATGGACTTGGAACACTACGTTAGTAATCTCCTCATGGAACATGCAAATGCTAGAGTCTTAATAGGTGGAGATTTCAATGCTAGATTGGGGACAAACAATTATGCACTGTATGCCAAATATCAGCAATTCCCCCCAGTGGAGGATTCTGATTTGACTAGTATCCCCTGAAATCGACTCTCTAAAGATAAAGGAATAAACTATGCTGGCCTTTGCCTCGCAACGATGGTAAATAGGCTCAATTTCTTTATAACAAATGTCTTGCATGTAGGAGATCATCCTGAAGAAGTGACATTTATGGCGGGAGCCAGAACCAGCACCATTGATTATATTTTGACATCTATGGACCTAATACAAGATATAGAACACTTTGAAGTTTTACCATCATTAGAAAGTGATCATTTACCGCTCTCTATACAACTGAAAACTTCTTTCTGGCAAACACCTTCTGGGGTCTATTTTAGGCCTGCAATTTCTTCTGCAGGCTTAACAAGATGTCGAGTCGCTTGGTCCCAATCCCTTGATCAGAAGGTAAGGAGAGCTTTAGCAGAGGGAAATATTCAAACACTGCGATTGGACTTTATAACAGCCAACCCTTCTCGAAACCCACTAGAATTATATAACAATTTAGTGCAAAAGTTACAGTCGTTATTGGCACAAGATCCTGACTTCTCAGTTAAGAGGCCTGTCCTTGTATCAAACCCATGGTTCGATAAGGATTGTGTGGAAGCAAAGAAAGCCCTTACCTCAGCATATAAAATATACAAAACCGAGACTGGAGACAGGAATTTAATGACACTCAAACATCTTCTCACTCTCAAAAAACAATACAAGCGACTAGTGGCAAATAAGAAAAGGCAAGACATTAGGTCCACCTGGGAAAGGCTCATAGAGGCAGCAAAGAGTAAGAACTCTTCCCTATTTTGGCATGTAATAGCTTCCCAAACTACTAGAACATATACTCCAACAGATTCCCACATATCACCTGCTGTTTGGGAGTCTCACTTTCGGAGGCTGTACGAAGATGCCCCCAGCGAGGAAAAAATGTACAACCTGAAGGATGTACCCAAATGGCATCCAGTTTCAACGTCCGAAATTAAATCTCTTATTGATCAACTTAAGACAGGGAAGGCCCCTGGTGCTGACTTCATCCCGGCTGAACTACTGAAGAATAATAGGGAGTGGTGGACCCCAGTCCTGGCATCACTATTTACCTACATTGATTCCACAGGAAATATCCCAGCGGACTGGGGCTTAGCGACTGTGGTCCCAATTTTCAAGAAGGGAAATAGAGATGACCCTGCTAAATATAATTAGCAAACTTTATGCCAAACACCTGCAAGACAAACTTAAGGACTGGCTGAACTCCAACAATTTGATTGCTGAAGAACAAGCAGGCTTTAGAGAGGGGAGAGGCACAATTGACCAAAGCTTGGTCCTGCAGCACTTGATTGAAAAATATGTGTCCAGCAGAGTGGCTTCATTATATGCGGCCTTTATAGACCTAAAGGCAGCTTTTGATTCTGTCACCAGATCCAAGCTATGGGAGAAGCTAGAAGCTGCCTCTATTGATCGTAGGCTTCTCTATTTATTACGTGTCTTACATTCCAACACGACCCTCAAGGTTAGGTGTAACATGCAAGGGGCTCTCACAGAACCGATACAAGTTCAAAAGGGGGTTAAACAGGGGTGCATTTTAGCTCCCTTGCTCTTTAATTTCTACATCAATGATATGGTTAAATGGATAAATAATCCAAACCATCACCCCCCTAAAATAGGGAATCGCAGTATCGCCCTATTGCTTTATGCTGATGACGCCGTAATTCTCTCCAGGACACCTGTGGGCCTAAAAAGAGCCCTGCGAGTCTTGTTCCAGTACTGTAACAAAGCAAACTGGAAATCAATTTCCAGAAAACCAAGGTTATGGCCTTTGCCAAAAGACCAAGACCACATTCTTGGTACCTCAATGGGCACAGTATAGAACAGGTGACTACCTTTAAATATCTGGGTGTGGTTATACATGCTACTGGTTCAAGGACTGCGCATTCCGAATATGCAGCTGCGGTTGGACAGAGGTCAGCTAATGCCATCCTCAAACTGTTACATTTAAATGGAGGACATTTTGTACCCGCCGCAATTAAACTTTTCCAGGCGAAATCGCTTGCTCAGATGCTGCATGGGACATACCTTGGACCCTCCTCCTCCTCCTTCTTACCCCTGGAGAGAGTCCAGTCCAAATTTTTAAGAGCAATCTTACAATTGCCTCGCTGTGTTTCAAATGCCTGCTTGCGCCTGGAGACCAGCCTTCTAAAGGTCGAATCAAGAATTTGCCTGTCATCTTTAAATCTATGGTTAAAACTCAACCTTTTCCCTCAAAGCCTTGCTCCATTAATTCTTCAAGATACATTTGTTTCTTCATGGATCAAGGCTGTTGAGGGTAATCTTGCAAGGCTAGGCGTCTCCCTGTCCTTGTTACTCCAGCTGGGCTTTGACAAGGCAAAATTGAACCTGAGACAAAGGGTGGAAGACATGGAGAGGCAAGCCGATCTAGAAAAAGTTCCATCTTTCTTGGCCCCAGAATCCACTAGATATATTGTAGCCGCCGCCAGATATCTTAATCAGCTAGAGGTAGCGAACTACCGGAGGGCCTTTTCACTCACCCGATGTCATGTACTCCCCTCAGCCGTGCTGGATGGTAAATATAAGGGAGTCCCACTGGCTAAAAGGCAGTGTCCATGTGGTTCTGGGGAAGTGGAAATCACCGGGCATGTCCTCTTACGGTGTCCATTTTATAGAGAAATACGATCAAAATTTATTTCTCCAATGATTAGCAGATATCCTGGCCGTTCAGACACCAAATATCTTCAAATTCTTCTTAAAGATGAGTGGAGTACTGTTACAGCGCAGGTGGCAAGATTCTGTGCAGCAGCTCTCAAGAGCCGACGTATCATAGTGAAAAACTGATATAAGCATTTTGTGTTTCTATGTTTAACCTATGGTGCATAAATTATTGTAAAATGACTTTTTAAATTATAATTGACAAGTATCTTGACTAGAATAGTTTTGGATATATAATCTTTTATTTGGATTGGACATACCTCATGTCTTTCCCTTCCTTTTAATATTGTACTGGTCTAATTGACTGTAATAAAGTTGACTGACTGACTGACTGATATATAAACAGTAAATTAGATAAGCACAACTGCTACTACCTTAGAGTTACAAAGCCTGGTAATAAATTGGAAAAAGGAACTCAGCAAAAAGGTATTTCCATGCCTCACTGCTGATATTTTCATTCCTCATTGCCCACCAAACAGTCCAGAACAACCTGCTGTTGCTTCACTGCTAAATATCTTGAAACAATCAGTACTCCTGCCAGCTGACTAACACATGAAACAAAGTTTGCTTTCACAATGACATGCATTTTGCCTTTTCTTTGCAGTCCCCGTTTCCGCCCCCCCTGCTGCTGCCACTGGCTGATATAAGAAATCAAGCTGCATCAAGGGAGAATACGGCCACTCTATTTTTGCATAACTATTCCTTAGATCCAGCTACATGTGAGTTTTGAAATGTAAGGGCAAGTCCTATGCTTCTTTTGTGCAACTGTTTTGTGCTATTTAGGGAATTTTTATCCAGGCAATGTGCTTCCAATGGTTCTCAAGACACCAGTGTCAAATAAAAATAACAGGAAAACCACTAAGATGTTCAAAGCTAAACACACACACACACACACAAAACAGCTGTTAAAATAACAGTATAACGAACTACATGATGCCAAGCAAAAGGCAGGTGGGGAGGAGTACAATGAAAGCCCAACACATTGCACAGTGAGATTCCATTCTAGAAAAAGTATCATGATAGAACAGATGAATAGGATAGCAATACTATGTGTTCATGACCATAGTCTACAAAACTAGGAGTGGAAGAATAAATCATTCATATAGCCCAAACAGATTTTACTGAAAAATGGTAGCACTAACCAGTCACCCAAACCAACTTTAGCAGTACCATGCATATAGTCCAGGGCTGCAGTACAAGCACTTCATTTTTCCCCACTGAAAGATCAGTAACACTGAACTCCTCCTCTTCTATTATACCTATAAAAATATTGTAACTAAGATACAGTGCTTACATTTTCTTCTCATCCCTCATACTCCCCAAACTTATTTATTTATTATTAAATGTGTGACTTGATTTTCTGATTTTACAAGCTGGTCCACAACAATAATGTATCTCTATCCGCATAGTCAAAGCTATGGTTTTTCCAGTAGTAATGTATGGCTGTGAGAGCTGGACCATAAAGAAGGCTGAACGCCGAAGAATTGATGCCTTTGAACTGTGGTGCTGGAGAAGACTCTTAAGAGTCCCCTGGACTACTAGGATGTCAAACCAGTCAATCTTAAAGGAAATCAACCCTGATTGCTCATTGGAAGGATCGATAATGAAGCTCAAGCTCAGATACTTTGGTCACCTAATGCGAAGAGAGATCTCTTTGGAGAAGACCCTGATGCTGGGAAAGATTGAAGGCAAAAGGAGAAGAGGATGGCAGAGGATGAGATGGTTAGATAGCATCACTGAAGCAATGAGCATGAAACTGAGCAAACTCAGGGAGGCAGTGAAGGACAGGAAGGCCTGGCGCAATATGGTTCATGGGGTCACGAAGAGTCGGACACGACTTAACGACTAAACAACAACAACAACAACTATCTCTATCTCTATCTCTATCTCTATCTCTATCTCTATCTCTATCTCTATCTCTATCTCTATCTCTATCTCTATCTCTATCTCTATCTCTATCTCTATCTCTCTATATATATCCCCTCTCACCCCTATGGGTGGTCTGTGTTTTCCTCAATCTGGGGTCCTCTACCAGAGGTCTGAGAGTTTGAGGGTTCTGCACAGTATCTTAGCTGTTCCTAGCACTGCGCTCTTCTGGACAGAGAGCTCTGTCCAGAGAATACGGCCACTCTATTTTTGCATAACTATTCCTTAGGTCCAGCTACATGTGAGTTTTGAAATGTAAGGGCAAGTCACAGCTTAGGAGTCACAGCCCTGAGTACTTCTACCACCACTGGGACCACTTTGGCCTTCACTTTCCACATCCCCTCTAGTTCCTCCTTCAGGCTTTAGTATTTCTCCAGCTTCTCATACTCCTTCTTCCTGATGTTGCTGTCACTTGGCATCACTACAGCTATCGCCACCACTGTCTTCTGGTCCTTGTCTACTACCACAGTGTCTGGTTGATTGGCCAGTACCTGCATGTCTGTCTGGATCTGGAAGTCCCACAGGATCTTAGCCCTGTTAATCTCTATGACCTTCTGTGGAATCTCCCATCTGGACTTGGGAAGGTCTAGCCCATACACTGTGCAGATGTTCCTGTACACAATGCTAGCTACTTGGTTGTGCCCTTCAGTGTATGCTGTTCCTGCCTGCATCTTACACCCTGCCACTATGTGTTCGACTGTCTCTGAAGCCCCTCTGCACAGTCTGCACCTTGGGTCCTGTCTAGTATGGTAGACCCCTGCTTCTATGGATCTGGTGCTTAGTGCCTGTTCTTGTGCTGCTATGATCAGTGCTGTCTTTTAGTCCAGTCCTTTCCAGCCACTGGTAGGATTTCCAAGTGTTGGCCACCTCAGCTATCTGTCGATGGTACATCCCATGCAGAGGCTTATCTTGCCATGGGATTTCCACTGCTTCAACTTCCTCCCATGTCTGCTGCTGCATCAGGCATTTTCTCAGCAGCTCATCTTTGGGTGCAAAGATCACCCAAAGATGAACTGCTGACAGAGAGAGAGAGAGAGAGAGAGAGAGAGAGAGAGAGAGAGAGAGAGAGAGAGAGAGAGAGAGAGAGAGAGAGTAAAATTGATACATTTAAAATTTAAAGTTTCAACAGAATAATGTACAGTTAAAAGTGGGCAAAAAGAGATACAGTTTTACCATTTTGCTACATGCTGGAAGAGTGGGAGCCAAGTGTACAGAATAAGGAAAAAGACCTTCATAGAGAAATGCAAGATCCATTGATAGGGTGATGAGGGGTGACACATATTTTAAGTCCACAACAGACAGAAAATATGCAGAAGAGGCTCAGCCAAATGCCTCCCTAACTCATAGGAGTACAAGGAGGGGGAAGAGGTACAACACAATCAGACTTGTAAGGGTGATATCATCTCCACCAGGTAGATCAGACCAGGAAATCAATACTACAAGAAAATTAAAACTACTTTTACTGAGAGTGGCTATAAAAAAAGACTTTTGCAAGTCTTTGCTGTATCTCATTCCCCTTCTATCTGTTTCTCCCTATTTCCTATCTGTTGTGGACTAAAGATATGTTTCATTCCGACCAAACTAGTAACCAATCTTGCATATCTCTATGAAGGTCATATCTCCATCAAGGTCATTTTCCTTACTCTCTACACCAAGTGCATCTCCCTGGGGAGAGCATTCCATAGCCTGGGAGACACACAGGTGCTTGTGGCTTGTTATGAAAATAGAGCCAGCAAATGACATAGGTGCTGTATTTTATATTTTATTTATTTCTCAGATTTATTCTGCTTTTCCTCCAGGGGCTCAAATGGTGTGAATATGCATTCCTTCCTCCAATTATTTTTTTGACTATTTCCCATAATAACAATAAACCTGGATGGTATGTTTGGCTTATAGAGTGATTGGCCCAGGGTCACTAAGTGAGTTTCCATGATTAAATATAAACTGAACCAGGAACTGCTGAACTGAATTAGTCTAGTTCCTTAACCTTAAATGCCCTCATTCAGCAACCACTCATTCAGCGACCATTCGAAGTTACGATGGCACCGAATGAGGGGGACTTACAACTGGTCCTCATAGTTGTGGCCATCGCAGCATATCCGCAGTCACGTGATCGTGATTTAGACACTTGGCAATCAGCTTGCAATTACAACATCACCGCATCCTGTGGTCATGTGATCACCATTTGCGACCTTCATTGCCAGTTTTCAACAAGCAAAAACAATGGGGAAACCAACAGAAGGTCACAAATAGTGATCACATTATGTTGCGCCTACGTTTGCAGTATAATCATGCTGGTATATTCTTCTGATTCACAGACACATAATGTCAATGTAGTCAATTCATCTAATGTGAGTCCCAGGTGCACATTGGTTAAAATGATCAACTCTGGGTTTCAAAAATATTGCTGTTTGGGGGGAAGGAATGCTGAAGCTTGAACCAGTGGGTAAGGCAGTGTGTGGATTCTAGGAGCATATCAACATAACAAAGCAGGAAAAAGTGATATAGGTAATATCTTGAATTTTAGTTTTGTTTTTTTTTACCTGTACTAGGTATCTGTCACACTGAAATCTGTTATTATTTCATTGATTCAATCACACAACTTAGCTGACAACTAGCAATTCATGTAATGGTATAAACGTACTGACAATAATATGAGACAGTTGTACTACAGTCATGGTAGCATTTGGGTCCAAATCTCACTCTATTCAACAATCTCCTGTGGCAATCATCCACACTTTTACTACTGCTTTGTTAATCTGATTTAAAGATATACTTAACAAAATCAAAACGTAACAGTCAGAGGAGAAAACAAAATATTCAATCAGTATTCTCAAATACTACAATGTTGCTGTTAGTCTAAAAGAAAGGACTAGAAGTTGATAATTCTTGTTTTAGCAGATTTCCTAAATTCTATATTTTTACTTGGATTTATCAAGAATAAACAGATTTTGCTTGAAAATGGAAATTAGCCACAGCTAATTTACTAGCAATGAGCAAATGGGAAATTCATCTCAAGCTTACAAATATTGTTGCCTGGCTACAAATCCATTCACATGCCTTTATATATGAAAAGATTGGGGAGTGAGAGTTGAAAGTAATGTGTTTTGCTGACCAATTGTCACAGGGTTAGCACATTAACCTTCCAAAAACTATATATTTCCATAATATTAGTGTATTCTGTTGGATAAATTATATGGAAATAAATGTAAAGTAACACCTTTCAATGTAGCTATTCATTTGTCTTTAAGGGATTAGGACATTTACAGCACAAAAAATGAGAAGTCAGCTGGATATGTTTGCTACATAATCACCTAATTTATTTTATTTACAAAAGC
This sequence comes from Python bivittatus, assembly GCF_059951505.1. Lineage (NCBI taxonomy): Eukaryota > Metazoa > Chordata > Lepidosauria > Squamata > Pythonidae > Python > Python bivittatus. The sequence goes on along the minus strand of NW_028277058.1, from coordinate 14,272,721 downwards.
AAAATAAATTGATAACATAAAATCTTGGGATCTGGGAAACAGACAATTTGTTGACCAGGACTGTCTAACTAAAGGTACTTTATGAATAGCTGACTTTGATTGATCCCAGAAAAGCTTAGCACAGTCAGACTTAGAAGTTTGATGGGAGGTTATCAGAACATTTTAGATCTGGAAGCTGAAAAAGATTCCAGAAGAAAGCAATGAAAATTGTTTCCATATTATTTCCATATTGTTTCCAAGAAATCAACATGGATATGTCCACATAGTCACAAGGAACTCCGCTCAGCTTTGTTCCACTTATTCTCTGGTATTACAAAGAAACACTGTTTATTCCCATCTTGACAACAGTTATTTCTGTGATGTGTCCAAAGCTATTTTAATTTCTCAGCTAAAGCTGGACTAGCAAACAATACTTTTGATCTCTGAAGCAGAATTAACCTCCAGTTAATCAGCTAACCTGACGCGTTTTTTTTTCAAATTATCAGTGCAGGCTTGAAGCCGTCTAAAAGCTAAACATATGAACAACTGCCCTATCTAAGCTTTTCAGACAAAGGATTGTGCAAAGGGATAATGCTGACTTCAAAGTTAAGCAAGTCATTCCAAAATGAAATGCCATTGATCATGATGACAGCTGGAGGGAAGGGACCAAATAAGATTAGCTGAAAAAATAATGGTAATGGTTTTCTAAGCAGGCAATTCCTGTTTCAAGCCGAAAATCCTAAACTGTAATAATAGTATTGCTTATGGGCCTTTAAAAGTAGCAATAAGGCTGAGTCACATTCAGATGTTAGAGTTACGCACAGAACAGCAACAAGGGGAGAAAACCTTGCTTCATAGGAAAATCCTATTTACAGACTCTAAAAGTAATCGCATTAGTCCTGCTTCTTGGCAGACCTCACCTCCTACAGGGCTAAAAATTGGCCTCTGCCCCCCAATTGAGCCAATATCTGGATGCTTGTATTGCCGTTTTATAAAAGGTCTCTCTTATCTTGACCAGGGGCAGCTTCCTACTTCGTCAGTTCGGTCTTTTGTGACTAACATAATCACCTAGTGTTTCTTCTTTTTCCAGCCATTGAACCCATATGCTATAGTGATCATTGAGCTATAGAGATGATTAGCTTTTAGCTGTTACCACTCAAGTAATGCCTTTTCCTGTTAAACACAATACTCCCATTATGCCTTTGAGTTTTGAATAAGGCAATAGGCACATTACAATACAGTCTCGGGACAGGAGTGATGGTTACCAAGTATACCAACAGAGTGAAAGGATTAGAGTGGGGTGCTCATGATCACAACCCTTTTGTTCAAATTCACATTTTTGGACGGGTTTGCTCAACATTCTAAAATTTATTGACATACGGCTATAGATGTCTGAAGCACGTTTTCCATTAGGGCCATGCTTCAACTTTGTGTGCAGATACTTAATGTTATCAAGGTGATTCAGGGTTATCTTTAACTCATTCAAGGTACTACGGAGCTTTTAAATTCACTTTGCCTCAGATTTAAAATCCTCTGTAGAGTTCTGCCTCTGATACACAGTTTGCCAGTATGCTAGCAATGGGAGTATCACCCTCTATTCCAAATGTAGAGACAGACTGATGCATAAACACACCCACCTATATTTTGAGAAAATGTTAAAGATGGAATCATTTGGCTGGGCTTTCAAGGATTGATGACAATTTGAGTTGGATACCATTGAGTATGATTGTTATGATTTGATGGTTTTTAAATATTTGGAGGGATTTGAAATTGTTATGTTGTTGTTTTATTAGATATTGTGGGCTCTCTGGAGTGGAATAGTATCCTCCCAGGCTTCTATGGACACCCAAAAATGCACAAGCCTGACAGACCTCTTTGTCCAACTGTATCGTTACCAGGGAACCCAACATAAACACAAGTGTTGTGGCTTACTGCCTTATTTTGGCATAGTTGTATATGTATGCTGTGCTCTGTCTCTGGCAGACCACTAACTGGTTAGCTTTTATATCATATATATTTACTTACACTTTTTATGTTGACATATCCGTATATAATTTCTTGTGGAGAATCAGGGAGATGACCTTGAGGAAAATAGACAAAAACTGTTATATAAGCAAAGAGGACTGAAACATTCCTTAAGTCCTTGGAAGAGTCTGGAAAAGACTCGGGCACCTTGATTCACTGGGATATAAGAGGGCAGGTAAAGCACAGTCAGGCTTGCAAGATTCTATTCTTATTGTCAGGTTTAGTCCAAGGAACTCCAAGAGACAATGCAAAATCAGTTTAGCTATGTTTATTAGCTACAACCTCTAGCAAGAATCTTCTCAGACTGAAACTCCAGCTCCCAAGCCAGCCAGCCACAACACCGTGAATTCCTCAGGGAGGTGCCAGCCTCATCCTCTTGTAGTTCCCACGCTCTTTCGGTGAACTAAGAAAACGCTTATCTCCCTGAGCCTGGCCTTCATAATTCCATTCCATCACACTTATTGCCTATCTCAATAAAGCATAGCTCCAGTCTGTTTCAGGCCTACCCTAATGGACTAACATTTCGCTTCCTCTCATTCTTTCTCATCATATTTCAACCTGCCATTTGTACTAGTTTTTTAAATTATTATTATTTAGTCCTCCTCCCTTTTGTATTTATTCCTGTCCTGCAAATAATTCATTATTTATTGCTAGCTTCTCTTTTAGCTGGATACATAATTGTAGACAATATATTATTGTGTCTTTAATGTCTTCCTGTCTTTTGTTATTTTAAGTAGTGTCCCCATTCCATCTTGGTATTATGAATTGCCGGGAGGGGAGTATATTTCTAGGTGTTTCTCTCTTTTACTATTTAGATAGTGTTACTGGAGTGTGAGTTAGAAGAGAGGCATGTTTCTCACTCAAACTGCTTCATCTCCTTACAGTGGTCTCACTTTCTCATAAATTCCATCCCATTATGGAAAAGAGCACTTAAATAGCCCAGATTGTAAATTACCGTAGACCAAAAATGCCTACGCTGATTTCTATGAAATGTGATGGATTTCATCTGCTCACGGTGATTTAATTTCTGGTACATTCCATCTCTTCCCCCGACATGCTTTTAGATGTGTTTTAATGGTGTAAGATAATGGGGGTGGAACATCAGTTTTCTCTAATTACACCCCAGAATCACAAATGCATCGAGACTGGCTAACCTCCCAAAGCACTCAGCTGAGCTACTTTCTTACTGACATATTCATTATTAGCTAGATTTCAGGCAAAGGTATATTTTAAATCGAGGCAACAACTATGTCCTATCAGGTAAGGGGTGGGGCAAACAAGACCCAGATGTGCATTGGTGGTTTCTTGCAGCCCAGAAGTTCATCCCTTGTCCTGCTTAGCTCTCCAGGTGGTAGGATGGTGTCCTACTTTGTGCTTAATCCCAAGTGCTTCTGGGCTAGCATCACTAGGTGCCTTCATAAGGGACATACTACTGTCTCTTCAACCTTCTAAATGTACTGCTCACCAGGTCCTTGCTGCATATCAAGCAGAGAGAGATAGCTCATCCTTTGTGGGGAGACTGAACGAATGCAGCCATTTTTTGCTTGTGGGCTGTGAAAGACATTATATTGTTGCCCACAAACAAAAATAGCAATAACTTCAAAACCAGACTTGCTAGATTGCTTCTGGATCTTTCAGAAAAGCGCCCAGATTTCATGGGTCTGGACGATTTTACTCTTATAAATCTAAAGCTGTTGCTGTTGTAACTTTGATGTATATATGCTCCAAACCTACCAAAAACTGACCAAGAGCACTGCTGCTGCTTTTTGTAGAGAAGCTGAGTAAAGTTTACTTTTCTTACAGGTCTAAAGTGTCTTTTTATTCAGCTTTGTGGAGGAAAAACAAAGAAAATAAATTGTATTTCTTCAGAAACAGATTCAGCAACAATAACTGGCATTTATAAAGTTTAGTAAAATGCAATTTCAGGGGCTTTTTCAGGGAGAATACACATCCAACTATGTAAGTATATCTTCAGGGACTGGAGTGATTTGGAATGGTTGTATGGGAATTATTATCTACACATATCAGCAACTATCAGCTATCAGCAAGCTTTGCTTGCTTTACAGTGCCTGCTATGGCAGTTTCCCTGTATAATTTATATTTTAATTAAGCATATTAATTGAGAACTTTTATTTAAAAAATGCACACACATCCATTTAATCTTCTTGCATGAAATATAGCTCCAAGCAGACTCAAACTTTTCTGGGGTGAAAAAGTTAATGCTCATTTTACTGGGATAGGTCTTGATCATTGTTTCAGATGGGTTCAGCCAACGTGTCTTTCTTTTTATAGAAAAGGGAGTACCATGTTTCTGTAGCTTGAAAAAGGTATTTTTTAAAGCAGGAGTAGGAAACTTACGGTTCCTTAGATGTCACTTGATGTTCAACATTGTTAATCCCAGCCATTATGGCCCAGGATTATCTGTAGCCAAACAATATTGTTGTTTGTTGAGAGTCGTTAGAGTCAGGCAGTATACAAGTTTAATAAATAAATAAATAAATAAACAAACAAATAAATAAATAATCTAGAGGGTCAAATGTCCCACATTATTGCTTGGCTGGTTATAGAGAGATAACTTTTCAATATCATGTTTTAATGCTGTCTGCAGAAAAATTTATCTTGAGTAAACTTTTCTCTAAGATTTTTATGTTCATAATATACAGTAGGTAGGGTGGAAAATGTGTTCTGAATATGTTGCACAACATGCCTCTGTTATAAGTATTCCTCAGGTTTTCCAAGTAGTTAATACTTCTTTTGTAGCAAGGACTGTTTGTTCAGTAAGAAATACAGCTTTGCTTACCATTGGCTCAATTATTTTGACATCATAGCCTGTGGTATCACAGAAAGACAGTTACAAGGATCATCCTGGAACAAAGGACTTCAAAGGAATATGGCAGCATGGAACTGAACATGAGTAAATTAAATTTGATTACCATATTTAGATGTAAGTTGCTTATCACACTGCATGCATTAATTAGGTTAACAGTTCCACCATATCTGTCTTACCAAGATGAACAACATTTCATTTTTCTGAATATCTGCTGTCAAAAATATTTTGATTTCCTATAGGTTTTGCATTTCATTTTCCTTTGATCTTATTGATTGCCATTTCTTTTGTTAGTCATGTAAACTAGCTGACTTCATTCCATGACAGCTTATAACAGATGCCCTCCAGATGCTTTGACATCCATCCTTAGCTATTAGTGGGAAGGATTATGGGAGATGGAATGAAACTAACTGGATGACAGCAGGTTGTTTAGCCTGGTTTAAATATATTAATTTTTAGGTCTTATATTTGCTGCAATTGTGCATCAAGGCTATCCTATGAAGGAGAAATATTTAACTTAATGCTACTTGTGAAGTGTTTGAATTGTAGCTTAGTGACACACAAAACTTTTTAAATAGTTCTTTGGGGGTTCCATTGAGATGCTATGAAAGGTGAGTAATATTTCCTTTGGTTTCAGTTAAAGACTTCATCTTTTTCTATCTTTTATTTTGGTTTATTATGAGCCACAGAAATTTGGATATAAATAAGAACAGAATTTAATTTATGTTAAATAACTCAACAGTTGAACCTCTGTATACTGAATAAAAAATAAAAATAAATGATGTTTTTGAGTCCTGCATGAAATTAAACTACTTTCAACAAAATATAAGAAGATATAAGAAGATATCCCACAGGAAAACTTGGATGTATTTAAACCAAATATAGGATCAGTGCAATAAAGTCTAACTGAAACAGTTGTAAGGGGTATGTTTAACTATTGAAGTTTAACTATTGAAGCTTTGTGTGAACAAAAGCTATCTGGCTCCTTATCAATTCCTACACTGACATGGAAAGAACTGCACTTCCCCTGAAAGAATGGACCCAAAACTTTGGAATTCTATTGGACTAATGGATATTATTGGATCAGCAGGTAAGCACCGTAGCCAGGAAGCCTTCATCCAATTTTGGCTGGTGAACCAATTGCAGCCCTATTAGGAGTTAGGGCCTTGGTGATGGTAACTCATATCCTTATTCCCTCAAGACTAGACTGTTGTAACATGCTTTGATGGGGATACCTCTGAAGATGATCTGGAACCTGCAAACAGGTACAGTTAGAAACTGCTGCAGAGGGTACAGAATATGCCTTCTGACTGGTGACAGCCATGTAAAGCCAGTTTTATAGGCATTGCATTGATTACTTATAAATTATTAGGTTCAATTTGGTTTTCGCCTATAAACCCCTGTGTTGCTTGGTTCCCAGGTATCTCTAGGACCAATATCCTTCAAATTGAACCTGCCTGCCCTGTTGCTTGATTCAGGGTGAGATCCTACATGAACCTTGGAAAGGGGGCAGGGGGTAAACTGTTCTGAAATAACATCTGCCCAGAAGTCCAGTTGGCATCTACCCACCTATATTTTGAGAAAATGTTAAAGATGAAATCATTTGGCTGGGCTTTCAATGATTGATGACCATTTAAGTTGGGCACTGTTGAGTATAATTGTTATGATTTGATGGTTTTTAAATATTTGGAGGGATTTTAAATTGTTATGTTGTATAGGTATTGTGGACTCTCTGTAATTAAGTATTGTGGACTCTCTAGAGTTAAATTGAGTGGAATAGTAGTCAGAAACTGTAAACAAACAACAATAACATCTATTAAGTAGAACTTGCAGTTTATTCTCTTTTTGGACAGGTGCAAAGCTGATAATTAGTTTTGTATAATTGCATTGTTTAATGTATATAAAAGCTGATTATTTGGCATTTGGGTATAATTTATCAAGGTATACCCAAGAAATCAAGAGAACCCTCAAGGACTAATTAAGAGAACTCTCAATGAGCTAACCAAGAGAGGTCAAATCACAAAAGAAGAATGGGGCAGATAAAAAACAATGGACCCATCCTCCCACACTTCTATGGACACCCAAAAATGCACAAGCCTGACATACTTCTTCACCCAATTCTATTGTTACCAAGGACCTCAACATACAACATAGCCAAAGAACTTACAAAAAGCTTGGACATCTCACAGAGGGGAACAAATATTCTGTCAACTCCCTACTACAGTATCTCCAGAAAATCAAAGACCTAAAAAGAGAAGATGAAAATGTGGTTTTATCTGATGTCACAACATTCTTTCTGTCCATAATTCCAGAACTAGCGAAATAGTCCAAGGCAGCAGTACTACGCAACACAGCCAGCCAACCTAGCCAAATACAATAAGATCAAAATACCCAGAACCATGGATCTCATCAACCTCGGCCTCACTACCTACTTTCAGTTTGATGGACAAATATACCAGCAAATCAGAGGAATACCCATGGGATCACCAATCTCAAGTCTCATAGCACAGACTGTAATGCAGCATCTAGAAACATAGCACTCCCACACATACAGCCAAAAGTATGGATCTGGTCTGTAGATGATACCATTGTCATAATAAAAAAGGAACAAGTAGAGAAGACACATGAAACAATCAACATCTTCAAAGGAATAAAATTCACAAGGGAAGAAGACAACAAAACATTACCCTTCCTCGATATCTTCATCAGCAGAGGAAACAACGGCAAATTAGAAACACAAGTCTATCAAAAAATAACCCACACTAACCAAGTGCTCCATTACCAAAGTAACAACTCAGCCTCCCACAAGAGGAGCTGTATAAGAACATTATTTGAACAAGTCCAAACACACTGCAGCAACTCAGAACAATAGAAAAAGGAAACAGACAGCTTATACAATATCTTCCAACAAAATGGATACCTGCGTAACTTTATCAAAAAGTGTCTGACCATCAACCCATTACAGCACAACAAACACAAGCTATGAAAAGGATTACACTGCCGTACATCAGAAACATCTCAGAAGCAACCAACAGACTATTACAACCACATGGTATCACCATACCACACAAACCAACTAAAGCCCTCCAAAACATCTTAAGTAAACCAAAAGACTGAGTAGTCCAGGAGGAAAAAACAGGAGTCATCTACAATATACAGTGTATGGACTGTAACAGCCACTATGTAGGACAGACAGGCAGAAGACTAGCAAAGCACATCCATGAACACCAACTAGCAGTCAGAAGACACAATGAAAACTTCTTAATCTCACAACACATGGACAGACTCAACCATAGTTTCAACTGGGAAACTGTGAGCATCCTAGACCAAACTTAATCCAAAATTGCTAGGGAATTATTGGAAGTTTGGCATTCAGACAAACCAGCCATCAATAGACACATGGAGATAAATCATATTTACACACCATTCAAAAGAGAAAATAAAAAGGTTAAGAAGGAAACAAAAAGACCAGAACACTCCTCTCCAGTGGCCAGCACCCAGATAAGCAGAGATTAACACCAGGCAAACAATCAGGCAGAAAACAATATCCAATCAAGTAGCTAACAAGGAGAAAATCACATCCCCACCAAAACTGGCAGGACAAACTACTGTATAAAAACAGGGAGCAAACCCCACACTCAGTACCACTGATGATGTTACCTAGTTGGGTAATGAAATGTCTGCAAGTAAACAACCAAGCTCAGAGAGCACCAAGGACACCACAGTTCAACCCTGAGCTACAGTATACATATTCTCTTCTATTGTTGATTTTTTATTTCATATTAACAATCTTTGTTTTGTGAGTTTCAGTGACCACTTGCAAATAAGACCTCCCCCCCCTTCCAATTATTGCTCAATATTTTGTGCTACTAACCATGTTCAGAATGTATTTTGGTGGAAGAGAGGGCTCTTAGATATTTGTTATGTCTGCAAGCTTGGGAGTATCCTTGAGCATAGATTTCCCTCTTTTTCTCAGTGTTTCTGTTATATTTCACTCCACTGACACTCCAATCTAATCTGATCAACTTCAAAGGGAGTGATTAAAAACTGTGGTTGCAGTATTTTTCTTTACATTGACTCTATTCAGGTGACATATTATCTGAAGTAACCCAACTGTCCAGCTTGCATGACATAATAGATGATAAATTAACTACATGGGTGGGATTTACATCCACATCAGGCTAAAATGTAGTTGTCTTGTTTGTGGTATGTTGTGTCATATGAACAAAACCATTATATTGAACTGCCTTTTATTTCATTCCTGTTTTATTCTTCAGCATCTCTGGACAATGCTGGGAAAGATCCCTATCTGAACTCCAGCAGAGCTGTTGCCGGTCTGTAAACAAATTAATTAGTTAGGCCAGTGGTCCAATTTAGTAATTTTTAGGTGTATTTACTTTGCCAGTTAAGAACAGGTATATGGGTAATGCATGCAACATATGGAAAGCCACTTTCTAATATCAAATAATTAAAAGTAGGATTTAATTTTCTAAATGTGTATCTTGAAGATGAATGGATAATTTCTAGCGGTTTTGCTATTACTATGCAGTCTGTTATCAGCACCTAGTGGTGAGCAAAGGGAATGAGATTGTGTATAATATCTGGAGAGTCTTAATGCTGTAAGCAAAAACAAATCAATCATTATTTATTTATTTATTATGTTATATAGCCACCCATCTCACAAACACGTGACTCTGAGCAGCATACAGCACAACAACAATTGAAAGCTCCATAACAATCTAAAAACAATCAAAAATAAATAAAATAAATATATAAAGTAAACATATAAAATAAATAAAACCCAAGAGAACGGGAGAACAAACATCAACTAATCTTATGCAGCCATCTTACAGGCTCTTCCTGGGACCTCCAAGGCTGGTGAAAAAATATTGTTTTAAGGGCCTTCCGGAAGGCTAACAGAGATGGGACTAACCTCACCTCAATGGGAATGATGTTCCAAAGACTGGGGGCCACAACAGAAAAGGCATGCCGACTGGGTCCCACCAGTTGGAGCTCCTTTGGAGATGGGACCCTTAGCGTACCTCTCTTGCCTGACCTGGTGGGACAGGTAGATATAATTGGAAGAGGCGGTCCCTCAGATAACCTTTTCTGTTGTGGCCCCCAGTCTTTGGAACATCATTCCCATTGAGGTGAGGTTAGTCCCATCTCTGTTAGCCTTCCGGAAGGCCCTTAAAACAATGTATGCCATGTAGGGCTTTAATGGTCAAAACCAGCACCTTGAATTGCACCCAGAAGCAAACTGGCAACCAATACAACTTAGAACAGAGGTGTAATGTGTACCCCTCTAAGGGCACATATAAGTGTCCGCACAGCCACATTTTACACCAGCTGAAGCTTCTGGATGCTCTTCAAGGACAGCCCCATGTAGAGCACCATTTTCCATAGCATTTTAAAATACCTTTGCTTTTCAGTACGAACATTCTTGATAATACTCAGGTGCATGTTAGGTTAGCTTGTTTTTCTTTTTTCTTTTCTTTTCTTTTCTTTTCTTTTCTTTTCTTTTCTTTTCAAGATATATAGCTTGGGAAAGAAATGTATTCATCAATACACAGTTGTATAATTTTAGAAAATTACTAAATTGTATTCTGGCCAACTAATCGACCCAATTTGCCTATGGGTGTTGGGTAAATGAAGACTGCTCTGGAGTAAAATAGAAACTGCTCTTTGGAACAGCTCTTATTGTTTAGTGTGGGATGAATTAAGAAGAATGGTTGATGGATTTCCTTGGCTTCATTTCAATACTTTCACGCTAGCAAGAAATTAACTGCCAACCACTCTCCACAAAGGGGGTGAGGAAGAGTTGGGTGAATGTAATGTATTACTTGGAACAGCATGCTTAGCTTCCTCCCATGCCCCATTAACTAACAGGTAGCAGGTATGGAGCACCACAACACCTGTGTTATGTCAATTGGGCTATTTCTGAATAGAAGGACTCAGAAAAATGGTGGCACTATCTTCCCCTGCTGCTCCCAGAAATAAAAACAGTTAAAGTAGAACCACACAAAACTGTTTGTTGGCAGAAGTGGTGGAAAATCCATAATACATCCAATGGTGACAAAACAAGGAACACTTCACTGGCAGAACCCACCTGCTTTTCCTGGTTTAAATTGGCCTTCTGTGCAACAAAGGTCTAACACTCTTTCAAAAGAGCACTAAATCCATATCTATAAGGAGTCCAGTAAGTTGGAGCCAAAACCTAGAGTAGCTTTCGCCAGCCTAGTATTCTACAGATAGATTGTACTGCAATTCTCATAAATCTTAGGCCAGTATGACTGTCTCATGTTGGCTAGAAAGTATGGCAGTTGTCGTCTAATCCTTACAAAAGGCAATAGATTGGAGAAAGCTGTTGTTGAATTTAGTTCTGATGCCATATATCCTCTCATTCTTTCTTAGCTGGTGTTTCCATTACATAGACTTACCTGGCCTTTTCATAACACAGCTCCTATTTTGTTTTGCTCACATTATCAGTTTACAGCTATTCTACAGTGATGATTAGTAATCTGCAACTGCCTAGCACAGGTTCATGAAGTTTCCGTGATAATAGTTGGAGATACCATTAATGTATCAGTCTTACAGGAACCTGTATTTAGTGGTTTTGTGAAGCAAACTGATACTCAGTTTAGGAAAGTTTTAAATTGATAATTTGATTTGTAGAAGGGTCAGTTGAATCACCCCTTTGAAGCAGATTTACCAAGTGAAGCAGAGATATGCTTTGAAGCAATTGATCAAATCTGTGTGACTTCAAAGTGCCTTAGAGATTCTGAGACTCAAACAAATAATACAGTGTTGCCATTGGAAAACACCGAGGAGTTTATGGCTTCTCTGACATTAACAGGAGCATCCAGCCAAGGAAGTTTATTACCCTGTTAACATTTTGGTTCAACAAAGCTAATATTATTTTGTGTTTCATTCATTCATTCATTCATTCATTCATTCATTCATTCATTCATTCATTCATTCATTCATTCTTCATTCCCAAGTCCTTAACTTGCTCTCTTTTGCACTAATGGAATGTTACATTTCTATGCTGGTTCTGCCAACACAAGTAGATGGTCAACTTAGCTCTCATCACTCTGCTAGTGGACTCCAGGTTGATGAATCTAGTAGCATGATTTTGGGATTAAACTTTACTTTTATATTCTACATGACTGGGGATAGTCTCTCCACAGTACACTGAATATGTGTTAAGCTTACATTAACAGGGCTTGGTCCACAGATTCACTGTTTTTTAAATGGGGGGGAAGGCAAGATGACTAACACTTGTTTTATACCACTCTTTTTCCCTGAGACTTGCCTATCTGTGTGGCATTGTATCTCTCCTTTGCCAGCCTCTTTCTGCTGCCTCATCTAATTCGTATAACAGAAGTATTGCCAGCAAGCTGCACCGGTGGTACAACCAAATCTTGACAATATTGAGGGTTCCTTTTTTAGAAAAGCCACATTTGCTAAGCAACTATACCAGATCTCCTAGCTTCCCAGAAATGTTAAATAGCTGAAGCAGCAAAGTAAATACCTTGGCTGGTGTGGGTCTTCCGGTAAATACCATTCCCAAGGTCAAGTCAGTTTTCATTCTTCCAGTTCCTGTCTAGTTGTATTCAAACAGCTGGTAACAGAAGGTCATGCTTTTTTACAATTGTAGCTAAGCGGTGTGTTTAGGACAGAATTAATCAGTGGTGAAAATAAATGGGAACTATTTGGTACTAGGAAAAGTGTAAAGTTTAGCAGTGGTTTGACTGAATGGGAATACTGTGAGCCGCCAAACTCTACCTATCTTAGTTTTGAAATGGGCTTGTTTACTAATCCTTTTCCAGATCTCTTGGTGAGATCTCTAAAATTTTGGAAAGATTATTTCAAGTACTGTTCTTCACTGCACCTACTTTTCACTACAGTTGCACTTCCTCCTTCTTCCTTGCATGCTCCAGTTGCTATTGCTAAAAATGGAGATTCCTCTCAAGCCCAAGCCCCCCATGTACAGGTCCCAGCACAAAAAACCTTTTGTTAAGGCTTCTGTATGATTATCAGTGGTAAAATAATAGCAGCATAAAAGAGATAATCAAGAGTTAGAAATCCTGATCAAAGAAAGATATCTTTTATCTGGCACTAGAAAGGCTTCTGTATAGATGAGCAGGTAAGACCTTTTCCTGGTGATCTCTCACTGTAAGTCTGATGGCAAGGAAAACATTTATAGAAATGCTTCTGATGATTCTCTCAGTGTATGAACAAGCAGCCTTGCAGAAGGATGGTCTTTCAAGTACCCTGGCCTGCAGTCATTAATTCAGGACCAATACTTTAAATTTGGGGCAAAATGAACCAGGATCCTGCTCAACGACAACAAACAAGTCTAATATAATCACAAAACTCATGCAATACATACGATTATGTGCCATCAAGTCGGTATTGACTTTGAGTGACCAAAGATTCTGGTCCTTCAGGTCTTCCAGTGGTGCTGTTGTAAGCAGGGGTATTATACTTAAAATGCCCCTTTATTAGAATGCTTAAAATATATTAGTAATAAGTAGGATGAATCTAAGTTTGGATCCTGCTGCAATAATTTTAAACTCTAGAGGACTCCTAAGCAACTCCCATCATTCCCATCCAATATGGTCAATGCAAGGGGTATGTGAGAGAGGCTGATTGTACCTGCTCAAACATAGTTGATCATAAGACCTTTCTGAAATTAGTAGCTTCAAAGATTATTGTTGAAAAGCTCTAAACAGTGCACATAATGGAATAAGTGAAGAAAACATTTTAAATAGTTGAACTGAAGTTTCATCTAAATGTATATGACCAGAATTAAAATTCATATTGTGATACTGCTGCAGAGACAAGTCTCCTTTGTTTGCTCTGTTGAATAATTCTCCAAAGCATATCCACGTTGAGAAAGACTTGTTTGATCATACATATAAATAATACCAGAGAGAGAATGAGAGAGAAATAAATATTCATTAATTACAATACTGACCAAGCTGAATAATTATTATCTATAATAATTTTCACCTTTAGTAAAACAGTCACCACTAGATGGCGGCATGACACTAACGTTTGTGCAAAGACAACATTTATTAAAGAAAAAGTACTTAAGTTTATTATAGTTCAACATAATAAAAATGTTCGTACAGTTATAAGGTAAATTACTGAACTGCAAAGATTTTGTGTATTTTATGTTTATGTTTTTATGTTAAGAAGCAGATTAGTAAGATTTTTTCCATCATATAAGTGCCACATCTAAATTAAATTATATAAATGTAAGAAAAAAACACGTTAGCCAATATGACTTTTTTGCTTAATTATCCTTATAGCTATTACAGTGCGTATCTTTAGATTCACTTCTAAAATGCTCGTTTATGGGAACATGTATTGTAACATGGCTGCAAAGCAGAATAGCTGTGCTTAGTTAACTAAACTTCATCTATTGAACATGTTTAATTCACTAAAATGGGCCACTGATCAGTCAGCAAGCACAAAGGCATTGGACATTGTTATAGGTAGTAAAATTAGAGACCCCTCCTTCCTGAGCTCTCAGAAAAAAGGTGGGATATAAATATTCTTCAGACAAAAACTTGCCAGAATGGTAAGTGATGGTCATTTAGTGCATTAATCTGAAGAAATGCTTCACACGAAATGCTGTCCTGCACAACATAGGTGTTCACAAAGAGAGACAGAAATTATTATTTTTCTTTTAGAAGTATTTAATTTACATGAAAAACTATGCAGATTTAATGGACCAAACATTATACTGCTAAACAGATTAAGACTCAACTTAATAGCTCCCATTTTCCCATCCTCCGGTGGCTTTTCCCACAGCTCAGCATACTTTGGGCATAACTGCCCAGGATAGGAGGTTTATGAAGCAAATTATATTACAAATAGTAATATAACATTGAACATAATGTATAAAAAGTATTATTATGCTACAGGTAGTTCTCATTTAGCAACTGCCTTGGATAGCAACCATTTGCAAATACGATGGTAATAAATGGTAATAATTCATTTTCTGATCAATAACAAAAGCCTTCAGTGTGAAACTGATTAAGGTCTGGTCAGTTTCAGGCAGCAACTGGAGGGTTCTAACCAACTAATTAAGGTCACAGAGCTGAGCTTGTGGTTAGCACTTTTTAAGGACTTGCTGGGCTATGGAAAAAAGCAGCTCAGGAAGATACAGTCCTTTAAACAATTTCTCTGCACTGCTAGGGGACAAAAAAAAAAGGTCAGGCTGTATGAGATAACTTTATCTGAATGAGATGGCAACAACCAGCGATCTTCACAGTGTGTGTGTCTCTCAGTCACATGATTTGAATAACAATTGTGACACTTAACGAACGTTTTGCCAGAACCAGTTACAGTCACTAAACAAGGACTGCCTGTATTATCTTCCCTTAATAGCTGCAATACCCTCAATGGATCATAAGTTGGGAACCACTAGGACAATGGTGCACTAGTGTGGTATTCAGTGCTGTTAAAACCCAGAACATCTGAGACAGACACTTTGTATTTTTCAAGACCAGTTATGGTGGCCTTTCAAAAAATTGCATGCTATCGTACTACCAAGCTCCATATTCACTGATATAAAATAAGTACCACTCCCTGATTACCAATCAGTAATGTGATTCTGGATTTCTATTTCACCTGTAAGCATGCAAGGTAAATGAAGGAAATGTCTTCCTTTCACTCAGGGATGAGCACTCAGCAACAGTAGGGGACATTTTAAGGTAAGGTTGGAATTCTTGGATTCTTGCACTGGAGACTGTATTTAGCTGAGCATATTTGTGTAGCAGAAACCAGTTAGACGTATCTAGAGACAGCTGCTGAACATCAAAAGGAAAAAAATAAAATGTATTTATTATTAAGGAAGTAATGTATATGCTCTAATAGAGAAACCTTCATTTTTGAGCTTCCTGTCTTCATAGTTGAGGGAGAGGAAGAAAAAGGAAGATTTTCCTGTAGGAAGCAGGCTGAAGGGGACAGTCTTAAGATTATGATATCATGGCTGCAAAAATCCAGATGACTGCTAAATAGCAACCAAGAGTTAGAGATCACTGTATCTCCTTGTTGACATGGTTATCTAGAGTTTTTGAGCTCAGATATGGTAACCTGAATTAGCATTTAATCAGGAGAAAGCAGAACAAGTTAAAAAAAGAAAAGAAAAGAAACACAAAGGTGTCCCTTCCTTCCTATCCCCACCCTAGTTCCCCTACTGGTGAATAGGATCTGTAGTACAGAGTCAATACTTAGGATCCAACATCTTTGACCATGGGTCATAAGGATGGAACTGAAGGAAGTTAGAGACCCACATTTTCAGTGCCAATTCTTTAATTAGTCTTTAATTATCCAGGATCATACTGTATGTGTCAGGCTTCTCTCACTCTATGTTGTTGTGGGTCAAGGGCAATATAAATCAATTTATCTGTATTTTAAAAAATGAAAGTGAGAGAAGTGTGAGACAGATATGAAGTCTTGTAGAAAACATAGAAATTTGTTTGAAGGGATTGCCTTTTTATATTTTAAAAAAATCAAGCGTGTTCACATATGGCAAACCAAAGGCTAAGTCTCCAACCCTGTCCTGAGCCTTATAAGATTTCTTAGAAAATAAAAATGATGGGCACTTTTTATTTGTCTGAAAACTCTTCAGAAAAAGGAAAAAGAGAAGCAGATACAGGAGAAAGAAACCTGAGGGAGTGGTGCAAGTAGCATTCTCCTAAGCTGGTGCTCTGTAAGCATTGCAGACATTTTGTGAATCAGCAATTTCCCTCCCTGGCCATTTGCATGTACCCCCCACATGTTATCAAATTTCAGAGGTTCCTGTCAGATTATATATTTAAGCATACACTAACCTGTCATTTTTGCTAAGCTATATGGGGGATACGTGCAAGGAAATATGATTTTTTTTTTCAAATGCATGACTGGCTGGAGCGAGTTTTATGCCAACAGTGATTGTAATGCTATTTCTTGCTATGCGATGTTTCTTTATGCAGTTGAGAAATGGGATCTTTCTGCTGAATAAAGTAGTAACTAAAAAGACAGCTTCAAGGTTTTAAATAATTGCAAGATTATAAAAGATAACACACTGTGGCTCTGAGCTATAGGAGGGCAAAGGATCAGATGTGAGCATGCTGGTTCACTGCCTAAAATGGTACAAGCGCTATCTTTGATCATCTAAACTTTGCTTTTCATCTAAACTTTGCTTTTTATTCCCCCCCCCTTTGTTCATATTCTAGTTTGTTTGCTTTGTAAAAGAATGTGGCTTCATTGATAAAGGTTGAGATAGGACTCAGTCTGCTGTTGTGTGCATGTCCACCTTCGAACAAACTTCTGCATAGTATGTCATTCCTATAGTATAAAAGATATCAGAGGAAGCAGTTTGCACATGTTCCAATGAGTCCTCCACTGGCATACATTTTTTTGCTCTCAATTTTGAATAAAGAAAAATAAAGCACTAGCAGTGTTAGATGAAATAGGTGAATTAATCTCCCAATGTATTTACCAGATCAACATGTTTAGAGATTCTTTAACCACGGTGCATGAAAAAATAGAATAAGAGATTGAACCATCCCTAAGGTGAGTGTGAAATACCTGTCTTTTCATCTTTTATCTGATTATCTGTCAATCTCTTCACTTAACTTACTTGTCTACTTCCTAAGAGATAAAAATTGAGCCCTTGCAAGTCAGGACAAAGTAAACAAAAGTTCTAAGCACAGGCAGGATTTGCCCAAATCCTAATTAAATAATTTTACAACACAGCCCTAATTAAATTATTCTGAGCCAAGAAGTTGTCTTAAATATCAGAGCTCTCCTTCTACATCAATGGTTGACAATCTGATGCTCATCTTGCTGCTGTTCAACCTGACTAATTTTAATAAGATTCTTTTCATTAAAAAAAAAATCACCTGGGAAATTGCAGTTTCCATCATCATCTTTTGTTCTAGATTATCAGTGTTCTACAAGCACTTTTATAAAATACTATGATGAATAGCTGAAGTTTGTTATGTCTTTTCCATTGATTGAAAGACACTTGAGTCAGAAGTGGGAGTAGATTTTCTGCTACTTGCTTTACTGGCATTCCTAGGGAACTAATTCCCATCAGTCTGCAAGAATTACAACCATACAGGACAGCCCAAGGTCAGAACAATACTAGACCATAGGCATGCTTAATCAATGGTAACAAGAACCCAGTTCACAATGGAGCTCAGTGCTTAGTTTAGAAAATTGCTCTTCTTCCCGGGGGAAAAAGGAAGGTGGGGATAAAGTTTGGGTTGAAAGAAACAGCTCGAAGGGCTGCAGGGGAGCAAATTTGTTAAGTGGGTATTTCGTGACTGCTCATCCCATAATAGTAATCATTATGTGAAAGCACTCACAATATGCTCTCAGCCTTCCAAATGAATCTGTAAACCCAAAGAAGTTGCTTATCCCATTGTCTAAACGAAACCAAACCGGTTACTCTGAGTTTTCTTGATTTCAGCAGTATAATTTTCACATTGTTTCTTTGCTGCTGATGTCATAGAACATTTGAGAATTGGAAATTCTTACCAATCTCTTGTAGAACATTTTATTCTTTAGGACTGATATCCCTTCTATACACAGGAGACTGTCTTTCAAAAACCTACTTACAGAGCTAAATCAATTTTCTGCCCAATTCTGTTGTAGGTCAGATCAAACCCTGCTCATCCCAGCAATGGATTTAGGGCAAAGAGTTGAAGGGATAATCAGAAAAATGGGTCTACAAAGTATAGAAGCCCTATATGGAAGTATGACTGCATAAGAACATAGGAGCCATTGTAGAGAGAAAGAGGGCTTAGGCTACAACTCTGTGCACTCTTACCTGGGCAGTATGTCATACTGAACAACCACAGCAGGCTTCCTTCTAAGTAATCATTTAGAAGATCATGGCTTTTGAAATCGAGCATAACTCATTCCAGTGAACTATGATGAAGCAACAAGATCTTTGCCTTGGATGTTAAATGGTGTGGAAATGCTCTGAAGGGTTCATAGCCCAATGCTTTATGAGCCTGATCTACTTTTTCAATTTATTTGGATTGCTGTCTTTCTCTCTGCCTCAATATACTCAAGGACTGTTGTCTTTCATTTGCAGTTTGATGTATTCATAGTTGCACTGTGCTGATAGGTTAAGCATAAAGGGAAGTCACTAATTCTTGAACGCATCAACATTCATCAGTTAGGTGTAAGAAAACACATGGCCATGATGAAGGAAAATTATTCACACAGCTGGAGCTTTCCATGGGTTGCTAAGAGTTTGAGGGCTAACCTTACCTTAAAATGTTTGAAATTTATGCAGAAATAAATCCTGAGCTATATTTAAAGTGTGGCATAAGATTAAATATTAAAATAAAGACTGTCACTCATGTCCGATGTGGGAATACATAACATAACAACAAAGAATAAGCTGTTAAGCTCACCTTTGGGTATCAGCAGTATACAAGATTTGTCTGTGTGGCAGATGGTGCAACAAGCCCATACTGGTTGTAGATATGCCACCGTGGCATTAATTCATCTCACAACATTTTATATTCTTCTACCATTGTATCCTCATCCAAATTTGTAAAGGGATTGTATCAACTGATCAGAAAAAATATTCTACAATTTTGGTATATCAACATCAATATCATTATCATTATCTGGGCTCATGACTGTGAAAAACTTGCTCAGGAGCACTTTGTCTGTTGTGGTTTGAGAACGAGTTATCCAAATGTATTAACAGCAAAGTTAATTGTGGCTGGATTCTCCCATTTATACTAAACCATGGTTTGTTGAATAATTCCCCACCACACAATGTGTGCCAAACCTGGTTTACGATGCACAGTGGCTTGGTTCACAACTATACTAAGCCATAATCAGGTCAATCCCATTATGGTTTAGTGCAATGTGTGTACCCAGCAGTGAATGATAATTGCCTTCAGCTGTTGAAGAAAAAAAATACATGAATATTGTACCCTATAAAAGTCTACCAGATTTATTAGAGTGTACACTTTGTGCACCAGATTCCCCCTGCCAGATGCTACAGTGCTTTCTTCAGTGGCATATGAATGCGTATATGCATAACAAATATGTAAATGCTACAGGAGGCCAAGAGATACACCATTCTATGACAATTTTATATAACAGTAAATACAAGATGAAGTGATATTGGAAATAAGGGGTCTTGGAGATTCTGTGTAAGCTTATATCTTGATTTGCAGGAAAGAATAAAGTCAACAAAAGAAAAAAGAATGCAAGTGCACAGATTTCAAGGGGTTTGGGATAAAAGTGTAGTTTAGAGAGTGGAAAATGGATGAGGCCGGATTTAGCGAGGAAGTAGATTTCCATTGCCTTCTTCCAGCATTAGGGTTTTTGGAAACCCTAATGAAGATGGAAAACATTTTCTTATGCTAACACAAAACATTTGATATCCATCCTTTTTAAAAACATTCTTTGGGGAGTCCAATAAACATGAAACAAAATTTTCTGATGAGCTAACTCCATCTCAAAGTTACAAGAAGTTTATTTAACATTTATTAAAACCTGGGCAGACTGATTTTCCAGGAATGGATATTCCAATCTCTTATTCCACCAATATGTTTTACTAGTGTTAACCTGCATAATATATTTTAGTTTTGTATAAAACCGAATTGTCAGTTTTACTTCAAATGCAGCATTTCTTAAATGTGCAAGTATTTCAGGTATCCTTAAGGCTGCTAAAGCATCTGGACCATATTGTTTGAACAATACTTATTTTAGTTGGTGTGTGTGTGTGTGTGTGTGTGTGTGTGTGTATGTGTATGAATGAATGAATGAATGAATATCTCCAAGCAAATGATTCAGGTCAGTTATATTCAAATTGAAATTTCTCAAATTCCTTAAAATAGTAATTGCTAATCAAGTGATTCGAAGTGTTAAGTTCAGGACTTCCAATAATTTTTTCCCTTCAAATTAGGATTATGCCATAACCTTAATTTCTTGTGTGAATCTGGGTTAAAATGTAACAGCTTCCCTATTAATGCCCAAAGAAGTGTAGCAATGTTCAAAGCTAGGAAAACTAGCTTTTGTTTACTGAAACTTGCTCAAAGAACTTGCCATGATTTCAAAGGAGTCACATATTTGATAAGAATGTAGATGTTAAAATAAGAGCTCAATGACAAAACTGAAAATTGGACAGGTTCGTGGGAATTATAGCCCCAAATATGTTATCATGCAAGTTATAAATCCCAACTTCTTACACTAACCTATAAATATTTTTTTTATTTTGAAAAAAGTAAATTACATTTTTCCAGTTAATAGGATATCCTGAATGGTATTGCACAACTTTGATCAAATGTAAAAATGATATCAATTAATTATTCAAAATACTGGAACAGCACCTGTAATATCTTGTTGTCTGGTAAGAAGACATAAAAGTTCAAAAACCAAACTATAAATTAATGGAGAAAGTGGGTGTTCTGTTGAGTGCCACGATGTAACTTGAAGGTACAGAGACAAATCTATTTGGAGTCATATATAAAATGAAGGCAATAAATAATAATCTAATGTAGCAAAACAAAAACCAAATCCTTTTCAAACATACTCCAGAAACTTAATCTGAATCAAAGCAAAAAAATGTTCAGCATCCAATGAAATTAAAACAGCAAAATCCATTTATATGCAGCCAATTTATAAGATTATTATCATCTTATAAAATATTATATGCAGAATAGTATAACATGCTTCTATGAGGGTTGTTTGTTTAAATCCTGATTGAGTTGGATAGATTACAGATAGTATTACATTATATAATCTCCTTGCCAGCATTGCAATTAACATATTGGCATCCACATTAAGTAACAATATTGATATATAACATTTACAACTAGTAGGGTCTTTTTCTGGTTTTGGTATTACTATAATATAACCCCTTGTAATACAGCCTAGCTCTTTGGAGAAGGCTCTAATGCTGGGAAAGATGAAAGGAAAGAGAAGAAGAGGATGACTAACAGCAAGGTGGATGGATGGATGGACTCAGAGTGGTGGTAGGGGTACAACTGGAAGACCTGAAGGATCAAGTTCTCCATCATCATGGCTAAAATCTATTTATGGGGTCACTAAGAGTCAACATTGACTTGATGGCACATAATCAGTCAATCAATATAATCCTTGTGGAAAGAAACAAATCATTTAATAAGATACAATAACTCTTATTATATTACTCGAATAATATAGATGCCAATAAATCTATAAAACCATCTGGTTCATTGGCTTTCCCCACTTTCATAGATTTAACTGTCTATCATTTTTGTAATGACAATAGTAGCAACAGATTGATTTTGTGTTCTTAATAAATCTCTTCCATTTTAATAGCTCTTCCAAAATGTCAATTTGTTTTGACTTCCAGGAAAGAAATGGCAAACTGAAGATGGCTCCAAAAAGCAGAGCTGATGACCACGGTGGAATGAACAGCCAGCGAGTAGACTGGTTCTTTGATAATTCATTTCCGGACAAGGATAGGACTTGAGATCACTCACAAGTGCTCCAAATAGCTGTTCCTCATGAGGAGGGCACAACATAGCAATCTCTGGTGGGTTTAGAGCTCTGGAAAAGAAGGAGTAACCATCTTGCTCAAACCGCGGTTGGCATCTTTGAAAGGACACTAAGTCGCATACTTCCATTTCTAATCACTTTCAGAAATTGCTTGTTAACTGCTTTTCAGCTATTAGGAACCTTTGGATTAGCAAGTTTTACAGCATCAGGTAAGTTTCCTTCAATCCTTAGTGAAAGACATTTAACTACAAGTTTAAGAACTTAAAACCATTTGGGGGGGGGGATAAACAGCAAAAGGATGATTAAAACTTTGATTTTAGAAAGTTACAAATGGACTAAGGGTCCAGATAAATTTGAAATAAGATTTTGGAATTAATTATAAAGAATCCTTCCCTTGAGAAAATGCTTTTGTTCTGATATAATTTTTTTTTAATTGGACACTAGAGGGAACTAGAGGAAACTAAAGATTGCAGTTAAAGAACTTGACTTAACAATTACAGAATGAAGCATAATACTTTAACATTGGACGTATTGAAGTATATTTTTGAACAATGGACCCAGAAGTTAATTTTAAAACTGTCTGCCTCTATAGATAGACTATGTCTAAAAGATATTATGGAAGAGGAACAAGTTCTACTTGACAAAATCGAGACTGAGTTGAAAGTGGATTTACAAATGGCAGACTACAAGAATGTCATTGAAAAAGATGTTATACTGGATATACAAAAGAAACCAGCTGATAATTAAAAGGGATATACAAACAATAAACCAAGAGAGTGATCTGGATACATTTTCCTATGTTGGATTTACAAAAGAGGCTTGTTAATCCTTGAAGAATTTTGTGAGAAAGGACAAAGAAAAAATGAAAAGAAATCAAGTTCTAGGACATTATTTGAAAGGACTAAAGATTAAGATTGTTAGAAGTAAAAGGAAAGAATATAAAGATGGTTTATTTGATCAAGGTTAGGATAGATATGTTGTTATCTCTGATAACCCTTAATGAACTTTTGCTGAAATCAGGACTGAAATGATGATGGTTTATGGATTTGTTTATAGGCAGGAGAAGAAAAAGGAGAAAAGATCATTGTTGTATTTTAAGAGAAGGTGATAAGTTACTAATATTGTTTATACTTGTGATGAAGGTGGGAAATCACTTCCATATATATATATATATATATATATATATATATATATATATATACATACACAAACACATACTGTATATATTACTATATTCTTATTTTTTCTTTCTTTTCTATTTCTCTATTTTTCCCTTTTTTCTTTCTTTTCTGCACCTTCTACTCTTTCTTTTTATTCTTCTCTTTTTTTAGTTTGTATTAGTTTTTACTCTTGTAATTATAATATTTAGTAAAATTACTATTAAAAAAATGTCAATTTGTTTTTTCAGTTATAGAACTTTCTGATTGATAGAATTAGATATAAAAAGAAACAAAAGAAAGCAAAACAAACAACCCCCTGGTGATTCATAGATTCTATGTGAGTATATAACTGACCTGAATTCTAAAAATAACATTCAGTTGTTTTTGCTGTTTCAGCCTATAGGCTAGCCATTCTTCTCACCTGGATACCCAGTAGTTTTGCTTAATGCATTTCAAGAAATATTCCACTTGTCCTGAATGTAACTGTCCCAGCCTTGCCTTAACTGGCATAAATGCTTTATAAGATCCATCAGTAGATATCTAGGATTAAAAAGCAATAGATCTTTAACTATCTCTTTTAATAGTGTAGAATTAAATTCCTAGACTTCTTCTTAGCTGAGACAAAAGCTATCACACACCCATGAATATATATATTTTGATGGAATCCCAAGCAGTTAAGAGATTAACATGGTTTATATTAATTAAAAAAAAGTCTGGCTTTCTCTCTTAACATGTTTCTCAAAATAAATATATCCTACTAATGATGTATTCAAATATCATTTAAAATGAATGAAATTATTTTAAATTTTGACATAAGAATCAGAAGAATATGGTTTGATATTACAATTGGGCCAATATCTACCAAGAAAGAGAAAATAATGAGAAAAAAACCCAGTGTAATCTAAACTATTGTAGTTCCATGTGATTCAGAAAAAAAAGTGTATTCTTTTTGTTTTGGATTCAGAAAATGCCAAATATCTGTCAACTTAAGTTCCATAATATATACTTGAAATGTTTCCCAATTTTGTAAAGGTGTTTTTTTTCCTGTCCAAGTGAAAATCCATAATGACATTAAAGTCTCCTGAAATAATAGTATAGTCATAATTCTAACTAAAAAGCTTAGAGAAGCATCTATATAACTTTAAGACTATTTTTGATAGATCATAGAAATTAACTGAAGTGATAGAGCTACATTAATAATTAAAATTATAAAATGCCCTTCATTATCAAAGCACTCATATTCCTCAATTTCAGAAAGTATATTAAACAAAATAGACATTTCTAGCCATTTTACAGTTTCCACTAATACATCTTTGTGCTATCCACTTTGAAATTCCCAAGACAAGTTTTTCATTTGGCAAAATACGAGTTTCTTGCTACAAAACCAAATCAGTCCTTGCTTCCCTAATTTGTTATCAATCTTCCTTTGTTTTCCTTTCCTTATTCCAGAGGCCCTTGGCATTCCAGCAAATTATTTTCAAAGGTAGAAAAATTACTACTATTACTAAATATAATACAGGCATTATATATTATGTCTAGCCTAATGACAGAAAGAGCTGAGATTTGTATAATGTATATGGATCCAAATGAAAAGTATATAACAAAGTGTAACAAAAAGAGAAATTCCCTTAACTGTTATACTACCAACAATAATAAAAAAACCCTAAATCTAATATAACAGCCAGTCCCACTATATCCTACCTTTCTCAACCTGGGAATAAGAAATGTCTTACCCTCTTATAGTCTTAAAAGTTAAAAGAAATCATTCATCAAGAATTTGAAAAGCTGCCAAAAAATTCCATAGTCACTGCAAATCTTTAAATTTCATCTGTTTTCCCAATTATGAAAAAAGAAAGAAAGAAAGAAAGAAAGAAAGAAAGAAAGAAAGAAAGAAAGAAAGAAAGAAAGAAAGAAAGAAAGATGCTGTGTACAAAACCAAATCTTTAAATTTCATCTCTTTTTCTAATGATGGATGGGTGGTTGGATGAATGGGTGGAACACAGGGAGGGAGGGAGGGAGGGAGGGAGGAAGTAGCTGTGTACAAAACCAAACCAAAACCATCTGATATTTTCTCTTTTGCAATACATCCAGCAGCAATGAAATTTCTACACAGATGTACAGCTTTGGCTGGAATGTGTGGTAAATCAACAATTTAAATCCTTTGTGTTCCAATTAGGAAGTCTCACTTGAAAGCTGCATATTGTGGTTAAAAGTACAATATCTTAAGAATTTTATTATGACTGGAGCTGATCTTTGTGAAGGATTACCTCTTGATCATTGTCTATAAGCATCTTAAATTTCAAGTTTTAAGTCATATGAGAGTCAAAAGATTTATAGGCATGTTTGCATATAAACCAGTAGAGATTTTTTTTCTTTATACCTATAGGTAAATTCATGATTTTTAATGAGTTGTCCTTGAACTCTGGTGTTTCAGGTTTCAAATCTGTAATTACTTTGTCATGAGATTTCTCCAAGTAAGTTTCATGAAAAAGCCCATTAATTCTTTTCAAAAGATCTAAGTTTGCTGTAACTTATTTTACCCTTAATTGCTTTCATATCATGACAAAGATTTTTCATAACCCTTGGAAGTCCAATATACCTATTCACAGAATATTTGCACTTTGATTACAGCTTGATCATAGTCTCTGAACTCACTACTTGTACCTGATCAGGTGCATATAAAGATAAATCAGGAATTAATATCACCCTGTCTCTTGTGATCACCCTGTCTTTTCTGGAGAGGCAGCACCTCCGTTGCTGAAGACTCAGTACAGTCCAATAACATCTTCATTGCCACTCTGTCCATTGGAATTGAATTAGGTGCTTGGAGTGGAAAGGGAATATATATATATATATATATATATATATATATATATATATCTCAAAGCATAATGCAAATCATAAACTACTTACCACTAAACAACTCAACAATACCATCTACAGAGATGGAGAGAGGTGAAGGAAATAGTTGCCTATGCTGCCAGTTGGCCAGAAATTCTGAATTTGTTCTATTTTTATCACTTTCACTTTTCTTCAAAGAAATCACTTGAATAGTTTGATTCTGTACATTTTATGCGTGTTTTTCAGTGAAAATATTTTAACTTGAAGAAGAGATGTTGTATATGAGATAAATAGATCAATTCACCAAGATGTGCCTATGCCATTGTTAAAAATACCTTAATATTTAGGTAGAAAACATGGCACCTGTTGAAACTAATAAGTCTACCAGAAGTTCCATTGATGCCTGCCAGGATTCCTGGCCCACCCGATGTTTTAAAAATATATTATTTTTTATAAAGTAGTAGGAAACAGTAAATCTGCAAGAAAAGCATTAGCTTCTGCAATATATTTATTTGTAGCAATGGCTGTGGACTCCCCCAAAAATTACATTGGAATGGCAGAAAGCATCCTGGGAATGCAATTTGTTCTGTGAAAAAATGGATACTTGACTGAAGGTGATTCTCACCATGACCATATTTTGTGAATAGGCAAATATATCATAACATCCATTTTGTGACCAATATTACCATAGGTTTTCAAATTCCAAGTGTGCAATTTTAGAGTTGCTACAGAAAAGGTTGTCCATGCATTCCTTACTGCATATGTAACAGAAAGTTATCTCAAGTTTGAATTGTGCTCCTCAATATACCTGGTAACAAATCTCTGTGTTGACCATCACAGGACTAATTATATTTTAAATCCTTAAATTTCACCAGACATAAAGCAATACTTAGACATCCTGGTTAGGAATGATGGGGCATCTTCTACATCTGGAGGTACCAAGTAGGGAAGGGCAGCCTAGAGATTGCCTCATTATTAAGGTGTGCTTTACTTTTCTTCCCACTGTGTCTGAGAAAATCAGTGATAGTCTTAGGAGGTGAATATTAACAGCAGAAAATGAACACTGGAAAAAGAAAAAAACAGACAAGGCAGCAATCAACGGACATGTAGAGATAAACAGCATCTACACACTATTCAAAAGAGACAAAAGAAAACAAAAGACCAGACATCTCCTCACCAGCAATCATCACCCAGATAAGCAGAGGCTACCACCAGGCACACAATCAAGCAGTGAATAATACCCTAATCAAAGAACTAACAGAGGAATAAAACAAAAACCCCACCCCCACGAATGCTGGCAGGGCATGCCACAGTATATAAACAGAGAGCAAACCCCATCCCATTCCAGCACTGAAGATGTTACCTAGCCGGGTAATGAAATGTTTGCAAGAAAAGAACCAAGCTCAGAGAATCCCAAGGACTCCAAAGAAAAGAAAAGAAGTACATCTTAAAAGCACATATTAAGAGGAACTCATAGGGTTTTCTTCTGGTAAATATCTGGTAAAATTCAGAAATGACTCATAAGTTAATGGCTAGCTTTACCTGTCAAAAAATTGCATTTCATTCTATGAATATTGCAGTTAACCAAAGGTACTAGTCTAACAACATACAAGGATATCAAAATGTGGATGCAGGGAAGACTTGAGGGCATTATACTGGCCATGTGCAATTTTGAAAAAATGTTGCCTTTGTGGCTTGGTCCTTATTCCTGCCTCCCCCTTCTCAATTTATGATGCTTGTCCTCTAGTGAAAATGTTTATTAACTGACCACAGTTAATGCAACTTTCATTTCAATAATCTTTCATGACTGACCAAGGATCACGATTCATTCAGCTGGGAGAACTTTATCTTTATTGTGTACAAAGTTAATACCCTAAAAATATTGGAAATAGAGGAGAAACAATTGGATTTCTAAAGCATTTATGCTTGTAATGAAGCAATAAGAACTGGCACTCTCTCTGATTCAAAAGTTATTTGTTTTAAAGTTCAGTTTCACTGATTTCAGTAGCACTTACTTCCATTTAAGAATGCTGAGCCTCACAGTATAAAAGCTGTAGTCTAAGTATCTGTAAACCCCTTTTCAAACCTGTTGGCATGTTACACAGTTACTTATGACAGCAACTCATTCTCATAGGCAAAAACAATTACCTGGATATTAAATAAAATAATTTGAGATAATAGTTCAATTTGGGGTATGATCTATCTCCTGTATGGTTCATTTTAAAATAAAGAATAGGTGATAATGATTTGTTTGTGCCTGTTGTGTCATTATTATCTTCTCCCTTTTTTAATCCTCACCAAACCAGTATATTAAAATGAACAATAGCGAATGTCTCAAATAACTTTTATGCTTGAGAATTTGAATCTATCTTACTCTGACCCAGGACTGCTCTTTTATTTTTCTGTAAGTCATTCTGAAAGCAAATTAAATAACTGGTCCCCTCTCCATTTCCCAGAATTCTCCATGCATATCTAGAGGACATCCACCTAGGGGAAGGCTGTTGTAGGATAGGATGAATTGGGATAGGATGAATGGGGAAGCATGAACTCACTTTTCCATGTGATATCTCAGCTTTTCAGAACACTGGCAGTAAATTCTTAACTGCCTGGTATCCTTTTTCTTTTCCCAAACTATTGGAATGTGCAGTTATGAATATGTGAATATTTATATTTGTGTGGGACAGACCATCTCATATCTTAGTTAGAAGTGCCCTTTAGAAGCGGCTTTGCAACCAATGTAATGTAATAAAATGTCCTCCTCCATTTTTCCTTTTTGGCTCTATATTTATTTACTGAATGATTTACTACAACTTTTGGGCCACTTCAGTCAGATCAATTGTATGAAATCTCAGGTGTGCCAGTAAACCTCTTATTTGGAGATTCTGTACTTTAGTCCCAAAGCATTTGCAGTCATGCTTTCATATTAGCATGATAGTTTTGTGAAGTACAAATCTTCATTGGGCAATAATGGCAGAGAGGCAAATGTGCAATGTGTCCTAGACCAAAAGTACAGGGTGTTCATGACTTGTCAACAGAATAAATTCCCTCCTGACGGAATTTGAATTGTCTGACTAATGCTACTAAGGCAGCTTTATTCTCTGAGGTTCCTCACACTAGAAGTTGCCAAATTGAGTGTCACTTTCTATTGACTGAATCTGGGATGGGCGTGTGGGGAGGACTCATTTTTTTCCAATGTTCCAGCTGACATTTATTATCCATTTTCCACTGGCAAATGCTGTGTCCCACAGAGTCGAGCAACAAAGCCACTAATGATGGTGGCTGTGAATTCCTTGTTCTTGGGCTGCTTCTGTTTCCTTTCAGTAAGCAGTGCTTAAGATGCTGATTGAGAAACATCAAACCCACCATTTGTTTGCGTCTTTGTTTGACACTGTAATAACCCACATTTGATTTATTTCCCAAAGCTGCAATTCTTTTCTCCCTCCTTCCTCTAGTGCCCTGGTTTTGTATACTTCAGTGATAAATGAAATAGCAAGCAATAGCCCTGACAATATGTTCTCTAATGGAAATGAGTGTGATTTTTAGCAGGACAGACAACTAGGAAAAAAAAATCTGAAACACATTCTCCTAGCAGAGAGATACAAATTGATTCTAAAACTAAAGTACATCTATATGCAAATATGTATTTCCTGGTTCTTTCCCTCAAACTCACAGTAAATTCAGCCAAAAGTAGATCTTAACAAAGATTTGTTCCAAATATTGTAATATATCCAAAGGGGGTGGAGAGGGGAGAGACAAGATTAAATACAAATCATTTGCCCTCATCAGAGCAGATTAATAAATAACCAGGAAAATACACCATCTCCTTGCCTATGATTTACAGAATGTACTTTCCTTCATAGTTTTGTTGCAGCAACCCATTAAATATAATAGCTGTGCAGATTAGAGAACGTCAAAAAACCAGGACTGATCTGCATAAAACAACATAATCTGAAGTTGTTGTATGCATGCAGAATGTGAAAATGGAATAAAGAAAAGGCATTTTGTAAATGGAATTTTATTCGGTGATTGCGTTAGGAGCATTGTGTTAGCAATCTATATTCCTGTTCCTGTACTCCTGCTTAAGAACCAAAGTATGATCATTCTTCACAGTGTTTTAGCACTGGAGGTAAAAAGGTCTGAATAAGGAATTTCGTAATTGGGGTGCTTCATATTAGAGAAAATTGCATGGCTGCCGGCATGAAAAGTTCTGGAATTATAAATCCCACATAATACAGTATTTGGACAAAATGTGAAGCAAAACAAAACAAACAAAGAAACAAAAAAACCCAAGTTGGAATAGTATCCTGTCTCTTATTAAAGTCACAGGGAACATCAGTGCGAATCATGCCACTCAAGTTGTCACAATCAATTAAAAATCTTTAGCCTTGATATTTCTTTTCCGGTTTGAATAGAACATCAGAAACAACTGCTAATCCCAACTCTCTTATAAAAAGGAATCCTGCCCCAGTCTCTTTGGCTCCAGTTTCCCAAAAAAGACTGAGAATGTTCCACCAGTGACCTGGTCAATGGCTCCTGCTGACTTCCCTTCACCCCACCTCTTATCATGATCCTGATGCTCCACAAATTCTCATTCAGCTTTCCATTTTCTCCAACCTTCCCTCTTGTTTCAGTTTTTATTTAATGGCTTTAGTGAGGAATGAAATTTGGGAGGCTCATGCTCCCAATTTCTATGCATCATTGATAAACTGAAATAATCTAACCTTTGTAATCATCTTCTATGGTTCTATGGAACCACTAGTATTTCCTCTTCTAACAACTAATTTAGAAGTGAATATATAGTTGGCTTGATCTCATAGTGCTTGAGGGCTCACAATTGTATATATTAACCCATAGTTTTGAAAGCATAATTTTGGAATTCATTTTAGTCTCTAGCTCAGATGTGTTTAATACAAGTGGGGAACTTACTTGTAGACATCTTGCATCATAAGGTGCATGTAGGTTGTACCTTATAAGGCAAATTCTAATTGATGGTCATTGAACACATCCAATAAAAAGTTGTCCTCATTTTGCACATTTTTACATTCTCAGTAATGAACTCATTTTCTGCACTTTTCTAAATAGTATTTTAGTTGTTTTTGTTTACAACAGATATTGTCTGAAAAAGCTTCCAGTGCAAAAAACCAAGTTGGAGTTCATAGAGCTTCAATATGCATGCACTACATAGTTGGCAGAAAAAATCCATGTGATCATTTGGCATATAAAATCAGGATTTATTTTGAATATCAGCATCAAACTACTGAAGACTGATGTGTAAATAGCAACAATAAGATAATACATAAAATACAAAAGAGTTCATTCTAACAAATCACAGTCATAGCTATGCTGAATATTGCATAATCCAATATTTGGAATTTGTATATCATCCTTGTATTTCATGGTTCCATACATAGATTTCTTCCTATGTTGTTTCATAATAAAAAGGAAGTTTTATAAATGTTAAGGATTAAGCGGTGACTTGGTTTCACCCAACTAAATCTATTGCTGTTTTCACTGTCCTGACTTATTTTAGAACAATCTTGAAAAAAGTTTAGGAGGCATATTTGTTTCTACCTTAATTAAAATGTTCCCATTTTAGACTCCGCCCCTCTTTTTTTTAGAAAGAATTGAGATAATATACATGCTATTTAGTAACCTTTTTTTGGCACTGTAGAACATTTAAATCCCTTTAATTCTCAAAGACTTTTGGATAATTAAGACATTACTTAAACTTCTGCAGACAATTTAGCTATGATTGCAATTCACAGATTATGCTATTAATTATATGCAATTTACTGACTGCTTTCCATGAACCTCTTACCCCTGGCATACTTATCCATCTGCAGCACATGAGGTAGCAAAGTGTAGCTGATAGTACATTTCCTCTGCTATTTTGGAATTTTCCGTTTTCATAAGCAAGCTATATTAGTATTAGGAAGCAAATGCTACTAGTCTAAACTGAATGATGATTTTCATTCCACATGGAAACAGGCAGTGGCAACTAAAATCTCATCCTTGGGCTTCTCTCCAGGTCTTCTATTCAGCACGGGATATGATCAGGCCAAAGCATTCATTAAACAGTGTGTAGCAGACACAGAGTGCCAGTTGGATCTAGCCAAGACCCCAACCTTTATTCCAAGTGAATCCAACAGGTACTCTGCCTCCCCATGGACACTTAACTAAAGTCAAAATACCTAAACACTGGAAGGCCTTAACTCTGGCATGATGCCATGTCCTTTCCTAGCTGTCCTTGAAGGCCAATACAGGAAGATCTCTTACCCGGAAGGACAATGCCCCTGTGACTCTGGACACACAGAAACAACATAGCATGTACTTCTCCAGTGCCTGTACTACAGAGACATTTGTACTAGCCTCATCTCACCATTACTGCATAAATACCCAGG
The DNA here is from genome assembly GCF_059951505.1 of Python bivittatus. Lineage (NCBI taxonomy): Eukaryota > Metazoa > Chordata > Lepidosauria > Squamata > Pythonidae > Python > Python bivittatus. The sequence continues at coordinate 14,239,965 of NW_028277058.1, read as the reverse complement.
GCACACAGGTGCTTTCAGATACCAACCTTGCTACAATATGCAGTATTGACAGGTTCTGTGCAGCAGCACTTAAAATTCATCAAATGATGATCTGTGCCATAAACTAGACTTAATGAGCATCTAGTTCACCATACTAGAGTGCTCTGTAATTTGATATAGTCTTCTACATACTAACCTTTATGCTCCCCTACACCCATCTAATGCTCCTACCCTTCCTTTTAGATTCTTTTAGACTTTAGTTTTTATACATACATTCTGTTTTGATATATCTTCTAGCTTTTCATATTTTTTTTAGACTCTGATGTATCTTCTGTGCTTTTTAATTGACTGTACCCCGCCCTCCTTATGCTGGTCTATGGCGGTAATAAAGATTTGATTTGATTTGATTACTAGTCTAAATATACATACAATGGATGCAGTAATAAAACTCATCCTCCCTTTTAATTGCCAGTTGTTGATATAAATACTTTTACACTATAATTCAATCAGATTGGCATTTAAAAATATAACAATAAAGTAGTTAAAATTACAAATGCTATTAAGGCAGCATTTCCTTCATAAAGGTCAAAAAGGAATAGGAGAAAGTGCTGTGGAAATGGCAAGATGGGCATTGCATAAGTCAGGAAAGCTTGGTTGCTGATAAAAATGTTGAACTGGGGTACCAAAAGGAGTAGAGAGACCAAGAAGGAATGCAGCTTAGTTGTCCTGTCCCCACAACATAATTAACTGGTCAATGAAGACCAGGGTTAGTGTGTTGTGGGACTCACTAAAAAGAAGTCAGTTGACCTAAATAACTAATTCCAAGAAGATTAGCTCTATTACAGAATAGACCCAATTTTGCATAGGATTAAAATAACTCAGGTTGTGGGAACATCCCAACATGGTCATATATCTTGTTTTGCATACCTAGTCCTCCTAAAAAATACCTGGAGAGAAAAAGAGGGTGAAAAAGCAAACCTCTCCATTACAGAATTCACTGCCAAGACTTGGCAGCACATAGTGCACCTCCCAAGCACTAAGTCACACCAGATTACTGCTCCCTACCTGCCTTGCCACTGGCAAAGCCATGCCAGTTCTTCCCTATTACATGGGCTTATGCAATGTTAGTTCTGGGAGAAAATGGATAAGAACCCTGAAATAATTACTTTTGACCCAGTTTCTGTGATTATGTACTAGCACTGGTATGGATCAGGGCCAACCAGTTATAATTATCTGTTCCAGACTTGGGAGAACAAAAAAATCATGGTTAGATTGGTTGCAAATGTTTATAAAGACAATGTTAGTGCAGCTATTCTCAGCTTTTGTTTAATTTGGAAGATGAAAAAGCTTGAGTTACCTATGTGTACTCTTCTCCAAGAGCAACCACTGAATGATATAAGGAAACGTGATTTTAGCACAAGGGGTGAAGACTGAAGACTGAAATTAGGGATCCGGGAGCTGTAATAGTTTGGTATATAAGTAATTCTATGGAAATGTTAATTGGTTAAACATCAGTCAAGGCTTTGGGATCAGCTTCCCACAATGCTCTAAGTTTTCTGTTTTCCTACCTCAGCCACTAGTTTCAAGTTAAAATGTGATTCTATGAAATTTTCATAGAATTCTATGAAAGGGCCTCCATGTTGTACCCCTTAAACCCTACGTGGACTCAGTAGCTTTAGAATCAATAGGGACTTTACTGGGAAGAAACTGTTTCTTGGGATATAGGATAGCAGGATGATAAAAGAAAAAAAAAAGTTGGGGAGCCCTGTTCCTTATTCCCAGATCTAAAGTGAAACAAAGGCAATGCTAGGAGGGAATCATGTGGAATAATCTGGGAGTTTGTAAATCAATCTTGGACAGGTGGCTGGGAAATTCTGGGAGTTGAAGTCCACGGAGATTAAAATTGCTGAGGTTGAGAAACACAGACTTAGAAAAGTAAGTGAGCACTGATGACTACTTTCCTATCTCATGCCAAGATAGTGAAGGCTGCATTTCATATAAGGTAAAACCAGTGAAGATCATATGCTTGTGATGAGAAAATAGAGTTGTGCAAACCAAGTTACTATAGAAGCTTGCAGCTAATACTGAAATCAATTAGTGAGCTACAGTTCAACTCCTGCAGTATTGAATTCTAATAATGCCATTATCCACATTGAGTGGACAGCATAATCCTATGTAGTCATCCTTATTTCCAAGACAACGTGCATGGTATAGCCTTTGATAATTCAGTATTTGACCAAAAAAACCCATCCCTAAAGACTGTATCATGATCTCTCTCTTTTCTTAAATCATACACACACACACTTTCAATCAGATAATTGCTGGCAGATAGAAAGATATAGAGGTTTTGTAGAAATATGCTGGGGAGGAGACAATGGCATTTGCAGGGGGCCAAAACCAGCAGTGTGCTGCAGCGCCAGTCCCACCCCACTTGGACATGTGCACTGTCTTGCTGGTTTTTATCCCCCTCTCACAGATACGGGAATAATAGATGTGAGCTGTAAAAACAAACAATGCAGCACATGTGTGGGGGTGTATGTGTGTATAGTAAGAATTAACACTCCAGATTATATTTTAGAAAGAACAATCTGAGTCGCATTATTACTTTCTGTAATAACCAGGGAGAGCCATTCTTCTATGTTCATTTCCTGACAATTTGATATACTTCTGGCAGCCTAGTTCTGCATAAAGCGAAGCTGCTTAAAATTCACCCTGCATCAAAACACCTGCGAACGTGTCTTGTCTGACACAGATAAAAGCACTACAAGCTCTTCAGAAAAGAAAAGGGGAAAAAAATAAGACAGATATAAACATTTCTCCTGCCTGCTTTTGTTTTTCCAATGATAATAAGCACTCTTAATAATGTGCCAAGCATGTTGTTCAAATTACTTTTTGGAATAAGGCTTGTATGACCCGTTTTTCACTAATGAACCTGTCAGCATACTGCACATCCATTTAAAACAATGAATTTGCTGGGGAGAATGCAATGACCAAGCACCTCATGAGTTTAAACTCGTGAAATGAGAACTTGTCCTTGCCATTCTAACCACCGGATAACTGACAGATAGTTCTCTCAGCTTGGGCAGGAGGTTGAAGAAACAATAGAAAAAGATGCTGCAGGTTGAGGGAGCTACATACAGTATATATAAAACAAATTCCCCCTTGCACCTGCTGCCCAGTTGGAAAGATGAATCCTCCTGAGAACATAAAGGGCGTCATCTCTCCATGAAGAAGCAACCCAGCTCACATACAAAACAGTAATAATTAGACTGCTATATAAAAATGCTGAATGAGGCCCTTCTACAAATGAGGCCTATAATAAAATGTTGCTGCATAAAATGTTCCTGCAAATGTTCAATGGGCCTATTCTTCCAAGATGGCTCCATTGGGCCTGTTACTGCATTGCAAGCCCATTGATAACTTCCTTTTCATTCTTAGAAGCTGTTGTTCTGGTTGTCCAAAGGACCCATAGTAAGGTTAGTAGTTCTGTAAGGCGGGGTTCCTCAACCTTGGTGACTTGAAGATGTGTGGACTTCAACTCCCAAAATTCTGGCTGGCTGGGGAGTTCTGGGAGTTGAAGTCCACACATCTTCAAGTTGCCAAGGTTGAGGAACCCTGCTGTAAGGTATACTTCAGCAATGATAAAAGCTCTATTATATGGGAAACATTGGACCACCACTGCTTAGGAGAACAAACAGATACATTTGAATGGACCGGGCCACGTTTAGGCAAGTCTATTAAATAAATTGATCTTTTTTTAAGTAAGCATGCCAATTTGATATGATTAAAGCATTTATATGGCCACCCAATCCAAACCATGTGATTCTGGATGGCATACAAAAAGGAAGAAGAGAATATCACACTCAATCAGTGCAAAATAACCTATCTCATTAAAACATGCTAAAACAGTAAAATGGTGATCCAAGGGACAGGGAATTTCACCTGCCAGCTCACATTAACTTGCTTTTCTTAGGATACATCAGCCTTCAAAGCAGGTCATGTCAAGACACAGACTCCACAAGAATTACTAGAACTCTTCTTGAATCTTGAAAGCCTGCCAGTGTTTTCCTCTGGCCTTCTTAGACCATCCAGAATCAAGGCAGGGTTATTTTGAGTCTTTTTTCCATGCGAGTTCTTTTCCCAGAACTATGTTATGAACCCCTGACTCCTGAATAAATAGGGTTCTCTGCTGTTAGCTCAACCACGTATGTGCTGGATCCAGGCCTCTCCTGAAAAGTGGCTACGGAGGTGATTGGGTGGTCCATTTGGTTGGGTCCATGTCATGGTGTCAGCCTCTTTAAGGGGAGAAGGTGCCTCTGGCTTTGAAAGAGATGGTGCTGTGGCCCTTCCTCTAGAGGCTTTTAAGGAAATTTTGTTGAGAAACTTATCCTGCAGCTGCAGAGGATCCTGGAGGAAGAGGATTATCTAGATCCGTTTCAGTCAGGTTTCAGGTTGGAATTTAGGATGGAGAAAGCCTTGGTTGCAGTTGTAGATGATCTGTTGCACAGCTAAAATGGAGGTGGTGCCTCTATCTTTATACTCTGATCTCTCAGAGGATTTTGATACTGTTGACAATTGTATCCTTCTAAACTGGGAATGGGGACACATTTTACAGTGGTTTACTTCCTTCTTCCAAGGTTGGTTCCAGTCAAGGCTGGCTGGCAGGAGAGGTTATGCTCTAGGTCCCTCCTCTGTGGGGCGCTACTGGGGTCAACTGTCCCTCCTCTCCTATTTCTTCCTTTTTTTTTTTTTGAAATAGTTTTATTAAAGTTTACAAATACAAAGATAAAAGACTAATACAAATTAAGAGAAATATAAAAAGTGAAGTAACGAAAAAGAAAAGGGCAAAGGGTGTTCTTAGAAAAATGCAGCGACAATCCTAGTTGCACATGGCATTTACAGTATATACTATAGAATCCCATAGATACTTATCTTCTCACACCTATGAATAAATCTGCAAAGTCTTATCAGAATAGGAAGTTCATCAAATCCCTATATATTTGCTTCTTTTAAATGGCAGCTTCGATCACGAAAGGTAGCTTAGAGCCTGTAATAATAAGTAGGAAGGAACACCAAGGAACAATGGAAAGCAGCAACTATCTAAAGGCAAGGAATGTAACATCCTGAAATCAGTTTTTCAATAATAGTTTTACTAAAGGAATGACATTAATAAAACATTAAGTGCTTCATTCCCCAAATGCTTGTCAGTTAACTCAGTGACTTTATACGAATACCAGAGAGCAGATCTTGGAGCAGATTTTGCAAAATATTTTACAAAACGTTGGAACATATTTTGTGCCAAAAAGCAACTAGGTGGAATACTGTTCTAGCATGTGTAACCCAGGAGGTTGCAGTACCTGTGGAAAGAGGAAATGGGTACAAACTGGCAGGGGTTTGCCATGAGAAAAATGAAATAACTTGAGTGCTAGGAATCTATGGGTGTCCATAAGGTTACCAGATGTCAGACAAAAGGAAGACATGTCCTCCTCTTTGTCCTCATGTCCTCTGTCCGGCAGGCATAACCTAAAAATCAATATTGTCCGGCTTTTGGAGAACCTTATTATTTTTTTAAAAAAAATTGGACTGTTTTCACAACAAATCTTCTTCTTCTTCTTCTTCTTCTTCTTCTTCTTCTTCTTCTTCTTCTTCTTCTTCTTCTTCTTCTTCTTCTTCTTCTTCTTCTTCTTCTTCTTCTTCTCCTCCTCCTCCTCCTCCACCTCCTCCTCCTCCTCCTCCTCCTCCTCCTCCTCCTATTTTTCTTTTTTGTATTTCTATAAGGTAAGAGGTATTTTCAATTATCTTCTTGCTAATCTAACACTGTGGCCTTGTTTTTAAGGTTGGAATATATCTCTGCAGTTCTTGATTACATGAGCTGTTTCCAAAAGGGACAAATAAAAATGACATCTTTTTTCTACTGGTATTGTAGGCCACATGCTAACCTTCTTTTCTTTGGAAGAGTTTCAGAAAATCTCATTGTTAAGAGCAAATAAAGTTACATTAGCTTTAGAGGAGGATTTTGCACATTCTTGCAAGGTTGTGTTCACAAAGGCAAAGCTGCAATTAGCAGCAAAATTGATTAAATACGTACATTATTTGTCCCATAGCAGTTACAAACAAATATTTTAAAGGACAGAAGTGATAAGCAAGTACTTTAAAAGAGAAAACATGCTATTTTGTATGCAAGTTAAGTAGCCATTAGATAGTCATTGTTTTCCTGGGTATCAGTCTTTTATAGACTCCATAGTTTATCAGCAGAGAATACTTGTATTTTGGCATCAGTTTTGTAATACATCCTAAGCATGGGAAAGGAATCATCCCTAGACAATAATAGTTTTTAAAGTATCAGCAGTATATTAAATGTATCCTCAGAAATTCCCATCCTCACTTAATGTTTTTCTATCAGGTTCCAACTTCAGTCTAAAAACAGAAGATGCATCATATCAGCTCAGATTATAAGAATCACTATCCATGCAGCTGATGAGTCACCCTGTTTTTAACACAGTAACTGGTCCTAAGCTGGAGAAATTTATTTCCCCAGGAGATTTCCCAGAAGGATCTGTTCAGCTTCTCTCCAATTTATTAAAAGATACCTGTGGCCCAACTTTCCATTGGCAGAAGGAAGACTGATTTTCTCCATGGATCCAGTTAAGAAAAATATAAACTTCTCATTATGAGTAAACATAATGAGCCTTCTTTAAATGTTTGCATTAGCAAACCAATATCCAGACCAATACACAATTTTATTGTAATGGTATATTTGCAACCAGAGAGAGATTTAGATTCTAACCAGTTAAAAAAACGGCCTCCTCACCAACTCACACAGAAGCCCTGAGTAAGAGACTAAGAAGGTGTCTACCTTAGGAACCTGGAAGATAAATTAAATTCTAAAGGGGGAAAACAATCCAGTCACTGAGATTTCAGTAAGCTTATTTGATCCCTTTTCAATCTTGGTATAGAAAATCTGGAAGAATCTTGCTTTCTGTGGAGGTGAGATGGCCAAGGAGTTGACATTAATCTTGGCAACTAGACAGTTTTTTCTCCTTGGTAGAGTTGATTTTGACTTCATAGAATGTTTGGGACATTTTAAAACATAGGTAGGGCCAAGATAAATAAGTAGATGTGCTAGACAAAAAACAAATGTGATTTAAACTGAATTATTTTAACCCAAATAAGTTAAGGATTACATTTTATGTATTTATCATTTTTCCCTTTTTGTCACTGTAAAGGTTACAAATGCTGTGGTGTTTGGAGGGGTTCCAGGATTTCATTCTGAATTTTTTGAGGGTATCTCTGGCTTTGGAACTTCAACTTGTTCAACTGTGGTTTATGGGGCACATCCAGCTATAAAATGGACTTTTGTGGAAAGAGTGATGTGGGTCTCAAAATAATTGTTTCCCTGCAAAGTTAAATACAGCTTGGGGGGTGGGGGTGGGGACAGTGGACAAGGTTTTATAACAAATCCGTGATACTTGCTTCAGAAAGTGGAATATGATGGTCACAATATTATTTATTACAGCTGTCATTAGTTTTAATTGCAGCATAGGGCTGGGAACTGAATACCATACACATCAGCCATTTACCAGTCCCTGGCTACTACAATCCTGGATCCAACCCAAGATCCTAATCACCCAGAAACATGAACATTATCCAAGAAAGTTGTGACTAAGTCCTTGAACAAAAGTAGCATGCATTTCTATTGGGATGAGGATCAAGGATGCCCAGTACCAGAAACTGATTTGGAGTACAGCCATGACAAGAATAGTCTCCCATGTTGCTGTCCCTGAGATATGGGGGGGGGGGGAGTGTCCCACGAAAGAGGTAATTTTTTTCACCTCTGTGTTGCATGTGCATGGTTTCAGTCTTCACTAATGGTATAGTATGCAAGTAAACTGTGATCTCCTGGTAAGTAAAGTTGAGGACTGCAAGTTTTCCCCCCCTCTATTTTATAAAAGGATCCTGTAGGACCCAATATGTACCATAAAACTGAACTCTACCATGAGTTTTCTGTTTGCTAGCATCCAAAAATTCCTTAAAGTAAATCAAGAACTGACTTCCCTTCTTGGCTATACCGCCATCGTCTACAATCTATTCTTCTATGCTGAGAAGCCAAGCTGAAAGAGGCAGCTTGGGTGCAGAGCATGGGCCAGCATCTCCAAATGAAAAGCAATGATATGCACAAGCATTTCCTTCCTGGAGAAGAGGTCCACAGGAGGAAAAGAACCTTGTTTGTGAGGACTGCAGAGCTGCTTGCAGTGAGATGATACTGAATGACAGGAAGTGTGGTGAAAGCAGTGGGGTGATTTCTAGATAGGAATGGGTTTTTCTGTGCATTGGGTGGCACTCATTGACTGAAAATGGTCCTTTTCTCCCATGGTAAAGGAAAGAGCACAGAGGTACTGGAAAAGCCTGAGGGAACTTCCCATTTTCAGTAGCTGAGATGCAGGACATGGGGACCTCCATCTCTCTGTGTATTGTTGGACTACAGCTCCTATATAATACTGAGGTGGCTGGGTCTAAGAGGAGTTGGAGTCCAACAACATTTGAAAGGCTACAGGCTTCTCACCTTCTGATAAAGGACAATCTTTGATGGCAGCCCCACTGGTATGAAATTAAACTTTTGGCACTCAGTTGACAGCTGAAATTTTCATGTTTCAGTTCAATTTTTTTCTGTAGAGCTTTGTTTAGTGCAGAACAAAATACTGATTCTTTTTCAACCTTCACAATTCATCCCAAGCTGTTTTTAATCTGGTGACAATATCAAATAGACTCTATTGATATCTCTTCCCATACTATAAAAAAGAAGCAAATATATTCAAACTTGTTATTTTCTTCAAAGAACAGTCATTCATGCAGCCAGTCCTGGGGGGTCACTTAGTCATTATTCCGTGTGAAAGCACTAATACATCTAAAGTTGTATAAGGTCAGAATGAACAACAAGGTATCAGACCAGTGTCTGTTGATAAGTGTGAATAGGTTTTATAAAATAAAAGGCCCCCAGATAGGATAGCCAAGGCACTCTTGTTATCAGCATGAATTAAACTGAACCATCAGAGATTTATACATTGATTTTATCTGCAGCCTTGTTAATCTTTCTTTCTTTCTTTCTTTCTTTCTTTCTTTCTTTCTTTCTTTCTTTCTTTCTTTCTTTCTTTCTTTCTTTCTTTCTCTTTCTGTGCTTGTGTAGGCATGCATATATATTTGTGTGAACTACAAGAGGTAGGCTGGTTGTGAAGAAAAAATAGGATCACATCACGGGCATTATTCTAAACTATGCATTATGACTTTTGTCTATTACAACATTGATATTCAGATAATTGTGTTTTGAAATTATTCTGAAAAAACTGGCATGAAAATCTCAGTCATGAGAATGGCAGCTTTGCATTTGCTTACTGTCTATGAGATGAACAAAAAAGAAATCAAATTATGCTCAAACAGGTTTCCTATATACAGTAATTTACATGATATATATTCATCAGATTTTTTTCCTGCCTCCAAATTTGCTAGTGACAAAATCTCTATTGTTCTCTTGGAAAGAGTTCTACACAAACAGTGACATCACAGTTTTAGTAATAATGAACTTAACCAAACATTGGCTACAAGTGTTATTCAACTATATCTGCTGGAACAATGATTTTGATTCCAAGTGATGTCTGGATTCACACACTGAAGAACCTATAGTTTAAGTTTCAAAAAGTCACAATAGCTGGGCTCACGTGTAAAGCTAAGCTGAAACCAAACCACATTATGGTTTAATGTAGTATGTTAAACTTATGTCAGCACTTTTACCCTTGCAGCTTTAACCATTTTATTGTATTGTATTGTATTGTATTGTATTGTATTGTATTGTATTGTATTGTATTGTATTGTATTGTATTGTATTGTATTGGCAAGGCTTTTCAGAAGTGGTTTGCCACTGCCTCTTCCTAGACATCACAAATATTGAGAGAACCTACAACGAAGGCATGGACAAGTTGTTAAAAGTTGCTAAATAGTTATTCTTTACTGTAGGCATTGTGTGGCTGCTCTTCCTGGTGTTAGGATCTATGATTTATTTACTTAATAGGATTTGTAACAATCACATGAAGTTCAGGGCTCTTACATTTTTTAATAACTATATGGACAAAGTGTCATCTGATAGAACCGATCATGTAGTGATCCTGAAATAGCATTTGCCAGAAATTACACAGGAATTACATTTTCACTCCGCTTCATAATTATCACCTTTTTCTCTTCCCCTGTCCCACCCTCTTCTTTTTAACAATAATTGAATCTCAGAGAATGGCAATATAAATCATGGTTTGTCATGTTTTATTTTAAAGATAGATTCCTCTGTAGCTCTAAAATCAAACCAAGGAAAGTACAAAGACCCTCAACCTGTTTTCTGACTTTTCCCAAGTCACTGAACCAGGCCTTTCCCTACCTGCAGATTTACTGGGGAACTGAACCTGACTGGACATTGCTACAAGCTCACATTTGAGCCTATACTGTCATGAGCCACAATTCAGAGTCTGACTCTGATGATGTTGCTCCAGTTGAGCCTGTGGAATGTCAGCCTCAGGGTCATTAAGCCATGATGCTTCTGAGGCTGATCAGCCACAGGCATCTCCTGATCCGCTGGAGCAGTCAGATGATGAGACATGACCCCCAAGCTCCAGATCCAGATGCACATAGAGGCAAGCAGAGCAGTGTCAATCAATGAGACTTCTTGCAAAGCAAAGGGTGAGGCCTAAGTAATTGCAGCCAGCTGCTAGCAGAGAGATTTATGTAACTGCTTTGGGTTCAGTCTCTGTTGGAAACAACTGTTTGAAATCCTAGCTTGTGTTCCTGTGTATCCTTTTCTTGGATTTCTGACTTCTGGACTGGCTGACTACCTGATTTGGCTTTGTGTCTTTTGGCAATGCAATTAGACCATGCTTTTGCTACCTGGACTGCAAATGGTACTTTTCAGGCAAATGTGCTTTGCTAAGTCTTTGATTTGCATTCTGTCTGCTATTATCTGCTTCTGCTGTTAGCAACTGTGTCTGCTGCTATCTGTCTGCTATCCTGAAACAGAATATATACAGTGGCAATCTGAATAGCAAAAAAGAAATATTTTGCCCCCCCCCCCACTTATTATGTCAGCTGAATGCTGCTCAGCAGCTCTTTCTAAGGTAACTAGCCCCTTTTAAGGAAAGATGCTTGCCAAGACATCTGAAGAGTAATTGTGAAGAATTCTCCCAGAATTTGGTGGCAGGAGAGAAGAGATTTATCCTGAAATATCTACTGCATGGAATGCTTCAGAAATCTTTCCTATCTCTACTGCATTTCAATATCTACATGAAACTTGTAGGAGATGTTCTTGTTGGTAAAGGATTCAGTATTATGAATATGCTGATGTCACCCAATAATTCATTTCATCCATAGGCCAAACTGGTGATGGAGTGGAAGTGCTGACCAGTATCTAGAGGCTGTCAGGGTCTGGTTGGGGAGAACAGATTGAATCCCTCCAAGATAAAATGGGTTTGGGTTTGTGGGTTTAATGATTCTAAGGAAATTCTATTGCTGACTCTGAATGGTTCAGGGTCTCCCCAACTCAAAGGTTATCCACAGTTTGGGAGTTTTCCTAGGTTTAGCCCCTTCTTGAAGAGCAAGTGGCAGCTGTGGCTAGGAGAGCTTTTGCACAGGTACATGTTATATGCCTTTCCTAGACTAGGGTCCTTGCTCACAATTACTCATGTCCTAGTCACCTCCCGTTTGGACTATGGTAACACACTGTATATCGGGTTGCCCTTGAAGAACATTCAGAAACTACAGCTGGTGCAGAATGCGGCAACCCAGGCAATGAGGGGTGTCTCTCCATATACTCAGGGGAACCCACTGCTTCAGGAACTGCATTGGTTACCAGTTGGGTCCAGGGTGCGATTCAAGATGCTGGCTATTACTTTTAAGGCTGTATTATGGCTCTGGACCTGGTTATCTGAGGGATAATAATAGACAGGTGCATATCTCTGTCTATTCAACCAGATCAGATATGGTCAAGTCCCTGCAGGTCTCATCCCTAGAGGATTGTCATTTGTTGGGGCATCCCCTGCCCCCCCCCGATAGATTAATACTAATCAATGGATTTTTAAATTACCTAGCTAAGTATGTTGTGTGAACACAACCAGTGTGTGAATTCATAAATAGCATGAGCCTTTTGGGAGGTTAATATAGTCTTTTGGGTGGATATAGTCTTCTGAACTTGACCCACTAGCTGAAAACCAATACTGCATTAACACAAATCTATGAATCTCCTCTTCTCTGTGAAAAAGTATCCAGTCTCTTTATGCTAACAGCTTGCTCATATTTGCTCTATGCCTGCCAATAGTCAACCAGTTTTACTGGTGTATTTGGGTTATAAACATTCATCTGTATTCTCCAATTGCATGACTGTCTCGGACAGCAAAATCATTAATGATCACTGTTCCACATTGTTAATCTGAAGCAGCACTGAAAAGCTAATCTGAATGCTTGACACCTAATGCCTATAATTTACAATTATTAGGCATGTCATTTTCTTCATTTATATAACTTTTAAATGCCTTAATTCATGTATAAGTTACAGTTTGGCTTGCATAACTTCTTTCCCTCCCTTTTCTCACTGCTTACCACCTGTGGAACATTTGTGTAAAGGCTGGCATTCTTTTGTAGAACAGTTTCACATATTCACCATACGGCTTTCTTGTCTTTGAAAGAGAAATTGTGTTTCTGAGAAGCGTTAGCCAATGTAGTTCAGTTGATTGTAGCCATAATAGCACAATATGGCTGAAATGGCTTGAATTGTTGTTGGCAAACTTCAGACAGAATCACTGTTTCACATGTTGTTCCAGCTAAGACCTAAGCTCTATGCATCTTGGCACAAAGCTTTAAAAGAATAACCCTGTTTGAACAATGTGGAAGAGAAACTTAATTTTCAATGTACCCTGGCATCCCCCAGCTATTTGTATGGGAACCTTTTGAGAGAAGCATTTCATTAGATACGGCATTGAAAATAACTGTTAGCTAGAATGGTTAAAGAATTACAAGAGATAACACAGAGACAAAAAAGTTGATCTTCAGAAATAAGCTATACTCAGCAAAAACTTGTCCACCAAAGTTTAGAAGCCAAAGAACCCAGTCCTAGGTACCAAAATGGTCAATATCTGGCTACGCCAATATTACGCCGGCTGAGTTTCCATATGTTGATTTCACTTCACGAACTCTCAGAATCAGTTTGAAGGTTAAATTAATGTCTTCATTCTTGCCAACATGAAATGCCAAAACCAAGAAGTGTTGCAGATACAATAGTGACCAAAATTCCTTTTGGGAAAAAAGAAAAACAACAATGCTTGGTGCTTTACCCTAGATACCTCTGTTACTGAGAAAACCCTTGTTAGTCTTACTTCCACATTTCTCTGAATGGGAGCCGCAAAGCTGTCAAGCTAGTGTTTCTCTTACTAGCCCTAAAGCTCCAGAGCCAGGAGAATAGTTCCCTCCAGTAGGAAAATGGAGCCTCTGCACCTCAAAAATAAACAATCACAAAACCAAAAGAGTTTTGCAATAGTTTCAGCTACACTGCAGTTGTGCCAGAAATAAGCTCAGTTCTCCAGCACTGCTTAAGCTAAGGCTACCCAGACCTGTTTTCAAACTAGCTCAGAATTTTCATGTGGAAGAGCCTGGAATATATGTTGAACCCAGACGTCTCCTGCACGTGCCCATTAGGGAGGGGCGCTGTGGAGAAGCTCAGAAGCTGAATCACTGGATTCAATTACTGCTCTCAGATCTTGGCTGCAAAAATCCAGACAGGCACTAGAAGGCAGCAAAAAGGATTTTCTGTGTTTCGTTGCTGGTATTAAATGGTCCTCATTTTTTTGCAGCGCAGATCTGGTACCTCTGTTGCAATGTGCTGGAAATTCTTTAGAACAACATGCAGTCTAGACTAATTTTAGGCTGACCTTGTGGGTTTTAAGTCCAGCTGGAGTTTAAATAGGTTGTACCTTGGCTTTTCCCATGTTCTGTCCTTTCTCTGCTTTTATTTTGTCTCCTCTGCCAGATACTGTTTGTTTGTTTTTCTTGGGGTCTCTCTCTCTTTTTCTCTTGGAGGAAACAGCAGAAAAATTAATTTCCCAGCAGAAGTGACAAATCCTCTCCATTCATCATCTTGTTTAGTTAAGATAGTTCCCCACGCCAGCTTACCTAATATTTCCCCCACCAAGGAAGATGATTCTGAATTTAAAATGCTAAACTCCTCCAAAATATACAGCAAGAAAAAGTTGATCTTCGGAAATAAATATGATATACAGCTATCAGAAAACAGAACAGCAATCTGTTTTCTTTACCATATCCTCAGGAAATCTAAGATGACCCATTTTAAAGGTAAACTATCTGAAGGGAAAGGACATTTTTCTTTCAGGAAATACTGTACATGTTGGATGTTTCTGTGGTTAAATGTATGGTGAGAACTTCGACATTTCACTTCGACTGGGTTTCAGGACAATCTGCCAGCAGTAGAACAGCAACGATTCCAATCAAATGAAAATAACCTAGCTACAATCAGTTACAATCTAAAATCCTGATATTGCTGACTGATGGTAAGTATTAGGCTCTTTCTGCCCTGGCCTCCTTTTTAAGGTAATGCAGGAAAGTCTCATCAGGGTCCTGCTTTTCTTTATAGTCCTCTTGTATCTCCTCCTTATAAACACAATAGCTTCCTAATCTTACCTCAGGACCAAGGAAAATGTGGTAAGAGTAGACCTACTTGTTTCGACCAGCCTTTCTGATGTAATGCCTCCAGAGGAAAGTGACCATATACCCTCAACCTTGGATATACCAGACCCTTTCCAAAAGTCACCACTAACCTATGTATTTTAAGTGACAGGATGAAAAAATTATTAAAATTAATCATATCCACCGTTTTTAAAGTGCATTAAATCAGCCTCTAAGTACCGTAGTTTGCCTCTTGGACTATGCTGACTGAGAATCAGTGCACTTGAAGGCCAAATATATCTGAAGGTTGGAAATAAACATTTACTGAAAGTTTGTTATTTTTGTTTCCCAACTGAAAAGTCTGATTATGCTTTTTTAAAAATGTGATAATTTTCTCTTGCGTATGTCCACATGTTTGATTATTATTGCACTTTTTTAATTGAGTGGGTATCATTACATATCTGTGCATACCCTCGTAAGCAGAAAAACTGGATTGTTCTGAGCACTTGCTGTGTGAAAATAATCAGTCCTATGATTTCTTCTTCCCTGAGGGGGGCACAGTTTATAAAACTGGTTTTATTTGTTTAAAAGTAATTTTACTTTAATGCACACACACACACGCACACATATCCAAGTTCCCTGTTTTCCTTTGTGTCATGTTTTTAGTTTCATTGGCTTCCTATTTCTTAAACTTTTTCTTTGCTCTGCATGATGTGACATACTTGAAAAGGAATAGCATAGATATTTATGGTTTACATTTCCTACTACTGGTATTCTAGCATCTTTTTTTGCAAAGCAAAGGCAATATTGCATAAGAGTGGATTAGAATTTATGTTTCCCTACTCCTAGTCCAGCACTGGCCCTGTGTACATTTATATACCAATCTGGAAGAAGGTTGTTTTTAAGACTAGAATGAAGGAACTTAGGAAAAGTAGCAATCAATTCGGGAAAGAAGTCATATTGCATGGAGAAAAAAATAAATTTAATTTAAATGTTTTAGATTTCTAAGGGCAGCCAATCCAAAAGAACTCTGAGCGGCGTACCATATTTAAAAACAGCAATGATCAAATGATGAAGTGACACAGAACACCTGGCATTATGCTTGAAAAGGCACTTTTCGTGCCATGTATATATATGTCAGCCTCACTAGGTGGAGAACCATGAAATCAACTCCACAGGAAAACTAAAGCTACTTTTATTGAGATTGGCTATCATAACATAATTTTGCAAGTCTGATTGTGTTGTACTCCCCCCCCCCCCACTTCTTATGTTCCACTGAATTAGGGAGGCATCTGCCTGAACTAGTTCTGACTGTTATCTCATTCTGGATTTTAAAAAATGCTTCAGTCCCTTATGCCTAGGAAGCAGTTCTTGCTTCTTTCTGTCAAAGTCATTTTCATTATTCTCTGCAATATGTGTGTGAGTAAACACATTTAATGGCATGGAAATGTATGTGTAAGAAACAAAAATAGATAACTTGAGATCGACTATTCTGAAAGAACAGCACCTATCAAATTATTCAAATGCAATGGATCCTAATGACCCTTGGATATCTCACAGGACCGACCCTGCTATTAGGCATAGCATCCTTAGTCAGCTCTTGAAAAAGCAGCACTCAGTTATTTAATCTGCTAGAATTGTAGTTTTGCATGAGAGGGGAAGAAAAGTGCTTATGATATTCTGTTTTAGGACCCAAAATAATGTGACTTGCCCTGAGTACTTTCTTGACTTGAAAGGATGGGTGATATTTGCTGTTCCATTTTAAGCTGCAAAATGACTAGCCCCCCCCCCCCCCAAGAAATAAGAAAATTGCAATGAAAAGAGTTTTGATTTAGTATTGATCTATTTTGATCCCAGCCTTTTTATAATCTCGGGAGAAACAGCAACAGAGTACGAAAAGCAAACTATGTTATTACAAAAAGAATGCTGATATATTCCCCTCACCTTTATAATATTGTACTTCATTTTTTGTTTGCATTGAATGCTGTAGTGAGTGATCTTGCAGACAGCAATATCTTTACACAGATGAGAATCTAGATCCATTTTGATGTCCTTAGGTACTATATTCAACCTCTCATAATCTAATCCCATTAACGACAGCTCATCTTTTTCTGAGATGAACTGCTATTATGAATGGCATGGAAGCTTTTCAAAAAGAAAATTCTGAGAAGAAAGGTATTGTTCATGCTCTTTTTCTGGAGCTCAAACTGATTAACGCTGAAAGAGCAGAAATCAAGGTAGTGCAGCTTAATTCACTTAAAAAAGAAAAGAGTTTTATTTTTATCCAAGCATTTTCAGCTTCTATGTTTCTGTGAAATGGGGATCTGTATCCCATCTATGATGATTTTTTAGCTCAACATTATGAACCTTATTTGGAGAAATTTTGGATCTGAATTCTATTCATTACTGTCTTTTTTCTCTCTCTCTGTTATGCACGCACATAGACTCCCTGGGGAACTCTCCATTCATGTGCTGCTGGACTACACAAAGCATACAATATGGTATATGGAGATCTTGCTTCTTATCTCTCACTTTACCCAAACTGAATATCACCAGAGCTATAGAAATTATATTTCTGCAACTCAGCGCTTTGTTTGGAAGTGCACCAACCTGCCCCATCCCCCAGGCAAAGACAAAGGTAGAAGAGCAATTTGCCTTTTGGTCACGGAATATTTGCGAGTGGCCACATCCACCATGGCAGCCATTTATGAACAGATAAGCTTCCTCCCATGGCAGCCATTTTGGGGTAGCAGCTACAACATTTTTTCAATAGCTTAAATGGGCCATTAACACGAAAAGATTTTATATCCCTGTTATTGACCCAGCAGAGCATTTTAATGTGGAAATCATGCATTGTCCATTAGATGGGGAGGAACAAGTGAGGGATACTACACTTCTGTATTATGTAGTTCAGAAGTGTCAAATAATCATGACTTTCATGATAATATGTTGTTACTATAAAGAGAGAAACCAGCTTTTGCCATCTTGGAACATTCCAAATATGGAGTACAGTTATAAGCTAGGACTAAAACTGGATGATAGCAGTTGTAGTAGTAGCAGTAGCACACATGCAAAGGGTTTTTAAAATTGTGAAACTACAGTATGTATGTATTTAATTTCATTTATTATCCACATTTGTATGCTACCTACTTATACAACTTTAATTTAAGCATAATGTTTAATATGAGTTGAATATAATATTTAAATTATAAACTGCTTGTTGAACTTGTTAACATAAATATGTGGCTTTATATACAGTAATAATTTCTGATGTGTTACTCTGAAATGTTGAATTCCTTTAGCTAGTGGTTCAATACAATTGTCCGTGATCCAGCTGCATATAGTTAGAAGAATTTTCTAAAATAATCTTAATTTCTAATATCAATACTTATGGCTCCAGTAGCTGAATATTAGGCTACATTCATGCAAAGTTGTGATTTGCTTAATGATTTTTTTTTTAATCTGCGCTCAGTTGTTACTGACTCTGCAGTGACTGCTTGGACGAGTCCTTTGCAGTTTTCAAGGCAATTGTTTCGGAAGTGGTTTGCCAGAGCCTCCTTCCTAGGGCAGAGCCCAGCTGGCGAGCGCAGGAGGCGGGGTTTCCGTTGCTTCGCACCCTTTTCGGGAGCGCACGGTTTTTCGTGCTTACCGGCAACTGCTCCCGACTCCTTTTTTGCAAGGCATCGCCAGCATTTTTCCTCCCACCGGAGTGAGAGTACCCATTTATCTACTCACGTGAGTTTTCGAACTGTTGGGTTGACAGGAACTGGGGAGGAAACAGGAGCTCACCCTGCTAATGCGAAGGCTGGACTTGAACCGCTGAAGTGTTGACAATTTCTGGCCAGCAACTTTCAGCATCATTAAGCCGCTGCGCCACCGCGTCCCCCACTTGCTTAATGATGGTTTATTGAATAAATCTCAATTGGTTTGTTTCACACAATCCGTTAAGCTATAAACCATGGTTTATAAACTATAGTAGCTAAGTTCACACAACATAATAAGCCAAAACTGAGCAAATCTCTTTAAAGCTTAGCAAGATACATGAACCAAATGTGTGGGTAAAAACACACTAAAATTGACATATCATGAAGTTGATGGTTCTTTCTTTCTTTCTTTCTTTCTTTCTTTCTTTCTTTCTTTCTTTCTTTCTTTCTTTCTTTCTTTCTTTCTTGTAATACTATAAAAGGAATATTCCTTGGAAAGTTCAGAGAAAATATTCAGATATTCCCAAAGTAGATCATGATATATTCTAGCTGTTAGGATAGCTTTCAGTAGCTAAAATGCTCCAAATACAGATTTTTTAAAAATATTATTTCTAGAATAACCTAGTGATCTCTTTCTGTACCTTAACTCAGAATGAACAGTGATTAGATAGTTCATACAATTTGTGGCTTAGTAACAGTGGTGTGGGAAGCATCTATATGAAGCTGAGAGAGGTGTTACATAAATGGATGGCATATATAATGTCTCCTAAAATTAAATCCAAATTCCACTGGTAATCTGTACACATTCCTCAGTAGAAACTGCTTAAGCCTTTATGGGACTCAGATCCATCGGTTCTAATTTAGATAACCACAAATTAATTGTGCTTCCAGAAGCCAAGCTTGGCTTTTATTTATCCCTGCTTTGGGGCAACAATTCAGTCATTTGACAATAAAATAGAAGGGAAGGAGAGGGGGGACTAGCAAAGTTCAAAGAGTAATGAGTTCTAAACAGGTATTCTTTGATCCATTGTGTTTGCAGCATGCACAATAACAATAACCTGGTTATGCCATCAGGCCTGGGGGCCCCAGGGGACTGGTGAGGTATTGAGATGGCTACATTGTTATTAAATCTGCTCTTAGCCTTTGTGATTTTTTAAATTGTTTTTTGTTTTTTTCTAATTTTTTACTGACAATTATTTTTTACATACTGACTGTTTTATAATTTTGTTGTATGCCTCCCAGCGTCACTTTTCCATGAGAAGGGCGGCCATATAAATTTGACAAATAAATAAACCATGTACTATTAAGTAACATGGATAATTGGCATGAGGGCCAAAAAAGCTTTGGCAGTATTTTTGTATCACCTCGCATTTGTATTTTTGTATTACCTCATGTTTAGCTTTCTGGGTAAAATATCTAAGACATTTTTGTCCGTATTTACAGGCTGAAGCATTTTTTGCATTTAGAGTCTCCCTCACTCTCTTTAATACTGTGGCATGCAAATATTTCAGCAATGCCATATAGATTTGTGTTCATGTTTTGCTGTTATAGGAAACAACATGGACTCATTTCCTCATTAGTATGCAGTTAGAGCACTGGAATATGACCTACCTTTGGAGAACACTGCAATTGGTCAAAATGTGGCATTAGTATTAGCCACCAGGAGCACATATATAAGACTACATTGGTTGTCTTAGATTTTTGGGTGCAATTCAAAGTGGTGGTTTAGACTTATTATATGGCTTCACACCTAGAAACCTGCAGCACTGACTTCTTCAAAAATTGGCCTCTCCGATACATTTATCATGGAAAAGTTTCTGTGATTTTACGTAAATGGAAAGAAACTTATCTTTTGGTTGTTAAGGAAAGGAGTCATAATGTTACAGTGTGTATGGATCAATATAACTCTGTATGGTCTAGTTGTAGGACTGAATTGATCTCATACTGATACTGCTTTGATATGATATGGAACTTATTTCCTTTTTTGTGTGTGTATGTGTGTACTGTATACACACACACACACACACACACACACACTCTTATATAGAAATGTATCTTCTGGAAGAGCCTCTATATCAGCCTTCTTCATCTTTTGGAGACTTGTGGTTCCTGGGCTGAATTCAAGACATATGGAGGGCATCCATTTGGAGAAGGCTGCATTATATTATTAGATTTTTTTTAAGACCAGAATGATATGAGGCATCAAAAGAAGAAATTAAGAAAAGAAGAATGTCTGTTGAATGTCTGCTATGTTCTGGAAATACTATCAAATGTGGAATAAGAGACTGTTGCTCTACCCAGTTAAATTGCTCCTAGTTCTTAAAAGCTTGAGGACAAAAAATTGGATCCTTAGAAAATAGTTTTGAAAAGGCATACATGATTAACTTGATAAGCTACTTCTCATTAAACATAGTAGCACTTAAGTCATTGTCTAATGATCTGGATAATAAATGTAGTAATCTAAAGATACTAAGCAAAATGTACTTCCTGTTGAAGTAATAAAGAGTGAATTTTATGGAAATTGTTCTTTGTCAGACAAAGACTGTTGGTGTCAACTTTGACTAGGAAATAGCATATGGCCTACAAGAGACTTTTGGAAAGTCTCTTATCTCTGCAATTTTAATATGCCAGTCCCTGAGAAATTGAGGTGCTGATAATTTTCTTTTTGATGTTTCACTAAGTTTCATAAGAATTATATCAAGGGTATTTCTTATCTTTAAGAGCAGAAAAAGAGTTCTGTTTAGATCTTCAAAAGTAATGCTGTCTGTTTGGAACATACATAAAATAAATAGTAGAATTGCTTTGTTATTTACCCGTTACTCATGCAGCTGTAAGCAACAACTTATCAATAGTCAGTCAGGCATCACATCAAAGCTAAAACATGCATTTATCTGTTTCATATTCATCTGGAGTAAAGGTAATTGTGTGAAAACAGTAATTGCGACAGCTGTCGCTGAAGAAGTGAGTTTCACAACTGGGACATTTGCAGATTTTTCTTTTTGTTGTTTTTAACCAAGGCTGTTCATTCTCCCTGATTGAATCTTCTAGTTGACATTAAATTACTAGAACTGAGGAAGGGGAATAAGGTGGGAGGAATGCAAGAGATCACCTAGCGAGTGTGAAGATTGCTAAAATGATTGTTAGTGGCTGAACAGTTGCAGATTTCTTCAAATGAGAACTAGTCAAGATAGAATAGGAACAGCCATGATCATAGTTCGCATGTCTTCTTTTTTTATACTATCTTGTGCATAGATCTGTTCTTGGGAGAAGTTGACCTCCTGGAGTTTCTAGTTCATTTCCTAGTGTCTTGAGGTGTCTCGGGGAAAGACTCCTGTCTGAAATCTCAAAGAGCTATTTCTAATGAATATAGCTAATACTTAGAGGAATCACTGAACTGACAATATCTTTATACAATCAGAACTTTTAGTGGGCAAAGCAAATGCCCTTTCCCCACACTTTATTTCCCAAGCTTTATTTTTTCCAGTTTTCTCACCTTGTTTCTATATTCCAAGTGAGCCAAACTGGAAAAAAGTTTGACATGAGGGAGTATGAGAAGGAAAAACAGGATCGACTTAGCTCTTATTACCACCATGTAATTAAAGACTGAGACACTTTCATTTTTTTTTGTTAACACACTTGAAATTAAATTGTACCCATTATACCTAGTAGAACTGTAGCTAATCAGGGGCATGTAACACTGTCAACAAGATGAAGAAGGTGTCCATCCATTCATTCATCCATCCATCCATTCATACTTGTATCTCTATCAGAAGTTTTATTTTGTTTCTGCAACCAACATTCTTTTTTTTTTCTTTACTGCTTTATTGCTTTTTATTATGGTGGAAAAAATAGAGGCAACCCAGTAGAAAATTATTTGGAGGAGCCACTATCCCAATTTATTGGAATAACTTTTGGAGAAGTCTTAAGCATCTAGAGAAAGGACAGATCAGGGCTCATATGGAACACCTCATGTTATTATTGTTTCTTTAAACTGAGTCCTATGTTTAAAGGGAGAGGATAGTAGAAGAATTGAATTCAAAATCTTTGAAAACCATTGCAATGCCCAGGCCGTATTTGGAACCTTGAAAAAAAAAAAATATTCCAAAGGTCAACTATCAACAAACTGGCATGCAAGGTATTTCTTAGGTTCATATTTTTCTGGTTAATAGCAGGGTTTTGGCTTTTTCCAAAGAACTGCACATAGGATTGAGCTGAAGTGACATATCTATGCCAATATCTTAAATCTACAACCTCGTGTTGTATTGTAGAGCAGTGAAATAATTAACAGTAGTAATGCAGGGGAATTGACTAAAGCTGTAAGCAAGCATTGCTCATTTCTCAAACAGATTTATCTGCTTTGGCAAAACAGCTAATTACTTCCATAAATTCAAAGAAGAATAGAAATAAAATGGGAGCCACTGCTGATTTATTCATATGTCCAGCCCATCCTTGGAATTTAAAATCCAGGCTAGTGTGTAAAAAAAGTCAATGAAACTTTTGCTAATTACTTCAATTGTGGCAGGTGAAAACAACCCCAATCTCATTTCAATGTGTTGCAGAAAATATTGTCTTAGATCCCATAAACAATATTTTAGAGAAATCAATTACTTTTTCTTATTCCATGTGTAGTAGGTAGTGCATGCAATTGTAAACGTTATGCAATTGCACAAAGAAAATACAGGCACTGTATATATTATTTACATTATATATTATGGTCCTGATACCATTGTCTTTAATAGTTAATTCTGTTCATATTCTGATAAGAATAGAAGTGTGTGCCTATTACATAATGCCCCAATTTGATTGGTGGGCTTGGCCAGCTTTAATATTGATTTGGGAAAATCAGAAGTATTTCATAGAAAGAAAAGCTCCTTTGGCTAAGGACATACTACAGCTGAGAGATTGAGCCAGCATAATAAACACTGTACCTTCCATCACAGAGGAAGCCAACCTGGTCCTGGCAATTTAGTCCAAAATATTGGGAAGGCACTAGATTGCCTAATTCTGTTTTAGCACAGCCTTGCTTAATCTGATGCTGTCCAGATGACTTAGATAGCAACTTTTACGATTCCCATGGTGTGGCCAATAATTGTGTTGACTAGCAGTTTTGAAACTTAAGTCCAACTTAGCAGGAGCACATGAACTGGGAAGGCTGTTTTAGAGAGTACTAGACAACTGTGACCCATTGGGTCAGCGTTTCAGAGGCATTTCCTTACCTAAACAGAGAAACAGAAAGGCCAAGGGCAATTATGAATTTGATTGTAAAAGCTACTGAATCTTTTCATTAGTAATTAGTGTAGTAATTCAGCAATAATTTCATTTTATCATTCTGTTAAAAAGAAGAAATGACCACTTCTGCCTCAGTACCATCAGAAACATCTAACTTATAAGGGAATGCAACCAAAGATGTTGTTTAGATTGTTTGTGGAGTCCTTGGGGTTCTCTGAGCTTGGTTGTTGTAGAAACCCAAGTTTATCGGAAGACAACCCACACTAATCAAGTACTCCATTACCAAAGCAACAACCCAACTTCCCACAAGAGGAGCTGTGTAAGAACATTATTCAAGTGAGCACAAACACACTGCAGCAACCCAGAACAGCAGAAAAAGGAAACAGACCATCTATACAACATCTTCCAACAAAATGGATATCCATGCAACTTTATCAAAAAGTGCCTGACCACTCAACCTACTTCAACACAAACAATACAAACTATGAAAAGGATCACACTGCCATACATCAGAAACATCTCAGAAACCACCAACAGACTATTACAATCACATGGCATCTCTGTGGCACACAAACCAATGAAAGCCCTCCAAAATATCTTAAGTAACCCAAAAGACCCAGTAGCACAAGAAGAAAAAACAGGAGTCATCTACAACATACAGTGCAAGGACTGCAATAAACACTGTGTAGGACAGACAGGCAGAAGACTGGCAGAGCGCATCCATGAACGCCAACTAGCAGCCAGAAGACATGGGGGGATCATAACACGTGGACAGATATAACCATAATTTTCACTGGGAAACTGCCAGCATTTTAGACCAAGCAAAATCCAAAAATGCAAGGTAATTCTTGGAAGCTTGGTATTCAGACAAGGCAGCAATCAACAGACCCATAGAGATAAACAGCATCTACACACTATTCAAAAGAGACAAAAGACCAGAACAGCTCCTCACCAGCAATCATCACCCAGATAAGCAGAGGTTACCACAGGGCACACAAGCAAGCAGCAAACAATACCCTAATCAAGGAACTACCAGAGGAATAAAACAAAACCCCCACCCCCACCAACATTGGCAGGGCATGCCATAATATATAAACAGAGAGCAAACCCCATCCCATTCCAGCACTGAAGATGTTACCTAGCTGGGTAATGAAACGTTTGCAGGAAAAGAACCAAGCTCAGAGAACCCCAAGGACTCCACAGTTCAAACCTGAGCTACACATATTCGCCTCCGTTAGATTGTTTGTATTTACATTTTGATTTTAAATGTTAGTCGCTCTGTTGATATGGTGGCCATTTAAATCGAATGAATGGATGAATAAGAAATATCTATTTTTTCACATTGCATTTTTGAGTGCCCTATCTTCTTCAGAAATGGTCAATATACTTTTATATATATTGTGCTATTAGTTTTTATGGAGGATAGATAGATCTATAGCTGTTGGGTTCCTATATATATTATTCACCTTTGTGTGCAAAGGTATATATGGTTATATATAAAAGATGAGATGAGATTGGACAGGCCATAGAGGTAGAAGGATTTATTCTTGCAGAGTTCAGCTTATGAAGGCATGTGAAAAACTCTCAGAATGAAGAGCTCCAAGAAGTCCTGAGAAGATATGATTCTCAAAATAGTAACAGTTCCCAACTGAACTCAATAAAGTGATGGCAGTCAAACAGAAAAGTACCAAGAGGTGTGAGAAAATTACCAAGCTGGAACTAGCCAGCAGTGTGGGAAGCTATAAAAGTGGGTGGGAACTGTAGTACACAGATGGCTGTACTGTGCAGAATGAAGTTCCCACCTTGGGTCTTCTGGAGTACAAACATACCTGGCCAGCTAGAGTTTGATTTACTCCATGTGTGTGTGTGTGAGTGAGTGAGTGAGAGAGAGTGAGTATGTATAAGGAAAGAATTAACACTTTTAGTTTGAACAGTGAATGATCAAAGTTGTAACCATGCACTTGTTTTTCTAGGGCTCTGGATAAAAAAGGAGAACAAGTGGCACTGGAAGTATTACAAAGCACTCCTTTATGCCTGACAATTTTTGTAAACAAGAAACAGACAATTAGAACAGGTGGACCTTCACAATGCAGCTGCACTTCGATGATCTCCAGTGTGTGGGATAAACAGATTAATTGTACTTACTTTCCCATTTAATGAACATGCAATTCAGCAGGTTAGGACAATCTGACTGTTGACCTCTGGAGAAGAAATAATGAACTGAAGACGGCACCACTGAGAGCGGAGCTGACAACCACGGCAGAATGAAGAGCCGGTAAATAGACTGACTCTTCATGATACCTCTCTGGAGAAGGAGAGGACTGGGATCACCCAAAAGTGCTCCAGACAGTTGGTCCTCACAAGAAGTCCACAAAACAGTGGTACTCTGCTGGGTTTAGAGCTCTGAGAGTTGATGGAACACCATTGTAGCCCAAGCTGCAGTTTGGGACCTTCGAAAGGACACTGGGTTCACATAATTACTTTCTTAGTCACTTTTGGAAATTGCTTTTTAACTGCTTTTAAGATATTAGGAATCTTTATAATGGCAAGTTTTACTACACTGGGTGAGTTTCCTTCATCCCATTGGGAAAGAAGGTTTATACAAGTTTAAGGACTTTAAAAAGGCTTCTTATTTTTTTAATAAACAGCAAAAGGGTGATTAGAATGTTGATTTTGGAAAGGTACAAATGGAGTAAGGATCCAGATGGATTTGAAATAAGATTTTGAAATTAATTATAAGAATTCTTCCCATGGGAAAATGCTGCTGTTTTGAATACTTGAAAAAAAAAATGATAAGATGGAATTCAGAATGTTGGACACTAGATGGAACCAGAAGGAACTAAAGATAACAATTAAAGGAGAAGAGCACTTAATTTGACTTACTAATACAGAATGGAGCAAAATACTTTAACATTGGACATATTGAACAATATTTGTGAATAATGGGCCCAGAAATTAATTTTAAAAATGTCTGCCATTGTAGATAGACTGTGTTTAAGTTATGGAAGAGCAAGCTTTACTGGATAGGTTGGAGACTGATTTGAAAGTGGATTTAAAAACGATGGGCTACGGAATGATGTGGAAGGAGATGCTACACTAGATATGCAAATGAAACTGGTTGTTGTCTTACCAAATCAAAAGAGTGACCTGGATAACTTTCTTATATTGGATTTACAAAAGAGACTTGTTAAAGTTTTGAAGAATTCTTTGAGAAGGGACAAAGAAAAAATGAGAAGAAGTCAAGTTCTAGGACATTATTTGAGGGGATTAAGGATGAAGATCGTTAAAAGTAAAGAGCAGGAATATAAACTTGGTTTATTTGATCAAGGTTAAAATGTTGTTATCTCTGGTAACTTAATGGATTTTTGCTGACCAGGACTGAATGACAGGAAGAGATCATTTATTGTATTTTAAGAAAAGGTGATAAAGTACTAAAATTGTTTATACTTGTTATGAAGGGAAATGTTATTTCTTTTTTTTCTCTCTCTTTTTTTTTTCTTTCTTCTGTGCTTTCTAATTTTCTTTTTCTTTTATTTTTTTTTAGTTTGTATTAATTCTTAACTTTTTAACTGTAATGTCCAATATAATTTTTTTTTTAAAAAAAAAAGGACAATCTGACTGTTTAGTGGAGCCCATTCTCCTCATGCTGCCCATTTAGTAGAACTGCTCTACTAAAAGTTCAGGCTTCCACAAAAAAGTAAAGACGTCTTCAAGTTGAACTCTGCTCCTGGTGTTAACTTTCTCTGCTGGTTAACTCCTGGTGTTAACTTTCATGGACACTTCTCTGCTGTTTTCCTGGCAATAATATAGGAATGGTTTGTTCACTGCTTTGTTTTAGAATGTGGTTTTCAACTTCCCAGCCTAGTCTACAGCCCTAGAATTCCCTAGTGGTACCCCATCCAGGTATTAATCATCCCTGACCCTGTTTGACTTCCAAAGTCAGATAAAATTGGTCAGGATGCTGCCAACTGCTGAGTCTGGGGAACCCGTGGGAAATAAATATCTGCTAGTACAAATGAAAGATATTAATGTCAGATCCAATATAAAGGAACAGTAAACTACCAATTCACTGAACAACTAAAGCAAACAGATGAAGCAGGCTTATGTTTTGCAGCCTACCCAAACCAGAAAAACAAAGTGGCAGCAACCTTATTGTATTTTTCTATTTCAACCCCTCCCCACCCCAAGTTTCTTTCTGCATAATTCATTTATTTGTGGAATAAATAGCGAGTTATTATGGTTTAGGAGGGGTCTTCAAACATATTTGTTTACTTAGGCTGTTTAATTGTTACAACTGTTTTAACATTTCAATACTTTAATTGTTTTGCAATGCATTGTTTTATTGCTTTAATCATGTATTCGGGTTTGTTTTTCTAATAGCATTTCTGCTATTAATTCTAATTCTGTTAGCTTCCCTTTGGCTGTTAAGAGCAGGCAGCATGTAAATATCCTAAATAAATACATGCCTAATATTCATCATGCTATTCTCTTTCAAGATCAGCAAAACTCTGCCTAGCCCAGAAAAGGACTAAGAAATAATAAGCCAAAGAGGTTAAAGGCATGAAATAAGAAAAGGAAAGGAAGGGATCAAACTGCAAGCTGTTTAACTACAGCAGACGTGCTTAAACAACATGGTCAACTGGGTCTATGGAACACTAAGTGTGATTTGGAAATACCCAAAGGGGATGAATTGATCTACTCAATTATCACAAGACATTTAGAAACAATCCAGAATAGATCCAGTCATGCAACGGGTTAAACTAATTCTAAATATTCAGCTATATCAGTGTTTCTCAACCTTAGCAAATTTAAGATGTGTGGACTTCAACTCCCAGAATTCCCCAGCCAGCAAACACTGAGCAATATCATGGAAACCCCAACCCTGTTTTGCCTACCTCAGGGGTACCATATCTAAACTGTGAAAATCTGGATAACCACTCTATGGCAGCAAAACCTTCCATATCTCATTAAGGTCATCTATCAGTAGTCTACATCAGTGTTGCTCTCAAGTCCTGTCAATGGAGAACATCCTTCTCAACACATTGATTGACTGCAGTGGCCAAGTTCGTCCAGCAAATGGGAAATGAAGGGTTAGTGACATAATGAATATTTGCAAGTACTCTCGCCTCAAGGGCTTATTGGATATTAGGGACTTCCTGGAGAAAGACTCTGTATTCCTAAACATTTAACCCTATTAGTGTGAGTGAATACTGTCAAAACCACCAGTGCAGAAAGACTGGATTAAAAGATGACTGGACTAAGCAAATTGTGAGTATAGGGCTACTGTGTGTGCACTACTGTGTCCATCCTTTGTTCCTTCCAACACAATTGAATGGCTGTCCATAAAAATGATCACACTTTGAAAATAGAACAGAAAGGGAGCAAATACGTTGGGAATGGAGAAGTCAGCAAAAGGAAGATGGAATTTTTAAAAAGTGGGTGAGATCCAGCTGGGTTGTGGAGATTCCCTTCTGCCCCCAACCTCCACAATTTCTAAAACATTCCAGTGGGGAGCAGAGGGTCAAAATACTCCATGCTAAGACCCTCTCCTCCTCATGGTCAGACCCTACCACCCTGAGCCTCCCAGTGCACACATACAACATACACATAAGTGCCCAGATGCAAGACAAGGTAAGAGCAGAAGTACAAACACCGCAGAGGCATCCTGTGCACCCATCCTGATTAGACCTTCACACATACACAGATACAGGTAAGAGGTATTCGCATTCTGGGATTAGTCCTTGGAGAGAAGGTGCACACATATGTACAGACACCTCAGAACACTAAGACTTCCTATGGCTACTGCTGGTAAAGAAGTTGGAATAAATTCCCCAAACCATATTCTACATGTTTTCCTTACTTTATTTACTTATCAGTAATCACACTTTATGGTAGCATATCAGGATTGGCCAGACTGAAACATGCATAGAGATGTCACTGTTCTGTAGCACAATTTTGATGGGGGGAAAAAATCTAAACCCTAGGAGTTTAGTGCTTAGAAACTAGCACTTTAAAGAGTCTCAGAATATGGTTTTTCATTTTGACTGAATTGTGGAAGGAATGGGTTAAATCTATCTCCCTCTGTGCTGCAGTATTCAATCTCTATGATTGTTACTCACAGGATATAACAACAACAACAACAACAACAACAACAACAACAACAACAACAATAATAATATCCAAACTCAGTTCAAGTCCAAATTCAGTAGAGGAAATACAATCAATGCAATTAACACTGGGCAATTCCAGACATTAGATGCACAGCTGGAATAGTGGACTGGACTCAAGCAGAACTAGAAGCCCTGGCTAGGAAGACCAGAAAAATAATAACAGTGAATCATGCCCTTCATCCATGCAGCAACGTTGACAAATTCTGCTTATCAAGGAACATTGGTGGGCATGGAATGTTGCGAGTACACCAGACTGTTGAAGAAGGAAAAAGGGCATTAGAAGAATATCTGAAGGACAGTGAAGATGCACTGAAGCTAGTACACCATGAAGGCTCACTGAATACTGAAGAGACCAAAGTGGCCTACAGGAAAGACCAAATGAGGAATAGAAAAGAGACATGGCAAGGCAAAGTATTACATGGCCAGTACACACACACACACACACACACACACACACACACAAACTAGCAGGAAAAGCAGATAACAAGACCTGGTAATGGCTATGATCAGGAAAGTTGAAAAAAAGAGGTAGAGAGGCTAATTCTGGCTGCACAAGATCAAGCCTTAAGAACAAATGTATACAAAGCCAGTATCGAGAAGACAGCAACAGGCAGCAAATTCTGCCTCTGCAAAGAAGCTGAAGAAACAGTGGACCACCTAGTTAGCTGTTGCAAGAAGATCGCACAGACTGACTACGAACAATGGCATGACAAAACAGCAACAATGGTGCATTGGAATATCTGCAAGGAATACCAGTTGCCTGCAAGCAAGAACTGATGGGACCACAAAACAAAGTAATAGAAAATGAAGAAGCTAAAGTGCTCTGGGACTTTAGAAGGCAAACAGACAAGCACCTGCCACACAACATCCAGAATTAACAACCGTTGATAAGAAAGACAGAAAAGTCTGGATAGTGGACTTTGCAATACCTGGAGACAGCAGAACAGAAGGGAAAGAACTGGAGAAAATCACAAAATACAAAGACCTGCAAATAGAAATGTAACAACTATGGCAAAAGAAAGCAAAGGTAGTACCAATGGTGATAGGTCCCTTGGGTGCAATCCCAAAACATCTGGAGTACCACTTGAAGACCATCGGCACTGACAAAATCACCACCAGTCCATTGCAAAAGGCAGCTTTACTTTGAACAGCTTATATTCTGCAACGATACCTTTAACACCACCAAACAACAGCATCTGCCTATCCCAGGTCCTTGGGAAGGACTTGATAGGTGGATAAAAATGCCAAATCCTGTCTAAACATCTGGCTGACTGTGCGACCAACAATAATTTATTAAATTTATATGCTGCCTGACTCTCAGCAACTCTGGTCAGCTTTTTTTTTTAAAGATTGTTTTTTAAAAAAGGTAAATACAACCCCAAACTGAAAGTATAACATCATGTATACTTAGCCCAAATAAATGTGGATAATATTTTCATCTTTTCTTTAATTTAAAGCAGTATATGTTATAAAATAGAACAGCTACAGACTTTGAAAGAGATAAGTTTATTTGTTTGTTTGTTAGTTTATTTATTTAATTTGTATGCCACCTATCTCCCTCAGAGGAAGACAGAAGAACAAGAAGAAGCAGTACAGCAGCAAAAACCACTATTGCAGTAGTCAAGGAGAAGCAGTCCTTCTCTTCCTGCAGCCAGTGCAGTCCCTTAACAACTAGTTGAACAATTCTCAACAGAGCTGAATATCTCCCTACTTTCTTTAGACTTTCTCCTAAGCCAGATTAGCCTCCTTAGATATTACCAAAAGTAGACTTGCATCTTTTTTTTCTCCAGAAGACTTAGTAAAATAGGATATTATAACATGACATCATTGTATGCCAAGTTACTCTAGCAACATTCATTATTCGATTATGATTATTAATATTCCTATAGTTTGGGCTACACGTAGGGAGTAAGACATGCTGGCAAAGGTGGATTTAGTTTAATGTACTTTGAAAAACAGGTTATGAACTCTTTCCTTTAGAGCAGTGTTGTCCAAACTTGGCCACTTTAAGATGAGTGGATTTCAACTCCCAGAATTCCCCAGCCAGCATGGTTGGCTGGGGAATTCTGGGAGTTGAAGTCCACTCATCTTAAAGTGGCCAAGTTTGGACAACACTGCTTTAGAGCATCTAGAAGTCATTAATTTTATCAGCTTCCAGATGTCCTTTCTTCTTTATTCAGGGATAACAGATAACTAACTCATGCCCTGCTTTAAAAGATGATATTAAGGACTTTGTTTTACCCAGTTCCTTTAGCATTTCTGCAGAACCTTAAGGTCCAATCTCATAATTTAAGAATAAAATCCATAATGACAGGTACAAAAGTATGTCTTTCAACTACTAGAACCCACCTCAAGATGGCATAGAGAGTAAGTGAGACCAATTGTGATTATTTGGAGACAGTCTTCCACCCTTACCAGCTTGGAGGAGGACGAAGCAGTGCCAGGAAAGTAACAGCGTGCAGTCCAGTCAGTCCTTAATAATTAGGCTTGCTGGATCTCTTCCCCTGCTGATGCCTCATTTTAATTTAAGAGTTGCATACGTTGTGTGTTGTGGATGAAGAAGAAAGGGGCATGGCACTGAGAAGGAAGGTTAACAATTGTCAGGTTGCAATTCACAAGACAAAGTGGAACATTGTTACGGTGAAAAAGAGAAGTTTATTTAGAAAATTAGCTTTCTGATACAAACTTTCCAGATAGAGTGATTGGTGGTTAGTTTTGCAGACTCTTTGTTGACTGATTGCTGTTTTGACACTTCTTAGAAAGCTCTCTTTTTTTCCAGGAAATGGTTATGCACAGAGGAGAGAAGGGTTTACCTAATGAAACCATAGCTTCAAAGGGCTTTGATGGATACTTTTAATGGCCGGGTCAGCACTACGGAATTTATGAATGAGGTGGAGATTTGTTGGCTTAGCAGGGAAAAAAATATGTTAGAAGGCTTTGTGTTTATCCAGTCAGGGATGAAAAACATGTTAATGGTCGAGCTTTTCTGTTGGATGCTTATTTTTCTTGGTTTGATGGCTATCAGCAAATGAGTTTTTTCCATAAACTCATGAGGAAGATGGTGAAAGGTGGGGGAGAAATGGTTTGTGCTTGTGTTACTTTTGGATATTCATGGGGAAAACTTTTGTTATCATTAGCACATAGAATGATTATCATGAGTCTGCTTTCATATTTTAACACCTCTTCACTGAATGAGCAGTATAAAACCAAAAAAGGCAATCCAGAACACCCCAGAAATACCATTGTTCTTGAAACCGTGCAAATTTCAAGACAGTATTTATACAGAGAGGTGGCAATTCTATACATAGCATGAGAAAGCTGGTGTAATTCTGGGTATGGGACTCTATGGTCTGGAAAAGTGGTAGTGCATCATTTTATACACTGGACTTCTTCGGAATATACGTGACTATTTACGCCAAAGCCCAAAGGCAGATTAACATTGTTAATCCAGGCTATTGGCAAGCAGGACACAGACTTCTAAAACCTCATTTTTCATGAGTTTCTATGGGGTAACTATGTTTTAGGTTCAAATGCAATCTTTCAGTGATTGGTGGCTTGCAAGGAAATAATACAGGATATGGTATATTTATGTAACAATTTCCAAAAACAAAAAAAGTTTCAAGTGAAGAAAGTGAAGTGATGTGAGCTGGCAAGACCAAAGCATTGGATCTCCCCAAACAACAGTGTGGCCAAAGGTCTTTCTTACCCATCAGTTCCAAACCTCAGATGTGGTTTTCCTTTGTGGGGTGTTTCTTTGAACTCTCATGCATGGAACTGAAATGTGTCACAAATTCTAGCAGCAGTTAGTAAGCACTTTCCTCTTAGAAACTATTAAAAGAACCTTCAGCAAGTTATTTCTTTGTTCGCCACATAATCATTTCCATAAGAAAGGACTTTAGATTACTAGTTTTTATAATTGCATATCTAAATACCCAGGAAATGTATTGCCATAAAGCATGTTCTCATGCAAAGATAGGACTGGAGCCTCTACTGTAATATAGCACAATACAATAAATATGACCTGGACAAAGATGTAATGGTAGTTGTTCGTATTTTAAAGACATTCAAGGCAGCATCAAATAGAATAAAAATGTAATTAGTGATCCATAACTACTCACAGATTGTGTATTCTACAATTTAGATCACAGCAAGGATAATTTTGTTAAATGGCTATGTCAATAAATGTGTTTTTGAATTTAAAGACATTTTATGCTAATGAAATAGACTTTTCTTTCTTTCTCCAACTGCTGCATGCATTCAAGAAACAAATATGCAATGGTGGCTGATTACTTGCTTTTTTTTTTTTTTTAATCCTATTAATAACATATTGTCTTTTGCTTGGTACTAAATACTATCTCTTATTTTCCGAAACTATTTAATGTTCAGATTTTTTTTCTCCTTAACCCCCCTTTTTGTCGGTGTAGTATCTGATTAACTCTTTGCAAATTCGCACTGGTCAGCAGTATCTTTTCTGAAAGGCAGATATAAAATGCTTAAAACTGGAGGGAGCCAAGAAAGAAGAAGCAGTCAAGTCAAATTCCTCTTGCTGAAAGGCCAGGCACCTACTGTACAAGCATCTCTCTTTTACAGAGCCAACATAATTTCTTTTTTTAAAAAATGCTTTCTCAAACTGGATATAAAACTCTCTCCCTCCCTTCCTCTCTCTCTCTCTCTCTTTCTGCGTGTGTGTAAGAAAGTGATCCAACAATTGTTTATCTCCCAACAGTATCTGATTGACCACTGTGGAAATAATACTGGATTAGATAGGCCTTCGGTCTGATTCAACATAGCTCTTTTTATACTTTGCTTTTATTCATGAAATAAAATAAGTCCACAAAGCAGCAACATGCTAGAACAAAAATCCAAGCAAATACTGCAGACAAATCAGTTTAAAGACTAATAAATTCATCCCGAATTGATCTGGCTCAAAGCTGTCCCTGAAAAGCCATGTTTTCCGGCCTATAGAATACCAGGTCTCTTTTCCATTGAATTGGTCCTAAACCCAAAACGATCTTGTTTCAAGTGAAAACACTCTAAGACTTTAAGCAAGAGGCTACATGCCGGGTAACAGAAACAGACAAGCAATGAAATGTAGAAACATGTCAGATTACTTAAGCTTAGTCTTCGCTATTGTTGTTGTTACACAGAAGAATCTTACAGATTCCACAATTCACAACTATGAGTTCTTTCCTAAATCAGAAATGATGTATAGAACATTGTTTTCCGATGCTTTCTTTATGATGTGGAAATAAAACCAAAATTGCATGACGGTACAGGGCAATCCAGTATTAACAAAGTACAGTAACTCTTATGTGTTAAATTATATATGCACCTGGGTGAGTATGCATAGATTTGTAGCATCCTTTCCATAGGACATACATCTTTAGTTGTCCTGTAACAATTTTGTGATAATTACCTGTATCTTGCTGAATAGCAACTGCAGTGCAAATGCATTCCTCCAGAGATTCCTAGTTACATATTATGAATAGATAATCTACCGCTGTTGTTAAACCATCCTCTCTGTGCTTGTCTTTTCTCCTCATCTCTTCTTTAGAGACAAGAGAGATGAAGTCTGGAAAAGCTTAGTTTGGGGAGCTACCTGCTCGACTCTTTTTTCTTTTGTGATGCATAGGACTTTCTGTAGAACTCATTATTTCTGCACCTTTCCTTCTGCCATTAAGCAGCATGACCACTTAATGACTGTCACACGGGGTGTATTTCCTTTGATAGCTTCTTTTAAAGGGAAGGCTGATGAACATCTCTGTGTGTAGGTAGGCATGTGTGTGGGCATGTACATGTATATAAAATGTAGGGTAGAAGAGGCAGGGGATTGGCGGATGTAAATGCCAAGAACAATCCAACTAGATCAGGCCAAGGCACATCTTTATCCAGCATTTTGTTTATCATATAAGCTAACAGTATGCCAATGGGATGCTTGCAAGGAAAAGACAGAGATAGATAGATAGGTAGGTAGACAGATAGATAATTCATAGGTCACCCAACTCCCAATGAAAATGTACTCTGGGTGGCTTACAATGAAAAAGTAAGAAAAGAGTACAGAAAAAGAGAGAGAGAGAGAGAGAGATGCCTTCATTCACTGTTGTTCCCCTGCTATTGATATTCAAACCTGTTACACCCTAACCAGGAGCAACATTGAGTCTTCGAGATTCTTGATATCTGTCTTCCATGAATTTAACAAATCTGCTTTTAAAACCATCCAAGTTAGTGACCATTAACATGTCTGTGGTAAAAATTTCTACAGATAAATTATGTGCTAGGTGAAGAATTGGTTCCTTCTGTTTTAAATTTACTTCCAAACAGACTCATTAGATGTTCCCAGTCGAGAGAGAGAGAGAGAAAGAGAGAGAAAGAGACAGAGAGAGGGAGAAACATACATCCCTGACCACTTTCTCGATGCAATGCATGACTTATGTATCTTGGTCATGTCCCCCCTTAGTTGTCTTTTTTCCAAGCTAAAGAGTTCCAAATGTTTTAACCTTTTCTTTTAGGGAAGGTGTTTGAAATCCCTGAGCATTTTGGTTACCTTTTCTGCATTTTTTCCCCCAGCTCTGTTGCATTCTTTTTTTTTTTTTAATTGTGGTAACCAAAATTGTGAGAGTACTCTAAATGCAGATGTATCCAGAGATTGGTAGAAGGTATTGCAATGTTTACATTTTTATTTCCAATTTATTTTCTAAAAATCCCTAGGGTAGAATTTGCCTTTTTCACAACTGCTGTACAAGCTCAACATTTCACTGTGCTATTCATGATGACCCCAGATCTTTTTCCTGGTTAGATATTGACAGCTCAGACCCATCAACATGTATGTGAAATTGGACTTTTTCACCCCAATGTTCACTGCTTTCCACTTAAATCATATTTCATTTGCCATTTGTTTGACAATTCACCCAGTTTAAAGGGATTGTTCTGGACATCCTAATAATTATTTCTTGGGTTTTACCACCTTGAAAAGTTTAATATCATCTGCCATCTGACTGCTTACTATTTAGTCAAGATTCTTTTTTAAAAAATTAAAAACTGCTGCTCCATTTCTTGAGATAAAACTGGCTATTTCCCCCTTCTCTTTGTTTTCTGTTTTTTAACCAGTTAGCAGTCCCTAAAAGGGCAGCTTCTTTTATCCCATGGCCACTATATTTATTTGAGAGCCTTTAGTGAAGAAGTATGTCAAGGGTTTTTTTTTTTTTTTAATCCAAGAATACAATGTGTTTGGGTCACCTCTATTCACGCACCTACTGACACTCTAAAAAAAATCCTAGAAAGTTGACAAGGCAGCATTTACCTTTGCAGAATCTTTCAGCGATGCTCTCTGCTCTTACGTGATCAGGTGTTCTCTTTGTTTTTTAATTACAGTTTGTAACAGTTTGCCTAGAACAGATGTTAAGTTGACTGGTCTGTAATTTCACATGTCCCCCTGGGTCTGTTTTAAAAGATTGGTGTCACATTGGCTTCCTAGTCTTCTGGGGGTATGCCTACTATGAGTGACAAAGTTACACATTTTTTCTAAGAGTCAGTAATTTCACTTTTCAGTTCTCTAAGAACTCTTAGGTAGAGATAATTAGGACTTGTTAGAGTATAGTTTCTCAAATTAACCTAGAATATCTTCTCTTGTTACATACATTTGTGTTAGTTGCTTCCTGAAAAAGTTGATATAAGCTCAAGAATCTCTCCTAAATCTTTAGTAATAAAGGCAGATGCATTTGGTCATGTGCTCTTCTCATTCTTGTTTTACATTCCTTACCATCTTACAGGTTTTTTTAAGTTTGTGCTTCTTTTTGTTCTCTTCATCACTACAGGTTTTCCATTTCTAGAAGGAAGCAATACATGAAAAAGCATGTTCTTCAATGTTGCACATTTTCATGGGACGCTGCCCAGTTTAAGGAGTTTTCAGGGCATCAACTCCAAATCTGAGATAGTACAATGGTACCTCAGTTCACGAACTTAATTCGTTCCACGACTCTGGTTGCAACCCGAATCAAATTTTCCCATGAGGTTCAATGTAAATACGGTTAATCCGTTCTGACCCCTCCGAATTTGGTCGCCAACCGATTTTTGGTCGCATCCCGAATCAAATTTCCCCATAAGGTTCAATGTCATTATGGTTAATCCGTTCTGAACCATATGTTTGTTTTTTTTTAAACTGCAAAAATATGAAACAAAATACAGCACAAAGAGAGAGAACGCTAACCTTGCTCGACGTGACTTCTGGCATGGAGGACAGGAAGGCGGGTGGGGAGGCGGTTATTGCTTGGAGGGAGAGTCCCCCTCCCTACAGGAAGCCGTGACCACGTGTCACGGGAGGGAAAATGGCTGCGGATCCTGTTCGTCACCCGATCCGGCGTTCGCGAACGGAGGCAAAATTTTGCTAACGGAGCTGTTTGTGAACCGAATTGTTCGTGAACAGAAGCGTTTGTGAACCGAGGTACCACTGTATTATATCTCCTATCAGACCAAAGTCTGATTTTCCAGCACTATAACAAAGTTTGGGCCTGTTTGTTGCATCTCACATCACCTAATGACTTGCATTTGTTTTAGGTTTTACAACATATATGGGTTCCTTTAAATTGTTAAATTACGTTTGTTGCTATTGGTTTGCTATGTTGTATGTTTGTCTTTTAGCCGTAACAACAAATTAAACAGTTACATTCAACCATGCAGGCAAGTGTATTTGTGATGTAAAATAGTCATAGAGCATTATTCAAGGTTAGCAAGAGGTTTCTCTTCTCAGAAGGCAAATGAATTCTTAAGCTCAAATGTGATATGCCTGGACAGCCGATGCTTTGAATTGAACAGAGTTGTTTTAGTGCCTGACATTATCTGATCTTGGCTGTTTAGAAAGCAGCAATACTTTTATGACATTTGTGTATGTTGAAATAAAGTACCTATATTTTTAGAATAAATATTTCTTTGTTGCTTACACTTTATGTCCCCTAATGTGAAAGTACCTTTTCATGTTAAGCTTGGCAAGATGACAAAAACGTCATCCTGATCTATTATGAACCATGGTGGCAGGATCGTACAAGACATATTAAATGTAAATGGAATTTAAAACATGAGATTTAAGTATGAGGATAATGTAAATTTCTTTTATTCAGATTTGTTGACTGGAATAAAATTACAGCTTCTCTTTAAAGCAGCAAAACAAGGTTATAAATAAAATCTCAGTCTTGTACTTTTTACTTGCAGAAAGAATCTGAGTTTGACAGTTTATTCATGATGAATTCTAGGTTTTCAGCACTACCAATAAAAAATCAGTCGTTTTATTTAAAAAGCTGTCTTTCAAATAATTTCTAAGCTCACATCTCCCTTGAGTCAAGCTCAACTCTTGGTGGCTACATGGATTCTTCCATGCTGCTTTCTTAGCAACCATAAAGAAATTGTGTGCCATTGCCGTCTTCCAAAACATTCCTTCAATTCCAATCTAGTTTATAGTCCTGAGATTTCCTTGTGGTCTCCCATCCTTGTAGCCTTTGTTATTTTAAAATCAGCCATAGTAAGCTAAATGCTTCAATCTGCCATGACCAGTTAATTTAGCTGCTTGGCTTAATTTTACAGGAGTCTATAAAAATTTTTTTAGGACTTTAAAAATAGATGAGGAAAAAAAATCAGTGCAATCACACAAAAATACATATCATTGGGCTCAAGGTGACTTAGTCCCAGATATATTTGTGTAAGGTAGCAGCCTAACTGTACTCACAATTAGGTTTATAGATCTTGATCCCATGGAGATATAATTATAATCTGGGGAATGTTAGTATGTTGATCCTCTGGATCTCTCAGGAGTTTTTGACACCACTGGTCATGGACTATTGTTGGAGTAGCTTAGTGGGTTAGAAATTGGTGGTAGTGGGATACTGTGTTTTTGCCTACTTGCAGAACTGCCACCCTTTTTAAAAGATGCAAATTAGACGGATGTGT
This sequence comes from Python bivittatus, assembly GCF_059951505.1. Classification (NCBI taxonomy): domain Eukaryota; kingdom Metazoa; phylum Chordata; class Lepidosauria; order Squamata; family Pythonidae; genus Python; species Python bivittatus. The sequence continues at coordinate 14,200,244 of NW_028277058.1, read as the reverse complement.
TTTGGGGGATGATGATTTCTTGAAAGCGTTTGTTCTGCTCCAATTCTGGGTTCAGATCCAAATGTGTTTTCTGAAAAATGTTTGATGCCACTCTAACTTCTTAGTCAATAGTTCTACTTGATTAAAAATAGCTAGAAAGAAAATGTATTATTTTGAAATAATGATTAGTAACGTTTCGGCTTCATAACTTTAAAAGTGAACCAAGTAAGTAATGGCAGTGTTTCCAAAATTACACATAATCCTTGATTTTTTTGACAGAATGTTTCAACTCATTTTCAACCTTCTTTCCTTCTCCAGCTTCATGCACTTTATGTTTTCTACTTAGGAGGATGATTCCTTTTTATTTTGGTCCACTCATGAGGTCAAACTATTTAAAAGAAGGCCCAGATCTTCCAATGGTTGCAGTACGTTACGCCAACTAAACTGAATTAAATGGTGCAGTAAAAATTTATAGTCTCTTCAGCTATAATTATCATTCTAGGCAAGTCAGAGAATGAAGTGCCTATGGTATTCACTCTCCCAAACAATAAGTATGGAGAATTTATGGAGCTTGTGTGAGATGCCACTGGGGCTAAATGTAATTGTGATGAGTACATACATCATATAAAGTGTGTGCACATTTTTCTCCTTCAAAAGACTTTTCAGTCCAGAGAGATAGGCAAACTTACTTTGCTTGTCATACTATGTCTTTTCAATCACACCCTACTCCCATTACAGACTGCAAAACTCCAGCTATATCATGGGGGTGAGGAGAGGGAAACAGACAACAACTCCAACAAAAAAAGGTTCCAAAATTTATGTAGGATTAAAAATCCCTCAGCGGCCAATTACACTGCAAATGGTAATACAAGGGATATGGCAGCCACTAAAATACTTTGTCTTAAATCTGCTGAGTTAGCTTAGCAGATATTTAATGTGCCATAGTGCAATATTTTAAAAGATTTGCCACTCTCCTGTTAGTCTACTGTCCTCCTCTTCTGAGAGATAACATCACCCAGACCAATCCTGATGGATTGGGTGTTTCTGTTTTATGCAGAAGTATATAATTGAATATTGTGAAATTTGTATAGTTACATTTGTATGCAATTGTTACTGTGCTAGTAAAAATCAAAAAGTAACACAAGAAATATCCAGAATATTGTTCCCACAATGGCTAACCAAAGGCTCGGATCCAAGGACAATATGATCCTCCCGTTCTTATTCCCTGGCCATTTAGGCCTTTGAGTTGAACTTTATTCTCAGGGAAGGAACCCAATTACTACATCTTCACAGTTGGCCAAACAGTGTCTTTTTGAACCCATCCAGTGATGGAGTGTTCGCAATGTCTGTTGGTAATTCCACTTTTAGATTGTTCTTAAGAGAGATTTTCTAACATTCAGCCAGGAACTCTATTCCTGTAGCTTAAGGCCATACCCACACAACTGCTCTGCTATGTTTCCCTTCCATCCCAGAGCCTGAAGGACATCAGGAAGTGAGGAACCAGGGCTTCCTTCAGAGCAATGGACACTGGGAAGGGAATTCCCTGACATACAGGCTACAGAAGTACAAGAGCCAAATCCTTTAAATTATCTTTTCAATTACATTCATAAACTAGGGGCATGGTAGTCAGTTATAGGGCTTTTCATTCTCTAGGTCAGCCAGTTGATGAGTCAACCAATCTATAAAGGGGGAAGATGGTCCTGGTCTCTTTTGCAGCAAACATGGACTGCAGAATGGCCATTAGCCCAGGGACTAGATGGAAAGACCTGCTGGACCAGTTGGTGCCAAGCTAATCATTACTCCCTACTGAGGGCCCAGAAAGATGGCATTGAGGTAGCATCTATTGTTAGGAACTCCTTCAAAACCCAATTTTTAATTAGCTCTTTTGTTTTCATTTCATTTCATTTCATTTCATTTTCATCTGTATTTTTCCTATTTTTACTATGGGGAAAAGGAAGAAGAGCCAGTGCTCACATTCTGCTTCCCAGACTTCACTCAAGCCTATCAAACAGCTTAAAGTTGACAGATATCTAAAATGCTAATAGCTATTTGGTGTAAGTAACCAAACCACCTTACTCTTCCTGATAACCTCTCTAATAGATATGACCCTCTTGAATGGGATTTACAAGCAGAGTTAGAGAGCTCCCAACTTTTAGATCTTTCTGTTTCTGTGTCTGAGGAAGCTCCTCCCTTGCAGATCACAGCCATTTGTCCAGCTGCTGCAAGGCCTATACAACAAGGGAATTAGTATGTGAAAAGCAAAAATGTTCATAATTTTTTAACCAGACAATGCCTACTGATGGCACAAATAGTATTGTCATTTTTTGAGCTTCTAACTATAGTTAACAACAAAGTGAACACTCTAAAAGAGGCTTTTATTAAGCTTACACAGAGTCATCCAAATACTACTATTAAGACAGTCAAAACAAGCACATCCAGTGACAACTGTGTCTCAAAAGCCGTTAATAGTGGTGGAAAGGTGGATCCTACTTTGGAACCTAAAAAGGGAGTGAAGAATAAATTCAGAGAACTAAACGTACATCCAGAGGAGCGTGCAAGGCAAGCACCACTCTCCCAGGAAGTATTGGACGAAAGGCAAATAAATCATAACTGTCACGTACAGCCAAATCAGATCACTCTACAAATCCAACACAACAGTGAATAGATGAAAACGGGGATCCAGAAGTGCAGCCATTCTCTCCCTCACTCAGCTTCTATGCTGGGAAAGGCAGTTGATTTATTTGCAGAAGGTTGAACGGCTTCCATCCAGGAGAGACTCCAAACAAATCCTCCTAACATTTAGACATTCTACTATAGCTGGCATGTTGTTTAAAATGAAGCCTTTTCTGAATGGGTTTGAGATCTTCCCATTACGTGTGTTTCACACAGAGGAAGTTAGCTGATTAATACTCATCTTGGCAATAAGAGTGCTGTTACCTTAAAGTTTAATTGTAGCAATAGTAAAGGAGGTAACTCCAAGCATGTTCTACCATCATTGCCCTTGAGAAGAGACAGTCCAAGTAAACAATCTGTACCTCCTACAGCAAGTCAGTCTACTGAAGAACTCTTAGAGCCAAACTTGATTAACTCTTTCAGTACTTGCCAGATACTGAGCAGGTGGGTATCATAAAAAGACTAGACAATCTGAGGGAATTATCAGCAATAACAGGTAAAGCTGCTAAATCTTTAATACAGCTGGTTACCCCAACTGTATTGAAAGAAAGAAAATAGTACCTATAGACGTGAATATGTGTAGCTCAGGGTTGAACTGTGGAGTCCTTGGGGTTCTCTGAGCTTGGTTCTTTTCTTGCAAATGTTTCATTACCCGGCTAGGTAACATCCCATTCTAGCACTGAAGATGTTACCTAGCCGGGTAATGAAACGTTTGCAAGAAAAGAATCAAGCTCAGAGAACCTCAAGGACTCCACAAAATACTACCTATCTTGAGAAACCATCTGCTGGTTCACCTCCTATTTTAATTTGGAATATAGACATGCAAAAGAACAACAAAGCATCCTTGGGAGTAGCATACCCCCTGCTTCCTGATAAAATGCTACACCACACAGAAAACATAAGGAATGGAATTGTAATTGAGGCTGATAGACAAGAGGAAGCAAGATGCAGCCCAAACCTTGTGAGTTTGGCTGGCCATGGAGTGGGACAGAGTTACAAGGAGGATACCTTTAGCATACCACTTTTAAAAATACACCCAAGGCCCAAATCATCTGTATTTTATGTATTTTATTATTATATTTTCTTTTACCTATTTTATCCTAGAAATAAACCTTGTATTTTACCTTTATTTTATTTTATTTGATATGGTCATAAGACTAATCAATCAATAATTTCTCTCTGTCCCTCCATCCCTCTTCCTATTGCACCATCTTGAGCTTCCTTCTCCATGTGTCTGGATGGAAGAGCTGGGATTGTCTGGATGGAAGAGCTGGGATAAGAGGGAAAACTGAATCTAAAGCTGTCTTTGGATTGTCTCAGCTGTAGGCTGGCAATGTGGCCTAAGCCAAATAGTCTTTGTCCTATATTCTATAATCATAAAGAACAGGCTTTGGTCTTCTGAGTGACATATCTTTATGTTTTACCGTAACTGAGCCTAATTCACTTTTCTTACTACTCAAAATACCCAGATCCCTCACTATCTCCTCACAAGATTTAGTTTACAGTCCCTATTTATCCTCATTGCTCTTCTTTCTACCTATTCTAGCTTCTCTGAAATGTTCTGTGCCCAGAAGAAGACATAGAACTTGATGTGAGAAGTGTTGTATGCAGGACACAATCAGACTATTGTTTCTTTATATGGTTTGGAAACTATACTATGTATTTTGATGTATTCTAAAATTGTAACAAAATTTTAACAACCAGGTCACACTGCTGACTCAGATTTAGGTTATATTTTGCAGATCTGGCTCCTAAACTGGACATTAGATAGTATTCAAGGGATACACAAAACACAAACTCTTTACTGTCAAGTAGCAGACCTTCAGATTTTTGCAGCCAAAATATGCTATCCCTACATATTATCATATCAGGCATCTTAGTGGAGACTATTGGTGTTTGCACCAATTCTTTGTACGTAACAGCTGTTTGGACCACTAGACCAAATATGAAGTCTGTTCACTCACTTAGTGATATCAGATAACTAGTAACTGGTATTGTGAGGCTTAATTGCTTCTTAAAAGGAATTACAATAGTTTTTGTTCCATAATTTATTTAATCCCATTTCAAAATCTTCGTTTGACAGCCAGGTCTTGTAGTATTAAAATTCTCAAGTTAACTATGCACTAAATGAAGGTGTCCTTCCTTTCATCATCTCTCCTTATTCTCCCCTTATTCAATGTTATTGGATGTAATGGTAGGTTCTAGTTTTTGAAATAAGAAAGAAACATTTCTCCCTATCAACTTTCTCCAGATAATGCTTAATTTTATGTCATGTTCTTTCATACTCATTCTTTTTCTAAGTTAAGAAAGCCCAATTTTGATTTTTCATAATTAGGAAGCTTTTTATCTTTTAATAATTTTGGTTGCCCCTTTTTTGCACATTTACAATGACCTTTTTCAAGGTTTGCTAATTAAAACTGTACACAGCACTATAAATGTAATCGCACCACAAATTTGTAGAAAGATATTACAGAAAGGCAATTGCTAAAAACAACCCAGATTACTTTTAGTTTGAAATATTAATAAAACTGGGCTACCAATTTTGATTATAATATACAGATGGATACATGGGAATGAATGGGGGTAAATGGGGTAAAATTTACATTATGCTATAATTTAAGATAATTTTTTAATAAAATGATGTACAGTTGGCACATGACACCAGAGAAATTATCAAAAATGTATAAAGGTACCTCAAGGCAATTTGGAAATGTGAAAAACATGAAGGGACATTTTACCATGCATGACAGACTTGTGAAAAAGCCAAGAAATTTTGGATACAGATACATACAATGATACAAAGAATTTTAAAGATTAATATTGTAAAAAAAAAACAACTTTTTTTTAATGGGACTTATGGATACTGACTTAGAAAAGACTAATGGAAGATTATTTTTGTATATGGTGACAGCTGCAAGATTATTATATGCACAAAGATGGAAGGTTATTGAAATTCCCACAATGGAGGAATGGATCATAAAAATGTCAGAACTAGTAGAAATGGCAAAACTGACCTGCTTCGTCAGGGAGAAAACAAGTGCTTTTTTAAAAGACTAGAAACCTTTTATGGACTCTTTGTTAAAAGAAGAAAAAAGTGAAATGATGATTTGTGGATTTCATGATTGAAACGGATGAGTTAAATAAGGGGTTGAAGGGATTTCTGGAAAAGTTAAGAGAGAGGGAAGATGATAGGCTTGCTAATATTGGTTGGAGGGAAGGTTAGAAGTAATTATATTTCATAACTTTAGTTTTTTCTTACTTTTTTCTTCTTTTCTTGCACTTCTTTCTTCTTCCTTTTCTTTTTCTTTAGATTTGCTTTTTACTTTATGTAAAATCCTCAATAAATATAAATACATAATAATAAAAAAAGAAATATTACTAAAACAAAGTAGAAAAGGTTCTTCTTTTGCCCTTGAAGCAAAGGATTTTTTTCCCTGTAGCTCACCCCCTCCCCAAAAAATCAATACAACATAAAATAATTAATTAGGGGCGTGAAAAATATCTCCACCAATTTTTCAACAGCCTATATGAATGTTTTCAAAAGTTTTGATTGGCTGCTGTGCAAGATTTTTCTGGACCAGCATGAGCAAAAAGTATTTTGTACGTCCCTAAGAAGTGAAGTTCTTTAATTTTTCCAGATTTACTTCATATGAGGAATTTTATTGCCAATAGTTTAGTGACTAGAATCCACTAGCTCATTTTAAAGATCTATTGAATTCCTAGGAACACATCATCAAGATGAGCCATGGGAAACCAGAGACAGATTTGTGTGTCTTTCTGCCTCTATCCATTAACAGTGAAAAGGGGATAAAATTGCTTATACCTTATCCAACAAGTTTTCTTGTCTCTTGCTGGGCGTATAAGCTGTTAGATATAATTGAACTATTAGAGCAGAAATAGGATATTGAATCTGGCCTACATCTTCTGGTTGACAAGGCAAAGTCAGAGCTGGGCCTTTGAGGTAGTCTCATTTTTGACATCATCTGTATTCTCTGTAGAAGGAGACCTGGAAGGATGACTTTTTCCCTCCTCTTTCACAAAGAAAGTCCCTCTTCTTTCACAAAAAAGTTACAACTGCTATGGACCAGCTGGAGTGTGGTAGACAAGGTTTGCTATAGCTCAGCTGTCCATTCCAAATGGGAGGGACCGTTATCCAGCCAAATATCTTTGCACGTGCTTCAGAAACATGCTTTTGACTCTGCAACTTACATGGAAAGACTGCCTAAATTCCAGCAGAAGCACAGCAGATTCTTCCCACTTGTGCCAGGGGAGGCAGTGAAAGCCCTTACTTGGGGGCCTGCAGACCAAATAGCTCAGCTTGGTTTGCTGATTGGCAGTTCCCTATCTGTCAGAAAGAGATGATTTTCAATGGAAAAGTCAGAACTGTCAAGAGACAATACTTGAATACACAGAATCCCATATAAATTTCTTCCTATTCCTGAGGGCTGCACAGATTGCTTACTTATGGTTCAAAGGCCATAACTTAGTAGCCCTAGATAAAAGGCATTTTAGTAGTCCAGTTAAGTTGTAAGCAAGGTGTAGATCATTGCTAAGCTGGACCAGCTTACCCCATTTAGCAGCTGGAATACTAGTCAAAATTGTGGAACGATGCTCCTTCCGCTGCTGCCACTGGTAAATCCAGGAACAGCCGGATGTCAAAGAGCACTCCCAAACTGTGAGCCTGCTATTTCTTGGGGACTGCAATCCCAATCAGAATGGTCTTCATCTAATAACACAGTCCAAACACCTCTGTCTTATCTGGATTGAATTTCAGCTTATTGGATATCAACAACATACTGATGATATCCCACTCCAAACTTGCAAATAACTTGCCCCTAGTGGTTTTATGCCCCTAGTGGTTTATGTATTACACAAAATATGCAAGAAAGAACCTTGTGGAACCTTGTATGTCAATGATCAAGGTGTTGAACAACAGTCTCATAAATCATTTTCTGGACACATGCAAACAAGAGGAACCAGAATGCCCCCAAACCCCAATCATATTTGGCAGACCAAAAGGATACCATGGCTGATGATATTGAAAGCCACTGAGAGGTCCCAAACAACTAATAGGGTTGCACTCCACATCTTGCTTCTACGAAGGTGACCAAAGTAGTCTTTGGCTTCCTATAGGATCCAAATGCAATTCATTTATTTATTGGATTTATCCTGCCTTTGTTTTTTGTCAACTCAAGGTAGCATACGTACCTAATGCTACTATTTCCCTATTTTCCTCACAACAACCTATAAAGCCATTTATGGCTTAGCACCAACATGCTTTTCGGATCATGTTCACCCACTTGAATCAGTCTGATCTATTTGATTTGCTGAGAAAGCATTGGTTGTTTTCCCACATTTGGGAAGTGCACAGAGCGAAGGCACAGTGGTACTGTTTTTCTGTAGCAGAGCCCAGCCTTTACATAGAATGGCTTTGCATTGGAAGTTCGATTAGCCCAACTTTAGTTGCCTTCTGGAAGCAGGTTCTTCCACAGGGTGTTTAGGGCCTATGCCTGTATTTTGATTTATTCTGCTGGATTGTTTTTTTGGTTTGTGTTTGTGAAACAAATCTTTCTGGTTGTTATTGGATTTGGATGCTTTAATGTTTGTATTATTGTGAAACAGCCAAAAGTCTGCCAGGAGTACAGCAGGATACAAATCTGATGAACAAATAAAGCCATTTCAGCTCCATATCCCAAGGGAAACACCAATTGAAATGGGTCCAGAAAATCAGTCTCATTCAGATGCATCTGGAGCTCTGAGGCTACCAATTTTTCAATCATCTTACCCAGTAATAGACTCTTTAGGCCTATAATTATAAAGATATTTTTGGTCAAAGGAGACTTTTTCAATAATGGTCTTACAACTGCTCCTTTAAGCATGCAGGGACACATTAGATATTTAATTAGACATTGATAATCTCCTGTAACCATTGGCCAATCCCAATCTGGTCAATTTAATTAGCCAGGAGAGGCAAAAATCAAACAAGGAAGCAGGAACCTTATTTTTCCGCACAACTTCCAGTCATTTGAACTGTTATCTGTCTGTCTCCCTTTTTAACTCTGCCTTTAAAATGGCTTGTTAGGGAGACATCAGCAAGAGATTTAATGAGTTGGAATCAACCTTGGAGCATGCTTTTATTAACTATCATGTGGCTGACTTTCAAGAAATTCATGATGTGTTGTCAGCCACATGGAAAAGTTCTTCAAACCAAAATCAAATTTTCCATTTTGTTTTCTTATGCCTGACTGCACATTTAACCAGTTTACCATAGTCTGAAACAGCTCTCCAAAATAAAGGGTTTGTATATATGGTATTATTGTGGATAAAACATGATAATCTATGTCAACTTCTGCATTCTTTAATGGTCTAAGTCCCTTCATTCCTCCAACAGCTTTAGAGTGATACTGAACTGATAACTTCAAAATAATTATTATTCCAAATATACTTTTGATGTTTATACTTCGACACAGAATTCAGAAGCACTGCTGTGTCTAAAAGCTGCCTAAGATACAGAGACCTGGAGAATAAGTTTATCTTCGTCTCAGCACCTGGAAGCCTCCAGGGCTTGACAACTGAAAGAGTTATAGAACAGCTGTTAAAAGTGCAACAATATTATATCTTGAATAATAAATTATTTAGGAATATGCTATACTTATTGTAACTTCAGAACATGGAAATGGACCAGACTCAATCTTATTTGTAGCTTTTTCTAAGGGCTAAAGCTGGTGATGCAGTAAGTAATGATTCCCAGGCTAGACAGAACTATTACATAAACATGAAACCGATATCTCCAACTTTCAAAGCCAGGAACAGACAGCCAAGAATCTGTTGATTTGTATAGTTGGGAGGAAAGTTTAGATATATAGGGCTTGATTTCTGAGTGCTGCAGTAGGATAATCTTCAGCATCTATATGATTTCTTATCTAGCCACATCAAGCTTTTTCTTCTATCTAGTCACCTATGCTACCTCTAAAGTGGTCCTTCTAAGGTGCACGCATTACTTGTCAAACCCGTGCACACGGTAACGTTAAGTTACCCCCAAATAATAATGATAAGTATAGGTGCCATAAAACTCAGGGTTCATGAGTTGGGACAAGTTCCCCACCTCGACTTCACTACACCAGAGAGGGCCACTTAGTGCTCCTGCAGTGTGGACTGAGTGGGGGCTCTTTGGGGAGGCACCTTTTACCTAGGACAGCAGGCAGCCAGTCTGTTCCAGAGCAGGCCCAGCAAGAGACATGTCAGCATGACCCAGAGCCTCCTGGACTTGAAGGAGTGCTTCCCTCCTTCCCCCAAAACAGTTTAATTAATTTCCCTCCTCCTTCCCAAAAAGGTTTAATTAATATCTGCAGAGTTTTGGGCTGCGCACAGTCCATAATCATTAACTTTATAAAAATGTCAATTTTAAAATTAATATATTTATTTATTGAACACATTTATAAAGCTGATGTCGGAAGAATTTCTTCTGTATGATTTGTTCCCTGATGAGGTCAAACACCAGATGGCATCAATCAGACTTCAAAAGTTTAGTAGCACACAAGGCAAGAGCGTTGAGTGTTGCTGGGGCCCCGTGGAAGGGATGCAACACCCTTTTATAGTCAGGTATAAACAATCGGTTTGTGCATGCCTAATTCTAAAATCTTCAAGTTTTACTTTCCTAATAAGGGCTTAGCTCAGTTTCTCACTGTTCTCATTGACATGCCTTACCTCTGTTGCTAAAAGCGTAATAGTTTCTTCTCATTCCTTTCTTATCTGCTTACATCAGGGTTCCTCAACCTTGGCAACTTTAAGTCGGGTGAACTTCAACTCCCAGAATTCCCCAGCCAGCAAGGCTGGCTGGGGAATTCTGGGAGTTGAAGTTCACCCGACTTAAAGTTGCCAAGGTTGAGGAACCCTGGCTTACATGACCCTCTCACTTCTGTATAATGGCAAAGCACAAAACACTAACTTCCCTTCTAAAATGGAGTTAGTTTAGCTTTCTAACAATTGCTTTCCAACTTCGCCTATCTACCAAAAGGAACTCTGGGTGACAAACAAAATAAAAGCACAATATTATTAATTTGTTAATGTAAAGTTTAGATAATCCAGTAGTGACAAGATTCTGGGCTAATAGGCCATGGCTAATTATTGGTATCATGCTGTTTCACCAGCAATTGTGGCTGGCATCTTCAGAGGTGAAAGTGGTTGCTCTGTAGCACACGTCTTGGCAGTTTACAGGCAACTGAGTAGGAACTTGTGTTTGTAACAGAACTAATCTCTGTTAGGACCATTTCATTGGAATTCTGGAAAGCTGGTTTCTGATTGGTTCTTTATCCAGGTGAATTTGTAATTGGTCTGATTTGAAGAAGTTCCAAAGGAGCTAATTTTTTATTGGCCTGGTTTTGAGACCAGCTGCTGTTCATTATCTTTCAGGTGAGACTACTGTAGATTCTATATGGTATTGGTTAATTAAGGGCTATTTTATTTTGGTGCCATCCAATTAACCTCAACCTTAATATAATAAGGTTAGCTCTCAGTTTCTCTCCAGTAGCTTGTTGGCAAAGTTCATGTAAAAAAAAAAAAAAAAGTTGTTCCATCAGTTTGGTATCAGTGCTGAATAGAGGAATGCCACCACATTGTTCTGGAAAACCCACTCCCAGGACATTGACTGGTGGGTGCCCATAATGGTACCTGTCTGCTCTTTGACAATGTGCCAGTCAGCACCACCAACTCTTCCTCTGCTTGTGCTGTTTCCTTAGCACTGGGCCTCCTCAACCTTACTCATCATGATGCCAGATGCTGCTGCCACAGGAACAGTGGACATAATACTGAAATCAACCCTCTTTGCAGGCATGTTACATAGAGACACCCAAAGTAAATATTTTAGACAAAAAAAAGGAGATAAATATGCAAAATATTTCTGCTAACTCTGTATCTGTTGTCCCTAGTGGCCAAAAAGCTTATAGAAAGCTGGGGGATGCAAGGTTGAATTCCAGCATTTGCCTTCTCAATGGCTGCTAAGCCAGTTCACAACTACTATTACAGATGAAGCTCTTTAAACTAGTCTCTTGACAATGGTGAGTGGTGAGTATGCATGCTATCACCTCTTCTGTTCATCTCAACTAGAACATTCTGCTGTGTAGTTTGATAAATGATCCTTGGTATCAATGTGATTTGTACAGGAAGCAATCTTCTCTGATGTGAAAATCAGAATGTAAGTTTTGTTGTCCACTACTCATGCACAAGTATGGCCTTTGCTCACCCACCCCAAAGCCCACAATTAGCCTGGGTAATGATAGCCAGATTATGATAGACATCTGCTGCTTTTGTGGTTAAGAGGGCAACTATTGACTGCTTCTTGCTAGCCCAACTAACGACTATTACCCAAAGCAGAATAAGTTTCAACTGATAGATTTCAGTTCTTTGCCTCTTTCACTTAGCCTGAATCCATATTCCCAATAATCTGGGATCACTTTCTTCAAATAATAAATCTTGTAATCAAATAGTAATCCAAGTAATTAAAAAGCTTTTAGGTATCTTTCTTGTCTTTTGACTGTCCATCCAATCTTTGTTGAGGGATTCACCTTCCTGCATAGTATCTTTACTGCTGATGCAGTGTTTGGCATAGTGACTATTGATATCTCCAGGACCTTACTGATTACTGTCCTACATTGGCTGTGGTCTTACACAAGCTAGTGTCTTACAGAGACATATTTGTTGTTAAAGAAATTTGTCTCCATTGATGTCTATACTTCATTGGCCTCTGACGATAATGGACTCTTTTAAGTCCATTATTTTCTGCTTCTGGCTGAGAATAAAGCTTCCCTTTTCTTCCCTTTCAATCTAGATTCTGAGGGAATAGTAACTCTCTCCCAGTTGTTTAATCTCTCTTTGTTCAGATAGTCTATAATGTATTGGTTTTTTCATTTTTATAATTCACACTTTTATATTCAGCATTATCTAATATGTTTCTATTTCTTATCTTTACATCAGGCATATAACATGAATCAGCTTGGGTTCAGTTTCTCATTCCAAACCCCACAAATATTCTTTTCAAGCTTGCACACCAGTATTTATTTTCCAGATTCTTCAGATTCTGAGGGTTGTTGCATAGGCCTGTCTTCCTTGACAGCTCCTAGTAAGAAAGCTTCCTTTACATACAAGTGTTGAATGCACATTTTTCTTGAAGCTGAATGCTGAGAGTATTCTAATTATAGTATGCCTTACTACTGGTGCAAAAGTTTCACCATAATTTTAACCACATTTTTGAGAGAATTCCTTAGCAACTTGTCTGGCTTTGTGGTGCTCAATATCTCTCCTAATCTGGCAGGGTAGAAGGAAAGGCAATTCTCTACATATTTTGTGTGTGCAAATGTGTCTAACAAGCAGAATAGCACTTCAATTACTACTTGTGCACATCTACCACTAAATGAAAAAAAATCATTTCTCACAGATCTTACTGGGATGGAAAGGAGGAACATTAAAGGAACTGATTCAAAAGAAAGATGGGATGGAGTGATCCAGCAGCAGGTCCAATCCAATCACAGGCCCTCACAGTAGTCTTGGTTCTTCTTGCTTATCTTTCACCAACAGCAGAGAGATCCAGAATGGGTGTTCACATAGCATATGGTGAACTGCTCCATTCTCCACTGCTCCACCTCCCTGATCAATCCACCAAGCCCCAGCCAATAGCAGCTGCTGTATTGGCTAAGGTGGGATTATTTTTTAAAATCCAATTATTTTTAAAACCCCAAACTCAAGTCCCCATTCCAGTTGCATCACCTAGAATACTTTAATCAGCACCACTTGAACTGGCTATGTTTTGTTCCGAGTATCATGTCTTGCTCTCAGAACAAACATCCAAACAACTTTGTGTAACATTTCAAGCTCAAAATGGCTCATTTAAACCATTTTGCACACTCCTCATCCAGTCTAGTACTTGCTAGAAACCTGATGGGGTATTTTAGTGTTTCATTGTGCAGTATAATTGCAATTTATATCTTATTGCCCTTAGAATGCTGGGGTAGCTTAAATTACTTTTCTTCTGAAGTTGCCAGTTTCTAATCCAGTAGCTCATTCCTCTTAGAGATTTCTGTGGGTCATTTTGAAATAATTGAAACAATAACTACAATAACCTTTCCTTATTCCCTTTTTATTCACTGAAAGGGGAAATTATTATATACAATACAATTGCACTCAATATATTATTTGTATAGAAGGATCAATGAATGTTTGACTTGTTAGATATTAGTATAGATCATGTGTAGCTTGTACATTAAAATAGTAGCTGGTCCTGCTGGTTTCTAAGGGGATGTCCCAATGGGATCCCTTCAGCTTCTATCCAATTCACAATAAACAAGTCTGCCAACTCATTAGCCAGTAGAGGCAATCTCTACTCTCATTTCTCCATGGATCCAATAAAAAAAACAAACATCACCCTTTAGTTCGGAATGGACAAGAATATTTTTACTACTTACATTCAAAAGCCAGTAAGCATACAGATATGCAGACAGTGCAACACAAGAAAAAATATTGTATTAAAGACAATATAATTATTGCGTTAAAGACAATAGTTATTGAACTCGGTAACTTTAGGGGCTGCTAGGCTCCTTGAAAATAAAATACATTTCAAAAGCATAGTACACAGTTAAACCATACAACTCTTTCCCCCAGCAATCTTTACAAAAGTCTCATGTAGCACTTCTCTTCTTGACTACTGGATCCCTGCTGGACCTCCTCCATCCTGGTCCATCTGAATCCATCCATCCTCCTTCTTCTCCTTGACTCTGTAAATCATGATTCACTCCTAGCTGGATCCCCTGTTCATTTCCTCAGAGTAAAACTTCTAGCTCCTTTATCCATGTTGGCCATGCTTCCGACCAATCAGAATCCCTTTCATTGCTCTTTCTGCCCCTTTCCCTTCTATTTGCAGAGAGGCATGCCAGCTAGGCTTGGTGCTGCTAGAAGAAAAGCCTTGTGTGTTTTTCCTTTTCCCTCTTTCTCATAAGCAGTCTTTTTCTTTCCCCTTGCTTTAAAGTTTTAACTCTTATTTCCTTTAACTCTTTAAGGTGTCTTTTACTCTAGAGTAGTGATGCTGAGGTGGAGAATTCTGGGAGCTCAGCAGTTCACACATCTTAAGGTTGCTGAGATTGGGAAACACTGCTTTAGCATATTTCCTCCTTTTCCTCGCTACTGTCTTCACGCTAAAGTTTCCTCTGCTTCTCTCCTTCATATGTCTGTCTAGGTTAAGTGAAATATCTTAGGTCTATAGCTTTTAAAGTCCTTTCTCAAGTTCTGAGCTTTTTTTATTCCATTTTCCTCATCTCCTCTCCTCCTCTTCCTCCTCCCCTCCTCTCCTTTCTGCATTTCCCAATTCTAATTTCCTTGCAGGTTCCACCCCACTGTCTGCCTTATATCCTCCCATGATCTATTTACCTTTATTTCTCTCTATTAAGGTAAATAGATCACCTTAAGGTTTCCAATGACCTTCTTTCTTCTACTTCTGATTCCTTCCAGTTACAGATCTGCACAACCAAACCCTTAGCATCCAGATTAACCCTCTTGTTTCTCATGACAAGCCTATTCCACTCTGTACCAGCCTTATTTATTTTCCAATTCTACTACAATTTTCTTGGTTGCATGACATTACAGCTACCATAATCCTTGGTCATTGGATATTCTGGAATTGATTGGAATTGGAATCCAGTAAACTCCACAAGAGCAGAAGTTCTCTGGTCCTGTTATATAATATTGCGGCCCACAAATTCTTTCACCTTATTATCCATGTGGTCTTTTTCAATAAAATAAAATCCCTTTTCCTCCACATGCCGTCATTTCTACTCACTGAACTCTAATCTTTTGTTTGCCTTACTACATTGATATTAGTCCTCTAAAGCTATGGAAGTCAGTCAACAACTAGTAGAAACTGTACTTTTTTGGATGTTATTTGAACAATCCTAACCAAGTTCTTAGCCATTTTAAAGCAGAAAAATCAATATCTAAGTGGCTTAAGGCCATGTTGCATGAAGTCTGGATTTACTAACTGCCTTGTTTTCAGTAGCTTGTTCTCGAGATGGGCAAAAATCTTGGCTCAAACTGAAAATGGATTGGCAATCCTAAGTAGCATGTGTTGATTTTTTTTTAAAAAAATAATGATTTCAATATCATTCAAAAGTTGCTTAAAATTATTGTGAAGTGTATATATTATCTGGTAAGTAAGCATGCTTTCACTTTGCCACTTCAGAACTGAATTAGAGAGTAAGCAAAATGTATGTGTTCCATGAAAACTTTTTTTTTCTTACTGTGTATTCCCTGTACAACTGATATATTTGATACATTTAATGTTTTGGTTGTAGTTTCTGTTTTCATTATAGTGAATAGTTCAGTAATGCTATAATTATATACCATTTAATACTAGCTTTAAAACTCAAAATAATTGAGATTATTTTGTTGACAACTTGGGACACTATCTTATGGTTTCTAGGGATATTACTCTACTCATTGTTATGGATAGGGCTCTTTCACATGCAGCATTTCTGCCAATCAAGGATTGGCATCACTCTCTTGGGTCCATATGATGTCATTTGGATTCTGATTCTCTACATTATTTCACTGATCTTTTCTCTGAGCATGCAGTTGGCTTTTTTTTATCCCTTGTCGTAAAAATGGAAGTGGTAAGAAAGGAACAGAAAGCTAAAGTGAGGGTCCAGCTGTTGATTTTTGCAATCCTCTGTTGGTCATCTGGAGGAAATGCTGGTCTACACGGCAATCAGTATAGCTGTTCCAAAAGAGAAGCTGTTTTCTTCTAAGACCTATGCTGATGAGAAATCGGCACAGGGATTTGTAACAGTGAAATTTCAAATTGTGGGAGAAGATCAGTTTGAGGACCAAGGGAGCTTGCCTCAGGTTATAGGCATGTTTTGTGATTTGGGTTAACTCAGTTTCTGAAGTTGTCCTTTTGAGTTTCTGCCATTTCACTGATTTACTCAAAACTGCAAATAGTATGACATTCAAAGACAGAAGCTTAGAGTAGAATTGTGCAATCAGTGATGTTCAGTAATGGTTATCAATTGTAGCCATGTAATTAATCTTGTTTGTTTATCAATCTGAACACAATGTTTTGGATCCTGTGATCTTGAAAATGTAATATTTGCAATGGCATACAGAAAGCCTTGAATTATCTTGTCATACTGGCAGATAATATCAATGGGCCAATTAATCTAAAATGCTTTGATTTGGAAGAATATAGGTGACACCTTGATAGTCAAAATTCCTATAAGAATTAGCTGATAACGTAGCTATACAAATGGCAGAATTCATAGACTGTCATTGTTAATAAGGCTTACTAATCTAGAAACGTGATTCTTGGCATGCTTACGTCTTTTATGTGTTGGCATTTTATGCAAGGGAGAAAGATTCCAATATGTGATTCTTTCATCTGCAAATTATAGTGGTACAGACCAACAGGACATGTTTTACATGGTCTGTAGCCCTAATTAAATACCCTAGCTTGTCACATTACTTCCCACGATATGGCATGTAAGTTGTACTCTTATAAAAATGTAATTGCAAAACATTTCCATCCCCTTGCAAAGAAAATGTTATGGGCATCTGTAATATCTCCAGGAGCTGAGTTTAATTATGTCTTTACCTTTAACTGAACTAGGTCAGACAAAGCTGGCTATTGCAAGTGTTACATTATCTCTTATTTTGTGGATTGTAATCTGAAATCATAGCTGAATTTTCATGACAGTGCAGTGATTTTGGCACCCCATTGGGGTGACTAATTTGCTAAAACTGCTGACACAATAAATCTACAACCACAAATTCAAATGGTAAAAATTCATTTGGTTCTTATATTTTTTTTAAATGACATAATGTTGTTGGAGTGCTTTTGGAAAACTTACTAGTTAAATATTTAAAAGTATGAGATATTTATTCCTTTGAGGTCAGGCATCTGTTGTAAATGCAATCTAGCAGGCATAAGAAAAACTGGTTTCTTTAAAATATCAAAAATAGTTTTGCCTATCTCTTTCTGTTCTGGAAATCTCTTGAAAAGAATAAAGGTATAAAACAGAAATGTCATGTTATTGTACCACAGAATTAACTTTAAAGATTACTTTGCGTGAATTGCGCTATAAATATGTATGGAGTAATAATTATGTAGAGAGCTTATTCTTCTTTGATTCAAAATATATTATTTCCCAGAAGCAGAGAACTAAAATGCATGTAACTCTCTGTGTATTATTAGATTACATCCCTCCAAAGTATTTTTCCCAGTTTATAACTTCAGATCTTTCAGTCATTCCGGCTATGTAGCTCAGTAGGCAATAGAAAACACAAATCACCATGAATTAAATACTTCAGATGTACTTTAAAACACACCCATATTGAAGCAACCTTCATGATACACTATTGCTTACAGTCCTGCCTTGGTGTTTGTAAAGACAAGAGAAAGAACAGGTTATATTGCTGTCTTCTAAATAATAGCAAATCACGCATCAGAGGAAACAAGCCTTATGGGGAAGATGAAAGGAAGTCATTCCTCCTTGTCTATGCCTGGAATGTATAATTAAGTCTGCTTTGCTTTTATTTTATTTTACACATCTCTGCAACAAAATCCCTCTGGTGTTGCACATTATGGTTTCATTCTCATTCAGTGCTTTGGGATGCATATTTCAAAAGGGAGGAGGAAAGATGTAAAAAGAAAAAAAAATAGGTTCGTTTTAGATGCATACATAAAGACGTGCAAAGTTACTCCAGGGCTTGAGTTAGAAAACTCACGTTTCTGGAAAGTTTGATCTAATCCAGTGAACTAGCACTGATTGGGGATACTTAGGCCTGAAAGAGGCCTTTCCATATGCATTAAGAAATAGGAGTGTGCAAAAAGCTTTTCTACCAGCTAGTTAGTATGAGAACATGGCATATACATTCTCACAGAATAACTGTCAAGAGCAAAAGGGTGAGGTTGGTCCCGCTGTCTCCCTTAATATCATCCCTCAATGCTGTCTACCATCTGAGCTTAGCTTGGTCCTAATCCCAACGAACCACCATTCTATATTTCTAAGAATGCTTCTGGAATCTATGTACATCCTCAAGATAATCTTGAAAATGAAAATGATGTTAAAGGCTACAGTTTGGTTATATCATACCAATTGCCATTTTTTTAAAAAATAAAGGAGTTAAAGTAAAATCATTGGAGCATAAAACTTTGGTGAGTGCCTAGTGGACTCACTATGTGCATTGGTGCGCCTAGATTCTCAGATTGAGGACCTAGACTATAACATATATGAATTCTACCTTGGATGAAGAATTGGGTACAATGGCCCAAGTCCATGGATTGTCACAAAAACAAACAAATAAATAAACTCATCTTAAGAAATGAAAGAATGTTGAACAATTCAGAATAATTCTGTATGTGATTCTGCATTGGAATGGCTTGAGTTCCAACTCTAGTTTAAAGAAAGAAGTCCTCTCCCCCACACCTGAAGTACTCTTATGCTTAAATTTATAGGAACATTGAATCCAATTCAATGCATTCATTCTTCTACATACTCAGGACAATATATACCTATATTCTAATTCTTCCTTTTTTTCCTTACATTTGCTAATAAGAACTTATTTTACATAATGTCAATATCACTAATAATTTGTCACAGACAAAACAGATATGTAAGTTAGGTGATGCCACTCTATTAAAAAAAATGCTGTTTCAATTTTCAGAAAAAAATCACAGACTTTATAAGGGAGCATGGTCTCACCATTTGGTTCAGAGAGACAATTTGGTCATGGGGGCAAATACCTTGAGGCCTATTTTCATTCTCAGCCATATTCTGGTGATAAAGCATGATAATATTTATTTTTTTCTTCAACATGCCTGTAGGAATTTATTCTTAACTTATGTTAGAGGCATTTCATTTCTTTTCACAAAAAATATACCTACAGAACCTCTTTAGAGCTGTTCTCCATTCCTCTCTCATACGCTTTCATAATTTACTGGACAGATTCTATTACCCTTTCAACACTGACCAGCAAAACTGTTCCTCAGTACTGATTATAAGGTACATTCAGTAGTGATGGTCACCTTTCCCCATTCCAGTTTGATTGGTTTCCAGCCCTCTGGCTGTTCATCGGAAAATCAAGTTCTGAGTTCATTTTTTATCTGGGCACAATCCTGATGACATGACTAGGAGTGCAACAGCTTCCAAATCTTTCTCTTTGAACCTATCAACTCTTTGAACCCATCAGCTCATTGCTGTTGTGGCAGGGAGAATGAGAGGAACTGAAAAGAAGTTTCTTTGTTTTCTTCTACCTAATGATGGCCCTAATTTTTTTCTAGAGGAATGTTTGGGATATCAAGAATCTGAGAAAATATACATTTCCTCTGTGTGTGTGTGTGTTTGACTTTCAGATTACAGAGATCTTTGATTTGATTTGTTTTGTTTCTGAATCTTGAACTTGCTTTATCAACAGTCCAAGAACAAGGAAAGAAAAGGATGAAGGATGCAGTAGCAGTTATCAGGTCTAAGTTTTATATACATTTACATAAATTTAGTTTTTGAATCAACTAATCTCCCCAAAACTATGAGCAAAATAAATAAATGAACAACTCATTTCTTCTTCTGTCTCCATTAATTAATTAATTAAGTCAATTTACATAGCTGCTGTCTTGACATATGACTCAAGGTAGCATGTAATTAAACAATTAACTACTTAATTATAGTTTAAATAATTAAGCAAGTTAATTAGTCGTTAAATATTACCTGATCATTCTTGATAGTATTTGGAAAACAGATTTAGACTTGGCCCAGCAGGCTTCCAATAACAGCATTTATGCATTCAGAAATCCTATGAACATAGCTTTGATTTGCAACCATTGAGGGGAAGAACCCTGATTGTTATTGGTTCTAACTGAATCCTGTATAGTTAGATTGGCTTTAGATCAAAGCAACAAAAAGATGCATATATTAATTGCTATATTTGTATCTCTATAAAATTATAAGCACTTTTCAGGCATTCATTTTGTAAATTCATGAACCAAGAAGTCCAAGGAGGTATCTCTATCCCATCTCACACGAACTCTGACTATTTATTTATTTTGTATAGCTGGCCATCTCACCTAAGTGACTCTGGGTAGCTCACAATAATTAAAACAACAACCAAGCAAAAAACAGTTAAAAAACCAGTAATACAAACATACAAAATTATCAATAAAACCACATTAAAAACCAAATGAACCATCCTCAATGGCTAATTCAATCACTACATCATGTTCAGTACAGCCATTGTAAAAGGTCTCCACCGCTGCCAGAATCCCAGGCACGATGGCAAAGTCATGTCTTCAGGGCCTTCCTAAAGGCCAGCTGGGTTGGGGCCAATCTAAGGTCTGGGGGAATGGTGTTCCAAAGGGAGGGTGCCACAGCAGAAAAGGCTCTCTTCCTGGGTCCCAACAGATGATACTCTTTTGTAGAAAGGACCTGTAACATGCTGGTCTCCTGCTGGACCCAATGGGATGGATAGGTGTAACCAGGAAGAGATGGTCCCTCAAATAACCCAGCACCATGCCAAATGTCTGAAAAGGAAGCTGATTAAATTACATAGACTCCACTTAATGGTAGGGAGCTCAATGTGATCAGTGCTTCCAGTCTGGTACCTTTATGAGTAGTGATGTGTTCCTTCATTGTGTTGTAGAATCAGATGGATAGATCCTTAGTATTAAGATTGGCAGCAGGGTCTACATTTGCTTTAGTCACACATTAACCTTTCATACAACAAAGGTGTGAATTAGGGCACAATTATAATCTGAAATCAAAATGTTTGGATTATGTGATAACTTCTTCAAGTAACCTGGAGATGATTTGGACTTTGGGAGATATTGGTTTGGGGAATGGTGAAATTTTAATTTTACAGATTATGCACAAAAACCACAGAGTTAAAGCTTTTTAAAACATTTCTTAATGTTTAACAAATGTTCATTTCTCTCAGTAAACAGAAGCAATTTGAGGCTACTGGATATTTACTATTTCCAGTGTGCATTTTTGTTATTGCTCATACAACCTGTTCTTTATCTTGAACATGCTTATATCAGTGAACCTTTCATATGAGTTTGTACTTGATATTTCTTTCTTGTTTTTCTTTGCAGTTTCTGGGGTGGGAATTTCTTCCTTGTAATGTAAGGAATAACCATAGGCAGCTACTAGAATGTTATTTGATGTTTATTAATATATTTGGTGCTTTTTGTTCCCTCTCTTTTTCCTTTACCGCAGTCCCTTGAAAGATACTTTTGCAATTATCTTTGGATAATCCACCCTCCCAAATGACACTGTGATTACCAATTCCTTATAAAGGAATCAGTAATACAAAGAGCAAATGAAAATTAATCAGTACTACAAACTGATGAAAATTAATCAGTACTACAAAGAGCAAATGAAAAATTAATGTGTTCAGAATCTGAAGAGAAGAACATACAATAAATCAAAAGGAACAATGCAAACATGAAGAAGAAACATAAAGGAATTCAAAATTAAACCTGTAAATAAGACGGAGATTTAAACACGTGAAAGATTGCACTTAGATTTAGCAAAGGATAATTGGCAATGTCAGAGATGTGAGGCTGTCAAATATGGCATATGGATGTGGGGATTAACTCCCAGATGCTAAGCTGGTGGTGTGAGCTGAAATCTGAACACTGCTGGTGTACTGCTTTATCCAATCTTCTTTTAATTAAAGTACTGGTTTGGCTTACTCCTGATTTTAGTTTAATATTTATTTACTAAAGTGCTGTGATGGGTTATGCTTACTTTTATTGTGGCGATTTTTTAAAAAATTCTAATTTGATTGCCTTTATGACATTGTTGCTTCCCAATGCTTCTAAATGATTTCTTACTTGGTGAAGTAATTGTAAGCCAACTGATGGTGGCTTGTTGTAAAAAGTGGGACAAACATTTTATGGTTTTTATGATTAGACAGGATAGATTATAGAAAGAAGGGAGTCATGATGTAACTTTAGAGAGAGAGTTTAAAATATAATTGTACTTATAATTGCTGTGAAGAATATTGAAAGCTACTTCTTTATATCTTTATATCTTCCTCATATCTTTTTCCTACTTCTGTTTTGTTTTCTTATTGCACTTTTAGCTTTTTCTCTTATTTCTTTCTTTCTTTTTCATTTTCTCTGTTTTAATTTAGTTTGTATTCTTATTGCTCTAGAAACTTTTAATAAAATTATACATAAAAAGTGGGACAAATACATATAAATAAATAATAGCTAGTGGAATTGTATTCTGCTAGCTGACACAAAATAAATGGCTTATAGCATAGTATAGGCATAGCATAGCATAAATAATAGAGCAATATAGTATAGTATTAGTATAGTATAAACATTGATTGTTCAGGCATCATGGTGAAATCTCATCTGAGTTATAAATATTTGTTAATATCTCATCTTTCTTCCATAGGCTCAGGATAGTATTCATAGTACTCCCTTTTCCAGTGTTATCCCTACAACAACCCTATGTGGTAAGTGGTGATGAAAGATAATAACTGGCCCAAATTCATCCTGTCAATGCATGAACATGCTAGATTGCACTTTCTTATTCTAATTTTATTGCCAGGAATGGAGACAAAGGGTTTGTAGAAGTGCTAACCTGACTGGTTTGCAGATATGTTTCTTGAAATGGATGACAAATGGCAACTTTTTGTTGTGCCTTAGGCACCAGGACATCTTGGCATGGGCTTGATATTTCTCCCTGTACAACCATATTCTCCATACATGTAGAACAGTTAACAACCAGAAGCTTCTGTGAAGATCTGGTAAAACACAAAGCTGGCCTAGGAAATTTCATTGCTTCTGAGACACAGCATCAATAATAATAAAGCCAACAATGACTACCTCACCACCCTTTTATATCACCCCAAATCTACTGCCCATCTATACTTTACAAAAAAGTCAGAGAGAAGTTGAATAAAAACATTTACTAATAGTTAAAGAATTGATTGTGGATATGAGCATGCAAAAACTCTGCTTCCAGAACATGAGTTCAGTAACAACCTAATAGATAAGCTTAATCATCAATGAAGCATCAAGCAATTATTGGTCTGTGAATCATAAAGTAAAGGGCTTCTGAAAGAGGAATGGCAGACTGAAGATGTCTTCATGAAAGCAGAGCTGATGACCGTGATGAAGAATGAAGAGCCAATGAGTAGGCCGGCTCTTCAGAACCCCTCTGGACAAGGAAATGATGGGGGATCGCCCACATGTGCTCCAGACAGCTGCTCCTCACAAGGAGATTGCAGGACAGCAGTCTCACATGGGTTTGAGCATTAGGAGATGACAGGAATAGCCATCTTGCTGGGAACTACGGTTGGCGCCTTTTAAAGGACACTAAATTCGCTAACCTTACTTGCTAATCATTTTCTGAAATTGCTCATTAGCTACTTCTAAGCTATTAGAGATCTTCAAAATGACAAGTTTGAAAATGCCAGGTGAGTTTGCCTTCGTTCCTGAATGAAATACATTTTTAATCACAAGCTTAAGAATTTGAAGAATTTGAAATAAGCAAAAAACTAAATAAGATTTTGATCTTAGAAAATTATAAGTTGACTAAGGGTCCAGATAAATTTGGAATATTGAAACTTTTACAAGATTTTGGAATTAATTATAAAGAACAAACAGCTTCTCCTGGGAAATAGATCCTGTTTTGGTTTTTGCAAGGCATAACAAAGATACTGTAAGTAATTTCATGATTTAAAAAACTGGATACTAGAGAGGACTAAAGATTTTAGGTAGAGAAAAAAAATACAAGCCTACAAAATTATGCAAAACATTATAACAATGAAAATACTGAATGAGACTTTTGAAGAATGGAGTCAGAAAATAGTAGCTACAATATCAACTATGTCAGTAATTATGTCTGCTTCTATGGATAGACTATGTCCAAAAGATGTTACTGAAGAAATGTCAGATGTAGAACAAATTTTATTTGACAAGATAGAGATGGTATTGAAAGTGGATTTACAACTAACAGGCCAAGAGAATTACTTAGAAAAGGAAGTTTCACTGGACCTATAAAAGAAACTGGTTGATGTTTTAAAATTTAAAAAGGAAATACAAATGACAAACCAAGAGTGACCTGTACAATTTTTTCATATTGGATTTACAAAAGAGGCTCATTAAAACCTGGAAAAACTCTATGTGATGGGGCAAAAGAGAAATGAAGATAAATCAAATTCTATGACAATATTTGAATGAACTGAAGATTAAGACTGTTGGGAATAAAAGGAAGGGATATAAAGTTGGTTTATTTGATCAAGGTTAAAACAAGATCTGTTGTTACTTCTCGCAACCCTGCTGACTCCTTATGAAGCACTGAAAAGATGATGTTTTATGGGTTTGTCTCTTATCTAAATCTTATCTATGGATTTGCTCTTAGATAAGAGACTCTTCACCCTCTCTAAGGTTATAAACAATTATCTCTTCATAGGATGAAGAGATAATTGTTTGTAACCTTAGAGAAGGTGAAGAGTCACTAAATTTGTTTATACTTGTGATGAAGGTTGGAAGTCACTTCTTTATATATTTCTTTTCTCTTTATTATATTCTTACTTTTCCCTTTTCCCTTTTTTCTCTTTCTTCTTTTTTCTTTTTCCTTGCATTTTTTAGTCCTTCTTTCTCTTCTCTTCTAGTTTATATTAGATTTTACTGTTATAATCAAAATTGTTGATAAAAATTATATATATAATGAATCATAATGTAAAGATGCCTTGAATGTTCAGTGAAACCCTGTCGTTCTTTTATATGCAGTCTATTCAGTGTTTTTCTTGCAGGTAGAGATGGCTCCTTATGAAGCATTATGAAATATTAACATACATTTTTGAATGATTTAATATTCTCAAGGCTCTTCTAAGTCTCAAAGATAAATATTTTGCAGATATTTTTAATCTTTACCCATGATGGCCCATTTGTTACTCTCAAGTTCATTCCTTCCTTCATTCCTTCCTTCATTCATCATATTTATATAGCTGCCCACCTCACAAAATGTTCCTCCGGGCAGTGCACAATAAAAAATTAAAAATCAATAATATAAAAAACAATCAACAATTAAAAATTAATATTACAATTAAAAAAAGCAAGGAGAGAGCAACAGAGATTAACAACAGTGGAGCCACCTTAACAACAAGTTATAGAAGATAACAGCTATTTTCCTCCAGGTTATTGTAGTTGTTCAATCTCTCTCTCTCTCCACTAGTTTTGTGATGTGTCTGAATGCTTACAAGCTTTTTGGGGTATCAGTTACTTGCTGTCCCTGACATCACAGATGATACAGGTTACTAGCACATATTTGTGGTAGTTATTGTTATTATTTCATTTCACTGTTAAACCATTTTCTAGAAGGAACACTGTTTTGTTCCGTTTGCCCATGTAGTCCATCAAAAAAGACAATCAGAAAACTAACCAACTTAATTAAATATATACCACCTTTTCCCCAAGAGCCTTTTACTACACGACGTTTTTTGTATCTATATACTATATAGATACATACACACACACACACACACACACACACACATATATGTATATATATATATCTTGTATACTATATATATTCTTATATTTTTTCAAAGAATATTTCTGTTCCATTTTCCATCACTGAAATATTCCCTTTCTTTTTTAATTGCATTAGAAATGTTGAGTATACCCAGGAAGAAACCGCTCTTTTTATTGTTTTATTTTTTTTAAAATAAACATTTGTAAAGCTTTATATTTTCCATAATCAGACATATGAGAAAAGTTTGTACTACATTCAAGTGTCAGATTATGACTTAGCTTACACTAATAACATGAAGAGACTTTTGCCCTTGCCCAGAGTGACAATGTCACCACCGGCTGCTTACATCTATCATTACAATCAGTTAATTAGAACACAGGGAAGGTTTAAATGCCCTCAGTCTTATCTATCATTCTGGACTTCTTCTAACATAAACATAACTGTCAATCACTTGCACCCTACTAGCAGTCTTTATTAAAATACTTACAATAAATATATTTTCTATGGGGTCATGTGCGATAGCATGTTCTTTTCATTGGTCAGAATTTTAGTGTGGTTTCCAAAACAACTCCTAAAACCGTCCTCAAGGTGGGGAGAATATAATCTTGACAAGAGGTCTTCTTTGAGTGGCAGAAGTTATTAGGAATTTCTGTAAAACAATGGAGAAGTATCTAGCTGTACTTTATTTAGTTAGGAAACAAGGGAGGGGATTATTGTTGAACCTAGGAAACCAAAATCATTATCTGTAGCTTCTTATGGAAAGAATTGGGATTAAGAATGTGTTTTAAAAGGATTAGGACAACAACAACAAAAGATTTTCCCCTTTTTTCTTCTGCCCTAAATTAACATACTAGAAAATGTAGGATGGCCAACTAGCAAAAGCATTCTGGGTGGAAGATTATCTAATGCCAACTCCTAGCCTCCAAAGCTAGATTGCTGTGATAACTTGAAAGAAAAGCATTTTTTACCCACATCCAAATTTACACCAGGTTCATAAATGAGAAATGAAGACTCTTCTGACATCTTAACAACTTAACACCATTATACCATACTTATGCTAAAATAAAGTGCCATCACATTCTTCATTTTGCTACAACAGACTGATACAGTTATTCTTCTGGAAATAATCAGAATGTACTTTCTGAAGCAGAGATGAAGAACCATGTTCTGATTCCAAACTCTGTCAGTCCCAAAGTATACATACATCTACTCCATCTATACTTCTGTCAGAGCAAAACAATATTGTGAGGAAACAGTGTGTACACATCTATCCATCTGTGAAGAGATTTTGCTCTAAGTGAATACACAAATATAGCAGTTAACAGGAGCAGAAGCAGGACTTGTAGGAAACCCACTCACTATTTCAATAACTGTAACCAATGGGAGAAAAAAATTGGGATGACAAAAAGGGGGCCTACTGCCCCCTTTGCAGCCAGTTTTGCAAATTATGAACATAGTTGTGTATTTATATAGGAAATTATAGTCCTGTGTCAGTTTTCAATGATTCTTCTTACTAGAAAAATAATAATAATCAAAATAGCAATAGATAAGACTTAACTTTGCCATGTTGTCCATAATTATTATTTTCTTATGTTTATAAATGATAGTATTGGAGGCACTGGTAAATTCTGAAACCATGTCAACTAGGGCCAGCCATGGCAAAAGTGTTAGAAGATATTTTGGTCCATCTAGGTTACTATTCAGTTGAAAATTATCTTTCTCTTTGAGATAGGTGAATAAATATGTCAACTGTAGAGCAGATGGATTTGGACATTCTGGAGAATATGTTGAAGGATGACAGTACTTCAGATCTGCCATCTCTACTCTAATATGCCTTCTAACATGCTTCTAGAATGCCTAGATTCCACTCACTTCCGGATATTTTCTCCCACAAAATCAGGAAACCTCTGGTGACAGACGTCTCTCTTCACCAGCAGCAAGCTGATTCAAAAAAGGCTCTAGTCACTTAATCATCCTTTGAGGGGAATGGAATTGTACCCTAAATAACATTAAAAGCAACACTACCCTATAACAACTATAATTGTAATGTTATCAGTAGATGCTAGGAACTTGTCCAAGCAATTTTTATTGTGCAAATACACTAATCCCTGCCCTGCCTTTCTTTATTACTAAACCTAAATTTCCATGCAACAGCTTAGTCAAATTCTTTACAAAATTATTCATGCAATCTTCTCTAAATATTTTATTAGGGCATAAAGGGGATAAAAGCCCCTCTCATCACAAAACCTCACCCAAATATGGTGAAGTTTCTATTACATACGAAAAACCTCACCATTTTATAATCCAACAAATAGTACTTTAAGTCTCCGCTAGTTACAACAGATAAATTGGGTCATATCATTCAATCAAGTCAGTGGCAATAGATTTGTAGAAACAGAAACAGGCATCTTCTGTATGAACAGCACTTTTCTATCAGTGAAGTATAGTCCTGTCTAAGCTAAGTTTTCCAAGACCCCCAAAATACATTTCCTTGCGGAAGGACCATGTTGTCCAACTTTACTTTTCTGAGAAACTTCTGAGAGATTTTCTTGCTCCAATCTTCTCTTCAGCATCCAAGTATAAATTATCTCTCTACTAGTTTTTATCTTCTTGCCAGATTTTTTTTTCTACAATGGATTGTAGGCATTTGCAACAAGATTGTACAATCTGTTATCTGCAAAGCCTTGGATGTGAGCCCCAGAACCCTTGAATTGTAGATTACAGTGTAACAAAAGTGTAAATTATTAAGTACTAGGGTACTGTACTTGAAAATTGATCATCCAAAGTTAAGGTCCTAATCTACACACATTTCACAGTAAAACAAGGGTGCTGGCTTGGCTAAAAAGCAATTAAGAATTATCAGGGAGACAAAATGTAACAAGTGCTAAGAATATAAGTGAAAGTGTTAACCTGAAGAATGTAAGCCTAGCCACAAAGTATTAATAATAGTACTGGGAACTCAAAGTTTTTTTTTTTGATAGTGGCTATGGTAAAATAATACCTTCAGATACACTCTTAAACAACCTGTTTTACTCCAAAGGGACTCTTGTATAGGTGATATATTATCTCATCCTTTGCACCCTTTATTCCACATATTATCAATATGCATATGAATTAACCCAATCAGTAAAGTTAAACTTATCAATTACACTAGATGCTATATCCTGTTGAGTGACTAAGTGCTATAGCTCATTACTGCAACCAATCTGATAAAATATGATTTGTGTAAGTCTATAAAGTGGGTATGTAACTCCATCTTTCTTTAGGCTTCTTTATTCTCTCCTGTACCAAATTTGTCAATAAACTGATGTGTGATTCAATATTATTTTATTTAAACATACCCCTGGGAAAATTCCCCTACCCTAAACCTTAATTAGAATTAATTTAATTAATTTTAATTATATGGAAATTAAAGTAAATCATACTTACGTTTTGTCCTCACTCTTTACAGTTGCATAGTTGCATAGCCTTACAGATATGCAACTAAACATATGCCTGCTAGGCAGGACTAAGCAGAAATATGGGAAGTATTATGTTGTAACGTGAAGACTGAGTTGCCAGCTCCATCAAATATTATATTGGGCAAGCTCACTGCTTAGTCATCCAGTATCAGGAGGATGAAGGAGGTGAGAGGGATGTTTAAGCTATCTCAAGTGTGGAGATAAGGATCCAGCACTCCCATCATGTAAAGAAGTGAAATGGTTAGCAACCTGCTACACATGTGATGGAACTGGAGACTGACCATGAATACATGGTTTTGAAGCAGATCATTCCTCAAGCTATCTTCTAAGGATGAAAGTGGGAAGATTCAGTCTCCACTAGTGAACATTTGTTCTCATTTTTCCAAAAATGACAAATGTCTTCATAATCTGTTTAGGAACATTTCTCAAATTTCTAGAGTTCTTGTTTATGTTATAATTTCTAGATTATTGTTATGCATTTTTTTTTAAAAAAAGATGGGTTTGTCCAGTTTTTATTTCAGAAGATATTGTTTGAATTTTGGATTGACAAATAGAGGGTGGGATACAGCCTATTTGGGTTGAATTATTGAGTTTCAAAGACAAAAAAAGATTTATCAGTGAATTCCATATCTTAGGTTCATGCCTAAGTCAAACTTCATAAAGTTTGATTAAAACTTCAAGGTCATATATTACTTCTGCAGAATCAATGTAGAATTTTACTGCACTGTTCTCTGAAGATATTATATTACAGAGGAAAAAATGAAATAAGTTTTGAATGCTGGGTCTGCTGAATTCTCTGGAAAATGTAACTTGAATAGTCTGGGAGAAATGCCAACAACAAATTGCAAAACATTCAACCTTGCTGCTGTAAATGCATGGATCAAAAAGCTCAGCAACTTGCTGAAACAGCAATAGTCTTAACCTTGTTACACTCCTGAGATGGTAATATGAGGCCTTATCAATACATTTGATATGGCTTTCAAAGGAAAGCTGGAGGCAAAAAAAGAGCTGGAATTTATTACAAAAGAATATTGCTGTTTTGGTTATCCCACAGCAGAACTCTAAATTCTGTTTTTACTGAAAAGAAGGCTAGATATCCCCTAAAGTACAGTTGACTGAGACTGAAACAATAAACAACAAGAAACCTAGATGTTGAAATAAACTCTGATATCTAAATTTCTACCTGTATCACAGGAATCTTTTAGGCTTTGTGCACTGAAAGCAGAGTGTCGTCCTACATTGCAAGAATTAAATTTTATACTTTTTCCACCAATCTCTTTGAAAAGAATATGCAACGTATGTCACTGGGAATATCCTAACTAGTTTTTGGAAACTATGCAAGATGGAAGATGCATCTGCATGGTGGCAGTAGCTGCTAAAAAACATGTCTGATTTTATCAGAAATTTCTCCAGGTTGCTAAGACATTCAGGTAATGAGTTGAGGGGTGGTGGCAGCAGTAACTCTGGGGTGGTCTGGGCAAAGGTTGATATTAATTAGAGCCACACAGAAATATCTTCTTGCATTTTTTTTACCAGTTCCCATGGAACTTTATGCAAGAAAATTATCTTATATTTCTTTGAGAGAAAAAGAGAATTTAATGGAAGTCTTCTGGGTGAAATATTGAGATCTCGCCTTATTTAGTGGTTAGGTGGCCAAGCAGCATGTGTGACTGTCCAGTTTTTCATTGAACAATCTTCCCAGCAGTGTTGTACAGCCTCCCTATACTACAGTTTAATCCTGAGAGGACCCAGCAGATTGGAAAGTGTAGGTAATCAGGAACACTTTGGAGATGTGTAGCAAAAGAAAATAAGTAGTAGCATCTTCATCTCTTCCAACAAATACCTGCAGATCAGGAATAATGTCTCCTGTAATCTGGCTGTATCCATATGACTAAGGAAGTAAAACCAAAACCAAAAAGGTTATAATCATATTTTTGACATATGAGAAACATTGCTATCATAAAATGTTGAATTTTTGAGTTACACCAGATGATGCATACATTTAGTATCAACTTCCACCTTCCTGGTTTCATTTTGTCCAAAATAATGTATAGATATTAAATCTGAATTTGAACCATTGAATGTAAGAAGACTAATACTTCTAGACCAATAAATTCCATAGACAGATATAAAGACTGAGAAGGAGATGTTTTTAACTTCATCCAGAGAATTTGATTTTTTTAGTAAAAAAGAAGAGTTCAAGGAAGGGACATTTGGTTTCTCTTGGATTGATGGTTCTGATCTTGATTAGGCCATTACATGTAACGTTGGAGAAAATAAAACTAGGATATAAGGGAGTATGTTACAAAATGTACATAATCTAGCTAAACTCTGAGTTGCCTTATTGCACTTTTGGATCAGCAGCATTTCTACCTCTCCAATACTTCAGAATCCATCCATCACAACCTCTTTATATATAGTAATTTTATTAAACATTACAATTAAAAAGATACAAACTGATACAAACTAAAAAAGAAGAAAAAGAAAGAAGAAAAAAAATGCAGAAAAGAAAAAAATAGAAAAATCAAAAGGAAAGAAAAAAATAAGAGTATAATGAAGAAAAAGAAAAGAAATATATAAAGTGACTTCCCCCTTCATCACAAGTATAAACAATTTTACTAACTTATCACCTTCTCTTAAAATACAATAAATGATCTCTTCTTCCCATATCTCATTGCTTATCTATAAACAAATCATTGAAGTCTCATTGTTCAGTCCTGATCAGTAAAAGTTCATTAAGGGTTACCAGAGATAGCAACATATCTATTTTAACTTTGATCAAATAAATCAATTTTATGCTCCTTCCTTTTACTTCTAACAATCTTGATCTTTAATCCCTTTAAATAATGTCCTAGAACTTGATTTCTTTTCATTTTTTCTTTGTCCCTACTTACAAAATTCTTCAAAGCTTTAACAAGCCTCTTTTATAAGTCCAGTGTAGGAAAATTATCCAGGTCATTCTCTTCGTTTGCTGTTTGTATGTCATCTTTAATTATTAAGACATCAGCTGGTTTCTTTTGTAGGTCCAGGGTAATATCTTTTTCCATGTGATCTTGTAGCCTGTCATTTGTAAATCCACTTTCAACTCAGTCTCGATCTTGTCAGTTTGTATTGGTTGCTACTGTTATAATTTTAATCTTAAAAAAATACTTATTAAAAAAAAGGAATACTTTAATTGCCCTAGCAAATAATGCTCCTGATATTTAAAAAGGAGTGATTTTGCAGGAGTCAGTTATTTAGATAACAAAACTGGCTCCATTACAAATGGCCTGTGTGTAATGGCTATTGCCAGATCAGTTCATCAGATATGGGATACCCCTGGAGGGAGGGCAGGAAACTTACACTTGGAGCCAGCCTCATTCAGCAGAAAGGTTGGTTGGCCAGTCATCTGCAAGTAGCTGAATGATTCTGCTAATTATTTAATCTTCCTGCTACAGCTTATTCTCCCTGCTCCCGAGGGTTTGCACAGACTTGTGTGCAATGGCCCTGTTGCACAGAGATTTACAAAAGGTTCTTTTCCGTCCTTCAGCCATGACTAAGCATAGGATCCTAATCTGTGTTTATGCAGTTTTGAGCTGAGTCTTCACAAAAAGACCCTATTGGTAGTGATACCCTGGCTGTGGAATAGCTTTCCCAGAAAAACCTTCCTGGCATCTTTATCATTCAGTACCTTCTTTTCTGTACCAGGCAGAAATATGGTATTCACTCAGGTCTTCTGAATAACTTGTGTTTTAAACAAAGGTTAGGGTCTTTCAGTAAAGCTCTCTGAAATCCTGTACAGGTTTAGCCAGTCAGTTGCATTCAATATTTTAGATGCATAGGATTGCCATTCAGATGATTTTGTTTTCTCCAGAAAGGAAAAGTGTGCTGGTGAGTGACCGTATATAAATAAGCTCATATGATGATGGCGATGATGATTACCTGAATCTAGGCTATGGCTACCAGAACTGGGTTGCAAGAACTCAAGGCTTAGAAGAAAGCTTCCTTCCTTCCTTCCTTCCTTCCTTCCTTCCTTCCTTCCTTCCTTCCTTCCTTCCTTCCTTCCTTCCTTCCTTCCTTCCTTCCTTCCTTCCTTCCTTCCTTAATTTTTAAAAAGGCAGAGGCTGAGTTTATCTCTTGTTCCTAATGCCCCATAGAATTCATTAGTACAAAGCTTCAGATTTGATTTGCTTCTCATTTGTACTCATCTTTAAAATATATCAGTATGAAAATAAGCACCAGGGAACCAAATCTGACTAATGACCATACTGATTCTGCATAAGATCATAATGAAATTTTATAATGAAATGCCTTGACTACAACTACAACTTCCCGTGGCTAGAGATTGGAAAACCCAAAGCAAACTAACTGAGAGGAAAATAATGACTGGAATGGAAAGAGGAATCTCAAAACGTTCTTTGAATTTTATGGGAATACCTATTTTTCTATTCTTAATGCATAATGAAGCAATGTTGTATTTTGGGGCAAGCCATTTTTGCAAATTCTGAAATCCCAGATCCACTCATCTCCTTCTCCTGCTCTTTGACTCAAACATTATACATACTGTATTTGGTATTTCTTCTGTATGAATTGAACCAACCAACCAAACAAATAGAAGGCCTGACTTTGCTGTAGTTGATTTGATAAGAGACCATGATTGGAAATGGGGGATGTAGCCTGGAGAAATATCACCTTGTGATGACATTTGGCTTTGAGACATTGTTCATCAGAGATGAAGTGAAATAGAACATTACTCAAGGAAGACAACAAATAAGGCTCTCATGGGAACTGCAGCAAAATAAAAGGAGAAGGTAACTGAAGCACATATAATAGAAAAGATAAATGGGGATAAGTAAGCTTACCAAAAGGATAGAAATGAACTATACCGATCCTCTTTCCCCAACAGGACACAGAGGAGCGCTTGACAGACAGTGATAAATTCAGAATAATAGCAACAGATCAAAAGAATAAGGAAGCTACTTTCTATACCAACCAGCAATGTGTAGACTTTTAACTATGACAAGCTGGCTGTCCTCTCACATCTGGAGACACCAGGTTGGAAAAGGCTGCCGTGCATCAGAATACATATCTTTTAGCACAAAAGAACATGGGCAGTAGACGATACTATTATATAAACTGTAACTGTTATATAATGGTAGCTGCAATGAATTTTGACAGATCTGAGCACCTGACTCTCTGAAAGGTTCACTTTTCATTTTCAGGATGCTACCTTTTTATGTTTGCACAGCTCCTCTGAGCTTATGAAAAATGGAAACCTTTGGACAAAAGTTTAGCTCCTCATCTGCCAGAAAGATTTCATATGGCCTTATCCATGCCAATAGTAACACAGGTTCAGGAACAACCCCTTCTGAAAGAGCGGATATACTTTATTTATTTATTCAATTTGTATGGCCGCCCATCTGAACAAGGGACTCTGGACCATCCTGAAATAAATTAAAAACAATTCCCATCACAGATATAAAAATTAAAATACACAGTAGCCAAGGAAGATATCACAATCAACAGTCACTAGCCCAGACAGGAGACAGGATCCTTCAAACACTTGGGATCCCAGGCTTAGACACAGAACCAGGCCTTTAAAGCCTAATGAAAGGCCAGCAGCGTTTGGTCCATCCTGACATCCGGAGGGGAAATGTTCCATAGGGTGGCCACTATGGCAGAAAAGGCACGCCTTCTGGGTCCTGCCAACCAGCATTCCTTGGCTGATGGGACCTGGAGCATGCCCTTCCTGCTAGACCAGATCAGATGGGTAAAAACAACTGGGAAAAGATGGTCCCTCAGGTAGTTGTTTGTTTATTGTTGTTGC
Organism: Python bivittatus; assembly: GCF_059951505.1. Lineage (NCBI taxonomy): Eukaryota > Metazoa > Chordata > Lepidosauria > Squamata > Pythonidae > Python > Python bivittatus. Next base: position 14,164,800 of record NW_028277058.1, on the reverse strand, counting down.
TGCTGTGGCTAGTATTGGAGCTGAGACATGTAGTGGGGCTGTGCAGATACTTATTTAGTTGAAGGGTTAAACAAAGTGTACCTTCAGATCAAACAGCAAAGTGACAGAACACCCACCCTGCTTTTGAACAGTGGAATGGAGCAGTCGCATCTCCTTGCTTTTCTGAGTAACGGGCTTTTTGCACATGTACAGAAGCCAGTTATGTTTAAGCAAAGCCCCTGTTGAATCAGGCTGACCCTGCCTCAGTCTTCATTCAGGGGCAGTGAAGTGCCTCTTCAAGTTGCTTTGCCACATGGAGGGAACTGCTACACTCTCAAAGTGTAAATCTCTGCTGATTTACACATGTTTGCAGAAAAGGAAGGAAGGAAGGAAGGAAGGAAGGAAGGAAGGAAGGAAGGAAGGAAGGAAGGAAGGTTGGTTCTATCTCTATGAAAATGTTGCTGGACTTTCCAGATCAAGCTTTAAGCAGAATTATTTCATTGGTCTTTTAACTTTGTAGTCCTGAAGAGTTTGAAATCTCCTGGTACCTGTGATATCTGGTAGACAGATGTAAATGCAGTTTTCCAGGTTCCCTTTGCACATTAAAAAGAGATGCTTCTGAGAAGAGCTTTATGCATATCAAAGCAGCGTATCACTCAGGGGAACATGATATTTTACTTTTTTATCATTCAGTGGTAGTACAAGTGCCTCAATGTTTATTTTAAACTATTGGAAAAAGGGCTTTCCAACATCCCCTTAGGCTTTCTAGCAGTACCCTCAGTTTCATGTCAGATGAATTTGGCTCCTTATTGAATGTTATAAAGTATCTTAAGTTTTATTTATTTTACAGTCCTCACATATCACCCATCAAATCCAACTCCAGGTAGTTTACAATCATAAAATTAAAAATAAAGAAATAAATAATTTCAACCCCAAATTCAGCAGTAAATAGAAATAACAGTATAAAAACAACCCACCAAATGCCTGATTATATATAATCTTATATAATCTTCACTGCTTGTGAAATACCAACACATTTGGCTCTCTCTCTGTGACTTTTGTGATAATACTAAGTCATGTAGCCCAGGACCTCATAGGAGTTTCTTTCATATAAAGAGCTTACTATATATCCTTTTCAGTTCTAGCTGAAGGAAGATATTCCTTGTTTTGAACCTACAACTGACCTGGAGTCTGGATACCTGCTTTCTTTCTTATTCTTTCTTGCTCAGTGTCTAAACTCCTAACAATCTGAATCACCTCTAGGTAAAGATTGATCAGGATTTACTTGGCTTCCAAAATAATTCTTCATGATTTTTGCCTAGCAACATTTCTGCTCTATTCTAGTATTTATCTGCATTTCCAGGGCCAGGAATCCCCTCCTACATCCCTTGAACTAACTGTTGCCTCCCTCTCCTTGAGGGAGAATGTTTTGCTTTGTACTCTCAAAGAGAAGCCTTATGCCCTGATGAAGTGCCTATTGAATACAAAATCTAAAATATAGTAACAACTACTTGACATGAAATGGTTCTGTGAACTAGAGTTGTGTCACAGTATGCCATGAATTTCATTATTTCATATTTGTATGTAGAGTATAGCAAGCCCAAATAAATTCTTCCCAACCTGGTGCCCTCCAGATGCATTGGATTTATATTATCCTAATTGCTCAACCAATACAGCCAGGTTGAGAAAAATTGTATAACAGATGGGGCGCATGCGGTTTCCCTTTCGGAGAACACTAATCAGATCCTTGAAATAGGAAGATGCAGTATGTACCCAGTATAGAAGCTTGGATTCATATGTGTGTGAAAGTTAAATAATAAATGGGTTCAAAGCTGGGAGGAAGAGGAGGAGGAGGAGGAGGAGGAGAAAACTATTTTGTACAACTTGTGCAAGAAGGTGCATAAATAGATGGACTTCTCTGAATGTTTCACTGTTGTTGTGCTGCTCTCTTTCATAAGGTCTGAAAGGACCTTTTTGCAAAAGAGTATCTTTTGACTTAATCAATATTCCCACTGCATCTCCAGTTTCTACTAAACAGTCTGTTTAGGACCTAACATGTCCCTTACACACCCAACATGATTTTATTATATTTAGATTCTTTAATTAAAACTGATTTTAAAGAGGGGAAGCTAGCATACTGTAAAGCATCATTTCCAAAAATACTTTCCTTTCTTTTATTTTTCTTTACAAAATAAACATGATAGATTGCTCTAGCCCAATGTTTTGTTTGGAAGTAAGCTTACCTCTTCAGAACTAAATCAAAGATGAGCTCAGGCAATAGAAAGCATTTTGGAGGGTTTGAAGGTTCCATGGATAACAACTTTGCTTGTTCGTTTGTTGATGAACAAGTGTTTTGTGACTGAACATGCTCTTTGTGGCAGCAGGGGCATCCTCAGGGAGGTAAAAAAGGCAATATGGCAACTGCAATGATGTGATTTAGAGCTGATCTCACACATCACACACAATTAATATAAAAAGGATTGGGACTTTGATCAAGTGGTTGGGACACCCTTGAAATCCCCCCCAACATGGACTCCCCTGAATGCCAGCCACATTCACAAAATCCCAAATGGGCTCATTGGCCCCAAAAAATCAAGTACCTTGTTTTGTTACACACTCATATTAGTTCTGATATTTTTTCCCTGAGAAAGGGATTGATCCTGAGAACTATCTGCTTTTATACAAAGTTTATATATGATAGAGAAAATCTCATATATAAATTTGAGCCATTAAAATGAAATGGTCAAATAATGTATATTTGTGTGAATCTATATCAGTCATATCTTTAAATATATAACATTTCATTTTTCTGTTTTTCTGTTTTTCTGTTTTTCTGTTTTTCTGTTTTTCTGTTTTTTTATTATTATTATTATTATTATTATTATTATTATTATTATTATTAGGGTGGCTTGACAAGTCTAAAATATTCAAGGCACAATTGGCATTCCCAAGGCACAGACATGAATTTTAAATTGTGAATAACAAGAATAACTCTCTTTTCTTCTCTCTCTCTAGCTGAAATGTCTATTGGGAAATATCAGTTCAGTATTCTTTGGGACTCCTTTCAATCACAATTCAATATTGCCAAGAAATGCTTGATAAGACTTAATGGTATATGTGTGAGTGCGGCTGTGTAATAAAACTTCATTCTGTGATGACTTCATAATATTAAAAATGAATGGAGACCAAAGGGTGCCATTAAAGATAATTTATAGTTTTCATTAAAGGAGCTACACTATTTTCTGAAAATTCTGCTATATTTTTAGTGGAAACTCATGATTGTTATTAATTACATACTTTAGAATTGCCTTTAATTTAAGTCTGTTGTCAGTTTCCTGTAGCAAAATGATCTGTTCCAACTTCTAATATTATGAACAGATTCATCAAACAAGTCTTTATTTCATATTTAAACTTAATATGTGTATCATGCAACTTTGCTCTGCTTTTTCTTTTACCTACCTTTCCAGTGATGAGGCCATCAGGAGCATGGAAATTCCATTGTATCTCCCTTAAATACTGGCACTTTGTTTTGACATCTGTGGCAGTGCTGTCAAGGGTTGTTTCCAGAAGAACTTCTAGAATTTGTCCTTAGCTGTACATTTCTCCAGGACATACAATATAATGGATTTCTTGAACAAAGTATTATTTAGTTAAGGAGTGCAGTTGACATTTGCTGGTTATATATTTTAAAGAGTACAGTATGAGATCAGTATAAACGGTGTTGGACAAAATCTATAATCCATTTGGCCTCATAGGTGACTGGGGTGGGTGGTGGGGTGGAGAGGCAAGAAGGGCAAAATGATGAAACACTCCTTGTGATTCATAACCCAAACTCCGTCCTCATGTACTTACAGGCAATGTTGCAATACATGCACAAAAGGGCAGTGCTTGCCTTATGAAATGGTGATGCACATTTTGTCATTTTGGCATCATTGTGGTTAACAGGACTCTCGAAAAGTGTTTGTGGCAATTTGGGAACATGCAAAATCATAGTTTGGGGGGAAGTTGGATCAGAGCTTGTTTTAAATGATCAACTTCCTTCCTGCCTGTCTGCCTAAAACAAACAACGAAACAAAACACCCTCAATCATTTCTACTTCCAGAAATGACTTTTCCCCTTAACAATTAGGAATAGAATGACTTGTGGGAATGGCACTAGACTTGGGCAAAAAGACTAAGAGACAGAAGAACGTCCTGAAGGACTGAGAGGAGACAGTGGAAAAGCAAACGGACTGTTGTTTATTAGTCTAGTTGTGATCTGAGATTTGTGAATCTTCACTATTTGTCTTTCAATGAATTATTAATATTTTAAAGATCAGAACTGATGAGGCCTTTTCTGTGTCTCTGCAATATAATCCCTGTCTGCTTGACAGTAGAATAAGAAGGGGAAGAAGCAACTGAAGATTAGCAGGAAAGGATAGCTGGTAGGAATGCTTTGAAAAATATTTATCTGTACAATTCTCTGTTTCCAGAATGGCAAAGGCCTATATTGCTTTCAGTTCATAACCTCTGAAGATCAGTGGATAGAGACAAGGATAAATATAAGAAAGAAATTAAAAAAAGAAAAAGAAAAACCATTCCATCCTGTTTAGCATACATGGTCCGAAACATATAAACTAAAGCTTAGCGTGATTTATTTGGTTCTGAAGCCAGAATTGGGCTTAAAAAAACACGGAGTCAATGTTTGAAAATTATGTTTCTTTTGGAAAGCCATAATGTTCATGCTACATTTAAGACTACCTTTTTTTAATTATCTAAGTTCATGGAATAAAGGTTGTATTAATTAAAACAATTCATAACTAAATGGTCATTTTCTACAATGTAACATACAGTAAGACAGAGAAAAACACCAGCCAAACCTGGCTGATCTCATAAAACCTAAACAGGATTAGACTAAGTTAATAATTGATGAGCGTCCACAAGGAAACCCCTGAGCTTTAGCTGACTAAAGAAATTAAAAAAAAAAAATCCGAACTGAACAATTCTTATTGGAGACAGGTTTTCCAGGGATCTAAATATTAACCATCTGGCAATTTTTTTCTGATGTTTAAATCACCAGATACTGGTTTATGATCACCATGTTAAGCTTTCATTTTTGGACTCTTTGGGCAGAACTTTGGTCTTTATCCTGGCCCTTTTAGTTCTGCCTTTGCACAAAGCTGTTTTAGAAATTGGTGGCTTGTATGAAATATAGGCAGTGTGTGATGTATTTCTGAAAGGACAGGAGCTCTGTTTGTGAGAATTATCAGGGGGTATGTTAAGAGCTATTCTTCTGGAAAAACTGAAATGATAGGCTGCAAGCACTTCCATGTGGGCTTTGACGCTGCTTCTATGTTGGTATCACAATCCTATTTTTTTACCACTGTTGGACAGGTAAGCCAACTAACTTCCAAGGCAGTAGCAGCTCAGGATAATTTGCTCATTGCCAAAAACACTCTTTAGAAGGGGAAGATGCTGTGGCTTCCGAGTGAGAATTTCCCCACTACTATGAACTCCTACCTTCTCTTGCTTCCTTGCATCTTTCTTCTTCCCTATCCCTCCTCCTCCTCTTCGTTCTCACAAAGGAGTGGCTTTTGAAGTCCCTGTGCAGCAACTGGCTCCTCTATGGTCAGTTGGAGAGACCACAAATGCTCATCAGCTCATGTGAAGTTCTTGGGGTAACAAAGGTGGCAACAGGGAGGACACTTGTGGCACAGCTGGAACATATTTCTGAGAGTTAGGAAGTGAAAATGGTAGCTGTGTGCGAGTGTCTTCAGACTAGGGATACTTAGGTTCAGAAGTCTATCCAATTTTGCCACAACATTATTCCATTAATCACTCCTCCTTTCAGCCTGGATTTATTGTGAGCATAAAATGTCAGGTAATAGCTGTATCATCCAGTAGGAAGGGAGTTATGAAAATACATTGTAAAGAAAGAAAAATGTTATAGTTCAATGGAACTGAACAGAGTTTACATACAGATGTTTCCAAGTTTAATCCCTGTCCTGCCTGCAACTCTGGAGAGGCCCTGACAGTCAATATAAACCAGAGTCCTCTATTTTGGCATCAGATGTGTTGGACTACAACTCTTACAACCTTCAGGCATTATCTATGCTAGGTAGGGATGGTAGAAATTGAAGATGAACACATGTGGAGAATGCCAGATTAGGAAAGGCTGCTGTAGCCAGGCTAAATAGATCAAAATTGATTTTGTATAAGAGAGTTTCTTATGTTCATAATGATGCATGACATAAATGTAAATAAGGAAAACATCTATTGTGACACTGTTTAGTCTGTAGTGGAATATTAATTGCATCACAATATACTAATTGATCTTCAGGTATATTTGACAGATTAATTTCTTTTTCACATTTCACATTCCCCTTTAAATAATTCTATTTGCTGTGTAAACTTAACACCAGGCATCAGACCATATATTCTGCACATTCTTGAAACCCTTTGTGGATTGCATCCTATTATTATAACAATCACAGTCCTATGGGAATTCTGAATACAGCTGGAGACGTTGGGTTGCAACAAAGGAGAACACTATTAAAAGTTTCAGCCAGCTCTGAAATGTAAGAAAATTAATTATTTTTCTTTCCCTTCCAAAATGTTCTAGCTTCTAAATGTTGAGCTGTTTGGTGCCTATTATTGTTTTTCTCCCACTGACATCAAATTAAACTTAAAAGAAATTGAACAAGCTTTAGATAAGGATCCTGTACTTTGCTGAGTTTGTATCTGAGCCAACTCCGGATCCCTTTGAGGTTCCCCCATTAGAGGCCACCCAAACTCAGAAAATATTGCCTCTCTGCTGTGCAGTGAAAATAAATTTGCTGCTTATTGTTTCAGAAAAGCAATTCGCACAGCAGCGTATCAGTAAATTGTCTTTTCATTTTATACAGAATGTGGAGCATCTGAGTCCTTGGTCTATGTACCATCATGCTGAGCTGTTGAGAAGATAGTAGGACAAATAGCTCATTCCTATTTATAGCAAGATAGCAAAAGTTCCATTGCACAGGAGTAGAAGTGATGGTAATAATGATGATGATGATGATATATTATATTATATTATATTATATTATATTATATTATATTATATTAATTAGAGATTGTGGTAGATAAATTTACCTCTCAAGAAAAATGTATATGTGTCCAATAATATAAATTGATAAGAATTTTTAGAAAATGATGAAAGCAAAAGGTATAATAGTTTTTTCCTATTTTACTTGAAAGGACCAGCAGTGTTCCTCATCATGTTTTGCCTTAGACTTGTTGTGTTTCCTAATCTTTAGCCAGTATGGACTTTCACCAAGCTGGCTATGAATTATGAAAACTGAAGTCTGACTTTTCTATAAAGCTCTAGTACAGAATGCTATTTTAAAAGAACAACATATCAAAGCAACCTGAACTCCACTCAGTAATATCCTTGGGGCGGGGGGGGGGGGGGATCAAAACAGGCATGATGGCAGTTGCAGCTTCATGACTGAAGCCTGAAACCCTATGTACATGTGTGACATGTTTACATATGTACAAAAGATGTGGGGCTTGCATCATGATGCTACAACCATCATCTTGCCTGTTTTGACGTTCCCCTGACGCCTATTGCAGATGCCACTGACCTGATTGTTTAAAGTCAAATATTTTGCCAATTAGCATTAAATTAAATTAAGTTGGAATTAGGACTACAAGGAACCTACAGCAAAACGTTGCCACAGAACGTTGCCAGTCTAAATACATTCTATACATTCTGTATTATCTGGCAAAGAAGATAGAGAATAGCTGGGGAAGCACATATGATTACTGAAGAGGCAATAGTTCTGCCTTCTGAATACTAATCAGATGTAGGTAGAAATTGAAGCTAGAAAGTAAAATAGGTGAAATAATGAGTCAGTGGGAATAGCCTGATCTTTTTTCTCCAAGTTAGTTGAGACTCAACAGAGCTGTTGGGCAGGTTGAGGAAGATCAAGGAACAGGGCAATTATAGTGGCTTTTTAGATGCTTATGTATGACAATTCTCATCACAACTGTAGATTACCAACTGGGGAGGAGGATGAAAATTGGAACTGAACATATATATAAATCAGATTTAACTGATTTAATCCTGACCTAAAAAGGAGATTAAAGCATTGCTATAATTTAAGGTTTGTATGCTGAAAAATGAAAAGTCTGTGTCTTAGTGATACAAAGTCTGCATGGTTATTTGTGTAATGTATTTAGATACTGCCTTTCCTCCAAGGAACTTGGGCTGACACTAGGAAAGTAGCAGAGGTATTTTGTGGAAAGGAAAATAAGGATTTTGCGGTCACTTGTGGACCTTAATTTAAAAAGGGTGATTGGGCAATTCATGAGCAGCCAGTTGTCTCTATGCCAATCGACAAGAAGATGAGATGGTGGACCACATTTTTTTAAAAAAAATGCTATTATCATAGTTGGAATATATTTCTACTTCTCTATTTTTTTATAGCTGGTCCTGGTGTTAACAGAGAAGCATCAAGTCTATAAGGTATAACTACCCCCCTCTGTCAAAACTATAGTGTAATCATTTCATTGGGAAGGTAGTTTAAGTAGCTGGGGAATCAGAGAAGTAGAAGCTGTATTAGGACTTCAGTGATAGCCTGGTTCAAAAAAATGTCCTATCTTAATCTAGCATGTTGTGGAATATGGCTAGGGCATTCCTTATATTCCTTCCTCTCCTCCTACCCCACCTTAAAGAAACAGAAATTCTTTGTTAAAAGTGCCAAGGAATATTTACATATGGCCTAGTCCTTCACTTTAGAACTGATAGTCATATCACATATTTGTTGGTAAACCATGGTTATTGAAAGTCATTATTTACAATGTTTTAAAAAGAAAATCCCTACTTTTGGGATATTTTGATGACCTAGTGTGAAATGACCTGTCACGTTTGTGGAAAATAAATGAAACAGCTGTTGAGGAAAACTAAGGGGAAAATGCTTTTCCTTAAATAATTCTGGGAATTGCTATTAGGACAGAGTTTCCACTGTTACTCTAGGTAAATTTAAGCTCCTACAGCACCCCCTGTAGAAGAGTCCTAGTCTGATTAAGGATTAATCAGCTATGCATATATTTGAAGGATTCAGTCTTTGAATGAACAATTTCTTTCTCCTTTTGCTTCTAAAATGTGTCACAGTCTTCTATCAGGATATGACCCATCATAAATTAATTTGCAAATTAAAGTTGGCAGGCTATCCTAGGATTTCAAAAGTAATGCAAAATGGATCTCTTGGCAGCAATCTCCCACTTTCCTAATTTATGAAGCTTTGTTGGTGTTTACTCTGTATGAAGCCAACAGATATACGGAAATGGGAGCAAGGGAACAGATATGGTAAATGAGAAAGTGATTCCACTTTATTAAAAAAGGAGAACTTCAGCCTGTCAAGCAAGACTTTTAGGCTACCAAGTTTCATTTGCTAAAGATTGTGGAGAAAAATCTAGCCCCACATAGAGATAAAAGCCCATAAATAACACTAGTAAATGCAATAACGAGTTTCTGGGCCAGCATGATACCGATGAGCATGAACGTTTTAAAATTTATTTATTTATTAGTATTTCTAACTATTTTGTTTTCAGCAGAATGAGTTATATGATGATAATAAAAGTTATCACAGTTGCACCCCATATCTTAACCTGTTTGTTGATTTTTGTTTTATAAATGAAATGAATGGCTAGGAGTTCAACAAAACTTAAATATAGGAAACTGCATCTTTTCATTAACTGCTTAAAAGCAACAATAGTAACTCACAATACTTGCCTATTTAGGTGTTTTATCTGAACTGTGAGTCACTGGGGGGAGCTCTAAGTGCATGACAAAATCTTTGTTTTTGACTATTAGGAAGAATTGAAACAAGCAAAATACAGCCAACCCTAAAACCACTCTGCATGTCTCTGAAAAAGAACATTTTATTTAACTGGAAATGCTAGTTGAAAGAATGGCATAAGGTGTAGCAAGGGACATCGACTGTCTATTCTGCAGCATTCATAATCCAGCAAGTCTGAGATGAATTTACAAGTATAAACCCTAAATGGAATTTCAGCTAAAAGAGTGCACATTATTATCATGAACATAGACTACATAATAATGATCTTTGAGGAAGAAGAAACTTCTAGTTGTGTTAAGTAATTGTTTATGAGACAATAAAGCAGAGAATTTTGTTTTCACTAACTTCCAAGAACCTTTTCCAATCTGCAATTAACCTCAGGGCATGCATGCTGTGAAAACAGCTTTTTTGTCCCCAGCCCATGAGTGCAACAATGCTAGCTATATTGATATTATTGTAGTTTTATTCTGACAGTTACACAGCTTTCTTCTGGCAGCTGCAAGGTAGATATATAATCTGTTAGGTTTTGTCATCCAATACAATGAAGGGAAATTACTCAAAGCAAAGGCAACAGGGCAAGATAGAAATCAGCAATGGGGACAGGAAATTTCATGCAGGTATAATTTTCTGCGGCTTCAAGGGTGGGCAGATAACACTTCAGCTCAGCAGTGGGGAAGGGCACTAAGGCATAACTGAATGCAACATTTGGCTTTCGCGTATGTCAACCAAATTAAAATTACGTTAGGGACATGTTTGTGATGGTAAATAGCTTTTACATAGAACCTGTGTTGGTTGTTGTTGCATAATACATGGATTGGTCAACTGGTATCTTACTTGCTTTGCTTCTAAAGAGCTCAAGGTTAAGGAGAATAAAAACTGCAAAGTTAAAATGAAACTTGAAGAGACCTTGCATATTAACACATTACAAAGAACACCGCAAAAGCATGCTGAGGAAGAAATGGCGAATTTGGGAAATATTGATTTGTTGATGGAAAATACTAGAGACTGTAATGTCAGAACAACCATAATGCACAGTCAAGAGACAACTACTAATCTTTTTTCTTTCTTACTGGGTACACTTGAAATGCAAAATGTGTATAAAGAGTAAGATTACCAGTTCTGAGCTGCAGGTTTTCAAACAACCACTAGATGGCAACAAAGAATCAGATGTTTCTTTAACTCTTTGCTGCCATCTAGTGGTCATCTGTCTCTTTCTGCCCCTAAGTCTTAATAAAGGTAGTCTTTATTCTAGTAGTGTAATAAACCATATATTAACCCTAGCTGGATGTTACTTCTACATCCACATCCTAGCTATCAAATACCTTTGTGTTTGGATCCAGCTCCATGTTCCAGTGAGGCTAGCTGTACTCCGAGAGCTAATTTCTAAATACTGTTTTCTCCTTCACCCTATTCCTTTTTACTCTTGTATTGGGGCTTTTAGATTATAAGCCTACTATTTTCTGCTATTCTTTTTGGCTAAAAAGTAGTGTAAAATGTTTAACTAGCCAAATGAAGAAATAACTTAAAAAATATTGCAAAAGGTACAGACCACTGAACAACCACCCAGAAATCGATGCCTGATCCATCTGCCTTATATTCAGGAAATGGTAGACAAGTTGTTGAGTTAAAGATTTAGTGCAGGTAATATGAATCCAATTCACAAATTAGCGTGCAAGGGGACAGTGACTCCTTCGACCCCAGATTTCTGGAGTAGGCAGTATTTGCAGGGGAGAATGACCTTTCTTCTCTGCAAAGCAACCAAAGGATGAAACATTTCCAACTTATAGCTAATTCTGTGCTGGTCATAAAACAGTATTAGTATTTATTGCAATGGCCTTGCTGCAAGTAGTGGTTTTGAATGTCTTTTAGTATGAAACTATCCTATAAAACAAAGATTTAAAGCCACCAAATAGCACCAGGTGAAAATAGACCCCTTTGCTGCAGATTCCTTTGTCTTAGACATTTTGTTGGAAATTAATTTCTCACTTATTATGCTGTCTGGGTAATTCTTATTAACTTTGTACTGTAGATCTAGCACATTATTTTATTGTGTAATTATTTAAATTATGAGAAATAATATGAACTATGACTGAAACTTAATGAAATCTTATGAAACACATAGATATATTACTACATTTGTAATATGTACATTTTACTGAATGCATTACATTTAATACAATCTGAAATGCAATATTTTATATTAAAATGTTGTAATATCCTGACTGAATATAAGTATTAAAAGGCATATTTGAGGAGAGATACAATCACATTTATAATAACAATTGGAAGAAACTTGTCTTTTGCAGACAGATATACCATTTATTTTTCATAAATGCCATAGTATTTACAAAGGCAACTTTCTATTTGGAAAAGAATGTGATTTGGGAATACATTAGGCAAGGATTTTCCATTACCAACTATAAAGTCGGTATTTCTCTAGTCCACAGAATTATTTTCCTTAGTATCTCAATAGGGCAATTAACAAGTTTCTATTCGTGTCAGTGAATTTCACTCCAATATTTTGGATTTTGACCAAAATCAATTATCTGTTTATAGCCGTACAAAAGAAGGAACAATGACATACATTTCATAGCTTGCCATATTAAAGTAGCACCTGGATGCTCAAATTATCAATTCTCTTCTTCAGATGTCAAATAGCAATGCTCTCTGTCATTATAGAAATATGGGATTTGGAGAGAAATAGGGAACTTTAATGGGGTAATTTTGGAATAAAAGAGGACATTAATTGAACTACTCTGGAATAAATGGCTTGAGAAATTAAGTGAAAAGAAGTTTATTCATGGATGCAAGGAGAGTTAAATTGCTAAGCATTATTCATTATATTGAAAAATATTTAAGCACATATACTGTCAGCATTCTTTTGTCAAATGTCCATTATTTACTTACATACTTTATTTATTTGTGGGGTCTTCTGCACATGGCTGTCATAGAGAGCTACCAAGATGATCATAACCAATCATGAAACATCCATCTGCTAGAAAATAAACTAGAAGGTTACTTCCCAGTATATGAGTCTTGAGTCTTGAGAAAAAAGGGATGTGACAGCAGTCTTCAAGTTTCTGAAAAGATGTCCAAGGATATCCAGGACTGGTTTCTATCATCCCAAAAGTAGGATATTGAATGCTGGACTTGAGTTTTAGCATATTAGGAAGAACAGGTTAATGGTAGGGAACCAATTACCACTGGAGGTGGTGAGGCTCCCTTTACTGGGTATATTGAACCAGAAGTTAAATTGTTCCCAGAAGTGAAATGGCTGTTTATCATAGATGCTTTATTCTGGATTCCTGCACAGAACAGGGCATTGGATGATGGTCTGTTCTAATGTAATACTTCTATGGTTCTGTGGGGGTTCAAAATGCAACATTGATTCCCATGATATGGTTGTGTGATATAGAGGCTTCCTTTGGTACAGATGTTATTTCAAATAATTATGAACAATTTATGTAAGACTCAATTGCTTTTGGATATGGTCATAATACTTCAAATTCTATACCAATGTCTTGGAAACTACCAGAAGGCAATGGAAATAAGTACACTTTTATAAATGTAAAAAAGAAAAAAACCCCATTCTTCATACAGTGATCTGAAGAACTTCCCTCTATATCTGAATAACCTTTTTATTGCTGGTAGTCTCAACTATAGGACTATTTAGAATTTTGGAAGGCTGATACTAGTTTATATGCTTGATTTTTCATTTCTTTCTAATCCTATCATACAAAATAATATAACGATGAATGTAAGACTGATTTTGGTCAGTATAGGAGATTCATGTTCTAATGGTTTACTTTCTGTTTCTTTTCTTTTTTGCATTTAAAACAAGTAGGAAACTCTTTGATTCAGATAGAGTCAACATGTGTTTTTCTTTACAGAGGACAGAACTCTATTCAAAAGGCTTCTTTATTTAAGGGTATGTCCAGTCCAAATCTGGTTGAAATAGTAAATCAGAAATAGGGGAAATAGAATACTTGAAATTGCTCATTATCCTTAGCTCTTGGACTGCAGACTATAAACATAGATAGCAGCTATCCTGTTCACAGTCTTCCCTATTATGATGAGATGTATGGTACTTCTATTCAAGTTACAGTAATTATTTCTACAGTACTATCTCACCGTATAAATTAGCATATGCACATTATGTGCAGACCTGTATCTTTTTTGTTCTCTTTTGAGTATGCATTTCCTCTCTTTTGGGACCGTAGATGAAGTTTCATCTTTTTCACCCCCACCATCACAGGTGAAATGACTTTTATGGCAAGATAAATAATGTTTTTCAATACTGCCATTTGTTTCAGAATAGTTTCACAGCATGAACTACAGACGACTGAAAACTACAGAACTGGCACATTAGTGAGGATGTGAAGGCTGACTAAATGAAAGAAACTAAAAAAGAAAAAAAAATGAGAAAAGAAATAGTTGTGCTTTAAAGATGTTAGAATATAACCCCAGCCTTCAGTCAGATAATGGGCTGCTGTTTCCATTTTTCTTAGATTTGTTCAAGGTATGTGAAGACTAAACTACTCCTCCAGAAAGAAGCTGGCTTACAAAATTGCCTCTTTAAGCATATAGACACAGTTTTACAAACTCTTGAAGTGGTCCACTTAGTTCTAACTTTCAACAAAAATAAACTTCACTTTCTGTTTCCTAAATTCTCTTTCAGAATTCAAAAATTAGATGGTACATGGAAATAATTTTGTTCCTATTTTTGAAATGTTGGAAGGTACAGGGCTAGGGTTTCCCAGCAATGCATCATGGTTCTATTAGGACTGAAGGTTCTAAAATCTAAGAAATAAATAAAAACAAATGTTAAGTTTAATATCTAAAAATGCAAGGCTTAGGAGTATTTTAAGTCTTTGGATGCAAGCTAGTCAGAATTGTACACAATTTAAACACATTTCTCAGATCTCTCTTTCATTATCATTATACTCCTAACCTGAATAATGTGCTAATTCTCTGCAATCCTACTAATTTGAAGGGGAGGGGGATTAAGCAAATCCCGTTAATGTCCATCTTGTTTTTAAATTTCAGATGAGAACGCAGGAAACAGAGAGCAATGTCTATTTATGTTGAGTAGTAGTGAGTAGACTACATCAAGAATTTGCAGCAACTTCGGAAAAAAGAAAAACAACAACATTCTTTGACTTCCAGCTTCCTCCCTTCTAAGCAACAGGCTACTGGAAAAAACATATTATTTTTGCCTCATGTTGTTTGCAACGGAACTATATCAAACATAGGTAGCAATTGCTTAAGCAGATAATAAACTCAACTTCCAGTGATATGGAGATCTAAGTAATGACCCTCTTCTCTACCTTGTTAAGATACTTGAGTCAGAGCAAAATTTGGTAAGCCTCTTTTACAGTTCTGATTTTTTTTTTTTTACTTTGTGATGTGTCTTTCTGTATTCTTTGAGAAGAAGAGCCAGTTATGCTTTGCAAAATGAAGGCGAAAAAAGCCAAGGAGGAAATAGCCAACCCCTCCTCCATCAAAGAGTTAGTCTTGATGATCAAACCTCAAGATGAAACTCTTTCTGCTGCTGAGATTATTAGAATTCAATCAGAAACACTTTCTGTGCCTTCGGGCTTAATTCGTTCTGGGGTTGAGAGTCCTTCCCAGGTGATATGGATGAATTGCAATCAATTGCAGTCCTTATGGAGGCTAATCATAGTAAATTATTCTCTGAGATGGCTAACGTTCATAAAATATCAGCAACTGGATAAGAATATTACCACTTTGGATTGCAACATGAAGTTACTACAAGAAGATATGAAAACTCTACCAAACATACATTGCCATTCCTCAAGCAGATAATAAAACTCCTAAAGTCCTGGATGAAAAGAGCCCTAAACTGTAGATGGAAAGCAAATGGATGGCTAAAGTTATTCATTTACTAGTTTTATATTATTAGGTAGTATTGGGGCCTTTCCCTGCTCCCCAGCATGACCATATCCTGGCAGGACCTTTTTTGAGACCGATCTCCATTCATCTCGAGCTCAGCCCATGAGTGAGGCAGGCTTAAATTGTCCTCAGCTGTGCTAGTGTTAAAGTACTATTTTTTCCCTTGTCATGGCCCAGGCTCAGATTCTGAATCTGACCCTGAACCTGTGGAGTGTCAGCCTCAGGAAAGACAAAGCCAGGGTTGAGGCTGATCAGTCACAGGTACCACCTGAGCAGCTGAAGAAGTCAGATTAGGATAATGTAAGGCTTCCCAGCCCCCACACCCGATGAGAAGAGCAGCAAAGGTCTATTAGGCCAGGGTTCCTCAACCTCAGCAACTTTAAGATGGGTAGACTTCAACTCCCAGAATTCCCCAGCCAGCATGGCTGGCTGAGGAATTCTGGGAGTTGAAGTCCACCCATCTTAAAGTTGCTGAGGTTGAAGAACCCTGTAATTAGGCAACTCACCAAGCAAGGGAGTAAATTTCTTGATTAATGACAGCTGGCTGCAGCCTTATTAAAGAAGCAGTTCTGACCCATGCTCTCTTTGCTGGAAACAGTATGTGACCTCCAGCTTTCATGTAACTTTCCTGCAAATCCTGTTTGTGTTTGAAACCTCTGATCTCTGGACTGGCTGACAACCTTGACGTGGTTCTTAGAACCCTGGATTTGGAGTTAGATTACTTTTTGGTGTGTTCTTATTTAGAAAGCAAACTCTTCAGGCAAGCCTCAGTTTTGTTTACATTCCTTTCTTTGCTGTTGTCTCTTCAGCCTTGGAGTAAAATTGCTAAACTCCATAAGCAACCTTGTGTGAGTGTGCATGGTGGAAACCTAAAGTGGGACAATTCTGACACTGTTAAGGGCAGCTTTGAGCCATAGAAAATATGTTAGGCTTGTCATCCTTTACCTTGAGGGAAGTTAGATGATCATAGTGACTTGTAGCAGAAGAGACATCTGTTATGCAGACAGCAAATTTCTTGTATGTATAGGGTTTTTTCCCCCCTAGCTCTAGGGTGCAGGGACTGGGGGGAACTTGACAGTAAGGAAAAGCCCTTGTACTTAACTGGATCATGCTTATAGTAGGAGGAAGATAAACCTTCCTTTGATCAAATGGGCATGCCCAGGGGAAGAACCCTAGATTTGTAGGCAGAGATACAACATGAAAACCAGAGTTTGGGTGGGAAAACATGACATTGTTCAAAGAATGTGTTGATTTATAGCCTGGAATTTTTCTAAACAGGCTTTTGCTATAGGATGGTACTCTGAAAATAGTTCAGCTTCTGGGAAACTTGTGACAGAATATGTAGTCCTTTCCAGCGTATAGCTGCATTGTATCTGTCGGGACCTGGAAATGTGTACATGAGAGGGGAGAGCAAAGATACTTGGTAGTCTCATCCCATTGCAAATTAGTGTCAGTTCTTTTATAAGATGCCAGGATGGTATTCAGTGCAGTTGCTTTCCCATAATAGAAGGGGAAGCAGATCAGTCCATCTGAATCCTGAGCAAGGTGGACAGCAGCTGAAGACTAATGCCTGTCCCGATACTGTGGCATTTTCAGTTTGAATCCTGAGTGGTGACAGCATCCAGCTCCTATGCCAGGAGGAGATAATTACAGTCTGCATCCTCTCCTAAGATAAGATAAAAATGCTAGTGCCAGTCAGAGAGAGGTTATATAATTATATATGAAAACCTGGGAAAAGCTTTTCTTCTGTATAATTTAAATCAGTGAGGTATGACAGGTATATAGAGACTTGCAGATAACTCTGTTTTCTAATAGAAATGTGGATATGAAGATAAGCAGTGATTAAACTTAATCCCCAGTAATAGTATAATGGGTTGTTGATATTACATGTCTTTTAAAAAGAAAAAATCCAAAGTCATTGCAAATCAGTACATCTAGACCAGTAACCTGTGACCGGCCAAACGTAAATTTTAGAATAAAAAATTACATTGCTTTCCTCCATCACAATGTTTTCCATCTTATATTTAATCATTAGGTTTTGATCCCAAGGCTATTAACACAAAGATTTTTATTCCTTTATAAAAAAAAAAAATCAATCAAGTACAGATGGGGGAGATTTTGCTCAGGTACATTGCTATATGCAAACCTACCTAATTTTATTTTATAAACCATATCTAAATCAACACAAATGTTTTATTTTAGTTTGTTTTCAGTATTTGCATTTTTCCAATCAAAATATATAAACAAAAATATGTGTTAGAGGAAAGTGTGCAGAAAGATAATACATATTAATGAAAATGATATTATGAAAACCTTTAAAAATGTTATGCTATGCAGAATTGCATATGACATGTATATATTAGTAATATATGTTGAAATAGTAGAAATATGTTGAAATGTTTGTGTGGATTAAAAAAGAATCCCCTATATACTGATGCTGAACTAATATAGTGATTAATGACTAGGGGAAAGCAGGTTTAAGTCCATCTTAAGCCATGGAAAATAAATGGGTGACTTTGGGCCAGTCACTCTTAGCCAATCTACTTTAGAAGGATATTGTAGGGAAAAAGGTAAGGATAGAAGAAAAGAATGTTCCCCTGGTGTCCTGGAAAATAACTGGAATATCAATCTAACATCATTTTTAAAATGAGGATTTGAAAGAAGTTGAATTGTCAGATTTTTTTTCATCCCATTGGTCATAGGTTCTTATATATTCTAAGAACACCTGTAAAAGTTGAGCAATAGTATTATTTGTACCTGACTTTCCTATGCATTCCTCTATTATACATTAGATTTCAATTTTAAACCAAAAAAAATCTGAAAGCAAGCTAGATATTATGGTGGTAAGTTCAGCACCAGGTTGGAGAGATATCCAAATAAGTTAACCTTCTAGACTCCCACCAAGTGATACTCTGGGGCTCTCCAAACTTTTGCTAGGAATGGCAAACTGCAAGAAAAAGAGAGTGATCTCATGCACTGGGTCTTTTAAAAAAGTCCACTGGGCTTGTGCTAAGTAAACATAGTGGTCCTAAGACAGCCTTGTCTGTGCTACAAGGAGAAGCTCTACGGCTCCATTTTCTTCCTGCCAATGCCTCTTGTACCAGTGTAAAGGTACTCGTTGTTCAGCAAGGACTGTTGTTGCTGCTTGAAAAAGGGCTTCTGTTTTTGATGCCTGTTCTGTACACTTGTATCAAAAAAGACCACGCTATGTCCAGAAATAATAGTCCTAACTTTAAACTACTGGGCTTTTTCTACCCAGCTGTCATTGGCTTGAATGAAGATACAAGCCAAATGGGAAGAAGAAAGCTGCCTTGTGCTTATGCTCTCAGACAACAATGAATGATTAATAAGCCTCGAGAACTTCAAGTATGCTTTTGGAAGAATAGAAAGGTACAATGCAGATTACTTTTGGATGCTGGCTTCCTTTCCCCAGAACAGTAAGGCTCATCCTGGCCTGGGAAGTGGGGAACAACACAAAAAATCTCCAGTGGCAATAGGAAGAGATATTGTGGAGTCCTTGGGGTTCTCTGAGCTTGGTTGTTTTCTTGCAAACATTTCATTACCTGGCTAGGTAACATCTTCAGTGCTAGAGGGGAGGGGAGTTTGCTCTCTGTTTATATACAGTAGCTTGAGAAATACAGGTCTACAGAATGTATAAAATTGAATAATTTTTTTTGAAATCACATTTTAATATGCAGATCAGTTCTGCATATTAAAATCAAATCAATATTCAGTAATTAACAAAGGCAGCCAATTTGATAAAAATCATCAATCAGAATAAACAATAGGAGTTCCCATCTAATATGTCCAAATCAAACAAATACTTGTCACAGGCATGGAGAAGTCTAGTATTTTAAAGTCTTACATTAATAGAAACCCAAATTTTGAGTGTGGGAGCACCACATGTATTCAATCGATCAATTCTTTATTTTGGTCAAGGACCAGCATCATAACAAAAACCAAAACAAAACAAATGATCTAACAACAGCACCATACAGAAAAACATTTTGATTACTTTCTATGTATGGGTATAATATGCTATTGTTATTACTAAGAAATTAGCATTAACTAAAGAAAGGACCTAGAAACTGAGCTAAGAATAATCTAAAAATGGAAAGTAAAATCATGGCATTGTTTAAAGCTAAGATTTTGTTCCTAAGCAAAGCTCAATGGCAGGGATCTAAGAAACGTTATACTCAGAAGATGTCAGCCCCTGACTAATTTTAATGGCTGTATGGATTAATTTAGCGCCATCCTACAAAGTAGAGTCTGACAGGTCTGAGAGGAGGGTTTGCGTGTAAAAATCCATACGCCCAGGGTGCTTTGCTATATGAGGATAAATGAAACAAACACTGGGATCCCAGTAAAAGCTGCAGGATAATCCAACATGAGCAGTACATTCTACAGCACCTGCTGGACAAGGACACAATCAAGTAACATACTTTTTGTTTTGATTTGTTTTTTTTTTATACCTGTCTATTAGCACAGCAGACAGCCTAGCATTAAATCAAACTGTGTTAAAACCCTTCCCAGCTTGGAAACTGTGAGAGAATTTAAATATCCCACAGGCCTAAGTGAGAAAGAGTGACTCCTTAAGAAAACTTCTTTGGGTAGTTAAGACTGATCTAATTGTCTTTCCATGTCCAGCACATGGTGTGTCAGTACCTTTTTGGTACCTGTTCATGCCCTAGGAATAGGAGAGCTACCTTGGAGAACCATGGAAGTGCAGCTTTTTCAGTAGATATCTCCTCCATCTAGCACTGGAATTATCTGCTAGTGTCAGAGAAGCCAAGCCTATGGGCATACATTTTAACTTTAATCAGTAAGGAAAGAAAATTAGCCAAATTTTTGTTTCAATCTTAAGTACACTGGAGGACTACGTTTCAGTCACAGCATGGAATTTTTCCCACCAGAAGCTTGAAAAACAGTTCCAAGATATTTGAAAGTCTTGATTTGTCCAATTTCATGACAGTTTGCCACCTGTGGATTTTGGGATGATTAGCAAATACCAGGACTTTTGTTTCTATTTTAATTTTTCATCCTTGCAATAAATGGCAAGGGATCCCAAAATGCGTTTTAGTCCAGCTGAAGTTTGGGGCAGAAGAACAACATCATTGCCATACAAAAGCGTGGGTGTATGTCTGTAAGCCACATTTGGGGAAAAAAGGCTCTTCTGATGATCCACTAAAGAATTTATGTAAATGTTGAACAGTAATGGTGCTGGTATGCAGCCCTGTTTAATTCCCCTTATTGAGGTGATTGCTTTAGTAAATTCCCTTGGGTGTATGTGTGTGTGTGTGTGTGTGGGGGGGGTGTCAAACAAATGTTTAACTTAGAATTTTCATGAAGCTTATATATATGGAGTAATAGAAGCTTCTCTGTTGTGAAATTGGCAAGTTTGTCCCATAGCCTAACTCTTGATACCAAATCAAAGACAACACTGAAGTCAATACAAGCAGCATATAGAGCAGATCCTCCTCTAGCCAAATGCTTGCTTGCCAGACGTAGGATAAAAGCATGATCTGGGGGGAATGATCAGCTCTAAAGGCAGCCTGTTTCTCTACAAGGATTTGTTCTGTTTCCAGTCAGACCAACAATTTTGTGTTCGGATGTTTGGCATAGAGTTTGCTGATGATACTTAATAAGTTGATTGGATGATAATTAGCTGGTAGTTCTCTTTTCCTCTTTTTATAAATAAAGATGATTATTTTGTGCCCCATAATTTTTGAACCATTGCATTGCAGTCCAATCAATAAAAGAGAAAAGGGAGGCTAATACTGGAGTCAACCATTCTACACTTTTATGGATAATTTCCACTGTTAAGTAATCATTACCTGGCACCTTTCCTGGGTTAAGTTGGTTAACTACATTTTTAATTTCTGAAATTGTTCTGGTGGCCATTGAGGCAAATCTGCACTCAGATCAATGTGAGTTTGATTGATTTCTCCTAGTGTGTTAAAGGGAGCTAAAATGCGCCTCCCAAACCTCAGCTGGGATTGTAAAAGTGGGGCAAGGGGATGATTTATTGGTTGTACAGGTATTAGTTGCCAGAACTGAATTCAATTTCTGTCTAGTTACTACTATCAGCTGCTGCCAGGAACTTCTGACTGCTTCCGTTTCTTTTTACAAAGCAATTGCTTATATAGTATTGCCATTTCTGCAATAATAGCTTGTTAATAGAACATGCCTGCAGATCTACCTTATATTTATTAAAAAGCCAAATCAGGGCTTTCTTTGCTTCTAGGCAATCTAAATCAAACCAGTGTTTGGCATAAAATATCTGGTTCCTAGTCTTTGGGGTTGAGGATGATATGAGAGCAGGCTGGAGTAATTGAAGAAGATTAGAGTAGGAGCTGATAATGGACTCATCTGAACTATTAGCTATTGCAGTGTAAATTTTTGCTGACTCAGTTTTTAGAATTTAGCAAGTGTTTCTCCCTGTGAAACATTTAATCTGAGTAAGGAAGAACTGATCTTCTCCTATAGTTACAGGGCTTAGGTCTTAAAGCAATTTGTCAGGGATCTGCAAAGTTAATATTCCTGGGAAATGATCATTGTCAGGCTGGCTGTCTATGGAACACCTCTGAATGAAGGCTATCGTATTTCGTGAAACTCCAATATAATCTATCAGGGAAGATCTCATGTTGGCCTAGTGACAGAATTTTGCAGGATGCTCAGGAGGCACTGAGCCATTCAGCAAGGCTAGGTTCAGTTTATAGAAAACTTGAACCAGAGTCCACAGAAGTTTCCTACATCTTCTGATTGAACCATAAGAAATGGAGAAACTATCTCTATGGCAGGTGGGTAGAGGTGGGATTTACTGTAAAGGGACTTAACATTGTTGCCCATCCTTGCACTGAAATTACCTGCTGCTTTAATATATGCCTGATGGCATTTGGTTTGCAAATCACCAAAGTATAACTCCAATTTATTTCAGACATATTTTACTAAAGAACATGGTCAAAGTGGGGGAATGTATATGTTAATATGCAAGAAAAGGAAATTATCATATTCCAGAATCATACCAAACCATAGCATTCAAAGGAACTCAGATCTAAGATTTCCGATTTTGGAGCAGTAGAGATCAATAAACTTAGACCACTCAAAGTCTTCCTCATTCCATTCCAGGAACTGTTCCTACTGATTTATAGCCATCAAATCATTGGCAAGCCAGGTTTCCAAAAAAATAATAATACCATGTTTCATAATATACTTAACAAAAGTCGTGATGTTAAGTTTTGCTTTCCAACCAGCTACATTCCAGGAAATAACTATTAATAGATGAGGGGCAGAGAAACGTCATTCAGGTGGGATTGAAACTATACTCTGCATGTTGTTCTTCTAGGTGATTTTCTAAAGGACCTCCTCAAGCAGTTAATGGTAGTGCAATATTGTCCTTGTGAGGCATTCCACAAGCATTATTTTCTGTCATCAGTTAAACTGAATTCTTATTGGTTGTTGGCAGTTCTGATTTCATTGAATAATCAAATGTATCTTTAGTTTCAGATCCTCTGATCTCCTTTCTGTGTCTGATGTTACTGCCGTTCCAACAGGAGTCTCAGCAATATATGGTAATCATTCAGGTTCAGAGAAGACACACTGTTGTGCAGGTCATCTGTGCACACAGAGATGGCTCTGCAGTCCCAGTCTGGAAGTGCAGAGTCTAGCACAATGAAGGCACTGGAAGTCCATTGTTGTAGTAACTGTGGGTGTTCTGTGACACTACTCATGGTTTTCTATCAGTTTTTGGTGGTGCCTGCCTTCAAAGCCAGCGGACGCTTCATAGCACAGGCTTGCCAGTGGGTTCTGTCAGCAGCCACAGCTTCTAGTTCCTTTGGCTGGATGTCACAGTGGCATTTTTTTCACAGCATCTTTGTAGCGCTTGCATGATCAACCTCGAGGTCTCTTCCCAGGCACCAGTACACTATAGAGCAATTGGCAAGGTATACGGTGGTCATCCATTCTAATGACATGTCCCACCCACTGCATCTGGGCTCTGATAATCAGGGACTCAGTGCTGGTGGACTCCATATAATCCAAGACTTCCAGGCTGGAGACACGGTCTTGTCAACAAATGCCAAGAATGGAGCAGAGAATGTGCATGTGAAATTTCTCCAGTTATTTGATGTGCCTTCAGTACAGAGTTCAGTACTCACATCTATATAGGAGAGAGGGGATAACCACAGCTCTGTACACTGAAAAGCTTTGTGGAGATACAGATGTTGTGTTGATTGAGCACTCTAGTATGCATATGCTCCAGTGCCTTGCTGATCCTGGAGTCAATTTCTTTGTCCAAAGACTCATTGCTTGAGATGATGTTTCCCAAGTATTGAAGCTGTTTACATTTGTCAGCTGAGTGTCATCAACAGTGATTTTTGGTCCTATGGGGTTGGTATTTGGCACCGGCTGGTAAATTACTTCAGTTTTCTTCAGGCTGATAATCAGGCTGAAGAGCAAATCAATGTCTGAGAATTTGTTTAGCATCAACTGTAGATCACTGTCTTTGTGTGCCAGGAGTGCACAGTCATCAGCAAAGAGGGTTTCTTGGATGACTGTATGGAGGCACTTTGTCCATGCATTCAAGCAGCAAAAGCCAAAGAGAGAGCCATCCAATTGGCACCTGATGTACACTCTCTCCTTCAGACCCTGGATAGCACATGACAACATGCAAGCAAAGCACAGATTGGGGTGGAATACAACCCTGTTTTACCTCATCAGAAATGGCAAATGCAACTGATATATTACTGTTATAAAGAACCTGTCCTGTCATTCTGGAGTAACTGAATCAAATTCTTGAATTTCTTCAGGCATCCATCATGTATCAGGATGATCCAGAGAGCCTGTTTACAGTGTCAAATGCCTTTGTCAGGTCAATGAAGACAGAGTAGATGCTTGTTCTGCTTGATGCACTTCCCCTGGAATTGTCTCATGGCAAATATCATGTCCGCTGTTCTCCATTCTGGCTAAAAGCCACACTGTGCCTCTGGGAGGTTCCTTTCTGAGACAGTGACAAGTCTGTTCAGGAGAATGCAGGCAAAGATCTTGCCTGCAACAGACAGCAGTGAGATACCCCTGTAGTTTCCGCAGTCTGATTTGCTTCCCTTATTTTTTTAGAGAGCCACAAATGAGGGCATTGCGGAAGTCGTCAGGCATCTCCTCTGTGGACCAAATGTCTTCCAAGACATTTTGAAACACATGTAAGGCGTTTGGGTCTAGTGCTTTGTAGATCTTACCAGGAATGCCATCCTGTCCTGTTGCTTTATTTGACTTCATCTGTGAGATCACTTTCTTGATCTCATCAGTAGAGGGAGGCAGGTCTAGGGCATCCAACACTGGCAGCTGAGGAATCTGCTGTAAGACATCATGATCAACTCTGGATGGCCTATTGAGTAGGTTGGAAAAGTGTTTAGCCCAGCAGTTTTTCAGTTCTTCCTGGTCTTTGATCAGGCTTGACCCATCAGTTGGGGGGGGGGGGGGCTGATTTAGAAGGACCATAAACTGACTTATGGTGCTGAAGAACTCTCTGGTGGCATGCATACCTGCATAGTGTTCCACCTGCTCAGCCTTTCTCTGCCACCACTCATCCTGCATTTCTCAGAGTTCCCTCTGTGCTTTGGACTGCAGGTGTTTAAACTTGTCTTTCTTTGAGACAAATGATGGATCATTCTGCCAGTCTGAATAGGCCTTGTTCCTGGCCTGGAGGGCTACTGAAATGGTCTTATGGTTTTCATCAAGCCTGTCTTGATGCACCCAGGTTTTCAGTCCAAGTAAAATTGTTTCAGTCTGCATGATGACATCGTTAAAACTGTGTCCACTTTTCAGATCCGGTTCTTACAAGCAGTAAATTGCCGGACAGTTTTTCATTAAGTACATCTTGGAAATGTTGGACTTGGCCTGGGTCTGGCATTAATAGATCCAGAACAATCAACATTTGCTCTTCTATCCTGGTAATTTTCCATTACAATTGCTGATTGGACATTTATTTCTGACTTCCAATATTGCTCTTTATCATCTGGTAAATCAAAATGTTTAGTGAGAAGCTCTGCTATTTTTGTGGCCAGATATAGAAAATAAAGAGATGGCCTTGAGTGGAAAGATCTGTTACTATAACCAGGCTTGCAAAATTTGGTTACTATAGCCTGTCTTAATAACAGTAATTTTAATCTTAATTAATTTAAAAAGTAGTTTTAATGTGGAATTGATTTCTGATCTATATCTTGTAGCTAACACCAACTAGGGGGGTAAGTCAATAAATCAATCAGGGGTATAGTTGTTGCATGGGTTACTAACGGTGTATATCTGAGATCAACAAGTCTCTTCAATATTTCATCTTGTTCACAGCCCAGCAGAGCTCCAAAGGAGTTAATTAGATTGGCCTCCAGGGGTTTGTCAATGCTCTTATTTATTTTTGTTATCCATGTCAGTTAGCTGGAGCGTTTGCACTCAAGGATACTCCTGTAGTGGAATCCTCCTGATTCTTTGCATCTGCATCTTTTTTCCCCTTAAAGTGCCAGTGATATGTTGCTGGACTGGACGAAGGAGTGGAGTGACTTTCTCTTCACAAAACACCAGTTTAGGAAATATTGAAAAGGAGCACAGAAACTGACTCATTTTAAATAACATTGGGATCGAAATGTGCTCAACAGTCAGAAGAACTCATTTACAGCCAATTCCACTTGGTAGCCATTCTGTGTCTAATCACTCAGTGAGGTGGTACTAACAACAAAGGAGTTGGCATGTAGATATTGTAGCAGGATGGGTTTTTTTATTCCCAGCAGCCCCTATTAAATCTATTAAGAACAATCTGTAAGGTAATTGGACTATGCTAATATTTGTATGATGGGAGATTTCAATGGAATAATTAATAATCAATTGGATTACAAAACACAGAAATTGACAAAGAGAATTAGGAAGACACTGCCAAAATCCTTCCTTCGAATGATAGAAGAAATAAATTTGAAAGATGCATGGAGAGAAAGAAATCTGGCAAATAAGCAATACACTTTTTATTCAAATAGACATGCATCTTGGTCTAGAATTGATATGGTATGGATGTCAGTGGATTTATTTGCCAACATTCGAGAAACTGAAATACAAACAAGTACTTGGGCCGACCACAACCCAATGGTAGTTATCTGGAAAGGACAACCGAAGAGATCTAGATGGACCTTAAATAATAGGATACTAAAAGAAAAAGATTTTAAACAGAAAATAGAGAAAGAACTTGCCTTCTTTTTTAATGAAAATAAAAAAGAGGATACATCATTACAGAATCTTTGGGACACAATGAATGCCTATACAAGAGGTTTAATAATAGATTATACAAGGAAAAGAAACATAATGCAAAAAAAGACCTTTAAATTATTGGAGGATGACCATAAAAAACTGGAAGAAGAGTTACAGAAATCCCCGCAAAAAAAAGACATTAAAGCTAAAATGGATTTAATTAAACATAAAATGGGACTAATGGAAAAGGAGGAACTAGCACAAAAAATCAGAAGCGCTAAACAGAACTACTTTGAAGATGCAAATAAACCAGGCAGATGGCTAGCTTATAAACTGAGAAAGGAGAGAGAATCAAAAAGGATTCATCAATTGATAAACAAAGAAGGACAGATCTGCTTTGGTAATGAGGGCAAGAAAAAAATTATACAAGATTAGTATGGAAAATTGTACTACCAAGAGAATGTTCAAGAAGAAGAAGTAAGACAATATTTACAGAAAGCGAAATTACCCCAGATACCTAAAAATATTGAAGTAATGTTAGAGGGGAATATAACTATGATGGAACTAACAGAAGCTTTAAAAAAGCAGAATGTTGGGAAAGCTCCAGGTCCAGACGGGCTGCCAGTGGAATTCTACAAAACCTTCCAGGAAATATTGAGCCTCCAACTACTGGAAGTCATGAATGAAGTTATGACAAAGAAGAGGATACCTAAAACATGGACTGAAGCATACATTACACTTATACCGAAGGAGGACACTGACCCGCAACAGGTTA
The DNA here is from genome assembly GCF_059951505.1 of Python bivittatus. NCBI lineage: Eukaryota > Metazoa > Chordata > Lepidosauria > Squamata > Pythonidae > Python > Python bivittatus. The sequence continues at coordinate 14,137,087 of NW_028277058.1, read as the reverse complement.
AAAATTATAGACCTATATCTCTATTAAATTCAGATTATAAAATTTTTGCTTCAATTTTGGCAGAGAGACTGAAAAGATATTTAAATAATTTTATTCATGTCGATCAAAACGGATTTTTGCCAAAGAGGCAAATTAAAGACAATATGAGAATAATTCTGGACACTTTGGAGTATTATGAGGCACATCCTGAAAAGCAAATGGCCTTGATATTTTTAGATGTACAAAAAGCCTTTGACAACGTGAGCTGGCGATTTATGTTATTGCAATTGGCACAAATGGGCTTTGGCAAAAATTTTATTCAAGCCATTGAAACAATATACCATAAGCAGACTGCAAAGGTTATGATAAATGGAGATTTAACAGAATAGATAGACATAACAAAAGGGACGAGACAAGGCTGTCCACTATTGCCTCTGTTGTTTGTTTTAACATTAGAAGTGTTGAATAGGAATATAAGAGAAGAGAAAGAAATAAAAGTAATGAAAAACAAAAGGAAGAGTACAAATTGCAAGCTTTTGCGGATGACCTAGTATTTATACTAGAGGATCCATTGGAAACAGCATCCAATTAATTGAAAAGATAGAAGAATATGGAAAAGTAGCAGGTTTAAAAATAAAGATAAAACAAAGATATTAACAAAGAATATGTTAGTAAGGCGAAAGAAAGAACTGGAAGAAGTCCTAGAAATACAGGTCACAAACAGGGTTAAATACCTAGGGATATATATTACACCAAGCTGTAGTACATTGAAGGAGGATAATTATGTTAAACTCAAACGACAGATCGCAACAGATTTGATAAAATGGGAGAACCTACAATTATCAATGATTGGGAGAATATCCACCATTAAGATGAATATATTGCCTAGAATATTATACTTATTCCAGACAATTCCTATTCGTCTAGGGAAAGAGTTTTTTTGATGATTTAAATAAAATTGTATTGAAATACATTTGGCAGGGTAAAAAAGCAAGAATAAAGCTTAAATTAGTACAAGACGCAAGACTAAGAGGTGGGTTTGCGTTGCCTAACTGGGAATTATATTACCAGGCGACAAATTTGATGTGGGTAAAGGATTGGATAACTTTAAGAAATAATAGATTATTGACGTTAGAGGGACATGACTTGTTGTTGGGCTGGCATGCTTTCCTATGGTATAAGGGAACGAAAACACAGGGCTATTTTAGAAGGCATTATATTCGAGAGGGATTGTTTTTAAACTGGGAGAAGACAAGAAGACAATATTACTTAAAAGTTCCTCGATGGATATCCACTACTGAAGCCTTCTCTTATCCAATGATATATAAAAAGGAACAAACAGTTAGATATACTGAGATATTGAATGAAAAGGGTGAACTTAAAACTATGCAAGCGCTGGAAGAACAAGGTGTAAAAATAAACTGGTTTTCATATTTGCAAATACAATCTAGATTTGATAAAGATTTTAAAGCAGAAGGTATTTATGATAAGCTGACCTAGATAAAATTTTGATGGGTACTGTTGAAAAGGTGATTAAAAAACTTTTTACTAGAATTTTAAATGGAGGAAGAACAGGTTAAAGAAACAATGATTGCATGGGGGAAAAATTTTGGATATGGAATTGATTTAGAGAAGTGGCAAAAACTATGGTCTCAAAACCATAAAATGACTATGTCAACTGCATATAAAGAAAACTTGTATAAGATGTTTTACAGGTGGCATTTACCCCCAGCGAGGATCGCAAGAATGTGTAAGAACAAGTCCAATAAATGCTGGAAGTGTCATCAGATGCCCGGCTCATATTACCATATGTGGTGGACATGTTCAGAAGCCAAAAGATATTGGATTAAAATCCACACATGGTTGGAAAAAATGACAAAACAACACATAAACTTTAAACCAGAGACATTTTTACTGGGAATTATACCGGAAACATACAGTAAAGAATTGAAATATCTGCTTGTAAATGTTTTGACAGCGGCTAGAATTGTATTTGCTAAGAATTGGAAGAATGAAAAAGTACCTATGCAGGAGGAAGTTATTAAGAAAATTATGGAATGTGCTGAGATGAGTAAATTGACATTTGAAATTAGAGAGCAAGAAGACAAACAATTTTATATGATATGGGATTTGTTTTATCAATGGTTAGATGAAAAGATACAGTAATGTAATAGATTATGAAATTTTACAATAGAAACTCGATAAACTGATATAAATTACTATATATATATATATATATATATATATATATATATATATATATAATCAATGGACAAAATGATACAAATCTTATAATGAAAGCTATAATTTCTCGTAATGGTGTTATAGACTGATTAATATGATTAATAATTGATAACTGATAAATATACAAATATACGTTGGATAGATAACATGAGATTTATATAAATGGTGAGTGAAGACTATGAAAGGATGGCACAAATGATTGGTAAATGGCTGACACACGGTATAAGATGGAAGATGGTTTTTATGTTTTTTATGTTTTTGTTTATGTTTGTGTTTGCTGTTAAAAAATAAAAAACTTAAAAAAAAAACAATCTGTAAGGTAATCTGATGGTTTTGAAGGATATAGTTGTTCTTGAATTCAGCTCTCTCTGCTCTTGGTTTGATTCTTCCAAAACTCACTGTTTGTTTACCCTTGGTACTAGGGACAAACAGTTGGGATTGCTTACCATTACTATCACAACTGTTTTATTTTGAGTGAATGACAAGAACTCTTTCCCAAGTAGTCCACCATTTCTTTGATAATTGTTAAATATTCAAATATTTATATTACAACCTGAGCAGTTGGCAGACACTGTCTAGATACTAAATTCTCTTTTTTGATATTTCCCTCCTGGTTTCTTTCTGCTGTAAGTGCAGATATTGATCATGTGACAGCAGCTATTACTGAGGAAGCACCTGCAGGAAAGGAAGCAACTTGAGAGTCCAAGAAAGTTCTATCGGTTATTGACTCTCAGTCTGTAGATTCCACTCTAGACCACCATATCTCTTTGGTGCCTGTATAGAGCTTGTTCTGCAGTTGTTTTTACTTACATCTTCTGTTATCTTGAATGTCAGAAGGTCATCCATTTTTTGTTGCTTTGATGGATTCTAAGACAATTCTACTTTGGAATCATTGCCTGATGCTTCTTTCTTTTGTCCATCATACATCCCCTTCCTGCACTGATAAAATCTACTTCTTTAATAATTGGGCAAATAGCAGTACCACTATTCCTATACATGTTCTAATGTGCATATGGTTTTTTCCCCATGTTGCTAGCAATGAGTTATTTTTTTAATACAATTCATTAATTTTACAAACACAATCAAAGAAAAGACAAGAGAAGAATTAAAAAACGGAACAGGGAACACCACCTCCTAAAACAGAAAGATTTACAAGCAACATAGTTTGCTGTAACATTTTAAAATAACAGTAATTTAAATCTGCACATTAGAATGTCTTATAGCCATTTGAAGGTTTAAGTCAGTAATAGGTAAGTCAATATTAAAATTAATTTGTCAAAATGAATAACTGCGACCAATATTACTCATAAGTTATCAGCCAAATTAGGCAAAAACTTGCAATTCTTCTAAGACAATTTGCAAGTTTATCATTTAAAAGTTGAATATTATCATTAGGAGAAAACATACACTTTTTATGTGGTTAAAAACCCATTTATAAGATTGTGATCCAAAAATTGTTTCCATATTGACTTGAATTTCATATCAGATTTGGTTTTTTTGAGTATGAAGTTAGCTGTGAATTTCTGTCAAGAGCAGGATTCCTTCTTTTTGCAAGGGAGAAGGTGAACCATAACACACATTAATTTCTTTGTATGCCTAGAATGACCCCATTAAATGAAATGAGTGAAGAATCTTTGTGGGTGGTACATTTACCCGTGAATGCATGCATAATGAATTACCAGACCGAGAGGCAAGCATTTTACTTTAAGCGGATTATTCCTGTTCTTCATACATCAGTATTTAAATCCAAAATACATTGATTTAACTGAAGATGTTTTCATCTGCTTGGGCCTGCTGAAAAGATTTCAACTTTTCTGTGCTAATGAATTAATCTATCCATTTTTCCCTATGCAGCACTAGCAGAATGGTATAATTCAACATGCCTTTAGCCTAAATGGATAGAAAAAAGAGTAGAGAGGTAGGGAAATCTATTCATCACAGAATAGTAGAAAAAGGTGTCTTGTCTTTTCTTCCTCCAAAATTTTGTTTAATTGTCATCCAAGGTCAAAACATTTTTGTTTCTTTTAATGTACCATCTCAATGAAATTGCACTATTATAGCAATATCCTCAAACATAGCTGATCATTTTTCTATTTTAAGCTAAGCCATTCTTGGCAATTCATGTTTCAATTAGAAATACATGCCTATGTCTTCTGGCTAAAGCTCCTAGCTGTAAATTTCATTCTCCCTTGTTTAATACCTAGTACCAATCTGGCATTCTGTTTTCAGGGGCAATTGTTAGCACTCTGTCAATATAGCGCATGGATGGCAGAATAGGATGACTGTCTCAGGCAGCTGATGTTGGTTGTCAAGAAAGCATATTGATTGTTATTACATGTATTATTATGAACATTCCTGAATCTACTGCAACACTGCCAGCATTGCATTTGCAAACATCTAACCTTTCATAACAAGCATTACATTACATGCTTGATTAGAAAATAGTTCCAGACCTGCTTCAGTTGCCTGGGTAGATTTTTCTGAGATCAACTCTTTCTTGTTATGAGCTCATTTTTATTTCTTTTATGTGATCCAAGCATCCTGATCAATACTTTTCCCATAATTAATGGACATGAAGATATTTAGCTTTATATTCTGAACTTAAATTAACAATTAGAGTACATCTGAAAAGGAATTTAACCTTTCTTACCTCCATGCATTGCTATAGTAACAATGCCTGTCTCCATCCCAACAATAGTATGGTATAATTCAACACTGTTTGTGCCCAGCTATTGCACCAGAAATCAGTCTGTCAGTTAATAGGTGTCCCCATTTACCCTACAGTTCGGTGTTTCTCAACCTCAGCAATTTTAAGATGTATGGACTCCAACTCCCAGAATTCCCCAGCCAGCATCTTAAACTTGCTGAGGTCAAGAAACACTGCTGTAGTTCAGTGCCAAGGAGGCTGATACATTAACTACTTTGCCATTTCTGGTGGTTTCTCTTTGGATCACTGCCAGGAAATAACATTACTTTGTCTGCTTATTGTCTCTTCAGCAAACACTTGTCATTTCCATGTGATCAGCCTCCAGAGCAAACCTTGGAGTCTCCTTGAACGAAAGTTTGGGTTTGTGTTCTGTTCTGAAGATATTCCACTGTGACTAATGGGGCTGGGAAACATATAGTGAACCATGTCTTTCAAATCAGGCTACCTAGAAAAGGCCTCACATAGAAGAGTGTGCTCCACTCCTTACAGGTTTTGTGACTGGCCCCAAACATCCGCATTGAAAGATGAGGTATGTGGATGTCTGGCCCTGGATAATAGTCATCCTGTGTTATATAGCTGAAGGCATAGGTTATCACAGAAACTTGGTTTGCTTCTAATTGATATGAGTCTGGCCCTTATAACCTGGAGTCCCTATAAGACTCTACCTCACAGACTGGTCACCTTGTATAGCCCCTCCAGGGAACTGTTGCTAATTTTCCCATTTCCTCAATGGAGCAGAATTATCTGGCAAGGAAAGTTTAGACCACTTGAATAATTTTGCTCTGAATTTCTATTCTGTCAACACACAAGCATTTCACAATGATTTCCTGCTCCTTTATGTCTTTTATCTCCCCCCCCCCATGCATTTAATCTTTCTTCCTACCTGTAGGCCTTCTCACTATGAAATCTCTAAACCCACTCAGTATGAGACCACTAGACTGATCTATTAGAGAAAATAAACTCTGTACAGATACTGCGCTCAGAAAGTTCACAGGAGATCATGAGAAGATATTTTGCTACAGTACAGTTAAGATATCTTAGGAAATGTTTACATCCATGTGCCATAACAACTTTTCTTTTTATGATAGATTTGTTTAAAGTATGTCCTAATTGAATTAAAAATTAAAATAAGATATATTTTGAGGGCTGCTTGTAATTCTAAAAGTTGTTTAATTTTTTAAAAGTCTGTTAAATATAATTTTCTCTGCCTCTCTTTCTGTCCTTCATATCTGATGATCTGTTAAATTTTGACATGTAAAATGATTATTTATTTAAACAATTTACATGGATGCCCATCCCATAAATGTGACTCTGTAAAAACAATGAAAAAACATGATATTAACAAGCAGTAAAACACACACACACACACACACACACAGAGTGGTTGTCAAGGGTAAACACAAAGAGATCCACAGAAATCTCTCAATGAGCCATCTAGCTCCCAAATCCCCAAGTCCTGTTGCAGCTCCAGGTCTTCAACGCTTTATAAAAAGCCAGCAGGGCCAGGGCTAATCCAATTTCAGAGGGTGTGGTGTTCCAGAGGCAGGGGCTGTGACAGAAGAGCCACACTTCCCTAGGTGTTCCTCTTGGTGCATGATGATGATGATGATGATGATACCTTTTGAGTGAAACAGTCATCAAAACAGTTTTCAAAATAAGATGATTATAATGCAATAAGATACAGTATATTGTATGGGTTTATAATAATATACAATAAAAATAACTAAAATAGATTATTTTATAAAATATGCAGTTTATAATACAAATGATATAGTTAATTGTAGAGTCCTTGGGGTTCTCTGAGCTTGGTTCTTTTCTTGCAAACGTTTCATTACCCGGCTAGGTAACATCTTCAGTGCTAGAATGGGATAGGGTTTGCTCTCTGTTTATATACTGTGGCATGCCTTGCCAGTGGGGGGGGGGGGAGTGGGGGAGTTGTTTTGCTCCTCTGGTAGTTCCTTGATTAGCCTATGTTTACTGCTTGATTGTGTGCCTGGTGGTGACCTTTACTTATCTGGGTGATGATTGCTGGTGAGGAGCTGTTCTGGTCTTTTGTCTCTTTTGAATAGTATGTAGATGCTGTTTATCTGTATGTGTCTGTTAATTGCTGCCTTGTCTGAATACCAAGCTGCAAGAATTTTCTTGCATTTTTGGATTTAGCTTGGTCTAAAATGCTGACAGTTTCCCAGTTAAAACTATGGTTCAGTCTGTCCATGTGTTATGAGATTAAGGAGTTTTCATCATGTCTTCTGACTGCTGGTTGGTGCTTGTGGGTGCGCTTTGCTAGTCTTCTGCCTGTCTGTCCTACGTAGTGTTTGTTATAGTCCTTACACTGTATGTTGTAGATGATTCCTGTTTTTTCTTCTTGGGCTACTGGTCATTTGGTTTACTTAGGATATTTTGGACTTTATAGCTTCAGCTTCCAGATCGCCTTCAAAGATAGCTCCATGTAACGCACATTGCAGTAATCTGCCTGGGAGGTAACTAAGGGGTGAGTGACTGTGAGCAGTATGTCCCAATCCAAAAAAGGGTACACCTGGCACACAAAACAAAGATGTGTAAAAGCGCTCCTTGCCATGGCTGCCACCTGCCCTTCAGACAGAGCCATGAATAGAGGAAGATCCGAAAATTACTGTTTGGAATAGCACAACCTCATTAAGAACCAAAGATAGAAAAACACTGGATTCAGGAGGCCCTAAAAGCCACAGTCACTCAGTCTTGCCAGAGTTGAGCTGAAGCTTATACTTTCCCATCCAGACACCCACAGCCTCCAGGCATCAAGCAAAATCCTTCATGGCATCACTTGGTTAGCCAGGGGTGGAGCTGTAAAGCTGGCTATCATCAGCATACTGATGATACCTCATCCTGTGCTGTCAGTGGACCTGATCTGTGGCTTCATGTAGACACTAAATAGAAGTGGAGAGACCACTGAGTCCAGAAGGACCCCACAGAGATCATGGGCTAGATCTCTCCCCCCATCAACACTGCAGGAGTGGGGGCTGATCGTTACTGAATTTAACCCTTTAGTAAAGACCTAGACGGAATTCCTCTCTTTTATTTTTTCTTTCTTTTTAGCAACTTCTCCTCACTTCATCTCCATCCTTGCTCCTTCCTTTTGCTTTCTTTCTCTTTCCAGCTACCGCTTTTCTAGAATACAACTCTTTTTTCCCCCTTTCTTTTGTTGCTGTTCTTCTAGAAAGAATGGAAATAAGGGTCTGTATATGCTTTCTTTATGTGAGAGTTTGGATTTGAAGTGCTGTATATCCCTAGTTGTAAGGTATATAGATGATATTTGTGATGTGGCCCAAATTTACTGCCACCTAGAACTGGTCTCACCCATTTTAGCCTTACAATTTCTGACGTACAGTCTTCCATGCTTTGCAACTGAGGTAATTCCTAAGCCTTTTTTTTTCTTTTCCACTTGTAGCAGTAACATTTATGTTGCTAAAATTAGCACCATTTTGCTTCTTCCCTAACCCAGAATTTTTCCCGGATATTGTACATTTGTGTTTTTGGAGGGAAAGGAAAAGAGTGCTGACATAAAATTCCACTGCTAATCCAGTTAGTTGCTGTCAGGGCTGTACAGTACTTTGGATTTGATTCAGGTGTCTTGAAATGTACAGGGATGTAATCATGCAAAGCTACTCTTCTGAAGCAAATTTGAAGCACTACAGAGCTCTAGCTGTAAGGAAACCTACTGCGTGCCTCAGGCAGCCAGATATCTTGGGTCAGTCCCAGAAAAGCTGAACATAATTTCCTCTTTTGATCAAAAGTTATGATAACTAGTGTTCCACCTGCTCTCTTATTCCCTTGATATTCATTCAGGAATCATTGCCTCTTTCTCCTGTCCTTGCTCAATGATGAAGTATTACTAAAGTAGTTCCGACATTTTTTACTCCTCAGTAGTGGAGAAAAGACTATTATTTCACATTACTACAGTTGTGACTAAATATGTTTTTATTTATTTATCAAAATTGTCACCACCCATCTCGTGAAACGCCTCATGAAACGTTAGCAGCACCTGATCTGGCACAAAAAAATGTTATTGCCAATAACTATAAAAATACCCCTGACTGCTGCAATATTTTCATTTTTGATCATTTTCAATAAATATTGTAGGCACAGATGCTAATGTATGCCTCTGAAGTTAATATTCAGTGCTGGATTTAGGCATAAGCTAAACAAGCTACAGTTTAGGGCCTTACAATCTACAGGGCCTCACAAAATTTCAGATTTTTTTTTTTTTGGCTTTTAGAATTTTTTGTGGCTTTTATGTGTACTGTAGTTTCTAAAATCTTGTGTACCAAATTTTTATAGGCAGTTTTAAAATGGCTTTATATGTAAGTAAAAGGCATATATATGTTTTAAATTTTTTGTGGCTAACCAAGGTCTTGTTTTAGTACATACCTTTGTGAGACCTTCTAGTGTAATTTTTTAACAAGGGATCTCCAAGCTTTATATAGCTTATGGCCTAACCAAGTCTAAAACTGGCACTGAATATTGTACATCAAAATGACATTTGCTTTCATTGTTGCCCAAGCTTTAGGATGGCATATTTAAGGACTACATATTTAAGTTCACTTGGGAAACTTTATAAGGGTTGCTTATTAAAAACCATTTTCATGTAAAGTAGGATCCAATTAAATGCCATAATAATGTGATTATATCCTCCTCATAGGTTAGTAGATATTTTTTCCAGCTCTGTAAGAGAAAGGTTATCACTAATATAGAATTTTTCGCTATTCATGTTTGCCACCAGTGAATTGTGAAGATTTGGAAAATTCATTGAATATATTTGTAGTATTATTCACTAAAGCACCTAAAATTGTATTTTCAACAATATTTGTATTTATTTAATAATGTCATAAAATCATTATTTAAAAAAATGCTCCAGGGCTTTACCACTTCACAAAACCCATGGAGGAACACATGACTGTTCGCAAAAATCATTTTCCCTATAGACTATCTTACAAGACAAACTTGTAACTGCTCCTCTCTGAATCTAGTTTTTTCAGTGAACTGTGTTTAACTGTATGTGTAGGATGCAGAAAGAAAAAACATTTTGGGGTTTTCCTTATGGCCAGGTTAAAATGTCCACCAGTTCTGAAACTGGCAAAAAAATACATGTGATAGATAGAATGTGAGGGTGACCTTGTAAGACGGGGGGAAGAGATGCTGCCTAAAGAATGATCAGATAAAAGAGAAAGGAGTCCTCAACAGAGTAACAACCAGAAAAAGAAACTTAGGAAGGACCTGACCTAATTACTAGGTGGTAAATAGGGAGGGTGAGAGATCTGTACTTTCATACTTGCAAGATTCTGTTAATGTAGCCTTACAGTAAAGCACAATTAGCTCATCTAGTCATGTTTTCTGTCTGGTTTACCCTGGAGGGCCAACAATATAGCAGGATAAAATTGCTGCCCTCCACAGGTGATTGCTCTTCTAGCACAGGCTTGATGCTGGCTAATGGTGTATATGGTATACAGGATATATGGTATACAGAACACATTAGGAAGAGTAATTGGTGGACTCTCCCAGCTATTTTGTTTCCCTTCCATCAGACATATCAGCTAGTGCAGTGTTTCTCAACCTTGGCAACTTTAAGACGGGTGGACTTCAATTCCCAGAATTCCCCAGCCAGCATGTTGGCTGGGGAATCCTGGGAGTTGAAGTCCATCCATCTTTAAGTTGCTATGGTTGAGAAGCACTGAAAAGTGGAAAAACACCCACAATCGGTCCTTAATGAGGGCTAAGGCTGGAGCTGGAGCAGAGCCCAGGCTTGGCTGGGAGGGAAGGACAGAGTTTTGACAGATGGCTAGACCAGCAGGCTATAGGATAGGTGCCTTACATTTAGCTATGAGGCTGGTGTGACCACAATTGAAACTCATATTTGGACACACATTTTCTCTTATTGGCTGAAGTTATTTTTCCCTCATGGGTTTGACACTTCTGATTTTAAGTGATGACTTTGTTTAATCTTGGGGCAGACATTGCATGAGAAACTGAAATGCTGCGGTTTCTCACTTAATACAATCCTGATGATGGGATATGAGCATGCAGTGATGGAATATGAGCAAGCCCAAACAGACCTAGCTGCTTTACCCAAAAATGTGTTCCTGGGCAATTGCTTATCCTTTATCAAGCCAGCTTGATATCTAAGCCAAATAACAGTTTCCAAAATCAGAAGAGTCCTAACCTGAAAAGATTTAAGGCCCTCCTAATAGCTGTTGTTGGGGGGAAATTACAGGGTATCCCATTTGCCGATACCCTGAAACAGAAGTTCTTGAAACATTAACTCATGTTTGACCATTTCAATATTATAATTATTGAGTTTTACTAGGGTTTTTGTTTGCCACCTCACAATTTGTTTTCTTTTTTCTTCTTTTGTTTTCTGAGCTGGCCAATGACTGTAATAAACTACTGCAACTGCTGCTCTAAGTTTCTGAAAGTCCAGGTTGGTGGGAGATAAAGAAAAGATAAATTTAAAGCTATTGGGTGACTTCAAATATTTAAGCAGAGATTTTAAACAGAAATCAAGCTTTTGGAAAGTGATGGAAAACTGGACAATCCAAAGAAAAATGAACAAACTCTTGGTGATGTTAGCAAATGTTCTATACCAAAGCCTACTTTTGCTTTTAGTATTGGTGATTTATTTTTCTTTGTTTGATACCGCTTGTAATGAATGAAGTAATTGTAGGAATCCTTATCAGACCAGGGTAATGGGTTTATTCAAATGAATATGGAATGTAGTGGATAAATAAGCTTAAACAATTTTTCCTGAGCCAAGCTGACAGTTTGGAGTGATAAAATGGCACAATTAAAGACAGAATAGATACGATTTTATATTACATAGGAATATGTGCCAAGATTTTAAAATTTAGACTCAAGAATAAGAAGATACAAAACAATGGGTAACTTAGGGACCTGAAATCATTCAGAAAGACTGGTTCTTCCATATAAGCATATAGATTTATACAGCATTTTGTTATCAGAACTAAAGTCTACAGCACCTAAGTCAATAAGTATTTAAATGTTTGTTTCATTGCTGCATCATAGTAATTTATGTGTATCTTTATAAAATTTTATTATATTGGTACATTTATTTTCCAGCACTTACACATTTACTGATTTTATAATTAAATAGTATGTACCTACTTTGCCCTTCTAACTTTTTCTACTAGGAGTTTATATTTTACCATGAATCTGGCTAGCCCTAAAAGATTTCTCCCCCAAGATGTTGGTGTCCACATGATTTAATGAGGGAAAAACTTTGGGTTCAAGTGGTGGTCTTAAGATATATAGAGATGTAATTGAATGTGAGTAGGATCCACATGCTGTATATGAAGAAGGGGTATATATACACAAACATGATCTTATGTTTCAGTGACATACAGGTAGTCCTCACTGACCACATTTGGGACCAGCAACTCCATTGCTAAGCACCACGGTCACAAAGTGAAATGTCACGTGACCACACTTACTTAGGATGTCAGTTCTGACTGCAGTCAATAAGCGAATTACCTGCAGTTGTTAAATGTGACATCACATGACCACAACTTGAAACTTCCTGCTGGCTTCCCATTGACTTTGCTTGTTGGAAGCCAGCTGTGAAGGTCACAAATGGCAATCATGTGACTGCGGGGCATTGCAAGTCCTGTTAATGCATGCTGGTTGCCAAGTGCCCAAATTGCTTTATTAATTTTTTTTAAAAAAGAACAGTAAAAACTAACCAAAACTAATATTAAGAAAGAGAATAAGGAAAAAAGAAGAAATTGGAAAAAGAGAAAATAGTAAAAAGCAAAAGTTCAGAAAAGAAAAGAGAAAAACAACAACAAAAGAAAAATTGACTTCCTCTCCGCCACAGATACAACAATATACATCAAACTCTTGCTCTAAATTTACAACGTAACTTACTTTATTTCTATTAACCCATATTATTTCTAATCATCAAACCCATACAACATAATTTCATTTTTTCTATATCCCGCAAAAAGTCCAAAAAAAAAAAAAATCCAATTAACACTAAAATTACACAATGTCTTATTTCAAGTCAAAGCCATCAATATTGCTACCTCAGCCAACTGCATCAACTTCACCATCCAGTCTTCCACTGTAGATAATGTCTTATCTTTCCACCTCTGTGCATTTAAAAATCTTACTGCTATCATATATAAAAATAAAGTTATAGAACATGTCATATCCTTCCACCTTTATACATATAAAAACCTTACTACTATTGTCATATATAAGAACAGAAATTCCATAAATTTAATAACAAATGTATTTTAACCTTGGTTAACTTTATACCGAGATCCTTAAAACACTGTCCTGATCACAAAAACAAGTCCCAAAAATAACTACCAAAAGTCTCATCATATATGTTAACCATAACCCAATAAATTCACTTTGTAAACCCTTTGTTTACTTTTAAAAAGCTTAAACTTTAATCCTTTCAAATAATGTCCCACAAGTTGATTCCCCTTATCTCCTTGTCTTCTCCCAGAAACATCTCCAGTAATTTCTCTTTGTCTCTTCCCAGGAATAGCCTCACCAATGCAATACATTCCTTTTGCAAATCCAAGATAAAAAATCTTTCCAAATCACTTTTTCTTCTTGTTTGTATGTCCTCTTTAAACATTGTAACATCAGTTGATTCCATTTGTAGTTCCATTCTGGAACTACAGTATCTTTTTCCATATCATCCTTTGGCTATCTTAAGTCCATGTTTGAATCTACAGCTTCTTTATTCATACTTCCTTTACAGTCCAACATTTTTTTGAACTCCAACTCCACATTTGATTCAGTCTCCATCTCTTTTTCAAAGTTAACCATCTTATTCACTCTTTCTTTTTTTCAAGGGACTTGAATTTAGCTCCTGGTTCATCAAACATTGACTGGAGTAAACTTAAAGGAGTTATTTTATCTTCTAATTGTTGCCCCAAATCAAGACCTCTCTCCCCCCCCCTTCTAGAAGAAGTAAAAAGTGTAGCCATATATAATTAATTACAAGCAAAAGTAAACTACAGTTCATGCCCTCTAGTGTCTTTCAAGCTGGAATTGCAGGTGTGCATCAAAGAAAAACATATAAGAATCACATTACAATCTTCTTCTGTCTTAAAAATCCAGCCACTCAACAGATATAATCTCACAAATCAAAAAAAATTCTGATGCAAAAAGCAAACCTCATCACTGCAGATGGAGTTTCGTTAAAAAAACAAAAACAAAACTCCAACAAGTGAATCTTCCCTTTTCACTGTAAATAACTTTTAAATTCTGCTTTTGTCATCCAGCTTTTTGCAAATTAATCAGATTCAAATTAATACTCTATTTCTTCTTTTAAAAGTATAGTCCGCAAAATAAGGATAAACCCCAAGAGGATTACTTATCTGTTGTGAAGGAAGGTCTCTCAAGTTACAAAATAATTATAATCCACAGTTAGAAATGAGGTTCGGTCAGGTCTAGTGTCCTTAAAAAGGCTGCTCCACAGCTTTGAACAAAGATGGGTCCCCCAACTCCTGGCCACTCAACTCGAAAGTCATTCACCGAAGCTTCTGTCTCCATTATTAGCTTTCAAGGAATGGCTATCCGGAGACCGTATGGGTCGATTTCCTGGCTTCCTCCTTGATCTGGAGCAAGTTGGGTGGCCACTGCTTGCTGCCAGCCACCAATCCAGCTGCAGTGCCATCTTCCCTCTCACAGAGGGATGATTCAGCTGCCATTTTCCCCACCGGAAGCCACCAAGTGCCCAAATTGCAATCACTGTGGGGGTGCTGCAACAGCCACAACTTCAAGGACTAGTTGTAAGACTCGTTTTTCAGTGCCATCATAACCTTGAATGGTTGCTGAATGAGTGGTTGGTATGTGAGGACTACCTGTAATTGGTCTCTCTAGACCAGTAGCATATTCACTATTTAAGCTCCCAGCTCATAACCAGTTACATTTCCATGTTTTCTAAAACTTTTTAATCAGGATATGTCTTTCTACTGAGTTGACTTTCATCTAATATGAACAATATGGTTTGGAGTATTATAGGCAAATCAATATACGTTTTACATGATCTCAAAACATCCCTGCAGCAACCTGTAACCTTCCCAAAGCTTTTTGTGCAGACTCCCAATTCCTTCCTCAGCTGCCATCAGTTTTAGGAAGTTAAATACATTTGTTTTTAGAAAGTTAATATATTTGTTTTTAGATTAGATAATGGGGAAGAGGATGGATGAAGTAGTTATGACTGCCTCCCAACTGGCAGATTAAATTTTCGTTCATGTTTTATAGATGGTGATTCTATTACAGTGAAAATATCTGAATTGCACTGAAGTGCTGACATTTTCCAACCCATTTTCTTATATCTAATACCTATCATTTGATAAAGCATCAGAGTCAATTAAACCATCAAAATATATATCTCCTCTTCTCATTCAAGTTCTTTCTATTTCTCTTTTTTGTGTGTGCAAACACCTATACCCACGTACAATGCCAAGCAACATTGAAGGAAAATATGAGATAAAGAAAAAAGGGCTTTAAAATTGTTTGAAGCATCAATCTAATAAAATAATTTGTGGTAATTTTATGGCTTCTATTCTTGGTGCTTTTGGGATATACATTTATTTTCTATATTTTGGCATTGAAGAGTCTACAATAAGCCCTTTGATTCAACTATACAGAATGAATAAACCAGATGATCTAAGTTTGGACATCTATGTGAGCTAAGATTGTCTATGTAGACAAGAGATCTACAGCTGCTGAATTATTTCTTTAAGAAACATTTTTCATTTTTTTTAAGATGTTATATGTGTGCACAACAAATTATTTGATCAATGCAAGTTTTTTTTAAATTGATCATTTTAGAGTAACTTCTTAGACACTGTTAACTCTCTTGTAATTTTTTCTTCCCTTATATAAGAATATTAAAAATCAACAGACTTCTATTTCAGCCTATGTCGAAATGAATATACGTAAAGCAGATCTAAAGTCTGTAGTGCAAAATAAGCTTCATAACTGGTAACCTTCATGAAAATCATTGATAAGCTCACATACAAGTGAAGTCAGTTATAACAGCTTGGACAACACTGGTTTAAGACCTTTCTCTGGTTTAAAGCGAAAATAAAATGGTTGGAAAGGCTACCTTCCCTGCTGCCTTAGGCTCCTTAGAGGAAAAATGGAAGAATATTTAAAAAGTATCTTCCTCAATATGGCTTCTTAATAAACTAGAAATCCTCTTCCTCCTTTTTCTTATTAGTCCTATTTTCACCCTCACGCAACAAAGTTTGTGGTACCCTTCATATAGTAGTGTCAAACAAGCTGCTTTCATTATTTCCCACTAGGAAAAACTAAAAAATGCTAGTAGCTTCACATTGTCATAGTTATTATCATCACATCATTATCTGAACCACAGACTGAGAAAAAAGAAAATATATTTGGGGTTGGTCTCCTTATGTGAATTTATTCTTACACTGCCTTAAGAATATGTCTAATAACTGATATTTTTTTCAAAAAATGTTATGATTAGCATGGGTTGACTTTGATGCCAGCAAACAGTAAGGATTGAGGAGATTGAAAACAGAAGACGGTTAGTTGGAATTATTTTTAGATAGTGATTATACATTAGTTTGGTTTCATTTAATTTGCAGGAGCAATCAGAAACAAATGTAAAGGAGTTATTTCATTTTTAAAAGGTAGCTTTTGAGAAGCTAAGGAAACTAATTAGTGGGATAAGTTGGAAGACAAAATGCATGCTCTTGAATGCAGGAGAGAGTTTGAATTTCTGAAAAGCAAATAGATTATTAACAATTTGCATGTCAAATAGGGTGAAAAATCTCATTGAATGAATTTGAATGAAAAATAGTCCAATACTATATGCCATGTTGACAGGGACTAGATATAACCCATCTCTAATTTTGAATACATATTCATAAGTTTCATTTGAAGAACTAACACATGTCAGCTTGTAACCATTCTTCCTTCTAGCATCAGGACTTTTGTCTTTGACCAACATAGAAGACTTTTAGAGGGTTACTACTGAATGGGACAGGTGAAGATCCCATTTCAAATACAAAGTAGGTCTATTTTATTTTTTTAAAAAACAAAAGGACTCTGCATGAATGCAATTTGAATATAACTTGGTATCATCACCATGCAAATAATACATAATTTGTCATCTGGATTAGCTTCTGGAGGGTATATAGTTTAATAGCGCAGCGTGTCTACTGAGAAGCAAATCCCACTGCAATGAATGAGATTTATTCCCAAGGAAGTGTGCACAGAATACTTTTCTATTTTTCTAAGGCCACTGAAACAGACAAAACAAAGCCTGAATTTTAATAGTTTTAATTCTGTTTTCATGTTTTTAAAAAATCGCAACTGTATGGTCAAACATACCCTTTAGTAAGCACCACTTTTAAAAAGAGGATTTTGAATATGTGCT
The DNA here is from genome assembly GCF_059951505.1 of Python bivittatus. Taxonomy (NCBI): domain Eukaryota; kingdom Metazoa; phylum Chordata; class Lepidosauria; order Squamata; family Pythonidae; genus Python; species Python bivittatus. Next base: position 14,119,733 of record NW_028277058.1, on the reverse strand, counting down.
AAATTGAACTACTCAAAGAAGTGTGATCTGTCCTTACTCTACTAAAACAAACAAACAAAAAGTTTTCATTGACCAAAGAATTAAGATATAGAAACTAATTATGTATTGACTATTATAATGTTGCATAATGACAGCCAGTTGGTGTAGTGGTTAAGGCTGCAGGCTAGAAATCAGGAGACTGTCAGTTCTAGTCCTGCCTTAGGCACGAAGCCAGATGGGTGATCTTGGGCCAGTCACTCTTCATCAGCCCTAGGAAGCAAGCAATGGGAAAACATTTCCAAAAAACCATGGCAAGAAAACTGCAGGGACTAGTCCAGGGAGTTGCCACGAGTCAATACTGACTTGAAGGCACACACAAAGGTGCAAAACAAACAGCAAAATCTAATGCTGCAACTCTATTTTCAAGGTCAACTGAACTATACGGAATTTACTTTTGAACAGACAGGTATAGAACTGTATAGTATGTGATGTCGCCTGTACCAATGAGCAAATGAAATATATTTTTTTAGTCCTTTAATTTTCTGTGACATAGAATAAATATAATGGCTCCAGGTCAGACATTTCCAAACAATTAATGAGTAAGTTTTAGCCTTATGTTCCTCTAACTGATAATTAACTGGCAGCAATTACCCTGCTTGTCATTTATTATTGCTTCATTTAACCCAAATTGCCATATAAAATACTTGCTAAATAGCTGGTATTTGGATCTACATTTTCTTTCTCAAAGAGCACTGAAGCCTCCATTCCAAAGGCATTTTTTTCCCCAGCAGACTTTGGTTATCTTCGGCAGCTGAGCTGAGTAACTCATACAGTATGAGAACGCAGCCTGCAACCATTCTATCTGTGTGATGTATTGGCTAGTGCAGGCATGAGAGGAAAGCTTACAGGGGAAATAAGGTAGAAAAAAAGGATTATTTGTCCAGTGTCATATAAGGAAAATAGCATTACGGATCAGGACACAGTATTGTAGAATGGTTTCTGTTGGATGATGACACTGACAAGCAACATAATCTATCATAATAATTATCCCCATAGCAAGTAATGCTTCCCTTAAAAAGAAGAAAAATACAGTATAAGTTCCTTTTTTCCCATTAATATTTCCTATTATCCCCATTCCATCTTTCTTTCCTAATTAAAATAAGTAGAAGCTTCTCAAAATCTGATTGATGTCATAGCATTTCTTCAACATCCTTCGGGAGACAACTATGCAAAGCCTGTTTCCATGTAGTTATCATTCTTTGAGCAAAGTGGTGTTAACTGCTTACACTGTTCCTATAGGGCTCAAGGCAACCAGATATAGGCTATTGCCCAGTGAGAGGAATATGCCGACTTCAAAATGGGAACAACCTGTTTCAGTAGACAGCAAATGAATATGGAATATTTTCTGGTCGGCGAAAATAAATGGTATAAGGATCTGCTCCCTGCTTGCAAACAATATGTATAATATTCCATTCACAACACTGAGAATCTGAACCACTTCTGAACAGATTTTTTTTTTTTTTTGTCATCAGTTTAATTTACCTTTTAAAAAAATGGCAGCCCTGCTCTGACAGAGATTCTAAGCACATTCCTTACAGGAGAATATATCCAGATTGGATAAATGAATCCTTTGCTTTCATTTCAACAATTTTTTTTCATAAAAATCATCTTGATTGATTGATTGATTGATTGATTGATTGATATGAATGCTGCCAGATTTCCCAGGGCTTCCAGTATCTAAAAACAATAAACCATACAATAAGAATAAACCTAATGCCCACAGTAAATATAAAACCAGATTAAACAACACACAGCAACAACCAAAATATAAACTGAAGTACAGAAGGTGGTATTCCATTAGTTCTCAACCTCATGAAAATGCTCTACCACCACCAATTTTTTCCCCAGGAAGAAGGCCTCTGACAGGCCAAATTTGGTTGGAAGGGATGATCCCTTAGATACTTAAGCACCAAACCATAAAACCAAAATTTTGAACTGTACCCAGAAATATTTTCACAGGTGTCTGTGATACAGTTATAACATCCTCATGACACAAGCCCCAATGTGAGGTCTTTGGCAGCTATGTAAATGAAAGCAATTCTTTTCCAAGTACAAGTCTCACAGGGTTCTCTTTAACAAGATTAATTGAAATGGACGGGGTAGGATTACACTAATCCCAAGTACTCAACTATTTTCAGTTTAGAACCAATACATTCCTGTGTACAATAGAACAAAGATTTTCTAATTTTTTAACAGCTTTCCAAAGAACTGGCTAGGACATTAGTTTCTTCAGTGATAACAGTAAAGTTTGGAACTGGATGTTTATAAAACAGTCTCTTGAATTTATATCAAACTCTTACTGCCAGCCAATAAGCAGGACACAAAATTTTGAACCAGTTGATACTTATGGGTGATCTTCAAAGTTAGCATTATATAGAACATGCAGTAGACCAGACAAGTGATGACAAAGTGTGAATCACTATAGCAAGATTCTCTCACTCCAGATTTCAGCTAGACAAAGACTTTCTTGGCCAAGGCCTCCAACAGGGCATCCAGCAGCTGCTGTTAGTCTAGGAGGACACCCAAGTCACTGACTCCATTTTAGTGCCTCTCCCACACAAAACAACAATGGCCCAGCAGAAAGCCACAGTGTACAAACAGCAACTCTGTCTTGTTTAGGTTCACATTTAGCCTGTTTCATCCCAACCAGACTCCATCAGCCTCTAGATACAGGGATAAGACCAATATCATATCTGGTCAAATACCATATAGAGATATATTGATGACACTTCATCCCAGAATCCTGGTAACTTTGTGTGGATATCAAACAGCAATGTGGAGAGGACCAACTGGAAAGTAACCAGGAGGTTATCCTCTCTTCCTTTGCAAGTACTGGCTGGACCATCCACTGAAGAAGAGCAGAACCACTGTAAAATGGTATCTCCACTCCCCAATCCTGAAAGCACTCCAGAAAGTTACTACGGTTGAAGTTAGCAACAGCCACTGACAGGTGTAACAGGTAATGCACCAGTTGTTGCCTCTTGCCCAGGCCTGAATGCTAACTGAGAGCAGTCCAAATAAGCTGTTTCTTCTATTGCACTCTGCAGCTGAACCCTTATCACACACTCAAAACATCTCCAAAATGGGAAGGTTGGAAACTTGGTGATAGTTTTCAAGAACATCCAGTTCCAAGAACATCCAGATCTTGAGAACAGGATGCACAACAAAGTCTTTCAAGATTGCAGGAATCACCCACCCATTGAAGTAAGGCATTGACTAGGCTCCAGCCTGCTACACTGACTTCAGCCCAAGTAGGAACAAAGAGGGCACAAGTTTAACCATAGGTGTAGGGTTCATGCCAGAAAGCACTCTATTCACTTCATCGGAGTTTGCAGGCCAAAAGATGCCCCAGATTACATAGAAAGATGCTGCGTCAGTTGCCACATCAGACACAACCCATGAAGAATCCAAATTCCAACAAATTTGAATGACTATCAGCAAAGTCCTGTGCAAAACAGCAACAGCAGCAATATGGAAGATGTAGAGATGTACCTGTAATCCCACTGACTCGATAAAAGACTTCAGGCACTCTCCTTTCCTTATTACTTGAACTGGAATTTGTTCCTGTCTTGGTCAGATTCCCTTCCAGCTTTCCTCATGAGTATTCCAGGTATAGAAAACCACCTGGGATCAGTGAGCCATGAATGGCTGCTGCCAGGGAGTAATCTTACCAGAAGCCTGATTCACCTTCTGATGCTAGAGCTTGACTATTGTACTAAAGGAAAATAAAAAGTACTAGAAGGGTACAGCTAGCACCTCAAAATCAGAGAAAGGAAAAAAGTCAGCACTATCATGCAAAGAAAGTAACCTCAGTTGAAAGTGAGTGCATCACATACAGCAGTGTTTCTCAACCTTGGCTGCTTGAAGATGTGTGGACTTCAACTCCCAGAATTCTGGGAGTTGAAGTCCACACATCTTCAGGCGGTCAAGGTTGAGAAACAGACATACACATTTCAAGGAAGAATGGGGATAAAAAGCAGAGACCTGAATAAGGAGGAAGATATCCAAAGAGATAAACAAATGGCAGTTAATCAATTAGCATCATGGGTGATGCAATTTTGCCCAAAAGCACAAATGATAAAAGCTGCAAGAAAAGTACGTGCAAGCTGAACACTTATTATCTACATAAGAACTTTCCATTCTCTCGTATGGGTGCTTGGCCAGCTCTAGTGTCAACAAAGGGGAGCAACAGTGTGTTTAAGTGTGGGGGTGACAATCTTGTTAAACCAATAAAGTTCTATTGTTATAAGATCTCTCTGTTCTAGCTACTCCTTGCAAGATCCTAGCTGCCTCTAAGCTGGAATTCTGGAAGAAAGCCAGGGATAGATATCTTACTGAGTGTGATATGTGTATTTTCCCTGAATACATTCCCTCCATGGACCAAGGCAGCCCACCTAGTCTGATTCCAGCTGCTTAGGAGTTGCAGTTCAAAGCAAGTGGGAATTGCTAGGAAGCATAACAGGAAGCATAAGGAAGAAGGATGGAAAATAATTGAGATACATAAAAATACAAGGGACAGTGAGATTTTGAAAACTTTGTAACACTAGATAATCAACAAAGCTGTTAATTTAACTCTGACCAAAGAAAAACAAATCCTTAAAAAACTACAATGAACAGCTTCCATAAAAGGTCTTCATTCGTATTGTTCCAGTGATCCATCCAGTAGAGAAACGTGTGTTCTCAGTGATAGTAGGCAATCAGAGTTCTATTATCCTCTACCCTCTTCCATTCTCTTTTGCAGGTTTTTTTTCCCCCCCACCACAAGGCAATTTGCTCTCTGTCTTTCAGCAGCTGTTCTAGCCTTATTCTAGCATGTACAGTATGTTTTATGCTGTTAAAAAAAAAAATTGCAATTTTTTCAAATGCAATTCTACCATAGGTTCAATGAACACAACGTGCTTGCAATAGAATGGACTCTCTTTAGCAGTTCAGCATGTTATGAGAGCAAGGAGGGGAAAAAATTGTCTGTATTGACAGAAAAACCTAAAAAGAGCCATGTTGTATCAACTCCAACTAGCTTTCTCTATTCTATTGACAAACTCAGAACATATTTGTAAGCAGGGCTATGATATAAAGGCACATTTTGACTTAAATTCTCTGCCTCTGACACTGAAGGTAATGCAAAGCCATCATGACTACTGTTGATAGCATCTCCTTTATAACATGGGGTAACATGTTAAGCTAATGCTATTTTAATTTCCCTGGTAACAATTTGCATCCATCATATGATAATTTTGGATCTTTGACAGACAAATTGGAAAAATTGCAATGGTAGAACTTTCACATGTCAGTAAAACAATGTTTATAAATTGCCTTTGCCTTCTTATATCTCTAGCTGCAGTAATGTATTTTTTTAAATTAAAACACAGGAAGTAATTGCCATTTTTTTTGCGTCTGGACCTCTTAGAAAATATTTGAAATGATTAGAATTGTGACAGCTATAATGAAGACTTCATGCTGGATAAAAATATATCAGATCTGAGCCTCTTATCACTACCATAGCTATTCACTTTATCTCACTTCCTTTTTTTATATATTACTTTTACAAAGAGCTTAAATAAGCTTCAAAACAGAAAGCAATGAATAATGGAGATTTAACACATTTTAGTGCTGAAATTGTTAGAGATTTCTCCATTTGGAGTTAAGTCTCTAACAAGACTCTGTTCTTATTTTCCAGAGTCCTACTTAATTCTGCACTTAGTCTGAAATGCAAGGAATTCTTCTAAAGTACATACATTTTCACCTAACTTTTCTAAAAACTTTCACTGAAAAAGCTGAAGGATTTGTACTTTTTAAGATTCCAATGTCATATTATTTTTGGCTGCTTGTGTAATTTGCATCCTAGCATATCAGGGTTTGCATTTTAACCTCTAATCCATTGTTCCCTGAATCTATTTTTATATCTTCTGATATGTGCCATCTTAAGCTTGGACACCACTGCATATGTAACAATGCAGAAAAGTTATAATGGTTGGCATATCTCGGCAACTATAATGGCATATATTTTGATATACTTATGATGACACACTGCAAAGACATAATTGGCAAGAATAAGCTTGGGGACCCAGGGATCCAGAGCCAACATGAGGCACAGTAGGGAACTGCTGAAAGTCTCTGAGGTCTCTGTCAGGAATGAAGGCTTTCCATCTTCTCTTCACATTTTCTTTTGTGCATGTAAGGTGGGGATTCTGAAGTAAACCAGGTGAAAAGGATATTTAAGTTTTCCAATATCACAGTGACTGTGAGCTCAAGTCCTGCCTTAAGCATGAAACTAGCTGGGTGACTTTGAGTTACTTTCTTTCTTTCAGCCCTAGGAGGAAGACCATGGCAAACCACGTCCAAAGATCTTCCCAAGAAAATTGTACAGACCGTCAAGTCACCAGGAGTCAAGACTCACTTGAAGGCCCAGAATAAAATAAAAAATAATAGTGATCCTGATCCAGTTCTAGACTCCACATCTAATGTAAACTAAGGTACAGTAGAATCCAAAAGTCACGTGCACACAATGTATTAAGCACAATATGTATTTTTAATCTGAAATTATTTATAATGGATGTTTTTGTTTTTTAAAGTCTTATTGCTGAGTGGAAAAGCACTAATCTGGGTAATTGAAGCAGATATTGTCTCCTTTCCTCTTTGCCTCAGTATTTAAAAAATCTGATAGAAAGATTTAAGGGAGAATAAAGAGCAGAAGCCGTTTTTTGCAAGCCCAACGCTTCCCCACTTAACTACAAGCCTAGCCTTCAAAAGCAAAAAAAGTTGGTCCAGGTGTCTCTCTCCTCTTTGGCCACCCTCTATCCAATAATCTTGTAAAAGGGCAAGCATCCATAATGGTAACTTCAGCCAATACTCAACCTTCCCTCTTAGCTCTGTTTGGACAGCTGGACTCGGTGCTGCGTAAAGAAGTGTCAAGTCCGGCAGCTGCCTCAGTCACCCCAACCTGTCCCGAGGTGCTTAGTGTAAGCATGATGATGGATGTAAAAGCTATGATAATTGGGACAAAACATTTCTAGCTAAATTTGAAACATATAAGCTGGTTTGTAAGTTAGTGATTGCAGTCAAATTGACAATACCTCTATGATACCTTGCCTTGATAAATACACTGTAACTATACTAGGTTGTTTGCTTTGTAAAAAGATGAACAAGGGATGCTTTATACATGTACATAAAACTGGTGTTTATCTATTGTTCCCAGGGTGCTTTTAAAATCAGCACTTCATCTTGAATGGAGATTCTGAGGAGAACAATTTTAAACAAGAATAAGGAACCATTTAGCACATCCTAGAAGGAAATGACAATATGTGTGTACACATACACACACATACACCCCTTTATCTTTACTAATTTTAAAATAACATGTAGGTTTGCCTAGCATAGAATGACTCTCTTGTTGGGCTTTAAGTTTGTATTCCATTAATTACTCAGTACTTACCAGAAACAATAACCAAAGAGAAGGCTGCTTGAAAGCTCTTTTTATACTGAAGTGTTTCAAAGAGTTTATCTCTGAAGAGCTGTCTTGCAAAAATACATTTGTTCTGTGTCTCATCCATCAAGTTAGTGCTAAGAGTTTTTCTGTGCATGCCTCAGATTATTTACTGTCAAGCATCCTGATAAATTAGACATACTTGAATGAAGGAATCTTGCCTATGATTTCTTATTTTCCAGGGAAAGAACGAAAGAAAAAAGAAAAAGAGGAAGTAATAGATACAGTATATTTGGGTTCTGTCTCAACCCAGATATTCTCGAACTGATGCAGGATCATCAGCTGTTGTGGGAAATGATTCATTTGTATGTGGTTATTATTCCCCAGTTTATCCTATCTGGTCATGTCTGAACACTGCAAACCATGTGAAATAGTATGATTATTAGTTATATTTTATCAGCCATATCTGATCTTCAATGGCTGGAAGATAGGAATGGGATGAGATGAGGAATAAATCCATATGGCTTTTGTCACTGTACAGATGCCACAGGGGGATGGACTAAAATATGTGACTTGGCATGATGGACAAGGATGATGTTGGCAAATTGTTATGCAAAGAAACAATGACTCCATGTTAACAGAGCCATGGGGAACATGCTGGGAACAGTGGTTATATTTCTTCAGAAGACCATCTATGTCAGAGTAGATGACAGATGTGGGAAATAACTTTTTTATGACTTCTTCCTAAGATTCAGCTATTTCCCACATTATCTGGGAAATAACAGTTGGGACAAAGAGTCAGAGATGCTTCAAGAATTCAATTCAATTTGCATTCCTGTATGAAATTATATCCAACAAAAGGAAGCCCACCACTCTTCTAGGCAGACTGTTTTACTGCTTATTAGCGCTTACCATTAGGAAATTCCTCTAACATTCACCCACAATCTCCTTTAATTTCAACTTGTTGGCCCTTAGTTCCAACAGAGAACAAATCTATCTCCTCTTGCATATGGCAGCCTCTAGATGTATATATACAGCTATCACTTTACCCATTGGGCATCTCTTTTACCAGCTAAATATACCTTTAAGTGATTCTCAGATACTGTTTTCCAGTCCTTTATCATTCTACTAGCTCTTCTCCAAATTTGCTCCTGCTTCTCCATATCTCTTTTAAAGTTTAGTGCTCAATTTCAGTCTAACCAGAGCAAATAGTTCTTGAGAACTGTTACCTCCTGTGATCTGTTATGTAATGCTTCTGATAATGCAGCCAAGATTGCATTAATCTTTTAAACTTCTGCATGACAACAATTCACAAAACTCCTGGGTCACATGTGCTGTCACCAAGCCACTTCCTTATCTTGTACCTAAGTACAGTATTTGATAATTCCTATTCAGATGTAAGACCTTATACTGTACATCCATGCTGAACATTACCCTATTGGATGTGACCCAACGTTCAAATCTGTCAAGGTCATTCCAAACGTTGGTTTTTATCCTTTAAGGTACTAGCCAATTCTCCCTTCTTGATATTTCTAAATGTAATAATTTCAACCTCTAGTTAAATTATAAAGATATTGCATAACACTGGGCTGAGGATGGTACTTGATACTTCTTTCCACGATGACACAGAAATACTTATGAGTACCTATGGGTGCAGTTGTTCAGCCAGATGCAAGTTACTGGACTGCTGTACCATCTAGCCCATTTCTGAGTCTCCTGGCAGTATATAAATGTGAGAAATGAACAAGTTATCCTATCTACAAAGATATCATGTCATGTTCAAGGATGTCAGGTGTTTTACTGAGATCAAATATATCCACAACACTCCTTTTGGCTATCAATCTAATCAATCTGTCACAAAAAAAGAGTTAAACGGGATTTATTTCTGACAAACCTATCTTGGCTCTTGTGAAAGAGGACTTCTTTTCTAAATGTTCACAGATAAGCTACTCAGCTATAGTTTTTATCACTACAACTTGCCAGTCCTACAGGGCCAGCTCTAGGCTAAGGCTGAGTAGGTACCAGCCCAGGGGTGCCAAATTTTAGGGGATGCCAAAATTGAGATGATTTTCAAAAAACACAATAAAAAAGCAAAAAGCAGTAACAGCATGCCCGCTCAAGGGTTAAATATAATTTCACAGAATTTATGGGTACTGATGGGTACTGATGTAATTCAAATTATTTACAATGGGTACTGATGTAATTCAAATTATTTACAGTGGAGAAATGTGAAAATGTCCAAGAAAAGAAATAAAAATTGTTTGGGTTAAAAGTCATAAGTGGAAAGCTCAAAAACTCAAAGAAAAAAAAAAAGAAACAAGAGGGCACCTTTTTAAAATTTCTAACAAAATCGGAAGATGAGCCAAACCATGGGGGTGTCAGAATGTGACTTTGCCTAGGACACTAAAATGTCTACAACTAGCCCTGCCATCCTGCAGTTTCCTGGGCCCTTCTTCCCCTTTCTGAGTATTGGAGTATATGCTCTTTTCCAAGACTGCAGTTATTGCTGCATTGGAGAGAGAAATGTATGGTCCCATTTCATCAATGGATTGAAGACCTGATTGCACTTGCCACTTATGACAAGACTGCCACTTATGGACAAGTATAATGAAATATGGGACTCGTTTATACAAAATACAGTAGGTGAAAAAATGATAGTCATATGAATGTATTAGAAATATATATGTACTTGAATAATATTTGCATTATATAAGTATATATAGAATTGTAATTGTTTGCTGTTATAATGACATATTAACTTTTTTCTTTGTTGTATTTCACTTTTTTGTTAAAGCACTATGTATTTTTCTTAATAATGATAAAATAATAATAATTATAATAATTATAATTATAATTATTATTATAATAATACATTGCAGTCAGTGGTTCTGAGATCACTTCTACTAGCTCCTTCAATGTTAGGGGTGAATGTTAGGGTGCAATCCGCAGCATTTCATATCAGAAGATGCATATCTGAATACACATCCTTAGCAGCAACCAGGCTACTCTTCTTACTTATACTGTAGTTTGAATTAGCTATGCGCTGTCACAACTTTCCAGGTCAGCATTGCTAAAAAGAATTTGCATTATATTCATAATGCCTCTATCTTGTATTTAAATCCAGATTTATCAGGGAATTAACCAGGGATGTTCTTTCACATTCAGGTAGCAGTCAGCAAAAGAAATTTCAGTAATCACAGTAATAGAAAATTGCAATAAAGGAAATTTAAATTGCCAAATGGAAGGGGGGGGGGGAACCTTGCTAATATTTCATAACAGCTTTTGCCAATCTGGCATGCAACTCTCAGACTGCAAAATCCAGATTTCATTATAAGGGTTTTATCCCCACCCATCCTTGAGTCTGCCAAAAGCTGTACCAGAATTAAATTTGCTGCTCCCATTGCTTAACTTGCATCTCCTACGTCTGTTCTGATTTACTACTAATGATGCTGTCCTGATGTGTATGCAGCTCATGATAAGCAATGAAGCCATTTCTCTGGCTTCATTGTCATCCCTCTTCAGCACAATAAGACTGGACTCCAAGTCACAAGCAACACTTGTACATATGATTTATCTATCCTTCCTCTCCTTATTTATATAGACAAAATTGCTGACTTTTGGATTCCTCTGTGCTCTGTTGGGAAACAGTGGGGAGTGCGTTGGTCCCATAATTTCTCTGTTTTGGCATTTCAGCCTTGCTCTAAACTGGCAAGGGCCATAGTACTGCCAGCTGAATAATTTAGCACTATTGCACAATTTTGATAGACCACTCTTGCCGTCCTGCTTTAGGAAGAAGGCTGTCTTCAAGCAGACTAGACTGGAATGGTGGCAGTGAAACTGATCGTTACTTGGTCATCAGACTTCACCTTTGATGTAATGGTGGTGAAGTGGAACAATTTTTACTCATTTGCACCTGCTGTTAGATATGAATTCTGGGTGGAAAACTCAACTTTAACATTGGTACAGATGGTAAAGATAACTAAAGACTTGTTGGAGACAGAACTCAGACAACAGAACAAAGATGTTGCCAGAGTGTGTGTGTATTGTGGTTAGGCAAATGTGGAGAAGGTGCTAAGTTTCAATTGTACCACATTTATTTATTTATCAAATTTATACGCCCCCTCCATCTCACAGGAAGTGACTCTGAGCAGCGTACAACAAAGATAAAGTAATAGACATATAAAAAAAAGTCATTATTAAAACATTTAAAAATAAGGCATACAAGACATTAGATGTTAACAGCAATAATGGAGCCACCTCAAGATCTCACCGGTCTCCTGGGAACCCCAGGCCTGATGACATAGCCAGGCCTTGAGGAAACTTCTGGAAAATTAACAGAAATGGAGCTAACCTTACTTTGGGGTGGGGGAATGTTCCATAAGGCAGGCACCATGGCAGAAAAGGATGGCCGCCTGGGACCCACCAAGTGTAGTTCCCTAACAGACAGGACCCACAGCATGCTTTGTCTGGCAGATCTGATGGGACAGGCAGATGTAATCAGGAAGAGCTGGTCCTTCAAATAACCCAGCCCAATGCCATGAAGGGGTTGAAAAGTCAAAACCAGTACCTTGAATTAGACCTGGAAGCAAACTGGCAACCAATTCAGCTCACAGAGCAGAGGTATAACACGTGCTGTCCTAAGAGCACACATAACTGCCCACACCGCTGCATTTTATACCAGCTGAAGCTTCTAGATATTCTTCAAGGGCAGCCTCATGTAGAGCACATTACAATAATCCTGTCAGGAGGTGACTAGGGCATGAGTGACTGTGAGCAGAGCCTTCCACATTTTGAGTATACCAGGCTGTAGAACGCAATTTTATAACAATCTGATGATATATCATGATAAATTGTTGTTTAGTCTGAAATACTAGGGACAGATGTTACTTTTTTTACATGGTGACCTTGGAACCAACTTCACCCCTGCCTATGACAAATTGGATGCATAAACTAAAAGCTACCACATGTTTACAGTACTCAATGATTTATCGTGCAATCCTATTAATATTTACTCAGCTCAGTGGAACTTACCTATGTGCAAATATGTATGGAACTCCAGAGTAAGGAAGTTTTAGATGACTCTTTAATGACTGTTAATAAAGCATTGCTCAATTCACAGCTCTGGAATAGAAACAAGAAGGATTAATGAAAATAGGAGGAATAGTATAATCTTATATTTCTCCCTGGCTATTGATTTGTGGAGCCTCAGGACTATTTTGAAAATGATCCATGTAGTCCATATCTGTCATGGAAACAAATTCATTCCTTGGGTGGCTAAGCAACATGAGGTGAAATAAATTCCTCTGAAATGTATTCCCTGAAGGCTGTTATCCATTACTGTTACAAGTTTGCAGTGGCAATAGCTTTATTGCTATGTAGCAAACATGATCAAATTTAAAGCTTTGTGAAAGATGCATTAGGAAAACACCTACACACACAAATATAATACACCCAATATATTAGCAGCACTCCATGGCTGGAAATGAAACATCTATTTATTTAGGCAATACCTGGAGTCTATCAATATGTGAACAACTCAAATCAGAAAGTTAATCCTAAGAGTAATAAAAGTAAAAAAAAATTAGGCCTCCATGAAGCAATTTTCATTCCATCTATATAGTATGTGTGCATGTATGTATGCACACACGGAGGTAAATATTTAATGACGGAGCTTTTTTAACAAGTGTGATCATTATCAATCACAATAATCATATCAGATTTTAGGCCTTATGCCTTTCGATGTCAGCTATCTGCCATTTCACAGAGTTTTATGGATTATGATGGATTAAAGTTAAGGTTTGTTGGTTTGGTATAAACTTTATTTGAAGCTCCACTTCTTCCATGTTCCATGCTCAGTAGTTTTTTGTTTTTTGTTTATTGAATGCATGTCTAAGTTTCATATAGACATTTCTCTTAAAATGGATTTAAGCATAACAGTGTTCACAACTCCAAGACTGCAAAACACTTGAGTTGTAGTGTTATGATATGAACGTTTGAAGTAAACTCCACTGAATTCAATAAGACTTACTTTTGAGTAAATGTGTATAGACTTTCACATCCTGTTGGCAAAAAAAAAAAACCATCAGGAGATTCCGCATTTACATAGCCAAGAATACAAGAGCAATATCATTTGGCACGGATCACATCTTCTCTTTACACTCAGATTTATCCATTTGAACTTCAGAGCAATAGTTCATAGGATTAAGCTAAGCAAGTATTTGATTTAAGGCCATTTACCACATCAGAAAGCATTGAAAAGATATTCTTTGCCAAGTCCATGTAGGTACAGAGATAATATTGAACACAGGAAATTATTTTTCAGCATTACAAATTGGAATTTCACAGTGAGAGTTGGCTATGTCAGAATATGGTTGGTATATTGCAGCTATTCTAACACAGCTTGTTCAAGACAATTCTTAGGAAAGTGATTTGACACATACCCCATTGATCTACAACTTTGAGCCTAATTTTGTAGAAGTCCTGTATAGTATGATACTGAAAGCTTAGTGAAAATTGCAAAAGCACCATTATTCATGCCAAGACATGTTTAATAAACCTCAAATGTGGTGCTTTCTAAGATGTGTGTGAATTGTGAAACTATGTTGATATATGATCTCCTAGGTAGAAATAATACTGGAAGCATTAATCAGGCCTGGTGGGAAAGAGAAATAATAGAATCCCAAGTGGGGAACATCTAACTTTGCTAGCATTATTTTTGAACCCATACATATATACACATGCTATAAAGTAGTAGCTGGAGATAGAAATATGACAGTGATATTAAGGTAGAAATGACTCAAATGATAATCATTACTCACTGACTTACTGAATGCAGGACATATATGACATAATTTTATATGCTAATGATAAAATCTGGTTTATTAAACAAGTTGCCTGAAGGGTTTTCTGATACAAGCGTCTATTGTTTTAAATTATTCTCAGGACATCCTATTTTATTCTACTCATTAACAAAGAATCTTAAAGCCTACGGCAATATTTTTTATTAAGATCAATGAACAACCTTGCTAGGGATTGAGTTATTTTATTATTTTTGGTCACATAGCCAGATGTTTAGACTGGATTTGGCATTTATATCCTATTGAGTCCATTCCAAGAACCTGGGATAGGCAGATGTTGTTGTTGGATGGTGCTAAAGGTATCGTTGCAGGATATAAGCTGTTCCATGTAAAGCTGCCTTTTGCAATTGACTGATAGTAATTTTGTCAATGCTGATGGTCTTCAAGTGGTGCTCCAGAGTTTTGGGATTGCACCTAAGGCGCCTATTACTCTTGGTACTATCTTTGCTTTCTTTTGCCACAGTCATTCTATTTCTATTTGCAGTCTTTGTATTTTGTGATTTTCTCTAGTTCTTCCTCTTCTATTCCGTTGTCTCCAGGTATGGCAATGTCCACTATCCAAACTTTTTTGTCTTTCTTATCAAGAATTGTAAAGTCTGGGGTGTTCTCTGGAAGGTGCTTTTCTGTTTGCCTTCTAAAGTCCCAGAACACTTTATCTTCTTCATTTTCTATCACTTTGTCTGTTTTTTGTGGTCCCAACAGTTCTTGATTGTAGGCAAATGGTATTTCTTGCAGATATTCCAATGCACCATTGTTGCTACTTTGTCATGTTGTTGTTTGTAGTCAGTCTGTGCGATTTTCTTGCAGCAGCTAACTAGGTGATCCACTGTTTCTTCAGCTTCTTTGCAGAGCTGGCATTTGCTGTCTGTTGCTGTCTTCTCGATTCTGGCTTTGTATGCACTTGTTCTGGCTTGATCTTGTGCAGCCAGAATTAGCCCTTTTGTCTCTTTCTTCAACTTTCCTGCTCATACCCATTCCCAGGTCTGCTTTGCCTGCTAGTTGTGTGTGTGTGTGTGCTGGCCATTTAATACTTTGCCTTGCCATGCCTCTTTTCTATTCTTCATTTGGTCTTGTAGGCCAGTTTGGTCTCTATGGTATTCAGTAAGCCTTCATGGTGCAGGAAGCTTCAGTGCATCTTCTTCACTGTCCTTCAGATATTCTTCTAATGCCCTTTTTTCTTCTTCAACTGTCTGATGTGCTTGCAACATTCCATGCCTACCTATGATCCTTGGTAAATAGAGTCAACGTTGCTGCATGGATGAAGGGTATGATTCTTTGTCATTATTTTTCTGGTTTTCCTATCCAGGGCTTTTAGTTCTACTTCAGTCCACTCTTCCAGCTGTGTATCTAATGGCTGGAATTGCTCAGGTGTTAATTGCCTTGATAGTATTTCTTCCACTGAGTTTGGACTTTAAGATCTTCTTCATTCTTCTGATGTATTCACGACTAACCTTCTTCTTGACTTCATTGTACTTGATGTTGTCAGCTTGAAGAAGGCCCAGATATTTGTAGTGATCTTCTTTATCCAGACTCTTGATGTTATTTCCATAGGACAACTTTATTCCTTCAGTTTTCACTACTTTCCCCTATTGATGGTAAGGGTGGCACATTTGTCCAGTCCAGACTCCATTGCCATATCTTGGCTGTATATTGAGACAGCACTGAGCAGCAATTCTATTTCAGGTGGTATTTTTCTATGCAGCTTCAGATCATCCACGTAAAGGAGGTCTGATAGCCTGGCAGATGTTTTTGATATTTGATAGCCATGGCCTGACTTGTTCAGTATTGTTGACATAGGAAGCAATGCAATGACAAACAGGAATGGTGATAGTCTCCTTGAAAGATTCCTGTCTTGATATTAACCTCTCCCAGTCTATCACCATTGACCAGCAACTGTGCCTTCCATTGTGCCATTTATCTTTGCACAAAGCTCCTGATGTTTCTACTGACTTCTGTTATTTCTAGGCAGTTCATTATCCAGTCATGTGGTGGGGAGTCGAATGCCTTCTCAATCAATCCAAGCTACATTCAAGTTGGCCTTCCTTCTCTTGTGGTTTTCCAAAATCCTCTTGTCATTTAGGAGCTGATCTTTTGTTCCTGTGCTGTTTGGGCAGTTTCGTTTCTGCTCAGAGGGAAAGAACTTGTTTCCAACTAGATGCTGTTGGACTGCATCAGCTACCACACAGTTAGCAATTCAGAGTCACTTGGTTGAGATAGGCAGCTCCAGAAATTAAATAAATAAATAAATAAACAGTTCAAATATACAGCCAAGATATTGCAATGGAGTTTGGATTGGACAAATGTGCCACCCTTACCATCAACAGGGGAAAAATAGTGAAAATTGAAGGAATTAAGATGCCCAATGGAAATAACATCAAGAGTCTGTAGTTGCCTGGTGCTGGCCCTCTTGTTGGATCTTTCAATATCAGGTAGGTTGTGCCAGATGTTAACTAATCTTCAATTTCACCTCCTTGTTGACCCCCTGGCTTGCCTCTATAGTCTGAGCGACTTCTGGCGAGGCTTTGATTTCTTTGCCCTGGGTAGACCTTTGTAGTTCTTCCAATTCTACTTCTGTAAATATTTTGTTTCATATTATAAATTGATCTGCCAGACTCTGTTCTGTTATTTCTGATTCTGGATGTTGTTCTTTCCAGAAGTGGTGCATTCTTTTCAGATATCCTCTTCTCATTGGACTTGATTTGTAATAGCAGATCATTATTTCTTTGCTTTCAGTCTTCATATATTTAAGATGGGTAAACAACTTTTCTTCCAGTAGTCCTGGATCTGCTCACCCTGGTTGCTCAGCCAACAGTCCTAAGTCCTGTAGCCCACTTGTCACCAGATGTCCAGGAACTACAACACCTAGTACAGTACTTGTTGACCTGGGCGATGACCAATCTGGTATAGGTTTCTGTAAATTATGTCTCATCATATTGTTTATGGGAGAGATGCTCTTCGTCTGGCTCCTCTGATGAGACCTGTCCAGTATGGATAAACCTCTGGCATAGCTTTCATCCTCCTTGGAGCATGCAAGCCCCACAATCACGTCAAGATAGTGCCTCACTGAGGGATGATGATGATGATGATGATGATGATGATGATGATGATGCCTTTTGAGTGAAACAGTCATCAAAACAGTTTTCAAAATAAGATGATTATAATGCAATAAGATATAGTATATTGTATGGGTTTATAATAATATACAATAAAAATAACTAAAATAGATTATTTTATAAAATATGCAGTTTATAATACAAATAATATAGTTAATTGTGGAGTCCTTGGGGTTCTCTGAGCTTGGTTCTTTTCTTGCAAACATTTCATTACCCGGCTAGGTAACATCTTCAGTGCTAAAATGGGATGAGGTTTGCTCTCTGTTTATATACTGTGGCATGCCTTGCCAGTGGGGGTGGGAGTGGGGATTTTGTTTTGCTCCTCTGGTAGTTTCTTTATTAGCATGTTTACTGCTTGATTGTGTGCCTGGTGGTAACCTTTACTTATCTGGGTGATGATTGCTGGTGAGGAGCTGTTCTGATCTTTTGTCTCTTTTGAATAGTATGTAGATGCTGCTTATCTCTATGTGTCTGTTAATTGCTGACTTGTCTGAATACCAAGCTTCCAAGAATTCTCTTGCATTTTTGGATTTATCTTGGTTTAACATGCTGACAGTTTCCCAGTTAAAACTATGGTTCAGTCTGTCCATGTGTTGTGAGATTAAGGAGTTTTCATCATGTCTTCTGACTGCTGGTTGGTGCTCGTGGATGTGCTCTGCTTGTCTTCTGCCTGTCTGTCCTTCACAGTGTTTGTTACAGTTCTTACACTGTATGTTGTAGATGACTCCTGTCTGTTCTTCTTGTGCTACTGGGTCTTTTGGTTTACTTAAGATATTTTGGAGTGATTTTGTTGGTTTGTGTGCTACAGAGATGCCATGTGGTTGTAATAGTCTGTTGGTGGTTTCTGAGACATTTGTGATGTATGACAGTGTGATCTTTTTCATAGCTTGTGTAGGTTGTGATGTAGTAGGTTGAGTGGTCAGGCACTTTTTGATAAAGTTGCGTGGATATCCATTTTGGTGGAAGATGTTGTATAGGTGGTCTTTTTCCTTTTTCTGCTGTTCTGGATTGCTGCAATGCAGTTGTGCTCGCTTGAATAATGTTCTTACACAGCTCCTCTTGTGGGAGGTTGGGTTGTTACTTTGGTAATGGAGTACTTGATTGGTGTGGGTTGTCTTCCAATAAACGTGGGTTTCTAATTTACTGTTTTTTTTTTAATGGACATACTTGTAGCACTGTTAATCAGTTTGAATATTACTCCAGTTGTCTGTAAGTCTTACAACAGTTTCAAGTGAATAAGACTGATAACTGATTTAAGGTGTCATGAGTAGCTAAAACATAATGTGGAGTTTGGCGAGTAAAATGTTTAAGAATTTGGCAAAACCAATCGTCTGTTTTCAGGCATTTATCCCCAAATTTAAGATTCCAATATACGTAGCTCAGGTTTGAACTATGGAGTCCTTGGTGCTTTCTTGTTTGCTTGCAGACATTTCATTACCCAACTAGGTAACATCATCAGTGAGAGTGAGCGTGGGGTTTGCTCCCATTTTTACACAGTAGCTTGCCCTGCCAGTGTTGTTGGTGGTGTGGTTTTCTTCTTGGTAGGTCCTTGATTAGGGTACTGTTTTCTGCTTGATTGTTTGTCTGGTGTTAATCCCTGCTTATCTGGGTGTTGGCTGATGGAGATGATGTGTTCTGGTGTTTTTGTTTCCTTCTTAGCTTTTGAATAGTGTGTAAATGTGGTTGACTTTTGTGTGTCTGCATATAAACAGGGAGCAAACCCCACACTCACTAGCACTGAAGATGTTACCTAGTCAGGTAATGAAATATCTGCAAGCAAACAACCAAGCTCAGAGAGCGCCAAGGACTCTACACATTTCAGATGTATTTTGTAGAATATTTTGTAGAATGGATATTGATTTATTTATTAAATTTATATGCTGCCCATTGAGCGCAATAACTCAGTTACTATAATAAAAACTTTCACTAGAAGTAACGATAATGCATATGCCACATATCATAGTAATATTTGTTGTGATAGAGATTTCTGATAAGATTTTGATTATTTTAAGATTATTATGAGAAGAATCCAGTGCAATCAGGTAGAACTCACAATGGATTTAGCTTTTGTAATCCACTAGGATTTTTGATGAAGGAGAAAGTGGAAGACTTTTGTATATTGCCTCAAGTGGTTGACACAGACTGCTCTTGCTAAAAATTTCAGTTTCATACTCAGTCCCAAGCCAGCAGAAATGCTTTCCAGCAAACTCTTCCATATGCATAATTGTAGAAAGTACTATACAATATAGCCATGAAAAGTCAATGGCCACTTTCTGGGGAATATCATAGTCCCCCACCTCCACACCCCACTTCCCATCCTCAGAGGTAAGTTTTATGTGTGGACAGTTAAGCCTGGTTTAAGTCTGATTTTTGGCCATGTTTCCCTGCATTTGCCTCGTAAACTAGTTTTGGATCCTGTGTGGTTAATCTCACAATTTGATCAGCTTTAAGAGATGGCCCTGGGGGAATTCTCAGTATCAAAACTGATAATGAAGGTGGCATTTCATAGCCTGGCATCTGTAGTGGCAGATGGCTCAGGGCATTATCGTGAGCTATCATAGTCCTGGCTTGTAAACAAGCACATAGTCACAGGCACAGGCCAAAAGGAAAAAAAATAAATAAATCCAGAATCTCATGTGCTGAGACATAATTAGTAGTAGAGCTTATCTTTGGAAAAGTATCTGAAAAAAGATTTGTGTAATTGATCAAATCACAAATACATATTCACAGATCTGAAGTGTTGATTTTCCTGACTCCTGTAATTGCAGGATGCTCTTTAGACAGTTAATGCATAGAAGATGAAATGCTTCTCACATATTAAGTACTTGGTGTTCCCATCAATTTCCATCTTGTACTTAATCGGTTTTATAGCTGATATTCTGTGTTGGAATTCAGGCGCTACCAGACATTAGGTTTCTGAAATATATTTTGTATGTAGGTTCCAGAACCCTGAAATTAAGTAACAAGAGCCTGATGCAAAGGAAAATGCAGATAAAAATAAAGAATATTGAGCACGGATGACTGGAACTCATAGTTCTTACACATAAAAAATTCCAACTGAAAATTAGGGAGGTGAACCACTTTCTTGCTATGGTGATTAATAAGAATCAGAAAGACAGTATAAAGAATAAACTGCCAATATTTTAGAACTCTGTAACTATGATGGATATTCTAAAGGTCATATGTTCAAAAAATGCTTGGAATATTATATCTTGAATTTAATATACATGTGTGCTATATCCTATTTTGAGACTATTATGGGATTGCATCCCATTAAATTCAGGAGGACTTTATTCTGGGTGAATCAGTATAGGGTTGTGCCATGATTGTCATACAAGTTTGAATGGATGCATCACTCATAGCTTTTCCATCTCACACAACATGCATCTCCTTTAGCCATGAAATAATGAGATTAGTCCAGCATTATATATTTGGATGTCCAGAAGATACGTTTTCTTTTAATAGTTGACCTCATTCTCAAGTATTATTTACACAGAATGCATTAAAGTTCCTGGATAGCTAAAATTCTGTATTAACAATATTTTGTCTGACTTTGTGCTGCTGCACCTTCTTATTCGGTTATCATTCCAAATGATGGGATTTCTGTTATGCATCACTGAATTTAAGCCATTTTAAAGTCATTTCAGATATAGATGTTTTAAAAAGGATTTATTTATTTTGCTTCAGGATGATGATGATGATTTATTAAATTTATATGCCACCCAACTTTCAGCAACTCTGGGCAGTTTACATTATTTAAAACATGAAAATATGACAATAAAAAGAAACAAACAAACAAGATAGAGATGGCAAAATGACAAACCAGTAGAAACACAAGAAGATTACCTAAGTTAAAAGGAGGGTTCAGTCATCCCCACCAAAGGCCTGGGTGAAGATCTAGGTCTTCAGACCCCTTCAAAACACCAGCTGGCTGGGGTTGTTCGGATTTCAGGGACAACCTCATTCCATAGGGCAGGTGTTGTGAAAGAGAAGCTGTGCTTCCAGGGTGCCAATAGATGGCATTGCTTAGCTGAAGAAATCTGGAGCATGCCAACCCTGCCAGATCGAATTGCCAGGCAGATAGTATGGGAGATAGGTGATCCCTCAAGTAAGTAGCACCTTGAATCTCACCTGGAAACAAACTGGCAATCAGTGCAGCTTCCAAAGCAGAGGTGTTACATGGACATGCCAAAGCATGCCTATCACTGTTCCCACCACTGCATTCTATACCAGTTGAAGTTTCCAGGTGTACTATATACAGTATATATAAAAAGGAGAAAAAATACAAAGAACAAAAACAAAAAGTAAATAAGGAAAAAAATAATACTGAACTTAGTTTTTAAATACAGTTTAGTTTTTAAACACAGCATTAAATGTTGACCACCTGGAATCATATTGATCAGTCTCTTCATTATGTCATAAAGATTCAGTTAACGTGGAAGGGGAATATTTATAATCAATCTGTAGATCCGAGGTAGTGTTATTCTTCAATCAGCTTTAAATTGCATTAGCCTTCCTAAAACCATATTAATGAACTTGACACTAAACCAAATTAGGATAATAATAGGACAAGTCTATATCCTATGCATAAGTGTTCCTTCCATCATTTTATACTTCCAACATACCAAGGCTGACAATCCATTTAAAATGTTCAGAGGAATTCAGATGTTTTAGGTGGTGTTAGGTCATTTGTAACAAACTGTGAAATCAAGAGATGTTTTAACTGAACACACTGCCATTTTCCAGATTTAGAGAATCCAGATTCCTCTAATAATAAATAATTCAAATGATTTAAAAACCTGGTTAGAAATCAACTTATTAAGATTAGGAAAGTGTCTCCTTGCTGCTACTCACCCACACACTCCACTCTTTTTTGATAACTCCTTCAGTGGGAAATCTATTGTAATTATAACTTATGGAAAATGCAATTTGTTACCAGGTAACCTAGACCAGAAGATGCCAAGACTGCAGATTGGGGCAGCAGAGGCCATTGCTTATGCTTGAGCAGGGGTGCAATCAAAGCATGGAGCATCCCTATCAGCTGTAATCCAAGCTGTTTTTTGTTGTCCAGTGATTCAGTCTCCTTACCCTATGTTTCTCACTTAAGCTCCTGCCCATTCCTACCTTACTTTCACAGAAACATGCAAACATATATATATATACTGTACTTTCAGGCCTGCAGTTTCTAAGCAATAGAGGGTCTTTCATAGATTTTGACATTTCCATATTATGGCAATGTGGCAAAGAAAGGCAATGGGTGCATTAAATTCCAGACAAAGCGAGAAAGCTAATGTCAGGAAAGTTAAAATCCTCATTTTCCTATGACAGTCATATTTGGATAAAGGAATTCTTTATAGCTATAAAGATACAAAATGTCTTAATAAAACATCAGTCTCCTTGAAATACCTTAAAGCTATTAACCCTGGAATACCTCTAAATATATACATCAATCCTGAAGTAATATTCATTTTAGGACATTCACAATTTACCATAAGCTAATTGGAATTTTTTAACCATCTGTTTATATCATTGGAGGCGAATATGTGTAGCTCAGCAATGAACTGTGGAGTCCTTGGGGTTCTCTGAGCTTGGTTCTTTTCTTGCAAACATTTCATTACCCGGCTAGGTAATATCTTCAGTGCTAAAATGGGATGAGGTTTGCTCTCTATTTATGTGCTGTGGCCTGCCTTGCCAGTGCTGGTGGAGGTGGGGGCTCTGTTTTGCTCTTCTGGTAGTTCCTTGATTAGCGTATGTTGACTGCTTGATTGTGTGTCTGGTGGTCACCTTTGCTTATCTGGGTGATGATTGCTGGAGATGATTGCTGGTGATTGAATGCTGGTGAGGCGATCTTCTGATCTTTTGTCTCTTTTGAATAGTATGTAGATGCTGTTAATCTCTATGTGTCTGTTAATTGCTGCCTTGTCTGATATGAGAGAGACAGTTTGATATAATAAATGAATAAAGTTTGAGGGTTTGGGAATAATTTTTTCAAAGATTATTTAAAAGAATTCAAACAATTTTTGCAATTTTCCATAAATATATTAGAGCCTTTAGGAAATACATGGGACATTCCAGTTAATTAAATAACCTGATAATTTACCGAACTGCTACTGTATCAATAAATTTTGTTATACAGCATTCATAAATAGCAGTAAGAGATATATCGTCAGCATTTGTGTTTGGCTCCAGCTGCTTTTATTTCCAGCATATCCCTTTTTATACCTAATAAGGGACATCAATGATTCCAATATCAAATTAAATATAAGATGAAATAAAGGAGACCCTGGACTAATTCCATAGGACATCTTGATAGATGAGAACATAATTCTATTTCAGCAGAAGGATTAGAGGAACATAATTTAATCTAATTGATTAATAAAAAAGAGATATATTGATCCATAAATTGTTTCATATTGTTTGTTTCCCCAAACTAGGCTTGTTTTACCAATAAAAAGAAGGCTCATAAGTGCTTCAGCTGTAGACAACAAATATGCAGTATCCTCTAGAAATTTCTCTTGTTTAAAATATTCAGAGATATCACAGTTCTATAGTGTGACCATCTTCTGTTTTACTGGCATGAGGTGACATATAAGTTCTGCATCTGATATTCTTAGTTTTGAGAGTACTTGAGGGGAGTACATGTGAGTAAATTGTTAAATTATAATAGATAAAGGAGAAAGGATTGAGGAAAAATGTTTGTATCTTTTTCATAATTCTAGACCTCAGGCTCACTCAGAATAATTAATTAACATGTTCAGAGTGGACAAATTGAAACATGTCTTCATCAGAACTTATAAATGTAGAGATTTGCTGGTACTGTTTATTGCAGTCTTTTACTCTTTTAGAATATGGTGCTGTTTAAAGATTGAAACTTCAAAATATGAAAAGAAGATGGTTTTTGCCAAAATCAGTGACTTCCTTCAATTCCTCAATAATTTCAATAATCATTATTGAGTGGGCTGGAAGCTACCTTGATTATTATTGTTTTCCTCTAGAACTTTTCATTTCAAAATTAATACAGTATAAATCAGTGGGTTTTTATTTTTTTTTAATTAAACATTCCTTTTTTTTTTTAATCTGTATATATGGTATAATGGATTTAGCCTTATTTTGCACTTTGGCACGATTTCGCTCAAATCATTTCCCTCCATACCCTCTCTCCCTAATACTTCAAACAGTTCCTAAGAATCCCTCAAAACTTCCAGTATTTTTATTTAACAGGCAGGGGATGCCAAGAGGAAAAGAAAGCAACAAAATCCAGCACAATGAATGTTGTTCCGTTTATCGAAAAAAACTTAAAATTCAAGCCATACTAAGAATATTAAAAAAAGAAAAGCAAAAACAAACCCTAAATTCCACAAGAAATGTACATAGTGAAATGGTTTGTTGGCTGGTTTTACAACCATAAACATTGGATTCAATGCAGACTTTAGTAGTACTAACATGATAGCTCCAAATTCACTGATTTTCATATGTCTCCTCTGACAAAGTTGATTCAAACCAAAATCCTTTCTTTTATGAAAAGGCCCATCAGTATAAATGCACAGGTTTTTTTTACTTTGAGTAGTCAGAGTGCTGTTTCTTCTATAATATCACATTTCTAAAAGCTGTCTAAGTTATATTTGGGTAATTTCTAGTTAAAACACTGTTTTTGGATAGAAATCACCTTGGAGATAAGGTGCAAAACTTGGAGAGCACTGGGTTCTCAGAATGAGTATTTTTAGAGGCTTAGATAGATCCAAAAGGGATACATCTATTAAGTGGAGCCTTATGCCCTGAAGCAGAATATCTATGAAAATAAGGAAAGCTTATCGTCTTCATACCTTACTTCTAAGCTATCCAGAGGTATTGGTTGATTCAAACCAATAATGACATGTATTCACCATGTATCTTGTGGCCATGGTGGGGAATGGAGTAATAGGACCTAGGAAGCTTCTTGTGTCCTTGAAGTACTGCAGATGAATTTGATTTGATTTTTCTTTGAAACTATGGTTAACCTTAAATCCCTTCTGGTTGATTGTGTGCTCTTCGTGGTTCTTTTTCTCACTGCCATCCCTTACAGATCTTTTTTAATCTGTCCCCGTCGCCATTTTAACTGCTGGCAGAAAATATTGATTCATTTCAGCCTTTTCTTTCTGTTTGTTTAACAAGAGCTCTTGGAGTTTTGAGAAACAAAGTTCCATTTAACATGGAGTGTTATAGATCGATTTCAGATTTTTAAAAATTAAATACATACTACTTGATTTAAAAGAATAATCATGAATCAGGCAAGTCAATTTTGGCAAGAGTTCGTAGGCCAGTTCAGATTTGATAAACTCTACCCTATCTTCATTGTTTCAAGGACAATTTGTTTTCAGATGTTATTATTGGCTTTTTTCAATTGCTGTTGTATAATAAGTGAAGCCACAGTGTCTTGCAAGACAAAAAATATGGCTATGCTCTGACTACTGATATCACATACTATATAGAAGGTACACATCATTAATGTTTCACGTTCAGGCATGACAAATTGATATCTTCTCCTACAATCATCCCAAACCAGCATGAACATAATTTAAAAGCTATATTATCAGTTTGTCTCGATTACATTTAAATTTTCATGTGCTGAAACTTCCTGTCTGATACAACATTTATTGCAAATTTTACCAAAAACCCAAACTTATTTATTCACCATAAAATATGTATAAATGTTTCAGTTTTTCACTTAATAAAAGAATAAGAGATGACATAAGTGCACATACAGTATATATCTATCCCGCAAGATTAGTTTTTAAAACAGTTAATTCCATTTAATCCCAATTTTAAGCATTAATTGCTCACTAGTGAAAAAAAATGGTATGGAATGCATTTATAAATATGACATTGACATGAACAGGAAAAAGACAAATCTATACATATTAGGAATAGCAAGCTTTTGTAACCCTAACCCTAATCCGAACCCTAACCCTAAATTCTTTTGATTTTCTGTAGTGGTATCAAGGGTGTCGGGGAGGGGGGAGGTGTCAAAAAGGTCAATACGGTGACCACAACTATGTTATAGAGGCTCCTCCCTTTTTTAGGTACATTGAATGGTGCAATAACTTGTGATCATTCCAATTACTTTTCTGTACATGTTCATCTACTATATATTTTTGGAATTAAGGATTATCAGAAGTATATAAACTATTCTACAATCTGACTTAAATAACAAGTAAGACTCATTGTATAATTGTACTATTTTTTCTCTCTGATTCCACAGTGATGCATTGTTGTGGCCAGTACTTGAACAAAGTATAGGGCACTCAGAGGTCAGTGTGCACCTCCACAGTTTATCAAGCTACAGGTAGTATGGTATGGTACTTCCTAAACATATAACCAATAAGCCCAGAATCAATCTTCTTTCTAAATATGAAAGTGCATAAAAATAATGCATCGACAACTTTTGGGAGCTGACTGATAACAACAACAACAACAAAATCATCTTGAAGCAACTGAACAACAAGACTCCTGTTTCCTTATTCTCCAGAAGCAATCTTTTGTGTGTGGCAGACAGTCTGTGTAGAGACACTGAAACTTTGATAACATCTTATCCATCTTGTAACAATAAGTGAAAACAGAGAACATCAACATCGCAATATTTCATATTAAGCAATTTGGAACATAATAGCTTTAGTTGCTCTACTCTGGAAGAGTAAAGTAGTATTGAATCATGTTTGTGGTTGAGATAATATTAGCTTGCTTCAATATTGTTCTTAAAAGAACCTGCATAGCAGGCTCAACCTTTCTGCTGTGTTTTGGGAATATCAATTAAATAAAAATTAGGTAGTGATTGGCAGGAAATAGTCTTACTCTGGAAAAGGTATTGCCAGCAGTGCATTGTTTCAAGGTCAGAGCCAGGGTGTCCCCAGGGTATGGTCAAAAAAGTCAAGATGGTGCCACAACGGTGTGATTGAAACTCTGTCTCTTTTAAAAGTATATACATAAAGAACAGGTGGAACTTTGTCACACCATTGTGGCTGCCATCTTTACTTTTTTTTAACCATTCCCTGGGGACACCCCTGGTGAAGATTGCATGAGGCATGGCCTCTGGCACATCCTCAACTCCTGCTTTTATGAATGCCAACCCAGTCATCCCATCACAAAGTTCTTTGTTACTTTTCAGGGCTAACCCAATGCAAGTACAATGCACTTCTTTACGGATGCAATCACCTAAGTACTGTAATGTGGCCACCCAAAGAATGTTTCCTTTCATTCTCCTCTAAAAGTTTCCCCTTTCCCACCAAAGCTGCAGTCATTAAATACTCTGCCTGTAACAGAGCAGTGCTAGAGCATGTCGTTCATTAACAAAGATCCTTCTCAACATTATTTCCATCTTACTGTTTTTTACTGGGTTTGCATTAGAAACCGTAATGAAGGATGTGATGAACCAAACATTCCAAACTGAAAAGTATGTTATTAAATATTATCATCCAGGACAGGGACATCAAGTAAACAATGAGAAAGGAACAAACAGGATGTTCGATGGAAAATAGGGACAATTTTTTTCTTGAACATGTAGAGTGCATGATGAGAAGTTAACTGGGTGCCATATAAATTAGGATTCCTATGCCCATGATCCATTCAGTAACCTACTAATATGACCATGCCAATACCATGGTTGAAAACTGCATTACTGAAATTGTAAGTTACCGCAAGTATTTAAGCATAATGAAACATTGAATTTAAGTAATTAGTAAGGAAAACACAGACAAACTAGTTTTATTAAACTTTGGCATTTGACAAATCAGAATATTTTTATACCAAACTCTGTCTTTCTGAAACCTAACAACATTTCATGACAACCCTGGTTGGAAATAGTTCTTTTGAGTCTATAGTTATTAAGCTTTCTTAAGCTGACCTGCAGAGGCTATGATAAACCAAGCAAAGCAATTATATTTATATGCAGGTAAAGGTCTTGAAGGTGGATCTCTTTTAGTTTATCTATTTTTACCTAGTTCTTTATTAGGACATCCATTCTAATATAAATGTAAAGTACATTTTTAGTAGGATTGTGATACACTTTCAATTTGGTTCCAAGAAGATGCTTTGGAAGGAGTGTCAAAAATGTCAACGGTGACTGCAACTATACAATCAAAGGTCCATATCTTTTTTTATGTTCATCACACATGGAACATATTAAAAAGGGCCAGACCTTTGTTAACAAGGTTGCAGCTGCTATCTTGACTTTTTGATATCCTCCTATGGACACTCCTCTGCAGGTGTGGGAGCGACAATGTTCTAATTGTCTGTGACTTAAAGCAGCCTTCTCTTCCCCTAAACAGCTGCACAGTCCTGGGAAAAGACACATCTGCTTTAAAGAGTTGCAGAGAAGTGCTCTTTGTACTCTGAAGGATCTTTTGGCAACCAAATCCCAAAACCTCCATGTGATGGAGATCCAGGGTCGTGAGAAATAACCATCTTTTTTTTTGCATATTTCTCAATAGTAGATGGAAAAACTTCCTGATTCATACTTCAGTGTGACATGGACAAGGCATTTATGGCCCGCCAGAAAATTAACTTTAGTTGTTAGATAGCCATAAGCCTTTGTACTCGATAAGATCGTGGGAAAGAGCCCCAGTTTGTATCCCGAATTGTAACTTTTGCAAACTCTGTTAAGTAAATCAAAGTGGGACTCTAAATTGTTAATACCTGTGGAGAGGGGTGGAGGCCAATCCTGAAAGGGTATTAAGATTAGCCCTGGAGGAGTGTGGAGAGTGCTGGAGAAGCAAAGATTGACCTTGAATAGCTGCTGGTCTGCATCATAATAGTTTTCTGGAAAAGCTACGATTTTAAGTCTTGCCTTGGCTGCAGGAGGAAGGGCCCGCTCATTTTCTCCTCTCGCTATCAAGACATGTTTATGTAAGGCTACTCAGGCAAAGAAGGCTTACACTCCTGCTTTTATTTTTTTATGTTGACTGTTGGTCTGTATGGAAGGACTTTTAATTTGCAGCTTATCTTATCAAACCCTTCTGGACCATTGAGTAAAGCCTTGGTCCAAAACCTACTGTTTGCCTTTCGAGTTACTCTGTCATCATGCTTGCACATAACCTGAAAGAAAAGAACCCAGAGAGAAAACTGAGGATACATCACCCGTCATACTCCAGAGCCCAAGTTTTAGAATAGGGTGGGAAGAGTGGTGATGGTGGTAAAAAAGGAATAATTTATTTTAGATATTAATGATAAATAAATACATATCAGTTCCTATCATGACTTTGGCCCAAAATCTCAAACCCCAGACAGCAGGATGTTAACAGTTTGCACTTGTCAACTGTAGACTAATATTTATAGATTAATAAGTGGTAATGTTAGGTTGGCAGGATCATCTAAAAATGAATTAAGAAATTTGCAATAGTATAATCTGTATATTTGACAAGGTGAAAATTATTTCATTAAGTTTTCCTTCTTGCTGTTGACATTCTCCAGACATAATTCTTTTACAAGGGCTGATGCAGTCTACTGTTGCTATATATCAGTAAATACTGCAGAGAAGATAACAGAAAATAAATCTTCCTCTTTAAGAATGCTTTTAACTGTTGCCAAAGCACCATTGAAAAGCTAAAGTAGATTCCATAACAGATGCTTTGGGAAGTTATGGGAATTTCCCAGTTTGTGATGTACTTTGGGGATGTAATGTTTGCTGTTACTGAACAACATGGTTTTAAGACCCTGGGACAAACTGAGTAAGTTCACAATTGATAGATTCTCTGAAATTCTTCATTCAATGTACATCTTAAATACAACTAGCAAGTATGAATAGGTGGACACAGAAAAAAAAAACACTACAGGGTGATGTAGCTCAAACTGATAATGATAAAATATAGCCTGTAATATTTTAAATAATTATAGCATTGCATTCACCTTGATCTTCTTGAGAAGTCTGCAAACTTCAGTCTCAAAGGCAAAAGGCTGAAAGTTTTATAAATTCACACATTATGGGCAAGCATAACCTAATCCAAATCTATTTTGGCCTGGGTATAAATATTCTTGCCAAATGAATCCGTTAGAGAAATGCAATGCTACTTAATGTAACAGGCTAAGGAAGAACTATATAAAATGTTTGCAGTTAACAAACATTTGCCTGGCGTGTGTATTTTAATTAGGGCAAATAGCAAGAAGAATTCATAACAATTATTCATAACAATTATTAAGAGCAATGTTTTCCTTATCAAATACTTTTAGGAAGAACAACTTCATCGTTTTGGAGTTGGGGAGCCTTAACAAATCAAATCAAATCAAGAAATCAGTCAAAAATCTTTTAACAATTAGATTATGATGCAGCCTACCAATATGAGTATATTATTGTATGAACACTCCTATATTATGATTCATTGCATGTCTAGTTTCTTTTCTTTAGGAGAGATAAAAATAGGGCTCTATTCTAATACAGAATAGAGAATAATCTCTTTTGTCCTCTCCCCCATAAAAGTTTTAAAAGTTCATTAAATTGCATCTCAATATATGAACTGTAGAAGATATGTAGGAGGCTGCTTGTACCTAAATCAGCTTAGCAGACAGTTTGGTCTACTTGTCACAGTCAATAGATATGATGTAAAAAACAGTTCCTGAAAATACAGTTCCACAGCAAAGTCAAAACAAGGTAATAATAAGCCAAATTCTTGTGCCAAATGCTCCTGGTCTTACATCTGATCTCTGTTTAGAAGGTGCCTAAGAAGTTACTAACATTCAGCTAGTGGTAGTGCACAAAGCAAAGCAGTATATAAGATTAAATTATAAAAAAAAAAAAAGGAAAAGATTCATTGAGAGGTGATATAAAAGTGCTCATGTACATAAAATTAGAAGCAGATCTGTTGTTTATGAACTTCTGAAATGGTGGCTTCTCTTTTGTCTTTTACGAGCTGAAATTCTATCACCGGGTAACAGTCCTCTGCTTTACGCATTTGGCAACATTATAAAGTCTCAATTTATTTTTCATAACAAAGATCGCTATGTGAACTTTCCCTACCTGAAACTGTTTTTTAACTAATTACCAATTGTTTCCTTTATGTAATCTGACTCTGAATGTTGGCAAACCAAGATTACTTTAAAAAAAAAAAAAGCAAAACTTTCAGGATTAACCTTTCTTAGTTTCTCCACATTTCAAAGAAAGAAAAAGTTAAAAGTGCCTCTAGGTGTTATGTTTGTTCCATGTTGTCCGGTGGGAAGGAAGATGCCAGCTTTCTGGATACATGTTCCAAAATCAGAAACAGGGTATTCCCCAGGTTGTGCTAGTCTTTGCTTGGATGGTCCTTGTCGAATCATACATCTTTAGTAATTTTGTTCTTTTAATCATGCTGGTCATGGAAATAAATAAACCAGAAAGATCAGCTTTTAATTAATTAATTCTGTAGTTTTAATTAATTAAAACTAGTTAATTCTGTAGTTTTCAAACTCTACCTCACATACATTTGTTCAGTTATTAATGTGAGCATGCTTTTGTAATATTTTGCAGGTTCCTCAGCACTCCCATAAACTCCCCTTTGAAGCAAATCTTAAAAAAAGGAAGAAAGATTCTGTTCCAGGTACTTTGGGATGTTGCTGCACCACCGAAATAAGTTCTGATCTTGATTGTCACAGGCAATTTCATTATAATGTATAGTGATTAGATGCAAAATGAAAGTGATGGTAAAATAATTACATTAAACTTGTCAGAACATGATGAGTAAAGCTCCACTCTTTTGATGCTGATAGTCAACTCCCATAGGTTTTCTGATAGCACAACCAGGGATGTATTTAAAGTTGTAACTTGTTCTCATTTATCATAAGTGTTCTGCTTCTCTGGCTACACAATGGGTTTTAAACAGACATGTCATTCTGTCTTAGATACTGCCCTTAAGATGATGATAAGTGGTAAAGAAAAACCCATTTGGCTATTTAAATAATATGAATAAAGCCTATGTAGTGAAAAGGGGAGGATAAATATTAAATTGAGTACAATGTATTGGATTTTTCAGATTCTAATCAAAGTAATTTGATTTAATACAAAACACCCAAATTAGTGTACAGACCACAAGGTAGTTCTCCATCAAGTCCTGTTCTTTTAATGTTAAAATGCAACTCTTAGCTCAAAGAGCCAGCTTGATGTGGTGGCTAAGGCTGCAGGCTAGAAACTGGGAGACCAGGAGTTCTAGTCCTGCCTTAAGCACAAAGCCAGCTGGGTGACCTTGGGCCAATCATTCTCTCTCAGCCCTAGGAAACAGGCAATGGCAAACCACTTCCAAAAAACCTTGCTGAGAAAACTGCAGGGACTTTTACAGGCAGTCACCAGGAGTCAAAAAGCTGACTCGAGGGCAGCAAACCCCACTCCCCTCAAAATAAAACTTAAAATTAACGACCAAGTTTCAATATGTATTTTGAGAGAAACTTCATTTTTAAAGCATATTCTGATAGATAATGCATACAGTTTGTATTTGAATGCATACATAAATGTAAAGTTTGTTGTGCCTTGTATTTTTAAAATCAGTGATTAGTGAAAATACTAGAAGAAATAGATTTGTGTGTAAAAGTGATTTAAGCTGAAAATACAGATTAGCTTATTATTCACAGGCACAGATAACATAATTTCTTTCCTGAATGAACACAAAGCCCTAAGGAATGAGATGAAGATGCCTTTCTGCTTATATAAGCATTCAAAACAGTTTTGATATCTTTGTTGTTGTTGTTCAGTTGTTAAGTCGTGTCCGACTCTTCGTGACCCCATGAACCACATCGCGCCAGGCCTTCCTGTCCTTCACTGCCTCCCTGAGTTTGCTCAGTTTCATGCTCATTGCTTCAGTGATGCTATCTAACCATCTCATCCTCTGCCGTCCTCTTCTCCTTTTGCCTCCAATCTTTCCCAGCATCAGGGTCT
Source organism: Python bivittatus (assembly GCF_059951505.1). Classification (NCBI taxonomy): domain Eukaryota; kingdom Metazoa; phylum Chordata; class Lepidosauria; order Squamata; family Pythonidae; genus Python; species Python bivittatus. The sequence continues at coordinate 14,086,436 of NW_028277058.1, read as the reverse complement.
TTTCCAAAGAGTCCTCTCTTCACATTAGGTGACCAAAGTATCTGAGCTTGAGCTTCATTATCGATCCTTCCAATGAGCAATCAGGGTTGATTTCCTTTAAGATTGACTGGTTTGACCTCCTAGCAGTCCAGGGGACTCTTAAGAGTCTTCTCCAGCACCACAGTTCAAAGGCATCAATTCTTCGGTGCTCAGCCTTCTTTATGGTCCAGCTCTCACAGCCATACATTACTACTGGAAAAACCATAGCTTTGACTATGAGGATCTTTGTTGGGAAGGTGACGTCTCTGGTTTTTAATATGCTATCTAGGTTTGCCATAGCTTTCCTCCCAAGGAGCAAGCATCTTTTAATTTCATGGCTGCAGTCTCCGTCTGCGGTGATCTTGGAGCCCAAATAAATGAAGTCTGTTACTGCTTCCATTTCTACCCCTTCTATCTTTTCTATTCTTTTGATATCTAAAGGATCTCAAAACAAAGAGCTAACTTCTAATGCTACATAGCACACACCAATTTTAAAATCAGGAATGGTGAAGGCAAAATGGGATACACAGAATTTCTGTAATTTCTCCTCCCTCTTTCTTGAGACCACATGGATCATAAAGTGCCTAACTTTTAACTTCAGGTTGGAAAAAGAGTCAATAATCCCAATAGGCAAGCATTTGCATTTGGGAATTTATGCACTCTAAATTAATATGTTTTCAGAATGTAAGTAAACAACATATTGGGTTCTTGTCATATATTCACAGCACACAGTTAGAGATAAATCTTAAAGAGAGAGGAAAAACTACCTTTATTTTATATACAGCATATACTATAATTTATCCATTCATTTTATTTCTTACAAGTACTACTTGGAATCAGGTAATTACTCTTAAATGCACTTTAAGACATTATATCCCAATCATCCCCAAAATTGGATTTTTATACAAATGTGATTAGAAGCAAGCTTTGCAAATGCTTAGATAACAAGGAATGAATGAGAAATATCAAGAACATAAAAATACTTCTCAAACACAGCTTAGTGAAGAAGTCTCTTTAATTGCTTTAACATTCAAGAAAAGCCCAGTATAATTTGATTATTAGTATACCAACTGCAAAGTAAGCTGGGAACACCATCTGACCTATGTTCTATATATGTGTTCAGTGTGTATAGTTCTGAGCACTATATTTGAAAAGGCCAGAGTATATCTGGAAAAGGTGCAGTAGAGATCAACCAGAATGACTAGAGGGTTCAAAACCCGCCCTATGAGAAAAGGTTATCTCATTTGGAACTCTTTAACATAGAAAAAAAGGTGGCTGGGGAGGTACATGATCAAGTATATATAATCATGCATATCATGGACAAAGTGTACAGAGAGAATTTCCCCCCTCTCTCAGAATCAAGGGGTCAAGCGAGCCTAGGAAGGAAGTGAGATTTAATATAGACCAAAAAAAAAACAACACTTATTCACACAATGCACAATTGGATTATGGAATGCATTATAATACGACATCATGATGGCCACTAGCTTGGATGCTTTAAAGGGGATTGGATACATTTATGGACTGCAAGTCTATCAGACTATTGGTCTTGAAGACACAATGCATGTTTTCAAATACCAGTTGAGGCAGAACAACAGAGGGAAAGATGTATATTTCCCACTTCTGTTTGTGAACAGGTCAGAAGGAAAATACTGTGAGAACCAAAATACTGGTTAAGCATTTTGGCCTGATCCAACATGGCTGTTCTTATGTTCTTATGAATTGTACACCAACACATGTAGAGGATTCCAGGTTGAGGAAGACTAAATGAGAAGAAAGAGAGAGTAAATGAGAGTAAATTAACACAAACAGGGAAACAGTTTTTATGTTTATTGAAGGTAACTCCCCCACAGTAGTTTAAAAACAATCAGATGTATAGGCTATGTATTTAAGAATACTAGTTTATCATCCTAGACTCAATGATAGCTTTTCTTTAGCTGTAACAGAAACAACACATAATAATAAAATTGAAGAACTGTAATAGCTAAAATGTAAAATTCTTAAAAATAAATGGGTGAATACAATCATTTCTTCATTTACAAAAGAGGCTATCTAGTATTCTATGATCACTTTAGCTCATTTTTAATATATTTTATGTTGGTTTTTAGCTTTATAAGATAAAATATATATAAAAAATTAGCTTTATAAGATAAAATATATAAAAATGAGTTAACAAATGGGGAAAAGGAGGAGGTTATGCTTTTATGGATTAATGAACATGGAGTTGAAATCTGAACTTTCAATAGTTGTTTGGGGGTACTATTGTAAGAACGGTATTTTAAAAGTTCATTTCATATGCCTAACTTTGTGGAATATATTCCTTGATATATTTATAATTCAGTGTTCAGATGAGAATCTTAGAAGATCTTTCGCATAGTCATTAATATCAAATAGGGAACAGCAGTTACAAGCCCATAATAACAGTTGCTTAGCAACCAAACACAGCACATTGAATTAAGCTGCACATATCTTATTTAGGGTCCTTTGGACAGGAATGTAAGTTCCTATGCATTAAGTGAACAAAGATAAGTTGACAGACTGTACTTAATGTGATGCTGATTCTTTGACATCTGTCCAAAAAACATAAATTATCCTAAAGATGTGACACATGGTATGCCAAAGTAAGTTCTAATTTTTCATTTCTTTTGCAAACAAAGTAACCAGAATGGTTTCATTTGATCAATATGTAAATTTGTATCTACAGAGACTTTTTTTTTTTTGCTGCACTCAGTTTTGAGACTAAGCATGGGACATACTACTGAACTAAGTAACTGTTTCTATTGCTTACAGTGGAAGGTATTACCTTGATGCTTAACGTTTATACTACTAATTCTGCATACAATGTTAGAATAGTCCAACTGCAGCAGTAGTGTAGCACATTTTATGATATATTCCTGAAACAATGTTTTTAAAACATTAATTTTTAATCCTGTGTTTGGGCAATGAATTGCTTAACCAAAAACTCTTTAAATAAGCAAGTTTATATGTAAGCCCAGATCATTGCCACTGTAACTGAGTCGATCCACCTTGCTGCTAGTCATCCTCTTCTTCTCTTTCCTTCTAGCTTTCCCAGTATTGGAGTCTTCTCCAGGGAACTAGGTCTTTGTATAGTGTGTCTGAAGTAGGATAATTTGAGTCTGGTCATTTGTGGCTCAAGCGAGCACTCTGGATTGATTTGTTCAATGATCCATTGGTTTGTTTTCATGGCTGTCCATGATATTTTCAGGTGTCTTCTCCAACTTTGGTGAAGTTCAAAAGTGTCAATACTCTTCCTATGCTGCTTTTTCAAAGTCCAACTTTCAATTCCAGAGAGTATCACAGGGAATACCATGGCTGCACGATTCTGATCTTTGTAGGTATAGACACCTCATGACATTTGAATATTTTTTCCAAGGCCTTCATGGCTGCTTTACCAAGTGCTAGTCTGCAGCGTATTTCTTGACTGCTTGTTCCTTTTTTGTCAATGGTTGAGCCTAAAAAAGAAACTATCCACCACTTTGATAGCTTCATTGTCAATTCTAAGGTTGGTTGTTGTACCCGTGGTCATTAGTTTGGTCTTCTTCGTATTTAATTTTAGTCCCATTTTTTCATTGTGTTCCTTGACTTTTACTACTAGAGTTTGCAAATCTTAGCATTTTCGGCTATCAGGGTAATGTTAGCATCACACAGACTATTGATATTTCTTCCTCTGGTTTTAAAACCACACTCATCTTCTTCCAATCCAGTTTCCCTAAATATATATCTTAAAAATAATAACTCAATAAAAATAAATACAGTTAAAAGCAAAAATTTAGAAATTAAGGAAAAAGGAACAAATGTCTTCACATAACTTTCCTGAAGATCTGCAATGAAGGGCCTAATAAACCTCCTATGGAAGTTTATTTTATAAAAAGAGCAGGGCTACATGTGACTTTGTTCCCATCAAACAAATCATCCCTTCAATAGGGCCTCCGCAGTCCCCAGACTTGCAAGAAGATTAGAACACGAAAAAGTGATCTTTCAAATAATTTGACCCAAATCTTAATCAATTTAAGACTTTAAAATGGTGACACGCTTTTTATTGGGCCAAGGACCACACTTGACCTTCAAATGGTAGGTTAGAGGTCACAGCTTAACATTTGAGCAAATAAATGATTGGACCAGAACAAAAGTTTACTTCACTTTAATTAAAATTGCACTAAATCTAGCTAATACAGTCACTTCCCAGATAATTTTGAATGTTACATAATAATGATTATTTATTTCTTTATATATCAAATTTATATGGCTGCCCATCTCACAAAAAGTTACTCTGGGTGGCATACAACAAAGATATAAAATGATAAACACACACACACACACACACACACACACAAACCCCAGTCATTATTTTAAAATTTAAAAAACCATAAGGCATACAAGAGATTAGGTGCTAATTGCCATAATGGAGCCACCTCATGATCTCACCAGACCTCTGGGATTCCCAGGCCTGATGACAGCCAGGTCTTGAGGGACTTCCAGAAAATCAACAGGGATGGAGATAACCTCACTTTGGTGGGGAGGATGTTTCATAAGGTGGGCCCCACAGCAGAGAAGGCCCACCTCCAGGGACCCACCAAGTATAGTTCCCTAGCAGATGGGGCCTGCAGCATGCCTCTTCTGCCAGATCTGATGGAATGGGCAGATATAATTGGGGAGAGATGGTCTCTCAAATAACCCAGCCCCATGCCATGAAGGGCTTGAAAGGTCAAAACCAGCACCTTGAATTGGACTAGGAAGCAAACTGGCAACCAATGCAGCTCGCTGAGCAGAGGTGTAACATGTGCACTCATAGCTGCCTGCACTGCTGCATTTTGCACCAGCTGAAGCTTCTGGATACTCTTCAAGGGCAGCCCCGTGTAGAACACATTACAGTAGCACAAGCTGGAGGTGACTAGGACATGAGTGACTATGAGCAGAGTCCTCCGATCTAGGAACAGGCACAACTGGTGCACAACATGAGGCTATGCAAGGCCCTCCCAGCCAAGACTGCCACCTATTCTTTGAGCAGGAGCCGTGAGTCTAGGAGAACCTCCAGACTGCACATCCAGCACTGAAGACAGTATAGTACTAGAACTAGCAGGCCCCAAAACCCAAAGCCACTCAGTCTTGTCAGAGTTCAGCTGAAGCCTGTTGTTCCCCATCCAGACCCTCACAGCCTCCAGACATGAGGATAAGATCATTTAATTTGCCAGAGGTAGAGAGAGATGGTTGGGTATCATCAGCATACTGATGATACCTCCTCCCATGGCGATGAATGAGCTCGCCCAGCAGCCTCATGTAAATGTTGAATAGGAGCACAGAGAGCACCAAATTTTGTGGCACCCCACATAGTAGGGGCTGAGGGCAGGATCTTTCCTCCCCAATCACCACTGAATGGAATCAAACCTGGAGAAAGGAGGTGAACCAGCACAACACAGTGCCACCCACCCCCAATCCTCTGAGCCAATCCAGAAGGATACCATGGTTGATGGTATTGAAAGTCACAGAGAGGTCAAGTAAGGCAAGGATGGAAACACAATACCATCCTGCCCTTGCGAGAGATCATACAAAAGCATGACCAATGCCGTTTCAGTCCCATACCCAAGTCTGAATCCTGTCTGAAAGGGATCCAGATAATTGGCTTCATCCAAGTTCTTCTGAAGCTGTTGTGCAACCACCTTCTCAAACACCTTTCCCAGAAAGGGAAGGTTAGATACTGGACGAAAATTGTCCAGCATGGCGGGTGGGGTCCAGTGAGGGCTTCTTGAGGAGGGGGTGAACCAAGTAAGAGGTAAAGGAACAACTCCCTCTCTCAAGGAGTAATTAACCACTGATAGAACCCACTCACACCACATCCCTCAGATGACTTTAACAAGCCAGGAAGGGCATGGATCTAAGGAGCAGGTGGCTGAGCTCACAGTTCTAAGGACCCTGTCCACTTCCTCAGGCCCAACAGGTTCAAACCATTCCCAGATAACCAGGCAAGAATCCACCCCAGGCATCTCCTCTGGACTTGCAACAAAGCCAACTTCCAACTCTAAGCAAATTCGAGCAACTTTGTCTGACAGATGCTGAACAAATACTTCTGCATGGCCCTGCAGGAGGTTTTTTGAGCCCCTTCTACCCAAGAGGGCACATGTCACCTGAAACAGGGCTGCAGGACAGCTATAAAAGGATGCAACAAGGGTGGCGAAGTACTGGCACTTTGCCGCCCTTATTGCCACAAGGTAGGCCTTAATAGCTGCTCTAACCTGTGTTTGGTCAAGTTTGTTCTTTGTTGAGTGCCAGCAATGCTCTAGACATCTCTTCTCTCATTTCATCTCCCTCAAGTCCTCTGTGAACCTTGGGGAGTAGAGGGATCCATGAGAGGGAAAGGTTGCATGGCCACAATCCAATCCAAAGCCTCAGCCATCTCCCTATTCCAAGCAGGGACCAAAGCTTCAGATGGACCATGCAATTTATGGTGACCTGGGGTGCTGCTTTTATGTGGCTTTTTGTTATTGCTGTTTTGGCCAGAGAGGAATTCAACCTGTGGTTTAAAAGTTAAAATAATGCTTGAAATTGATTTCAGAAATGCATTAACAACATTTATAGCTGACATAGTATCAATATCACATGAACTCGTCACTCCAATCTCATCAATCTCTGAAAAGCTGATAGAGACAGCTCCAAAGAGAACACATTGCATTAGTCCAACCCGGGTCTCATCAAAGGATAATTAACTAAATCGATATCCACCAACTCCAGAAAGTGTCAAAATAGACATACTAGTTAGAATTTGGAGAGCTAGAAGAGAATATTAAATTTGTGAAATTTGTTTTTTGAGGGGAATACAGCCCCATTTATGATGTATACTGCTAACCAGATTGGTTGACTGCAATGCAGACCAGCCTTGAGTCTGTACAAATCTGTTTTTATAGAACATTACAAAATATACCTGTATTTTTAGAAAACAAGATGCAGCTTTAGAATGAAAGGTAAATTTTGTTGCTTTTGGAATGCTGGAACTGCAACCACTACATTCTTCCTGACAAGACTGGCATTGTAAATGATAACTATGATGATGGTCCCCAATCAAAGTCAGTGACAGTTGAAAAGAGAAATGAGAATGTCCTTTGTTAGCAGCCTTGATTTATACAAAATCAAAAGTAAATTGGTTATGAAAGTTGGTAATATATTAATGAAGATTAAGCATGGAGCCCTGAGGATTCTGAATAACTCAACTGGAAACCTGAGGTTGATTAATGTTGTGGTAGCAACAAAAGAGCGTTTGAAAAATGATGGCTTCCAATATTATAACACAGAACCAGTGAATTGAAGATGGGAGTCAGGGCTCCTAATGCCAATGGTTAAAATTAATTGAATATACCGCTTTTAGCAAGAGTGCTGCTTTCTTGAAAACAAAAAGTAAGCATTTAGATAGGTATCATGCAAATTCAGCTCTTCTGAGTATTTTCTGTTGATCTAAGACTCAGTGCTGATATTTAAAACACAAAGAGGAACATTGGAGAAGAGTACTGTCATGTCTCAAAGGTCAGGAATCCCACCCAAGCCTCAAAAAGGATTTGGTACAATGAATTCCGGTTCAGTGATTGAACATGCTGTTCTGAATATTTAATATTAACCAGTTGCTACTCGAATGGGCATATTTATCTCTTTGGAGTGTACCCCACTCAAAGAGAACCAATTGCCAATCAGAGCTTCCCCTTCCTGGCCATATAAAATAGCCTTGCCTTGACAGTTTTACATCAAAATGGCAATGGCTCCCTTTGTTAAATAAAGTATTTCCAGTATACTTTCAGGTAGCAAAACTGCTAACCCACTTTCCTGTCTCTGTGATCCCTTTATCCTGTCCTGATCAGTCCCAGTCCTGATTTCTTGCTGCCAGATCAGAATAACAAAAATGGAAAGCAGCGCAAGTGAAGTGTTCCTTCCATGCTTTGTGCAACATATGCCTACACAACACTGCTACTTACTTAGGCAGTAACACTTGCTGCCTAAAAATAGACATTTCCTATTTGAAATTTGCAATCGCCAGGCAAGCATAAAGATAAGAATTCAGCTGTGACACCAACTGATAACCGGGAGCTCAATTCTTTTTAATGTTGCATCTCCATCTGAAAGTGCCCTTAAAATCAGCCAAAAGCAGAAGGCATTTCTCCACTTGCACCTTAACTCTGACATTTTTTTCCCTGCCTTCTGTCCATGACATTGTCTTCATCTCATTCCCAACTGATAACACAGCTTTAACCTAGTTTTAGGAGCACCATGGTTAAAGGAGGGCTTTTCAACTTATTCTGACACTGTCCAAAAGTAGAGTCAAAGTATATAAATTTATTAGGCTATATCATCTATTATCTTGGAGGGAAGCCAGATGACTGCAATGACGAGGAACAGAGGCATAAGAGTCAGGATAGAAATTAACATTTGGGATAGCAAATTTCACATCTGGCAGTTTTCCTCGGCCACTATATTGCATGGGTAGCCCTTCAATTCAGCAACGGGAAAAGGACAAGAAGTGATATTAAAGAACCTGTTTTACATTCAGTTTTCTTAAGTCCTCAGTTGTTTACAAACAAGTGCAAGAATAATAGCTCTCGTTAAAGGTTAACTCTGCAGTGAACTGTCCAGGGTCCTGAAACTGCCAAAACTCCAACCCGTTCATACTCCTAGTTTTCATGGCTAATATTTACACAACTGGCTCTTTTTAGTGTTCTCAGACACCAAGTGCATAGTCAGGCATTCCTATTACAGATGATACATAATTCTTTGTGTACAATACAGTATCATGATTTCTGATATAATGCTGTTATGGGCCTTAATCCATTGCAGATGTTATCTTCAAAATGTGGGGAACTATTCCTGCTGCATGGGGATTCTCTTCCTTTTTTGAGTTACTCTTCAGTCTTCTGTCTTAGAGCCGTGCAAGTCAGCACCATAATTTTTGAATATCAATTTGTAATTGACAAATTATAATAATATTGAGAGGCCATTGTGTCCTTGCCTATTTTAAGGTAGAGTGAAAGTTGCCTTCCTTCCCCTTTTTATTTTCCTTTTCCTTTCCAAGGAAAGGAAATGGTGATACTATTGTAGGGGAGATGGGCGGGAGACAAATCCAATACATAAATAAAAATAAATAAATATATATGTATATGTACACGTACATGTACACACACACACACACACACACACACACAGAGTAGTTTGGGCAATTAATACAGCTTCTATTATAGGCAGTCACATCAGGACTTTCTTTAGGCAGCATCTTTTCCAAAAAGTCCAATCCACATTGAAACAGCTGTCTAGAAAAAGTTTGTCACATAAGTCAGAAGGATAACATTTTAAAAGAAATGTAAAATTTCTGGACTAAAAAAAAAGTTACACTTAAAGCCAGACTGTTTAACTTCAGATTGAATTGAATATAATTCCAATTAGCTTTTAACAAGATATCCAGACAAGGTCAAAGAAATTTCAGACTGAACTTCTGTCAAAGATAAATTATTAAAGTTAAAAATATAGAAGACCAAATCTTTTTGAGAATAACCTTATACATAATAAATTCTCATTACCACTGTAGAATTATTTCAAAGTGAATTGGTAGGATCAATCTAGTGCTTGGACTTCTAAAAAGGTAATGATAACATCAGACATTAAGGACATTAATAAAACTTAGTAGATCTTGGAAAAGAAGACAAGTTTCTTGATGGATTAATAATAATCAAGCTCAACCATAGTTTGTTTATGCAATACTTAGCCAAAATGGGAAGTATATCTAGAATGCTAAGCCAATAATAAACCATATTATTACTTAATATGATCTATATTCAACCTAGAACATCAAAACTAAAGCAAGGAACCAATACTACTAAATTTTCAAGATAGGGCTGGCACTATTTAATTTCTTGGGATAACTGGAGAAGCACAAATTCTGAGATGATACCTTACCACACAAGATGATGAAAATAAAAGGAAAATGAGAAATATACAGTTCCCCAAAATAATGAAATGGTAATAAAATGATATGCTGAGTTGAATGGTATGTTTTCAAATAAACTAGTTGCATCTGAGCTGGAAACAGTTGACTTTAAAGATATTATAAATGCACCTCTTCTTGACAAGAAATGGTATTTTTATTTATTTTGGCTGCTACTGCTCTTTTCAGGATTGTGTCCTACCCATTCAAATGTTGGTCTACATATGAAAGCTTCCTGTTTCCATTTTAGACAAAGAAACATCTGTGAAAAAAGTGCCTGTCTTTACTGCTGGCAAACCAATGGCCAAGCTGACTTCCATAATGATCTCCTTACAGTTTGGCAAGCTGTTTCCTGATATAATAATTTAATCTCATTAAGAACCTTTGAATATTTTTCAAATAATATAAAGTAGTTAATGAATGCCTTTTCTAGAAATGCCCAGAATTAATATGTCCACTAATAATACTGGCATCTGGAACTGAGATAGCATCCTGGTTGTCATTTTATGTACCTCTGAGTTAGCTTTATGTCAGGTCCCTGAGTAGTTGGGCAATCATCTGTAAAACTGGAAGCAGTCCCTCCACATGGTCCTTTTTTTTTTTTTTTTAGCTGAAATACTAAAAGCCTGATGGATGAAAAAGATTGCTCTGCATATGAATAAACTGTCCCTGGGAGAATGTGGGATCAGTCCAATTCCTTCCTGTAACCTTTTTAAAAGGGTTTGCTAAAGTTAAAAAATGTTGGTTTTATTTGTGGAAGGCCAGAAAAGGTTCCAATAGGATTAGCTGTAGATTCAAGTTCAGTTCATCTCAAATATGCCTATATCTTATGCAAACTGGAACCAGATTTTGAGTGAGGGGAGTTAAAACTTCTCCAGATTAAGGAAGGCAGGGGTGAACCCCTCTGGCTTCCATCTTAAAAATGCAGTTATTATAGCTGGGTACCTGGAAAAACAAAAACATCGGGAATACAATTCCCTGTATGCATATTATAACCACTAATGGAGTGACCGTTTTAGGAACCTATACAACGGCTGCTCCTCTGTGATAAGCATGCCAAGGCAGCTGGTCCATCAGCAGATATAAGGCAACGGCTCTCCTTTTCTTCCCTCTTTCTGTACTGCAGCCTGAAACAATGAAGAGATTCCCCCCCCCCCCCAAATGCAGTAGTCTGTGCAAATGAGCCAAGTACTATTCTGTTATATCACTATTTTATTTAAAAAATAAGTGTAAAGAAATAAATTTAATACATTCATTTGATGCATGTACAATGGGGCTTACTTGCAAGAGAATATGCATGCCAGGGATTCGTTTTTTGACTTACAGTACATAAGGCAAATGTTGCTTTTTATCTTGGCTTTTAGGTTGTGATAACAGGGGAAAACAGTTTCTATGGGAGAAACTGAATTACCTGTTTACATCCAATAGATCAATTTTAAAAGCAGTAGACTGGAATGTGATATCAAGAGGGGAACTACTTAATCCATGCTGGCTGGGGAATTCTGGGAGTTGAAGTCCACTCATCTTAAAGTGGCCAAGTTTGGACAACACTGACTTAATCCTTTCTCAGTCTACCATCTAAGTAGATATTAACCAAACCATTCACATAATATCATGCATTGGGTTTACTGAATCTGGTGAATTGGGACATAGCATCTTTACCCTGATTCCAAATTATACACAAGAACTGAACTTATTTATTTCAAGAAGGTGTTTATAAGATTGCTAGGTGCTTCCTAGCACCTTCCACAACACAGGGCTGATATGCTGGAGGCATTAGTCTACGTAGGCTGTAAAATATGCATACCTGATAGTGGATTAGGATTACATTCTTCTGAGACATTGTACAGTGGAGAACTCAGATCTTTACTTGCTGCTGTACTCAAAAGAAATGTGTGTTTTTATTTTGTATTTATTCAATATAGATGAATTCTCGGTTTTTTGGGGGAAGGGTGTCTCCATCACATGGTTTGTACAGAATTTATGAATGCATATAAACATTTCCCTAATGTGAATGGATGATGTGGTCAAGTGATGCTGTCATTGTCCTGTCCCAGTGCCTGAAGGCTGCGTGGGTCTGGATGGGGACAAACAGAGCCTGGCTCAATCCTGCCAAGACTGAGTGGCTGTGGATCTTAAGGCCCCCTGGAACTGATGATTTTCCATTTATCCAAGAAACTCTGGGCAGTGAACAAAATAGAAACAAGGAATTCCATTAAACCAACTCAAATGAAACAATAACAATAGAAAGAGGCAGGCCCCATCCTTTTAACCTTTAGGAAAGCCAAGAAGAGCTGGCTTTCCCCCCAAGCATCAAGGGAGTTTGGGTGTGGCACCAGCCTTTTTTGTTTTTTATTTCTAAATTTCTTGGTATGTTTTTGGTTCTTATATTGTGATTGTGAGCCCCCCAGAGTTCTGGTTTTGACATGAGTGGCCGTACAAGTATATAAAATAAAATAATAAAATAAAGCCTATGTTGGGGCTCAGTAAAAGCACAAAACCATTAATCACATACACAGATACCAAAGCCCCCATGCTGACATCCTGACCCCAATGTATCAGGGAAGAACCAGGTCTTCATGGCCTTGCAAAAGGCCAATAGAGTTGGGACTCTACATATTTCAGGTAGGGGGAAGCTTTTCCATAAGGCAGGTGCCATTACAGATAAGGCACACTTCCTAGGATCCTCCAGGTGACACTGCTTCAGCTAAGGTATCTGGAGCATGCCCACTCTGCTAGATATGATAGGACAGGTGGACAGCACTCAGGAGAGGCAATAGTGCAAATAACCTGCACACATGCCATATGGGTGACAGCCAGTACCTGGAATGAGCTTTTCTCATTGGTATTTAAAATGTCTGTGAAAAATACTCCATAATATTCCATAAGGATGTAATCCTGTGGTACCTAAAATACTAAGTGCCTAGTTCAGTGACCTCAAACTTCAGTATTAAGATTTTCTTCTTCTATGTCTTTCCTACCCCCAGTTTCCAAGACTGGCTTTTGCATAATGATGATGACAGTCCCAACCTTAGAAAACTCTATGAAAAAGAAGTAAGGCAAATGGAACTCAGAATCAAATGCTTAACCAACCAATCAAACAAACAAAAATATCAGAAATATCAGACTTGTTTCATTCTAGTGTGAATTCCCATTTCAATTTAAAATATTCTTATTAAAATTTACCAAAACATATATCCTGTTCAAGTATACTGAAATTAATGTTATAATTTTGCATACAGTATGATAGCTTCAAGGATATTATATGTTTCTTACTGGAAAGAAACAGGAATTATCAGACATACATAGCCAGATCTCATTCTATGGCATCTGAACCCTCTCCTGGGAACTGAATTTCACTGAAGTGATAGCCAACCAAGTTGTGGGAGTACGCTTCAATATTTAAAATAACTTTGCACTTTAAAAGTAAATCTGACACAAATTTCAGCTCAAGTCTGGAAACTATTTTTTGACTCTAATACATGGATTGGTACCACATACAGAATTTGGGTTTATCCATAAATAAATTGATATTTCAATTTTACAAGATACTTAAATCAGGATAGATTCTTAGTTATATGGGTGAAACATATTGCAACATACATTTTTATTCAGTGACATATTTTGTATTAATCATGGTCTTTGATATTCTTTTTTAGCTCAAGTTTAACAGTGATTCTTAATCTTTTAGCACAATATAATATATACAATATATTTAACTATTCATAACTAATTAATGTTATATTATAAACCTATAACCATGATATTTGTATTAAACATAAAAAAGAATATAAAAATATAATATGGGGAAGGAAGGAAGGAAGGAAGGAAGGAAGGAAGGAAGGAAGGAAGGAAGGAAGGAAGGAAGGAAGGAAGGAAGGAAGGAAGACAAGGTATAAATGTATTAGTTGCCATTGTACTGCCACTCAGATAATGGTTAGATGAGACTGATCCAATGTCCTTGCCGACATAATTTTTTCTCAATCACCAGTTTTAAACAGAATGTTTACCTGTTTCAGCCAATCAGTATTTATTCAAAGCTTCTCTAGCATTAGCTTCCTCTTCTCCCATTATATTGACCATCAGGGAACAGTGAATGACTGGAATTATCAGACATACATAGCCAGATCTTGTTCTATGGGGTCTGAACCCTCTCCTGGGAATTGAACTCAAGGACCATTGCACTTTATAAATGACTACATACAATACTCTTTATTTATTATTTATTTATTTATTTATTTATGTATGTATGTATGTATGTATGTATTTATTTATTTATTTATTTATTTATTTATTAAATTTGTATGCCGCCCATCTCCCCCAATGGGTGACTCTGGGTGGCTCACAATTAAAACAAAAACCACAAACAATTAAAAAAATAAATACACATTAATTAATTAAAATTGATAATCAATTAAAAGTTCAAGCTATGAAGCAAACCCTATACATAAGAACTAAAAACATTCAAGATGACATGGGGCGGCCAAGTCGATTACCCCACAAGCCACTTCCACTGATGCAAGCCCCCATCCAGCCCCCAGGCCATCTGGCATAGCCAGGGTTTCAGGGCCTTCCTGAAGGCCATGAGAGTGGGAGCACACTGCACCTCAAGAGGTAGGTTGTTCCACAGAGCAGGGGCCATGGCAGAAAAGGCCTCTTCCTAGATCCCACCAGTTGAAATTCCTTGACTGGTGGGGTCTACAGCATGCCCCTTCTCCCGGACCAAGTGGGCAGGCTGATATAACAGGGGTGAGACAGCTCCTCACATAACCTAGTCTTGTGTCATGAAGGGCTTTAAAGGTGATAACCAACACCTTGATTTGGACCCAGAAGCAAACCAGCAACCAACGCAGCTCACGGAACAGTGGTATTATATGGCCCCCCCGGGGGCATTCAGAACTGTCCGTGCTGCTGCATTTTGCACCAGCTGTAGCTTCCAGATACTCTTCAAGGATAGCCCCATGTAGAGTGCATTGTAGTAATCCAACCGGGAGGTGACCAGGACATGAATGACCATGCGGAGAGCCTCCCAATCAAGAAAGGGGTATAACTGCTGCACAACATGAAGTTGCACAAAGGCCCTCCTAGCCACAACTGCCATCTGCTCTTCAAACAGGAGTTGTGAGTCCAGGAGGACCCCAGATTATGCACCGGGTCTGACTGGGGTAGTGCGACCCTGTCAAAAACCACAGATGATAAACTCCTAGATCTTGAGGCTCCTTGTACCCACAGCCACTCCATCTTACCAGGGTTTAGTTGAAGCCTGTTGTCCCCCATCCAGGCCCCTACAGCCCCCAGGCTGTAGGGTAGCCACAGCATCACTTAAGTCACCTGGGATGGAGATATATAATTGAGTATCATCAGCATACTGATGATACCTCATCCCATGGTGCCAGTTGATCTCACCCAACGGTTTCATGTAGACGTTAAATAGGAGTGGTGAGAGCACTGAACCCTGAGGTACTCCACAAAGTAGGGACTGCGGGTTGGACCTCTTGCTGCCTATCAACACCTACTGTTCAGCCTTGGAGAAAGGAGCTGAACCAGCACAGAACTGTGCCACCAGCCCCAACTCCTGAAGCTGACCCAAAAGGATACCATGGTCGATGGTATCAAAAGCTGCTGAGAGGTCAAGAAGAGCAAGGATGGATCCACTATCTCCATCCTGCTCTCACTAGAGATCATCTAAAAGTGCGACCAATGCTGTTTCTGTCCCATAACCAGGCCTGAAACCTGACTGATAGGTGTCCAGATAATCTGTTTCCTCCAGGATCCTCTGAAGCTGCCGCACGACCACCTAGAAAGGGAAGGTGGGAAACTGGACGAAAATTGTCCAGAAGTGTGGGATCTAACAATGGTTTCTTGAGGAGGGGGTGGACCAAAGCCTCCTTGAAAGGCTTCGAGAACACCCCTTCCTGCAAGGATGAATTGACCACCACCAGCACCCACCCTAAAGTCGCTTCCTAGGTGGCTTAATCAACCACGCGGGACAAGGATCCAAAATGCAGGTAGCCGTGCTAACAGCCCAAGGACCCTGTCCATTTCCTCAGGGCCAACAGGATCAAACCATTCCCAGATAACTGGGTAAGAACGCTCCTCTGACATCTCCACTGGACCCGCCTCACACTTGGCCTCCAAATGAGAATGGATCTGAGTGATTTTATCCATCAGGTGTTCAGCAAATTCCTCTGCACAACCTTGTAGATAGTCCTCCAAACCCTCCCTACCCAGGAGGGACTGAGTGACCCTGAACAGGGCTGTCAGGCGACACTCTGAGGATGCAATAAGAGCAGAAAAATAATGGTGTTTTGCTGCCCTTACCACCACTAAGTAGGCCTTAATAGTGGGTATAACCCATGTTTGGTCAGACTCATCTTTAGTTTTCCACCAGCAGCACTCAAGACATCCTTTGGCCCTTTTCAGCTCCTTTAACTCCTCCATAAACCATGGGGAGTGCCACAGGGAGTGCCGGGGGTGATGGGCCGTACAGTACAATGCTCTTTACATATGATGACATACAATGCATTAATTTTACGAGCTATCCAGATCCTGGTGCTCATACTGTTGCAGAAAAGTATATATAGAGTCTATTAGAATGATATATACAGCCCACCCTCCCTTGTGGCCTCAAAGAGAGAGTGATACAGATGTTATATTATGTCCGACTCCTGTGACGTGTGACTTCTCTCTTCTCTCCCTCTCTCTGTCTCTGAGATTGTATACCACTCTGATAGGTTATATACTCCCATTAGAACCTCTTTTCCTTACTTACTTGACTATTAACTGCCCTCCTACCAGTATTAACTGCCCTCCTACTACTGCCAAATAATCTCTGCTTTATTACAGGGCCCATGAATTTTGCCTTGTCCAAATCCCTATTCAATATATGCTTGCCAAAATTGCAAGTGTGCTTCTATCAGCAAGCTGTTTAGCCTACCAGACAATGGAATTTATCTTTAAAATATAACCAGGGCTATTATATGGAACAAGCCATAATTACACATTATTGTAATTAAACCAAAATGTACGTATAATTAAAACCTTTATATGTAATCCTTCATCCTATTGTATTTTTGGATAGTGCACAACATAAAATTAATAAAGTAATACTATGCAAAAGAGTAGAGGTATGTGTTGTAACTCAAATCTATTTTAATGTTAAATAAAAATGTGTTTTCCTGCTGCTTAAAAATTGCATTTCAGCAAAAAAGGATGAATTTCCACCTTAAAACTTATGAACATTAGAAAAAAGTAGAACAATACATGATTTATTAGGAAAATACTTTTACATGCTTTGTAACCAAAATATTTTTTTTGGAAGAATATCCAAGATCACATAGCTCTTTCAGACAAATTTAAACAGCATCAGAGCTTTACACCTGTTGAAAGCTAAGCCGTGGCCTACTAGGAGTGGAGTATGGTTTCTGAGAACTATCCAATAATTCAAATTATAGAAAAGATATTTTTCAGAATTTATGAAAATGAAACAGAGATGCCATATATAGAAATACAATTATTTACAAAAGGATTAAGTTGTGTCTCCATCTACCCACAACTGCTGCATTTTTAACTCAAAATAATATAGATTTGCAACAAACACTTCCTAAAAAAATTCTTACCACCTAGAGAGATACGAAGGGTGTTTAACATTACTTTAAAATGTTAATATTGGTGGAACTAGAGATTTAGGAACACATGTGATTCTAAAAATGGTGCAAGAAATCATTTGGGGCAGCACGATCCAGGAGACTACAACACACTTCAGCAGTCTATTCAATATTTTCATATTTATGGAACGGGGAAGGAAAGTATCTATGAAAATTGTTAATTTTTTTTTTTACACCTCATTACAAAGACAGCAGAGACTGAACAATGAGAACAAATCCCTAAACATCCCAATTCTGACTGATAACTCTCTCAGGGATGCCTCCTGAAATACTTTCTTGGAATATTTTGGGGTGGTTCGCTAAATCTGCAGGTTGGGATTTCCACCGTTTTCTACAAGACTTTGACATTTTGATGCTGCAAGTTACCCAGATGCTTGATAAATTTGATAATGATTTTTTTTTAATCTCTAATGTGGCTGTTTCAGATCAGAGAGGAGGCAGAGTCAAGGAAGGCACTGGACTTTTCATCTGAACTAAACTTCTGGTAATGTAACTCAGTGTCCCCTCCAAGCTTGAGTGGGTGGTAGTTGCCCTTGTAAATTTCCATTAATGCAACATACTTTACACTGATTTGTATTTATCTCTTGTATAACTGCACAGACAGGAGGTTCTGGAGCAAGGTAGAGAAGCATACTGTCTACTGTATTACTCAAATTCCACATATAGTATGGAGGCAACTTTAATGTACATTTGGGAGCAACTGACACTGAACTGCTTAAGCACTTTCAATGGTGGCTCCATCTTTAATTCTCAGGGTCTCCTACATGCAATCAGATGCCTATACCTGGATCTCCACTTTTTAAATGGCATCAGCCAAGGAGATTGACTCAGACAATTTACATACTGGACAGATTCTAGACTTTCAACTATAGCCAATGTTATAATCTCCCACAGCCAAGGATTTGGAAACCTCACCAAGGATGGAAAGTGATCTCTCATCTTCACATGCTTAGGGTGCCATCCTGCCAATCTCCCAACCCCTACCTCCCTTCTAACTATTGCTGGCTGGAGGAGATCAAGGATTAAATAGGATGGGCTTCTGAGTAAGGACATTTCCAGCTGGTTAGCCTCAGAAGAATACAATGAACCAAGGGGAGCCATTATACAGAATTCTGTAGCTCTTTAGTAAGGGGAGGCTGAGGCTGTGAAGCATATGTCACATTAATCCATGGTCTTCAGCCTTTTTTTTTTTTAATCAGGACTAACAGCAAGTCCCTACAAAACTATACTTCATTTCAAAGGTGGTTTGTCTCCAATTGTATTAGGGCTAAGAGGACATTAGCTACAATATTCAGTGATCATAAAAAGAATCCATATAATAAAACCAAGGGTCAGTGTCTGCCAACCACAAGCTTGTCTACAAAGAGAATAAAAATTGTCGATTAATGGGGATATTTTGTTAGATCATATGGCAGAAAGAAAGGGTCAGATGTACAGTTTCCTGACTGCATTTTAACTAGAGAATTTGGTGACTGTGTCTGAACCGAACAGTGTGAGAGACAAACTGTCTGTAGATTGACTGCACGCAGCAGCCATTTGCATTTCAGAAATATGTTACTTAAAGAGAATGGAAGCAGCTTGATATGAGATAGCCTTGCGCACTCTTTGATTTTCATTTTCCTAGATTTCAGATGATAATAAGACAAGGAACCTAGCTGCATAGCAAGGATTTATAAATCAAGCCATTAGTAGGGTAACATTACTTATCTGTTTTTACAAAAATGAACTAGCATGTCTGTGATTTCAGCATTTGTGTTCTCTCTGTATGAATCCTTTATTTATAACGTTTGGACCTCAGGTGTGAAGAAAAATATTTCATTTTCACTATTTAGATATAGTTTCAGTTTCACAAGATACCATAAACAATGCATTAAAATAACATGACTTCACTATCCAACTACTTGCGCAGAAGACCCAGGCAATGGGAATCTCTGTAGGGGATTTTGTTCCATTCTGAATGCCATACAACCTTCCATGTTATTCTCTTTTATTATTCCTTCTCTTTTTTGAAGAACAAAAGTTACAGAGTGTGAGTGCTCTTACCATTGCAAAAATTTTGCATGGTATTTACTCCATTACTCTTATTTATACATTATAGCTATCCTAGAAGATTTAATTGAATATTATCTGCTCTGTTTTTACAAATCCACCTTGCACCCTATAAGACTTTATTTTTCAAAGATAAAAAATGCACAAACACTGCTTGTTTCTGGTTGATGCTCTATATTATTAAGTGCATTAAGTGAATTACTAAGCTTCTTAACAGATCATAGCTATTAATACAGGACTTTATCTAGGGAAAAAAGTACCCACGATTTATCCCCATTCTCCTAGTTTCAGTGGGCAAGGTCAGAGCTTTCATATACTGTCAGCCTTGCGAGGTACTCCAGACAAGATGCACACCCAGGAGTATTACTGTATATCTATCTTTATTGTAAGGTTACATTAACAGAATCTTGCAAGACTGAAAGTACATCTCTCCCTGCTTGCCTTTACAGTCCAAGAAACTAGGGACGGTCCCTTCTGAGACATTTGCCATGTCCCCATTTCCTCTGCGGACTCAGCTGCCTTTTATCTGACCGTTGTCTAGTCTGCAGTTCTTCTTCCTGTCTCCCAAGGTCATTCCCACATACCATTTCATATATAGAACTATTGAAACTATAAACGTAGAGAGAGGTCCAGTCTTGGCATCCCAGTTTAAAACATTAGATAGCATATTAAAAGCTTCAGGGCTACATATACAACAAATTGTTATGCTGCAAAATAATTTCTCATTCCTTTAATAAAATTTGGGGAAAAATATAGTTAAGAAATGTACTCTCTATGTGCATGTGCAAGGGAAGCAAATGACAAAACTTACTGTGATTTACATATTTGCATCAGATATTGAGATGCAAATACATAAGGGTGAGATTAGCATGATGATATCACCACACACATTATTATGCAAAAATGACAATGTGCACAATGATTTGCTGTGGCTATGCTTTGCTGTGGACACCACTGGTTCCCCAGAGAATTTTCTATTTTCTCTAGAAAAAGAATATTTCTCTTAAAGGTCAATGTTTTAAGCCCGTAAGCGTCAAATATTAGGTTACTAAATTTTTCTGTCTTCCTCCCTTTCCATAGGGACCCTTACATGAAAGCAAAGAGTATATTATTATCATTTTCCAACTGCAATCCTTCACTATACCGCATCACAGGTGGCTTTTAAAACTCAAAGACATCTCTGAAAAGCTGCTTAGATATGACAAAGGAGTAGATTCAACCTGTGAATTACTATAGCAACAACAAACTCTGCTTCATACTTCAATTTCCAGTCTGCATCAAGGTATAGATGATCTTAAAATGAATAACATCCATGGAATTCATGGAATTTTTCATAGGTTCTTCAGTTTACTATTAGACAGTTTTGCCTTTTTATCTGCATTCATAGAGAGAGAGAGAGACACTAATATATACATAGAGAAAGAGTGATGTCAAAAGATCCAAAGCCTGACTTTACATACAGATTTTTCTCCCTAAATATCTATGTCTGGATAAAGAAATTCATTTTATAATATATTAAAGCTGCATTATTCTTTCCAGCATAACATTTACTGAGGATGCAGTAGGGCATAGGTGCAAGGCTTTAGATAAATAAGCACATTAGACAATATAATAGCAATATTTTTCTTAGATCATTTCACAAGTCAAGATTTTCCAAACGTTTTCTGCTATATATTTGTAACTCCTTTCATGTAATGTGAGCTCATAGAACTTGTATGATGAACGCTTTGTGGTTTCTTATCTAATTCCTGGTTTCTTTTCCTGGATTGCTTAGCTGCTTTTGACTTGCATCATTATGGATTGGTTAGAGGCTTGGGTGAAGCCCAAAACCTAACCACGAATAAGCTAGGAAATACCAAACAAATCTTGTGTTTCCATTCATATAGCACATTATTGTAGGTCACAGCTGCAATCACTAAGTCAATAGCAAAGAATTCATATGGAAGTACTTCTCTAAAACCATGCTTCATTAACTGACCCTGTTAGTGCATTACAGCAAGGAACAAACAAACATATCCCTTGGCAATATGTGATCACTTTTAATAATTTTTCAGAAGGATATATCCTACCTATCTTCAGAAAAGCACAAAGGTAACTTTTATTAGCAACACCGAAAAACAAACAAAAAGGAGAGCCAGTTTGGTGTAGTGGTTAAGACACCAGGCTAGAAACTGGGAAATGGTGAGTTCTAGTCCCACCTTAGGCACGAAGCCAGCTGGGTGACCTTGGGCCAGTCCCTCTCTCTCAGCCCTAGGAAACAGCCAAAGCAAACAACTTTCGAAATCTTGCCAAGAAAACTGCAGGGGCTTGTCCAGGCAGTCGCCAGGAGTCAATGCTGACTCAAAGGCATGTGCGCACAAACACGCACACCCTATAAAAGCAATATTCATTATATCATCAATACAATAAAACCACATTAACATAAGAAGCTAAACTTTCAAGCAAGCAGAAAAGGCAGCAAATTAAAAGATCAAAAACAAGATGAAAAGAAGGGCATTTTGCTACCTTTTCATCCAAATACAGCCAGTTAGAGAGGAGGGGGTGGGTTACCGGCACTTTGGGGGCAAGGCAAGACATCTAGACTGGCCAATAGGTTATGGCTGCCCTGTAGCTCTGGACAGGACAGAGAACTTTACAAGCCTAACCTGTCCTTGGTGTGGTGTCTGTTTTTCCATTGCCATTAGGTCAGCACAGGTAACTCTGGACAAGTCCAGTGGGTTTAGTCAGCATCACAGGATCTGTCCAAAAAGCTTATAGTCAAGTAAGCTGTTAGATGTATCTTAAGGAAGGTTTGGTGAAGCTACACCAGTGTTGTCCAAACTTGGCCACTTTAAGATGAGTGGACTTCAACTCCCAGAATTCCCCAGCCAGCATGGCTGGCTGGGGAATTCTGGGAGTTGAAGTCCACTCATCTTAAAGTGGCCAAGTTTGGACAACACTGAACTACACCTATGCAAAAAACCATTCTGAGGAACAGCGAGCCATGCTTACAGTTTGTGCAAGCCCCATATTTTCATCTCATTAGCCTATTTGTTCTGCCAACAAACCCAAAGTTTAATCAAACAGTTGGATAATATTGTTATATGACTACCATTGATAATATTGGCTGCTTTTCCTGTGGCAGAAACATGGGCCTGGAAGACAGCAAAAAATGGATAAAGGTGCAATTAGAGTATACACCAGAATTACCTGAGATTGTTTGGAGGTTCTATTGTTCTCAATCAAGAGAAGTGGCACAAGTGATGTAACTTGGCAACTACTTAGCATATGGAGCTTGGGACTAAAGAAATCTTATCATTATCATTGTGACATTTGCTCATCTCTCCAGCCCACTAATCTATATTCATTTGTTTATTTATGTATTGCATAATGTTATGATTGCTAATGACTTAATGACTCAATAGTTCTATCTCACGCAGAGATGTGGCATACATGGGTACTTCTAACTGAGCAATGAAGATCCACGGAGATTGCTGCTATTGCTACACAATAGCTACACAATACACAACCTTCTATCTATCAGATGTGTTAATGTTACAAGTCCCAGAATGGCTTATGATCCTAATTAAAAAAAGACTGCTCTAGGAACTACCTCTATGGTTTTAGTGACAACTGAAATGAGAACATTTCTTCATTGATAGGGAACTGGTTTAATGATAACAGCCACATTGCAAAAGTAAATTTGGACTTAATGCCCTTGTTTTTATCAAATATGTGATGACTATTTGTCCAGCTTAGCTCATTGCTCTTCTTCTCTTTCATTTATGAAAGAGGTAGATGCCTTAGAGCTTAATCAGTATTAACAGCAGTGTGACAGGCTATTTACTCGCTTGACACTTCTGCTAATTCTTAGACCTGATAATAGCTTTCCTTCCTTATGATGCAGAACGCTTTTAAAATGATTGACAGTAAATGTTATTACTTTGTTAGTGGACTCAGAATTAATTCTAGCCAAATGTTTTAGAAAGACTTTAATTATATTTCTAGAATGTTGTCCAAATGTAGTAACATATTTTGGCTATTTCAGATGACACTGTATCAACAGAAATCATGGAACTTCTTAATCTATAAGAAAAACAATCATAACCATAGGAGTTCTAGGTAAATGCTAATATCAGTGTTTAAGAATAAGAAGAAATGTTAACCTTCTCTCCTCCAGAAAACATAGGTATGACTGTATGGAAGTCTCATATAGTCAGACCTATTGCAAGCTGTATTGTGTAAAAAAATTGTCCCAGAACAGGATCTAATTCTCCAGGTGTAGTCTAATTAGTGCAGAGTACAATGGAATTATTACTTCCATGATCGGAATGTTTCTGTTCATACAACCCAAGTCTACATTGGCCTTTTTAGCTGCTGCACCACCCCTGGGAGAAGGTTGATAACAAGAGGAATATTGCACGAACATGATACAAGCTCCAACCCTTTTGTTCTTCCATCATGATATTACACAGATGTACCCACTGCAACAATGCAATGATGCTTTCATCATTTTTAGTACTGGATCCTACCTCAGCACTGGTTGCTTTTGTTCCATTCCTAGTTCCTTCTTACATACACTGTCCACACATACTATCATTTAGTCAGGTCTGCCCAACTGTAGACCTGTGAATCTGATTTTTTTCTGCATAGGTACAGCTTTACACTTGTCAGTACTTAATATCATCTAGCTGGATGTGGTTGAATATTCAGGGCTGGCAAGGTCATTTCCAATTGTGATTTTATTTGCGGGGGGGTAAGGTTTTAACCAATTGCCTTATTTTGGTATCCTATGCAAATTTTATAAGCATTCTATCTATTCTGTCCTGTAGGTAAGTTAGAACTTTGAATAGCACCAGGCTAAGGACAGAGGTTAGCGGGATTCTGCTTGCTGCTTCTCTCCAGGGCAATGGAGAGACATTAATGGGCACCCTACTTATAACATAGTATGGTTAAGATCAATTATCTGCATATTTACTGGGGAAGAAGCCCCACTGACTTACTTCTGAGTTGACATATAAAAGCTTGTGCTGTTCTCCTCCTCCTGAAGCTGGTGAGATTTATTTATTTCCTTGCTTCCTTAGTTGATTTATAGGCTGTTCCAACTTTGAGCAGCATACAACTTCCTACTCCATAATTAGGATTTAAAGCTATACAAATTATTTTTTTTAAATCATACTTTATAATAACATGAAACCAGGAGACATACTCAAATGAATAAACCTCAGTGGGGAGAGTTATAGTGAACTGGACTTGATGAAACAACCAAGTTTCCACCAAGTTCTTGAAGGCCAGGACTGAGGCACTGTTTGAACTTTAGGGGATGGGGTTATGATTCCATAGGAAAAGGCAACAACTGACAAGGTATGTTTCTGTGACCCTTGAAGATGGCAATTACACATTTCATTTCCTCTTCAGATATCAAAGTCATTGGCAGTTAGAATAATTGCATGTATGTAGGTAGATACATAAGTATGTATAAATAAATAAAATTAGCTTGATGTCGACAGGACAGGAGCTTTGCTTTGAAAGAATAGCACATGATTTGTTATGGGTAATTATTATAAAGGCCACAATATAGTGAACAGAATAGGTTAGCATGATAGCAGAAGATAACTCTTACCTTAGAAAAGTATAGATGAAGGCTAGAGTGCTGTTAGGGAAGTGTATGTCTGAGGGAAAGTCAAATATAAGCAAGATGGTACTCTTGAGATGTTTTCTCGGAACTGATTCCAAAACATTTGGAAAACAAGTTCCTTACCTCTATTTTAGTTTACTGTATGGTCTTTATTTGATATTGATTGTAGGGCTATGTCAATAAACATGGCCATAAACTGTGTGGTGTCTCCAAATCATGAAGAAGACAGGGTTTATGTATGAAATCTTTTATTGCTACATACTGTATCTCATCTGGATCTTCAGTGAAATTGATAACATAGTTTCCTTCTAAGACTAGCACTATGGGACAATTTAGGGTGAATATTTTTGATCAAATATAACGAATACAAAGGTTTAGAATGACAAAGAAGCAGACTGATAAGTCTTACAAAATAAAATTTCAGGGCAGCTCATGACAATTGTGTTGCATAGAGATAAAGAAGATTAAAATGGATATCTATCATCAGCTATCATTTGTTTTGCATTGTTTTTCTGTCACAAGGGAAATAGTTCATTTTTCTCAGTTTGCTTTAAAATGTCTCCATATTGAGAATATTAACTTGAAGTGTTATTTTATTAGAACAGTTATACTGTAATGCTTTTCTTTCAGTCTTTAAATAAGTTCTTTTGAGGATCTTTATCTGGAATTATCTCTTTAAAGAGAAATCTCAATAGATCCTTTGAACTGAAACTCAGAGACAAACAATATATGTTTATTCATTTTTATTTAAATAAACTGCTTGCTGGTGGGAAAATCTGAGCCACAGCTCTGAAAGTTAATTAGGCAATTCTATGGCTAAATATTTAAATAAATATTCTCTTAGCCATATTTTAGTGGCATTTGGATGGCTGCGAGATAAGCAAAGGGAGTTGGAGAAATATGATCAAAATTTAAAATATATTAGAATAGCTGAATGACTTGACATCTGAAACTTTGAAACCCAATTCATTAGGGTTATTCACTGTGGAAAGAATATATTAGAATAATTCTTAAAGTAAATTACAGTAAAGCAGTTAAATGAAACTACAGTGATTCAATTGTCCCAATTATTTAAAAGGAAGATTATATGACAGGTAGCAGATGAGAAGAAGTCTAATTTTATATTGCAACAGTAACCTTGATTTAATAAAAATGAACCAGCTCAATGTAAGTAGAATATCTGTAGGTAGAATGTATCCTCAATATATTCATGGCATTAGAATTTACCTGCTGAATTAGTAAGGTATATTCAATTAACAGGGATTCTGATTGTACAGACTTGTAGTATATACAGGTGTTTGGGGACGTATATAGCTAAACAAATTTTAATTGACTGAGAAGGCTATTTTCAAATCTTCAGTGGTAATTGTGACATACCTATGTTTATTTCCACTATGATGTGACCACAAAAAGCTGTTGCAATGAACTGTATCAAAATAACATTTTCATATTTTCTAATTTACATATAACATTTTGTAACTGTTTCTAACTCGGTATTCATCATAAGAATTGTATAGATTTGTTGGTATCAGAGAGCATTTGGTCTACTGAGTTGCTTTCTATCTTTAATTGATTTTTGTGCTTCAAGAACCTTGTTAATACATTTTTCATTTTCTTGGCAAAAACACATGATTCCTATTTTAAACTCACAAATATGGGTATGTTTATCTTCAAGAATTTTAAAAGAACTTATCAGTAGATTTCTTATCTAGCAAGGAGTCCTGCCTCTACTTTTAGAGACGCTTCCTTTAGAATGACGACTAGGCACATTCAAGGGAATTAGAAATGATCTTGCCTTATCCGGCTAGTGAAACCTGAGCACATACTCATGCTTTTTGCCAGTAATACATTGACTCTTAATGCCTACTATTTTACTTTGGTTTGGTTTCCTTTCAGAATTTCTCTTTCCTGCTGGTTTTAAAATAGTTTGTTCTTACAACTGCCACCTGAAAATTGGAAATCCATGCATACAGATATTCAGGAAAAAATGAACTGTTATACTAAAAATATAAGATATTACTAATACCAGTAGGATATTTCCATTCTATAATTGATTTATGTCTGTGCAGTTTTGAAAGAAATACCAGTAAAGAAATATTGTTACAAGTAACTTCAGCAAGAGAAAAGAGGTTTCATTTGTGACAACAGCAGATTACAAGAGGATGGCAAGGAGGGCTATGACATCCTCCTCCTCCTCCTCTAGATTTAATATAGCTGCTCGCTCCAATGGACTCTGAATTCTGGTGGATTCAGTGGACTAACTAGATCCAAAAATGACATTGGGTACTCCTTGCATGCACTGGTCTTTAGGAGCATATTCATTTAAAACTACATGACATATAATGAGTATAGAACCATTAAGGCAGCATAAAATAACCCATGATTACATAGTGACCATACTATGGGCCAAAGGCCTGTTGGACTAAAATAGGCTTCATGACCTTTCTATACAAGAGTAGAGTCAGGACCAGCTGTATTTCCAGAGACAGTGCACTTCAGAATATGGGGTCTATTATGCAGAAGACCTAATGCTGTCGTGCCAGACGAATCCTTTTTCCAGTTTTCTTAATGACACATCTACTTTTAAAATTTAAAATAGACATTTTTATGTGAATACTGGATAGTTCTTTGTCCAATTAAAGCATTATTCATCTTTATTTTATAACTAGTGGTAAGCCCATTTGCCACAAAAAGCAGCAACTGGAAAATCAGTACCAATTTGTTTCTAATTGTTAACCCAGGCACAAAATCTGCAACAAGCTGTGGCTAAGAGAAGGGGATTTGTTGCAAATCAATTCAGGAAAAGAGGCCTTCCAACCTCTTTTTAAAGTTCATATAAGTAATTGTACATGAGAGTGCTATATTCATATAATTCAGCTAAGAACAGATTGAATGACAGAAGGACTTGTTTTAATAATATGCTTGTTACTCTGTTTATCTAGGACTCAGGTACACATTCTAAGATAGTTTTGACAAAATGAATTATTTTAATTATTATTCTTTAATTTTATTGCATTTCAAAATGTTTCTTCTTCTTTTCCTCCTATTTTTTTTTAAATGGTCAGTAACTGAAACAAAATCACACTGAAACACACACCGAAACACACACGAGATATATCTATGGTTATCTCTGTTTACAAAGAAATAACAGGGATCTGAGAAAAGCTCTTCCTGATGTGAAAGATATGGAGGAGAAAAATAGTTGTTTACAGCATCATAGTCAATTGAATGGCCCAGTTCTACCTCTGATGTCTCCAGAATTTAATATTCTAGTATTGTCTTTGCACATACAATCCAGTGATGTCACTGAATATAACCTGAGTCCATTTAAAGTCAGTTTCCTAGGTGTGAGCCTATCATAAACTTATGTTCAATTGGATTTTTGTAGGTCTTGTAAATAGAGAAACTTTGTTAGGCAGATAGCAGAGGTGCTGTGTGGTCTCTCTGCATATACACGGAACAGATCATGGAATGCTAGTAGCCCTGTCTGGGTGTTCACCTGCATGTGTGAAGGCTACGAAGTGGGGAGAGAAAAAAGCTGTGTGCTTAGCCCTGCCTCTGGTGCTGTTTAATTTCTTTCTTTTAGCTGAAGTCTGAAAAGGAATTAATGTGAATATACTGTCTGTGTGTTCTAGAGCCCTAAAAGAACAGTGAATGAATTCTCTTTCTGACCTCCCATTGAACAATGGACACTGGAGAGAGTAGTGAATAAGGCCAGTGGGGGTATCCCATTCTCTACCCAATCACTAAGGCATCTGTTTCTCTTTTTTCCTTTACTTCTTTGGAGCTTTCTCTCCTCTGAGTGTCTAATTCATACCTTGTGACTTGGGGTCACCAGCTATCTCTAATATATCATGTCCTGTTATATTTTTAAAACTATTGTTGTTTTCTAATGGTGTAATATTCACTACAAAACTTTTGTTCATCTTGTGGTGGTTTCCATATTTTAGCCTACCTTTTCATCTAGAGTGATCAGGTGAAAGCCAGCAGAGAGTGACTCAGGTTTACTAAAATTAGCATAAATTTTGCTACTATTTCATTCTTTTCAATGGTGGTTATACATATTTTTAATTAGAATGAATGCTTCAGTCAGAGAGCTACGTTTAACATTTAAGGCCATTTGCTGCCTGACATATCCATGTGTTGAGCTCCTGTATGAGAAGGGCTCTTGCACCAGTTTAGGGTCTTCCTCAGTGTGGAAAAGTGCTATGTTCATCCAGAGATAAATATGTGGAGCTTCTTTTTATAACGATTGAATGTATGGCATATTGATTGAATCAGTCAATGGCTGCAAGGAGAAGTGGGCTCATCTGAACCTCCTTATTGGGGAGCTCATGGGCAAAAGGAGGCCTTACAGAGCCTTGAATCTTTCCCAAAATGGATTCTAGCCTTTCTCACATTTGCAGTGTGGTCCCTCACATGTTGTACAAATCCTGGGCTATCCTTGATCTGATGAATACCAGATACCACAAACCTTTCAAATTAGACTGTGCTATTCCTAATACTTACAGAGAACTTATGAATTAACCATTTGCTTGATTTGCCCCCTCCCCCTCTACAAGATTCTTCTTCACATAAACAACAGCAATCTTCAATTTTCCTAAGTTAGAAGACAGTATGGACCAAACGTATTTGCTTATTTTATGCTGTTAATAAAAACAGGAATCCATTATCTTCTGATTTATCATGATATTCAGCATGATTGTTTTATTGTTTATGGCAGTTCACTTAGCAAGTAAAACATGCATATTGTTTTTATTTCATTTTCTTTCTTTCTTTCTCTCTTTCTTTCTTTCTTTCTTTCTTTCTTTCTTTCTTTCTTTCTTTCTTTCTTTCTTTCTTTTTTGCATTCCCAGAAGAGTGATAAAAATGCTCTAGGTAATAGATTAGTAACAATAATAGGTGGAAACCATTCTGGCATTTCTGACTAAATGTATTTCAGCTTGTACTGCCACTATCACCCAAGGCATGCATTTGTTAATGTGACGTTTATAGACTGCATGGGTCATTTAAAATATTGTCTCTGACAATAAAAGTCATATATTTATATTAAAGCTGAAAAACATACAACATTCACATTTCTGGGCATCCAAACACAGAAACCGCAACATCCTGGCTCTATTCATCGTAAGATCTTTCTTTTTTGCAAGAAGAGTGACAGCTTAGCAGAAAGTAAAATGAAACTGCAATAGGGAGTAATGCACAAACCAAACACAACAAATTTAACACAACAATTTAAGCACACGTATATTTCAATTCCATTGATAGCAGTTTCATCTGCTTCAAGAGGATATATGTAAGATATTGGTTTCTAATATGAACTTGATGGCTATGCTTATATGAACTTTCCATTCATTTGATTCATTAGTAGTGTTATATGCTTGTTACAAAGAAGTCATATAATCATGCAAGGTATACAGTAAAACAGTACAGTACTCTTACCATGTTCATCCATTGAATGGAACCATAAAATATATTCTGGTTACCAGAATAAGGCAAAATTGTGTTCAAGGAAAAGTTTGGCATGTGATCAGTGAAAATTGAATAGATGGTCAAAGCCAAAATGAATACTGATTTGTTTGTTTGTTTGTTTGTTTAAAACTGCCCAATAGCCAGTTACCCTTTCTGGGTAGCTTACAATAAAACAAATCAAAGCCCAGAATGTTCATGAACTGTGTTCATGTATTGCGTTAAGCCATGTTTTTTTTAACTATGGCTTATTGAATCATTGGCTGGTCTTATCCAATATCAAGTTACAAATAAACAAGTGTGAAACAGAGTAGGAGACCAGAGAAGGAAGTGATAGGAAGGTAGTGGCCAGGGTGAAATGAAGCTGCTGAGAATGAAGAAGAAGACTATCAGATGTGTAGATTTAGATGGAACATTGGTATGGCAATCGGAGGTGGATTTCTTTGAAAATGCCAACAGCGGAATCACAGTCATCCCAAGGATAGTCAGAAGCAGCAATGTTGCAGAATCTCTTCCTGAACAGTTTCCAATAGATCAGTCTGCAAAAATATTATTTTGTTAACAGCCTATTCTAGTCAAAAAAAGCTGCATTACAAACCAATTAAACTGGAGATTATAATGAAAATCCAAGGGATATGCATTGGCAGATAGGGTTTACAAACAGTTCACTTTCTGGATGTATAGTTAAGCCAGATACAGAGCCTGAGTACTTGGAGTACTGGAGCATTGCTACAACCTGATCTGGAGCTCACTGATGATGGCTTGAATATTCATATTAGTGCCTCCTAGTGGTCAGGGTAACTGAAAACACCACACATGGTATTCATTGTGTAAAAATAGAGAAATTCCCCTCTCCTCTTCTAGGGTCAGTGGACTTAATGTAAAACCATCTACATGGGGCCTTGACATAATGTAACATTTGTATCTCTGTACTCTGAGAGATTAAGGTAGGTGGACTATATATACCATCCTGAGAGCTTCTGGGACCTAAGCCAGTTGTCCTTGTAGAAAATATTAAAATATCTGTGACATCAATTCCCCTGTGGGACTGGGGATGCCATTTGTGGACTTAGAATTGTTAGTTAATGGGCTCCAACTAAGTTGCAGATGATAATCATCACTAAGGTGAAACATTGAGATCAAAGTGGTGGATAGGCACACTATTGAGTATAGCTCTATGCTGGTATATACTGTATTGATTTGATTGTACTGTAAATTGATTTGATTTGTTTCATTCATCTGAGTACTGGTCTCCTTACTTTCTCCATGGGAGCGTTTCCTGGTATGCACATTCAGTCACATTTGAGTTGGTTCTTAATCCAATTGTCAGCCCCACAATATACACCAGACCAAGCAATCAACTCCACCAGAAGATTAAACTACGTTTGGCTGTAGTAATAGAATCTTGCAAATCTGACTGTGCTTTACCTCTTCCCTCTTATACTCCTGTGAATTAGGGAGATGTGTGTCTGAGATGTTTTTGGATACCTTCTGCAAGACCTGGGCTTAAGCCACATTCTTTGTCTTGCTGCTTTGGTAACAGATCTCACCTATCTCTGTCAATATCATCCCTCTTATTCTGTACACCAATTCAGTTATGGGTAATGGTCCATAACAGAGACTAAGTTATGATTACTGTGTAATCATGGACTATTTTTATCTCTAAGCAGCTACCTGGGTTGGGTAACCGACACTGACCTATGACTCAGAGTCCGCATTAAAAGACACCCTTGTGTCTTGTAATTTAACTTGCAATCTGATGGACACACAAAAAAAGCAGTTAAAGAAATGGAGAGTAGGCCTGTTTCTCTTGAAAGGCTACAGTTATCCAGTTTTACTAGACTATCATTTACAAATCTATCCAGAGCAATGCCAGAGATAACATTCCATTTTCAGCTGGGAATATTTGTAATAAGGCTTTACCACTTCTGTGATTTTAATGCCCTTTGATATTGCCATTAAAATACATAGAGGAGTATAAAAAATATTAGCAAACACATGTTTATTCAAGTGTGCATTTAATTATTTCTTGTACAAAGACAGGGAAACTGTTTTCCAAAATGCAGAATTGTTCATGTTTCCCTACTTATTTAAAAATGGGCTCAACTTACTACGTAGTGGGGTTTGTTTTAATGATTCTGCTTTTATTCTATACTTATAGCTACCATTTATTAATATCATGATTATTCCTTCTGCATTACAGTGTTCTTCAGTGCTGAATGGCATGTAGCTTAACGAGACAATGGTGCTCTCATTAGGATGCACTAAGGAAGAGTCAGTGTGGCCAAGACTTCCAAATGGGTCGAAAGAAATTAATATTGTCAAACCCCAAAGAGGCATTATAAATTCTCCTTTATTCTGCCTTTATATCTTTCAAGGACAATTTCTCCCTTGCGGATATATTCCAGATATTTTAAGCGTCTTATTGTACAATCCAACAAAATACTTTGCTGCTAATGTTCATATTGCAAAGGAAATAGCATAGATCAGCTTTATAGCTAAGTATATTAATACCAATGGCTTCTTCCAGAGAAAAGTAAATAACTCCATTCATGCTGGGAGAAGCAGCTGGTTGCTCCCCATTTTCAAGTGCTGTTTTTCAGCCATGAGCTCAGTCCTCTCAAATGTCATCTCCTTTGGAGATTAATTTATCTCAAATTGTCTGCCTTAAAAGCTGAAGATAGAGTTTTCCTGAGGGCTTTGGGGGTGCAGTGCAACATTTTTTGCTTGGGTCTATTTATTTTAAGCTTTTTATACTTTATTGTATGTGTATACCTTGTTAGCTGCTGAAAGTCTTGTGACTGAGGCAGCATACAAATTTGATAAATAAATAAATAACACCATAACTCTATGGTAACAGTAACAGGATAACACAAGATGATGTGCCTCTATCTATCTATCTATCTATCTATCTATCTATCTATCTATCTATCTATCTATCTGTCACTTATTATTTAAAGCACTTTATCTACTCTTCAGCGAAAGAATGACTTACAAAGGTCAATGAGGCTTACTGTCATGGAATGGAATTATGAAGGCCAAGCTCAGGGAGATAAGCATTTTCTTAGCTCACCGGAACCGCGTGGGAGGAACAAAAGGATGAGACTGACACCTCCCTGAGGAATTCACACTGTTGTGGCTGGAGGACTTTGGGAACTGGGGTTTTAGTCTGGGAAGATTCTTGCTAGAGGTTGTAGCTAATAAACATAGCTGGACGGAATTTGCATGGTCTCTTGGAGTTCCTTGGGCTAGGCCTGACACTTACAAGCTAAAAGACAGATATATAAGAAAAAGGGATAGAGAGAAAGGATGGAAAGAAAATATTAAACTCAGGCACTGGCTCTTAAAATAACCAAGCACTGGTTATTATAATTACCAGCTTGTTTGAAAATAGTACAGGTAGGAATTCGCAACAGAGTAATAGCCAGAGAAAGAAACTTAGGAAGCACCCGCCCTAACTACTCAGGTGCTAAATTTGTACTTTCAGACTTGCAAGATTCTATTAATGTAGCCTTACAATAAAGTAGAATTAACTCATCTAGTTGTGTTTCCTGTCTGCTTTACCTGGAAGGGCTGACATCAATCTTGCAACCAATCTGTTGACTATATAATTGTCTCTAGGGAACTTCTCCATTATGCCAAGGCCATAGAAATTATGCCTAAATTTGAAAGCAATCATTCCCCAATCCTGCTCCAGTTAAATGTCTTCACTCAAGAAACACATACTGAGCACTACTACCAACCCTTTCTAATGCCAGCAGGAAGAACTTACTGCCGAGCCAAGTGGACCCCTCATCTAAATCAAATGATGCTACTGGCCTCAGATTGCCTACAGTGCCTTCAGTCTGCCCTGACATCAGCTCAATCTCCTGATGCATTCTTGAAGAACTATAATACCGTGACCTAAGAGCTTCCCCAGCATCTAACTTGTAATAACAGTGCACCCTTGAGGCAACAACAGCACCACTCCACGCCATGGTTTGACAAGGACTGTGTTAAAGCCCAAAAAGATCTCACTACCACTTACCAGGCTTATGTATCCAATGCTACACTGACAGCTGCACTGGACATCCTCCAGTAGAAGAGATACTACAAACAACTGCTGGCATGCAAGAAAAAGGAAGCCATGAAAAACAACTGGACACGACTCATTTAGGCAGTCTCAGTCTCATTCTGGCATATCACATCAAGCTCCCAAAGCAATGGTCCATCCATGGTGGACTGTCACATCTCTCTAGGGACCTGGGAGGCATACTTTCAGAAACTCTATATGGACACCTCTGTTGAATATGGACGCCCTAGCCAAACTATAGAAAACCTGCCATTGTGAACACCAGTGACAGTAACAGAGATCAAGAACCATGTTGCTCAACCAACACCAGGGAAGGCCCCAGGAGAAGACTGAATAAGTCCAAAGGCCATTAAAAACCACTTGGACTTCTGGGCCTCCACTCTGGCCTTATTCTTTACCTGCATCAACAACTATGGCCAAGTCCCTGTGCACTGGGAGCTTGCAATCATTGTCTCTATATTTAAAAAAGGGAAAAAAAGGATGATCCTGCTAATTATAGACTGATCAGCCTCCTCAACACAATTTTCAAACTCTACACATGGCACCTACAATGGAAATTCCAGGAGTAGCTGGAACAAGAAAGCATACTTGCAGAAGAGCAAGTTGGCTTTAGGGAAGGCTGATCCACCATTGATCAGTCCCTAGTACTGTATCATCTCATTGAAAAATACTCCCACCTCCCTTTATGCCACTTTCATAAACTGAAAGCAGCATTTCATTCCATATCCCAAGCTAAATTTTGGGAAAACTGGAGGCCTCCTTGACTGACCAACAATACTTCATTTAATACGTACACTATACAAAGGGACCTCACATAAAGTAAGATGTAACCCCTGGGCCATCTCCCCAGTGCCATTGAACATGAGAAAGGTGTCATGCAAGGTTGCATATTGGTCCCACTCTTATTAAATTTCTATATCAACTCCAGATTATTCCTCCTTTACATGGATCATCTGAAGCTGTATGGAAAAACATCATCTGAAATGGAATCACTGCTCCACACTGTCCAAATGTATAGCCAAGATATTGCAATGGAGTTTGGATTGGACAAATGTGCCACCCTTATGATCAACAAGGGAAAATAGTGAAAACTGAAGGAATCAAGATGCCCTACGGAAATAACATCAAGAGTCTGGTTGAAGAAGATCACTACAAATACCTGGGCATCCTTTAGCCTGACAACATCAAGCACACTGAAGTCAAGAAGAAGGTTAGTAGTGAATACATCATGAGAGTGAAGAAAATCTTAAAGTCCAAACTCAGTGGCAGAATACCATCAAGACGATTAACACCTGAGCAATTCCAGTCATTAGATACACAGCTGGAATTGTGGACTGAAATAGAACTAGAAGCCCTGGATAGGAAGACCAGAAAAATACTGACAAAGAATCATACCCTTCATCCACACAGCAGCCTTGACAGACTCTACTTACCAAGGAGCATAGGTGGGTGTGGAATGTTGCAAGTACACCAGACAGTTGAAGAAGAAAAAAGAACATTGAAAGAATATGTGAAGGACAGTGAAGAAGATGCATTGAAACTAGTATACCATGAAGGCTTACTGAATATCAAAGAAACTAAACTGGCCAAAAGAAAGGCCAGATGAAGAATAGAAAAGAGACATGGCAAGGCACAGTATTACATAGCTGGTACACAAAAAAACTAGCAGGCAAAGCTAAGACCTGGCAATGGCTAAGAGTAGGAAAGTTGAAGAAAGAGACAGAGGGCCTAATTCTGGCTGCACAAGATCAAGCCTTAAGAACAAATGCATATAAAGCTAGAATTGAGAAGACAGCAACTGACAGCAAATGCCGCCTCTACAAAGAAGCTGGAGAAACAGTGGGACACCTAGAGTGAGATGAGTGGTGGCAAATTTGAAATATAAATAAATAAAAATTAATTAATTAACCATGAGTGATGATTTTCAATCCACATGGAAACAGGCAGCGGCAACTGAAATCTCATCCTTGGGCTTCTCTCCAGGTCTTCTATTCAGCATGGGATATGATCAGGCCAAAGCATTCATTAAACAGTGTGTAAAAGACACAGAGTGCCAGTTAGATCTAGCCAGGACCCCAACCTTTATTGCCAGTGAATCCAACAGTTCTTTGCCTCCCCATGGCATACTTAACTAAACTCTAAGTAAACACTGGAGGGCCTTTACTCTGGCACAATGCTATGCCCTCCCCTCCCCTTAGCTGTCCTTGAAGGCTGATACAGGAAAATCCCTTACTTGGAGAGACAATGCCCTTGTGACTCTGGACACACAGAAACAACAGAGCATGTGCTTCTCCAGTGCCTGTACTACAGAGACATTTGTACTAATCTCATCTCACCATTACTGCATAAATACCCAGGGCACATGGACAATTCTACACCTCCCTGCTGCTTTCAGATGCAACATATAAAGTTGCCAGGTTCTGCACAGCAGCACTTAAAATTCATCGTATGATGACCCGTGCCATAAACTAGACTTAATGAGCATCTAGTTCGCCATACTAGAGTGCTCTGTAATTTGATAGATATAATCTTCCACTTACTAACCTTTATGCTCCCCTACACCCATCTAATGCTCCTATTCCTCCTTTCAGATTATTTTAGACCCTTGTTTTTTATATGTACTTTCTGTTTTAATACATATATTTTTTTGTATCTTCTAGCTTTTCATAATTTTTTTTTAGACTCTGATGTATCTTCTATGCTTTTTAATTGACTGTACCCCACCTTCCTTATGCTGGTCTATGATTGTAATAAAGATTTGATTTGATTAGTTAAGCAGAATGAACTAACCCACCTTGAAGCTCCACTTCCTATCTGTTGCTCTGGCAGCTGCACCAAAAAAAAGGGGGGGGGATGGTCATGGTGGGAATTCATGCAGTCTCTGTCCCTGTAAAGAGAGCCTTTTGAAGAGTCCAATATCCTAAAAGAAGGGTTTAAAATGATCCCCAGGTGCATCATAGCAGCTAAATTCCAACTGCCCTCAAAGCTATTTCCTCAACTAGTGCTTTATTCTGTCTCCAGCTATTACTGAGGCAATATAAAGCCTGTCCTTGTTACTGCTACCCTGGCCCAGTGATGCTTCTCAATAATGTCAGAAAATAGCCTCTTTTTTCAAAAACTAAAACCAAAAGGGGATAAGAGTTTTGTTTTGCATGTATGTGTGTTTTGCTGCTGTAAGGAGTCTTCTTCCAGCAAGTAGGGAGTTCTGCTTTTCCAAATCACATTCCAGATCGGCGAGGTATATCAAATCATAGATTGTAAGAGTTGTAAAGATCTTGGGGATCATCTAATCCAATTTCTTACCCAATACCTGAATCCATCATTACAGCATCCCTGGCCGATGGCCAAGTCTGTAGTTATCCAGGATTCTACTTTCTCTTTTTGAAGATAGGAGCAGTTGCCTTTCTCTAATCCTCTGATGCTACATTTATCTTTGGAGCTTTCCTAATAATTAAAGAGGCTCCAAGATGACATGCTCAATTTTCCTTAAAGCCTCTTGGATAGAATTGGTCTGGTCCTTGTGACTTAAACCCATGCATAATAGCTAGGTCCTTCCAAACCATCTGTTCAGTTGCCTTCAGTGGCCACTCTCTTCTTTTGTCCATTGTTCTGTTTAAGACCTTTTGAACATAGCTCCCCTTTGGGGAAAAGACCAAATAAAGAATTGATGACTTTGTCCTCTCATAAACCTCTCATGTTGTACTCACTGGATACTGTGACTATTTATAATCTTACCATCTTCTTCTAGCTGTGTGTCCATCCTTTCCTTTTACTACCAACATAATCCAGATGCCATTTTTGTTACTTTTAACTTCCCTTGAAAAGCTTAGTTCAGATTGAAAGCCCCCAAGTGACTCCTTTTGGAATCTCTGGTGTGGTTCTTTCCTTCCTTCCTTCCTTCCTTCCTTCCTTCCTTCCTTCCTTCCTTCCTTCCTTCCTTCCTTCCTTCCTTCCTTCCCTCCCTCTCTCCCTTCCCCCTTTCCCCCTTCCCCCCTTCCCTCTAGGGTTGAAAAATCAGACAGAACGCAAATTTCAATTTCCTTGGGGATAGATGTCTGTAAAAGGGACGATAGATTATGAATGCAGCAAGGGCATCCTAGTTTAAACTGAATTTAAATTTAATGGGGCTGAACAGAAACACTGAACTGAAGTATGAAGCAGTTAAATTCCTTATAAAGAAAATCCAAAATGCTTTTTATTAAATCAGTTAATACTTTTTTGTTCTTCTTGCATCAAATAAAATAAGCCAATTTGTACTACTACCTCTTCTGCTATGTATAATGATTTGGTGTAATATTTTTTGCGATACTCTGGATTGAATACACCCAGTACCTGCAAATCACATAGAATTTGAATCAGATATTTCTAGACTAGTAGGCTAGTGGAGTCAGCATTTCACAACAGTAAATGTTATTTTTTTCCAAGAAAAAAACTGCATTTTTTTTTAAATTCTCCTTCTCAGTTTAGCCTCCCAGATGTCCTGAGCATGGAATAAAATTCATACAATTACTTTCTTCTATACTTCTACCTTGCATTTTTAGAATCTGTAAATATTCTTGAAATCATTTGGCAAAGAAATGCTCTTACATTATCTTAACATTTATTGAAACCTCATTTAAAAATCTCACAAGACTGTCACTTTAACCAGTTCCAGTGTTACTGAAATCTTGTGCAGAGATTAAAAACAAAGCAAAACAAAAACGAGTACTAATTATGTGAACTTTTTAAAAATCTGTTCAATCACGTCTGATTCTTGGAGACTGCCTGGACAAGTCCCAGATCTCTGTTGGGAGAGGCATCTATTTCAAGGCATCCTTTGTCATAGGTGGGTCAGTGTTTAGTGACATGATGAGAAAAGAGCTATATCCAATGGTAGTTTTGTCTACGTACCAGTGATTTCCTCACTGAGCTCAAAGAACCTAATTTTCACCAACCCCTTTTATATAGAAACTACTTATGCTGATTTTCATAATTTATTTTTAGTGATATAGAGAAAGGTTATCGCATAGAATAGATTGGTGTACCATTGATATATTGTATAAGTGCATTTGCAAGGTATTGGCTAAAATCTGTCTGTGTATATTTATGTGTTTATCTACACCTATATCATCTATAAAGTATATCTACAATATATCTATACATATACATTTTTAAAGTGTTTAAAATAAGAAATATTTTAAAAAATAAGAAATATAATAAAATGAGCTAAATTTGGAATAAAAATAAATGTTATTGCCACTAGATTTGAGTGAAAATTTTAAATTGCAGTCCTACAGACGTTTTCTTGGGAATATGTTTCCTTGAACCTATTAGGATTTACCTATTGTAGGAGGAGATCTGAATTAATTTATGGTAGCCAAAAATCAAAGAGAGTCTGGTACCACTTTTTAAGGCTAACAATTTTATTATAATGCATAAGCTCTCGTGAACTGCAGCTCATTAAATGCCTTATAATAAAATGTGTTAGTGTAGGAAGCCATGAAGGTGACCTTGGAGAAACCATCCAGAAGCCATTTGGACAACAACAGGTGCTGAAGCATGTGTTAAGGCAGGAAAGTATTAGACAAAGACTCAGATTGGCTCCCCCTGACTCTCTTAAGTACAAAAGGGAGGGAAGGGAAAACACAGGCAGACTTGCAAGATTCCATTACTATCACCTATCTCTCAGTTATAGTCTACTGATAGAGCCTTTACTAATCTGGATGGCCTCGGGCTAATCGTGTTAAAAGATGCTACCAGACTGCTTGATATTAGGACTTACCTAAAAGTAGATAGATAATCAGATGTTTCTGCCTTTTACACTTTAGATTTTCAGTGGGATTTTTTTTTTTTGTAATGGATACTTAAATGAGATTTCATGCACAATTAAATTAATAAGTAGATTGACAGTCAGCACGTGCAACTGCAGGAGAGTATCCTTTGCCACAGCCTCCCTAACTAGTTCCCTGCTATTGTGTTGGACTTCACTTTTCAAAATATTTAGCCTGCATACCATTGACTATTTTAGCTAGGGATTCTGGAAGATGAAGGTCAACTCACCTGCAGGGCACCATGTTACACAGGTAATCTTTTGCAGTGGCAATTCTCTGTATTTGAGCCGGCAAATTACAAATATACTGGAACCTTTAGCACAAATTAAGACCAAACAAATAAAAATCAGAACAGTCTGAAAGCAAAATTAATGTTTCCACTCTAAATGAAGCATGATGATCAGTGTCTTGCAATAACTTAAAACTTTATTTCTGGGAGACAGAGCAGGCACTCTGTAAATAGGGAGAATTATACTGCCATATAAATCAGTAAAGCTTGAAGAGAATTATGCTTGTGAAGAAAAGGAGTTGGGAGGTAAGTCTTTACGAGTTTTTCCTAAGTCTTCTAATTAAATGAGGTGGCATTAGAGCTTGGAAATATCTACATATTGCAGCAGCTATTGAAACACAGAAGCTAAAAGTAAAGTGTCGGGACTGAAAAATCACAGCGTCATTAAAAACTTTATAATAAAGACAACATGACCAGCATGGAAAGGAATATTAAGCTTTCTTGGCTAAATCATAAACTTCCCATGCTGGGCTCTCTCAGTAGAATCTGGCATGAACCAAACAGAAACATCACTCTTTGTTGATTTGGCCTTCAAAAAGTATTAGAGATGTCACAAGGTACAACGCATTTGGATAAAGTAGAACTATCCGATCTGGACTGCAGAAATCTGGATAACCACTAGGATCAGCCAAGAATTAGAGTTTTGGAATTTCTTTCTTGCCATCAGATTCATCTGTATTTTTGCAGTCCATATAGGGTAGCCCTAGAAAGGTAAGCTATGAAACTAGCCATGAGAATTGCATGCTGCCCTCTATCTACTGAAGCAATCCTTCAGGTGCAACTCTGGGTACCCAAGCTGGAAGCCACTACAATATGCAGAGTCTCCTGCAGTACACAGTCAGTAACACAATCTTCTGACAGAAACAATGACAGAATTGCTCATACAGTATGTGTTTCTCTATTTTATTTGGGCTTCATGTAGCCCAGTGTTGTCCAAATTTGGCCACTTTAAGATGAGTGGACTTCAACTCCCAGAATTCCCCAGCCAGCCATGCTGGGGCTGGGAATTGAAGTCCACTCATCTTAAAGTGGCCAAGTTTGGATAACACTGATGTAGCCTAATAGGGTTCCGGGATCTGTGATGCTCCTCCTGTGCCTCAGTAACACACCACCACCTCATGCCTTTATGGACTAGATTTATCTGAAGAATTTATTCCACAAGGAAGAAAGGGAGTCAACTATCTTCAGGTTTGTCTGGCATAGGAGAAGATGATGCAGTGGAA
Organism: Python bivittatus; assembly: GCF_059951505.1. Lineage (NCBI taxonomy): Eukaryota > Metazoa > Chordata > Lepidosauria > Squamata > Pythonidae > Python > Python bivittatus. The sequence continues at coordinate 14,044,249 of NW_028277058.1, read as the reverse complement.
GGTGGCATTTTGCAGAAATTTCACTGGATTGACAAGATCTCAAAAGCTTCCCCCAATATTCCCTATCCAAGGATAAGCACCTATCTTCTCTCTTATGTTTGATATTAGAGGTTTTATCAAGAGTTGTTGTTTTTTTCCCCTAAGAAAATGCAAGTATATTGAATTTGTTTCTATCTGCATAAACAAAATTCTAGATAAAACCCAAGTAAATCAAGATAAATTTATAATTGAACCGTTTATTTAAATAACGTTAAACTTTTGTAACAGGAACATCAAATTTTATTACTGCAAACTCATATATTTCCAGCTAAAAACAGAAAACAAGTTCATTTTTCTTTATTCTATCCAGAAAAAGTCACAATCATTTTTTTATTCAACAGCATATTAAATGTTAACCTCGATTAAATCAGAACTTCCTATCACCTTTCATTCTTTCTCAATCAATCCCTACAATTTTTTCAAGTAATTTTATTAAAGATTATAATTATAATTGTAAAAACTAATACAAACTAAAAGAAAGACAGAAGAATAAAAAGAGTAGAAGATGCAGAAAAAAGAGGAGAAAAGAGAAAAAGAAAAGTAAGAATATAGTAAAGAAAAAGAAAATAAAAAAGAAAGAAAGAAAGAAAGAAAGAGAAAGAAGTGACTTCAAAACTTCATCACAAGTATAAACAATTTTAGTAACCTTTCACTTCTTAAATTACAACAAATGATCTCTTCTTCCCATATCCCATCTCTTATCTATAAACAAATCATTAAAGCCTCATCATTTCAGTCCTAGTGTCAGCAAAAGTCCATTAACGGTTACCAGAAATAACATATCTGTTTTAACCTTGATAAAATAAACCAACTTCATATTCCTTCTTTTATTTCTAACTTAATTTTTAGTCCATTCAAATAATGTTGTAGAACTTGATTTCTTTTCATTTCATCTTTGTCTCATCTCATGAGATTCTTCAAAGCTTTAGCAAGTGTCTTTAGTAAGTCCAATATAGAAAAATTGTCCAGATCACTCTCTTGTTTTTTTTTAGATTTTTTAATCCCACCTTTATTATTTTTATAAATAACTCAAGGTGGTGAACATACCTAATATTCCTTCCTCTTCCTATTTTCCCCACAACAACAAGCCTATGAGATGAGTTGGGCTGAGAGAGAGTGACTGGCCCAAAGTCACCCAGCTGATTTTCATACCTAAGGCGGGATTAGAACTCACAGTTTCTTGCTTTCTAGACTAGTGCCTTAACCACTAGACTAAATTGGCTCTCTCTTCTATTACTGTTTGTATGTCCCTTTTAATTATTAAAACACCAGCTGGTTTCTGTGTATGTTCTCAGTGTAACAAAGTCCATACACTTTGTATGTCCAGTGTAACATCTTTCTCCATGTCATTCTTGTAGCCTGTCTTTTGTAAATCCACTTTCAACTCAGTCTCTGTTTTATCAGGTAAAACTTGTTCCTCTTCCATAATATCTTTTAGACACAGTCTATACACAGAGGCAGATATTGCTGTTGACATTGTTAATATTAACTTCTGACTCTATTTTTAAAAACTGTCCTTCAATATTTCCAATATTGCACCATTCTGTAACTGTTAGTCAAGTTTACGTGTTCTTCTCCTTTAATTGGAATCTTTAGTTCCCTCTAGCGTCCAATTTTTAAAATCTTATCTTATTGTGTTTTTTAAAAATTCAAAACAACAGCATTTTCTGACAGGAAGGATTCTTTATAATGAATTCCAAAATCTTATTTCAAATTTTTCTGAACCCTTAGTCCATTTGTAGCTTTTTAAAATCAAATTTTAAATTTTAATCAACCTTTTGCTGTTTTTTTTAAAAAAAATATTAAATTCTTAAGCTTGCAGTTAAAACTTTGTTTCATTAAGGATTGAAAGCAAACTCACCCAGTGAGTTTCAATTTTGTCAATGCAAAGGTTTCTAATAGCTGAAAAGTAGTGAACAAGCAATTTCAGAAAGTGATTAGAAAAGGAAGTATGCGAACCCAGTGTCCTTTAAAGGTGCTCACTGCTGTTTGAACAAAATGACTATTCCCTTGTCTCCCAGTCCTCTAAACCTGCCAGAGATTATTGTCTTGTGGTCTCCACATGAAGAGCAACTGTCTGGAGCACTTGTGGGCAATCTCTCATTCTCTCCTTTAAGATGAAGTTTGAAGAGCTGGTCTACTTGCCAGCTCTTCATTCTTCCCTGAAATTGTCGGCTTCACTTTTCACAGAGCCATCTTCATCATTCTTCATCTGGAAATTGAATCCCTACAATTTTTAATGTTATTCTATGAAAGTTGCATTCTAAAATAAGTTGTTTTATTACAATATCCACAAAAACATGTCTAAACTATATCTGTGAGGTCATTGCATTTACTAATGTTAGAGCCTTGAGATTGCCATAAATGTGAAGCATTTTATAAGGGGCATAATTATTTTCATTAGCACATGCTAAATGGTGTTATAATTACTGTCTGTCCAAAAGCCATTTCTCATGGATTATATGTGGCAGCCCATAAGAGGTGATACATTATGGTCTGCAATAACTATGAAGATATTTGTACATGAATTAGTGAAGATTGTAATATAAACTGTGAACTTTATCAAACAGAGTGATAATTTTTTAGTAGATCATGTTTCATCTCCACAGTTTTAAAACAGCTTAAAATATAATTACTGTCACAGTTGAGTAGAAAGGAAAGAGCCAGTTTTGTGTAGTGGTTAAGGCACCAGTCTAGAAACCAGGAGACCATGAGCTCTAGTTCTAGTCCTGCTTTAGGCACAAAGCCAGCTGGGGGACCTTGGGCCAGTCATTCTTTCTCAGTCCTAGGAAGAAAGCCATGCCAAACCACTTAAAAACGTTGCCAAGAAAACTGCAGAGACTAGTCCAGGCAGATGCCAGGAGCCAACACTGATTCAAAGAGACACACACACACAAAGAGTAGAAAGGAACTGTCCTATCTTAATTATGGCACATTTAAAATTAGCTGTAAGGCTTCTAGTTACTTTGAATATTAGCAAGCTTAGTTGGTTTTTTTTTTTTTGACTGCTAATTTGTTCAATATTTTATCTTGTGAAATACAGATATCTATCTACAGATATCTGCCAAACCACTGAAAGAACTCCCATTTCTTACTTTTGTGCAAACTCAATGGATATTTCTGGGTCACTGTCCTGTTCAGATTAGAGACTTGTGAGCAAGCCTTCCTCAGAAGTAAGTTTCACTGAGTTCACTCAGATTCATTCCCAACTAAATGTCTATTAGGCTGCTGCCTAAATCTTGCAGAAGCATATTGTGTTGCAGATTGCATGGCGTCGTTGGATGTGTAGTTTTCACGAAGTATAAATATGTATAGAGGCATCTAGTACTAAGAACCCTTTACTTGATGGGGAATCCTGTAACTGCATATAGCAAAAGGAGATTGATCTGTGAATATGGGCAAAGTGAGCATAGCTTCTAACCATTCATCCTCAGAAAAAAGTGACCACTTAAAAATGAGGAAATGCACCATCAGAGACAAAAAGGTCATCCAAATCTGAATAAAACTTCATATTTGAGTTTGTATGTAAATGGAGATTTAAGACAAAGTGATAGATGCAGGAAGCAAGGACACCAATGCCTGTAATTTAACCACATTTACATCTGTCCAACCCAAGAGCAGTGGCCAGCCCTTTATTGGGAATATCTCATCAAACTTGGAACTGCATTCCAGGGTCCTTGATTCCCACTCTGCTTCCTGATGTTCAGCATTTTGACTTGGACTGGCTGAATAACTTTCTTGGCACTTGAATTTTGGACTGGGTTGGACTACTTTTGGTTGTCTGAACCCATGCTTGTCTGACTCTGGACTAAACGCAGGCAAGTCCTCACTCTTCTGTATGTTTTCTGAGATGTGTGTGTACCTGCATAGCTGACTTTCTACCTTCCTTTGTATTGGACTGCTTGCTACATGCCAATAATCCCCTTGTAAATCAAGCTGGCATCCATAAGCTCTGTCTGAAAGAGGATAACTCCCCTGTACATAAAGAGGGCAAAGCTAGTAGTGAGATAGATTGTTATGTGTTTTTTTTAATGTTTGAAGAGGGCTTTCTTATCCCATGACTTGTAAAATACACAAAGGAAAATATAAATTATAAGAGCATTACTTTACTCTACCCAAAGCATCCCAAGGAGAGAACAATAGGGTTATATCATCATATATCTCAGCTTGTCATGCTCTTAATATGCACTATGCAATCCTGATTTTTAGGCATAGAAAGTGAATTGTAATATGGAGTGAAAAATGCTGCCATTAGTCATTGCAGGGTGGGGGAAAAAAGTAGAGATAATGGTTTTGAAAATTATAGTCCCATTTAAATAATTAAACATGCTGCAAAGATATATGCCAAGATTTTAGTGACAAAGACTAAGGATTTATAGATGAATTAATACACAGGGACTAACTTGAATTCATGAGGCATAGAATAATTGCAAACTGGTTAAGGCAGATTTTTTTATCTAAATGCAAATGACTTGTGATATGGAGATTTCAATCTTTGTAAATTCTGTCAACACACTAGTTTTGTTTGTTGCGTTTTTTTCCCCTCCACAAAGCTTAATCTGGTTGACTGTCATGGCCGTTCCTGCTATTTTATCTGGGCTACAGACAATGTGATGAAAACTCTGTTGTCTACTTATTGATGTCTAATCTATAATTATGACTATAAAGAATATAAATTATATCTATAGAAGTTATCTAACTCTGTAGATTACTCTGCATATGGCACTACAGTGTAATTTCTTCAATTTCTTTGGCATGAATCTGAAGATGAAGCCTTTTGTGAACGTTTGTGAAAAGTAAGATAAATGACAAGTATTTTTTTTAAAATGAGGAACATAAACGTAACGCTTGTACAGAACGGATTTGTGAGGGAGACATTTTATTTCTGTGTGCCAAATAAATAAATAAATAAAAACATGAAAAATAGGATAGAAACTATTAGCTGAAGTTTGCGCCCAAAGTTCCTTGACCAATATTTTTAACTTGGGTGTTTGTTTTTTTGTATAAAGAACTACAAAATATAGTTTCACATACACATAATAAGATACAGTATTTGCATGATATCTCTACAATAATTTCATAGTTTTATTTGATGTAAATAATCATCCTTTACACATAGTGCTGGCTGGAGGATTCTGGAGTTGAAGTCCACACATCTTGCCAAGGTTGAGAAACACTGCACTATGCCAAACTGATACTATACTTCAGTCTCAACTTCCAGCCACCAAACGGAGATGCAAACTAGTGATGAGGAGAAAGAAGTCATATATATGGGAGCAGTTTCAAGGACAGACCCAGTTATTAGACTATGAACCCTGATGGTTGTGGGTACATAAATCAGGTTTATTACAGCTAATTGTCAGATTTGGAGCCTTTGAGAGGAGACCTGAGTTCCTTTAAGAGATTCTGTGAAAAAGTAACTTTTTGACAAAATAAAACCTTTGGTGTGTAATTCATAAACTAGAATGAATGTGTAGACTTAATTCTTTTAGACCTTAAGCCAAATAATTTTTTTTGCCCTCATTTTGATATTCATTTACTGTATTAGCACAGTCTAAGTAAGAAGAGCATATTGTTACCATCTCTCTCTCTCTCTCTCTCTCTCTCTCACAAAGGCTCTGAGTAGCTATCAGTCCAAAACATAAAACAGAAACCTCTCAAACAAAAATATATAAAAAATAATTTTAAAAATCCCAACAACATTGTAAGGGACAAACATTCAAAATCATATGTCTTCTAATACATCCTATTAGTGCATTGGGAATAGTTATAGTGCTTGTTTTGTGTTCATTTGGCCCTTAATCATAGAAATCACAGGTTCTTCCACATAGTCTGCCTGCCTGCCTGCCTGCCTGCCTGCCTGCCTGCCTGCCTGCCTGCCTTCCTTCCTTCCTTCCTTCCTTCCTTCCTTCCTTCCTTCCTTCCTTCCTTCCTTCCTTCCTTCCTTCCTTCCTTCTTTATCTTTCCTGGACACTTAATTTTTCTGTGATGTATTTTGCAAAATTTCCTAGATTTCATGCCTGCAACAAAGCCCAAAATGCATGCAGGCAAAATAACTACAGTATATATCGCTCCTTGGTTTATCTATTCCATCTACTTCTTCCATTGATTCCTCTTATGTCCAATTTTGGTTGCCTGTTTCTTGGGGTAGGACTCTTTATGTTCTATCATTCATACTAATGGCGTTTTATAAATATTGACCAAACAGAGTTTTTTGGTTGGTCAGAATGAAATGTGCAAAATGAACGGCTTGCTTTTAGCATTCACCTTTTCTCTCAGGTCTCTGTAGGCATCCATTTGTGACCGTGATGACACAATAACAAAACATGGACAGTGATGTCATGTTGTGAGTTCCACCCTTTTATGGTAGTGTTGCAACATTGCATGTGACTTTCTGAGGAGGGGTATGTTTGTGTCACAATGTTGCAACTCACGTTTTGCATTTGGTGCCCATTACTAAGCCTGAGGATGCCTACATCTCTCAATAAATTTAGTTGAATCACTTCTTATATCCGAAACTAACTTTCTTCTTACATATGTACTTGAAGAAATATTCTACTTTGCCATCAGAGTTGTGACTTATTCTCTAAACATTCAAATATCAAGTGTTATAAAGTGGGAAAAGGTTAAAATTATGTCACTTTTTCCCCTCACCAAGTTCACTGTTGCACATTTAATGGTTTGTAAACATTAACATGATGTCTTAAGTCACTTATTAGGGTGGGAAGTTAACATTTGCAACAGTTTTTTGCTCAAAGAAGCCAGGGTAATCAGATTGACACAAAGTGGCAAATAAATTGCAGCATTAAAGGTCACTTTGAAAATATCTGACAGTTTGGTATGCTAGAAAGTGTCAGTGTCTTGCTTTATAATGGAATGGTACGCCACCACACTTTGTGAGGCTCATATAATCTGAAATAATAGCATCCTCCAGTAAGCAGAATAGGAAATATAAAAGTAAGGCTATGAATGGGCTATTTTTGCCTTCTTGGGAGAAGGGTGAAACATTCATAACAATAGTTCCAGTCCATACAGCCCAGTATATATTTGTACAAGGACATGAAGTGCCAAGGTCTTTTTCATCTCACGTAGGTTACAATCCTATGCTGTCTTCTCAAAGAAACTTAAATGAGAGTTAATACTGAGAGAAGAATGTTCATTGCTATTTTAGTGGTTTCTAGAAGCCATGGGAAAGAAGGCTACTCAGTCGATTTACTGATTTGGTTTACCAAGATGAATCTAATGCTTAACAAAAAATCAAGTGAAGTAAACTGAAATATATGCCTAATGTAGCTTAACCATCCTCTGAATCAGCTGTTGGTATCTTTTCCCCTACTTTCTGCAAGTCCCAGCTCTGCTTGCCTTGGTGATGCTACTGCATTATGATCCTGTTTACTGCTGCCCTGGGCTGCCAAAGAGAGAAAGGGAGGTTCCTTAACGGTGGTCTGCTTTTATTTCTTGTAATCAAAACCCTCCTAAATTGCCGGAAACTCACCTGAGGCCAATATCATGCTTCCAGGAAATGGTGCCTGTCTTTTTCCAGAGTTCCCCCTTCTGGCTAATCTTGGAGTCTTGGCAAATGAAATGGACCTTCAGGCAGCCTCTTCCTTAAATTCTCCAAATGAACTGGTAATATTCTCAGGTTCTCCTTGCTCTGTGATTAAGAAGAGAACCTGAATGAGTTGGCATTGCCTCCTAAGATGTAGCATAATGCCTTTTCAGAGACTCATTCAGATCTCTGAGGACTCATTCAGTCCTTGTGATACAGGACCTTACCACATGCAAGACATTTGGTCTTTTATAAGATATTTTCCTTTCAGACTCAGACCTATTGCAAAAGTTGCCTGTTGTTGCTTCCCTTCATTACCTGAACTTCAAACACTAGACAGCCAAGAACAGCACTTTGTACAATACCTGCATGCTGATTTATTCTGCAGTAAGGCTGGGGCAAGGGCACTATATACTATGCCTAAAGATTATTACCAAGTGTGTAAGTCAATTATTTCCTTCTTATTATTGGAAGTTGCAATTAAATAGATGTTTGTTGTAATTACTGGTTTGCAGCAGATGGCCACCACCAAGCTAACAAAGATTGGACCTAGTTAGTATCTAAGTGGGACCCCATCAAGAAATTCCAGGTCTGTGGGCTATACTGGGGAAGTTAATCATCATCATCATCATCATCATCATCATCATCATCATCATCATCATCGTCTTCATCATGATCATCATCAGCAGCAGCAGCAGCCCAAGAGAAGGCCATGGTAAACCACTGCTGCCAAGAAAATTACATGGACATGTCACCAGGAGTTGAATTTTCAAACTGAAGGAGATTTGTAGAGGGGACATTTTAGAGGTGGTTGAGGTCAAGCCTCAGTTTGATCTGGCAATATTTTCTACAAATTTTTAATTTAAAAAAGAGTATTAAAAATTGCTGGTTTTAAAATCTGCTCCCTAAATCAAATGGACAATTCAGTAGAGTAGACATCCTTCAAAGTCCATTCATTTCTAAGGTTGAAGAACAATAAACCTGAACATGGATTGAACTTTTGTTATTGTATTTTGCAAGTAAATAAATAGTTTAACATATAACTTCAGTTTGATTTCCCCCTCCCCCCCGCCCAATTTCCCTGTTCTTGCTCCAGGTTCAACGCAATGAGCTTAATTATTGCTGTGTAAATTCACCATGACCACTTTTTTCCAGCAGTGTCTTTGATGTGCAGGCTGATCTGCTCAATGCACACTTTCCATTTGATTAAAAAGTTACTTTGATAATTTGGTTGTAAAAAATATAGTATAATATTGAAATATACCTTGATTTTCCATATTTCCCAAAATGATTTGCCTTACTTTAGTCTTAACACAGTTCACAATGAAGTGATTGGGACTTTGTCAAGCCAAACTACATATGAAGTTAAGATGCAGCTGTGAATCTAAGAGGTTTTTTTTAAAAAAAACTTTAAATGCATAAAGAGAGAGTTGGATAATTAATCAGAGTAATCATGGAGAGTTGGATAATTAATCAGAGTAATCATGGATTGAGAAAATTGAATCTTCCTTTCTTCTCTACTAATCCTGAGAAAAAGCTTTCTTCTAAAAGTGCTATTTACTTTGATACAATAGGGAATATCCTCTGGTTCTGTAAACCAAATACTAATTTCAGAATTCCTAGCATTTTGTGCTGATAAGAAAAGGAAAGTGTTGAAATTTTGCTCCACCCTTGCTTTTATCCTCCTTTGTTTGTTTTATTTACAGTTTAAAAAACTCACAATTCATATATCATTTGTATTTTTTTAAAAAAAATCAAATAGTGAAATGTCTTAATAGATTCAGATATCACTGAATTATGTATAGTTTGGCTGTAGCATTTTTTCTGGATTTTTACTAATGCATTAATTCTTTTGATGTTGTTGTCATTAACCTTGCGTTTGTAGTCCAGAACATCATTCTCCAGTGTGTTCAAGGAAATGAGTACAACATCAGAGGCCTATTGCATTCTGCAAATAAACTCTCTAATCTATAGTTTTAGCAATTTAATAGTTGGAAGATGAGGGGAATCATTGGCATAGATTAGAATAGTTCTTTTATACCTTCTCATTCCTTGTTTATATTATACTAAGCTGAGATAATTGAAAGGTCTCTTTTTTATTATTTTGTACTCATCGAATAATAGGGTGGAAGGGACCTTAGCAATAATTTAATCCAATACCTTGTTCAATGCAGGATCCTGTACAGTATGGCTGCCACATCAAGTTATGAGTTCTCCTACACTGCAAGTGTTCAAACAGTGACTAAATACTCATCTCTCAGAGATGCTATACCCCAGTCATTTGCCACCAGACACTCACTCACTCACTCACTCCCTTCCTTCCTTCCTTCCTTCCTTCCTTCCTTCCTTCCTTCCTTCCTTCCTTCCTTCCTTCCTTCCTTCCTTCCTTCCTTCCTTCCTTCCTTCCTTCCTTCTTCTTAAGCTTATATTTTTTTCTTCCAGAGCTTGTGCTCCTTTTGTTTTCCTCATTAGGATACATTTTATATTTCCTGAAAAAAGCCCTCTTAACCTTTAGGTTCCCGGACACTACTATAAAGCCATGCTGGGCTCTTCCTGGATTGGATGGCACCTTTTTATATTATGAAATACAGTACATTCCAGTGAGCTTGAGTTATAAGTATCATAAGGTTTGGTTTTCTTGGCGTTTTGGTCTTTTTTTTTAATCAATCCTCTCATTTGTAGATGTTTTCCTGTTTATAATCAAATATAACTGTGTTGGATCCCATTGGCAGTTTTCAATTTAAATGTAATAGCATCATGGTAACTATTTCCTACTTGTTCCCCAACATTTACACTGGGCACTAGATTACAGTCCCCATTTAAAATTAAATCTAGGGTTGCCCACTTTCAGCATTGATACTATAGCATTTTCTGAGATACCTAGATCCTTCCAAATAGCTTACTGCCCAAACCTCTCAGCTTTCTGCCATCTTCTTCATATTATGGACCAAAAGCCATTCAGTTAAGTAGCTTGTCTTGGATTAGAATCATCCCCAAAATGTTTCCCAAAGCTAAGCCTGTGTGCCTGGCAGCATTATCTCATTTACCCATTTAGACCCTTGAGTTCTGCCTGTCTAGCTGACTTCATGTGTGCAACAGATAGAATTTCTGAGAATGCTACCTTGGCGGTCCTGGGCTTCAACCTGCTATGTAGCAGTTTAAATTTGGCCTCAAGGATGGCCTAACTGCATTTTCCAATGTCATTGGTACTGTAGTGGGTATAGAGGATGGCCTTGAAGGACAGAGGGGAGATCCACTACTGAGGGAATGAACAGATAAACAAAGCTTGGGCCCAGGCCAAGAAAGTGGTTTATGAAAATGCCTCAGACTTCCCCCAGCCCCAATTCACATGAAGTTAAAAGAGAGAAAGGGAAACACATTCATATTTGCAGGTAATAAAAGTAATGTTAGGTCTACATGGTGTCTGTTTCTTAGTTTGATTTATGTTATAGGGTGGACAGGTACTAACATGAACCACAATCCCTCCTTCTTCCCCACAACTATCCAGCAGCTTATATAGGTGAGCCATTAGTACACAATCTTTGCACCAGGCTGACAAGGCACTGTGTGATTTATATACCCATCACAGACTTATCTGCATTTCTAATTATCAAATCTCCTGCCACTAAAAGCCTTCTTTCCCCTTGGAGAAGTATTCTAAGCATGAGAAGATATAGGTTCATCCTCCAAAGGTTGGGTCTCTCCTATGGGACATCTCTGTTATCCTCAGAATGATGGGACTAAATTGTTGACTAAGGAATATGACTCTACTCACACTATATTATACCCAAAGGGGGAAAAAAAACAATTATTAATTAAAGCAATTCTTGGAAGTTGGTGTAATGTACCCCTTCAAAACATGTTTCACACTGTTTACATTAAAATATATAGTATGGATACTAATATTCTGTAGTTTAGTGTGCAAAATTTTAAGCCCTGAAGAAGTGAAATAGAAAAAGCATACGACATAGAATAAATAATACTGAATATAAAGTCTGAATCAAGATCGTCCAAGCTAATGGGAAATATCACTCAAAGCTATAGCAAATGAGCCTTATGAAGATTAGAAATTGCTGATAGAAGCCTGGAAACCATCTCGAATGTCAAGGGATGATGACGTTCATTTTTAATGTTTGATTGTTCATATAAATATTTAATGAAAGTAGTATTAGAATATTCATTTGATGAAATACGTTCCTAGCAGTTGCAAGTCAATGTAGCTTGCTTTGCATTCACTAAATGAAGAAATGACGAACATTTGCACAAGACACAACTTTCCAGAGATAGATTATACTTTTATATTTCTTCTGTTTCAAGGCTTTGTCACCGTTACTCATGAATGATTAATCATTCATGTATTATTTGTTGTGATGCACACATCAACCTAATTATTTAAGTATCTGTGCTGTCATTTAGTGTCACAGCACATGACATTGTTTAAAAAACAGAAGACTATAAAACATCAAAAAACATTAGGCAAAACAATAGTTACTATATAAGATCTTAAGTAAAAACTTAACTTGCCCATTTAACAGATTCATATATTATATTGGGTTTTTTTTTATGTGTTTATACATTTAGATCCGAATATGAGGTTGTTCCCATTACAAAGTGAAATACAGCATATAAATATAAAAATGTGTAAAATTTCCCAAAATTGATTTAATATCAACATAAGCTCCTTCAATTTTAAATCCAAAATGCAGTCTAAAAATAAGAGCAGACTTCCATAGCAATTAATCTAAAGCTATACCAACATATATTTCTGAGGGACTAAACTGCTGAGTAGGAGAAGGAAAGAAATCAATCTGTATAATGTAAGTTGTTACCATCTGATAGTATTTTGATGCACTGCATAGAATGCACAACTCTTGATTTTTAGAAGCTTAAAATAATAATAGCCTACAAAAATTAGAACTGTTTATAAATGATGCTAATTTTCAATAAACACATTTTAATAATAAAATCTTGCTGGAATTACTATTCTACCAGAGGTCACATTATTATTTTGCAAGTGTTTTCCTTCTCCTACAGATCAGGGATACATGGATAGATCTGGATAGAAGGTGAATGCAAGGCTAACAAATAACATGGAAGAACAGAATAAAACTCTTTCCTTTTTTTAATTATTGGGTTTAGTAGATATGAAGAAAGCACACAGTTCTATACAATGGTGAGAATAGTTAGAGCTAGTCTGCCTTTGATTCTTTCCCATCAGATGCTGTCAGTGTTATTAAGAATAATCTGATTATCTATCCTAGAGTTTCGTGTCATACCCCACGATCAAGAATTTTCTACTATCCTTTTTAGGAGTTGCCAGATCTGCACAATCCCTTCCAATACACTTGAAGTATACAACTCTAGATAGCTCACCCATATATAATAGATGCTCTTTGCCATGGAAGTAGATCTGATCATTCCTCATATACTGTATATATATATATATAGATAGATGATGTAGATGTAGATGTGTGTGTGTGTATCACTCAGAGTTGCTCTACAGTGAGATGGGCGGTGTCAGATTTGCAACACACACACATGTATGTATGTGTGTGTGTGTATGCATGTGTATATATATGTATGTATGTATGTGTGTGTATGTATGTATATGTATGTATGTATGTATATGTGTGTGAGTGTGTATTTATACATACACACACACACACACACACACACCATGCTGTGGAAAATCTGCTGTAATAATGTTATAAAACCATCATGTTTTGGGAACATGTCTTGTCAATGACAACAACAACAAAAATGAAATTCAAACATGTAGTTTGATTTTAAATTAGGACAGAACAACAGCGTACAGAGTACAGAGAGCTGAGTAGAGGCTTCTGCTGAGATCCAAAGGGTTCTTTCTTGGCTTTGATTCTTTGAACTGGAAGTCTCTATGCCATATCAAAACATGCTTTGAAAGTCTGCTCAGTTCTAGTGATTTTCCATGTAGCCTGGGGTGTGAAGAACTGTTCTTGGAAAATACAAATGGAATCAATTGTGTGTGTGTTATGGGACATGCTTGAACATTAAATCACCGGTAGTGAATATATATTACGAATAATACAGATATTGTTTTTCTATGAGATATCAGACAGTACACCTAATATGTGCTATTCACGTTTGCTGTGCATATTTTCTAGTAGGAAAACATAATAGATTCCTTCTGAAATATAAATTCATATACAGGGGATAAGTCAACTCAACTTATTTTTTGCTTTGCAGAGTTAATGAAGATGATTTAACCAAAGATACCAGGAAATTCAAAACGGAAATAGTATAGGTGCAAATGTGTTATGCCAGATTACTTGATGTCTTAACAATTTAACAGCAGCAGGTTTATAAATAGAATAGCATCATAAGAGGAAGACTGAATGTAACTTATAACAAAACAAAAGACATTTATGGTTATTTTCCACTGCAGCATGCTTATTCCTGAAGAGGAATGTGGCAGCTACTTTGCTTCCATATGTTGATTACTCTGACCTTTTGAATAGTTATTTCTCTGAAATATAGATACTAAAGAAATCTACCCACCAGGAGATAAAAAGAAATCATCTGCCACAAGTAGTTTCATATTTATCCCATGCAGCTATTACACAGTTGTGTTAGAGAAGAAAAATTGCTGTTGTAACCCGAGTCATTTTTTTTTTTTTATGATAGGAAGTTGTATATTAGCTGTTCTGTGCTGTTTGTTTCCAACAGACTGTGGACAGTAACTCTTCTTCAATCAGCAAAATCTGTTTTTCTGGATTGCTGCGGATTGATTGTGTATCCAGATTACATCCAATTAGTACTTGTGCTATATTTCTTGACACTTTTTTTTTTTTGGTGATTTGAGATGATGGAGTAGATTATGTAATATCTCCAGCAGTTAAATCCACATATGTTCATTGAAAGGCATAATAATGTGTTGTGATACAGAAACGCAGAAGGTGGTGGCTTGTATCTTGCATATGTTTTCACAGGTAATCTACCTCTGGGAGTCCCCAACTTTTTCTGGATTGAAAGCCACACTTGATCACTGAGTATTGGGCTGACAACCATACTTCAAAATGTAATAGGTACATCAGGACAGAAACTGAATTTAAGTGTATTCTCTACATTTATCCTGAAAACAACTGTTGCACCTTTTATCTTACTTCTGAGAATACTGGCTCGTCAGTACCCTCTCTATATGCTATCATATTTTCTAACTTTGAAATTATGCCCATCCTGGAGGCACAGAAATATATCAGCTTTCTTGGAGTACATGCATTAATAGTAGATTTAACATAAATGAGCTCCTCCAAGTGGATGTTGCTTCTAGTACCAACCTCCAGGAATATCTCATGCGCCTGTAAGGTTCCAAAGCATCACTCCATTATCTATTTTCTATTTTAACCCCTACTAATTAACCTTAGTTTGGCTTAAGTCTGATCTTATGACAACTGCTCAAGATTATATATCTATTTTCCCTTCATAAAAATAGAGTATTATTAAACAGTCCAAAACTATGTTCAATAAAAACACACGCCAATTAACAACAATTAAGAGAGATTGCCTGAGTGATATAAGAATACAGCATTCAAGCATCTCCTAATTCAGAGATGTTCAAGTTTGGATCTTGACTGTGACAGATAGTAACGTATATCTGTGTCTATGTTGCGGATCCCAACCAAACAATGGTGTTGGCATGGAGGTGCTATGCAGACTGGACCAACAGATGGAGTAAGATGCTTTTAATTGTGTGGAGTACTGCCACCAGAAAGAGCTTTTGCTTTAGCATTTGTATGGAGGCTGTCACACTGAAATTAGTCCTGCAGATCCACAGATAGGGAAAAATGTAGCCCAGTGTAAAAGGTATTAGCAACTATTACTTTTATAGTAAGAGATGTGGTTAGTGTATTACCATATAAATTGTGAAAGCAACACTGACAGACTCTGTTGCTCTTCCTAGCAGTAAAAGAAATGCATCAGAAAATAATCTACTCCCTGCACCAAATAATAAAAAATTCATGTTCTGTGTGACAGGCCATTAAATTGCCATGTTTGATGTCCAACACACCCTGCACAAACTAAATCAATGAGAAGCAATTCATAAGCCATTCTTAAATGCAATAGTTCAGCAGCGTGTATGTTCTCAGGACAAATCAATGAAAACAAGACAAAAACATCAGTAAGGTTGAAATAGTTTGAAAACAATGGATTAACAATCTTGTTTAAAAAATGGGATAAAAACAAATTTCAGAATTATCTGCCTTCTTTGTCGGGCTTTGAGAACAGAAAAAATAATTCTGAGCAGGGAAGAATATCTACTCAAATGTTATAGAAAGCTTTGTCAATGCTTCAGTGCGTGGAATTTTTCACTGGCTTTATAAAGAAGAATATGTATCCATGGTGGGCTTAATATTGCCAGAAGTATATTTAAATTTATCTAAGGCCATTAAAACTGCCTATCCATTGAAATCCCAATGAAAATCTTCTGCACGCTTAGGATAAACCAAACTATATTTTTAGTTTTGTAGAAATTATACGTGATCCCTAGACATACAATTAACATAATGTGTAGTTTGGGTGTAATCAACAGGGTGCTCAGTTTTGCATGTGACTTTAATCTAACTTTAGACATCTCTTCCCTAAAAATGTGTCATCTGAGCCAGATCTAGAACTGTCATTCTTGAAATCTCTGTTAGTGACCATGGCCTGGAATCCTGGTATGATAGCTGTGTACACCATTTGGAAGATGAATACTTGTCATGGCTCACTAATGCTTTGGTGATGTCTTCATTTAATCATTGAAATTACTTCTGTGGAGATATGCTTTCATAGATAGCTTGGAATTTAGCTAATGAATAATGCTACAGCCTGATGTTTGACAGTAGGAATCAATAGGCTATATTATTCTTCTCTGAAATATTTGCCCTTGCAGCCAATCAGTTTTTTGACTCTGTTCAAGGTCTTAATTTCGACTGATATGCCTCTAAGTACATTTGGTCCTTACTGTCTTGAGGAATGTATGATTCCATTATGTATATCCCATTTCTATGAACAATAATAAACAATTAATTTAAGATGTGATAGTAAGACCTCAGTGTATATATTACACTATGAGAAGTTCAGATTGTTAATAGCTCCCCAGGTCTTTGGAATGGAGTTCTTTAATAAGTCATGCCTTCCTTCCTTCCTTCTTCTTTTAAACATATGCATACCCCCTATACACACATTGCTACACACCTATTGAAAGCAGATTAGGATAAAACCTGAGCTAAAGACGCCTCTCCCCAATCTCTATATAAAATGCAAGTGATGATAATTCATTATTGTCTTAGTACTACTGAAGGGATACCCTCTTTTCTCAGGTTCCTAGGTATGTGGAAAGACCTAGATTAACACAAGATGGAAGCAAGGAGTTAGATGTTTCTGTGGCTTTTTTTCTTTTTTTTAATGGTCATTGGGTCATAATGATTTTCTTGCCCAGATCTGAGAGCCCAATCATCTTGCCTTCTCTATGTCAGGGTATACTCATTTAGGAGCCTTCATGCCCTCTCTGTATCAATGGCAAGACTGTCTTATTTTGCCTTATGGTAAGGTCTCCCTTGTGTTAAGGTTTTCTTTTCTGTTATACTTTTGGAAACTGAATCTGCAATTAATTCCCTTCTTCCTCTTTGCTTATTGCTTTAGCTTTTATCTTTTAATGCTCTGATTGTTGCTGTTGTATAATGCATACTACTTTGGAGATTATTCTGAAAACTCTTCTTTAAACCTGTCAGATAAATAAGTATATCAGTGTGGGATCTAGCTGCATATTCCAGCCGTGGTCATAAATATGTGTATGTGAGCAAGTTATAAAAGTAAGAGCTTTGTGTTTCATCACGCTTAAGGAGGAAGAATTTGGTATGCATATCCATTTACCACAATCACAAAGAAACAAAGTCTGCCCCTCCCCATCCCAGAATACCTTTAGGTCCAATGACCTACATTCACTGCATTTCAGCTGCAAACATAAAAGCCACATAGCTACAAAGAAGCAAATTTAGTCAATTAATCATGTCTAAACAGACTCAATACACTAAAATGTTTTTGATAGAGTTATGAACTATTTAAGTAGTGTCTTCTAAATTTCATTAATTTTTTAACCTTCATTAATTCCTAATTTTCAGACTGAAAATGCTTTTTCACACTATTCTGGCATTCTGGGCTTGTACTTGTTTCCACAGTTTTCCTGAGGAAGTATTCTAAATAAAGCAAATTATATTTTGGTTCCATACAGTACAGCGTAAATGAGTCAGATTTGTTTTACATTCAGTTCTATCTATGTTTACTCTGAAGTCAATTGTACTAATTTCAAAATATCCTAATCCCAAGTAAAGTGGTTAGAAAATTGCAGTGTAACCCCTACTTTTGCTTTTAAGGATTGTTTGGTCTAGTGGTTAAGGCACCAGACTAGAATCCAGGAGACTGTGAGTTCTAGTCCTGCCTTAGGCATGAAAGCCAGCTGGGTGACTTTGGGCCAATCATTCTCTCTCAGCCCAACTCACCTCACAGGGTTGTTGTTGTGGGGAAAATAGGAGGAGGAAGGAGTATTAGGTGTGTTCACTGCCTTGAGTTATTTTTAAAAATAATTAAGGCAGAATAAAAAAAAAACTTTAAAAAAATCAACTATTGCCAGTTCCCATGGAGAAAATCTGTGGGACTTTACACCAAAATGAATGATTTATTCACCTCTGTCTTACTCTAAAAGTGTTCCTTACATATAAGATTTCAAACCTTGCATTCTCCAGCTGTATCATAATGCCACCTTCCAATATTTCCAGCCAACAGCTTGCCCATAGTCATGTTGGCTGAAAATTCTGGAATTGCAGTTGAAAACACCAAGATATTTATTGCCTTTCTATGTAGGTAGCAAGTTTGTCTTCTGATTCTGTAACCTCAGTATTGCATGGGAGAAAGGTTGTCATAAAGATCCAGTTTTAACATTGGATAAACTTTATTTTATTTATTTATATCAAAAAGTTGGCAGAAAATGGAGACTCTTAGCAGTACATTTCTTCATAGCTTTACTTCTTTAAATGCAAATGTATCCTTTTAATTGTTAAACAGCTACCATAATAGGTGTCTTGCTTTCTTTGTTTGAGCCAGTGATTATGGTCTAATAGTTTTTGTTACAGAAGTTCCTTAAATGCTTGCTACTTTATAGTGGAATATAATTTCTGCTGAAGGAAGGAAGGATCTTATTCTTTAGTTATCTGTATTTAATTGTTTGTGGAGGTTTTCCCTCATGAAAAAGTACAGAGTGAAAGGGTGATTTATGAGAACTTAAACACATACACACACACAGAGTACACTATTCCTGTACATGCAAAGAATGTCCATTCATTTCAACTAAGCAATACAACGAATCCATGGATGACCTACAACCAGAGATGTAGAAGCTATGTGTTTTGCACTGTCCACATCACACAGAAGTACAATAATATCTAGATCAGATTGTCGCATCTAGAGGAATGTTATAAGTTTACCACATTCTGTAATGTTATAAGTTTACCACATTTCCCAGTAGAAGAATGAATTTGCTTAAAAGTTCTACTCTTCTTCTATCCACAGATATACTATGGTATAAAGCATTTAACCAACTACAATGGTTTCATGGACATTTTGCAGGTTGAGTTAAAGATAGCACCAGACATAGGCAGCAACTAGAACGATCCCTGTGAAAAGGGTGTTTTATTAGAAAAACATATTTACAAAAAAGTGAACTTTTTAAACAAGTTATATCTATATTCTTATTTTACTTATTACTGAAGTCTATATTACAATGTGTCTTATAATTTCTACTTTTATATAACTCTATAAACTATCTTATCCACTTTATTATCATTAATTATTCTATTTATGTTTTCTATTTCTTATATATCTTATTTATGGTTTATATTCTATAATTCTATTCTGAACTACTCTATATGACTGCTATAGCAGGGTTCCTCAACCTTGGCAGCTTTAAGATGGGTGGACTTTAATTCCCAGAATTCCCCAGGCAGCTTTGCTGGCTGGGTAATTCTGGAAGTTGAAGTCCATCCATCTTAAAGTTGCCAAGGTTGAGGAACCCTGTGCTATAGTATATGTCTCTTCTTGTTCATATGGTCCCATTGTCAGAGAGTGACCAGCCTGCCCTCCTGATTAGAGCAGGATAGGCTGCTGGTATGTTGGACCTTCTTAAGTAGCTATCAGCAACCAGGGGCCAATTTAAGCTCCTCACCATTCTTCCGTGTCTTCCAGCTTTCTTACCATGCCTTAGACTCCTCCGTCTTGTTGATGGGCTTCCTATAATAATGTTCAAGGCTTCTTCTAGTGATAGTGACTTTCTTTTCCCACTGGTTGCTGTGTAGCTATCTTTCTCTGGTCCTCATACTGCACTGTAATCATTGTCTCTGCTTCTTCCAGATTTGATCCAGGTTTCATCCATCACCCACATACCACCAACTCTACCACTTATTCTGTCTTCCCAGTTGTCCACACTCCTTCCTTGGTGTGCCACCATTTTTTAATCTTAGCTGCAGTTGGTGACACTATATATAAAGTTGGGGGAGGTAGATGGTGAGTGTATTCCATGTTGTGTTGCCTTCTTATTACAGGTCCTTTTGGCATTTGTCAAATAAATAGATTTAAACCTTTCTGAAGCCACATATTATTTAGGCCATTTTTAATTCATCTGCTCTTTCTAAGGCATGCATTGTACTTTAACATTAGCCAAGAATATAGCAGTTGAATGCATGAAACCCTACAGAACAAGGAACATCTGTTCATTAAGTGCTAATCTTTTTGCATAGTTCATTGCTATGGTATATACACACTGAGTAGAAAATCAATTAAAGGAATAAGCGCACCTAGAAAAATACTGAATTTCTATATTTCTGTGAATAAGAACAATCAATCCTACAGTTATGTCAATTCTAGAATTATATCTGGGACACAGTCAAATGAGACGTGTCAAGACAAAGCTAGCAATAAAAAGAAGACGCAATTTGCTTACGTTGGTCGATCGTCCTTATTTTCCCTATTCATCATAATATTCTTTATCCTCATTTTCAAGAATGATCAGGCTACAAGCTCTCTAATATCTTATGATCTAGGTTATGCCTATGTATAGAATCACAGACTATGATACAATCAATTGACAGACATCAAAGGTGCAGTCCTGTTTGCCCTCCATGTATTGACTATTTAGAAGAGGAATATAAACAAGCTTAGAATATAACTACTCACTCCAAATGTTCCCCACACGAAATAATGGAACAATTGTTTTCTTATCTGGATTTCAGTTTTGTAAAATAAACCTCAAGGCAAGATACAAATCAATGTAAGAAGTTACACAGTAATATCATCAACCCCTCCCCCTCCCCAATTTGCAACTCCTGGTTTGGTTTAAAGGTCAACTGGCAGGTGGGCTGGCAAGCAAATTTCACTCAAAATGCACTGAGATTTATTTATTTATTTATTTATTTATTAAAAACACCCTTGCCCAGTTTTCTGCAATTTGCATGGCAGCATATATTATCCCACAGCCTATTTAGTAAGTTCAAGCAGCAGATGTTGGCATTATTATGGGAGATGGAGGCCTGTTTGATATTTGCAGGAAGAAATATTATAGAAGACATCACAGCAAAAGCCAAACACTACATATTACTGCATATTAGCTTTTGTATTTATATTCTAATATCATAACACTGAAACAAAAAGGAGGCATACAATAGCGATCATGTTTATACATACCTTTAGTTCAGCTGAAAAAAATCTGTAGTCTTTACCTTGACTCTTCAACAGGACAGCCAGAACAACTCAGTAGCCCAAGCTAGTCTATTTTGCAGAATATCAGCATGAACAGCATCCTCTGAACACAAAAGCATGGACTGAATGCATAGACACCAACCTTTTCTTAATATTCACCTCTTGCCTTTCCCCCATCTAGAGGAAAAGGGTAAAATATGATTCAAAGGTAAAATGTGAATCATCTGTCAGGAACATCTTAAATTGAAACCATGTTTTCTTGGAATCATGTACCATGTGCAAATTGCAGATGTCCAAGGCCAAGTTTTCAGGTGTTCCTGACAGAACTATATGTATATTGTAAATTGCATTTTACCCTTCAAATCAGATTGTTTCAGTGCCTTTTTCCACGATTTGTGGGTGGAGGAATGCAAGGTAATTGATAGAAGTGTGTGTGTGTAATTAACTCTCAGTCACCTTGTAGTAGTATATCAGGAAATTCCTGCAAATAATAAAGGGAGGCTTGCCTTAAGAGAGACAATTTGATCTAACAATTCAGCATTCAAGCATGAAGAATGATCTTCCCTGGCGAGACGAGAAGCCTGTGGTAGATGGAACCAAGGATGGAAACTTACGGAGCAGAATTATAAATGTAAATTAGCTTCATTACCTTTTTCTTATCACCTATCATTGATTTCTTTTGCTTCCTATTTTTTGCCTTTTCTGCACTTTGTATGCCTTGAAAGGGAACAGCCCAGATTCAGATTTGGATTCCACTTTAAGGGACCCCTATTTTAATTTAAACCATTTTATTTAGATATGTTTGCCCTGATCAGCCTGAGTCAGTCCTTCATCTTTAACCCACATGACTTTTCTTCCTCAAGCATTCAGCAATTGAACTTCAGAACAACTCCACTCAGCTGTACTAGCTTTTCCTCTGGCCTTGCTGCCTGTTTTAAATCTTGTTATATATCTATATCTATATCTATATCTATATCTATATCTATATCTATATCTATATCTATATCTATATCTATATCTATATCTATATCTATATCTATACATACCTACAGACACATATATACACACACGGTTGTGTTTAAAGATACTTGTTTTCATAAACAAGTACAGATACTTTTTCTTTTGCAATAACTTAGTTCTGGTAGCCCTAAATAAACTAGAACTGGGCTTTAAAAATATAGGCCACCACTCTATGGCAGCAAAGATGTACAGAAAACTCTAAATCTTGCTTCCATCTCACGTTCATCCAGATTTTTGCAGCCAGAATGGAAAGCCCTAGTTTTGGGAGAAAGAAAAGAGAAGCATTGCAAACAAAAACAAAAATAAGTTTAGTGTGGAGTTCCAAGGAGAGATCGAGCTATTTTGAACTTCTAGTGAATGATTTGACATTTGAAAAACAAACATAATAGCTATCCCATGCAGAAAAATGGATAGCTGATGCTTTCTTACTGTGAAAACTTCAGCTTCTGTAACTTACTATTGCAGTCTCATTTCAATGTGATCTAAGAAGTGACTAACCCCCAATGGAGGTTGCGTTGTGCTGCATTCTCACAATGCATTTGGATATCCTAGTATTAGCTTTCTGATCTTCCCAAGACTCTGGACTGAACTGTAAAGGCTTCCAAAAAAAAAAAAAATCAAGAATACTGAAGTGCTTCTGATGCTATGAGCAATCCAAAATGATGCTGGAATTTAGAAAGAGATTAAAGAATAAAACAACACAGAAATCACAGAGCATTATTGTTTCTCTTTCTATTGATTATTATGAGCTCTCTTACCAATACTGTTTGCATTACTACACTTTTATCACTGAATTGAACATTCTTCAGTTACAAAAGAATATAGTATAGAAGGGGCTTCAACCACTGGTGGGAAAACCTCTAAAACAAGCCATGAATTCTATTATGGCAACTATTTATCAGATGCAGAATTTCTATTGTAAGGTTTGTTATTCTTTTCAATTTTCTCCTTTAATGAGGACTTGAATTGATTGTGCAATATTTCATTATCTGGCTTTACTCCAGATGTCCAGATTGCAGCAACGTCAACATTCCTGTACAGGATTTAAAAAACAATGTGTCTTGTCTCTCTCCTTCTTAGAAGAACAAATAGGACTGTGTGTGGCTGCTTGAAAAGCTACAGCCTCTGGTACATGAAAGTTTTTGTTCTTGTTTAATTTAATCAAATAAGGACTGCCATTGATTATTGCCTTATAAATACCCTGGCAGAACAGCCACAGAGTTTTGTGTGGAATAAATCAAAGACAGAAGATAGATCTCTGTTTATAGGTAAATCTGTGGGTGACTTTCGGATAGATGGGGATTTCTGACTCTCAGTCGTGTAACAACTGCAACACTTAAGTAGATACTCTACATTAGATTGCTAAAAATTATCCCTTGGGGACACCATTACTTTAATTTTATGTCAACAGATCTGTTAGTTTAGTTCTAGTCCTAGCCACTAGTTGCTGAAATCTCAAAAGGCTTCTATTTTATTTTTTCTAAGACTCACATTATTAATAACGTATAGGTCCCTTGTACTGTATGACATACCATGCTATTTTAATTCATTATTTCAGTAAATTAAGAAGATATGACTATACACTGCCTGCTTCATAGAAGTTGAACTGAGTGTAAGAGAAGGTAATTTATCAATCATTAAAACAATGTTTGAGATTCAGATCTCTAAAGCCTTTCCTTCAAAACCTTTTAGCCACCTTTCATAAACTGAAAACTCTGCCAAAAGATATAAATCATCTCTAACAGCGGTGCCTGCCTTTTAAACATTATTTCACACACACACCCAAAGCATATAATTGTCAGAGTATAGATTCTTGAACTCATAACTATTGTTATGATATTAAGCTTGTAGCAATGGATTATCATCTGTTTTAGCCAGAGATGGGGGGTGGGAACCATATTTTGAACAATTATTCTTAGTCTCTTATGTTTTTTTTCCTTTGCATCTATGAAAACAATACTTTAACATA
This sequence comes from Python bivittatus, assembly GCF_059951505.1. NCBI lineage: Eukaryota > Metazoa > Chordata > Lepidosauria > Squamata > Pythonidae > Python > Python bivittatus. The sequence continues at coordinate 14,019,905 of NW_028277058.1, read as the reverse complement.
CTGCACTGCACAGTTAAATGAACAGGCTGTATGAGTAGGGCATTTACATTGGTAAATATATCCCATTAATCATCAGTGAAGCACACCAATCAGATTTTCTAAGAACAAGTGTATTTGTCTGGCAGTGCAAGGCTTTATCTTGAGTTAAAGCCATTAGGAGGCACTGAGGCACTGAGGAATTGATGGGAAATGGGCAATAAAAGCAGTTGAACAGAGGGAGAATTCTGAACAAAAAGAAATTATTGGTGGTGTTAGTGGACAAATCAGGCCAAAAATATGTAGCCTTCCTTTTCATTTTTATCTGTTGAACATGCAGGTTCTGGAAGGATAATGTTCCTGGATTAACGATTTAAGTAATTAGGCAGAGTTAAGATTATAAATCTCATTTCAGTGTGGATAAACGGAGTATATGGATGTCCTTGCCATCACATCCTCAGTTCTGGAATTAGATACATTCAACAATTTTTCCCAAATATCAGAACACTACTTCCAATTTTACTGGACCCATTCCAAACTTCGGGAAGCCAGAGGTTTCCTCCTGGCTATATTATCAGAAGTACAATGGACAATGAGTATCTCCACAAGGTCACATCTCTTTTTCTATGACAAAATAGCACTTCTTCCCAGGTATCAGCAACAAAGCAGCAAAAAAGAAATATTGTAATTCTGCAGCCACAATAGGACTTAAATAAATGTAAAGTATAGAACTTCAGGTGTTAAGAGTATGGCTTAAAAAAAAAAATCTGCACAGCCAAATATGATTCCCTTTTTAGTGCATCAATAATTTTTTAAGCATGAATGGAGGAAAGGTGAAATTCTATGCTTCACATGTATTCCTGGTCATCTATATGAAAAAATAGCCAAAAACTTGAAAAGAGTTTTTATTAACTCATTGCATGTGTAACATCTGCTTACATGACATGATTATTCAAGCTTGTCTTGAATACTTATTCAGAATTCAAGATAATGTCTGAAAGTAATTATCAATGCAGACAGTTATCCAGAAGCTGTGTCTCAATTCAAACTATATTGTGGGGGAATTTTTTAATATGCTAGAGGACATCTGTGTATCTGAAAGCTTCAAAGGATAATGGAAGAGGGGGTGGAAACCAGCATTTTTATCTTGCTTACTTCTTCTCACAAAGTCACAATTATTTCTTCATCCTTTTTTAGTTCATGGAAGTCACAGAGGACATCCCCTGTCATCCACAGTAATACACTGAAAATAACAATGTAACAAGTTTATACATCTTGGAAAAAAAAAAGATGACTGTCATGATCTTTGTTCATAAAAATACATTTCAAATAGGTCTCTACAAAACAGAAATGAAAACAAAACCTCTAAGGAAAACTTTTTATATGTTAAAATGTTTATTTTACAGAAAAGTCCAGGAAGCAGAGTTGTTTTCAAAATCACCTTAGTGGAACATTGTACAGGAGGGATTCCACCAGTTCGTGGAAGCAGACCAGTAATATGATTGTTAATTGTAGCATTCCACAGTCAGCTTACAATAAATCTCATCTATCCTCCATCTGGAACCTTCTAGATGTGTTAGAATACAATTTCTAGTTCAACCCTACTCGGAGGATGCGAGGTGGAGTTAAGCTGAATCTTTCTTCTGCTCAGAGCTTTTTTATGCAGTATGCTACTAAGGAATATGTGCCTCAATGCAAATCCAGTCCACTTTGCTATCAGCATAAGTTGGGCAGTATTCTAGCCTAATCCAAATTCTGCACAAAAATCCTTTAATAAAGGACCTTTCCCCAATGCTGATTTCTTTTACCAAACAATTTTCATGATACTAGTTTTTAAATGCAAATTTTCATAATGTCAATGTGTTTTCTTTCTTTCTCTCCCTCTCTCTTGACATCATTATCCTTTTTTGTATGCAATTCAGAACCATATCTTTTGGGAGGGGGAGGTGGATCTCTCACAAACAAATATGGAAGAGCTAGCTGTCTCTGTTCACAATTTGCACCCAAAGGAATCCTTAATGCCACCACATGATGGTTACTGAAAGCGACCTCTTCCTAGTAAATGATTCAGCTGGATTCCATCATTTTGTTGATTATAAATCTTTGACTGTTTTCATGAAAGTTTATTGTATTCAGTCAGTTTTTCCATAAATTGTGAGATACATTGCTCATAACCAATTATCATTTGTTTTTTCAGCCTGCTTGAAATTATCAAGAACTTTATAATCTTAATATATATAAAAAAAGTACAATTGCACTTTTGTTTTCTTATTTTTTTCTTGTGAGTAATGTTCTTTGTATTTATCCACTTCACTTCCTTTGTCTTTAGCATGAGAAAGTCAGATTTGTCCATGCCGTCCTAGCTTCCAGTACCACAAGAATTTTGTTGTAAGTACTAGCCTTTGAATGCATGGAACTTAAAGTTTCCTGTTTCATTCCTTCTTCTGCACATGCACACTTTTTAAAAAATGTACCTTATTGGATTATTTAAGGCAAGTAAATCTATTCTTGTAGATCACAGTCCACTTTCCAAACATTTTCTGCAATAATGGTGTTAGTCTTTAAGGTGTCATTTTTGTCTTTCTTCTTTCTACTGCTAAAGACTAACACAGCTATCCTGCTGAGATGTCTTGTTAATCACACTTCATCAATGCAAGAATGTCTGTTTCACTGTTTAACTACTTCATCTGAATATCCAAAAAGGGCCTATAGTCTGCAAGTCCTAGATACACAAGGAAGTGAAGAAAATCAGAATTAATAGAATGGGTAGCAAGGTACTTTTGCTTTAGGACATGCGCGTGTGCACACACACACACATTATACTTTCAATTTGTGGAAAACACTAACAGCCAGATATTCATGATGGTATATTTCTTTCTGCAAAAAGTTTGAATTACCAGAAGGCTGGAGACTGGCAGAAAGGTAGAATCCAGCTCCATTTTTCTGTGGCAAAAATCTTTTGTGTCCCTAATATGAATTGGCTTACACTACAATCATGTCCCACTGCAACCAATTGTTCTGAAAGTATGGTGATGACAATGGTGAATCATGGACTAACGGATTATGCACACCAAGCAGGTCATTAATATGTCAGAATCAGCTCTCACTTGGAGTCATTTGAATGAACCTATCCTGCATGTAGTTTAGGAGTGACAAAGGAGCTAATTTCATTTGAGTTTTTAATCTGCTTTGTGGACTTTGCATTTATCATTGTAACAACTTTGGCTATAATCCAGAGAACACTGGCTCTCCTTAAGTCTCCTTAAAATCCTTACTAACATTTTCTGGATTTAACTGACCATTAATTGGATTCTAATGACTAATAAATATGGAGCTGTATAAAAGTTAAGGGATGCATCTGTTTGCCAATACTTCAAGTGAAGTACTCTGCGATGGTTCCACCAACAACATTGCTTTTCTAAAGAACAAAGCAGAAATGCTGCATTGGCTCATTTTACATCATTTGGATTTTGTTCTCTGGCATAGTGAGAGAACAAGGAGGAGGCAGTTGGGCCAATGCAGTGTACCTTGATAACCAGCATGGTCTCTATGCCTTAACAAGCCAAACCATGTCACTTCTACATTGTGTGATTTGGGGCCACCTTGCAATTGGTATCATCAAGATCACACAATCTTCCTCTGCCTACAGTATCATGTCCAGAGGGCTCCAGATATTGTAAATATTTCATAAGACAGGATGAATACTAACATCCATGGTTTTTAAGCAACATAAATAAAATTAAATCAAAATTAGCTTTTGCCTACTTAATACTGTTTGAAATGCCTTCAAAGCTTAGTGTGGTTCTCAATCCAGAAAAACATTATAGAATTTACTTAAATGGGTTATGTGGGTAGCTGTCAGAACGGTCTTGCAAAATAGTCATCATAATTCCCATTTTTCTCTTTCCTTTATTTCACTCATCCAGATCACATTCTTTCCAATGACACTTTTTTTTCTCCATTTCTCTAATCTTCCTCCTCAGACATGTAACTTTCACTGTTTCCATCCTTTGATTTCTTTGATTTTATTTGTTCCTTTTGTCTCTACTAAGCATTTCTGACTGCTCTGAATCATAGTCTGAAAGATGACTAAGTTAAAAACAAACATATATATATAGGAAACAGAACTTTCCATATCAACAAGATGAACTCCTTTCTATTTTTTTCAGCTTTTCCAGAAGCAGTGTATCTATTAATGTCCATTTAGAATTAATTTTAAAAAATTGCATTTGGGATAACTATGATAACTGGAGTTACTCTCCAACTATATTTCTTTACAAATATGTCCTTTCATATTGTGGGTAACTGTTTCCAACTTTTTTCTTCTCCGCGTCATTTCTTTTTCTTTTTTCTTTTTTTTGGTGTGTTGTGGATTATACCTTCCCTTTTTGTTTATTCTTTTCTCAAAATTCTTTATAGTTCTCTGATATCATTGTGAGTAGATATTTCATCATAGCTCTAAAGTAGATATTTCATCGTAGCTTTAAATGTTTTAAAGCAAACTGATTTTTAAATATTAGACTGACAATTCTATAACACGTAGTTTATGCTAGCTTTGCCTTTCTTCAACCAGTTAAATAACCTTCTTGACACCACCACAAGGCAGTTTTCTTCATTTCCAACTTCTCTTCATCACTGCAAATTCTTCCAAAACTAAAATTTATTGACACCCTACTTAGAAACTACAGTGGTCATTCCCAGCTTTTTAAAGATAGCCTTACAATTTATAGTTATGAAACCAGCCAATCAACTTAACTATAATCTATTAAAAATTAAATAACCCTCCACATTTTTCCTCAAATCTGGAGTGACTAAGAACCCCATAGCTGAGTACATTCATACAGGTAAAATGAAGTTTCTGTTCTTATGTGTAAGCATAGAGGATGTGTTCCTCATTCCACTCTGTGTAAAATCATTGTTTATTATGCCATAGGAGTCACTGGTATTAGCACTCCCTCTGCCAACCCAGTCATCAACTGAGTCTTATAGAAGAGAACATACTTATGTAACTTAGGGTTGGACTGTTGAGTCCTAGAACTCTTAGAACTTGATCATTTTCTTGAAGACATTTCTGCTAACCTGGTAATGACACATCTGCAAGGACATAACCAAGCTCAGGAAACCCTAAGAACCCAACATCAATAGAGTGTTTGCATAGCTGTAAATGAGCCATTGCCTCCAACATAATGCTTGGCATTTACAGGTAAAGGTTAAGGATTTCTGTCCCAGAAGTCTTCTGAGCCAGCCTATGATAATGAAGCTCAAGCTCAGATACTTTGGTCACCTAATGCGAAGAGAGGACTCTTTGGAAAAGACCCTGATGCTGGGAAAGATTGAAGGCAAAAGGAGAAGGGGACAGCAGAGGATGAGATGGTTAGATAGCATCACTGAAGCAATGAGCATGAAACTGAGCAAACTCAGGGAGGCAGTGAAAGACAGGAAGGCCTGGCGCAATATGGTTCATGGGGTCACGAAGAGTCGGACACGACTTAACGACTGAACAACAACAATTTGCCTGTTAGAGTAATAATTAAAAAAAAAAAACACCCTGTCCTGCTGTATAATTGCTATTTCCTAGTATTGGAAAGGGGTAAAGGGGTCCACAAGTCAGAAAAATTTATAAGATCTAACCCATCTGTATAAGGTGAAACTCATCTTTTCAGGGCTTGGTTTGTACTCATGCAAACTTTTATAGAAGCAACGGTTATTCTAAATGAGCAAAATCGTTATGTAATTCATTTTACTATCAATGCCACACTGGTTAGATAATGCCTTGATCTGCATCATAAAGCCAGACGGCACTGATATAATTTACATTCTTCTTCCTTTGGTAGCTCCTGTATCACATACACAGTAATGCTTCTTATTAGAATAAAACCATTTTTTAAAAAAAATCCTAGAAAAATACGGTGGTTATTTTTCGAGTTCTGTGAATGTATTTAGGTTATTTCCGAAAGGTTTCTAAAAAACGTTTACATTTTTTAAAACCAATTAACTTTGATTTGAAATATTAAAGCTTGTTCAGTATCTATTTGTAATTGGACTTTGGGTTGTGAATTTCCTACAATTTAAATGCTGTTATTTATTTATTAATCACATTTATATGGCCCACCATCTCACAAAAAGTGATTCTGGGCGGCCTTATATATTTCTTCAGAATTACCTTCCTGCTATGCCTCTTAATAGTTTGTCCCTTTTTATTTAAAAAAAGCCTTAACTAAGCTCTGTCATTAAGAATAAAACTCCCTAACTGGAATCTCCAATTTAGTGGAGTTATGCATTCTATATTCACAGGTAGCCATTAGAAAAAGACATTTCAACTTAAATAATAGGGTAATGCTTTTATGTGAGCTGATAAAGAACTATGGGTTTTTTTGTGTGTGTTTGTAGTTTTACATCCGCCTTTCTTATTATCACTATGGCAATTACTGAACCCTACAGAGTGGAAGATTGGAGCTCTTGGATCTCCCGTTGTAGAAGCCTCTGGGTCTTGACACCCAGGTCTTGCCTCCTGTTCTGAAAAATCTGGCCTGATGGCTTCTGATGTCACAACCTATCCTTTAGAGAGTACTTTGCCTGGTGTACCCCACCTTTGGTGTGCAAGAGAGAGAGGTGTCTCACACCCTCTATAGCCTTTTGGTGATCAAAAAGTCAAAATGCAAAAGTCGAATCATTTCTTTTATTAAAAAAATGACTCAACTTTTGCATTTTGACTTTGTAATCATTTTAATCAAAATGACTTTTTAGTTACGTATTGGTAAGTATAACGACCAGAAGATATGATGAAGTACAACCAAAAATATGACAGTGCTAATAAAATCAGAAAAAAAGATAGAGAATAATGAATAAAAGAGTGACTTTTTTTTCCTATCATGGCACCGAGGTGGATGCCTGCTTGGTAGGCTCGTTTTGTTGAGGACTTTGAGGATGTTGTGGATAGTGTGTGGAGCTGTTTGGGGGTCCTGGCCGGTTTGGTGGATGGCAGCAATGTTGGTACCAGTTACCGGGGCCAGCAGGAAGAACAGTAAGAGCAACAACAGTGGACCACACCAGCATGGCGGCAATGGACCAAATGGCTGGAAGTGTCCAGTGGAACCCTATCAACATTTCCCTGGGTGGTAGCCAAGTGGAACTGCATCAGATGGTGGTTTTTCATTGTGGAGGCTCCTCAGTGCATGGGCGGCAGGCAGCAGAGCTCAGCAGCACTGTGGATCAGCTGTCTCTTTCAGCTGACAAGTGGCATGGAATGGACTCCGGAGGACTTAGCCTTTGCCCTCCTTCTTGGGTCTGCCACCATAGAGACTATAAATAAAGACTGGGCCAGCACAGGATGAGGAAGTGGTCGTGGCTATGGGATCCTAGCCATTGGAGTCCCTGGTGGAGTTGAGGGTCCAGGTGGCCAGGAGGTTTGTGGCAGTGGGAGCAGGAGCAAGGCTGCGGACCTGTGGGAGAGCTGCCTTGTGTCTTGTGGTTGCTGTTCAAGTGGCCACATGGTAAAGGGCCATTTTGGTGGATTCCCTTACCTGTCTGAGAGAACTAGGACTGAAGTTGCTGGTACCTGGATTTAGGGCATTGCATGGACCAGGAGTTTTATATGGTTCGGTACTTGGACCGGGGACTGGGTATGGCTGGGTCCTTCTTGTTTCCCTTGTGTGAGAGATAGGGGTGCTGCCACCCAATTCCTTTGGGAGGTGCATGGCTTCTCTGCTGCCCAGGTGAGTGTGGAGAGAGGAGATGGGAGGGGAAGAGAAAGGTTTGGGTTTTGAGTGTTGGAGAGTTTGGAAGGAAGGTTTGGATGAGGTGTTTGGGTGGAGGCCCTGTTCAGGTGGATAAGTGTGCCACAGAAGTGCCAGAACCAGAGCAGAGTCTACCTGTATAGATTGTTAAAGTTGGATGTGGTTGGTTCCCAGTGCCTTGGGGATGGGAGGCTGGAGGGGAAGGGATCCAGAGAGGGAGAGAGGGGAGATGGTAGGGAAGTACATTGCAGTGGTGATGGGCATGGAGTGGTATAGTGGGAGAGGGAGGCAGGATGCTTTCAGGAAAGGTGGCCCCAGTGTTTAATACTGTTACCTCATTCTGGCCCCCTGTACGCAGCCCCAGGGCCTGGTTACCAGAGCTTTAGTGGCTCTGGTCTCCAGCTGCTACTGCTTAATGCCAGGTCAACTAGCAATAAAGCCCACCTCATCCATGATTTGATTGTGGATGGGAAAGCCAACCTGGCTTGTATTACCAAGACCTTGTTGGGCACTGAAGTGGGGGGTTCCCATCTCTGAAATGTGTCCTCTGGGTTTTGAGTGTGGCGTGAGCCACAACTCCAGGGCAGGGGTGTACCAGATGTTATTCATGAGTCTCTGGTGACCTCCAGGGACCCTGCCCCAAACATCATCAGATGTGAGGCCTTCTATGGGAGGCTGGGCCATAGGGATCAGTGGAGATTGCTGCCCACTTACCTTCTTCCCCCCAGTGTAGCTGCATCCCTGTCTATGCTCCTAGATTCTTTGTCTGAGCTAGTGGTAGAGTTCCCCAGGCTTATGGTTCTGGAGGATTTCAGCCTGCCATCTCTGGGCCCAGGATCTGAGGTAGCACAGGAGTTCATGACCACCATGGCAGCCCTGGATCTGGTTCAACTTATTCACACGGTGGGCCACACACTGGATCTGGTGTTTGGCTTGGAGCAGTGGGTCTTGATCTGGTTTTGGGGGGCATTAACATCAGTCTTCTGCCATGAACAGACTACTCCCTGTTAGCCCTCCCCACAGGAAGGTAGAGCCTATTAGATCAGCCCATTCCAGGCACTTGATGGACCCAGTGCAGTTTCAGAGAGAACTTGTGAAGGAATGGTTGGATGAAGGCCGCACTCGAGGAGATAAGCATTCCCTTAGCCCTCAACAGGAGCGTGGGAAGTTTAAGAAGATGAGACTGGCACCACCCTAAGGAATTCACGGTGTTGTGGCTTGCTGGCTTGGGAAGTTAGATTCAGTCTGGAGAGATTCTGTCTTGAGGTGGAAGCTAATAAACGCAACAGAACTGTATCTGTGCTGTCTCAGGGAGTTCTTTGGGCTGAACCTGACAGAACTTGAGGTTTTACCTGAAACTCTGGCATGCAGTTTGACAGATGCCTTCATTGCTGCTTGAAATGAGAAGGTGACAGGGGCGCTGGACTGAATTGCACCTGTGTGGACTCTCTGTGTACACAGATCTTGTAGAGTACCTTGAGCACCATTGGGGGAATACAAAGAGTGAAGCTGACTGAGCCCAGGTAAGAGCCTATATTAGGACTTAACTTGTGGTGATAAGGATGGCAAACCATACTTACTCCTGAACCCTTATTGCATCTTCAGATAGCCACCCAGTGGCCCTGTTTTGGGTGACCAGGTCCCTCCTGAGTAAGGAGGAGCTGGGGAGCTCCTGCAGGGCCACTGTGAGAAATATTCTCAGCATCTGTCAGATAAAGTCACTTGACTTCACTCAGAGTTGGAATCTGGGTGGGCAGATCCTTTGGAAGTGACTGAGGTATGTCTGAGTCCTGTTACCGGGGAGAAGTTTGAGCTGGTTGATCTCAAGGAGTGGACAGGGTCCTTGTGGCTGTGTTCTGTGTTCATACCTGTGTTCTGGACCATTGCCCCTCCTGGTTGGTTAAGTCCTCCCAGGAGGCAGCATGTGGCTGGGTCCAAGTGGTGGTTAATGCCTCTTTGCGGGAGGGGGGTGGTACCATCTACCTGGAAGGAGGTGGTGGTGTGCCCCCTTCTCAAGAGGCCATCCTTGGACCCAGCCATGTTAGACTACTGTTGTCCAGTCTCCAGCCTTCCCTTTTTAGTTGTTGAGAGGGTGGTTTGCATGCAGGTTCACAGGCCCTGGATGAAGCGGGTTATCTGGACCCTTTTCAGTCTGGGTTCAGGCCAGAATATAGGATTGAGATGGCATTGGTCGTGCTTGCTGATGACCTTTGGAGGACTTGGGAAGGGGGTGGTGCAACCTAAGAATATCTGCCTGTCCCACTAGATCAGATAGGGTAGGCACACTCCAGGTCCCCTCCCTGAAATCCTGTCACCTAGTGGGACCAAGAAAGTGTGCCTTTTTCATGGATGCCCCTACCTTGAGGAACACCCTTTTCCTGGAGATTCAGCCGGCTTCCCACCCTCTTAGCCTTTCAGAAAGCCATTAAGAACTGGTTTTTTACCGAGGTGCTCAGATAGGATTGTAAATAGAAAGTATAGAATAAAGGCAACTGGAGCTTGTTGCAGGGCATCCCAAGGGGACAATTAACATGCAGAATTTTGTTTTATTATTTCATTGTTTTCCTGTTTTATGATTGTTTTATGGTTATTGGTTTTATTGTTGTTGTGAACCTCCCAGAGTTGCTTAAGATGGTCAGCCATATACATTTTTAAAATAAATAAATAAATCTGTAGAATTTGCTTCCAAAACTATTTTAAGAGAGTGTAAAAGAAGGGAAATTTTATTTGTATTGTATAAGCATGTACTTTAGCCATGAATGAATTACATAATCATAACATTTGCATAACAGTGTTTTGTTAGCAGAATGTTGTGTCAGTGAAATGAACAGAGAAAAGTGCTACTTCAGTACACCATTAACTGATTTGACAGAGAAATCATCTGTTTTTGGAACATAATTGAAAGCCCTGTTTATTTTCCCTTTTCAAACCACAGAAGAAGAAACAGATAAGACTAGAAAATGTCAGCATTATTGGAAGTCTGTTTTGAGAATATTTCATTTTTGTCTTCTGCTGTTTTGTGCTTATAATAATCGGATGGTGGACCATATAATCATATTTGGCATTAAAGAGGAAATAAATATTTCTGTTAATGGAATTGTCTCTTAAAGTTGTCCAAACACAATCTATATGTGCTTTTTCCTTTGCATACATATGGGCTACCTTCCTTAGTGTTATCTTCCAATATGTTAAAATATTCCATTTATTTCTGCAGACTGAACGAGATAATCCTTTGGAAGCAGCATTTATTATCTACCTGGCCAGTGTAAAATCTGCATTCTAAAGGGATTATCTTTTTCCCTCTTCCTTTGTTCAATCAGAGACCAAGAGAAGAGGGAAGATAATCTCCTGCAAATGGAGCATTTATTACCTTTGTAGCAATTGTGGAGTACCTTATTCCAAAGGGATTTACCCTGGCCAACTCTGCTTAAAGTGGAGTTAAACTTTATTGTCAATGGAATCTCAAACTGATACCTCAGTGTAATAAGAGCTAATATGGCTTGAATGTTCTGGAGCTCATATGATTGCTTGTCTTTCAAAAACTTCCACCATTTATGTTGGGAACCTGCATTTGTGTATATTTTTGCCCAGTTCATGACAGAGAATACAGAAATGAGTATAATTGTTTAAATCTCTTTCTCATTCATGTTTTAAATTTGGGAAGTAAACATATTTGTTTATTTATTTAAAATTATATGGCTCAGTCAACATATGATCCTAGCTTTGTTGTTGTTGTTCAGTCATTAAGTCGTGTCCGACTCTTCGTGACCCCATGAACCATATTGTGCCAGGCCTTCCTGTCCTTCACTGCCTCCCTGAGTTTGCTCAGTTTCATGCTCATTGCTTCAGTGATGCTATCTAACCATTTCATCCTCGACCATCCCCTTCTCCTTTTGCCTTCAATCTTTCCCAGCATCAGGGTCTTCTCCAAAGAGTCCTCTCTTCGCATTAGGTGACCAAAGTATCTGAGCTTGAGCTTCATTATCAAGATCCTAGCTAGCTTCAATCAATTAAAAATCAATGAAAAACCATCAACAATAAACAAAGATAATCTAAAAACAATACATTGCCCTTGCAGTGACTCAAAAAAATTATCTCACAATACCAGGATGGGTTTACCCAATAGCCTGGCCAATGACTAGGGGAAGAACCAGGTCTTCAGTCCTTTATAAAAAAAGACCAGGGTTGGAACCATCTGAATCTTGGAGGGCTGTTGTTGTACAGAGAGGGTACCACAACAGAGAAAGTACAGTTCTTGGGTCCCATTAGATGATATTGCTTAATTGAAAGGACCCATAGAATGTCCACCCTATCAGATCTTGTGGAACAAGCAGAAATAATTGGTAATTTGGTCCTGAAATAACCCAGCCCTATGCCATGAAGAACCTCATAAGTGATAACCAGCTGCACCCTGAAGCCCACTGGGAACCAGTGCAGCTTGCGAACCAGAAATGGTAGATGGGCCTATGTAACTACCTACACTGTTGCATTTTGGACCAGCTGTAGTTCTGGGTGATCTTCAAGGTCAATCCATATAGACTGCATTGCAATAATCCAGACCAGAAGTGATCAAAGTATGAATAATAGTGAGCAGGACCTCCTAGTCAAGAACTAGGTGGCTCATAGGTTAGAGCTGTGCAAAGGGTCTTCTAGCCACAGCTGCCATCCATGAGCAGAAGCCAAGAGTGTAGGAGGACACCCAAATTACCCACAAGCCTGTCTGGAGAAGTGCTACCCCATTCAGAACCAAATATGATAAGTCCCTAGATCTGTAAGGTCCAAAAACCCTGTAAGGTTATATGGGAATGACCTTGGGAGACAGGGCAAAGAGATGCAGTCAAGGGAACAGTCAGATAAAAGATAACTTAGCCCACAGCAGGAATGTGGGTGAGGCAAGAGCCTCAGAAGGGATCCTCCTTAGTTTCTTGGGCTGTAAAGGGAATGGGGGAGAGATATACTTTCAGACTTGCAAGATTTTGTTAATGTAACCTTACAATAAAGTAGAATTAGTTCACCTGCCTGTGTTTCCTGTCTGGTCTATCTCACAAGGCTGACAAGCCCACAGCTACTTGGTATTACTAGAGTTGAGCCTGAGCCTGTTCCTCCCAATTCAGGCTCTTACAGTTTCTAGACACTGCAAAAGCGCATTGACTGCATCATTTGGTCAGGTCAGGATAGAGATATATGACTGAGTATCATTATCAAACTGATGATACCTAACTCCATGCCAGATGACTTCACCCAGCAGTCTCATGTAAATGTTCAATAGGAGTGAAGAGAGAGCAGAGCCTCATGGAACTCTACAAAGCAAAAATCTAGGGCTCTATTCTCTACTCACCCCCCCTCCCTCAAACAACACTGACTGGAACTGACTCCAGAAAAAGGAGGAGAAGCACTGTATCACTATGCCACTCATTCGCAAACCCCTGAGTCTGCCTCGAAGGTTACCATGATTAATGGTATTGAAAGCTGCTGAGATATCAAGGAGGACCAGGATAGATATACCACTCACCATCCCAGTTCCTCCAAGCTTATCAACAAGTGCAATCAATGCCTTCTCAGTGCTATAACCACTGAAAGTGGTCCAGATAACCCAGTTCCTCCAGGATCTTTGAAGTTACAGCCAACCATTTTCTCAACAGCCTTTCCTCAAAAGGGAAGATTGGAGACAGGATGAAAGTTGTCCAGTACTGTTGGTTCCTGGGATTATTTCTTGAGTAGGAGTGGACCATTACTTCCATATGCATAGGCAGAAACATCTGGTCACTCAAGGATGAATTCACCACCGCTTGGACCCAACTATATGTTATCTCCCAGAAGACCTAAACCAACCAGTAAGAATATGGCCAGAGGTGACTGAACTAATAGCCTTAAGGATCCTGTCTGCTGCCTTGGGACCAACAGGCTTAAACTCTCCCAAGATAGCCTGGCAAGTACTTTGGAGCTAGATAGTTTGGTGCTAAATTAACATGGAAGATTTTCCACTGATAACATAGCCATTTTCAGGTGGGTTTATATTTGCAACTTTCAAAGGAGAATTAAGAATCTTGCATTAAGAATTATACAATGATTTTGGTAAAGAAGCTACCATAGAGTCTAAAGTTCAAAATAATTGAAAGAACAGCAGGGATAATAGAAATACATTACAGCAGCACGGAAGCCTTTATTCACCTACCCATATATAGAATGTACTTTGGAATAAACCAAAATAAGGACTTAACCCTAATTGTTCCTGCACTGCTATCACTGCTCCTGATATCCATGCATTTCACTTGGATGCCTGCAGAGGGACACCTGGGCTTCACCTGGAGATGTTTGAGTTATGTTTGTGAAGGTAGAGAGCAGTGAGTGACACGGTCTCATTCCTCTGTAGGAGGATACACTCCTTAGTATTCTTTGGAGCAGGGCTTCTCAACCTCAGCAACTTTAAGATGCATGGCCTTCAACTTCTAGAATTCTCCAGCCAGCATGCTAGCAGAAACATTGCTACAGAGAATGATGTGAAGGGTACAAAACCATGTACTCATAGCCTATCATCATTTTGGATTTTCTCTTAAGAAACTGGAATAAAACCAAATCAGTCTCTGTACTGCATTCTGATATAATCATTGTTAGGACTTCAGGGACACTAGAATTCTAATCCATTGTCCTTCTTTTCATTCTGTGATCTATAAAACATTCCATAATTGGACAATTTATGAAGAAATGCTTTTTTAATCTATACATGTATATTTTGTACTATTTAAATGAAAACAAACTCTGACTTTGTTACTATGCATTGTGCTTCAAACAATTATGTCTGCCTGCATTAAGGGTAATTAATGGAGGGAAGCTTTAACCTGGCAATTTGAAATAAAAATTTAATGCATTGTATCTTCTCAGATCATTACCATGTCATTTCCTTTACCTCTAGGTTATTGGCTGGAGGCCGGAAGTGAAAAAGACAAAACTTTCTACTCTTGAAAAAAAATCTGAGGACTGAAGCCAGTGGTTGAAGAGAGAGAGAAAGAAGTCATGCAGTGTGGTTGCACTGAATTTTAACTAGGCAGCAAAGTCTCATATCAGAAGATTTCAAGCCAAGGTTTGACCAGAAGGGACTTCAGAGAATAGTCATCGAAATACATAAATCCTCCTAGAAACCAGCAACAGTAGAAACAGCTCAAGACAGAGGAAAACTGCTATACGTACTCTGTTAGTGGAGGAGTAAAGTTTATTTAATTTTATTTATGGAAAGGGTAGCTAGTCTTTCATTAGAAATTATTCCAAATCAGTGTTCAATATTACAAGACAATAAAACTATATAAAATGGCAAAAGTTTTAAAAACAGCAGAGCAACATATTCAACCACGTAGCAGTAAAATGTAGCAGTAAAAGTTCAGCTAAAAGACTGAGCATGAACTGAATAAGGAGCGCATTCCACAATATGGGTCCCTAAATGAAGAATGTTCTTTCACAGGTTCTGCAGAGTGCATTTTGACAAATGAAGCACCATCGGAAGGCAGAGAGATAATTGACATGGCAATGTATTATGTATCCGGATCATAAGCCATATAGGACTATGGATGCAATGAATAATATATCTCAAAGTTTTTTAGTGGAAAGATAAGTAGAAGAGCCACCAGGTTGTGTGGGGGGGGGAGGGAGCGGGGGGGGAGCGGGGGGGAGGAGAACCCTGTAAAGTACTTTTTGGCTTCTTGTTTTAATACATTGATTCTCTCTACCTGAGGTCCATGAGAACACTTCAATGGTCTATGATTCTGGTGGGGAAAAATATACAAGCCCATGCACCTATTTTGTATCATGTTCAGTGTTACATTAATGTTTGCAATTTAACTGGCTTCACAGACATACAGCTTTGTATGAATGTAACATTGCCAGAACTTAAATAGTGGCGCTTTTATCAAAACCCTTTGCACAGTTGAAATTAGAACATGGGAATTCCCCTACCCCAAGCCAACTCCCACACCAAAAAGAGTGATCCAAACATTTTCAGTGATGATGTGATCTGCATAGAAGAAAATATAGGAATTGGTACTGAAAAATCTAATGGATTTTAAAATCTATAGTAGCCTCACACTTGAGTCCAGAGTAACATATCTACTCCCCCATAGATCAGAATTCTGAGCATTCAACAAAGATCAAAATCAACATTTTATATTTTATCATTTGAACTGTTCTTGTCATTCAAAATTTTTAAAGAACTCAGTTCAGCAACTTGTATTAGAATAGGGCAATTTTCCTAAGGAACCTCACTCAATTTATTTTACTAAAAATAATTTAGAAGGATAACATTTCTACTCTGTGTTCTCATGTAAATTATGCTGCAATTAAAGGCTGCCAGATTTTTTTTTTGAAATCAGCAGTGACTCTGATGTACTTAACTCAGACTTCATTACATGAAGATTTAAGGATAAAATCCCAAGGTGGTTGCTTCTACTTCTAGCCATCATTCTGATGTATGAAATGAAAACAACTCAGCAGGTGCTGCCTAAATAAGAAGAAAGAACCACTAAATTGCCCTACTGACAACATTTGAAATATTTATGCCAGTTGGCACAAATCCTTGGTTGTTCTGATGCTGATTAAATCACCTTCTTATGCAGAAATGTTACATTTTTGCATATATACATATACATATATATTCTCTTAACTGGGTGACAGCTTAAGTGCATGATTTCTTTCCATTATTCCTGAAATCTTTATTCTTTATTTGGGAAGAATTTCTACTTGACTCATAGCATCACTCAGCTGTTTTGAGTCTTGCAAAAGTTGTGTAACTCTGCCTTCCCATTTTTCTTATCACCAATGGCATGGTAATAAAGAGATGTATAAGTAACACATCACTGTTCACACATTTGAAACATTCCATCTTGTTCAAGTATTGCTAAATTTAATGTTTGTCATATACACTGAAGCAAAGTGAATGAAGAATGAAGAATGCTGACATCTGGGTCAGTCATATTTTGTCCACCCTGATTGCAAAATCTGGGGTCTATTATTCAAGACATTTTTGACAAACATCATGATATTCAGGCACATTTTTAGTTTTTAGCCACTAATGTGTTGGGTGTCAGAATGAATCTCCTCATACATGACTTTTTTTTTTTTTTGTAGTAAGGGTTGAATATACAAGGTATGTTGAACAGACAAGGGTTATGGTTTTTCAGGATCTGGCTATGACATAATAGCTGAAAATGAAGGGAGAGATGAAGAAAATCTGATGTCTATGGGCTTTGTTGAACACCTGAAGGACCAGATTAGGGACATATCATCATAAATATAATCCATGTGGCTAAGAGTCAGTGCTGACTTAATACACATTATCAGTCAGTCAACCAGTCAGATGGGTTTAGTTATCTTATACAGCAGATTAAATGTGACCTGGGCAATAGCATCCACAGCCAGGAGATTCCTACTTATTTTGGGTCTGGATTTCTCACTAGTATTGGTACCAAGCCAGATACCAACTAATCCATATCCATGCATCAGGGTTCCCCCCCCCCCCCATGTACGTACAGAACTGACATTTCCTGCCACTTAACTGCATTTTCTTGAATTAGGCTTAAATTTAAGTCTATCAAGATCCTTTTGAACATGAGACTGCCTTTTGAGGTATTAGCTATCCCCTCAGCTTTGGGTCACCTGCAAAATTGATAAACATCCTTTCTATCCCTTGTTTAAGACACTTATGAAAATGTTGAAGAGCACTGGACCCAGGACAAAACTTCCCTCTAAGTTGACATAGGACCACACAATAGGTATAATTATTAATCATCTGTGAATCTACCTGGTGGTGGGACCATCCAGATCATATTCTTCCATTTTCTTAAGAAGGAAACTATGGTCAACTTTATCAAATGCCTTACTAAGTAGACTACATCCACAGCATTCCTTTGGTTTACTAATCTAGTCACTTTGTCAAAAAAAAAGGGGGGGGAGATAGGATGTGTCTGACCTGTTTGTTATAAATTCATGCTAGCTTCTAGTAATCACCTTTTTCCTTTCTAAGTGCTTGCAAATTGACTGTTTGAATTACCTGAACTAAATATCAGAGGCAGAATTTTGTGCGAAGATTTTGAATTGTGGATAGGTTAAACTAAAGTAACCTGTCTGACTAAGTTGAGTTTTAAAAAATCCTGAAGCTCCATATTTTTCTTTAGGTCAGGACTCATATCCTATCTTAAAACATGTCCCATATTAAATCTTAAAGGTGACTGGAAAACAAAGGGAAACCAGACAGTGACATGAGTTCAATGGGCAAGTGAGTGGCAGATTAATAGGAAAAAATGCTGGTTACAGAGAAGGGATGTGACATGCTTTAGAAAATAAGAAAAAACTGAGAAAAAGGCAACTGATAATTCAAGCATTTAGAGTCTGACCAGCCTGCTCTATCTGGCTTCACTGAATGTTATTTCTCTTATTTGTTAAAACCATGTGGAATATAATATACTGCTGACAGAAAAACAAATGGACATTGGAGAAGTCTTTGTTTCTAAACAGTCTAATCCCCAGAACACCTCCATATGGCATTCAGAGATGTTTCCACAACTTTTGATCCAGTTAATTAATATTTTATGGTTTAGACCATTCTAAGAGTGCAATCACAGTATCATAAAATTGATACTGTATCATAAAAGTTGGAAGGGGGCATTTAAGGCATTGAATCCAATCCCCTGCCATTCAGGAATCCAGGTAAAGCACTCCTGACAGATGGGTACCTAGCTTCCACATGAAGACTTCCAATGAATCCTAACATCTCTGTTGGGTATTTCACTGTCAAGTTGCTCTTAGTCTTAGGAACAATTTTCTTTCTTTCTTTCTTTCTAATACCTATTGCTGCTTGGTTACAACAATGTTGTGAGTGAATACAAATAGAGAGGTGGTTTTGATTCTATGGGGATGCAGTAATACTTACATTCTGCAATGTTAGTGAATTTAGCAAAAGCTCTCTTATTGTTCTACAATTCCTTAAAAATGAAATTGTGGACAAAAATATGAATGCAAGGATGGTTTTTTAAAAGACCAAGAATAACCATGCAATCGTATATATTTATTCCCAAATATGTGTCACTACCGTGATAAATGGGGCTTTCTAAGTATGTATAAGATTGCAGCCCAATTTTACTTGGGCTGGGCTAGGCTGATCTGGGCTGGGGTGTAATTTACAGTCCTGCAGCCTTATTTAGATTTAGGAATATAAGGAAGTTATCTTACATTGAGTTGTGTCCCTGGTCTGTCTAGCCCAGTATTTTGACACCTGATTCTCTAAGGTTTCAAACTGAATTCTGCATATGAAGTATGTACACTACCATTGATCCACATATTGGGGAGTCAGTGTTATTGGAAATAATCAGAGAACCAACTTTCCAGTTGCCCAAGTAATTTGATTTCACAAGAAAACAAATCTAGGGGCTGGAGTGGGCTACTCTAATTTTCAAGATTATCAGGATGCCAGTGAAACCAATGCAGGTGTACTTCTTTATGAGCCTGCGGGGTTCTCAACTAACTATGAAGAAATGCCTTGCTCTGCTCCTTTGCTTTTGCACCAAAACACAAATCCCTTCCCCCAAGCCTATTTGGATGCTGGTCGAAGTAACAAGCTAACAACCTGCCTCCTGTCTCTTGTGACCCTTTTGCCTTTTGTCTTGATTTCCTGTTGCCAGGTTGGAATATCAGGAACTGGAAGGCAGGACAAGCCAGTTTCCGAGATTACCGTCTGCAGCATAACCCAGTCTAACACTACCGCTTACACAGTGCCACTGTCTGTCCCTAAAGGGAAGCTCACTATTCACAATAAACCTTGTGAGTGCAGTAAGAGGAAGCTGTGATAAAGCCCAGGGATGGTAACCCAGAGACTGGACTGAATGATCACCCATTCATTTGCTTTAATACTGCAAATTACACCGCTATCTGGAAAAGCCTTGAGACTTACTTCTGAATTCATATTTATAGATTCCCAGTAAAGAAGGGCATGCTGATAAGCAATTTGCTTATGCCTGCTACATATCTCAGGGTGAAGTATTTCTCTTGCATGAATCCCTATGCTGTATATAGTGATGTTCATAAAAGCAGGTGGAAGGTCTGTGTTTCTTATGTGTCTCCGTAACTGGTATGTCCAAAAAAAGCCAACCCACAACCACTCATGAAATTTGAACTTACCTAAGAATCAATCCACTGGATGGCTATTTTAGGGCTTTTTCAATGATTGTTTATGGTTATTCAGGAATTTAAAAGAGTAGTGTAGGTTAGGTGAAAGGGGGTATTTTGACCTTCACTGTCAAGTGTAGGTTTATATCCCGTGAAGTCTGGCTACAGGCAAATTAAATGCATGAGATGGCTGTAGCTCTTGCAATGGTTGAAAAAGTATTGCATCAGGGAATCAAGCAGA
This sequence comes from Python bivittatus, assembly GCF_059951505.1. Taxonomy (NCBI): domain Eukaryota; kingdom Metazoa; phylum Chordata; class Lepidosauria; order Squamata; family Pythonidae; genus Python; species Python bivittatus. Next base: position 13,999,805 of record NW_028277058.1, on the reverse strand, counting down.
AAAATCCGGGTTGTCTCACTGTATAAAATGAGGCATTCTCAACTCCACATCCTGCTCCCCACATTCCCCTCTTCCCCAGTAATGGGGTTATTGTTTCCATTTGTTTACCATAATGGCTGTTCTCCTAGTTGTTGCAATCAGGATCAGGAAACAAAACTCATTTAAAGTTATTCAAACAATACCATCAGTAAACATATCCAGTTTGTGTAAGTCATGCTCAGAACAAATTCAAGATGGTGTGTTGTCCTTACTGCGATTTCTGCAATAATAAAAAGCCAAATTGCATAGCAGAGGAACTTAATCTAGATTAGCGGGCACAGTCCAGAAAGCAGCCTTATAGGACAATTTGGAGGCTGGATTCAATCTAATGCCAATTCACTGACTATAATTCAGGGCCAGGTTCAGAATCCTCATAGTGACTAAAATGACAACTCCATAAACAATTTTACCTTTCAACCATATTGGATAAAATTTTCAGTTGAAGAAAGATGTAAGGCTATGAAACCTGTCCATATAGTCTGAAGAACATTAGACTTCATTACATTTTCATTTTTATTGTTTGAAAGAATAGTAACCCAGTTATCTGGGGTACTTTAATATAGTTGCACTTACGCCATTTTCAGGTGTAATTGCCCCTTATGTACAGAGAAAGCTTCCCAAATTTTGGACAGATAAATGTTGTTGGGAGAGAGAGTTTCAAGAGACGACATCCTCCTTCTCCTCCTCCTCCTCCTTCTTTCCTGCTATTGCTTAGCAAGCACTTCCTAGAAGAGTAAGACATCATGCAGGTGCACTTGTAAGAACCTGCCAAACTGCAGGATTTGTGCTAGATACTATCAAGTTGATTTCTAGATGGGAAAAGACAGGAACTATAAGAACTGTCATTCCCTGCCTCCATTCTACTATCCTGACGAAGGCATACAGTAACATTGCCTTTTGAGTTCCCCATACTTTTGCAATCCATATATCTCCACAATAGCCACATCTGTCCCTGCCTTCTTATTTCTCTACATTTAGAATAATATTGTCTTCTTAAGAACAAATGTTTATAGGCACGGGTACAGGTAGGTAACATAGTTTGATCTGAATTTGTCACATGTCTGCAGGGTACTTACTTTATTATTTATTATACTTCTATACCACTACCCATATAATGACATCTTGAAACTGATTGCATGTTATTCTGCATAGTACGTGGCAACCGTCCAAAGAATGATATTAAAATAACTGGGTTAAGGGTTAATGGGCATAGTATGTGATCATCATGCTACACTCCTCTAACATCTTATGCTGGCTTCCATTACTCAAACCACGCATAGTTGGAGTTCTAGTGTTAAATCAATGGTTAACTGTCAGTATGAAAGAACTTTCATTGATCTAAAATGAGTCTTGCACTGAGAGAGAGAGGGAGGGAGGGAGGGAGCGAGCGAGGGAGGGAGAAATACAGAAAGGATAATTCAGTAGAAAGACCAGGATCAATGAGAGAGAAAGCACAATAATCTTCAAGTCCTGCTCTATTAACTTATCCACGAAGCCATACTGCCTCATTAGAAGCTGTCAAAAGCAATGATGTTTGTTCTAATACAACTGGATTGCTTCTCCTTTATTCACTGACACAGGGAATGCTAAAGCCAGCCCCTTTTGTTCACTGTCTGCCAATTGGTATGGTGGCAGCTGCAGATCGTATTGAACAGCTCTGTCAATTTCCAGGCTGATATAGTAAGGACCAAAGTAGAGAAAGACATACATTTCATCAGGGGTTCTTCTCTGATCAGGAAATAAGCTATGAAGTGTTCTGATCTGAAGCAGAAAATCAAAAGGCATTTTTGAAAGCTGGTGACAGAGCAAAGCTGGAACTAGAATAAACAATAGTCCTGAGCTGGAATTTTAACATTTAATGATTTTGTATTTTCTCATAACACATGAGGAAAAATAATCAAAATAAAGTTTGCCTGTATTTTTACGGACCGGGGGCCTAGATATCCACATTCAGTTGCAGGAAATCAAGGATTGCTTCCTACACAAAGCTTTTTCCTATCAAGATAGTCAAGGAAAGAAACTTGCTTCAGCATTGTGACGCATTTCAAAACTAGGTGCCACCTTCACTCTTCACTAACACCAGGCTGATGCAGAACCTGTGCATCAATCATAGAAATCTTCATTCCCTGCTAAAAGGATAGTTGTTATTTTTTCCTCACCTCATTTCCAATGAATAATGAATTTCCCAAGGAATTTCTGACTGGGAAAAGAAAAGAAGTACTTCACCTTGTGTAGTAGTTTTCTGTATTCATTTGTATTGAAGTTCCCCTGTATCCATGTGTATTAAAATTTGCATACAATAAGTACCTTCAAGAACTTCCTTCATCCATCCCCATCTTTTCCTAATCAGTAAATAATCAACTTGTGAGCAATTGCTCTACATTCAAAGAATCTTCTTATATGTCTTTGTTTTAGAGAACCTATTAGCTTTACAGTAGACTTAGTATTCTTGGATATATGTAGACAAACTTCTCTTGAGACTAGACCTTTGGGTCTTAGATATACAATATTTTATCTTAAATAATTTTGTGAGGTAAAACCCCCTTCTTTTTAATAAAACAAAGAATTGTTAGGGTGAAACAGATGAAATACGTAACAAAACATACATAGCTTAACATGATGTCATATTCACACAATCACATCACTTATACATTTCTACTCATCAAGGCATTGCTTACCAAATCTATCACATCTTATATGGTTAGGGTAGAAACTGAGCCTTCTTTCTTAGAGAGCTGACCTACATAACATGGTTTGCTGCTATACTTTAATAGTCTACTTGATTTTTTAAAAGTAATCAGTGCCTCATGCTTATCAGAACTGAACAGATAGATAATAGATAAAATATATAAAAAATTTAAAAATTTTTTAAAAATACATAAAAGATAGATAAGAATAGATAATACTGTTTTCGATTTTAGATTGTAAAATCTAAAATCATTACCATTATGCAAAGCACCTTCATTTTGGGAGATAAAGTTGCATAGATAAAAATTATACTCCCAATTTCTAGAACATCTGTGCAGTGTCTCTCCACCGTCACTTTCTAAAGACAGACTTTAATACTCTACATATTTACTGGCCTTTGATGCTTTAAAACAAACAAACAAACAAACAGGTATTATTAGATGTCAGGCAAAGGAGCAGTTAAACTACCTGTCAGCTTTCTCTTCCCCAGATGCCACTTTGTGTAAGTTTTGTCCTGTTTAAACAAATGATTGTGTTTGGGATATTTTAGATTCGTGTTTTTTTTTCCAAGCTAAGGCATGCAGGTGGTGATTCCTCCGTCATAATCTGACCATCTGCAATAGTCAGTGACCATCCCACATAATGTAGTCAAATGACTGCTGGACGGACACCTAGCCATTTACTAACAAGGAAGAAAAGACGAATATTTCTTGCACAGTATAAGTATGTAGAGTTTTTTTTTTTTTTTTTGAAAGAAGAAATATAAGTCTATCCCCTGGCCCCCCAAAATACTTCTGTATGCTGAATGGTGTGATCACTTACTATCTAGAAAGAGAGTTAGCAGTGAACAATACCCTAATCAAGGAACTACCAGAGAAACAAAACAAAACCCCCACCCCACCAACACTGGCAGGACATGCCACAGTATATAAACAGAGAGCAAACCCCATCTCATTCCAGCACTGAAGATGTTACCTAGCTGGGTAATGAAACATTTGCAGGAAAACAGGCAAGCTCAGAGAACCCCAAGGACTCCACAGTTCAACCCTGAGCTACACAGATTCGCTTCTATTGGTAGAGAGTTAGCACTTGCATAGGCTGCAAACATTGTTCAAAAACTATTTTTTTAAGAAAGAAAAGGGCTACAAATATAAATTTACTTTCCTTCCACCTATCCTAAGTTCAGAAGAGAATTCTGCTCTTATTACCATTTCCTGTCCATAAACAGTGAAATGGTGCTACTATTCTCATTTTACATTAATTTAGTAGCTTGCAAATAGAACAAAGGTTTCCTGATGTTTCAGGACAGGCTGTTCTTATTCCAAGTCTGTCCATTGGGTCAGAAATCTGAAGCAGCTGCTCACCCACCAAGGCTCCATTTCAGACTCTCATATGGGCATGGAATTTGGTTTCTGAATGGCTATTTTAACATGAAAGCTGATATTCAGATACAAAACCTACCAAGTAATTTGTCCTAGGGCCAGGGCTACACTGCACAGCCCCCAACTCTCACTGCCAACCCTACTAGGTAGACCAGACCAGAAAATCAACCCCACAGAAAGGCTAAAACTACTTTTACTAGGATTGGCTATAATAACAGAATCTTGGAAGTCTGATTGATCTGTACCTCTTTCTACTTCTGATCATTCAATAAATTAGGGAGATGTCTGTCTGAGTCACTTCCAAAGATTATCTGGACATTCTGGACTTATAAAAATGTTTTACCCCTTGTCACCTTGGCAACAGAGCCTGTATATTTCATTATAAATGTTATTAAATTTTCCAAAAATTTAAAATACAAGAAAGTCAAAAGAGAGAGAGACAGAGAGAGACAGAGAGAGAAGAGCTTGCATACTTCCATCAAGGTCATCTTCCTTACTCTCTACAATTGTAGATAAAAATAAGGATACTCTTCTTTCAGCCACAGTTACTGGCGAAAAGTTAGGAAATCTGTTGTCAAGGCCATGGTCACTAAACCCTGAAGCCCAACACTGCCCAGAAGCAGAAATTAGTTTTCAGCAGCTTGTTATAGAGAAGAAGGGATATAGGTAAGCAACACATACATTTTATATGTGGTTTTTATTTTATATATATAAAAACTTGTAAAATTATATATATACAATTTTATTTATATAAAAACCTGTATATAAAAAGTCCCTATATATAAACATTAGATAGATAGATGAGAGATGAGAGATGAGAGAGAGAGAGAGAGAGAGAGAGAGAGAGAGAGAGAGAGAGAGGTAATTTGCCCACTATTAATAACCCACTGTGAATACAGCAGTCAGGGCATTTTGCAATGATTGATTGAGCCTAAAAGAACTCCTGCAACTGGGTATCTGAAAAGATGGTCCTGATCCATCTGTTCTCTGCCACTTATAAATAATATCATATATCAGAAATAAATCTCATTTTTCTCTCTCTCCTGATCTCATTCTCATTATTCCATCAAAATAAGTAGTGCATTTAACCTACTTATTTTTTCTATAATGTTGTAGTTTTGCTTAAAGAAATGTTTATTTTTATCCTAGTCTAAAAGTCTCTAATTTTTTAAAGAAGTATCATTATGTTTGGTATAAAACAATAATACTTGAACCACCTGCAAGTCTGATATGAAAAAAAAAAACTGTTTAAAAAAAAGTTACATGAAACATGGGAAAAACAAATACAGGTAGTCTTCAAGTTACAATGGCAATTGGGACTGGAGTTTCTATAGCTAAGTGATGCGGTCATAAAGTGCAACATCACGTGACTGCATCACTTAGTGACAGCAATCCTGGGCAGTTCCAGTTGCTGTTATAGCCCCAAGATGCACAGGTTGTTAAGCAGGAAGAGGTGGGAGTCCCAGGTAAGGAGCGTGGGGGTGCTGCGGGAGTGCTGCAGGGGAGTGGGTGCCACACGGGGGTGGGGAAGGGCTTGGGAGGGCCAGCACAGGCCACACATCAGTTGCAGGAGCCAGGGGAGGGCCTGGGAGAGCCAGCGGAGGCTGCATATGGGTGGGGGGTATGCTGCAGGTAAGAGAAAAAACAGGAGTGAGTTACTGGAGTGACCTGTGACCTTCCATGCCAGCTTCCCCTTTGACTTTGCTTGTGGGAAGCCAGCAGGAAAAGTCACAAATAGCAATAACAGGACCATGGCTCCCTGCAATGTGGTAATTGTGAGCTGGCCACCTGAGCACCCGATCATGATGACCATGGGGGTGCTACGATGGCTGGAACTTTGAGGACTGGCCATACGTCCCTTTTTTCAGTGCCACCATAACTTTGAACAGTCTCTGAACGAATGGACATCAGCTGAGGACTACCTGCATAGGACAAAGACAGTACAAACACCATAATTATATCAGGATGTGACCATATTCACTAATATCATAAAGAGTCTGGTGTTATCTTATATTGGAACTGATTTTCTATGGTGCAAAACTCCCTACATTGTCTGTAATGCTTGACTCCTTATATGATAATTAAAAAAAGATATAGGAATTATCTGAATGTCCTGGAACCTCCAATAAAAATGGAGAGATAAACTTGCTCTGCATTTCCGAATTATGTCTATTCCTTCCTATAAAGAAGGATGTGGGTGGCTGTTTTGACTTTACCAAGCCCATATATTCATTCCTGTTGTTGTCACTGTCGTTGTTGTTGTTCAGTTCCTCTGGCAACACAGAAATATATTAAAATTGGCTTGAGAGGAGGCCCTGGGATATCTAGGTAATTCCATAGTAGTGAGATAGTTAGCCAGCTTCAAACTAATATCCAATCTCCCACACATAAAGTCATTGGAAACTAAATTTATATCATTTTGCATTTCTACATCCATAACATGGGTTTATTGTTTAAGACTCTCTCTAGCTTGATTGAATTGCATTAGAACAAGAGCTCTGATGAAAGACCATATGTCAGCAATTTGTTAGCTACAGCTTTTTCCCAGATTGACTGATATTTATCAAGAATTGTTCAGGGAGCCAAGCCTATTGGGCAAAAACTTTAGTTTCAACCAGAAACTGAAGCTCTTCAGCCAAGATCATGTCTCCACCCTAAGCAACCCAAATCTCCTGACATAAGGCTGCATTTGGCACACATCTAGGAATCTGGAGCTTTGAACTGATTCCAGTGACTCAGTTGGGCCTCATTAAACTCCATAAAGTAGTTATACTAAAGACTTTAGCGCAAATAATTTAAGTGGAAGAACCCTTGGAAACATTTGCTCATGCTGTCATCTGAGTCTTTTTTCAATCTGAACAAGAAGAAGTCTAGTTTAAAACAACTTACCTGTTCAACATTGTTACCATGAATTTACCAGTAACATGGCCCAACTTTCTTGTTTTCTTGTAGTTAATCTGCATGTGACTATTAGAGCAATACAGTGCTCTCTTAAAAATCAGTCTGACATTGAGATAAAAGCATTGTATCATCAGTTGGCAGCTGCTTGTCAGCTAGTTTAGGGGGATAAGGATTCAGATCATTCATATGCTCAATAGGGAATTTATATACATTTTCCACAGTAAATGGGGGGGGGGGGACAATACATAACCCTGTTTAACACATTTTGGTGTAGATTCAGATTTGAACGTTTCTCCTGTGAATTGTATTTTACACCTAGGACTGTATTTTCACATAATTTACAGGAACAGATGTCTGTCTAGGTTTGGAGCCTTGAGCTTTTCCCATAGGATTTCCCTGGGAATGGAATTAAAAGCACATTTAAAGTCAACAAAGGCTACATTGGGCACTTCTACTCTGCATCTTTAAGCTGCTCCTGTTCCTTGATGATGCCAGCTGGACTCTAAACTGCCTTAATAAAATGATGTCTGGATGGGGATGCTTCTGAAACAGCTTGACAAGTATCAGTTAGGACTGCTGGTTACCATGTCCCCTCATTAGAAAATTCCCTTTCTGCTGTGCCCTCCCCACTTTCTGTGCCCCAGATGCAACTGTCATTTATTTCGCTTTCTGTGGGCCAATCTTACTAGACCTAGATACTGTTTGAAAAATAGAATGCTATTTACAAAGTTAAGTACCAAAGTGCACATATATACAGGGACAGCAAGAGCTTTAAAATCAAAGATCCTTTCTTGCATTTTTTTTCCTGGTTTGGCTCCCCAAATCTTTGCTGCAGCTACTCTTGCCAATAACATTCTAGGCATGTGGTGGTTATAACATTTGCCTGAAAGTCACTGGTTTCATCTGGCAGAAACTTTTGTTTTAATTACTATTCTTCTTTTCCTGAGTAATCACTACTTCTTTTTTTCTTTTTAACAAGTCCACTGGGCACTATTTCATCATTTTTGCTGTCACTTGAGGTGGAAGGGTCCAAATTGCCTAAAGAATAAGTATTGGTAAGTACTGGCATGATGGGCACATAACATGGTTCTCTACTGGGAAGCTGGTGTGTTCATAGTGGAAACCAGGGCATGGCTGGGTATTTTTTCATACTGATTAAAGATCCCCCACCTGTGGGTGTAGGCCCTCTGAACGAGATTAATAATTCTGGATGATCTTGCAAAAGATTGCTTCAGCAGACATTGCAATGTTATAGATTTCACAAGGCTTACTTATGATGGTGGGCTACCAGCAGGCTGTGTCAGGCCTTAAACAATGTATTATGGATATAGAAGAGCAATTATATCTGTTGGCCATCTGCAGATATATATATTGAGTACTGAATAATCAGTCTCAGTAATGTACTCCCAACAGTTCTTGCCCTTTGAAAATATGGCTCATGTTCTACTCACTGTTAAATTTCTAAAATGTTGCATGGCTACATTTTATAACTCACCTTTTAACTAAATTTTGGGTCATTCAAATCTATTCTATGTACAGCTGCTATTAACTGAACAATATGACAGTTTATTTGAATATGGCAAATTCTGTTTTACTGCCTGTAAAATTCACTATGACTTAATAATGTTGACCACATATTTATTTTTGGGTTTTGTTTTGTACCTTATATGTTTCAAACTTTTATTTTTATGCAACTCTGGTCAATGAGTACAATAAAGTCTGTGCTGTTGCAGAATCAGAACGCAGGACCCAAAGCAAATAATCAAGGCTCACTGCAGTGTCTATTATACAGACAGTACATAGTGGAGGGGACCCCACCAAAAGGATAGTGAGAGGCACTCCTGCAAACACAGGAGATCCACTAATATTTATATATTTTAGAAAAAGGTAAAAATGATGCAGACATACATATTCATATGATGATGCAGGCATACATAAGTAATAGGTCTCGGGTGACTTCCTGCCCTTCTGCTATCTTCAAAGAAAACAGTTGTCTTAGAAGAAACAGATCAAAAGGAGGGGGCAGTTTAGGATGCCAAATGCCAGGAGAGATTCATGTGTTGCCATGGAAATGTTCTGATAAGATTTACAGTAGGGTGGTATGAACTAGACACTAAACCAGCTCCAAGGCTACTGCAAATTCCTTAAGTTTCAATTTGATTTAAACAGTCCAATTCATCTGAAAACTTATTTTGTTCACACTATAATAAATACTGCAAAGGACTTATCTCTGCATTTACCTGGTAAGAGAAGGAGAAGGAGAAGGAGAAGGAGAAGGAGAAGGAGAAGGAGAAGGAGAAGGAGAAGGAGAAGGAGAAGGAGAAGGAGAAGGAGAAGGAGAAGGAGAAGGAGAAGGAGGAGAATGCTCCAATGTTTCAATAAGACACTGGTGGACTTATTTTAAAAAAAAAAAGACTAGTAGAGAAGTGCTTAGTTGATGGAAAGAAAAATTGTAGTAATTTTAAAAAAGGGCTTCTGCATGTAAAGTAACAGTGGAGAAAATGTTGTCTATGTGCTGGTTTCCTATGCTTGCAATGAAGAAACCCAGTAGTGTGGATATGTCCATCGGGACTTATTAGTGTATTTTACATCATGTGTCATGATCCCAATTCCTGATCCATGATGGATCATCCTGCTTGAAAACTGAGATAAAGATAGAAGAAGACATACATGATTATGCATGTCTAACACATAAAATACCTTTGATTTCACTTCTGTGCAGTTCATAATAAATACAGAACGTATTTCTAGTTCTTATTTTCTGTATTCTATCATAGTACCTAAAAAACATATACAGTGGTACCTCGGGATACGAACTTAATCCGTTTCGTGACTCTGGATGTATCCCGAGTTGGTCGCAACCCAAAGCAAATTTTCCCATAGGGTTCAATGTAAGTCCGGTTAATCTGTTCCGCCCTCTGAATTTGGTTGCAACCCGAGGCGAATTTCCCCATAGGGTTCAATGTAAATCCGGTTAATCTGTTCTGCCCTCAGCCCAAATGTGGTCGCAACCCGAGGCAATTTTCTCTTCAGAGCCTTACTCCCGCCAAGCCTGCTCTGCATTTTCTTTGGAGCCATGCTAACACGCACACCAAAAACCTTCGCAAAACACCGCAAAACACACCACAAGCCTCACCGAACGTCTCCTTGCTACCGCGACCTCGCCCACAGGAAGCCGCGACCACGTGGCAGCAGGGAAAATGGCCGCGGATCTGGTTCGTAACCTGAGGTAAATTTTTCCTGCCGAAGCTGGTCGTAACCCGAAATGTTCGTTAGTAGAGGCGTTCGTATCCCGAGGTACCACTGTACTATAGTTTCTACACTGCTTGACATTGATTCTTTTCAGAATATGAACATCTCGATACTTAAGCAATTTTATTCTGATGAAGTGATAATCTGGCCATCAGATATGTTGCTAATTAAAGGCAGAATTATTTTCCTCAGATACATGATAGCTGCTTACAGAAACACCTCACAACAAACACAAAAAGTAATTTTGAAAAAGCATATCTTACAGGAACAAAATCAAATTCATATTTAAGAGTTACAAATGTCACTATATCCACCACTACCTTTAATATTGAAAAGTTCAGAGCAGTAGGCTTTTCCAGGTTACTTTTGTGCTGATATTAATGAGGTTTTTATCACTTCAATAATGTGATTCCGGCCATGGAACTGAAGTGAGTCACTTTAGTGAAGAGGCCACCCCGTTTGTTTCAGTGAGGAACAAAGGTGTCTCTGGAACTGTAGTCTTTCATTGTTTATCCCCTTGGCTGAACAAAGTTGGATGGTCTCAACTGCTTGGGCCAGTGCTGTGGGAGAAATTTATTTTCAATGTTTCCCTAAACACTGGCTATAAAGCTGCCAGGTGGGTAGGAGATAGGCCCAGCCCAAGAACAACAGGGAAACAATCCAGCCAAGTTCAGTTATTTATTGCTTACACCATATAGACAGAATCTTGCCCAACTACATCTGTACTAAGCTAACCTAATGGATATACCCTGGGAGATTCTAGAGAGTGGCTCTTCTAAGTCTCTTACTCTTTCCACATTTCTGCTCTGGACTGTGTTGCCTCTTTTCCTCCCTGCTTCCCTCCTGGAATGCATTCCCTCCTTCTTGGGAACTTGGTTCTCTACTGCATTCCACTACACCACCTCCCCCTTTGTAGTTACATTCCATCACAGTAGCAAAGCCATGCAATCTAGATGACGTCAACCCATCCAGATTGGTGCCTTCAGGAAATCCCATAGCATTTTCTGAAGCTAACCAGCGTGGAATCAATTTGATCAGCATTGGGAGAAAAAGCTCCCCCAATTCTTCTTCCAAGTGTTCACTAAAGAAGTCTCCTGACAGCTTTATTTCACAGCATGAGTTCTTCAGGAAAAAGCTGAAAGGGAGGGAGGTCCAAAACAGAATAAGGTGAAGCAACATGGCCAGATCACTTTCCTGTTAGAACCAAAGAGACATCATTGCTTTATAAAACAGCTTCCATGCTCATTTTTAGTTTGTGTCTGGAGGGTGAAGGGGTTGTTTCAAAATCTTCTACATTTTAGTAGAACAGTTTTAGCTAGCTGCCGTTATATGCAGGCACAGATTATTTAGCCAGTCCCAAACTGGTGTTTCAATGATTTAATAAGAAGTTGCCTAAAAGGGATGGGAATTTCACATTTGGAACTCAGTTCATCTGTACTGGACACTTCTGATGACTGAGGAGGAAGAAAAGGAGGATAAAAATCACAAAAGTAGCTACTTCAACTGGAACCTGGGGAAAACAAATACTGTTCCACGAAGTAAATTAAATTTTGTGCATATAGACATAAGCCACCTGAAAGTCTTTTAAAACTGAGATTTTTTTAATGCTGAAAACCATAGGGATAGTCAGACTTGAACATATAGGCCATTTTCTAACAGTAGATCAATATCTATTCAGGAAGTTAACAATAATATGAAGGGAAACTTGAAGATTGCCAAATCAAAAGGCACACTTTTACCATCTTACTGTCATTACACAGGCAGAGTTTCATTACCTTGCAAGCTTTCAGTCATCTATTATTTATTTAAGAGACATTGTGATGAGCCATTTTGTACTTTTCAGCCATTTTAATACTGTGTATGACCTTCCCCACCCCTTGTTGCAAATCATCTACTAGCTAAAGTGTTGCTCTAGCATCTGAGTAAAGTAATCCTGCCTTGATTGGCTGACTGATTTACAGACTTGATTGATCTAAGTTTGCTTTTTGCTTCCTGTGTGATATATACCAGATCTGAGAAATGCTTATTTTACTGATAAGAAATGCTTGTTAGAGAGACATCTGCTTGTTGTGCCAATCTCTAAGACCACATGACATTTGCTTGGTATTTGGGACTGGCATATAAAAACTGCTGGAACCTTTTCTTTGAGGTTGCTTGCCTTGGGAGCGATCCCCAAGTGACCCTATTCTATGCAGAATAAAGTTGCTTTTATCTCCACCCTTGGGCTACAGCATGCCAGGCATGAACCCAGTGTTCCTGGGACAACAGTTGGGTACAGTTAACACCAACTCCTGGCCTCTGAAATGGATTTAAGCAGGAAATGAGCACAACTGCGCCTTCCTCCTTTTGATCATCAGCAACTGATACTCAGAAGCATACTGATTCTGACACCGGATGAAATACAATGGGATATGGCTAATCATTATTACTAGTTTATTCTTTTTGTAACGGATCTAATGAAATAGAGTTAATACAGAAAATTGTATCACATAGCAAGGGTTTATGCTGTGCCATGATTTGGCTAGTATTATAGAATGATTGGTAATCTATATTAAGCTACAACATGTAACTAAAAATATAACACAGAGCAATGGATTTCAGTAATATTCTTATATTTCAAGTAATAAAAGTTTCAGTCATGGGGCATGATTTTTACTGAACCCAAAAGCAGACAGGAACTAATGCCTTTATTTCCTTTCAGCATTGTACTTCTGCCAAGATATACCAATTTAGGTCACTTTACGTTCTTCACAAGGTGTAGAAGCTATCTTAAGGCCTTGGTGCTAAAAAAATATATTTTTACATTGCAAGTGTTTCAAGTGGCTATATTGCCCTTTTCCTGCTGTGTAATTTCAGTAAATGCTAGAAAAATAATGACTTACCTTTTAAAGTGTCTAGTTATTAAGACTGCAGGGGAAAATATTTCCATCAAAATGATGGCAAAGGCTGTCTGGGTATTTTGGTTAAATAAACATTTCAAAGCAAGGAGCAAGGCTACTTCCATTAGAGGCCTAGAGAAGGATATATCCCAATAAATATACAGTATGTAAACATCTAAAAGCTAAAAGGGCTGGCCAGACATTAGGCAGACTAAGGTAAGCACCTCCAATGGCAAATGTTGGAGGCAGACAGAACAGTGAGAAAGAACAGCAAATTGTTATTTAACTTACTATTATTGAATCTTTACTGCCAGAGAGGGGAAGAGCTTTCAGGTGCCAATTTGGCTGACCCTGGATATTATACACCTTGACTATAAGCTGAGACACCATCTGTTGTTCTGCTTCAGATGACAAATACCTTGGATTGGCCATGCAAAGTAGAACCAAACAGCTTTTGTCTGTGTTTGTAGTCTGTATTCTTTGAGAATTATAAAGCTTGAGTTATAGGCTGACGTTGCCTATATCAAAACAATCTCTACAAGTGTAGATAGGATTTAATAAGTTGACTGTCTTTCTACTAAGGATCCTTTGGCCTCTCAAGCTTATGTTGGTTGATTTCTCTGTTGATTTCTATTTTTATGCTATTCTCTTGCTCATTTATAATTGATATATAATGTAAACATTAAAATCGCACTAAACCTACAAGTCCATTTTAAAAAAATATTAAAACAAAATGCTCTTCCACTTTACCATCTCTTCCTAGTCAATAGGAGATTATTATTATTCACTCTAGATGGCAAAATAAGTGGCTTTTTCAATCCAGCTTCATGGAATGAATAGGTTCTCTTAATGGTATGACTTGTATCATTACAGTTTGGCAGTAATGCTGTTGTAATTTTCAGTGTCAATTTTCAATTATGAAGACTCTCAGTGATGAATTTATATAGTGATATAAAAGCAATTCTTGACAAATAATAACAACAATAATCTCAACCCTCTGAATATAGAATAGTGAATGGCTATGACATTCAAGATGCACAGAGACTTTTCTGACTCAAAATGTTAACATGGAAGAAATTGCCCTTTATCCTATGGAAGCATCTTTCACACTACGTTGTGTATAATCATCATTTTTTTGTTGCCAATCTAGGTACTGAGGTCATATAAAGTTAGTGTACATAGAACAATTACATTGTCTCAAAAATAGAAAATTTGGCTCAAATAACCATGGCAAATGTGACCTAATTCACTACAGATGATCCTCAAAATTGCAATACAATTGGGATCACATTCAAAATGTACAAAACTAGTAAAATAGGTTGCACAGAGAAACAAGGATTTTTAAAAAAACATATCCTCTCACTGAAATGTGTCAGTGAATAAATACTAATTTCTATATTGGGGCATGACATTACTAGGGTGAGTTGGGGCAATTTAGGCAGATTTTAACTCACCAAGGTGGGACAACCTAGTCTCTTTTGATTCAGAACATCCATAAACTCTAGCCCTGGTTTGTTTATTTTAGTAGCATCATGCTTGGTATACCAAAAGAGAGGAATTTTTCAAGGAATGGTTGAGGGGGACAGACTATAAATCATCCAGATGGGGATAGAACAGTGAGGGGAAGAATTAGATTCAGTTGCTGATAAATCCATTCACAATTCAAAGTGACCCTAGTAATCAGACTATTTGTCTCCAACACTGTTCTCCCAACTCTTTCCATGGCAAATACAGTAAAAATCCTGCCAAATTTATGATATTCCTCATTAAATTTGACTTAATAAAATCTGTGCAGGATCTATAATTGTCCTATTGATTGTGGAAGCTGTGAAATGAGCAAACCCTCCTGCAGAATAGCCTGGATTTGGAGAATTATGCTAACTTCATCTTACTTCTGATGGTTGCTTTTAATGACTCCACCAAAAGTGATGGTAACATCTGGAACCTATGGCAAAATAAACAACTTGTTGTTTGCTTATGTGGCTGAATTTCAGTTGCTGACTCAGGACTGGAATAAATGGTCATAACATGCCAGTTAAAAGAAGCTGCTGTGGAATAGGCAAGAGTGGAATAAAGGAGTAGGGACAATACAGAGGAAGATGATATGAGGGTTGGAGCTAGCAAGGCAGGACCAGACAGGATTGTTTGTTAAACATAGGCCAGGTGCAACCAGCCAACCAGCTATTGTGGAAATGAACTGAAAGTAGTCTAGTATCAGTTATCAAAAAGAGTGAGAGAAAGAAATTCAGAGGTTAAAATTTGAGAGCACACAGACAGAAACACACACATGTATTCTTAGCCCTTGTAGGAGCTGTGGAAAAGAAGGGTGGGGAGCTTTGGGAATGAGGAATGATGTTGAAGAAATTGCTTAAGCAGTGATTGTAATGTCAATGACAAAAAGCCAAAATACAGGATAAATTTACTGTGATAGGTTGTTCCAGATGCATAATAAGGGTCATGATATGGACTGGGTCTCTGTTGTCAAAAGGGATGGTCAGGAGAATGTCACAATGGGCTTTAGAATAAGAATGTCATTGTTAACCATGATTATCCATAAAAGTTCTTTGTTCAGTTAAAGACTATTAAAAATTATATAGAGAACCTTTCTTGCTACAAAAGGCTGTTTGATCCAGAAATTCACTATAATCATATATAGGATCATGATGAACCATAAAATCACAGGGAAGACATAAAGCTAAGCTCTGTAGTTGATTTTTGGTTAATCATTTCTGAAGAATGCTAAACGTTTATCTGTTTTACTGTATTTTAATATGTTTTCATTCTTGTTAAAAGTGGAATGAAAACTGATTCTAAAGCATCACATAAATGCTGTAGCACAGTTAGCAAATACATGAAATTACAATCATATATCTTAATCCTAAATCAATTTTTTGAAAGTAAGTTTCTCCACACATTTTCAGAATTGGTCACTAAGGCTGTAATCCTATATTCACATTTGGCAGTAAGTCCCATTGTTCTCAAAGGAGCTTGCTTCTTTGTAGAAACGTTAAAGATTGCATCATAAATGGATATTGCTTCAAAGTGATCTCCACAGCAGCTGTTGCCACATCGCAAGAAACTGTTTATGTGGTTTACATACATCTGGCGATGATTTCAATTAGGGCTGTGTAGTTTAGTAAAAACCCAGTCACCTTTTCTATATACATTAGAACTGTCTTCCAATAGGGTGGAATATTTTAAGGATTTTGCTTTCAAATCCCGGTACAGTTTTTTTAACATAAAGGCTTATATTTGCAAATGCATGCTAGCTTTTATGTGCATTTCCCCTTAATTTACATAGCCATTAATATCAACTGCCAGTTTTAATGGAAATTACTCCACTCTCTGTTTTGACACATCAATTATTCTAGTTCTAGCTTTGTTAATGTAAATTTTCCCAGGGTACAGTCTTTGTGTTTAAACGTAACTACAGCCATTTGTCTGTAACTGCCTTTTTAAAAGCGACTTTTTTGCAAATTTCTGAATAGGGACTGATGAACAGTATAGCAAGCAATACATGTTTCCAAGTCTGCCTTGAAGAGATTGCCTAGATCTTCTCTCTGTTGCATCCCTCCTTTCAGTATGTCACTGTACTTCATTTTCAAACAGAATTGAGTATTCAGTGATATATTATTATTTGCAGAGTGAGATGTTCTAACTGTCTAACTCATGATGCGGCAAAGAATGCTTTAAAATGCTTCATAATAGGAGCTATCCTATCGAAAGTGAACATTAGATCCTAGCGAACATACCAAAGATCAAATTTATAATTATATGGATTAATAGCATACCCAAAGCTATATTCTAATCCAGGAAATATCTTTCCTCTGCCAAAAAGTTCCTATCCTCTGATTTATTATGAATGATGGTATATGCAGTACTTATGAATCAATTTGACAGATTTAGTTGAAGGATGAAAAACATTGGTAGCCAGACTGACTCTGAGAAAACTCAAACTCAAAAATCAGCACAGGTAATAATTTTAGTAAGCCAGCATTTTTTTTCCTAAAAAGTGCAAACTGTTAATTTTATTAAAACTCTTCATTCTATTAGCTACAAAAAGGAAATGAGGAAAAAATATTGCTGAAGTTAGAATCCCATTTTTTTCTTATCTTATTTTTCATTCTTTTAACTATATAGTTTAAGGGAGAGTTTTAGTAAGTCAAAAGTTTGGAACTATTAGAAAAACATTTTTGATTGGCCTAATTGCATTGGTAGATTGTTGAGTTTGACTCAAAGTATGGACAATGACCCAGCTAACAGGGCATTACAATGTATGGATTATTATAGGTATGATGGAAAAATAATAAAATAAAGCTGGAAACTCTCCCCCCCCTTGCCTCTTTTTCTGCCCCCCCTCCCACTTGCCTCTCCTGCAATCTCTTTTCTCCACTTCCTTCTGCCATTCTTTGCTCATGCAAAACAGGATCAGCTCCAAGCTATTGCATGACCCAAGAGTGACCATGTTCCACTGCCAAAAATAGCCCTCTTAACACTATCCTACTGAAACAATGGGAGGGCCATCACCTGTCTGCTTAAGGGTTTGCCGTGGTTCTTATCTCACAATAGAAAAACCAATTATCCCCCATTTACCACCTATCTAAAGGTATCCCAGAATCAGATCCCTCAGATTTCCCACCTCTCAACCTCAAAAGTGTACAAATCCTGTGCTTTTCTATGGTTCAGGGTTCCTCTTTCTTGGAAAGCAGCCAGCCAAGGATCATTGCAATCAACATGGTTCTTCTCCTCAGCGTTGTGCTCCTGTCTTTGGTAAAAATTCCACAACATAGGTATGCCAGAAATGGATTGTGGGAAAGTGGAAACAATCAAACAATGAATAACAACTAACCAAAAGAGTGTTCAGTTACACTTATATGGTCTAAATACATCACAGGTGAGCTGTGTGAGATTAGCACCTTGTGCTGCAGCCCTAAAGATAGCCGAATGGAAAGAGGTGAGTAACTGACCTTTGTGACAGTCCTACAGCTCTTTTATAAAATTCTGCCAGTACCATTTAGGTAGTAATTTTATCAACATCTTTTGACTATGTTCAGAGACCTAACCAATGAATATTAAATTTCAACCAAACTACATATCCTCTTCAAATGTGAGCTTTCATGTGAACTTGAGGATGCTTTATTACTGGGAAATATTTTTGCCTAAGGTTTTGCAAATGTTATTGTCAAATGACATTATTTCCTCAACATTTCCAGTCCTTGAAAGAAAGGTGATCATGTAATGCTGCAGGATCATAGGATCAAAACTCAATAGAATAGCTCCAGCTGCCATGCTCATGGACACATGATGGTGGTTTGTACGTCATGATTTGCTTTGCAGTCAAGTGGTTATAATAAAATTAACAACAACAGTCATGACAAATGTTTTGTTACTTGTCCCCTTCATGCCCATTGGACGCTTATGAATGAGTTATGAATGTGATGATGAATTATGAATCATCATTATCATCATCTTACTTGCTTATTTGTCCTATGATTGATAATACTTGTAATGCAAGTGGCAATAATAGTAATAATAACCAGTTGATACAGTGATTAAGGTGTTGGCTAGATTCAGTGTCAGCCATGGAAACACTGTGGATGTCTTGAGGCCAGTAATTGTCTCTTAACAAAACCCCACAGGATTGTTGTGGGACAAAAACGGATTTCTCCCCATGGAAAGAATTTAGAATTTGGGCTGAGCTTCAACTGAAATTATTTCCATTTTTTAATTCCTGGGCTGCATGAAGGCAATCATGTAAATCATGAGATGTTCATACATTCCCCACTTCTGTGATTACCCTGAGAAACAACAAATAGCAAGCATAAGTTGCATTTTTTGTTTGAACTTTCTTTTTAACTTAGCTTTCCTGATACCCTTCAAAAGTGTCTCCTTTTATTATTTATTTGCTAAATTAGGCTGTCTATCCTCTAGGAGTTCCAAGGGCTGCATGTAGGGATCGCTCCTCAATTTATCCTTGTAGCAGCTACTCTGTGAGGTATGTTGCAGCAAGAGAAGGTGAATTGTTTACAGTAAGCTCCACTAGGTTATAATAAGTGCTATGGTTGAGCAGGGGGTTAATTCCTCGGTCTCCTAGGTCCCCGTCCAACGCTTTAACCACTACATCACTTTGTGATTACAAGGTCCAGAATTTCCAATCAGCTGAGCCAGTAACTCTGCTGGCCCAGAATTCCAAAACATATGATGGGCACAGGTTAGAAAAATAATTTAGTGTTAGGTTCTGCTTACATCTGAGCATATTGCACAGTCCCATGCCAGTCCATTTCTTTTTTCATTTCACCGCTGTCATGAATGGCTAGAAATTGAATCAGCAAAATTATTAGAAAAGTGTTGAAGCCAATTTGTCATTACCACAAATGAAGGTGGCTTGGACAGAGTTCAAAGCATGTGCAAACATTTTCATTTCAAATCCAGATTTTTAAAACTGTAAATAGCAAGTGAGAGCAGGAGATAATTATTGGGAACATGGAATGAAGAAATGCTTTCCCTACTAAGACCCAAAGACAAAGACACCCCCAGCCCTATCCAACACTGCTATTTGCATTGGGAAGAAAGTTATCATTGATGCAAATTGAAGCTTTCCTCTGAATGAAAATAATATCTAGGATATTTTTAATCAAAATTGGGTGTGGGGAAAATGCTACCTTTTTTCCCCTCTGACAGCTATGATTCCAGTAAGTATTACACACGCCCCACAAAAGCAGCTATCTGCAGTTTTTAAAATCTTTATATTAAGTGCAAATGCATATATTCGACCCGCAAAGATACTTCTATAGAAATAGTCAAAACCATTATTATTTTTATTATTTAATATTATTACAGTTATACCCCTTATTTCAACTTGTATAAATACAAGATATAAAACATAACCATAAAATTCATACACAGAAGATTAAAAATTTAAATCACTATCATTAAAATATTATTAACAATTAATAGCTTGGCAAGAGAGATTTGGGTTTTTAAAATTATTTTTCCTAAGATTTGGCAGAGAGGAAGACAAATGTGCTCCCTTGGTGAACTTATTCAATATCCTAGGACTTGTACAGGAGAAGATTCTCTTATGTGCACCCATTAGCTGAGCTTCTTTTGCTGATCTATGTACCCAGAAATGTCCATAGCAGGAAAGGTGGTCCTTCAGATAGTCAGGCAAGCTGTTCAGGGCTTTAAAGGTCTACCTTGAGTTGTGCCTTGTAGGCAACTGACAGCCAGGGAGATCATCCAGTATGGGAATCATATGAATCCCATACCTTGTACCAGTTAGTAGCTTACCAGCTGCTTTTTACCCCAACTGCAATTCCTGCAAACTTCAAATTGGGCATTGATGGCAATATTGACTGCAAGGTTGGGACAAAAAAAATTACCATGAATACCTAATGCTTGAAAATTCTGCCAGACCCCAAAGCTGCCCCGAAGCTATCAACTGTTTTGTTTCATCTCTGCCCCTAATGTAGCATTTATAGAAAACATACAGATTTTTAGAATGTGCGAAAAGTGATAATCAACTCAATTCTGAATGTGCTTGCATTATCAGTGATCCTTGAGAGATACCACTTTTTCACCAGGCTAAAGTCTGGCTCTCTACCTGCTGTCATCTGTGTTCTTGAGGATGGGAGACCTTGCCTCTAAGTCCAGGTCCAAATCCTCAGAGCAGTCAAGGGAGTGGATCCTGGGCCTGACCTTTCAGTGCCAGTACTGGGACTTGGCTCCTGTGCATGTGATTTCTCCACTGGTCCTTTCTGAGGAAGATTATATGTCAGGATGCAACCTTACACTTTTTGTTTTCGCTGTTGCTTCTTGGCAATTAGCACATGGCATGTGGTTATTTCAGGGAGTATTCCAAAGGAAAATATCATTTGTGGATATTTCTCTGCTGTGGGTGAGGGATTGTTGTATTATGGAAAGAAGAAAAAGCCAAAAGCCTTCAGCACCTTGTATGTTTTCAAATATGAGTTGGATTCTTTTCTGGGCAAGAAGAAATTATGGCTCAACGCTATGCCATGGATCTGCTGGAAATGGAAAATAACAAAAAAAACAAAAATCATCTGTTTCCAACAGGATTTGTAGCAAAATTCAATTACATTCCTAGCTGGCTCTAGTTGATCACAGCCCATAGTTGGAAAATGCATATAACCAGAATTGGGGAAAGAATTCCAAATGTTTGAGTGACTGATCAATTTACTAACTACCAACCTTAGTGTAATAGACTGTTTTTCTTTCTCTGAATTTTTTAAAAAATCACAATAGGAGAGTTAGGGAAATCAAAGGAGAAGCAGTTTGGATTTTTTTCAGGCAAGCAAGATAGACTGATTAAAACTGAACAAAATATGAAATTACTGCAATGTAAGATTTCTGCATGAGCAACTCGTTGGCCCTGGACTTATAAAACAAAGATGACAAAACAGCACAGGTTCAGTTCCCTTGCCACATTTGTTCTCCAAAACTAGATTCATCTTGCTGTCCCATAAGTCCCATAGTTTATATAAAATCCCTTTCTTGAATTATATCGTATGGCATTGAAATAGATTTTTTTGTTACCAGCTTTTATAGAGTCATTTGTGCTCAAGCTGTGTATTACTTTATATACTATTATTTGATATAATTCCCCATGTGTAACTATATTTATATAATATTATATATTATATTTTGTTTTTACTAGTTAGATCTTAGAACAGCAAAAGAAAGAAAGAAGAGAACAGAAAAAAAGTTTCAAGAATACATTTTCTTATCATCTGCCTGCTAATGTGTAAATAGAATTTCCATTTTGTGAAGCCTCAGTCAGACAATGTTATTTAACACATATTCATTCTTGTCAAACTTTGCACTTTTTTTCACAGTCCATGTATTTGAAGACAACTTAATAAGTGGTATTTCACACATAAAATGTTCCCTTGTTGTTTTCTATCTGTTTCATTGTACGGTTGATGAAAATAAAAGAGTCAGGATATATGTCGTATCTTTTATTATTTGTTGCTTGTCAGTATGTTACAATGGAAAAAACACAAGGTTATTTTGATATGTACAGTTTTGATATTCTTTATGCCATATATTTCCTTTATGCTACAAAACATACCATTTAGAAGGTAAGTTTTCCCAACAACAAGGAGAATTCTTATAATGACTGTAGTGTAAAAATAGGTAAATCTGTCAGTTTCATTTTTTTCTTTATTTTCTTTATTTTTTTAAAATGAACTCATCAGTTTAACAAGTTAAATCAAAATGTTTACATGAATATGTATATGTTATGCATATGAAAAGCAAGATGGGAGCCAGGCAAGGATATCCTCAGATGATCATCTGGATAGATTGGTGAAGGATAAAGTGCCTCCTCAACCAGCTGATTCAACTGGTCATAACTCCAGTTAACTTTTTTCAGGCATCAGGACTGAAAATCACAACCATGGAGAATCAGTGCAGACACTGTTTAACAGAGTGATGGGCAACTGATTTTTACATGACACACCTAGCCCCTTTTCTTTTCTTTTCTTTTCTTTTCTTTTCTTTTCTTTTCTTTTCTTTTCTTTTCTTTTCTTTTCTTTTCTTTTCTTTTCTTTTCTTTTTTCTTTTTTCTTTTTTCTTTTCTTTCAGCCTCTAGAATCTCTCCAGATTGTACCACTGAATATTGATTGCAGACTAGGCTAAAATAAGCTGAGCTAAGTTAAAATAAGCTAAGCTAGTGGTATAATGTGGGGGTCTTGTACAGAAATGGATTATGAGTTCACGACACACACCTATTTCCCCTTTTAAAACAATTAACCTATCCCAATTTAAAAACAGTTGAAACATTTGACTGTTCTCTTTTAGTGATTGCACTACCTTACTGCCTTGTCCCCTGTGACTCTGGAAGGAGAAAATAAATAAATAAATGCTCAATGGCCCTCTGCCAAAAAAAAGTTGTCCACCTCTGCTTTAAAGCATGCTTAAAGTTTAAAATGAAGCTTAATTTCCATTTGCTTTCCATGTCTTTCTTATTAAACCCATAGATGTTCAAATATGTACCACAGTTTCAGAAAAATTCCATTTAGACCATGTATGACTATGAAGAAACATCTCCTTCCCAATTAAACTGAATGATGGGGAAGACTGTCAAACATCTTAAAAGGTTAACAAGTAATCTTGATAGGTACTGTGAGACATATGATCATAGAGGTATGAAAGCTATTATGAATTCTGGGAAAGTGCAGCATAAAGGTGAAATACAAAGAACTCTCACAGAGCATCTTATGGTTAATAATAAATATAATAAAACAAGAAGGATATGGATGTGTGTTATATGCAGATTCTACTGAGGACTCTTTCCAGATATTCCATTCCAAGATCCCATTCCAGCTACTGGAAAATCACTGTGGGTTATTTCCAGTTTAGTTTGCACCCAGCACACACCCAATCAATCCCTGTATCCCAGTGTTGTCCAAACATGGCTGGCTGGGGAATTCTGGGAGTTGAAGTCCACTCATCTTAAAGTGGCAGGTTTGGACAACACTGCTGTATCCAGATCAGAGCAAGCACACATGGCACTCATGTCAGCTGGCAAAAATATAGCTTGATCTTCATTAAATGTCAGCAATCATCAAAAATAGTTAGCTAGCAAAAACAAACGAAAAGACGGGCAAAGATAGGGAGCAAAAGAACAGGCAAGAATTTACATTATATATCGATATCAAAAGGCACAGACTTTCCAGAGCTGATGCAAACAATACTGTAGTGATTAGCATAGACAGTCCCAAAGGAAGTAGCCTTTGGTTATTCCAGCTTTAACCAATTCTGTATACATAATGGCAGCAGAATAAGAGATGAGGGTAGGACACCAGGTCATTGCTCTTCTATTGTGCAACATGAAGGAAACACTTTGGTGGACAAAGATGATATATCCAACATCAACTGTCCATTCACTCCCACCTCATTCTTGGGAAGCATTCTGTAGCAACTGGTTATTATATATTCAGTGAACTGCATTAGATGGATGGACCCTCATTATTCTATTTTTTTCCTCAAACTTTTTTTTAATTACTTCCACAAAACTGTAGCCTTGGGTATATGAAGAGCTTACCAGTATCTTCCATCTGCATCAGTTATTCTCATTTCTAGGGTTACTCTATTCTGCCTTAGCCAGGAACCACAAACTGAAAATGACTTACTATTAATACGTAGCCTGCATTTGCTGAAAAATTACACTAAGAATATATGTTATTTGATACAAGATCCAAAATAGCTAAATTCTTATTCATGATGGGGGTGCAGTGGGGCAAAACGTTAAGTGATACTACCCAGCAAGAATGGATTGTATCTTTTGAGAAAATAGCAACTAAGAAGTGTGTACGTGTTTGTGTTTGTAGTCTATAAATATATATGACAGTGTGAAGCCCCATCAACTTTTAAAAATTGGAGCTTTTATTCTTCCTCAGAGAGTTAATAATATCTTTAGATTGTTAATAGCATTTCAACAGTTGCTTCAGGGAACAATAGTGTATAAGGATCTCTTGTCTTGTCAAGGACATATAATATCTTGACATACTTAGTGCCTCTAGACTATAGATACAATGGGAAATGACGCAAATCAGATTTCTGCTATAGAATCATGGGTATTCATTGTTACCAGAGGCATGTGGTAATGTTGTAAAGGAAAAAAACAGGGGTTTCTAAATTGAATACTGTTTAAAAACAGCCTTGGTAGAATAAATGACCAAAGTTCTCCTAAAACCTACCTGGTCGATGTGTTTCTCTTCCATGGAATCTTTTTATCAGGTTGGTTTCAATTTCTGCATTAAGCTGGATTTTTTTTTAGTTCACTCAAAATAGTACTTAATATGCATTAACAAGGTTTTTTTCCTTTCAATTCTGTATTTTATCTTAATGTACTTTCATTCATTTACTAAATGTATAAGCTACCTACCTTGGATGGAACTGAAATACTATTCTCCAAAGTGCAAACTCACTTAAATTCTATACTCCAAAGTGTAAACTCACATAGATGGTTATCCATTACAAATCTATTACGCTAGATTTTCAGGAGTAAGAAATAATATGCAAACAAATTAAAAGCATAACAAAAAGACAGCCGTTTCAATTACATTTCCTCTTTGTTATCTCATGCCTTTACCACCAACACCATTTGCTATACCTCTCCATACTTTTCTACAAATGATTCTTGGTTTCAACCATATTCATAAAAACTTCATAGAGTGCTTTTTTCTTTCATGCTTTACCTTTCTCTTCCAGGACCTTTTCAACTATATTCAGTCTCAACTTGGATTTTCCCTTCTTCTCAACCTACCTACTCTTCGAGCTATATCTTTTTTTCAGGAAGAGGTCAATTTACTGCCAAGGATCCACTGAACCAAAACCCCACCCCAAGATTAATCTTAACCAAAATTTCAAACAGCAAATTTTCATGTGGGCCTTACAGACATGCAGCTCAGTTCTTACTGTGGCCTTCCTTCTCAGTCCTTGCTAATGGACCAGACAAAGCCATGACAAAGGTCAAACAGAGAATCCTTGATTTGTATTTGCAGAAGGACAAATCCGAAATTTCAAACCATTGCTATGGAAGCCTCTGCAGGGGTCCTTTCTCTCAAATCTAATTATCTCTCCATTCTGTCTGATCTTCACAGGGATGTATTAGCAGGGCTCAAGGTTTTACCCTAGAGTATGTTGGAAAAGAGTTCAAGAACTTCCCGCACTTTAAACACCTGTGTCCATGATTAAAGAAGGCCATTGAAGCAGTTTGCAGGTCATGTTTTGCTGCTTTTTATATCATATTTGGCACTCTGAGTTATTTCTTATCTTATTAGATTTGGAAGGCCACCTGACCCCCAAATAACTCTGGATGGCTTACAAAATTAAAAAGAGAAAAAGTAACTTTTTTTTTTCAAAGCATAGGTATGTATAGACAGAATCACCCATTGAATTACAAATGAAAATGTCCAGGGCTTAACAAACAACCTAATCTCAGGCCAGGTTGCAAAGCAATATTCTGAACATTTGTAGGGTGGGAACTATGCAAATTTCTGGAAGGATGCTGTCTCAGATGGCAGGTGCCATGACATAGAAGGTGTGCTTCTGGAGTTCTGCTTTTGTTTAACTGAAGGAACCTCAAGTGCCCCCACTCTGCCGGATATTTCTGGACAGACAGAAACTACAGCAGGCAGGCAGTCCCTCAAATAGCCAGTCTGTATGTTATGAAGGGCTTCATAGATGACAATCAGCAGCCAAATGGCAACCAGTGCAGCTTGTGAAACACTGCTGACCCATTACCGCCTGCATTACTGCTTCTGGGTGGTCTTCAAGGGCAGTCCCCATGTATAGCACATTGCAATAGTCCAATATGAGATGACGAGGCCATGAGTGACTATCTGAAGAGCCTCCTGTTCTACAAACGACATGTGCAAAGCCCTTCCTGGCCACAGCTGCCATTTGCTCTTCAAGCAGTAGTTGTACGAAGTCCAGGACCAAATTGTACACTAGTCTTGAATGGGTAAGTGCTACCCCATCCAAGACCAAAGGTAAAAATTCCCAGATAGAGAGGTCCCAGGCAGCCACAGCTACTTGGTCATGGCAGAACTGAACCAGAGTCTGCTCTTCTCCATCTAGGTCAGGACATTGATAGCATCAATGAATTAATTTACTCCTTTCTAAATGTATACATTGACCTGAAATAGAAGTTGTGCACTTATTAATGCTGGATCAATATAACAAAATCTCTGTGAAAGCTGCTAAATTCTACTCAGCTGTGATTGCTGTTAGAAGATGTTGGATTTGCATGGACTACTTAATTAGGTCTTCAGTAGAAGGTCACCAATATTTAATTTTAGTCATTAGCTTTTGTTCCCATAATACTGTTAGCTTTCAATTTTGTTTTATTTGTTTTATTTGAGGAAGGGTCTTTGACAGTAAATTATATATGTAAAATAATAATAAGATATTTGTTTTATATTTTGATCCTAATTTATTCTGTCTATATGACAAATCCACATTCATCCAGGGTTTGTTCCTATGGCTTCTTGTTTTATCATACATACTTTTTAAATACTGCATTCCTATATTCAAGTTTTTGAAGTGTTTCTTCTGACATACCCAACTGTGATTTCCATATAAAGCTATAGACAGAAGCATGTTCTTATACACAGTTATTTTCAATTCTTTCTATAATTGTTCATTCTTTGCAACAGGCCATATATTACCTATTACCTTTCTACCAATATTTGCACATCTTAACACTTCTATATCCATTTTCATATTGTGAGTAAACATTCTGCCGCATTCATCTACTTGTCCTAGCTTTTCTTCTTTTATTTATAATTTGTAATAATTCAGTCTATTTTCCCTATCGAACACCACTACCTTGGATTTAATTTTCAGACATATTCTGGCATCATATGATCTATCTAACATTCATTGCAAATCGTTCGGGTTCTCAGCCAACACACAGCATCATTTGCATGCAAAAATACAAATTCATGCCCCAACCAACACATCCCTAATCCCTGCAAGCATTAATTACAGATTTATCCATAAATACATTAAACAAACAAGGGAACATCACACATTCTTGTCTCATTCCCAACTCAGTGCTGAACCATTTGCTAAGTATTTTTATTCTCACATATGCTTTGCTTCCATCATATGCCCTTCTTATCACATTTAGCAACCATCGTTCAAATCTATACTTGCGCTGCCCATTGCAGAGGACTGGACTACAATAAACGTTTAAATCACAGTGAAGGCACTATTTGCTTCCAAGCTGCCAGGTATCTGGGTGTTCCTGAGTTCTGCTTCTTAATCTTATTCAAGCTCTTACCTTTTTGATTCACATGCTCAGCTGAGCAATGTGTGGAATACCCCGTGCTTGAAGTATTGGTAGCTGGTTCTTCCTGAGGCTGCAGCTCAGGACTGCTTGTCTGCTTTCTTATCATAAATCTTTCCATAGTGATGGAGAGATTGGGTTTTACCAACTGTAAGTTGACCAGGCCAGGACAAGCTAGACCAAGCCACCACTCTGGTGGAGAATGGTAGCAAATGTGATAGCTGCAGTAGAAAGACAGGAAAGAAAGTTACTCAGGTCTCTCCCTCTAACTTGTGCCCCTGATGTGGCTGATTCTCCACTCCACTCCACTCCACTCCACTCCACTCCACTCCACTCCACTCCACTCTACAAGATCAAGCCATCTTTATTCAGTTCTATTACAGCTTTCCCCTTTCTCTTAGTTTTAAGACGTACAAGATAGTTTTTCATTCCATTCTTAATTCATCTTCTTTACCATATATTCCTCTTACGTTCCAGGTTGCCATCTTCCATAGTTACATTCTATTACACATATTATTCCAAAAGCAATCTCTATCTTTATACATGATGTGACATATGATGAATTCAATTGGGAAGGACACATGGTTGCATTCGCAAGCCCTGCTTCCAAGTTCATCACATATTTAACTGCTTGGTAGCGATCTCTTTGTGCATTTTGGCAGGGCTCCCAAATTAGGCTACAAAAATCCAAACCACCACTAGATGGCAGCAGAGAGATACAGAAAACTTTCTCCTGCCGTTATCTCTATATTTGCAGCCCATATATGGTAACCCTCTCCAAATCGTGCCACTTTAGATAAAACTAGCCAAATGTGCTTCCAAAACTAGAATTTTCTTGTTCTGAATAATCACTGAGATCATCCTGGCGCACAACACTTCTCCATCTTCCTAGTTAACCTTTTAAATGTTAGAATCCTTATAAATTAGATTGCCTTCCAGTATCTGTTGAAAATGGATCTCTTCAGGAAACCTTTGGAGAGCAGGAAGATGCTATATGTCTTCATTATTTTGAACGTTGTTCTGCTTTTAATTTTTATTTGATTTATTGTAATGGGTTTGTTTATTGCAGACATTTAAATTGTCATGTTTTGTGCTATTTGTGATTATTTTTAAACATGAACAGTATACAAATTTAACAAGCAAACAAATGTTGCAGGTTCTTGATGATTATATAAGCTTTTCAGATATGCAAGACTCATTTGGTTAGTGGTTAAGAATGATTTAAAAATAGAAGCATGCACTTTTCATTTCTATAGACAGGACTGGGAGTCTGAAAACAGAAAATTAATAAGCTCTGTCTTACCATTCACCTAAGACTTCCAACAAATCAGAAGCCCCAGCTAGCTGTATCTGCTGTATTACTAGGAAGGTAAATGAGCAAATCAATCTTAATTATGTTGGAATAATTCATTAGTTAACAGAAAACCCTTGGGTCTATCAATGGTAAATATCAGACTAACCATTTCTGTTTCTTTCTTCTCAGTCAGCCGAAATCTGGGCCGTGGAGAAAGACTGTTCTGATGAAATACCAAAATGAATAATCTAAGTAACAGGGTTAGTCTAACTTCTAATTTCATTGCTTTCTCTACTGTTGGTCAGACACAGATGTACAAATTATGCCTGTTTATGATATAACATTTACAACAACCTATCAGAGGATATTGAAGACAGAGGATATTGAAGGTGTACTGGTTTTCTGAATCTTTTTTTGGCCAAGGATGCTGGATATTGCTCAGGGATGTCAATGATGTATGGTAAAGTTAAGATAGCGGCTGCAGTGGGGCAACTGAAACTTCACCTGTTTTCTATGCACAACACCCACAAAGAAACAGATGGGTCTTCGATCATGCCATCATGGACACCACCTTGACTTTTAAAAATCATATCCTCCACTTACCCCTGATATTATCCATCCCATCTAGAAGATAACAGGTCTGGGAAAGCTGATTTAGAATTATATGGCTGAATGAGAAATAATTTTCATTACCACTGTAGCTGCCTTTTGCTTGTTTTTTTTAAAAACAGTGTTCCAGGCTTTTTCATTTGGTTTTTTGTTTTCTGTCATAGTAATAAGTTACATTTTTTTCCCCAGGTCTGAGTATGGTCATGTTTGCTTCTTTGGTCCAAGATTACTGGTGCCTTGAATGAACTAAAGTTGAGGTTCTTCTACAGCATTTCTGTGTCGTGTGAATGTGGGAAACATTGCTAATGTGCTCAGGGCCTGCTTATGAGTATTCCATAGATATTGACTTCAGCTGGAACTGGGAACAAAATATACAACTAAGTAGTTTTTTGGTCTTATCCAGTTTGGGTTATATTCTTGTATTCTTGTTTGAAGATGGAACATTGATGCTGATCCTGGGGGATTACTTCATCATATGAATGATAAATTAAACCAGTTACCTATTTGTGATTATTTTCTTCAACATGCAGGTTTTACATTCTAACACCATGTGAATAAGGGAACTGATTAGGACAAAGCACATATAATTTTAGTGATATTCTGTGGCTTTTTGACCCTCATAAAACATGCTTTTCATTGGCTATTCTTTATTTTTCATAATAGCATTTTGATTAGCTAAACCTACACAGATGGCACTTTACAACCCTTAAATAAGTGCCATTGTTCTTAGTGGAATTTACTTCTGAATATATGTGTTTAGGGCTGCACACTAAACTTTGCATCCTGATATCTTAACTAAAGATTTTTTTTTAATGAAATTCATCAGAGATTCACCCAGGGCACAGCAATACATTTCTCTCAAAATATTCAACCAGCACTCAGCAGCTGCAGTAGAAGAATCAAGGGCAACCTTGAACAGATAGGTTGCTTTTATTATAGACAGAAGAAACCCTAATAATGAAGATCAGCTACTTAGCCTTGGATATGGGGGCACTTGGAGTATTTTTTGGATAATGATACTGTCTGGTCTTAATCTTCAGAAGAGATTTGGTTTTAGGATTGTTTATTATAATTAGTTGCCAAGAAGGCAATCTGCATTCACTTCAAGATAGGAAAACAAAATAATTTGTGTATTATCGATATTTTATGTTTTTCACTACTTGTAAGCTGCCCAAAGTAATTGAGAGTCAGGTGGCATGCAAATTAAAAATACGTACGTTCATTTGCAGTTTACCAAGCTTCTTATCCCTGATCAGAATTATTTCCACATGCATTTCCTTCTTCAGCCAAAAATCATAAATAAATACAATGGAAAATAACCTTTTGGACAATTTTATATTATTTTGTTCCACTTTTGAATTTTTAAGAACCTCCCACAGAACTCTGTCTCCAATTCTACTTTAGGGGGTAGTTGCACCACTGAAGTTATTCCCGTTTCTACATGCATTTTTATGTAATGATGAGTTTCCTGCCTTGCTTCTCAATATGAAGCTTTTGTCTCATTTTTTGTATCTATAAAATAAGATTAATACTTTTATAGAGACTGAATATATTCAGGAACCAACTTCACTCGATCATGAGATATAGACACAGATGAAATATCCACTGAATTATTTAAAGCTGCAGGAGAAGAGGCAACTAAAGTCCTAACAGATGAATACCAACAAATATGGGACAAGACTATAGAATGAAAAAGATTGGTGTGTGAGTCTGTCTGTCTGTCTGTCTGTCTGTCTGTCCGTCCGTCCGTCCATCCATCCATCCATCCATCCATCCATCCATCCATCCATCCATCCATCCATCCATCCATCCATCCATCCATCTATCTATCTATCTATCTATCTATCTATCTATCTATCTATCTATCTATCTATCTATCTATCTATCTATCTTAGTGAAGAAGGGAGATACCGGATAATGCACAGGTTGCCAAACCATTGCACTAAATCTTCCCACAAGCAAAATTTTCTTAAGCTCTTTTAAAGAAGAGCAGAGTTATACTTAAGAGAAATATTAAATGAACAGGAGGGTCAGAAAAAGCAGAGGAACACAATACTAGATAGTTAACATAAGACTGGTAATGAAAAGAACAAGAGCATACACAGAGGAAGTTTACTTCTGCTTTATTAACTATATAGCTAGGCCTTTAACATTGTAGAAAAACAATGTTTGGAAAAGCAATGTTTCAGGACAGGTATAAGACAAAGCTTCATATTGTTTCCACATGGGTTTAAGTTATACAGTGAATTATAAGATTAACAGAATTTAAAAGATAATAGCTGCAGTCAAAAGAGGAGGTCAGAATGCTAACATTTTAAGATAATCCTACTGTATTAGCCAAAACTAAAGACTTGGAAAAGTTCATTGTGAAAGTAAAAATGGAAAGTGAAAAATTTAATGTTAAATATTATGAAAACAAAGACAATGTCAACAAGCATACTTAGTGAGTTTACAATTGATAATAAAGAAGTGAAAAGGTAGATCCTTTAAAGTTAATAAGCATGCTGGAGATTAATCCTTGAGGGGTGGGGAAAGATAATGACAAGACCCTAAATGATATTTCTATGACAACAAAGACCAGAGTAATTAAAGCAACAGTCTTACCAGTGGTAATATACATTTTGAAAGCTGGGCACTAAGAAACAGCAAAAGAGAAAAACATATGTCTATGAATAATGGATTTGGAAGGAAATACTGGCAATATCATGGACTGCAAGGAGAATCAGTCAACCAGCCCTGCAACAAATAAAGATTAACTGTTTACTTGAGATAATGTGTAAGTAGAAACTTACATATTTTCAACATGTGAAGTGAGAGGATGACAAGTAGGAAGAGAACAGGAGAAGGGGAAGGCACTGGTAGATTGATGGATCACTAAGATGTTCTTGGAAGGCAGGTCAAGATTATGAACATTTGCCCATATAGTCCACATAGTCACCAGAAGTATTCCTTGAATCGGAAGACCTAATTAATGATATCCTTATCCTTATTAATGGATACATTATTAAGAAAAAATAGCAACAGAGAAAAAAGAGAGAAAAA
Source organism: Python bivittatus (assembly GCF_059951505.1). Taxonomy (NCBI): domain Eukaryota; kingdom Metazoa; phylum Chordata; class Lepidosauria; order Squamata; family Pythonidae; genus Python; species Python bivittatus. The sequence continues at coordinate 13,966,898 of NW_028277058.1, read as the reverse complement.
TCATAGAAAAAGTATGGTTTATATCATTAATGACTAGTTTCTCATTTTCCTGCACTATCCTATCAAAATTATGGATAATTAATGAGTAAATTACTTCTTGATTTTGAAGGGTAAGATACAATAAGTGTGTTTTTACATTTATTATCCTCATTAAAACTTCAGGACAAAATCAGTCAACATAAAATGGTTTCTTATTATCCATTAGGAAAAATTCTAATAGCACTGACGAGGAAGAGTATTTCAGAATTTGATGCCAAGTCTTATGACATTTATTTCTTTTAAAAAAGACAGATGAATTAACCTTAAATTCAGAAGCATAGATCTATAATTCTATGAATCCTATTAAAAGTATGTGTCCATCTACCCTAGGTCTTGACTATTTAATTTCTCTAAGTGATTGCATGATCCATCATGCCTGAGAAAATCCAAGCATTGAAACTTGACAGCTCATTACTTAGGGGTTATGTATTGTGTTAAGTTGTTAAAACTGAATGTAAAATCCATCACTTATATTCTTTTATGACCATTTAAAATGACAGCAGATCTGTCATTTTTTCAGTTTTTATAGTTTTAATTATTGTTTTATATGTTTTTATGGGTTTTTTAATTGAGTGTTGTACGCCGCCCAGAGTCACTTTTTTATGAGATGGGCAGCTATATAAACATAATAATAAATAAAATAAATAAATAAATAAACATTTGATTATTTTAAAGAAGATTGAGGTCAGGTTGACATGATAGCTTAATCTTGACTCCATACCAACATGATATAAAAGCCTCTGGTTAATAAATCATCATGTGTGATAACCAACAGTTAATAAACAGCACAGTAACTTTTCTTTACCATCCAGTTTATTGGGCAAATATAAATTTTAGCATAGGTATTTGGAAAATAAGGTGGTCTCTTAAAATGTGGAATTCTTGAAATCAATATTTTCATTGTTTCCTTTTTCTTTCTATTGTGGGGACAAATAATATTCTATCCTTACATATATGATTCTAAAGTGTATATAGACAGGTCAGGCAAACTGAAACTGCCTGATGACCCTGAAGGAGAAGGAAACAGATAACAAAAACAAGTTTGTTGTCTTCCATGGTGTGAAGGGAGTCAATATGTCCATAAAGGACATTGTTTATATTAGAAGGTGCTAGTGTCAGTAGAAAGGGTGGGCTTGATGCCTCCCTAGAAGAGCAGAATGTAGAGACACTGGGTCACATAAGGTCACATCATGTTCTTATCAGTTTCATTCCTGCTGTAAATGTCAGGTTATAATTTTCTCTGATTTTGTAAGCCCTATGTATCATTTCAAAGTGTATATAATCTGTAATCCTGTGGGTTTTGGGGCTCCTCTGCATTCCATTGGTGAGGATCCTAGTGATCACTGCAGTGGTGCATGCCAATAAAAGATACTTTGTTGCATCTATCTCCAAATGCTTTGGTTCCTTACTTAAATGGCCATTTTTTCCATAACATTATGACAAACAGAAGAATAAGGAATGCAGAAGTGTGCTTAAGACCATTCTGCGGAAGTACTAGCTCCTTTCATTAATTTACAAAGTCACATATATCTTTAAGGGCTTCAATTTGGCAGGACACTTTAGGTGTGAATAATCTATACGCACAAAATACATCTAACAAACTGTAGTTGTAAACAAAAATGAAAGAACAGCTCCTGTATTACAGTCATTGATTAGAAATTGAATTTAAAAAATTAAAACATTCAATACATTCTCATTTGTAAGTGAGGTTACCTCTGAAGATAGTCCATCCTATAATGGTGACCTTCTCAAGGTGTACTCATATCACTAAGTGACAACATTTTGCCACAGAGTAGGTGACTTTGGGATTTCTGTTTGTTATAAAGTAGCTTTCATGAAATTGTCCAGTATGACTGGGAAGATTTTTTTTTTTAATGGACAGAGTAGCTGTTGTCTTAATACAGTACAAAAGATATAGCCTAAAAAAAGGGGGGGGGGGTCCATAGTTTCAATCCTGCCTGATCCACTGAACATAATCTCTGGGGTTCTGGAATATTTCAGAAACTGAAGGGAGATCACTTTTTTAGTTTTTGTCTTTCTCTTTTACTTCTATCTTCTCTCTCTTCTATACTTTCTGATTTGTATTTTAATTGTACTTTTTATATACCTTAATAAAGGTTTTGGTAAAAAAAAAAAAAAAAAGGGAATCTGAAGGGAGAGCATTAAAGTGAACTCTGGATAAGGTCCACCTATAACTGGAGTATGTGAGAGAATACAGATATTTTTGCAAGTATGACCCTCTGCATTTCTCTCAGTGGTTGGGAGCTCTTTGAGTTTAGGCAATTGGCAATTGATTAGAAATAGTTTTACAAAATGAAATTTTGTAAAACTATTTCTAATCAATTGCCTAATTATTTCCATGGCTTTATCCAAACCCAGAACATATAGGACTTCAGGAGACAGACCAGTTAGATGTATTTCATTTAGTTGTTTGTTACATTTCTAGGCCACCCAACTCCCAAATGGCTGTAGGCAGCCTAGAAATGCAACAAATAAATAAATCACATGTATCCATCAACACAGCCTAAAACTATCTCTCGTAATTAGAGGAATCAACCAAGATGAGGCCAGATTGATCTTTGGCCATGTAAATAAAATTGATTGCCAGGTCCTGACCTGGTCCTGACCACTATCCTAGAAATCCTGCCTCCAGTCTCTGCACTGCACTGGGCCCAGATCTGGGTGTAAAAAACAAGGATTTCAAAAACTCAGACTGCACTTTTTCATAGGATATTAAATTGGAACTAGGTCTAAGCTGCATCCCATATTATAGATGGGCAGCAGATTTTGCCTTAAATAATTTAATAGCAGCTGGAATAAAGGATCTTCCCTGACTCCAGTAAATCTTAGAATGGCAGTAGCACTATTATGGGCTGTGTTGGCAGTATAATTTGCATGGACTTTGTTGTTTCTAGAAGCTACTCTTAAATATTTAAAATATTTAACTTGTTCAGTTTTACTATTACAGTATTTATATACCAATTATGAATTTTATTGCTGTTTGCAAAAACTACGGCTTTTGTCTTCAGATAGTGTATAATCAATTTCTTCTCCTTGCAGTAATGACCCAGAGACCACAATGTTCTTCTAAGGCCAATCTGTGTCAGGGACAAGACTGCAGCATCATTGGCATCAAGTAAAATTTATAGCTGTTTGTCTGCTAACATTGTAACATGCAGTTCTGGTCTTAACAGCTTAACAGGGAATTTATATAAATAGGGTGCCAAAATATAACCTTGTCTCTCACCTTTTCATTGTAACTGAATTTGACAATTGGCCAGCTTGATTGCACCCAACTCTGAGATTGGTATTCCATAGAGCTTTGACATTAATAGCAGATGACACTTGGCAATGAAAGAACGTTTAATCTTATCCCATAACTATGGTCTAAAAATTGAATCAAATGTGGTTTTGTAATCCACAAAGGCTACATACAATTCTGAGATGGTTCCATGTGAATATTTATCTGCCAAATGTAGAATTAAACAGAGATCTACTGTAAATCTACCTTACCTGTTCATCTCCTAAAATAGGCTTTTGGTCCATCCATTCATACAGCGTCCTGCATAAATGTCTTGCATATAGTTGCTAATTATATTTAAGAATCTTATGGTTTGCTGGCATGTTTCTTTCTCCCTTTTTGTTGATTGGGACAATTGCAACACTCCATTCTTCCATTACTGATATAAGCAAATGAGGTTGGAACATACCAATCTACATTGGCCTTTACTAATTTTGCCAGTATAAACTCACAACTGGGGGATTTCCCCTCTTCTAGCTGGTTCAGCATCTGCTTTACTTCAGGGACTGTTATAGGGGCCAACTTGGCAAATATTTAGAAGGCACTTCTGAGAGAAGTGAGAATCAGAAGATCTATATATGGCTCAGAAATGTAATTCTGAAGTGTCCATAGGTATACAAGTAAATCTGATGGACTTTTGTTGGGGTAGACTCAATGAGACTCCCCATAACTGAGGGATCTCTCAACCTCTCTGCTTGTATCAGCCACTGCCAATCAGTTGCCATCATTGCACCCTTCTTCCAACATAGAAGCCCCTTGTACCATTTTTTAGTTCCCATCAGGGTACTACTAAAAATAGTTGAGAGTGTTTTGTTTTGTTTCGTGGCAAATAAATATGATTAGATTTATTATATTATTATTTTTGCTTTGACCCATTCTCTGTCAAACCATCTCTCACTCTTTAATATAGGGATTTCCTATGTTACATATGCCTGTAAATTTTGGATCAGTTTGGTAATAAAATATTCTTTTCCCTTGGCTTACAGCCTCACATCTTTCCAAGATGGCAGCATGTATAGAATTAGTTTACATAACATTGTACCATTTGTCTAGCTCTCCATGCAAAGGCCCATTCCACTTTATCTTCTCAGGTAAATGCTGGCTATTATGGGAGGAAGATATTGTACATCTTTCTTAAGGTACCCTATGGAAGCTTACATTTTATGTTAAAGATGGGGAATCACTCTTTGGCCTACCTATAATTTCCAAATGGGAAATTATAGAAATCAAACTATGGGAGGCTACTATGAAGTAGTCTACAATGAACAGTTTCTGATCTGACCAGAATGTAAATTTACCTGGTTGGTCACCTTGAGTTGTCCCATTCAGAATGTAAAAATCCAACATACAAACCCTTTGCACAAGGGATAGACTGCTAAATTATACCCAGTATCCAATGGGGACCTGATGGACAAGTGAAGCACAGATAAAATCATCAAATGGGAATGGTTGAAGTACTTAAAGAAGTCCTCATTAATGGGCCCCATTCTGACACTGATAATGACATACTGTATGCTTGTGGATATCAGTCTCTGCAGTGTATAATATATTGTTATAATTTTCTCTCCCCCTGAGATGTTTGATTTGTCTACACCATGTCAGTGGGGTAAATATAGGTTCAAGCATTGCCTACACTTGTGGGTGTAGGAACAGAATATCAAACCTTGCAATGAATTCCAGAAAAGCTAGATCTAAACATTTGGTTGCCCAACTGGCAACATTCTATGATAGAATTGATATAGGACGGTTCTCTAACAATTGTCATTATACTGCAATCTTATTGCATATTTTCTCCCATGTTATTCAGGATGCAAGGGAAATTTTAGAAGAAAGTACTCTAAAACTTTCTGATAGCTGCCCCCCATCAGCCAATGATTCACAGGTACCCTGGATGTGCAACTCCTTTCTACAGCAACTGGTAAACTAAGAAAATTTTTAGCTGCATATTCCTGATTTAGAACATTTTGAGTGATTTATGGTAAAGGTATAGACTTCATGTTTGATAAGTAGGTATTGACATTACCTCATCAAGTAATGTGGTCAGTTGTCACCAGTTCCTGGGCAGTATGCAATATGTTGGCCAGAGTTCCCTATACTGGAGACTCACAAATCAGCTCTCTCTATACTATATGAGAATTCTAGTAGGGATATGGACTTACTTGAGGAGAGGTTGACTGACTTTAGTTCAACTGCCAGGGATGGTCTTTCTTCTACCAGACTGGTTGGGCAGTCTGTGAGACTTAGACTGCAATTCCTCCTATTGCTTGTTCCAAGTGATCCACCTACCACAGATGTCTCAGCCTCATCTACTTCATACTAGGATTCCAGAGGGGGCATAAAATCATTGGAAGAAGGCTATAAATCAGTTGTCCTTTCTTTCATTGGGTGCATGGAGCAACCTGCCCACAAATATGTAGATACAGTATTAAATAAATCACAGGCTTTGGATTCTACACTTTGATTATCATTTATAGATTATGTCATTTCTTGTAGTTTGCCAATATTTCTTACCAAGGACATATTCTCCTTTCCCAACATTGGTGAGGCAGCTGTTATGTGCTTAAGTTATTTTTTTTCCCCCTATCATTAAGTTATTGTTGGCTCTTTGCCCAGATTTTTCTGTTGAGCCACACTTTATCTTCCCCAGGTTGTTTTGGGGTTTTTCTTATTTTTCAAGATAATGGTTTTATCCCCCTGTGCAGCATCTTCCTTAACCTGTTTGCTGCACTGGGGGATAAAACCATTATCTTGAAAAACTCTGGTGACAAAGATTTTGGACATGTCCAAATAATTACAAGTATATAATGGGTCTGCTTGGAATTTTACTTTGGGCAAAGGTAATTACAAGTCTTTTGTGAAACCTTGTATTTGGCAACCAAAATGAGGATTGAATATTTAAATGAGAGGATGTGCAACTCAATAGCTGAAATAGAGAGTGGATTACTGCTGCTGGGGTCAATTTATCTTTCACTGTATGTATCACAGGTTGTTATTCCAAAGCAAAGTATGTGTTGCCAGTAGGAAATGTATCAGTAATACTCTTGGGATCTTTTTTCAGTAGAAACTTATCCAACCAGAGCTGTTGTTTACCTGTTCAAGGCTATTGTGCTCTGGTAAAGTCCACCGTCATTCTTGTTTTTCCAGAAATTATTGTTAATATTTAACAATAATATTTTATTGTTAAATAATAGCAACAAAATAAACTTCAACAGCCATCCAGTAGAGAGAAGCCTATCTTGACTGTCAGAGCACCTCTGAACATTGACTCCTGCTCTGATGCCATTTTCCCTTCTCACAAAAAGACCTTGAGTGCAAGTGCAATACTTGCAGGGACTTGCGTTGTGATTTCTATGGGCTTGACATTCATCAAACAGATTCCATCACTGTCCAGGCAGCAACAATGAACATTGCCCATTAGAACAGTTAATATGATAAAAAGACCCAATACAGTTTCCCCTTCTCTTTGTTGCAGAAGGACACATGCAAATAAAGGCAGCTACATTAAAAAAGAGAAAGAGAGAGGATGTACATTGGTGATTTTAGACTGTGTTGTTGCCAAGATAGGTAAGGAGTATATAACACACTCTCTGTGTTATTTGTATTCTCCTTTTCCTATTTAAGTCTCCTATTTCTCCCACTTTTGGCTCTCTTTCTCTTTCCTTCCATTCCCCAAACATAACTCACACTAGGATGTTTCAACCAGCCATTCTTCCTCTACCACTATGTAGTTCTGTCAGGTCACTCTACTTCATATGAAGACCCTCAATTAGGAAAAGGAAAATTGTTAACAAAATGTGTTTTTGTTTTTGTTTTTTCTGGGGGCAGATTCTCTAATAAAATCTAATACTGTCAAACTAATGTCAGTAGAAAAACTTATTTGATATCTACTGATTCACACCTCTCTTGATGTATTGTTTTTTCTCATGGAAACTACCTTTTCACGATGAATCTCTGGAGAAAGGATGTGAAGCCACTGGCAGCCACAATGTGGAGAAGGTAGCATTGAAAATTGCCTATGCAGATAAACTGGGGTGCAGGTAAGGGCATGTCACAGTTCCCGAAACACAAGTGTATCATTGCCAGGTAGATTATCACCCTAGCAGAAGCTGCTCCAAGTGTTAAAAGAGATCATTTGTATGCACTTGCATGATGCTGGTCAAGGTGCTTTCTTGCAACCAGCTTAAGTACCAAAACTTCAGCAGGTACTCAGTCTCAATGTTATACCAATTATATACATAGGCATTCACAGGAGGGGAGCAAGTGATGTTGAGATGTGATGATGCAAGATCAACCCTTTATATACTTGTATGCAACCCAGATCACAATGCAAGCAGTTGTGACCCTAGAATACAATGAAAGGGCAGAACTTGCATTGTGAAGTTGTGAGGCATATTTTATCATTTCAGCATTATCATGCTTAGGAATACACACTTACAGCCACTTGTTTTTGCTCTTTGGCAAAGTAGGAACTCCAAGTTCTGTAGCTACTTTTTCTTTTCTTTTTTAAATGGATTGGTCAACTAGTCAACTTAGAGACTGCAAAGTTTTCAAATTGACCAGCCTGTGCCCAGCTTAATGCATGTCACAGAAGGTATATAATTGAAGGGGACTTTTAAAGTCTGCAAGGCATGGAATTTCCTTCCCAGTGACCCCAGCTCCCAGAGAAGCCCTGGTTCCTTGCTCCTTTTCTTATGGTTCTTATGGTGTTGTACAGCTTCCAAACCAAGCCCTGCACCACTTTTGCAAAATTAGCTGTTCAGCAATACTTATCCAGCAGCTGCATCTCAGCTACACAAATTGGGAGGACCACTAGACAGAAGCCAAAACATACAAAAAACTAACTTTTTGCTGACCTAGGATTGAAAGGTTGAACAAATGATTGGCCAGCACACAATTTCAAGGATTATTTTTAAAAGTACATTAAGTACATTAAGTTGACATTGCAAGGGAAAGGGGAGGTGGGAAAGGGAGGGAAGGAATGCCATACATGGAGCAATCAGAACATTGTGCATGCCAGTTGGAGGTTTTCACATGCTGGGTGACTTTGGGCAGAGCTGGAATTACAAATGAGGAAACAACCAATCATGATCCTTAGACTATTAAGTATTCAAGTTTGTGAACAGCAATGCAGCACAGACCATTTGAATACAGAATAAGGGTGCAGTGTGAAGACAGGAAGACTTAGGGTAGGGTGATAAGTCTAGGATGGGAAGGAAGCCGAAGAAAGCAGCTGAGTGTATGTGGCCTAAATCTTAGACATAATCAATGAATTTCCTTAATGAAGCATAACCCTTTTTCCCCAAATCTTCATAATCTTTGTTGCTCCTTAAGCATCTGTAGTATGATATGAAAGCCTTTACCTGCCTAATGATACAATCGGTTCTGAAGACAAAGGCAAACTGACCCTGACACTCCAGTTGGTTTTATCTGTCATTATTCTCTCCCTTTTAGTTGTTCAGGCTGTTTTTACAGTACGTTATTATTTTGTTTTTAAAGGATAAAGTCACTCCGTAAAATTTACTATCTTAAGCATGTAAAAAACAATAGGCAATGTGGGAATGTAGTCCTGACTGGAGAAGAAGAGTTCTATTCACAGAATAAAAGATGTGGTTTTTTGGTGTTGGTTTATTTTGTTGTCAGCCTCATCAAAGTCTCTAGATATGTATGGAGCAAACTGTATTTATTTAATAAATCTATATGGCCGCCCATCTCATATACATGACTCTGGGTGGCTAACAGTTAACATTGTTAACCACGTAGCAGAAACATTAAATACATAAAGTACAACTTAGTGGAAAAAAGGTGTGCCCTCCTGGTTTCTTTTGTGCCCTTACTGCTGGAAGAAATGAGTAGCCTATTTGTTGTGATCTCAAATAATATGCAATGTGTCAAATAAATTACATATTCCTAAATGCAAATATTTATATTTATGATTAAATATCTTTTAGGAAAACAAAACCTTGGTGTGTAGCGTGAGAATAATATCTCAAAGTAAAGCCAGGAAGACATTTTCAGAGCAACAGTGCTATAAATAAATTTTGACTGGAAAGAATGGGTGTAAAAATCTTGGTGTCTGGCAAACAGCTGCCTAGCTTGTAAATGAATTTTCCTATTTGTCTGAGGTTTGTATATTTTCCCATCATTTCTCCAGCTGTTTTTCTTTGTATACGTCTCCAACAGCATGCTTACTGAATAGATAGGCAAAAACATAATTATCAGTGGTTTGTCCTATCTAATCTTCATTAAGAGGAGTGAGGTGAGTCAAGAAGTTGTGTTTAGTGCCAGTAAATTATACCTAATTGATCCAGGTGTTTTCCAGTTATATTTCAGTTACTAAAATTGTTACAGAGCAAATAAGACTCTGCCATTTTGGGATCTACTTGCACTTGATTTCCTTTTTTTGACGCTTCGGCGGTTTGAGTCCAGCCTTCGCGTTAAACAGGGTGAGCTCCTGTTTCCTCCCCAGTTCCTGTCAACGGTTCGAAAACTTACGTGAGTAGATAAATGGGGACTCTCACTCCGGTGGGAGGAAAAATGCTGGTGGCGCCTTGCAAAAAAGGAGTTGGGAGCAGTTGCCGGTAAGCGCGAAAAAAAACAAAAAACGCGCGCGCCCAAAAAGGGCGCGAAGCAACAGAAACCCCGCCTCCTGCGCTCACCAGCTGGGCTCTGCCCTAGGAAGGAGGCTCTGGCAAACCACTTCCGAAAACAGTTGCCTTGAAAACTGCAAGGACTCGTCCAAGCAGTCACTGCAGGGTCAGCAATGACTGAGCGCAGACAAAAAATTTTTTTTTATTAAAATTGTAATTACAATGATAAAAAATGAATACAACCTAAAAAAAATAAAATAAAAATAAATAAAAAATAAAAAAATAGAACGTGCAGAAAACCTCATCATTTCAGTCCGGATCAGCAAAAGTCCATTAAGAATTACCAGAGATAACAACATCTCTATTTTAACTTTGATCAAATAAACCAACTTTATATTCCTTCCTTTTACTTTTAACAATCTTGATCTTTAGTCCCTTCAAATAATGTCCTAGAACTTGATTTCTTTTTCCTTCTTAATGGTAATGATTCTGAGTATTACATTTACATATCGATGATAGGGCTATATAGGATATCACATCCTTTAAAAATGTAACATGTAGCGTATAATGGATTGCCATCACAGTTTCAGAGCTGCAAATAGAATATTCTTGATTACCTGTTAATTCCCCTGTTTGTACACCACAGATAACATATGCTTCTCTCCCCCCTGTTGCTGCCTGCTGCATATTTTATTCATTTGTATTTTTCATATATATAAGAGGTAGCATTATACTGTATTTCATGTGGGAATTTCTGTCAACAACTGGCATGTCCTGATTTGGAAAAGGATGCTGAGCTTGATCGGAGCTCTATTTAGGTATTCTACTTACAAATGGGTTCAATGTTTCAAAAATACAATTTTGTGTAAATGAATGAGAAGAAGGGGGAGGAACATGCCAATTATTACATCTCCAATGTTGTGGTATGTTGCTTTGGAAGATTTTCCCCTTTACCTTCTGCATGTCCAGCCTCATGCAACTGAAAGAGCATGAGCTAAAAGAAGCAAGATCTACACAAATTTCAGTAAGGTATCCTTAATGCTAGTCTGGGATAAATACAGAATCTTGGAAACTATAAGGGGAATTTCCTACCCTCATTTATAGTGAGTTAGCTAACATGGAGTCTCTTGTCTTGCTTTAAGTGACTTCTTCTCAGGTTTCCTGCCACCTAGGCTATATTGCCACTTATGAAATATACTGCCAATGGATTTAACTGCTATTTCTTTATTGTTTATCTCTACTATCCTTTTCATTCCTGTTCCAATCTCCCCACAATCTTTCAGAGAAAAGATGACTTTGGATAGTGGAGGTTAACATGCAAGCATTCACATACACACATATACATTAAGGATTTCTTGCTGCAAATATTTCAGACCTGGCCAAGGAGAAAGGAGGGTGCTAGTCATCATGTACAAAGTTTGCATGTTGAACATACATGTAGGATACCATCTAGGGGTCAATAATTGGTAAACCTGAAAAACAATTAAAAAAAACCCTAAAACAAAATGGTTCTTCAAATATAGATTTGAACAGAAGTATCATACTGTATGTTATCACTATAGGAATCCACAGTATGTATCAATCAATCAATCAATCAATCAATCAGTCAATCAGATGTACAGCATTTCCATGAGCTAAAAGAGCATTCTGCACAATACATAACTCCTGTTTCAAAGTAGGTTTCCACAATGAATATCATAAACTGCTTTTTAAAAACTACTTATGGATGTGCAAGCTTGAAATAGATTTCCTGATCTTAGTCTTCACATAGATATATATACGCATTTGTGATATATTGCTATTACTGGATCAAGATTATAGTTAAGATTCTAAAACACTACAGAGTCAATACCATTCACTTTAATGGAATTTGCTCCTGAAAAGCATGCAGAGAATTTCACAAGGAAGCCATTCCTATGAATCTGTTGCAAAGAGAAACTCAGAGCACCTAAATTTGTGGAAAAGTAGGTTGACTATTTGGTACTAGGACTAAGATCAAATATACAAAAGAAGGATGCTACAAAATAAGATCAGTTTAAACTCTTTAAAGTCAGGCTTCAAACTCAGACAGACATACCCTCCCATGCTCCCTCATTCATGTAATTTTTCTATTCTCTGTTGCCTACAGTCAGTATTCATCAGACATGGCAGATTAATATGGACTGTCCAGGGTGGGGGAAGTTTCATTCCTTGGCTTTCTTTTCTGTGTAGAAACTGTAGACTTGCAGAATATAGCCTTAACGATTCTTTCCATGCCATTTTGTTATGGAAACACTGTAAAAAAATTAAATTTGTCTCATAAGAATATCAGTTTTTCAGTTGCATAGGAATAATATTAGTACATTATCACTGGAATGAATATCCTTGCTTCTTTCTGAAATATATCTGTCCCATTTCCATATCATGTTTCATCTAATCATTCTCTTTCCTGGTCAGATCTTCTTACTTAGAGATTCTGTGGCAGCCCAGAATGATAGAAACAGAGTCTCTATCACTTTCTCCAGGAAGTGCCTGGTATCTCAGGAACCTTTGCACCATGAAGTCCTGTCAAGAGTCCTTCACAAAGCAAGTTTTGCACTGGGTCTTCTAATGGAGAAGCTTACTTTTACAGCTGTTCTTTCTTTCCAGCTCTTTTTTTTTTGGAAGATTAGTTAAGCAAAATGGGGAAATGACTAGGTTCAGTGTTCCCATGACATGGCTAAATGGGACGGGTTAATGTAACTCTGTGTAATATTGTGGGAGCAAGGATATCAAGTCAACAGAAACAAGATCACAGCTCTCTGGAATCTTTCTCTGTTAATAATATGGCTTATTCCATTAATTCATTTTCTAGGAATAGCTTTCAAGATATAGTTTTACTGACTAATCAACCTTTACAGTTTTATTTCAGTCAGTTTGACAGCCCTTAATATTAGAAAAAGCTATGAAAGTGCCTATTTATTTATTTATTTATTTATTTAATCAATGTATACGTCTGCCCAACTCACTCACAGTGACTCTGGGTGGCTTACAAGAATAAAAATCCCAATATACCCCCCCTACCCCCCTGGCAACAACAATACATTCAAACAAATCACTTGATGGACCCTTTCTCAACTTGGGATCCCCAGGCCTGCTGCCACAACCATGTCTTCAGGGCCTTGTGGAACAGCATCAAGTGGAGCCCAGTCTTATCTAGGCAGGGATGATGTTCCACAGGGAGGGAGCCACCATGGAGAAGGCCCTTCTCCTTGGTCGTACTAGATGGACTTCCCTAATAGAGTGTATCCATAACATACCCTGCATCCCTGATCTGGTGGGTTAGGCAGATGAAACTGGGAAAAGGTGGTCCTTCAAATAACCTGGCCCCAAGCCATGTAGAGCTTTAAAGGTGATAACCAGCACCTTGAACTGAACCCAGAAGCAAATCAGCAGCCAATGCAGCTCCTGCAAAAGAGGTGAAACGTGTGCAAATCTAGGCTTGCACAAAACTATGTGGGCCGCTGCATTCTGAACCAACTGAAGCTTCTGGATACATTTCAAGGGCAGCCCTATGTAAAGCGCATTACAAGAGTCAAGGTGGAAGGTGACTAGAGCATGGGTGGCTGTGAGCAGGGCCTGTTGGCCCAGGAAAGGGTGTAACTAGTGCACAACCTGCAGTTGTGCAAAGGCTCTCCTGGCCACGACTGCCACCTGCTCCTTGAGCAGGAGTTGCAAGTCCAGGATAACCCCCAGATTATGCACTGGGTCTGTCTGGGGCAGTGCAACCCTATCCAAGACCAAAGATGGCAATTCTCCATGGGCCAAAGAACCCCAAACCCAGAGCCATTCTATCTTGCTAGGGTTCAGTTTCAACCCATTGCTTCTCATCCAGACCTTAACAGCCTCCAGGCACTGCAAGAGGGAGGTCATGGCATCGCTCCCTATCAACACTGACTGGGAATGGCCACAGAGGAAGGAAGTGAACCAGGACAACACAGTGACCCCCATTCCCAACCCCAGAAGTCGTTCCAGAAGGATACCATGGTTGATGGTATCGAAGGCCGCTGTGAGGTCAACTAGAGCGAGAATGGATGCACTACCCAAACCTCGCTCCTGCCAGAGGTCATCCAAAAGCATGACAAATGCTTTTTCCATACCATATCCAGGCCTGAACCCCAAATGAAAAAGGTCCAGATAATTGGTATCATCCAAGAACCACTGGAACTGCAGTGCAGCCACCTTCTCAACAACCTTCCCCAAAAAGGGAAGATTGGAGACTGGATGACAGGTGGGATCTAGCAATGGCCTCTTAAGAAGAAGGCGGACAACAGCCTCCTTAAAAGGTTGGGGCATCACCACTTACCCCAGAGAAGCATTAATCACCACCAGAACCAACCCATATGTCACATCCTGGGAGGCTTTCACCAGCCAGGAGGGGCACGGGTCTAAAACACAGGTGGTTGTGCTCACACTCCCTAGGATCCTATCCACTTCCTCAAGAGTAACAGGTTCAAACCGTTCTCAGATAACCAGGCAAGAGAATGCCCTGGGCACCTCTACTAGACCAGCAGCCATGCCAGTGTCTAACAGGGAATGAATCCGAGCAACTTTGTCTTCCAGAAAATCAGCAAATGCCTCAGCGCACCCCTGCAGGTAGACTTCTGTATCCTCCTTCCCCAGAAGGAAATGGATCACCTTAAAGAGGGTTGCTGGATAATTATCTGCAGATGCAATTAGTGCAGAGAAGTATTTATGCTTTGCCACCCAAATCGCCACAAGGTAGGCTTTAATAGCAGCTCTTACCTGTGTTTGGTCGAGTTCATTCTTTGTCTTCTGCCAGCAGTGCTGTAGACATCTCTTAATACATTTCATCTCTCTCAGTTCCTCTGTATACCATGGATGACCAACCATAATAGCAATAATAATTTTGCTTTTAGAATTTGTTTCATTTTGTTATCAACCATTTTTTAAAAACTTGTTGGGCTTTACAGTATTGAGACCAATATGGAGAAATAATCTAACCTGATTGTTATATTTCCAACAGGTTTTAGAAAATGAACATTCAATTTTAGCAGTCAATACTGGAGTAATATACCATTGGTAAAACATCAGATTTCAGTTTTATTATACTTCTCTAAGTATAATTTCAGTGTAAATTTCATGTTTTTCTTCTACTGAAATTCCCATTACTGCATATCAATTATTCTATCTAAATTCTGCATCCATTTGATGATGCTATCTTAAACCTGTTCAGTTTCTGAGTCATATTTCACCAACAACATATAAATGAAGCCCAGAAAATGCTCTGAATTTTGTGTTAGAAGGTTTTCAAATTCAGTCAAATCTCTAAGATCTGCCCCTTATCTTTTCAGTTCTTTTAAAACTAAGCTACTTAACCAAAGATATTGGAACTAGTCAGGTGCTTTGGTCTATACTGATGAGAGAATCTCAAAATATTTCATATTTATTTTATTAATAATTTGAACTTGCAAACTGTATGATTTCTTTTCTCCCCACTAAGCAAATTTCGTTGAACTTTCATCTTCATGAAAATAAATGTTTAATATCAAAGCAAAAGGTGATAAATCTGGACTAAGTCTTTCCCTGCATTTGTCTCAAACTTTTAATATGCTGATTATTATTGAATAATCTCTTATAAGTGTTCTATTTATGTTAGTGTCAATCCAGTGACATTTATGCAAGCTGTCTGAAAGTCCAGCTCCAACCATGTCCTACAATATCTTTTCTTTTTTTAATGTACAAAGCTAGTGTATTCACTTCTGTTTCTTAATTGTAGTCTCTAAGAAGCAATGAGGTAGGACAAAGAACATGATTTGCATTTCTTTCTTGAATTATTCCTTGTGTTTCCTATCACCCTTAAATAGGTCCATGTTACAATAATGACTCCTATTGCATGAATTGTTGTATAGCAGATAACTTTATACAATGGAAAGAGAGCACAGAGAAAGAAACACTAAAGTTGTATCAAAATATCTCTTATAAAGAGATATATTCTTGAGGCTGTGGTTTGAGTGAAAGGAAAAAAAGATAGATTCTGTTTAGAAAATAACATGATGATAAGAAAGCCTAAATTACTTAAGTCTGTAGTGTGCTGTCTTGCATTATGGAGAAAGAGTTAGTTAGGTGGGAACATGAATTACCCTGATCAAACATGTAATATAAAGAAGACTGGACTGACAAAGGAAGGAAGTGATAACAGCTGTGAGAGTATCACTCTAACCAACAGGAAACATGTTTCATAGACACATGCAAAATTTTTAGATAAGGAAAGGATATAAAAAGCAGAATTCCTCTGCTAACTATCTCTATATCTAGTAAAGCTCCTATGACCAAATACAAAATGGGAGCAAAGAATGGTGCTGCAACCAACCAAATGTGATAGTTTGGACACATCTACCACATGGCCCTATGCCAACTTCCTTATTGATTGCTCTACAAATCACATCCTATGAGTTGGAAAGTACAGCAATCAGCTCCAAAGAAAATTTGACAGAAGAATGTGGAAGATCTAACAAAACATAGGCTCAGCTTGACAGAAGTTAAAAAAAAGTGGCCCACAAACAAAGATAGAGAAATATGCTATGTGACATCAGTGGATCCATAGTACCTACAGCTGCATTCTGGATATGTTGTAAGTTGTTACCAGATATAAGCTTCTGGACTTATATTCAAGTTCAAGTTCAAAGGCCCTAGTATGTTTATAGGTGCATGCAAAGTTGACAACTATTATATAACAGCTCAACTTAGGTACAGCAAAATATTCCCATTACCTTCTTGGCTTTAACGAACAATGAGAATATTGTGACTGTATTTTCAGATTTACAGAATATAGTAAGTTAGTATTCTTGTACATGAAATACAAACAAATATGGAACTCATCATGTCAGCATGTGTACAGCCCTCCTTTCGGAAACTACTGCTGTGATATCAGTGAACGCCTGGTTATCCAAGATTTTAGCACAACTATTGCCAGTGAGGAAGCCTTCAAAAAGAACGTCCCATGAGCTTGAACCCTCACAGTGCAAGGTCTGGAACTGCATGGGAGCTTTGCACATACACTTCTGCATGATAAGACTTTCTCATGGCAGTGATGCTTTCGTGGACAATTAAATCTTCACTGAAATCACAGTATGACTTACAGACCAGAGGATCTATTCATCACTGCTCACATAGAGAATTCTACATTTGTTTTTAGAGTCAGTATGTCCTTTATGTTGTGCAGAGTACAACAATGCTCCCAGAAAAACTTTGCCCAGGGAAAAAATACACACCAGCATGAGAGGTTTGCAAACTGCAATGTCCATATCTTGTTCTCCAAAGAAACTCAGCCAGAAAATATATACTATCTGGTTGTTTATTGATAAAAATGCAAAACTTCATAAAATGCAAGTTGTATACAAAATATAGGAAAAAACACGTCTTCTCATAAATTTAGCATCCAAGACTTATCTACAAACATAAAGTCTCTAGCCAAAAACTCTCAGAGAAGAGGTACACTACTTGGTTATTAGTTACAACTATATAACCCATAAAACTACATAATTACATGGTGGCTAACGCTAAAACAACTGCGAGGCTGGGAATACAATGCTCCAGTTATATTGCCACTCCATACCCCCCCACTGAGTAACTAGCATACATACGCCAATAGGTGGCAGTAAATAGCAGTATACGTACACAACACACAGTCACAAGTTGTTTTGTTTACATGAGCTACATAAGCTAGACATAATATTGTTGTACAGATAATGGGATGAATTTCTTCCCATGAGAAACTCCTGACACTTTACTTACCTCTACTACTTTGCTGATATAAAGTATGAGAATCCTGTTCTGATTTGATGCTTCTCCTACATTCATTGAGACTTGTAATTGATGAAATGGATCCCAGATAGGTGAATTTATTACCCAAACTGCAGAATCTTTACAATAAGCCCTAAACACCACTTGTAGTGGGAAATTTGCTATGGGGACATGGATTTCCTCAGTGATTATGATGAAAGAGGAGACAATAAATTCTTACTGTAAATATCT
Source organism: Python bivittatus (assembly GCF_059951505.1). Lineage (NCBI taxonomy): Eukaryota > Metazoa > Chordata > Lepidosauria > Squamata > Pythonidae > Python > Python bivittatus. Next base: position 13,948,955 of record NW_028277058.1, on the reverse strand, counting down.
GGCTTGCCTGCAAATTTTATATTGAAGATCTACTTGGAATTTAAAACTCAGTATTTTATTTTTATTTATTTATATTTCAAATTTAGACACCACCCATCTCACAAGGAAGTGACTCTGGGTGGTTTACAATAAAAACAGCAAATAAATATTAGTTAAAATAGAATAAAAATAGTATAAAAATCCAATAAAACCAAATACATACATAAATAATAATCTCTTCCAAGATGCTGGTGATTGAAAAGATATTAACATATGGGAGAATCTTCAAGGTGCTAGCCACCCTCAGGGTTGGTTGCCCCTTTTTTTGCCCCATGCCAGTTGGCAGAGCCAGGTCTTGACTGCTTTCTGGAAGGTCACGAGAGTCTCACCTCTGTCTCAACTCTGGGGGAAGGTATTCCATAGGGCAGGGGCCACAGCAGAGAAGGCTGTCCTTCTAGGCCCGGCAGTCAACATGCTTTCATCGATGGGGTCTGCAGCATACCCTCTCTGCTTGACCAGGTGGGACAAACAAAATAATGGGGGTGAGATTGTCCCTCAGTATGGGACAATAGAGTATGGACTCCATTGAAGCATGTTGTGCCATATACAAGTGTATGTTTTAACTCACACAATGGAAAGGATCTCCTTTCTGGACTGAATCTATTGGTAGTAGGGAAACTTATAAGTCTTATTACTTCTCTCTGCATTTGGAGTATTACATACTACCATGTCTCTAGTGCAATGCATAGGAATACCTGACATTTCATATTAGCAGTATGTTGTTATTGCTTTAGTTTAAGTGTTCTTTCCCTTATTTTCCCTTTACTTTTGGCATTACTGGTGTACACAGAAGCACACTGCAATAAAAGAAAAGTTGATGTGAACATATGTATGATGACATCTGCTGATTTGCATATGCTGGCTTTGTCAAAACATTACAGCAATCCTGATGTACACTAGATCCAGATTCTTTTTGTTTTGCTATTGCACAAAAGAGCACATGCAAATCAGAAGAAGGCAAGAAGAAAAAATCTTGATAGAACCTTAACTTTGATCCCCTCTTTCCCAGAGCTTTTTCAATGCACCTGTATGCATTATAAGCAAAGGAGGAAAACGTTGCAAATGAATAGAAGAAATGGATTATCGCTGCAGCAGACTGAATGCTTCCATTCTCTAATTAATTTTAACTGATTTTAGAAATGTTGGCAAACTCATTTTGATTCTGCTGCAGGAAAGTAATCGAGAGCATTCATTCATTTAGTTGGTGGTACTGCTTTATCATGTCCAAAATAAAAATGACATGTGGAACTTGAAGATGTATTCTCAGAGTTGTTGCACAAATCCTCCTTCAGTGTTATGAACAGGCTGGATAGAAAACCCTGAGTTTTCGATCAATGAACTTCAATGAACTCTATCAAAGCTTTTAAGAGCAGGAGGACAACAAACAGGAGTTGGTAACATGCTTATATCTGATAGCATCTTCAGCACTTACAGTATTTGGAGTAAGATATTTTCAATTTTAAAATCTTACCACATAAAACCCATAAATCTTATGCAATAATTTGGGGACCATGGTATGGATGAAGTATACTTTTAAAGTTGAAAAGTAAGCCCTACATATTTAAGTTCTGAAATTCATCTAAGACAGTATTTACAAATACAGTACACTGTTATTTTGTCCTAAAATATTAAACAAAGTAAGAGGTGAATACATACACACACACACAAACACAGGTAGAAATATGTGTAAGTATACTTACCTAGAATAACAACAGAATGTGTAGAATAACAACACCACTATTTATGGCTCAAATAACCTCCGAACCAAAGCATAGTTAAACACTTTCTAATAGAAAACACTTAAATATTTACAGGGGAAAAAATCTGCTTCTTAATTCTATGCCCATGGCACTAGAGATTTTAGTTCCAGGATTTTTTTTTGTTTACTTATTTTAATAAAATAGACATAAATCATAGATATATACATAGATTTAAAAAAGAGATAACCATTTGCCAAGAAAGATTTTTTTTAAAAAAACCTTGGTTCACAATTGTGCCTATTTCACCACTTTATTTACTGGACTCAAAAGTGAAAACTTTTTACTGCATAGATGTGCATTTAATATGGCTTTTTATTGTTCTTTGAAATGTTCAGACTTCAAGAAGCATCTATTATTCTGTTGTAATTCTTACTGACAGCCCTTTACAATCATTCAGACATATCCACACACAGCTAACGGATTTGCTGAAGTTGAAAGAATGGTGGCCTTCCAGATAGCTTAAGAATTCACAGCACAGAAGAAATCTAGAACAGACATTTCAATTACTCATTGTTCAGCTTTTCACTCCTTGCACTACTCACAGATTTATAGCTTTCTAAATTGTACTATGAGCCAATATGGTTTTCTAATCTATCCTCTTCTAACATGATAGCAGATTACAACATTTAACAGTACAATACTTGGCCATTTAGCTCATTCATTCATTCATTCATTCATTCATTCATTCATTCATTCATTCATTCATTCATTCACAAACTGTGGTATGATCTGAACTGGTCTGTAATTCTCTAAATAACTGTATAGATAACCTATCAGTCAGCACTCATACTTCCTGAATATTGTGGCCAAGCCTTTGGTTCTCTCTCTCTCTCTCTCTCTTTCTCTCTCTCTCTCTTAAAAGAAAATGCATTGAGAAATTAGTCCTATGAAAAAAAAGGACTTAAGCATACATGTGTATATATTTAGCATTCAATATTAATTTTGGAGAATTTTTTTTATTGAAATATTTTAAGGTAGAAATACTGGTTGATTTGTCCATGCCTTATTATAAACACTTCTTTATCTTGGTATTCTTAAGTGCAATTTTCAGTGTTTTAGTCCACTGTGGAGAATTTTTACTGTCAATTCTCAATTATATTTTAATAATAATAAAAAGTAGGTTCATTGCACAGAAAACTAGCTAATAATTTGGTCTGCATATAATATATATTCCACTCCCCCCCCCCCTTCACTCTTGATATGGAATGTATAATGTGTATGGATATATTTTGTGGTATATCCAGGTGCAAATTAGAAGTGTCTGTTTGTTATAGAAGATTTTTCTGTTTTGGACCAACAGATGGAAAATGCTGATTAAAATGGAGTTACACTACAATGTTAATTGGGCTGAGATCACACTGTATAATAAACTTCACTCTTTTGAATACATCTTTTCATGAAGTGTATTGGACACTGAATTTTTTATTAGCATATAATTGAAACCTTTATACAATGCTGTCCAAAGGAACATTGCAATGTGTCTTAGTAATGCTACATCTGAGGAGAAAATAGGTAGCTACAGTTGTTTGTTATATTTCTCAAACAGCTTTGATTTTTTTCCCCCTTTTTTATCTTTCTTTTCAGATGACATATGGAAAAGCTCTGCAAAGATTGTTAAGCTTAGATTTTATGGAGAATGTGTATCTTGTCATAGATGAACTTTCTTATTCCTTTTCTCAAGCAGCCGAAAAACTAAAACTCATTTTGCTTTCCATCCTTTATTAAAAGTTGCTATAGGATTTTTTTTCTAACTTGTGGGTTATGAGAAATGAAATCACATTATGGGAAATTTGTTAGATAATAATACCAAGCAAATATTTGTTTGGGCTGAAAACAGTGGTTGAAGCCAGGACAACAATGGTTATTCTTTAGCTATTTAGTTAATAATTTTCTTTCTCTCCCATTAAAACTTGCAAACAACTTTCTGAATTTTTTGTATGCTGCATTCAAGGCTTTTAAGGGCCTTATACAGTCCTAGGTCTTATTATGAACTTCTTTAATAGATTATAAGAGGCTGGAGATTTCAAAGGCATTTATTAAGCTTACCCTAAATGATTGATTTAATACTGTAACAGGTATCAAAAATATACAGACTGCAGGTATCATTAATATGTATTTTTATAGATCTTGAAAGTTCCAAGAAAAACGGAAAATTATTCTTCTTGCAATTAGGCAAGAGCTCTAATGGCTAACCAATGAAGACATTTAGGGCTCTGTCTGCTTTGCTGTCGCTGCCTGTTCTTGGCCTTCCTACCTGTCAAATATTGACAAGAACAAGAAAAAGAAACAACCTGTCTTCTCATTTGCCCAGGCAGGCAGCACATTTTTAGTACAGACAGACAGAGAAAGGGAATAAGGGGCAATGAGAGCAGTGAGAAAGTGGTTTGCTTAAGGAAAGGAGAATCTGTAACCATTTGGTCAAGGCACTTCTTCTAGGTGTTGAGCCAATAATATCAGTATTCTAGAAGAAAGAAATACTGGAAGAGACTTAAAGAAGGAAATCCATAGAATATACCGTATTTTTCCGACAATAAGACGCCCCCATGTACAAGACGACCCCCACTTTTCCAACCCAAAATTAAGAAATCAATATTTTAAAGATAGTGCAGAACACATTTTTATTTAGTAATTAGTTAACATTGACCTGGTACACTCGGTGGGAGGAGGTCCAAACCGTCTCTCTGCAGCTCTATTTCCAGGCTCTTTTGCAAAACTGATTACATTCAAGCACGAGTGAAACTGCCGATAGCTTGTCTCTGCAATCAGCCTTCCTCTAATTGGTTTGTTCAGCATCAGCTGATGTCAGTTACATCAGGCTCGTGATTGGAGGAAGTCTGTTTGGGAGACAAGCTATTTCACCCGTGATTGGAGGCTAGCAAAAGGAGGAAGCCTCTCTGCAGAAACAAAGTATGGGCAGTTTTGCAACCGTGCGATTCTCGGCTGACTTCCTTGAATAAGACTCCCTTCAATTTTTAGGGTAAGGATTTTAGAAAAAAGTATCATCTTATAGTCGGAAAAATACGGTAGTTTTATCAAATGCTAAATAGAATTACCAAGATCTGCCTGCTTGTGGATTTCTCAAGCATTTGGCCCCAACTGAACGCAAGTTGCACAATGAAAAATGGCCTTAACAAGTGGGATATTATTCATTTTTGATGTTCACATAAAACTCAGCAGTTTGATTCATACCTAACTTCAATGGAAGAGAATATAACATTTTCAGAGGAATAAAATTCATAAAAGGGAAGAAGAAAACAACAACACACTACCCTTCCTGGATATCCTCATCAGCAGAGGAAATGACAGCAAATTAGAAATGCAAGTCTATTGAAAAACACCTCACACTAACCATGTGCTCCATTACCAAAGCAACAACCCCGTCTCCCACTGTGTAAGATGAGTACAAATGCGCTGCAGCAACCCAGAACATCAGAAAAAAAAAATAGATACCCACACAACTTTATCAAAAAATAACTGACCACTCAACCCACCACAGCACAACTATCACAAACTATGAAAAGGATAACATTACCATACTCCACAAAAACCTCAGAAACAATCATTACAACCACATGGCATCACAGTAGCACTTAAACCAACTAAAGCCCTCCAAAATATCTTAAGTAAACCAAAAGACCGAAGAAGAAAAAATAGGAGTCATCTACAACATACAGTGTAAGGACTGTAACAGCCACTATGTAGGGCAGACAGGCAGAAGACTAGCAGAGTGTATCCATGAACACCAGCTAGCAGCCAGAAGACATGATGAAAACTCCTTAATCTCACAAGACATGGACAGATTCAACCATAGTTTCAACTGGGAAATTGTGAGCATCCTAGACCAAGCTAAATCCAAAAATGCTAGGAATTCCTGGAAGCTTGACATTCAGACAAATCAGCCATCAATAGACACATAGAAATAAACCATATTTACACACCTTTCAGAAGAAACAATAAAAAAGAAGGGAACAAAAAGACCAGAACACACACTCTCTGGTAGCCAACACCCAGATAAGCAGGGATTAACATCAGACAAACAATCAAGCAGAAAACAATACCCTGATCAAGTAGCTACCAAGGAGAAAACCACTCCCCCATCAAAACTGGCAGGGCAACAGGGATCAAACAGGGAGCAAACCCCACAGTCACTCACACTAATGATGTTACCTAATTGGGTAATGAAATGTCTGCAAGCAAACAACCAAGCTCAGAGAGCACCAAGGACCTTATCCGTAATTATCAAGCATAACTCCCATCTAACTGTTTTTAAAATGAAATTCAACATTCACTTAAAAAAAAGAATTTGAGAGGAACTTGGAAATATCTCAGTGTCAGTAGGAAGAAGGAAATCTGTACTGAATAAATAAATTATAATGTATTACTAAATTGCAGCTATGAATAGAGGATTTTCAAGAGGAATAACTCCAATCCATTTTTATTTGTAGCGTTAGGGCTACATTTTAAGCTTGTTAGACCAGCCTGATTATTTATTAAAATCCAGGTCAGAAATTTGCGAGAAATTTGCTGGGTCAATCCTGGGAGCAAAAGTTTAATGTACATGAGAAGTTACAATGTACTGATGTGCAGATTCTTTTCTCCTTTAAACTTTGAGCCTATCACACTTTGTGGCACTTCAGGCACATCACTCCAGTAGTTCTTGAAATCATCATATGAGACAGATGATCTTCTAATTGTATCAAGATTTTCAAGACTTTAAAAAAGAAAGAAGCAATCAGCCAACTTTTAATATACATTAAATCTCATCCTGTCTTCACCCCAGAGCTTGGGGGAGAGAAAGGTAGATCCTACTCCCAGAATCCTATGATAGTGAAATACCCAATTCCTGTCCCCACCAAAATTCTGAGCATAATTTTTTATAACTATGAATGATTTAGTTATGGATGAGAATAAAATGAGATGATGTCTTCTAAAGCCTAAATAGACATCATGTCAAATATAGCTTTTGATTTGAAAAAGATAAAAGAAGTTAGCAAGAGAATTACTATAGTAATTTTGCATAATTTCATTTGTAGAATTCTTCACAAAAACGAGAATGTCATCTGGTAAGCAAGTAAGCTAGAAGAACTGAAAAGCGAATGTTTCTAAGACTAAGCTTGAAAATGAAATGAGGCCTTTGCCAGATAAGACACCTGCATCTCTAGATACATATCATTTTTCTTTAAGGTGATCAGTGAAACACAAGTGATTTCTCAATGAAAAAAACTGAAACGTAATCTTACAAATCTTAAAATATCAGATAACTGAATACTTATTTTTACTTTTTTAAACCTCTTATTGACAAATTCTGTTAAAATATAATAAGTTCATAAATTATCTTTCTTTCCTTCCTATGTTATGGTATGATCCACCAAAATTGTTTCTATTATGGCATGAATAGACATGTAATTCAAAGGATCTGTGACACGTCCATCTTCAAATATCTCTCAGTTGAAAAGTACAGGTGGCAACTGCATTGTTTAATGACCATTCACAGTTACGATGGTGAAGAAAAAGTAACTTTGTGATCACTCTGCACATCTGCAACCTTTGCAGGTCTGTAAAGCAAAGGAAAACTGAAGTAAGATCATAAGCACAGTTGCAGTTTCACTCAGCAACCATTTTGCTTAACAACTGCGTTGTCAGTCCCAAATGTGATTGCTAAAGAGGTCTACCTGTACAGATAAAAATCCCCACATAGTTATGAGAATTTTTTCCAAGGTATGTATATTTGAGAAAGTTATGTGCAAAAAATGCATAGATTTGAGGAAAGAATGCAAGTTAAATTATGTAAACACAAGAAACCTCTCTAAAAATTATTAAGGCACTGTGAAATCTTCACTAATATCAAAATATGTGCTTTCCAAGAAGAAAGAGAATGACATATTGCCTTTGGGTTGGAGAGGTTAAAGAATAGGCTCCTGACCATATTCTGAATGCTGAAAGGATACTGAGTATTCAAGTAACAGAACATATCCTTTTTAAAAAGAACATTGATAAAATGGTTGGATATGGACTCAGCCCAGCTATCAAGGAATGCCAACAGCCACTCATTATATTTAAAGGTAGATTACTTCAAGAAATAGATGATGATAATAAAATGCAAAAGATTTATATGTCTGAAGAGAAACCAGAGTATAAACTACTTTTTTTCTTTATCTTTAATGATTTCAGTTATCTAAACATCAGAGTGTTAATAATTTCCAGTCAACATTGTATAAATACCACTGTAGCTAAATAATATAAGGTACTATTTGTGTTTTATAATAATGCATAAATATAATAAAACAATATAAAGCTGGAAGGAGGAGGAGGAGGAGGAGGAGGAGGAGGAGGACTCCCCCATCACTTTTGTTTAAATTATATGTTGAAGAAGGGGAAGCACAAGAGAGACATGAGGAGAAAGAAGGCCCCTTTGTCTCTTAAACACAGAGACTCATTAATTAACAACAGTTCAGGTGAAAAACAGACAAAGGGAGAGGGTGGAAAGATCTTTCCCTCATTTGTGTGTGTGTATATGTGTGTGTGCACCTTCAAGTCATCATTGACTCCTGGACACATCCCTGTAGTTTTTTGGGCAAGATTTTGGAAGTGGTTTGCCATTTTCTCCTTCCTAGGGCTGAAAGAGAGTGACTGGCCCAAGGTCACCCAGATGGCCAAGGTCACCCAGGTGTCCCAGTTTCTAGTCTGGTGCCTTAACCACTACACCAAACTGACTCTCTTCCCTCTACTCCTGGCCATTTGACCTATTGTCAAACAGGGTCATAGATATACAACCGCCAACCCTTTGCCAACATTCTTTTTCATGTTTTGTTTTAGCCTGGAGTTAAGGTTCCTTTGGCACATTATCCCATTGTTGTTGTCCCTCAGGGGCACCAGGAGGAAGTGCCAAAAAAATCAAGAGGTGGCCATGATAGTGTGACTGAGACCCCATCCCCCTTTTTATGTATGATGCATGGTACAAAGGAAGAAAGCTTCAATCTTGTATTTGCAGTTGCATCTTTTTTTTTTATCCCCCTTGTGGATATTCTGGGAGTCCTTTAAAACCACTTTATATCTAAGATAGCAAGGTATTATGAAACTCAAGACTGAAAAAAATGGTCCTATGATCCAAAAATATTAGGGAAAAATAGAATATATTTATGAAATCATTTGATAAGCAATGGAAAATAAAAGAAACAAAGAATACATTAAACACATTTATTTCTCTAGGGTACATTAAGATTTTGGTCCAAGAAACTACAGACAGTGATCACTGTTATTCTCCATTTATCCTCATAACAGTGCTGTTCAGAAATAAAATATATTCAAAAAATAAGTAAATGAAAATAAGGAACAACAGGCCCAAGATAATCCACTGAATTTAATGGGGATTTGAACTTGTATCTTAATGATCCCTATCCAGCACTGTGTCTACTATACTACACTGACTTCCTCTTACATTTTTGCATATCTATTTATAATGCAACTGCACCCCATACTTGTAATGATCTGGACTGTAAGAGTCTGAGTTTCAAAAGTGGTTTGCCATGTAGCACAGAAGAAGGTTAATAATGATCTGGAATTCAGGGGAAAAAAATATGAAAAGGCATTTATTATGCATGAGTGTGCTCTACATGTGTCTCAGGATCATGGCTTTTGACTTCCCTACATTTTTTCTGACTCCAAGAATCAGTAAAGGAATAAATTATATTGCTTTGAAACGAGCAACCTATCAGATGTTTACTGTGCCAAAGAGGAGAAATTGAAACAATTCTATGTTTATCACCAGTAATGATCGTATCATAAAAGAAGTCAGAAGACTCCAGTTTTCTATAAGAAATAACACAGAACACATTAATTCCTGTCAGCCTTACCAGGTATACCAGACAGAAAACACGATCAGATGAGCTAATTCTAGTTTATTGTAAGGCTACATTAACAGAATCTTGCAAGTCTGAAAGTACAATTCTCTCCCTGTCTCCTTTACACTCCAAGAAATAAGGGTGGGTCTCTTCTGAGCCTCTTGCCCCACCCACATTCTTGCTGCAGACTATGCTGTCTCTTATCTGACAGCATAGTAAGATAAGGGAAGCATCTCTGGGCCCCGTTTCCCAAGGTCATTCCCACATACCATTACAATTCCATAAATCTAGTTGTCATGTTGACAATGAATAAGTCAACACTGTGTTGACTTTGTAAAATTGAAATTAATTCTGACAAAGGTGGCAGACAATGGCAGCAGCTGAATATATGGCAATGGCTGACATCCAGGAAGCTGCCTGGGGGGATTTCAATATAGACAGGAAGATTTCTGTCATACTTTTTCATGTAATGTAATGGACCAAGAGACTATACCATTTATGATATTTTGCACCTGAGAAACTTCCTTGTTCTCTGATTCTGTAATGGTATGTGAGAATGACCTTGAGAGACTTGTACAGATCCACTAGAACCAAAGCCAGCTTTCTTCTACTACTTTAAGGACTTTCTGTCCTCTTACTTTAGTTTACCTTTCCCAGGTAAGATAAGACTACTTGTTCTACTCATATCTTTTATAATAGCTTGCTAAGGTGATCTTTTGAAGAGTTTGGTTAAAAATGGAGAGTGTCAAAAGAATGGTATATTGGATTTCTTAAGAGCGCCCTTGCCTCTGGTGTTTATTTGAGAAGGAAATGCAATTTGCATCTAATGCATGAGACGTTTGAATCTTGAAATTTATTATTGCCTATAGAATTTTGATCACTCTTCAGACTCCTATCCTTTAATCCATTCATTTCTTCTATGTAAGAAGCAAACAATAGTTTGGATATGCTGCTCTAGAATTGGGAAGAGATACAACAATGGCTTCCAAGTTTTCCATTTCTTTCGAGAGTGGAAGGGCAAAATGCCAATATGGTAATTTTGAAATCACAACTTGATGGCTGGGACTGTTGTAGTCTGTCTGTTTGGCACTGTTGTTTTTATGTTTTTCTTATGTTATGTTATTTATTTATTTATTTAGGTTATATTCTTATTCAAACTTGTACAGTATAGGAGCAAATTTTGAACACAGTGGAACTAACTTTTGCTTATGCATTCACAGGATTGTGGTGCTGAATATATAAATGTCTACCTATGATATTATGGTTTGTCAATATTTATTCTGAATTTGACTTTCAATACTGTAGAGAGTAACATTTGAAATAAAATAAATATTTGAAGAGACAGATTTCCTTTCCTTTAACTCTTCTTTCCTTTCTGAAAAACTAGTTATTGCTTTGTAAAAATTATGATTTCAGGGATGATGCTCTGTTTCTCACCCCTAAAAAGTCACTTCACATTTATCATTTGTTCCAGCATATTTAGCCATCATGCCATGCAAAAACTTCATATCACAGAGTGCTTAAATATGACATGATGAAATGTAACTCACGGGACTTTAACTAAGTCCCATTTTTAATAACAGGAAGCTGTTGTCAAAGAGGATCAACTTTCATCCAAGACACAGCTAACCTCCAGTAGATGTCCACTGCCAGATTCAGATTCTTAAGAACAAAAAAGGCCATAGGAACAAATTAGGACATGCACAATATCTGGAAAGCTAATGTGATTCCAGATTCCTGTATTTCATCTGCTTGTCTTTTTGCTATATTGATTAGAATGGACACAAGATCGCTCCTTGGATGATGTAAATAGCATAGGCCAGATTCTGGCCAGGCTCTTATAAGCATAAAGCCATGCTTCGGTTCTGTTATTTGTGATGTGTGCATACCACATTCTGCAGAAGTCTCTCTTCATTAAAGAGCCTCATGTTGGTATAAACTCTCCAGAGTTTTAAAAAAACCAAGAACAAAACCAGAAGAAACTCTTAGTCATCTTGCAAATTTTGGAAAGTGAGTACATGCTGTTTATCCTGGGATTCAAATATGGCAAATGTTTCTATGGGTTTTTATGTTTTACAATCAATATGAACATTTTCTGGATCAGAAATTGGTCCTCCAAATGGTTAAAAGTCATGATACTACTCTGATCCACTGATCTCTAGTCCTGTCACTAGCAAATTCCAGATTCTCACCAACGGTTGGCCAATGACAGCAGTAGAATTCAGCAAAATAAGAATAAAAGGCATCTGCAAGATCATCGGGGGACTTTCATCGAAATGACAAAAAACAGTCATACCATCACAAGTTCTGCCCTTTTGAATGTTGCGCAATGCCATGATGTACCTACAAAATAGATAGAGCTTCCATCACAATGGCATAATGCTGCTTTAATAATTTACCTCTCTTGATCTACCCACCCCACCCCCAACACAACTAAAGAGGGTAGATTTTTCACAGAACAATTATAGATCACTCAGACTATTCTGCAGGGTTTTGATGCAATTATTGCATAAAACTTTAGTATAAAATGATATTTTCCTAGTTTGTCAGCTTGTTAGTTTGACTAATAAGATCATTAGTGCAAAGAAGAGTAATTTATTACTTTAAATTTACCTAATTTACTGCCTTTTGTTAACAGGAATATGGAATCTGTGTTAAATTGAAAGCCATGTTCAGTTGACATGGTATAATTAGCAGCCTAGAAACAGCTACATTAAAATTATTGCTGGATGGATTTTTCTTTTTTGAAATTAAAGGGCAAAGCTTCCCACATGGGTCCCAGTGTGGGAATATATCAGATTATGACCAAAGTTTCACTCTGAAATCCCAGGAAAAAACAAAGTGCAACTAAAAAGCTCAGCTTTATGCAAAGTGACATCTGGGGCATCGTTGCTCAAAATGGGAAAGCTCCTGTCAAAAAAGGCAGTATCAGTTGCCATCTGATCTAATTACTTCTGACACCAAGGGGAGAGCTGCCTACAAGAAGCCCAGCATCTGTAAAAGGCTGATCAAATTTCATTAACAAAGCATGAATTCTAATGAGATTACCAAATACAGTTCACTTGATGCTTACCCATGCTTACCTGAAAGTACCATTTGTATTTAGTAGGCGAAAGGGCAGGTAAATGAAAGCTGCAGGAAACAATAGCCACCATATCAAGGCACTGAAAGGTTAATCGCAACAAATGTGTTCAGATGAACAACTTCAATGCTTCTTATTCCAACACTGCAGTAATATAATATGATTGTCCATCCTAATAACACTTTCCTTGCCGTTTCACATTTTCATCACATAGTGTAATAGGAACACTTGAAGCAAAGCAGGCAATATGATAACAATTGTGGGGACATGGGGGGGGGGTGGCTTCCTCCCCATATTTAAAAGAACATATGACAATGGCTAAAATTTAAGAGCGTGTTTAAAGTACAGTATATGTTCTTGCCAGTGGTTGAAAGATCCCCCTAGCAACAAATTTCATAGCTCAGAGAGGATTTCAGTAAATGAGTATCATTTACAAAGAAAATTAATGGTTCTTGCTATTCATTTTGTAATTTCCAATCACCATCATCAACATCACTATGAATTGCTTCAGATTCATTTCCAAAATAAAGCTTTGGAATATGCAAGGGCATTAATAGAGCACCCCTCTGCACTGCTTTAAATTAACTGGGTCTTTTTCTAAGATTACAAAGCTGCTATAGAGGATAAGGGCCCAGACCTAAGCAAAGATGCAGCTGTGTGCTCTGAAGCATCTGTTTGGAATAAAATATGATATACTACAGCATTATTTTTAGGTTTATTCCTTTTATTCATTCATTCCATTTATATGGCTGCCCATCTATCCAAAGAAACTATGAGCAGTGAACACAAGAAAAGCATAACATTCCATTAAAATCCCAAAAGAAATCACATTGAAGCCTCAATAAAATCTCAGTTCACATACACCCATGCCAGAGCTCCAATAACTAATACCTTGGCTCCAAAGCCTAGGGGAAGAGCCAGGGCTTCCTGGCCTTCTGAAAGGCTAATAGAGTTAGGACAGTTTGTATCTTATGGAGTAGGCTGCTCTTGGGGTAGGCACCATGTCAGAAAAGGCACACTTCCTGAGACCCACCAAGTAACACTGCTTCCCTGACAGACCCACAGCATGTCCACTCAGCCATATCTGGTAGGATGGGCAGAAACCATCACAGGGAGGCACTGTTGCAAATAACCTGATCCATGTCATTGTTGCTGTTGTTGTCATTTTCATCTATACTGAGAGGTTTATTTCAAACAATCATACCTAAAACCATCCACAATAAAATCAACAGTTCTTAAAAACAATAAATAAATAAACAATGTTTAACTTTTAAGACAATAAAGCTGAAAAACAGTCTAATCCTGGAATAGCTATTTTTCTTCAAATGCCTGCCAACAAAATCAGAGAAACCCCTGTTTTAGCTTCAGGGAGGTAACAATATCTGCCTAAAAATATGAGGATGACTGCTCATCCTCTTTCTTTTGTGCTCTATCACAACCTTGCTGCACTAAGAATGAAAACCTAAGAAAACCACCTAGATTAGATATTCAGCTGAACATGCTTAGAATCCTTCCCATATTTGGTAATTCTGCCAGTGAAAGGCTCTCAGTCTAATCATGTTCAGCTGAATCTTCCTGCACTCCAGAAACTTACTGCAATGGGTGAGAATGAAGTAGCCATGAAGAGTAACATGTCCTTTCACATTTAAAAGAGCACATGATTAAGACCAAAACAGCAATAGCAAGTACAGCAATAACTCTGTTCGGCTAAGGTTGCTTTGGCATGGTCCACCAGCAAATTCTCAGTATAGACCAGTGTTTCTCAACATTGGTATGCTGCTGGGGAATTTGGAAAGTTGACGTTCACTTATCTTAAAGGCTGAGAAACCTAGTGCAGATGAGAAGTCAAAAAATATCCTAGAAAAAAGATAGTAGTCAACCATTTCATATTGTTAACAAGAAAACTTTATGGATATGTGACTAGGAGTCAAGCTCAATATGAAACTTGAAAAATTAGAATATCGTGCAAATGTTCATTTACTGTATGTCAGTAAGGCAACTCAAAAGGTGCAACCAATATATGAGATAGACGCATTACATGCAAAGCGAGATATGTCAAGCCTTACTTTGGTATAATTGTGATGATTATGGCGTACAGCTTATGAAAACCCCAAATTCACAATCTCAGAAAATTAGAATAGTGTGAAAAGGTTCAATATTCTAGGCTCAAAGTGTCCAACTCTAATCAGCTAATGAATCCATAACACCTGCAAAGGGTTCCTGAGCCTTTAAATGGTCTCTCAGGCTGGTTCAGTAGGAATCACAATCATGGGAAGGATTGCTGACCTGACAGTTGTGCAGAAAACCATCAATGACACCCTCCATAAGGAGGGAAAGACCCAAAAGGTAATTGCAAAAGAAGTTGGATGTTCCCAAAGTGCTGTATCAAAGCACATCAATAGAATGTTGATTATGTGGAAGGGAAAAGTGTGGTAGAAAAAGGTGCACAAGCAGCAGGGATGACTGCAGCCTGGAGAGGATTGTCAGGAAAAGGCCATTCAAAAGTGTTGGGGACTTTCACGAGGAGTGGACTGAGGCTGGAGTTAGTGCATCAAGAGCCACCACACACAGATGGATCCTGGACATGGGCTTCAAATGTCATATTCCTCTTGTCAAGCTGCTCCTGAACAACAAACAACGTCAGAAGCGTCTTACCTGGGCTATAGAAAAAAAGAACTGGTCTGTTGCCCAGTGGTCCAAAATCCTCTTTTCTGATAAGAGCAACTTTTGCATCTCATTTGGGAACCAAGGACCCAGAGTCTGGAGGAAGAATGGAGAGGCACACAATGCACGATGCTTGAAGTCCAGTGTGAAGTTTCCACAGTCTGTGTTGATTTGGGGAGCCATATCATCTGCTGGTGTTGGTCCACTGTGCTTCATTAAGTCCAGGGTCAATGCAGCCATCTACCAGGAGGTTTTGGAGCACTTCATGCTTCCTTCCACAGACAAGCTTTATGGGGATGCTGACTTCATTTTCCAGCAGGACGTGGCACCTGCCCACACTGCCAAAAGTACCAAAACCTGGTTCAATGACCATGGGATTACTGTGCTTGATTGGCCAGCAAACTCGCCTGACTTGAACCCCATAAAGGATCTATAGGGCATTGCCAAGAGAAAGATGAGGGACATGAGACCGAACAATGCAGTGGAGCTGAAGGCCGCTATTGAAGCATCCTGGTCTTCCATAACACCTCAGCAGTGCCACAGGCTGATAGCATCCATGCCACGCCGCACTGCGGCAGTCATTGCTGCAAAAGGGCCCAAACCAAGTACTGAGTACATATGCATGCTTATACTTTGCAGAGATCCGATATTGTTCTATTTCCAATCCTTGTGTTATTGATGTCATGTAATATTCTAATTTTCTGACATTGTGAATTTGGGGTTTTCATAAGCTGTATGCCGTAATCATCACAATTATACCAAAGTAAGGCTTGACCTATCTCGCTTTGCATGTAATGCGTCTATCTCATATATTGGTTTCACCTTTTGAGTTGCCTTACTGACATAAATGAACATTTGCACGTTATTCTATTTTTTTGAGTTTCACCTACATATTCCCACGTTCCCATGTTCTAAAATCTGCCCTAACATGATACCCAAATATTAATCTGAAGCCTGGTATTTATGTAGATGTTTCATTCTGTCCCATCATGTTTTAATAGGGTTTAGAATGTATGGTCATTCTTGAAAACCTACTAAAACATCACCCTACCCCCCCCACCCCACTCTCCCCAAAAATCCCAAAAGGGATATGATCTTTGCAAATTTAATCTAATGTTGTTAAACAATTAAAATATGTTGCTTCTTATTACCATTAATAGTCAGTTGAAATTTCTGAACTGAGAGTTCAGATTGGGCTTCTAAAATGATACAAAATGGAAGGGAATCCTTCTGAGTCACAAATTTGATGCACATCTTTGGCTCACGTATTTAGTGGCCAAGTTTTTAATGCATGCTGTATAGAATGTTCTTCAAAACATCTTTGCATCATTGGGTAGGTTTTGCTACATTTGCAGCCACAATCACTCAAGGCTCAAACAAAATATTCGCATAGGCCAAGAGAGCAAAACATATTGACAGGATTACATGGAGATGTTTATGCAGTGCCTAAGTCAAACATCTTGCCGCTATCTTGGTCCATTAATCTTTCACTGCATTATACCCTCTGCCAACTAGATTAAATATATAAATAACAAAATCAAATATATTAAAGCTGCTTTTTGAAATGCTTAAAATTACAGCCCTGAGGAACTTCTTATGCTATTCACACAATATGATGCATAAGCAAGAGACAAATATTTATTGGCTTTACTGGCAATGTGATAAAATCTGGATCGTGGCAAACTTCTAACAGAAACCTGGCATCACAGAAATTCTTCACAAGGTATCACTCAAAAACAAGGAAATAAAATAAAGTAAGTGTTTAATGACTGTTCTCTCCACTGGGATGTTTTACTTGTGTTATAAGGCTGATCTTCAGTATTTTTTTTTAATTTACTTACAATATTTGTACATAATCACCAGCACCTTAAATTAAGCAATGTCACCCATGCAGTGACCTCAATATTGATGTTATCCTCCAATGGCAGGATTGCTTCATCAGCAGTTTGCTGAGTTCTGAATCAATTGCAGCTTCCAAATTATATCCCAAGATGACCCATATAGACTGCATTGTGGTAGTCCAATTGTGTCAGGTTCAAGAGACCGGTTATCATTACAGGTGGTCCTCAGTTAATGACTGTCCTATTTAGCAACCATTCAAAGCACTGAAAAACTAACTTTACGACTAGTTCTTGAACTTATGATGGTCTCAGGGTCCTGCAGTCATGTGATCACCATTTGTGAGCTTAACAGCCAGCTTCCAACAAGCAAAGTCAATGGAGAAACCAGTAGTAAAATCACAAGTCACAGTCATGTGATGTCTCACTTAACGACCATAAGACCATTTAACGATTGTGGTGGAAGTGAGGTGGTGAGTCCATGCAGTCATGTGATGTCTTGCTTGATGACAGTGCTGCTTAGCAATGGAGTTGCCAGTCCCAATTGTGGTTGGTAAGTGAGAACTACTTGTATTAGATGAGAGCCAGGTAGACCAGTGTTTTCAGACTTGACACTTGTAAGATGTATAGACAGTATCAGCAACTGGTGCATTAGCTGAAGGTAAGGCTAATCATTGCATAGTGGAGAGTTTAAGGGGGTAAATGGAAATGGTTTGGCTCAAAGTGCTGGGAAGCCAAAGAAGAGGTGCTGAAGCAGCTGAGGGCTATTGGTAATGGGCTGCCCCTTCCCCCATTGTATAGTCAGAGAAATATTAAAACTATTTGAACAAATTGGGATTTTTATGTGAACTTGCTTAGAAACATGCTGCATATTTATAACTGAAATTTTCTTTAGGATTCTTTTAAGAGAGTAATGCTTTCAGCTACTTATTTTACTGCCTACAAGTTTAAAATTAATGTCAGAAGAGTTCAATAAAGACACTGTGTGTCACATATAGTTAGGGACAAAGAAGATGCATCCCTTTCATATCCCTTCTTCTCCGGATCAAAAGGGACGGCTGTTGTGTTCAGACTAAGGATATGCAAAGTTTTCGGAATTCAGTCTCTTCAAGGTCACATTTACTCACATACATCATTCTATGCAATGTTATGTGTATTATTAAAAATATACTTCCCAGAAAATATCTTTTCAGGTATGTCTGTCACCAACATTCAGGTTTTGTAAGCATCTCTTATGAATGAGACTTTTCTTTAACAAGTGCTGTTTGTATGCAGTTAACTGTGCTATGTAGTTTTCAACACAACCACTTTTCTTATATTTTTTTTGTACTCATGTTTTTATGATTTATATTTTTGAACCCCACCTATCCATTATAATGTATACACTACATATATACTATACACCTAAAATATACATTTCAAAGATTTATATTTTCAAAGATTTATATAAGCATATGCATCTATACCATTCACCATCACACAATGAGGTGATTGTTGCTGAAATCTGAAATGGTGAATTTTGTTATTTTGCGATTTTCTTTTTTACATCCTGACAGAAAGGAATTAATTCAGCTAAATCTCATCTGAATACTTTTGCCCTTTTTAACCTCCATTTCACAAATTTTTCTGTTTCAGTCTATTTTTTTCAATGGGTTAAATATGAAATGATATTTTATTATCTTTTTATCACAGGTGCTATGAAAAACACACAAGATGAAAAACAAATGAGACGCCTCACTTGCTATGGTTTCTGAACATTCATTCTTGAGTATAAAGCTTCAGGGAATATATAATATAAAGTTTAAGGAATATCTGTACTTTTATTCCCCAGTTTAAAATTCAAATTACAATGCAGTCATACACCATACTGTTTTATGTAAAAAAAAAAAAAATAGTCAAATGCTGAGGGCTGCAATATCACCAAATTTAATAAATTTAAATTATCACTTGTGGCTGATGATTCTCAGTAACAAATTATCACTATATTCATTGGGGAGATTAGCACTTATAATCACAGACTAAAAAAACACATCTAAATTAGTGCAGCCAAAAAAAAAAAAAGAAAAGTATGCCATAAGCAAGACGGATTGAGAACAAGATTCCAAAGTATTTTATGTTTTAATTACAACTTGCTGACCTTCCATCACTAACTAAAATATTATGAAGAATCTGCTTTTGTGCTAGATAATAATTAATATCACATTTAAATCCTAATTATGCTTCTTATTACGATCTATTTGCATCTATTCTTTATGCTATTGTCTAATCCAACTACAGCCACAGTTCCAGATGAAATTATGGGGACTAACTGACCAAGCCTGAATGGTGGAGTTAGAAGGTTAATTGGAAATGGGCATCACTATCATCATTCTTTTTGAAAACCTACAGCATTCATTCACTGCACAATCCATTCCATGTTTAACTATTATTGGTAAAAGAAGCTAAGATCACATATGATGCTAAGCATAAGCCATAATTTACAAATCATAAAGGTTGGCTTACACATCACGCTTAGGCAAAACCAAAGAAGCACATTGTGGCCTAGACTGTGTCTAAATGCAGTCCTGGGTTCAAGGCTAATGGGATATACCTAGCATCTGTCATTAAGATCACCATAATCCACTGAAGATCCTATGAAGGCCCACTAGCAAAACAGTTTCTCTTTAAATAGCAGAGAAAGTAACAACACAAGCAAAACGCTTCCAGCAACCATGGCAATCAAGCATGGATGATACCCCTTAAGTTACTACACAGAACAGGAATGATACCCACATATTAGCCGGGCATGTAAGAAACCAGCCCACATATTATGCCTTTCTGTCATATCTACTTGCCCCACCATACTATATACTACCAGGCAGACAAAAAAAGAAAGAAAGCATTGCAGGATTCTTCCCAGTAGGAATCACTAATAGAAATCTAACATCATAAACAAACATAGCCTTGTGACAGGTAAACGTATTAGGAAAAGAGATTGTTTCTGCTGTCAGCTTAGTCAGGTATTTCTAGAGATTTCTCAGGAAGATGTACACACACACATCCATAGAATTTCTATGAAAGTTCAAGTTCTCCTGGACATGAGAACATATGATAAAAATCATAACTGAATTTGGTAAACTAAATGTCTTGGTTGACAATGAAGAAGAATACTTATATGGGAAACAGAAAAATGCTGCTGTAGTTGAAGACTAGAGAACTGACCATTAGCTCTATATGCATTCATTTACACTGTACTATGAAATCTTACAGATCACCAGAGAGGCATTCAGTGTGTACATGTAAGCACTCCTGAAAACAGGAATCTGGTCTGAGCAATGATTACTGAAACAGGTTTCATAATGATAATGGAAAGGAGATTTTTATTCACAGGAAATACATTAGAAGGCTAGACAAAACCTAGCACTACATCACACCAGAGGACAGTCCAAGAGCATATGCTATGTGTCTGTGTGCCTGGGAAAAAAGGCAGAAGTCATACTTCCTTTCAACTGAAGGAGTGTGAAAAAAATAGAAGGATTAGGGCTAGACCTTGACATTTCCACTGCATTCTCTTTGCCTATTTTCATAGGAGAAATATATCTCAGGGTTAAATCTGGATCTAAAATCTCATGCTGAGATATAGGGATGGCTTTTTGCTTTCTAATTTAAGGTCTTGGAAAATAATTGACGTTATACGTTGCTTTCTTCCTTGACATGAGTTGAATTTACTACAAAGACAATGACCTTTTTTAATAGTTTCACCCAGTCTTGGGAACATCTCAGAAGAGATCCACCTCATCTCCTTTTCAAATTCCTTCCACATTAAAATGACTTTTTAAAAAAGTCGTTTTTTAAACTGGATTGCGGTTTTGTTTGTTTATTTGTTTGTGAGGGTTGCTATTTTTAAGGTTTTCACTAACATTCAAGTTCTATAAATGACATTAATTTATTCCTTTATTTCTGTTATTCAAGACTTAGTGCATAAATAGAGCATGAAGGCCTGTATTTAGCTGTATTAGCTAACGTTGTTTCAATAAATCTATCAAGGTTAATTAGTGAAATCATTAAATTTCACTGGCAAAAACTACCCGAGTCTATCAAATCATGGTCTGGGTTCCATAGTATCATTATAAATGATTTGCAAATATTTTGACAATTGACAGTATGGATAAAATATAAAGATAAATTACTTCTAAAAGACCTACGTAAAAGAAAATCAGATACTTTGGAAATGCCTACAGTCTTTATATATTCTAAATTATAATACAGTTTCCTAGTTTAAAGAACAGATGAAGAAAAATATTCTTTTCATTGTGAGGATGAACAAGATGATTGAAATATTGACACCAAATTATGTGGGATATATATATATATATATTTTTTAATAATTTTTTTTATTTTTTACAACAAACACAAACAATAACATAAAAAGCATAAAAAAAACCATCTTCCATTTCAAACCGTGTGTCAGCCAGTTACCGATCATTTGTGCCATCCTTTCATAATCTTCACTCATCATTTATATAAAATCTCATGTCATCTATCCAACACATATTTATATATTTATCAGTTATCAATTATTATTCATTTATTACTAGTCTATAACACCAGCTTTCATAATAAGATTTATATCATTTTTATCCATTGATTATATATATATATATATATATATATATATATATAATAATTTATATCAGTTTGTCAAGTTTCTATTATATAATTTGCTGATCTATTACATTACTATATCTTTTCATCCAACCATTGATAAAACAAATCCCATATCATATAGAATTGTTTATCTTCTTGCTCTCTAATTTCAAATGTTAATTTACTCATCTCTGCACATTCCATAATTTTCTTAATGACTTCCTCCTGCATAGGTACTTTTTCATTTTTCCAATTTTTAGCAAATACAATTCTAGCCGCTGTCAGAACATTTACAATCAAATATTTCAGTTCTTTACTATATGTTTCAGGTATAATTCCTAATAGGAATGTCTCTGGTTTAAAGTCTATATGTTGTTTTATCATTTTTTCCAACCACGTTTGGATTTTAATCCAATATCTTTTAGCTTCTGGGCATGTCCACCACATATGGTAGTATGTACCGGGCTTCTGATGACACTTCCAACATTTATCAGACTTGTTCTTGTACATTCTCGCAATCCTTGCTGGAGGTAAATGCCACCTGTAAAACATCTTATACAAGTTTTCTTTATATGCAGTTGACATTGTCATTTTATAGTTTTGAGACCATAATTTTTGCCACTTCTCTAAATCAATTCCGTATCCAAAATTTTTCCCCCATGCAATCATTGTATCTTTAACCTGTTCTTCCTCCATCTTAAATTCTAGTAAATGTCCATAAAGTTTTTTAATCACCTTTTCATCAGTACCCATCAAAATTTTATCTAAAACAGTCAGCTCATCATAATACCTTCTGCTTTAAAATCTTTATCGAATCTAGATTGTATTTGCAAATATGAAAACCAGTTCATTTTTATACCTTGTTCTTCCAACGCTTGCATAGTTTTAAGTTCACCCTTTTCATTCAATATCTCAGTATATCTAACTGTTTGTTCCTTTTTATATGTTATTGAATAAGAAAAGGCTTCAATAGTGGATATCCATCGTGGAACTTTTAAATAATATAAATTATGTGGGATATATTGAAAGCCTTTGAACAGAAATATAAGAGGTTCCTGGAGTATCTCCCTCAAGCTGTAGACAGATTAGTTTTGACTTTTAAAGCTCAGAATTATCATAATCTTTAAAAATTTGATCTTACGTTTTGCTGTCAAAAGAAATGATGATATTGGAACATTACACAAAGTGAGAGCAACAGAGATCAGAACTACTCTCTAGTCAGGAATATCAATGAATAATACAAAATAGTCATGGAGATGTTACCAGATGCTTTCCGATGTAATCATATGCTTCCTAAGCACAAGAAGCATAAATTCCTTGCCCAGTCAATTTATTTTGTTTATATAATATTCTATCTGAATTATAGAATAGATAAAGTCTGCACAACTTTTGCTTACGCATTTTACTCACTTTCACCTTTGTTTAGTAGGACACATAAAACAAATGAAAAAAAAAACACTCTCTATAAATATGGCTTTAGCTAATACAATGTCAGCCCATTAAGATACCCTTTGGTGGTGGGGATGTGGGAATGAGGGAGAGACAGGTTAGCTATGCCTTTTAAAACTTGCTATGTATGGAGAACTAGAATGAAAGTTCACAAAACTTATTGTAGAAATAGTGTCAGAGATGACTACATTTGAAAGTAAGGAAAACTGAAGATAAGTATTGGCAAGATGTGGCTGACTCACATATGCTTCAGTGCAACATTCAGACTGGAGAACTAGAAGAATAGAAGCTGAAGTCAGATACATGATATGATATGCATTTAGAATAAGGTTTTCATATTCCATGTCCTTTTCTGTAATTCATATTTCAAAGTCAGTATGAACAGTAAATGGTAAGGCTATGAAAAACTGTAATTCAGTTGAATTACCAGTTCCAATAAAGTTGCAAAATCAGTTCAAAGATTTATATTTAATCAAGTGCCTTCAAACTAATTCAAATGTTTGATGGATTTTCATGCTACTATTCACACAGACTAGCACACAAGCAAACAGTGTCTTCAAATCGATTATATAAATCACAAATTCAAACTTGAATAAGCTCTTTAAAATTTTGAACATGTAAATGAGTAAAAATGTGGTGTTTTACTACTGTTTTACCAGATTAGCTAAAAGGAAGCCAGAAAATAAGGCATGCATTTAAACAAAGGATAGATATTTATCCCTTTCATCAGTTAGGTTCTATTTCACACAGTAGTTTAAATGGCTTACATTTCTTTGCATAAATATTTAAATTTTTAATTAATGCTAGAAGTGGCAGAAGGTATTCTGTGAAAGCTTAATGCATTTCACAAGTCAGAAATAAGGATTATTGAGTACAGTGGAACATACATATATAACAAATGCATAGTGTTGCATTTATATTTCCATTTCTAGGTGATACAACTGATAGGGACATGCAATGCTTCATTTTAGAGATTTGATTTGAAGCAATGTTGCTGATATTCCATATTGAATCACCTTTCTGAACTGAATTATTAAACCCATAAAGATTGTGACTTGATGATACAGAAGATCATTTATGGTTGAAGACAAAAGAAAACACAAACTCCTTAGAAAAACCATTGCACAAAATTGGAAATTAGGGCACTGGATCTGTCATTCTGCAGGACCATGTCAATGACTATGTCAGTGTTGTCCAAACTTGGCCACTTTAAGATGAGTGGACTTCAACTCCCAGAATTCCCCAGCCAGCCATGAATTCTGGGAGTTGAAGTCCACTCATCTTAAAGTGGCCAAGTTTGGACAACACTGGACTATGTGTTTGCCCTGAAACATAGCATTTCCTGCTTAGCCCCAGGGACTGGGCTGAAAGGCCACAATAGGGTAAATTACCTTTTCTTGTAAGAGGAGATAAATTTATAATCAAGAAGAGACTGAGCCATGGTTTTGCCCCAGTAAAGTTATTTAAATTATATAATAAAAAGTTACATTTCAAGGGACAAATTCTTACAAGGGCCAGCACAGAAGAACAACCAAGTTCCAGCTGATAAAGTCCATTTCGCATAAATTAAGGAACTCGAAGCATAATTCTTATGGATTTTGATTGAATTGTTTCTAATGCCCTTCTATTTTTAAAAGATCAGAGTTGTGCACCACGTAGCAGGAGGCTGCTGAGATTTGTATATCATTAATATTTTTGAGTTTGAGATGGAGTGATACTCCTGAATATGTGGCCCATGGGAAAAAAAATTCATACTTACTTAGATATGTGAAACCAGGCTGACAGATGAGTTTCTACAATGGAGGCCAGTTAGTCAGGGGTGTCTCAGACGGCTTTAAGGGCTTTATAACCTGGTCCTAGAGAACAGAGATCTTCTAAGAGAAATCCTGCTTAGGGTCCGTAGTGGTGACAAACATGAAACATTAATGTTTTAAAGATTATTGGAGGTTTTTTTTTTTAATGTTAGAGTTTATTAGTATTTGAGTCTGGCTTTCTTTTTAAATGATGAGAAAAAATGTACTGAAATATCTCAGTAATAAATTACCCAACTTACCAAATAATTCAGTAAGCTATAAACTGCCAAGAGCATCTGGGACAAGCATCTGTATCACTGTAATTCACATCAAAATGAATTAACATGTGAAATTAAAATATGAGCTCGAAAAGATGAACTGATTTTTTTTTCTTCCTTTTAACTTCAGTTTGAATCATGCAGTTTGCATTTAATTGTCCTCAGCATTGGTTACTAGCTGATTCAATCACATTAATTGACAAATGTCATACGCAAATTCATGTGGGTATCCTTCCTAGTAATACACATATTTTCATGACCACTTTTTCTTAATAAACATATCTAGCTGGGCAAATCTCATCCTAGCATTCTGAGATGTATGGATTTCAGTATGCATATTCTTTCCTGGACCACATAGATTCTGAAGGTTCAAATCAGAAAGTTCCTTTAAAAAAAAAAAATCAAACCATACAATTTCTCCTCTATTGCATAGCAATAGAACTGGAATAGATATAATCTTTGAACATGCAAATTTGTTTCAAGGAAGTGCCAAATACTAAAAGCCTAGTGGGAAAATCTTTTTCATATAGTCTATGCATTTAAATAAATGTATCTGGCTTAGAGCAATACAAAGTGGTGCCTTTTTTTACATTCTCATGAATTTCAAAGTGTAAATTATCTAAAAT
Organism: Python bivittatus; assembly: GCF_059951505.1. Taxonomy (NCBI): domain Eukaryota; kingdom Metazoa; phylum Chordata; class Lepidosauria; order Squamata; family Pythonidae; genus Python; species Python bivittatus. The sequence goes on along the minus strand of NW_028277058.1, from coordinate 13,922,959 downwards.
AATTTTTGTCTTTTTAAAAAGAGAGCATAGGGCCTTTTACTCTCGATAGATAGATAGATAGATAGATAGATAGATAGATAGATAGATAGATAGATAGATAGATAGATAGATAATTATAGATATAGATACAGATACAGATATAGTAACTTATAGTAAATTATTTCTTTCTTACATTTATATAGTGTGAGAATTGCAAAATTCCTGGTGGTTTCGGACAACTTGTTTGGTGGGGGGAAAAAAACTACTCTTTTTTTCTGCAAAGATTCCTATACATAAGCAAACCCTATAGGTGTATAGAGACTTAAACCCCACTGCTATTTTGCTCCCATTTGTATTAAAGAGCATCATGAAGGAAGGGTTTTTAAAAATGCCAGTGTAAATCGTAATAGTGATGTTATGGAGCAAAAGGAAAAAATGGTAGAGTGGGGATTAAGAAAGAGGAAGATGGAGGGAGAAAGAGAAGTAAAGGTTGCATGAAGTCCTAAATCCATTTGCAAAGGTGCTATTTTGAAAAACAAAAAAGGGAACTTGCACCTATGCTTTAAAATTTCTGCAATCTATTTCCTTCTATTTACAGCAATTGTTCTTGCTGAGATATGAAGTGTTTCCTTTCTATATGTAAGCAAATTATTTTGCCTTAAAAAAAAAAAAAAAAAAAATCCCTTATATGCCAACACAAGCACAAATTGCCTATATTCCACCAGCAAATTGTCAGCATCCAGTCTTAGTGCAAGTAGAGACTTCTGAAATAGCCTTTTTATATTGGTTCTAAGCTGAAAACAAAAATAAAATGCTCCAAGAGTTTGTTTTGAGGTCAGAATAAAACATTTTTGAACAGTAGCATTTCTGGTGATCTATTCATAGAAAACAAACTTGAAACGGGCTCTGTGTTGTTTTCTCTGACTGGAATACTTGAACTGCTGCTGTACAGAATGGCCACCTTGAGTGCTCCAAAATATCTAAAAAACAAAATAAAAAACAAAATATCTATGTTCCAGAAGTTTTATTTCAAGGTTGAAACAAAACTCTTGAGTAATTTCCAAAAGAATGTTTTCAGTGCGCTTTTCCCCACCCCTCAAACTCAAAGCAAATTACTTTTTCTGTTTTGTTACACCTAATTTTTGGTAACCTGAATTTGAATTAATTAAATTTAATTAAATGAATTAATTACATTTCAGTTCAGCTTGTGTCTAATGGATATGGGCAAGAAATGAAAAAGAGAAATCGCAGAGCCTCAGTTTGATTTCCTTGTATTGTTCTCATCCTTTAAATTTTCATCACAAATAACATAATGCTGGGACTTGTCCTCTTATAGCTATATTGAACATCCTACCTGACATTCACAACCAAAAAGTAGATGTAATTCAAAGCTGGTTTAAATTCTTGAAAGGTCTGGGGAAAGAATATTCAATTAAATATTGCCTTCCGATTTTCCATTTGCTATGTCAATGTATATTTTTAATTCATGGCAGTCAGTAGCCCAATCATCTGGCCCATGGAATTCTGAAAGAACTCTTGACATTTAATTGAATGGTTTTGCAGGCTTCAGTGATTTATCAGATTGTTTCAACAACCAATTTATATTTCAATGTTGGGGTTTGATCATATCAAAAATTGAATTATATTTCAGATGGGGACCCCTCTATGGGTGATCTGGGGCCAGCTTCCCCACTTAAAATGGTCCTGTTGTACCTTTTAAAATCTATGTTAAGATTTTATGTTAAAAATCTGTTGTAAAAAACACAATGAAGTCAGAATATATATATGTATGTCTGTGTGTATGCACCTATATATTTCATTTAATATGTTCGCCACCCAGAGTCACTTGTTGACGTGGGCAGCTATACAAATGTATTAAATAAATACATACATACATACATACATACATACTTACATAAACCATGAATACGATAAAGGTTCCTGCATCTCATGCCAATCTTACAAAACAAAAGACAAAATCCAGTCTATTGAATGGATAAATATAGAAAGGGAGAGAAGCCAGGAACAAGCCATGGTAATCATAGATCATTTGCCAAGCTCGGGCATCATAGTGGCTTGCCAGATTTGCTGGCAGAATGTTTAATAAGCAGGTGCATCTACAATTGTGCACAGATCATGCTGTTATATTATAACTCATAGACATGCTTATACAGCTTGCTCTAAATGTATTAGTCATGTCTGTGGATTGCCGGAAGGAACAGATACTATTCATTGTACTGGATGACCTTTAATGACTGCAAATACAGATGCTCTATGGATTTCTAAACATTGAGACGCCAGAGTAGCAGAACCAGGTGCAGATAACCATTCTCTGTTTGTCAAGAGCATCTGGTATGTTGTCTCCAACTAGATATATTGTCTGTGACTGTTGACAAAGTAGTAGTTCTCCATTAATAAGTTTGGAGACAATATTTTGACCCTTAAGATTACATTATTTCTTCCCTATTATGAAGCAAAGGGTTTTATATATATATATAACAGGGTGAAAGAAGAGGAGACTTCACAGAACATTTTTTTATTTTTTTAAAAAAACTTAAAAATAATTTAAGAGTACTTGTTATGAAAAGAATAAGAAGCAGGTTAAGGGTCGGGAACAGTTTTGAATGAATCCTAGCAAGGTCCTACTTTCTCCTTCCCTTGGAGATAGCTGAGCATCACTGCTCATTGCCATAATTGCTCCCTGGAAAATCTATTAGGCCATGCAATGGGTAGAATGTCTCTAAGTCACAATATGCAGATATTCTGATGTAATAAAAAAATGCAAAAATCCAGATAATCACTAAATGGTAGCAAAGGTTTTGTATAATCTCACTGCCAATGGTATACTGCTGAAAACAAACATCTCTGTTGTAAAAAAAAAAAAATCATAATCCTGCTGCTGCTCCTGATGATGATGATGATGCAGTGATTCAATCTGAATTGGAGACTTGCAATCTGAAGATGACTTAATTCAATCTGAGTTTGTATTTCTAAATGTGCTGATTGATCTGATTGGAGACTCTGCTTGCAAATTCAGCAATAACTGGCTTCAAACTTGCACATACTAGAGGTCACTGGATAATTCATCCAATTCTTCTGATAAATAGTCAGCAATGGATGTGCCAGCCCTCTCCAGCTTCCTTAACCAGGTGCCCTGAACCCCAACCAAGTGAGAACTCAGCAAGAGAAATTTATCAGCTACCACAGCTAAAGGATTTTGCCTACTCTGGATGGCTTAAAACCAAGAATAAAATACATAACAAAACCAAAAACAGTTAAACCAGTAATAATAAAAAAAAAAAAACCAGAAGCAGCAGAGCCACACTTCCCTGATGCAACCCTCACATTCTTTCCCATTCTAACCTCACCCTATCCCAATGCCTGGGATAACGGCCAGGTCTTGTGCTCTCCTGAAGGTTAAAAGGGTGGCGGCCTGTTGGATCTCAAGGGGAGGATGTTCCATAACAGGGGTGTAATATGGGTAAATGTGGGTGTACCAACACTGCGTGCACTGCTGCATTACAGACCAGTTGTAGGTTTCTGGGTGGTCTTCAAGGGCAGCCTATGTAGAGTGCGTCACAATAATCTAAACAGGAAGTGACCAAGATACGAGTGACTGTGAGCAAGGCCTCCTGGTCCAGGAAAGGATACAATTGGTGCACAAGACAAAACTGTGCAAAAGGCCTCTCTAGCCATGGTTGCCACCTGCTCATTGAGCAGGAGCTGTGAGTTTATAAGAACCCCCAAATTGTGTACCAGCTCCATCTGGGGAGTGTCACCCCATCCAGAGTCAAAGATTGCATGCCACCAGAGCTTGGGGACCAAAAACCCAAAGCCACTCCATCTGGCTAGGATTGAGTCGAAGTCAGTTCCTCCTCATCAGACCTTCACAAACTCCAGGCACTTGATCAGCACTGCAACAGCATCACATACATCACTTTATACTGTCTGAATTACTGCCTGATGAAAGTGGAGCTTGCCTTTCCTCCCTTGTCTGCTGCCCATACTGTATCTTCTAGAGAACTCTAACCTGCCTATCCTTCCACTGCTACAGACTCCAGTTGCTTCCATATGCAGTCTCTTCAGGTACAAGCTGTATACTCATGCCCACAGACCCCTCTCTGAACACAGGTGCACCTGCCTCCCAATCCCTTCTTTCAGATACCTCATCACAGATCAGGCTAAAGTTCTCCCCTTTCTTACACTGGATGTGAAAAGGTTTTCCACCAGCTGCTATAGAGACGTCAGAAAGAGAAATATTTGGCTGAGGAATGTAATTCCTAACTCTTGAGCTTGGTGGCCTCAAGAAATGGCTTAAGGACTAACATAACCTGAGAGAGAGTATATAACTGTTGCTTGTTGGCTAATGCACTGATACAATTTTCTCCAATTAAAGTCATTCCATGGGCTTGATGAACCACTCAAGCATCAGATTTCAAAGCTCTGAAATTCCAATTTACCCTGAAAGAAATTGTGCTGTAGGAGTCCCAGCACTGTGAGAAGTGAGCCAAAAACTAGCATTTTCCAGGCCAGGGATGGCAAATTATGTAAATACTCAAGAATTCAGCTTCATCCGGAATGATCAGATGGAATATGTCGGCACACTGCTTTGACAATGCTGGTGTCATCGTCAGTAGCTATAAACAAGGGAGCTTATTCTGCCTTTCAAGCCATCTTTCCAAAATCCAGTTCATGGCATTCCTCAGTTCTCATGCGCTGGGAATATCAAATGGTCATCAATGGACAGTTTGGGTCACAAACCTTTCCCACCATTGCCCTGTAAGGGAAAGGTATACACGGCCTTTCCTGCTCTAGACATTGAAGGTGATGTGCAATGTAGTGCATGGCCCTGCTGTCTGTAGTACCTCCTTCAAATGCCAGAGCAGTTGAAGATGGTATGCAAAGTCATGACATAGTAAAGAGTAACTGGCAGCATCAGATGACAAATCCTTTATGCTCCACCAGATCAAAGGAGTCACTCTCTAATACCATCATCTGTGCCATCCTTTGAGTAATTTCACTTACCTTGGATCTTCTGCCCTGTTATAGATGATCACCAATCTGCAAGGTGGCCCTCCTCACCTCCCTAGGAAGGGGAGGTTTGGAACTGGGGGAGATTTCTTGCACTTGCCTGCACTGCTATCTGCCTGCACAATCTCCAGAGCAGGGGAATTTAGTACTGCCTTCTTACATACAACATCATTCATGTTTTGCTAAATCCTTCAAGTTCTTGCCACAACTAATCATGTGCATCCATAATTACAGATTATATTTCACCTGCTGGAAGTGACCCCATATAGTGCTACCCTTGACTGAGTTATGGAAATTTTGGACATTACTTCGTTTAACCCTCATATTGCTTTTTGTTTTCCAAAATAAGAATACTTGCATGCATCACAAACACATGATAGTAGGCTCTCCTGGTGCCTACCTTAAATTACATATAATTTGAAACAACAGAAACATCTGTGGATCTCAATCAATGGAGCTGAAATTGCTGAAATTTCTGTAGATTCCCTGTAATCAGGTACATAGCCTTAAACCATTTTGGGATTATATACAAATGCTACAATCCAGGTGACTACTAACTGTTAACAGAAATTGGAGTTAGAGAGAGTTTAAAAAAAAAAATTGAAAGGAAATTAAGAAGGTAAAGGTCATAAGTAATAAAGAAAACAAAGAAAAATGAATAAAAGAAATATCCTTTGTGTTTACTGTTATGATTTTGATCAACAGCAGTAAAATTATCTCATAGTTCACATGTATACTAATGGTTCAGTTCAGGTTCTCAACCAAACCTAAACGGACTTCAGCTACACAGTGACAATTTAACATTGTTTTCAAATGCCACTAATTATATTTAAAGAACTACAATATATTATTTGGATCGAAGCTAATGAAGAGACACCTCTTTTTACATAATCTGTCCCACTCTTTGAGATCATCTGATGAGGTTCACCTATAGTTGCCTCAGGTACTTCATGCAGTGACTTGGAGCTCAGATTCCTCTGTAGTCAACCCAGTTCCTTGGAATGTAATCTTTAAAACTAAAACTCTTTGGTTGCTTTTTAGAAATGAATTATACCGCACTTGTTTAAACTGATGATTAATTTACATCTCTAGTTTAAATTTTTCTTTTGTTTTACTGTGAACTGCAGAAGACTTCAGTAACTTGGAATATAGTAAGTTAAATGAATAAAAGATAACATCAACAGTTGATGTTAGTTGTTGAAAATTCATTGAAGACAGGTTTTGTACTGTTATTGAGCAGTTTCTGGTTCTGACGAAAGCAACTTATTTCATCCTTACATAAAAATCAGAGACCTTCTATATGTCTAAAGGTACTCATATTTATTGACATATAAAGTAACCCATATACAATTGGTCTATGCAGTTGCTTCCAAAGGTTGCTAATAAAATGCCTGTTTCTGGCAGAACTCTGTGTAGCCTTATATCTCTTCTAATTTTCCATGCAGGGATCAATATTCTGTGTATCGTGAATTGGTATCAATGAGTTTATAAATTTTAATTATGTTATCATTTATGTTGTCTAAATTATTTTTAGACTGAACTCTAAACTTTATAAAATGATTCCTTGCTAGGCCTATAAATTTTCGAGTAACGTAACCATCACAAACTTTTTAAAGTAATTGTATCATCACCGAAATTATTATATGATTATTCTCAATCTCCAAAGCAAAACTTCCCACTATGAAAAAATAGTATCATTTTTCCAAAAGTGTAGAGGACTCAGTACAGTAGACTTTGGTTTTGCTCAATGGTGATGACAGTATTCACTGGAAGGAAAAATAGCAAATTTAATTTGATTTAATACATAAGGAAATGGTTGGCTAATTATTTAATTATAGTTGTATTCCACTTTTCAGACAATCATTATATGCTCCCCAAGTTAATCAATAAAGAAACTGAGAAACCAATGTGGCCCTCAGGACTACAAAGATGAGATGCATAAAATCAGTAAATGATGCGGGAGAGAGATCTGTTGAGGAGGCTGGGATGAAACAGTGAGCTGGAAGTGTACATCTATGTCCAACTGTGTTCAGGATATAACCCTTGCTGGTATTTTTAATGCTTTGACTAGCATCAGAAGCCAGATTGTCCTTCCGCTCAATTCTTTATGGCAAATTGGAGCAATTTTTTTGTTTGTTTTGCTTTGTTTTCTGGAAAGGAGAACACTAACACATTTTCTGAAGCTTTTTTTTGCCAAGATGTTCACCCTAGGAAAAGTCAGATAGAGGCTTAAATTATTCCCTTCTGTTCTGTAGTTCCAGGATTGCAAAAAAGGGCATTGATTAACTAGAAACAAAGTTAAATGCAAAATTTAGGAACAGTATTTGATAGTGCTTTTATACTTGTTCAAAGCACATATATCCAACACATACTCTTTCTAAAAGGCTCAAAATGCATTATCCAAGTATGTAACATATAAATCAGTGTCATGACTTGTTATTGTGAATAGGTCTGCCATTTAGGTGTTGCAATCAGGCATTTAAGAATTAATATTAATAATCTGTAGCTACTGTAGAGATACTTCCAAACTTTACTCTTCCAAATTTCTCCCCAGATGCTGGTGTTGCAAATATCACCTTTTCAAAGTGGATCTGATAGTTTTGGAACAGTTTGTCTTTGCCCCACCCACTCTTTTTTAAATTGTACATAGCTTTAATATTATTAGAATTTTTTCCCTCTCCTTGCTACAATACTGATATTGACAAATGTACTGATAGAATACTGAAATAATTGTTAAAGATAAGCCTGATGTGATTACCCATACATCAGTAATTTCCTGTGCTAGATTTTATGGCTGCAAGTTGCAGCTGTAAAAACACTGAACAAAACTTTAAAAACTATAAAAAAAAGAAAGATTGTTTTTGTTTGCTTGTTTTAGTAAACATGCCACAATAAGGGAAATACAGAAGTATAGATACAGTGGTACCTCTAGTTACGAACTTAATCCGTTCCGTGACTCTGGTTGCAACTCGAGTTGGTTGCAAGTCGAGGTAAAGTTTCCCATAAGGTTCAATGTAAATACGGTTAATCCGTTCTGCCCTCCGAATTTGGTCGCACCACGAGGCAAATTTCCCCATAAGGTTCAATGTAAATATGGCTAATCTGCCCTCCGAATTTGGTCGCACCCCGAGGTAAATTTCCCCCATATGGTTCAATGTAAATACGGCTAAACAGTTCTGAAACATATGCATTTTATTTTTAAACCTCAAAAACATGAAAAAAAGTACAGTACAGCACAGTATGAAGAGGGAGAATGGGGTGAGGAGGCAGTTATTGTTTGGAGGGAGAGTCCCCCTCCAAAGGGACATCGGGGAGATCTCCTTCAGGGGTTTCCTCTCTTCTTTGTCTCTTAGCTGCAGGCTCAGTTCTGGGGAAAAACCTGTTTAAAGTCAGTTGCCAGCCTGCTCTGCATTTTCTTTGGAGCCATGCTGACAAGCACACCAAAAACCTTCCAAACGCCACAAAACACACCACAAGCCTCACCGAACGTCTCCTTGCTACCGCAATCTCGCCCACAGGAAGCCGCGACTGCGTGGCAGCAGGGAAAATGGCCGCAGATCCGGTTTGTAGCTCGAGGCGGAGTTCGCATGTCGAGGTAAATTTTTGGGGCCGGAGCTGGTCGTATCTTGAAAAATTCGTAAGGAGGGGCGTTCGTAACTAGAGGTACCACTGTATTAATTTCAATAGATGATGTATTAATTATTAATATAACAAAACATACCCACCAACATCTTATGTGAGCTAGGTTATATAAATGAGGAAACATCCAGAAAAATATATAAACACAGAACCAATAACTCAATGGCCAACTTGTCTGTAAGTTCATCTTAAAAAGAGCCAAGGCCTACATTGATAGAGACCAAACAGTAGCTGTTAAATGCTAAAGATCAGGAGTGGATTTACTTTCCAACACTATTGATCTTACATATGTATATGTACAGTATGTGTGTGTGTGTGTGTGTGTGTGTGTGTGTGTTGAAGCAGTATAACCAATAACCTATAATTTTTACATAGAATGGCTTTTCTCTCTGCACTCTTAGCAGGAACTAAGTTATACTGAAATAAATGTGGTAACTTCAAGTAGGCGCAACAGGATATTGCTGTAAAGTCAAAACCGAGGAAAAGATAAGAAATATTTATTTGGTATCAATCTCCAGACATAACCAGAATGTTTTGAGAACAATAGAAGCATTTTGCTTGCATGAATAATCATGTGGTATAAATTTTTTAGAAGTCATCTATTATAGGTATGTACATCAATGAACAGGGCATAAAAAGGTGAAAAAAAGAACTCCAGAAGTATTCATAAAAATAAACAAATAAAAATTTAAGCCTGCTAAAGAAGGTAGATAATTTTAAAGCAAATTTTACTTTTCATTGTGGTTGGGCTGGAAGTATATGGTTGCTCTTTGAAACTAACTTTCAGAGATGTAATTGCATAATATGAAAGTTAAGATTCTAGATAGATAGATAGATAGATAGATAGATAGATAGATAGATAGATAGATAGATAGATAGATAGATAGATAGATAGATTCATATATACTGTTAACCCAAGTGACAGAGAAGGAGCTTTTACGGTTCATGTTCTGTATTCACTCTGGGCCTATTCTGTTCAATTTTCATCTGCATCTAGACAGCCTCTTTTGTTTGTTTATCTATCTATCTATCTATCTATCTATCTATCTATCTATCTATCTATCTATCTATCTCTACAGTTATAAAGTATTTCATATTTGGTTCTAAAAAGATGCTTCAGCTATGTCCAAGTAGCTGAGTATTTTACTGGCATCACGTGACAGTTCAAACCTGAGAAAAAATGTGGCCACTCTAAACAGTTGTTGACAAGCACTGTATTGGTGCTCCCATGTACTCTGGAATGCCTTCCTGGAATCAAATCCAAACAGTGAAAGTCATGTTGGTCAATGAGAAAAAAAAAATCTATAGTTGGATAATATCTTTATTAGGAGTAACAAGAATGGCAGAAAACAATGTGCAGATTCTGATTCTCTGAAACTCTTTGTTAGCTGCATTTTTACAGATAAAGGTAAAAATGGGCAAAAAAATGGTTTAGCAATGAGATTTGGAGTTCAAAGTTATTCCCAAGTTGTAGCTGAATACATTAATGGTAGGAACTGTAAATGTCCATCATACTTTGTTTTCATTGGTAAAATCTAATGGATTGCCCTGTCTCAGCACTGAAAAACTCAAGGGTCACTAGTTTTCTATTGTAAATATTCAATCTAATTTTATTCTGAACTGCACAATATTCCAGATCAGGAAGGGCAAATTAACCTACGCTGAGAAATACAGTAGGTTAGTTTGCTAAAAATGTGGCTCAAATAAATTTCTCTCCTCTCCCTAATTAACACAAATTCTACTCAGTGGATCATGCTTTTCCTTATGGTTAACTGAAAACAAGCAGAGTGGTGACAAACAAGTAAAGTAGACTCTATGATCACAAGGACCTTTCTGTTCTTATACAATTGAATGTGAATAAAATTCCTTCAATATGGATGCAGGTACACAGAGGAGATATAGGATGTTAGACCAGGGTAGGGAGCCTCACCTTGCCTTCCTCAGAGACAACCTGCATCCTGACGAACAAGTGAAATGGGCTACAGAATCAAAGACCCGGCAGGGATCCTGGGAATATGTTTGTGTTACACACAAATATGCTGTCCATAGCAGTTGTATCTATAAGTGAGAAAATACATTGTATTATTTTCTCTTGCTAAGTCTAAGAAAAATAGCTATATAAAATGACAGTTTAAAACAATTAGTGGCTGAATCATACACCTCATTGTAATTTATTTTTCATGAAAATAAATGTACTGATCCAGGTGTAAAATTACAGTAGTTGGAATGAGATACACAGGCAGATAGTAAAGGAAATTGCCAGTCTGCTTTTCTCTTTTGCCCATAAGCTAACCTTGGCATATTCAAGAAAAACAGGATGATTACAGTATTGAAATTAATCATATGTTTTATTATTGTGAGATTATCCCAGACCTTGCCTTGAATTTTCAATTCTTCTTGTTCAGAAAGCATGCTATAACAGCTTAATTTTAACATGACCATGTCTACAAAGAAGCACATGTTCAGACTAGTCTAGAATTATATTTCCAAAGACTTCATCTACTTTTGTGTAAATAGTTGTGCATTGCATTTTCAGACCACATGGTAAAAAACAGAGGAAAAATCTCCAGTATGCATTTTGATATAATGATCACTGCTGCATTTATGACTGTTCCATGACTGGATTATTTCCATTGTCAGTGAAAATGTGTTAACAGCAAAGAAATGTCTGCATGGACACTTCTACAGAACATTGTATAAACATAGTTAGAACATGCAAAGCATGCAAAGGGTTATTAATAAGAAAATCCTTGCATGACCCAATTATAGAGTTCCAATCATCTGATATTCCCAATAGCAAGCTGAGACAACAGTTGCTTACCATCAGAGATTTCCAATCTCTCCCATAGAAATAATATCCTATAACCATGCTTCTTCATTTTTGGAAATAATCAGAAATTACAACTATAAGTAAGCAAAAATCACGTGAGGAACAACTGGATAATCACACTGTACTAGATGGAATGCTCTTAAAATAATGAAACAAACTGGAGAGTATCTTGAAAAGTCTATTTCCCTGAATTCAATGCAGCTTCATCTGAGTGAATAGATTACTATTTCATCGTCCAATTGCATTTTTCTTCCTACCAGCACAGGTAATTTTAAGCCTTATTTTCTTAACGTTTTCTTTCAACTTTCTACCAAGCTGCAGCTGATGAAAACAAGGAAAGTAGGGCCACCATCAACACCATTAAGAAACTATCTCCATCGAACTTTGCTTCTCTCTCAAAGTTATCAAACCAACTTTGAAATATAGTTTTTCTTTTCAAATGCCCTCCTGTTGTTGTTGCTGTTTTTAGTTTGAGGTGAGAAACCTGGGGTTCCAAATGACATTTTGGGGGGGAGGTGGGGGGGGGGCCGGTGGCCTCCAGCACCAGCCAGAATCATATTACAAAAAACTGACCACACATTTTCAAAATCTGACATCATGATTTTCTATCAATTTCTTTCATTGAAGAAATAAAGGGGTGCTAAGCCTTTGGACAGATCACCCCCTCTGGCCTATTTCAACCAGAACACCATGTACAGAACATTTTGTGACTGCTTACAGCTGAGACTATTTACTTCCAGAAATTGCCCAAATGTGCTTCAGTACAGCATAGTGTTGAAGGAGGTCTGGCATGGCCCAGAGGGAAATGGAATGTTCTGGAATTTTTCAGAACATTATTTTCCTGGATTAAAACATTTTGCACATGTCTATAACATAGCATTACTGTTATACTCTGGCAATACATTAATTTTTATGATTAAGGAGGGTGCCGTCTATTCTAATTTTTTATTGTTGGAAAACAACAATTGAAAATATATTTTGATTCAACAAAGATTATGATTTTCTGTAACAGTTCAAAAAAACTAACCTGAATTGTTAAAGAAAAGTAGATAGAGCAAGTGGTTTGTTTTAAATATCTAAAACAATGTTTCTTTGAAGGGATAGGTATAAAGCTTATACCACTTACAGTATGTTAAGCAGAATGCCCCAAAGAGCTATTGTGTAATTTCTCTATAGGAGAGAAACCTATTACATATCAGTTCCAATTAAACTTTTTGCTGCTACACACCTAGAATAGATCAAATTCTATATGGCAGAGAACTTGGACTAGACTCCATATTAAGCATCAGTGAGATGATTCAAAAAAAAAGAAGGGATAATTCTTTCAGGTAGCCAGTTGTGTCCCCAATGTGGTCTTTCATAAAGTGATTTACTATAAGTAGAAACCAGAATATGGATTATTATCTTCAATTTATGGCTGAAGATGGCATTATTTTAACAGAGCCTTACTATGTCTTAATACTTGCTGACAGCTTTATATCCACTTGGGAGATGAGCTTGAAGAGGAAATGGTTCAGAATGACTTCTTTCCACTGTTGTTAAAGGAATTGAGTTATGAACAAACAAAGGGTACATTAAAGCAGAGTCTGGTAGAGTCAGATTCTGGTAATTGCCCAACCAATATTATAATAAGCAACCATGATTATAATTCTAAGCCAAAAAGGTATTTGACCAACTCATCTTTCCAAAATACATTTATATTTATTCAATTTGATAGTCTTCTTTCAGCAAAATTGGAAAGCAGATTCCAGAACATCCCCGGCTATGACTCTACATTATGCTGTAGAAACTCTGGCATATTTCCTGCTACATTATACCTTCTATAAGGATATTCATATATAATATAATAATTCTATAATATTCTGATTAGGAATATTCCTGGATGCCCTGGTAAATTCTGTTAGATAATACCTTCTTGATTATCAATATTCAAACACAGCATCAAAATTGCCATTAATTTTGTCTTGGTGTGTGACCTTAATAACATTTTATCTAATTTATCCCATGTAATGATCTGAAAGCTACTACTTCATTTTTCACATTATCTAAAACGTGAAATGCAAGTTGTTGCCAAATACAACAGAGATTTTAAAAGTCTGTGCTTGTGTAAATCAAATATCAATAAATAATTCTAAAAAGTGCTTTGGAAACTTACATGAGCACTGTGCCTCAATGCTATTAATTAAAGTAGCCACATCCTTTCCTTGCCATCTGCCTGGAAAAAAAATCCCAGTACTTTAAGGAGTCAAACTCATTAAAGCAACTCTTAAAGTAGTGTCACCTTTTTCAGGATCTGAGGAAAAGATATGTCTGCTTCAATGAACAGCAGAGACATACGGGATTGTGTGAAATGCAAAACTTCTTCTAAAACATTTTCGAAGCACACACAGCCCCTCAGGCAATTTGATTCTTTTACTATGCAGCAAAGAGAAGGTATTGAAAATAATTACCTTTGCTGAACCAAAGGATGTATTGGAACATATTCATATAATAAAGATTGCTTTAGTCTACTTTTGCTTCCATGGTAACCATCTGACAAGAAGATCTTTCCAAAGCTAAAAACTCTTCTTGAAATAGTTACATATTTAATCTGCTAAGGAATAATTGGTCTTGATATGATTTCATAACTCCTCTTGCATGCTGTAAACATTGGTATGAGTGCTTCACCATGAATGTTCCTAAAACTAATAAAAATTCTGCAACTTTCTTCATTCATAATAGAATAATGTCATTATTGTGCAGTAACCCTACTTAATAATGCACAGAAAAAGAAATACTATGAAAGTTCAGTCCCAACTAAATTTATCTCAGAATTCTATTGTCCCAACATTCTGGATTTCCAACAGGTATGACCTGTGCCCCTTCTATTGTAGCAGATGAGATAATTGCATAAAGCAAATTAAAACAACCAAGGGCATCTGCATGAAGGTTAAAATGTCAAGATGGGGGCTACATCCACATAATCAAAGTCTTACCCTGTTTACCTGTGACAGATCCAAAAAGGGTGAGACTTTGATCATGCAGTTGCATCCAACTTTTTTCCCTTTCTGCAGATGTTCCCAGAAACAGCAATAACACTTGCTAATAATATTCTTGATATATCCGGTTACTGCTTTTGGAATATTACTAAAAAAAATAGGTTGCTTTTGAAGATGAACAGGCCATCCACTGCTTATTTGAACTTAGAAATGAATCCATCTAGGGAAAATAAATCACTAATTGCCCTTCCTATTATCTGAATCTAAACGAACAAAATTGAATTTAGCTTATCTGTGTGCTGTTTGTATATATCTTGGCTGAAGTAAGATTCTGTCAGCCAACAGGTTCAGAAGGGCATCGTGCCTTTTTAAATCTGAAATTGAAACACAAAATGTTTTAATCTTAAAATCCCTACCTTCCCACATACACCAAAAAAAACACCCAAGACCAGCTAAAGGAAGTCTCACCTTTGTTGTTTCTGTTTCTGACAATTTTACCTTACCAGAAGTTCTTACTGGATAATGCTATCAAAAATAAGCAGCCAGCTATCTGCAACAAAGAGACCACCTTGCAAGTACTCTGTTTAGTTGGCTGGATTTCTGCCTTTGCTATCCACAGAAGATTGCCAAGGATTTATTGCAAGGGGGAAAAAAGGTAGACTTTTATGTAGACCTACCTCACTTCAGCATTAGCCCTGTTCGGTCCTCTCTTTCTGAGGACTATGTACATATATCAATGAATCAAAAAGGGAAACTTAATCTGTAAGATGCCACATGGCAAAGCGAGTTATTGTTTTCATTTCCTCACTTGGTAAATAATTTTAAAATATTTGCTGAAGGTTTAATTCTGCCTAACGATGCATGACAAAAGCTTCTACAAATTGCAGTGGTGCAGAGATTTAAGAGAGGAACAAATACTTTGCAATGCATGTTGGTTTTGTTGAAACTTCCTATTTGTCTCTCACACAAGGTTTCTTAGATTTTGACAAGATAAGCAAAAGGTTCTTTTTCCAAATGTATTTTCAGAGAGGATCTGTGGGATTCCTTAGATTTGCAAGCAAACCTTGTTTTTCAGGGGGAGGGGGAGGGTCCATAAAAATAATGATATCATTATTTTTTCCTTCTCATTTTTATTCCTCTAAGTCAGAAGAACAACTTAATCCCCTTTTTTCCATTGGGTGTCTTATTCCTTTGAACAGAATCTGGTTGGCAAGTCTAAAGCAAGCTGTAGTATGTGTGAAAGCAGACCTATCTGGGGGATGGGGGAACACTGATTTCATTTCCAACATTTCCTTCTTTCTCTATTATTAAAATTCTTTTCTCTTTCTCTTTCAAGCAGCAAGTTGATGGAAATGGACTGATGTCTCTTATCCATTGGTCTGGACTTTATAAGAGAATGGGGAATTTATTCGAAGGTTTCACTAATTTACACTGAGACCAGGGGCCTGGAACCAAACGCTGCTTATTTTTGCTCTTAATATGGAACCAGTATGGAGTTCTGACTAAGGTGTTAGACTAGGAACAGGAAACCAAGTTCAAGTACAGACTCAAAAATGGAAAGTCACTGAGTGACTTTGAGCTAAACATTCTTACGCCAACTTACTTAACGGGGTAATTGTATAGGAAGAAACAATAGATAGAGCGCTAAGTGCCATGTATGCCTTCCTGAGCTTCCTGCACAAAAGCTGGAAAATTAATCTAAAAAAGAGAAGGAAGAGAAAAAACAGAGCACATGAGATGCAATACAAGACATGAGCAAGTACTGAATTAAAGTATATTTTTCAACTAGTCCACTTTTCTCCAAAATCAATAGGCTCTTCAATCTTTCCTTACCATGTTATTTATAATGATTTAATTGGCATTGCATGGCTGAATCTTATTCTATTCATTGCTGTCTATCTGTCCATCAACTAGCTCAGGATCATTAATAAGTAGAACAGGATGGCATAAATCGTGTTGGGATTTGGGTCCACATCTTCATTATACTGACTCTGCAACACTTTTTATTTTGCAAATAGGATTTGGAAGATGAACTGTTACTGAGATCTAAATCTTTTGTAATCATAATCAGTGATGAAGCATCAAATAGATGAAATTAATTGAAGTTAATATATATAAAACTGGAATGGTGTTTACAGACGTTTCTATCCTCCTACTTCCTATGGCATTCTTCCATTCACTTCCCCCTCATATTACACCAAGGGCTGGGAAAATTTCTTTGCAACAGAGAAAGGGGAAATCCTGAAAATTATTTGAAGCCATATTTTATGGCATAGTACCACTAATGAAAGGTACGTCTATCCAAATCCACATACTGCATGTATATGGATTGAATAGAAAAGCATTATTAATTCCACTTTTCCCCCCTTTAAATCAGTTATAATCCACCCTTTCCCCTGCACCAAAGCCATACCAGCTGAAGTTCACGCTGTTTTCTAAAAAGCTTGCAAGGCTGATTTTTGCTGTGTAAACATTATAATTCATGGTTACAAAGATGGTTGATTTATGGTTACAATGAACATCATCCAAGAGTGGTAGAACAAAGCATCTATCTCATTTGATAGGAGGAACGATTACATTGGTATGGTGACCCTTTGTTTTTTAGTGCTCAAAAATACTATGTTTATAGTCATCCATCATTTTTGTTTTTCCTGAAGAAGTGACATTTCTGTTTCTATGAAATGGGAATACATAGCATCAAATGCCCACAGTATTCAGTTTAAAATACTGTTACAAGTATTTGTTTTAATTGCTAAAATAGATCACAAGTGAAGTGACAGTACTATACAGTGTGTGTGTGTATATATATATAATAGGATGCCTGGTTCCCCAACATCTGACATGGACCTTGTTAATCTGGGCAACGTCCGAGCTGGCATGACTCTCTTAGTTTGTGTCACTGTCATATTTGAGGTAGGCAAGTGAAGTCTTTGCCCAAGGACCCCTACTGGTAAGATAGGTACCAGCCGGGATTTGAACCCCGGTCTTCTGCATCAAAGGCAGTACTCTAACCACTACGCTATCCAGCCACTATATATATATATATATATATATATATATATATATATATACACACACACACACACACACACACACACACACACACACGCATGCACGCATGCACGCACCTTCCAACTACCAGCCAATAACCTGCTTCCCACAACATGGAAAGTCCTGTTAGGCATTGGGCCAGCACATAAGCATAGCTCAGAATGGCATTGGGAAAAACACCAGAGGCTCAAAACACCAGTTGCTCATAGATAGATCAGGCCCGAGACTCAAGGTCTAGGCAGACCAATCTGAGCACAGCCTGGATTGACTATAGGAAAGCCTATGACTCAGTGCCACACATATGTATCTGTGAATGCCCGGTGCTATACAAAGTCAAGAAGGCACTGAGGACTTTCCTCAAGAACTCAATGGGACTGTGGAAGACAATTCAAGTCAACTCGCACAAGTGGCCATCAAGTGCAGCATATACCAAGGTGATGCACTGTCCCCGCTGCTACTGCATAGGCTTAACCCCCCTTAGCCAAATGATCACAAGGACTGGATACGGGTACAAGTTCAAGAGTGGAATCACCATCAGCCACCTTCTCTACATGGATGACATCAAGCTGTATGTTAAGAGTTGATAAGCCATTGACTCACTGATCCACCTCACAGATCTACAGTGAGGGCATTGGGATGTGATTCAGATTGGAGAAGTGTGGCTGGATGATAGTAAAGAGAGGGAAGGTAGTTAAGAGCGATGGGGTGGAACTACCAGCAGGCAACATAGCAGACATAGAGACCAGCTACAAATACCTTGTTATCCCACAGTCACATGGGAACCATGATGAGGAGGCCAGGAAGACAGCAACATTCAAGTACCACCAAAGGTTGAGACAGGTCCTGAAGAGCCAGCTCAATGGAAAGAAGAAGATCCACACCATCAACACATATGCCCTCCCAGTCATCAGATACCCTGCCAGTGTAGTGAGCTGGCCAAAGGAGGACATGGAGGGTGCCAATGTGAAGAAGCTTCTCACAGAAGCTCCTCACAGTGTACAGAGATTTCCACCCCAAGTCCAACACCCAGAGATTGTACACCAGCTGCAAAGAGGCCGGGCGGGGTCTGATGAGTGTCAAAGCTGCTGTCCTGGATGAAACCCAGAGCATAGAGGAGTACATCACTAAGATGGCACCCAAAGATGAGCTGCTGAGAAATGCCTGAGGCAGCAGCAGACAGGGGAGGAAGTTCAAGTGGAGGAAGTACCATGGCAAGACAAGCCCCTGCATGGGATGTACCATCCACAGATAGCTGAGGTGGCTGGCATTGGGAAATCCTATCAGTGGTTGGAAAGGGCTGGACTAAAAGACAGCACTGAGGCACTGATCATAGCAGCACAAGAACAGGCACAAAGCACCAGATCCATAGAAGCAGGGGTCTACCACACTAGACAGGACCCAAGGTGCATATTGTGCCAAGAGGCTTCAGAGAAAGTCCAACACATAGTGTAAGATATAGGCACAACCAAGTAGCTGACATTGTGTACAGGAACATCTGCACAGTGTATGGACTTGTTGTTGTTGTTGTTTAGTCGTTAAGTCATGTCCGACTCTTCGTGACCCCATGAACCATATTGCGCCAGGCCTTCCTGTCCTTCACTGCCTCCCTGAGTTTGCTCAGTTTCATGCTCATTGCTTCAGTGATGCTATCTAACCATCTCATCCTCTGCCGTCCTCTTCTCCTTTTGCCTTCAATCTTTCCCAGCATCAGGGTCTTCTCCAAAGAGATCTCTCTTCGCATTAGGTGGCCAAAATATCTGAGCTTGAGCTTCATTATCGATCCTTCCAATGAGCAATCAGGTCTGTCCAGAAGAGTGCAGTGCTAGGAACAGCTCAGATACTGCTCAGAACCCTCAAACTCCCAGGCCCCGAGATTGAGGAAGACACATACCACCCATAGGGGCAAGAAGGGATTTTTTTTTATATTCTTAAGAAAATGTGCCTAATCTCTTTGGGGGGAGGGCAAAAACAGCATTCCTCTTTTTTTCACGGTATAGGATTTATGACTTTATGGACATCAAGGAATAGAATCAAGAGATAGAAAAGTGCAGCTATTTAGATCCCTAGAGGGAAAAGTGCTTTGGAGGGAGTAAGGAGAAGCATGTTGTACCTCATGGCACTTCCTTAAAGAAGCCATACCTTTCTTACCTCAGATGGTACCCTTGCTTGTCTTTGAGCTAAGGAAGAGCTGAGAGCACCCAGACTCATACCCCTCCAAAGTACTTTTTCTGTTTCATGTCCAAATGGTTGCACATCCCTTAAATAAAGGGAGTACAGGTTTAAAAATATCCTCCACTTTCTTTATTTCAGTACAAAAACAACAACAACAAAAACAGATGCTTAATTTCAGTTAGGAAGCTGAATCTCAATACAGCTTCTCTGAATTTCTCTAATCAAAGAGCACATGCAGACATGTATATACTAAATGAAGTGTATAGTCCCAGTTAAAAAGATGTCATTAGATTTTTGGGTCTTATTAGGTCACTTTATATTGGCAATATAATGCTATATTGTGACATATAACACACACACACACTTACGTACATATGTCACAAGATAGTACATACATGGGTATGTATGTATGAGTGTGTGTATATGTGCATGTGTATACACACACATATTATAACATTTAGTATAATTTAACTTACATTTAAATTATGTTTAAAATAAAACAATTGCAATTAAAGAGTATGTCCAGTAGAAGTTTTTCTTTTTTTCCAGAAGGTAATTAGTGTTCTTAGTGTCTGCCTTACTCTTTCCTTTATAAAAGCTACCTTGTTAATTTTGGCTGAATGTTCACAAAATGCCTATAACAGGCCTAAAAATAAGATGCCTTTCTGTGGTTCTTTTTTCCTCAGTTCTTATTGTCACACAGAGAATTGGGCCTTTTTCTCCTTATAGAGTTTGGAATCTCTATTGCCTAGTTCCTTGTAGAC
Organism: Python bivittatus; assembly: GCF_059951505.1. NCBI lineage: Eukaryota > Metazoa > Chordata > Lepidosauria > Squamata > Pythonidae > Python > Python bivittatus. Next base: position 13,902,515 of record NW_028277058.1, on the reverse strand, counting down.
CAATTCAGAGGTTTCTTCTATCTAACACTTTAAAAAAATTCAACACATACAAAAGGCATATATGAATAAACACAGTATTCATACATGTGTTAGAGGAGAGAATACATCTTTCAAATGTGTGTGTCTTAGAAAAATGTATACAAGATATTGCATAGGTGTCTATGTATAGAGAGAAGAAGACGATTAGGAATGACAAGCATGCATAGGAAAATCTACATGACTGTCATGCTGATATTAAAAAAAACCAAACTGATATGAAAATAGTACAAAATTAGTTGACATAAAAAAAGAGACAAACAACCACAAGACATAAAAAGTGACAGACTCTAACAATCATACTTTTAAAAAATATATATAATATACAAAGAAAAAGAAAAATACAAGAACTGGGGGTGGGGGAGAAACAACAAACATATTTATTATATATATTGAAAGTCATTCAGCTCAGTTTTTACTACTTCATTAAGACTTGATGGTTTGAAAAAGAAACTGATGCACCAAAAGTGTAGAAAAGAAAGTGAGCCTCTGTGGATACGAATATATAGCCAAGTCATCCTCGATTGTACTAACTTGGTGAATTATTATGTTTTAATGGTGATATTGTTTTGCTAGCTCTTTATTTCTCCTGTAGCTTTATGGAGGCTGCTCCTATCATCCATAATTACATTCTATAGAAAACCTCTCCATTTGTCAAATGATCCTGAATCTAAAAAAAAAAGTGGTCGTATTTTGGCTAATAGGATAAAAAGAATGATATAGACATTTTAAATTACATTTCTTGGTAAAATAATACATAGAGCCACACTAGGCCATAATATAAAACTAGAGAAGCTTAGAAAATATAATGAGAAAAATCATAAACCACTTTCTTAAAGAGTAATTAAGGAGCTATTTTCGATCAAGGTTACTGCCTGAACGTATTGATGCAATGACAAAAGAAGTCAATTAAAGATTATAATTTTATCTGAAAGATATACTGCATGGGAAAAAATAATAACAAGGTTTAATTTGTTTGTGCTACTGTTCAGGGAAAAATAATAGGAAAAGGAAAAGCAGAGTTTCTCTGAAATGTCAGTTTTTAAGGGTAAATATTAATGTGATTGAACGAGTTATCATGAATGAAAAGAAAAATAGCTAGAAGAGCTACTAGCCAGCAATGAACTTTTTTTTTTTTAAGAATCAGAGGAAAAATGTGATAAAAAAGTATGTTCAGTTGTAGGTGTTACATGTAATTACTTCTGAAGCCAATTCTGAAATCAGCTTTCATACATCTGAGAACTAAAAACTAGACATTAACAATTAGCTACAGGAACAATTCTCTGTCTTTTAAATATTTTCTCAAAGAAGCTTTGAGATGGGGCTAATGCAGCATAATAGTAGGGTATATTTAATCCTATCTGTTTTCCCATTGAGTTCCCTCTCCAGTTGGTACTTGTCCCTTAGAGAGAGGCGGTTATAATCAGAAGATTATTGAAACTCTGCTCTCCTAACTGTTGTCTTACTATGACTTGCATTTCTCTTACTGCTATTTGCAAAATTTAGAAGAGACTGCATGTTATAAATTTCCATTGTCCTTAGAAAATGGCTTCTGACAATAATAAAAGTAACTATACACAATACGAACTATGAACATTAAGATAGCTTAATTAGGGAAAGTTCAATCAAACATTTCTTGACAATTAAAATCATTTCAACTGTTTCTTTGCATTGTTTTCCACCCACTAACCCACCTATTCAATTCTCCCCTTGCTGTTTAGCTATTCATCCTTTTCTTTTGTATCTTACAGCATTTTTAAAGGGTATGCTCAAGTATTCACAAGGTTATTTTGGACACTGTTGACACAGCACAGTTATTGTAGGTCAACAGTCTAGCTTCCAAGAGCAAGCAATCAAACTGTGCTTTTAACCAATGCCCTCTTGTTCCTACCTTCTGGTTACTCTGAGGTCATGCAGTGCTTGCAATGATTGAAGAAGATGTTTTTCTCTACCAGACACAAATGAAGGGGAAAACACAGTATTTATGCTAAGGGAAAGCCAAGGCACCAGGTATACAAAGTTATGGATTGTTCATAATGAACAAGTCTCACTTTGGATAGTCGAGTCTTAATGGGATCAGAAGAGCTGCTGAAAGTAATTTGAGCAGCGTAATGGTGATTTCTCTCTAAAGACTCAAGGTCTTCAGTCTGTCCTAGAACAATGAAATTGCACACAGAGTCAAAGTAAAGATTAAGAAGTTAGGAAGGATATTTTAAGGTCTGCTTCTCAGTAGGACTTAATGAAGGGAAATGGAATTACCATCTAAGGAAGTATAAAACTAAGTCCTCATTTATGCAACAACAGAAAGACCTTAAGGCTCCAGGGGTTTCACCTAAAATCCAAATGTGCCTCTACAGCATCTCACCAATCAGGACTGGGAAGCAAGTAAGGCTTCATAGCTTCCTTCTAGAGCAGGATCAGACAAGAGGAAGAGATCATGGAACTGTTTTGTTCTGATAACGTAATTATATACTTGAGATATTTTCTCAATTCAGTTGCTAACTGAAAATGAAAAAGGATGAAGTATTTTTTGTTATTGCAGCCAAGAGAAAATATAATTGTGGCCCCCATTTCCATTTTTCTGCCTGCCTACTACATTTACTTGAACTGAAATATGCAATACTAGGCTATTATGTGAATGTGAACTGGAAAATTTCCAGGTTACACTTTGGAAATGCAGATATTCATCTTTGACTTGGCTACTATTTCTGAGAATAAGGACAAAAACATGTGCTTTTCTAGGAAAAATGTAGGCACTTGAAAAGAGAAACTAGGATTTTTTTATTATATATACCTGCTCAGATAATAGCTCTGAAATCTAGCTAAGTCTTTTGTATGCTTATGGGGACTCTCTAAACTTTCAGGTAGGGGTCTCCTTGATCTCAATCTCTTTGACTGAGCCTGCAATTTTCTGCATGGAAAACATATCCTATTCCTAAACTATTACCATAGGTATAAGATGGTTTGTATATTATATCCTTAAACAACAAAAGTATACTTCTAAATGGGGACCACTCTATAATAAAGCTGAAATGTAGAACTTATCTCTACAAAATGGGAAGAGACTGCCAGCTGCTGATTTTGTTGGGTGTGTCTGTGTTTGTATACACACAGACACACACACACATACATATATACTCTATTTTATTTTCTCTGCTCAGTCTTCTCTGATTAAACGGAAGTCTTAGTTATTTACTTGGTAAAAAGTATCTTACATGGCCAAATAAAGCTATCTTATGCTGAATTAAGCCATTGGCACTTTTAGCTAAGTTCTGTCACATCTGAATTACAGTTACAATGGTTCTCTACAGTTTCAAAAAGGAGTCTTTCCTAGCCTAAATTAGAGAGAAAACAGATTGGACCTGGGCCTTGACTTGCAGAGCAAGTGCTCTGATACTAAGCAATGGCTTTTCCCCAAAGGGTAAATCTGAAGGTCAACAAGAGTGATGATTATAAGATTTGATCTCTTGATGTCATCTTTTCATTACAATCCAGTGCTGGTCCTTCTCCACTTTTCTTCACTGGCAATTTTGCCATTGGTTTTCATATCACCTTCCATTCTGGGAAATAGATTTTATATTTCCAACTGGATATTAATATAAGCCAGTACTTTCCAGGGTATAGCTCAAGATTATGTTTCAGTAACTGGGGTGATATCACCCTGAAAGCCAGATGTCCATATCACACAATTATTGTTACTGTACAAAGTTGTCTGACCCTTGCTGCAGAGACAAGTAATTTTATATCTTAATATATTAATGTTTCTTTACATTAATGCTTCTAACATCAAGCCATATCACTCCTAATTAAAAAGTCATTCATAATATTTTGATTTTGAAAGAGAGTTTTATACAGTACTGATTAAGAAAAATCCTTCTGTTTAATTTTAAGATGAGTGTGTTCATGACTTCCTGATGTTGGTTCTGTTCCTATGAATTATTAGAGAATTATTAGCCAACTATAACTTTAGTAGAATTTCTTGCTAGTCTTCAGGAGACTCATATGCAATTATGACATCTAAACTCTGGAGTAATTTACACTTCTCTGATAATACCCTGGCCTTTTGCAAGACAATGTTATCACCAGATAGAAAAAAGGGATCCTAGCAGTTCTGCAGTTCTAAAATATTATAGTTTTTTTCAGTTCACTGTCTGATCACCCTTGGCTCAGAAGGAGCCTAGTTACATATGAAACAATGAGCTCTCAATAGAGATATTCATCATTTTGTTAAAAATGCCTCATTGGTGTGCCATAGGTCTATGTGGGAGACAAAATACTTAGGAAACATCCTTTGTTCATCTTCCAGAAGAACCTTTACCTTTGCCAATATAACATCCTGCTTTCCACCATTTTAGAAGAAAAAATTCAAAATGTTCTAGTCTAAAAACAACTTTGTCCATAATCCCTGGAGGAAACAGAAACAGTTCCACATGCCTATTGCAATGCTCTTTTTACATGACATGTCACATCGCATTAATAATAACCATTCTGACTCATAATCTTGTAAGAGCAGATAAGGAGATCACTTGTTTCTTCCAGTTCAGTAAATATCTCTACAAGTTTTGCAAATTTCTTGCAATCACTATTGCTGTGAGCCAGTTAACTGTCTGTCAGTCTTGTTAAATTGTTGTCCTTAAGTTGATTTGTATTTATTTTTTTAAAATGCACTTTATTCACTTACTATTTTAATAATGTAATATCTTAGTTTTGTCTTTTACACTTTATTCTATGACCAAAAATTAAAATTTAAAAATATAATTCTAACATTTATATAATTTCTATCTTTTCCCTTGTTCTTACCTGACTGTATTTGTGTATTTATGTATGTATGTATTGTATGTAAGCTTGATATTTTGGTCTTTGACCACAAATAAACTTTAACTAACTTACCAAAACAATTTGTGTGTGTGTGTTTAAGATACAGAGAGAATTAAAAAAAAAAAAAACCTCCCACAGCTCCTGATGAATGAACATAGTTATTCCTTTAATGAACTATAGAACAAGAGATAAACTGAAGCAATAGAGAAGAAAAAAGAAAGTGGTCTGTGAAGCTATAAGCATTTTAATAAAGTCTGTTTGGAGAGAATTAAAGTCAGGAGCTCTACTTCACGAAGTACCATCTAACTAATGCTTATTTACCCTCCCAGTCCACAATAGGATCTATGAACCCATTAATGTAAAGGAGATTCCATAGTCCAAAGCAAAGGTTCTGCCAATCAATACTTAAGCAAAAGGGACAGAGGCCCAATCAAACCAACACAGAAGAACAAATGAAATTACGTATAAGATACCAAAACCTCATCCCAATTTCTCTTTTAAATTTTACTGTATAAACCACTCTCTTCTACTTTACCACTTAGATTCTGGACTGCATGACGATGATGATGATGGGAATGATAATCTAAAATGTGCATTGCTGTGGATGCAAAGGAGGGAAAAAATGTTTCCAGTACATAGAACCATTCATGTAACACATGTTGGCAATTCCTTACATATTGTATCTTTTCTTAGGGTTATACAGCTGGCCTCTTCCCTTGAATCCCAGGAAACGATATAGTTGCTGTTATAGGTGCCATGTGAATTCCACATGTGGCATCAAGCCCTTTTTTCCCTTCAGATTCCGAGCATGCATTGCCTTTAGGGCAATAGTGAAGTCTAAACTCTTCTACACAATTCAGCAAGGACAGAGGACGATTGCCAAAGCTTTTGTTTCCCTCTTTTGTCGGTGTCTAACTCTATCATTGATACATAAGGAAGGAAACTTTCCTTACTTTTTTTCTCAAAATAAAAATTACAGAGTTAGCAGCTGTGAGTTATTGTGAGTTAATAAAATTAAACCTTGGCCTAGTTTTATGGCCATATTATATTTGATTGAGGCACCCATCAATTTCTTGCCCCACCACATCCCCAAAGTTATATAGGAATTTGTTTTACACATACAGCTTTGCCTGACCAGTATGGCTCTACATTTAAAAGGACACAAACTTACTGCTTTTGTATATTAACACACATGCTAGTTGTCTCCACAGGAAAGATTCTGTCAGTATAAGAGCCATTGGGAGCAATGAAAATGCACTGAGCATATGAGAATGAAACAGAAAAGACATGATACTCAGATAGTAAGTGTTTCTTGATAGTTGGCTTAATATATTGAAGAAAAATGAAGCAATAAACATTGGGTGTTTTGGCCATCATAATAATACAGGATGGATGGATGGATGGACTGATGAATATACAAAATCTTTCCCAATTCCAAGACAGACAGACAGATGGATAGGACAGACCACTTCCCCTGGTTCGTAGCACCAAGGTGCCTGTTTATGATGTCATTAATACCAGTTCCCTGCTTCAGAAATAATTTTTAATTGAGATAAAGGCACATACTTCTCACTAACATCTGTGTAACAGAAAATCATTTAATAATTTCATTAAGTTGATAAACATGAAATATATGCCTACATATTTTAACCACATGGTATAGGTTTTTCTATATTTTTTGAAATCTTCCTTTTTCTGCTATTTTTAAATATGTAACGCATCCTCCTCTGCATATGATGAAGCCATGTTTCATAATTGCACATTGGGTATATGAAAACAAAGCTATTAATCTGCAATTAAAATGACTCTGCTTTAATAGTATATTTAATATAAAATGTGTATATGTATGGTAAAAGAAGACAAGACCTTTGTGAATATTGGATTATACTGTGGTGCTAGAATATATTTATCCAATTGCTCAACTGATCAAATTAAAGTTTATTAGAGATAACAGAAAAAGTATAGCAATAAAACAGACTTTGCCTCTTCTGAAAGTTCTCATGTTCATTTGCCCCTTATCCATAGGTTATATGTACAGTATTACACAGTGGAGAATAAAGCCTGATTGTTATTTTGGAAAAGGGACTTCCTTTTAATTGTCTTCTAAATATGTTCTTCTAAATCAATTTTTATACCTATTTTTTATGGTCCTGAAATCAAATTTGATTATCTGAGGAAGGTTAAGGGTAGACAATAGAAATAGTAGGGGCAAAAAGAGCATTGTGTCAAATTCAGACATCCACTGTTAAAATAGGCATAGTTAAAGAGGAATTTGTCCAAGAAGGGTAACAGAGATATTGAGGAGCTGGAAGCAACCTTCCAATTCAAGGATTTTACATTAAAATGTAGATGTACACTGAAACTGTCATTTCTTATCATGCATTTTAAATTACACAAAGAGTGTGATATTACTCAGATTAAATGGGATTTCATGGAAGAAATACATATTTTCTTGCCTAGAAATGAAACTAGAATTATCCATTGCTAGTGACTTAAGAAACCCTAAAACGTTTAATATACTGTAATGGTATGTGGGAAAGACCTTGGGGGAGAAGGGGAAGAGCTGCAGCCAGGGCAGCAGTCAGATAAGAGGCAGCTTAGCCCACAGAAGGAATGTGGGTGTGGCAAGCAGTCAAGAAGGGACCCTCCCTAGTCTCTTGGGCTGTGAAGGGATGGGGCGGGGGAGAGAAATGTACTTTCAGACTTGCAAGATTCTGTTAAGGCATGCCATAAGGTATGTTAATTCACCTGAGCATGCTTCCTGTCTGGACTATCTTGCAAGGCTGACATATACTGAAGGTTCCTTACTTCACATAATTAGCCATTTAAACAATATTCTGACAGCATACGTTTGGAAACCAAAATGCATAGTAGTAACAGATTTAAGACATAAAATTGTTGATAAATTTTGGGGGTTGTTTTTTTTTTGGTAGTTTGGTGAGGGGAACATTAGCAAAATTGTATTCTGGTAATGCTTCTCACAATTGACAATGGAAGCAATTTAGGTCATGTCATTCTCCTTCAAGGGGAAGGTCAGAAAACTTTCTAACTTACTTACAAATTAAAGTAACCTTGGAGAGAAAAAAAAAAAGGATAAATTAAAGGAAAGATTCTTTCTAAAGGAGACCTGAAGGAAATAGGTGATGTTTCTTAAAAGCTCTAGAGAATTTGGGAGGAATGGTTGTCTTTTCTGAAACCCACGATCAATATATTCCATAATAGTAGTATGGCAAAGAAAATTTGTCTCTCTGCCAGTGAATCAAACAAAGTGACATGCCCTCTCAAGCATAGTCACAGAGACAGACACAATGATTATTAATAGGAGTGCTTCTGCAAGTCATTTGACTTTCTCCCAGATTGTAAAATGTTGGGCTGCTTGGTCTGTAGATTGATTTTTCAAACTCAAAAGACATGTCTAGACAGTTATCCTTCAGAAGGATAAGTGAAGGTATTAAAATGTCTTAATCTCATCTTTGTATAAGTGGAACTGGAAAATGTTATTATTAATCTTTGTTTTTCACACTGGATGCTGAATTGGATCCTGACTTAGTCAGACCACCCTTAATGAAATCAATGAGACTTAAATATTCAGCGGGATGACTAAGTCTGGTTCCAGTTTGCTCTAAAAGACAATATGGGCATGCACTTCTATCTGTTATTTAAATTAACATCTGTGCTTTTCAGAGGTATGCATTCTGAATGTCTCTAATGGCAGAAATGAGTTTTTAAGTATTTGACTTTTTAATGATAATTCATTTGCTTTTCCCAATTTTTTTTAAATAGAGTACAGTATTTAACCTAATATATGTAAAGTCAGTAAAATGATGTCAATCAATGCAATTATTTAAAAATATTTTGAGTTAATAAGCCATATGAATAAATGATATAACAGCACCCATTCGCATTTCTCCCCTGTCAAAAGATATTACACGTTTTAAGAAAAAGGTGCTTGAGAGTTGTTCTTAGTAATGTCTATCATTTAACAGATCAGGCTTTGCTAATAAATTGACTCTTTTAGAGTGAGGGTGCATAGAGGATGGAAAGAAGATGAAGAGAAAAGACTATCTGACCAGATAGAGGCTTTCTTGCAATACAGGGGATATAGCTACATTTTGTAAGCAAGAATTTCCTAACTGCAAATCAGAAATTTATATTTTCTGTCTCTCCTCTTCTGCCTCAGCTTTCATCTTCCTTCTGCCTAAGTGACACATTCTTGCACAGAAGCAAGAATAAAAGCCACCTTCAGAATTTAATGAAATAATAGCTACAAGAAAAAAATGTTCAAGACATTGAAATTCATTCTTCAGCAGTGAGCGGGCATAGCTTATCTATTGCTCTGAATTTGATGACTCTGTTCAGATATTTCAAAATGGGCACGGCTTCAACCATAATGCAACTACTACCTACCACTATTGCTGATACTATTATTACAAAGGATAATAACAATGGTTTATACATTTCACAAGACTTAAGAAGTAATATAATCACGATGTGATAATGATCACTGCAATATAAACACTGCACCATGACTTCCTCTGTCTCTCCCAGCTGTATTTGTATTCCTTGATCTAACACACCTTCCTAAAAATATTCACTGAAAAACCATGTATTTATTTTGTTATTTATTGGATTTAGTGGCTGTCCAACTTCATAAGATGATAGACATCTGCCATGTAGTAAAAGGACAAGAGTTGCAGCAATGTCTTGAGCCTTCTAGACCAATCTTTCTTTACCTGATGCTCTACAGATGTACTACACATCCTAGCAGTCCCAACTAACCTGCACAATGAGGATAAGAACTGTAGCTCAACATACCTAGAAGACTGATACTGCTTCTAGTCTTGGAATTACAATGAAATAACTGTTCCATATTGTGTTCTGTTCCAATATATGCAATACTGCATCTGACTCCTCTTTATTTAATCTTCTATTCCCAAACTGGGGCTAACTCCAAAAGCAAGCTTCACTTCTTCAGATAATCTCTTAATTGTATATTCAAGATGCACCAGGATGACAGCATTTGGATTGATAGAAGAAAATGCAGGTTGCAAATATTGCAACATACTAATTAAAAAGTGCTGAATTTTACATGAAAACAAATAGAATCAACATTTACTACCATGTCTGATGGATAGTCTTCATTGGACTCTCAGAGATGTGATGACAGTTTTCTCTCCTAAAAAGCAACACAGACAGTTTTACCTCACTTAATCAGCAACTATTTCCAGTCAATAATGATCAAACAACAATGATTTATGATAGCAACATTAAAGATCTTCCTTCATAGACTTGAATATTCTAGCATTCATATTAATCTTACAGATTTACAAATGATAATCTAATATGAGCTCATAAATCTGTTACAAGAAGGAAAGGTTAGTGTGAATATAGTAAACATCTATTAATCCTTATGGAATCTTATTAAGATTGTTCCTTACATTTTATAAAGTCCTCATCAAGTGTACAGTGCAGTCTTACAATTATTATAGCAATAAATAACAGAGATTAACATACAACTATTAATCCATAAAATACCTTTGAAGATCTCAGTAGTCTACTTCATTCAGGGACTACTCATATCTTAGTAAAATGATATGGTATACTGACCACTAAAATATGGAACCAACAAAAATTCTTTAGTGAATATAGGTTTTTTTTAAAAGGCAAAATCAAGGATAATTTAAACTGTCTAGCAAGAACTCATAAACTCCTTGTGAGCTTCTAAATGAAACTAGAAGGCTAGAAGTGAGAAATGATATTTTAATCTCATCCAGCAAGGATCTTCTTACAATAAATAAAATAACATTTGGTATTAAAGACAAACAAAATAAATCAAACAAGCAAAAGGATAACAAAAAATCCAGAGTGATGTGTCGTTATAAATTGGACAATGAAATGAATTGACTGTGAATTAACTGGAAGGGAACACCAGTGACTGCTTTCATTCAGGTTCCAAAACATCTTGGCCCAACTCAAGTATGAGGCAACTTTATGGAAGTCCCTTGTATCATCATATATAAGAATCAGCCCAGTATTTTGGTTTTAGGTATTCATTGACCTAAATTCAGGTCTACTGAATTTGCTAGCCAACATCACAGATATGAAAAATAATTCTGTCACAGATTATAATGGAAGCAAATTTGGGAAATCCATGGCAGGAAGAACACAAGTTGGAACAACATTTGGTAAGACCTTAACATCCAATGGGGATGGAAGTGGGTGGGTGGAAGGAACTTATGGGGGAGCAGAGATGATTCATGCTCACTTGAGGTAGCCAAGAATCTCTTCTCCCTTTCTTTTACTGTTAAAAAATCAGCATACTTACATAGGTACTGGGTTCCTTGAAAAGAGGAGTTGTTCCCTATAATACTTCTGGGACCATACAATACAAGTCATTCCACAGATCAAGGAAAGGGGAAAGGGTAGAATTCAAACCTATCCAAGCACTTAGATACCTCCTTTGCACAGAAGGTTAGGATTTTTTTTCTTTACATCTTTTATCTGGCAAAGAATAGAGAAGTCAGCCTTTTCATACCATTTGTATCCAAAGCAATCCATTCTACTGGGACCATGCTTTCTGCATTCTATGTTGTGCTACAGATTTTCTAGACCAGAGGAATAAAAAAGACAGGTTGAGTTGAGCCTGTTTCAACTAAAACAAATTAGCTGTTAAAAACAAGGCTGAAAACAATCTATCTGGGAATCCCTTCCATGCTTCAGTTTGCCCTCCCTTTTAGTAACAGCAGTTTTCAGAAACTAGCACTTATCAAGCAACAAGCATGAATCTTTTTCCATTCCTGAAATCCTTTTCTAAGACCTGTCCATTCCTGAAATCCTTTTCTAACCAATCCTCATCAGTTGCCAAGTGCAAGTATTAGTGAAGTATAAAGTTAAGATGTTGGACTAAAATGCCAACCCATCCTACCTCAAAGGGTTATTGTGGAGAAAAATGGGAAGGAGGAGAACATACACTGTCTTGAGCTTCTGGAAGAAATATATGACATATATCTAACAAATATCTAAAATAAATAAAGCTAATGTACCAACTAAAGGGGGTATAAAGTACATTTCTATATCTTTACATTTTGCTAGGGCCAATCTGAATAATTTCTTCCTTTCATGCTTCATCCATAATTTAGTTATTTAACTTGATTTCCTGTTACAGCCTTTGTTTATGAAATCACATTGCATAAGATTGATTTACTCACCATAATATTGCTAGTTTGTCACTCTCTTTTTCTATCTGTGTGATAACTGATTTAACTTGAGAGAATCACGGATAGCATTAATATCTGACACTAAGAGATCAGCTGCGTGCAGAAACACCCAGAATAAATCACCATATAACTTGTCTAACCATTTCCTAACCATTGTTTCTGATAATACAGATAGGTCAAGTCATTTCTGTAGATTATAAATGAAAAGCTTAAATGTTTATAATGAATGTTTATAAAGCTTTAATCATTAGTCAGAAGATTATAGAATCCCATTTTTAATTAAATAAATGAAGATGATTCTATTTAAATCATAATACATGTAATGGATTTCAGGCCAAATTCAGTATGGTTGATTATGTTCTGGAAAACTACCTAGTTAATCATATACTTTATGAAAATGATGTAAGCCTATTGAAAAAGAGGTGAATGGAATGTGTGTGTGTGTGTTTGTGTGTATATGTGTGTGTGTGTTTAGTATATGTGTGTGTGTAGGTAGGTATATTTATGTATGTGTATATGTGTGTGTGTGTGTACACACCACACACACACACACACACATATACTAGTATAATGTAAATCAGTGGATAAACAAAAAGTATCACAATCTACTAAGATACATGCTGATAATGGCAAGAACCAATTTGACACAATATTGGAAAGTGAAATCTTGCCAGTCAAACAAGAATGGGACACCAGAAGTGGAGAGTATGCAGTGATGACAAAACTGACTGCATATATTCATAGCAGAAGATTAATTACATTCAAGCAGGAATGGCTCCCTTACATATGATACATCACCCAGTAAGGTTTAGACATTAGAGTATAGTTTTTAAGAAAAGAGTTAAGAGACCAATGGAAAATATCAGATGAAACAATTTAAATATAGGCAACAATCTCAAATTCTTCAAGAAAGGTACAAATACTTAAGTAGTTATTAGTGGCTAGGGACAATGAGAAAGGAAAAATGAGCTCTTGAAAGTTGTTTCTTTTGACGTTTATGTTTTTCTTTGTTTACTTTGTTTCAGTATCTTACTTTTCTGTAGAGTCTATATTCTATATTTTTTACTATCAGCTTGAAGAATGTAAAGTGACTAGGTATTTATAATAAAGTTTCATATTAAAAAAAACTGACAGCTATTACAATACATAAAACAGAACACATCAGAGTAAGTGTTCTAAAGTGGAAAGCCACTTAGAATACTGAAGCTACACCACTGTGATAATTTTGCTATGTATAACCCATAATTTCTTAACATTCAGTAGATCTATGCAGGTGGTTTAAGTATGTAATGTTTCTCCAAACAAATCTTTGTGGAAATTTCCTGCCCAATATTCTAAGATGGAAGTGGCAGTCTTTTCAGACAGAGCCAGCATTGCATGACATCATGAAATAGTGCGAGTGCCCAAACCGAACAATAAAACAAGTTAAAATACAGCCAGTCTTGGAATATTTTAGCAATCTCCTCCATGAGATCTTTCAGAGACTTGGCAATTTTCCTCAAAATCTCACGGCAGTTCTTACCCAATTGGCACTGATGGGGCTGGTAGAAAATTCTCTAAATAGCAGTTACAATCACAACTTGCAGATCTCAGGATATCAATTCCAAAACTCAGCCAATTAACCCCAAAAAATTAGATTTAACCTCAAACTATGTGGGTAGAGAAACTCATTTCTCCTGCACACACTTAAATGAGGGTTAACTATCCTTTCCAATCACCATGTCTGAGACAAAGTTTAAAGAGACCTTTTGATAACAAACTTAGAACTTCAGAGTGAAAGCGCAAGTAAAAGTATTCAGACAGTTATATCCAAGTATGCTACCACGATGATGATGATTTTTCCTACCCGGAGATTAAAAAAAAAAAAAAAAACAGGTAGAAGTCAAGAAGGAAGTTAAAGCTTCCAAGTTTCCCTTGCAGCGCCCAAGGACTAAAAGCACGGCCACTGATAATCTGCCTTACTCATTTTGGATCATGAATTGACAGCAAATGAAGGGAAATGAATTAGCTGAGGGAATGGGTAATTGTATTAGCAGTATTGTGCAAATAGGACCAGTTTTTCCATAGGTAGTCACCTATGAAGGAAATCAAGTTCCTCAAAACTTAAAGCACAAATCAATTATTGTCATAGCTCTGTCAGATGAATCTTTTTTAAAGCAGCAGTGGGTAGTAAAGCTTCTAATAGGACCAATTCTGGCAGAGTTGGCTTCTGGTGTTCCTGGCCCTATAAACCTGGACTCGGTTCCTAAAACAGAAATACTCTAATCAAGAGTTGGGTATTTTCCAAGCAGACAAGCAACCAAATTCCACCTTGACCATATCTTTGCCTAACTGTATGCTGTGCTAAGATACTGGTCTAGGGGCACCATGACTTGGGGGGCATCAAAATTGAAAAGATTTCCAAAAAACATAATAAAAAAGCTAAAAGCAGTTATGGTGCACTCCATGATCAGCATGTCCACTCAAGAGTTAAATATAATTAAGAAACAAGAGGACACCTTTTTGAAATTCCTAACAAAAATCGGAAGATAAGTCAAACCAGGGAACTCAAATGTCTAAAGCTGGCCCTGGCTGATTTCTATTTACCTTCAAGTATTTGAATTCACCTATTCCAAGGTAAATTGTGTGTGAAACCTCAGAAAGAACATCTACACACATAGAGTAACAGGGGTTAACAGGTTGGCTCAAAATCCAACTTTCAGAACCTAAAGGAGGGCAGAGAAACTCTTGAAAACCAAGATAGTAAAGGTCACACAATGACTATCATTTTCAAATCTCTACTGTAAAAAGATCTATCAGATTTGCCTTGTTATTTATTTCTGGAGTCTCTTCAAAACACTTGGCCACATTCCTCATCATTTGATCCTTAAAGTGACTTGACAGAAGATATACATTAGTTCATACTCTTTTGCTCTGTGTTAATTAACATGGCAAATTTACAAACCAATAGTAGGTATATTCTTCAACAATAATATGGAGTAGAATTTTTATGTTACACATAAAGTTTCATTTAAAATATTCTTCCTGTGTTCTTATTTAGTATTGGAAATGGGGACAAGCTACATGTAATGTTGAGGATGCTCCCTTTCTCCCCACAGATCATTTTACAATCTTGTTTAATAGATGGGTAAAACAATGGATCAAATTTCCATCTTGTGGACTTTCATAACAGGAGCTATATCCATTTATTGACTTCATCCATACATGATAGTTATATTCTTTCCACCAAAGCTTGATATTCCCAACAGGACATTATGAACAAAATAGTCCAGCGTATGGGAACTAAAAGAAGCAGGTGTCTTGTTATCAAGTACATTTCTGGAATTACAAAATATATGGGATGCAATTTGTTGCACATTTGCCAAATAAAGGATGGGACTATTGCTTTGTTTTGTTTTAATGTGTGTGAAAGTACAGGTAGAGGTCAGAAGTAAAAGTTGGTAGGAAAAAAGTCTCATTTCAAAATATGCTTATGCTTCACTTTGACATACTGTAACATATGAAGCAGCTGGATATATTTAAGATGAACAGCATGAAACTTTAATTACAGTCTTTTTAGGTAATAGCTTTCAGAATGTGATTTTATTAAAGAGCTTTTGCTCACCAGGCATGTTTTTCTAAGTTCCTGCAGCTCTACTTCATAGCAGAAACCAATGTCAAACTGATCCCTAGGGGACTATTGGATGCATCTTCACTACACACACTCCCACAGAGATTTAGGGTCTTATAACCTAGTGCTTATATTCACATTTTGTTCTTAATGCAGAACATTCAGCTATATATTACTCCATGTTACAGTTTATCAGTTGATAGCCAGCTGTGTTGTTCTTCAGTTGAAGCAGTCATCACTTTAATGTGATTTAAAAGCTACTGAATAAAAAGGGACAATTCTTAATAAAGGTACACTTTCTCCCTCTTCTCCTAATTATTGGTAAGAGAACAATCGCTCCTACTGATTTTCCAGGTTTATAGTTAACAAGTGATTATGAACTTGAAAATGACCAAAACTCATGGAGTATGACCCTTGCCAGTTATTTCAAAGTTTAACAAAGAAAAAGGAAATCATTATGATTTATCCTTATTTTCATGAGCACGAGGGGCTTATCGGAGGTCAAAAATAGTCAGTGTGGACATTTAAAGCTTGTGTTAAGCCAATGTCGTCTTCTTGTTTAGCTGGATAGGAGAAACAGTGTTTTATCCTTTGTTTTGTTTTCAAATACACTTTCTTTCTTGTTCTTTTGGAGCCCTTTTAAAAACTACCCTACAATGTCATTCAACAGACAAAGAGTAGCTAAGACTAACTGGGCCGATCTTTCTTTTATTTCAGTTTAAAGACATACATTGTGTTTTTAATATATTGTTTATCATTCATTCCATTGGAAGTTCAGATTTCAGAAAGAACAGAATATCCTGGTTTGCTGTAAGGTCACAATAGACAGCAAACTTTTTTCTCTGTGAAGCAAACTAGCAAAAGAACAAAGTGGACACACTAAAATTCAGGATAAAGCAACAATGTTCTTATGAAAAAATAACTTCAGATGCAATGGAGAAACATTTTGCCCATCAGTCTCCCTAAATGAACCTACTTGATGGAGTATGATAGGTCTGTACATAAATGTTTATGAAAGGCATCCTGGCATAGATATATAAATGATTTCTCCTAGGTCTTGCAAGTTCACAATAGAGGCATGACAATTGTAAATACTGGGCACAGAGGAACAGGCGCTCAAAGTTTTTTCATGAGAAGTACTGATTTCTGGGGAATTGTAAAATAGGTGCCTCAAATGTCTTTTTTACCTTTCTTGATACAGAAACTAAGCAGGGTCAGGCCTGCATAGCATTTAGATGAGATGCTTCCAAGAAATAGTAAAGTTAAAGGCTAGCCTGAGAAATCAAAAAGTATATGGTAGGAAGTCAATGGCAAATAACTGCCATACCATTGCCAAGAAAATTATTGTACATGTGTGTGCGTGCGTGCGTTTCTGTCTATGAAATGACCAAGAGTTGAGCTCAACTCAAAGAAGACTTTTTTTTAATCTACACAAGATCCACCTGATTTATTCATGTCCAGTTCCACTTGATTTGCATACAGTAAGTCTCTGTATAATACATGGAAGAACTTCTGTTTAATCTACCACCTGACTTACCATAGTTCTTTTTGAAAATATTCCTCAGTGCTGCAAAATTGGAGAAAAAAATGCCCAAATATTTCAGCCCCACATTCCCCAGAAATATCACCTTGTTATCATCATTGCCCAATGGCTTTCACAGGTCAGAACATGTAAGCTCTGGCTGAAAAACATAGTATACTTGCTTTAAAATTACTTGTCTTGTATTTGCTTATCAAGATGCAATGTATTAAGCAAAATAGTAGCAAGTGAAACACAACAGGACACAAGAGGTAAATAGAAGCTGTGTTTGGTCCTTAAGTCTGCTCTCCAGACATGCAACACGCAGGGTCACAAATAAAATTTATATTGGAAAAATGGAAGGACACCTACACTGAACACAATGGCTTCATTTCAGTGTAGTACAGTGCAGAGTAATAACGGCCAAGATAAAGTCTAAATGCTATCTTAAGAGCAATACAAGACATGAAATATAGCCATAAACTATGTCCTTTTCCCCAGGTAGAAAAAAAGAAACTTACCAATCTGTTTTTTATTCAGGAGTATTAATGTGAACCCTTTTGTCATTTTCACTTAGTTAATTTTCTTAATCTCTCAGTAGTATTAAAATGCATAATTAAAAAAAAAAACTAGTAAGAGTTCTCTCTTTGCTGTTCGATAACTACAATTTCCAGAATTATGATGTTTGCCATGTTGCAGTTCACAAACATCTTTTCCAAATATACAAATATATAATTATTCGATACCATAAAAAATATTTTTAGACTGACTTTTATCATCAAGAATAATAGGCACACTAAAATATATTAAGAATTAGTAATGTTTGAACTTTCACTGTTTCACTGCAAAATATGGACCACAAGACCATATCATGATAACTGATAGCAAGGTTAATTGCAGGAATAGACCCATATGTGTTGAATAAAAATAGCAATATCTGAGTTCTGTATTTAAAAACTATAGCCATTAGCAAAATTATATGTGTCCTTGTAACCTAAAGTCATTTGTCAGTTTCATAATTATGAGAAGAAAAAGATGCTAATTAGGTTTGGCAATAGTTAGAGAATCTGTTTAAGATTAGCATCTACAAAACATACAATAGTCTCTTCACCTCAGTGAAATGTGGGGCTGTTTTGACAATGTAGTGTGAAATATGGTTTAATTTTATTACCACAAATAAATGACATAATTAGCATGTGTATACTACAAGTAATTTACATCCTGTACTGTACCAGCACGGATCATGAGTCAAATGACTAGATCTAGAGTTAATCTTGCATACAGTAGTCACACAGAAATCAATGGCATTTCAGATATTACAGCTTCAGTCCTCGTCTAGAAAAAAATCTAACATAATCTTATGTGCTTGAACTTTTCATGCTGCATAGCTGATTATGGTTTTCCAATCTCTGCAGATCATTTGATGAGGTACTTAGTCTGCAATTGAAACAGTGTTCTAGATCTGCTCTTCAAAGCAGCCACCCCTCTGATTGTTTCTGTACATAAGAGCCCAAGATGCCAACCAAGCAGCCATGCCAACTTTTCAGATCCAGAGAGTGCTTTGCTTGCAAAGCATTTAACTGAATTATACGCACAGGGCTAATCTCTTGCAAAAATAGCAATTTGTGTTTTTATTTATTTATAAAATATATATTTTACATTTTCATTTGTAAAATGTATATTCTACATGGTCACTGTTTTTGATGTATGTAATAGTAAGGCATTTTTCATTACAAAATAACCCCAATGGAATAAAATCAATAACGTCATTTTCAAAAACTACCCCTTTTAAAAGCACAGGGCAGGAAACAAGATAGCAATAAACAAGAACACACAAGAAATTCAGCAGCACAAATTCAACCCAAAGCTTAGATGAATAAATCTGACTTTTTGCTGAAAATAGACATGGTCAGATATGGGCTTGTTCATACTGTCTAGTTGCTCTTTAGCCAGAATGGGCCAACCATTACTCTGGATGTTGCCACTCTGAACCCATCCTCTTCCATCACAAAGGCATCTCTGAGTACTTTTTCTTGCTGCAGTTTTAAAATACTGTTTCCCCATTAAGCACTCTGCTGTTTTTAGCTGATGTGATTTATCACATTACAGGCTACTCAGTAGTTCATCAGCTACTTCACAGAGGAAGGAACATCCCTGAACTGAATCAATAGTCATCATGGTTTATAATACCTTCTAGAACAACTTTTACCAGGAATGTTACAATAGCAGAATGGTGATAACACTTGCCTCATAAATAGAAGGGTGTTAGTTCAAAACTTAGGAGATTTTTTAAAATTTCTATTTTTCCTTTTCCTGTTCTAGTACATTTACCAGGGCATGCATGCCTCCTTCCTTCCTTCCTTCTTTCCTTCCTAATTGCATAATGCATCTCTTGACTTACTAAACAAACAAACAAACAAGAGTCCATTGTGCTATTATAACATTTCTAGTAAAGATAGCTCTAGAAGGTATTAGAGATAAACAGGACATTAAGAAAGAAATATTTATTTTAAAGTTGGTTGTTATGGCTGCATGTATATGCATGTATATGCATTTAAGTTTGTATACATAAATTTAATTTTGTGCATATGTATAATTATATAAAATATATAATGTATACATATATATAAAAGTATATATGTCTAGTAAAACCTACCGATAGGAAGGAGAGTGATTGGCTTTCAAGGGAAGGGAAGGGAAGGGAAGGGAAGGGAAGGGAAGGGAAGGGAAGGGAAGGGAAGGGAAGGGAAGGGAAGGGAAGGGAAGGGAAGGGAAGGGTAGAGGAATTGTCCAATGGAAGAGGTGGTGGCCCATTGCCCAGGCTGAATATTTTGTAACCTGCTGCCAAAGCATCTGAGTTTGGACACTTAACCTGTTCTAGAATATAGGCAGCACAATACAAGACAGGAGCACCTTAAGTATATATGCCCTATAACTGAACAAGGACAGATGTTCACAATAGTGCATCTGTATCAAGAGCAAGTTCTCATAGGCATCCTTAACAAAAGGATACTTTCACTGGAACTTTCTACTGGAATGGTTAATTAAGAAAGAAAGTGATCCATCATATATTCCAAACGCTGTAAGTTCCAAATTCTATAGGATTTATATCTCAGCAAAAGCACCTTGAAACCTATCCAGTGGCACAATGGCAAGTAATGTTCTTTTAAGGAGTAAGCCCCTACTAATCTAGAAGGCAAGCTTCTCATTTGTAAAGGAAAAAGAAGAAACTTATAGCAAACTTACTGTGAGACTCTAAATGTCACTCTGATCCAAATAACAACTTATTGTAGGCTTTGTCATAGAAGAGAATCACTGTGGTTGACGTTCTTAACTGTACCGTCAGACTGCAGAGTGGAGTGGCAGCATTAATGCTATAGAACAGTCTCCCAATGGAAATCAGGTTAACCCTGGCCTTGCTGGCTTTTAGAAGTTTACTTATTCATTCAATTAACATGGCTGCCCACTTCAAACAAGTGACTCTGGGTGGTGAGCATTTCAGTAATCCTTAGCTATCAAGCCATCTTCTACTATTTTATTTTCTATTTTTGCTTTTTATCGCTATGCTGTATGTTGCTGACTAAATAAAAAAGCAAACTAAATCATAAAATTAATCACAAAGTTTGTTTGTTTGTTTGTTTATTTGCAAAGTGTCCAGAGTCATGACACTGCAGTGGAATGTACACTCAATAAATACATAATAAATAAAAGAGGAGAAGCAGGTCTATGATCTTATATAAGAAATTCCTTGAACCTTTTGGGCTAAAAGTAGATTTAAAATTCTGAAAATAAATAGCACTGTCCAGCTTGAGAAAAGTGATCTCTTGCAAATGGTTATGGTTGAGTCTATACTGGATGTTTAAGCCAAATGTCCAGTTTTGATTTGCAAGGAAGCAAGTGAGAAAATCTCACAAAAATGCAATTTACAAAGGAGCGGCTCTCTAGATCTGAAACCAGATGACTACACATTTTGAACTTGCTTTTTAAATGTTTTAAATACAGCTTGCTCAGGGGTCAAGACATTAGACCCCTTGCTGAAATGTCAGATTTTATCTGTACAGGAAATGTACCGGGCCTACTTTTTCTGCCCCAATTCTTTCCATATTCTACTATATTACTAAAACTTTAATAAGTTAAATCCACATCAGTAGAATATATTAATTGCAGTACTAAAGAATGAGTAAACAGCATTGCTCTCACCTCTGCTGAGACTCTAACATTTCCCTTGGAGTAGTATGCTTAATAAATGTAAGTGCAACCTGTAATCTGTGCATGACCCATGATATGAGGCCATCTATCTGCCGCGCTGCACTTGTGCTAAAATGGCTTATACTGTAAATAAGGTGAAAAACAGCTGCTTTTCCATTACAAAGAAAGTAAGACATTTTGTATATGCAGCAATCACTATGTTCCAAATGATATGGAAGATTTGAAATATACATGCCTGGCTATTTCTTTTCTCCCCCTTTTCCCTTTCTTCCCTCCTTAGCTATACTGAGTAGACGGTGAAATAATGGTTTAGTCTCCAATAATAGTAGCAATCAAAATGTGATTTCACAAACCATTATTTGCCAAGTTCAGATGTTAATAGCAGCTTATACCTTGCAAAGAACAGGAAAAGTAGAATGATGCGAAAAAGCACAAACTCGTCTCTCAGACAAGTTACAAGAACAAACTCTCCCTAAAGCCATACTTTATCATTGTATCTACATGAACCGCAGACTTCTAAGTATTGCTACTAAAATATAGTTACATATACTTCTAAGGCCAAAGGAATAATAAGAGAGGTCTAACAAGTCAACAGGTAAAAATGTGATGTCCGTAAGACAGGTATATAAGGAGTCAGCCTTTCTTTCATTGCTTGAGAGATCTACTTATGATTCTGTTTTTTTTCCCCCAAACGTTATAATGCAAATCCATCTAATGAAACTATCACAGTGCATGCTAAAATGCATAATTTGTCATGAATAAGCTAATACTTCTGAAAGCAGAGCTATGCTGCTCTTCAAGGCTTTTTCCCAGGGTAGCTTAAATACATTAAAGTCTCAGGATAATATTTTTGAATAATAATTAAAGCACACTGTACTACAACTACAACTAAAATATATCCCTCTAAAAAAAGACAATAACAGCAGCAAGAGAAGTTAGAAAAGTTTCTACGCAGAAGGTACTATCAAAATTCACACTGATATATTAGTAAATGGGAGAGAATAAAAAGGACTTTACATACCAAGAATGTTTGAATATTAACTCTAACATATCCTTTTGGAGCCTGCCAAAAGACCTCTCTCTCATAAATGGAAATTTGCAGAAACGCAACTAAGCAAGTAAAGAACATTCATACCCAGGAGTTTTTCGAGGAGGCTACAGACTTCCGAGAGGTTCAACCTGAATTTGTTATAGCTATTACACAAAGAAGTGTCACAGCTATTCACATTTTTTTCCTTCTAGAGCAGGGGTTCCTAAACCTTTTCCCATCACACCTCCCTTTAGGGTAATCTCAATGTACACACCTTCCCTAAAAATCCAAACACCAAAATGAACACAAATGAACAATGAAAACAATACAATGAAACTTTGAGAAACATGGATTTATTGTAACAATGTGCAAGTAAAAGGTTCTTCACACCTCCCCTGGACTCAGTGTGCACTTCCCCAAGGGAGGTACACCTCACAGTTTGGGAAACCCTGTTCTAGAGCGAGATGTTACACACATCCAGCTATCAAGGCTTCCAAGGCTAAAGCTTCTCCCCAGCTATTTTATGGCCTATACCACAATATTGCACAGTTGGAAAATGTACAGTCTACATTTCTTCAAACTGTTCGTTCTGTGTCTCAGTGTGTGACCAGTGTAGCAGTGCAGCTGGAAACATGCTTAATTGAGATTTAGGCCACAGTTATCATTAGCTTTTTAAATTTGGATTTAAAATTGTACTGTTTCCAAGTACAATCTTACCCTATTTTGACAGCTTTCAGGCACAGAAACGTAGAGGAGAAATTAGGCTTGTGTGACTTCCCCACCCCATCCCCAAATTTTCTAATCACTTGGATATTAGAGAATTGAAAATAGCATAAATGTATTTTCAGATAGCAAATTGTTGATGTGAACAGCAATTGGATTTGAGCTCATTATCGCATATGAACTTTCTGGGAAGATTTCCAAATACTTTCAAACCTGCCAGTTATCTAAGTAACCTCATGACCTTAAGCAACATAGAGCAATCATATCGGTGCCTTTCACTTCTTTCCCCTCAGGGCTGCTAAAGAATCGATATCAGAATATTCCCTTGGAGAAGAACTTAATGGGGGAAGTCAAAACTGAGACGTGCTTTCTTGCACTATTCATTCTACTATGATATCCACTTATCTCTAGTGTCCCTTTTTAGTGATTAGCCAAAAATACTTGATAAATTCAATATACACCGGCTTTTGGAGGATCTGAAACTAAGGTACTATTGGTACTGTTGCCTGCAGAATAAGACAAATGTTGACCCACTGTTAATTCACATTCTGTAAATAAATGTGACATTTGAGGCCAGAAAGCAGAGAACATACATTTGATACTTTCATGCTAGCTAGATTGATATTATGAGATACATCACCACTAATGTATTGAATGTGTTGTTTTGGCTTGTTTGTTAGTGATGTCTGTGTTTTTGTTTGTTTAATCAAAGACTACAAAAAGAAATATATATCTTTAAGTACTTATAACTTAATAGGTTGATTAAATGCTATTTTGCCAAGAAAAAAATACAAGTGGTTTGGCACTAAAATTCAATTCATGATTTAAATATGCTATATCAAAAAGTTTATGAAACTGTTTGTTCATCTTGATTACAACCAAGGCCAGCCATATTAACTGTTAACAACCAAAATAATTAATACAGCTCCATTAAAAAAAATTAAGACATATTCCATGAACATGCATTATACAATGACAGCTGGAGTAGTTTTATTACCTCTCTGATCTTACATGTTATTACACAAAATGTTGCCACATTGTAGGTGACGTGTTCATCCTTATCTGATCAAAAAGCAAAAGAATTAAACTGGTCCAAATAGCTCTGGAATTTCAGCAGAATTGGCGTAATGTACTGAAAATGAGTGTATAAAAATTACAGTATGAAAGACCATGAATAACATTTTCAATTGTTCCTGATCTACAAGGGCAGAGATACTCTTTATATGGAACATGAATATATCTGCCCTGTGGAACTGCTGACAGTAACATATCCAATCTTGCTTTCATAAATACTTTTCTTTGTTGAGACTATATCAAAGAGAAAAAATATGAAGCAGGTTGCCCTCTAGGTTGAATGACCCAGTCTCAAATTCTGCTAATCACTAGATAAGGAAACAATACTTTGCTGATTATCTGTATTCTCCCATTGTTGGATCAAAGCCATACCAGCTTGCTTGTAGCCTGAGGAGAGAAGCAGTTTCGAGGATAAGCCTCCAAAACACAGTTTTAACTCTATGGCCTACATCTATCTGGACAGAAAGCTATCAGTGAATATGTGGCCAGTAGATCAACCGGGGGGGGGGGGGGAAACTATTTTTAGACAACATTTCATAATTGCAGACCAAGTTTAGATGTCAATCACCAGAATCCTACCCTCCAATTATAAAGTTACTTTAGATGTACAACTCGGAAGTGGCAAAATTGCTTTAAGAAATTTTGATTTTACTGATTCAAGTATACTCTATAATGAAAGGCCCAATTGCACACTGTATAAAAGCTGGGCCAGTAGTTTTACCTGAAGCAATTTGATGGCTGCCAGAACCAATCACCCAATGACCCTGAGTGTGGAAACACTTTAAAATGGCAGTTGCATTCCTTTGTTCTGCCAGTGTTAGATGCTCCATATCTATAGTGCAGTGGAATTATGCAGTGGAACCCAAATAATAAGTCTTCTGAAAGCCTTAAAAATGCCTAAAGGTGTATCATGACTATTTTATCATGAACTGAAATTGAAATGAGCAAAACAATAAACTATGTAAATTATGAAGTTAACTAAACATTAAATAACTTGAAGACGTTCATCAATGTTAGATCATTAAAAAAAAACTAACACAGCACTCGAAAATTTAATTTAAAATCAGCAACTGTTTCTTTTACCACCACACCCAAAAAGCTCAAAATGAACGCCAAGAGTTTCTTCAACATCAAGAAACAAATATGAATTTTCTTTCTTACTAGCTTAAATCCCACCACTAAAAATCTGCTCAAATATTATTTTCAAACCCCAAACAATATTTTCAAGACTACATCTTGGCTATTATGTAATATGGGGATATATAATGCTTCTAATGTTTCTAGAATGATTGTTTCAATCAATAACCTGATCATGGATTTCTTAAAGTCAAACTAGATGTTATTTACAGTTTTATGTAACTTTCCTCAGTTCTCAAAGAGAACCTTCCAGGAGTATGTATGTATTTCCATGTGTATACGTGTGCTGAAAATCATGTGGATTTGCATGTCAGTAGTTCCATTAGTGTTGTTCGCCACAGATAGCAACAAAAAGTTCAGTCCTATCTTTCCCGTGTTGTGCAATCCATTCTACTACTGACATAACAGCAATTAGGAGTCAAGAAAAATGGAGAATAATCTACATTAATGTTAACATTTTCTTATTTTCTTTTCAGTCATTTTTAAAAGTAAAACTGCTTCTCTCCCAAATGTCTTTTCATTCACAAGAAAGTTTTAAGGTATCTTCTGTCTAGCTTGGCTCTTAGTGAACATAAGAAAGCAAAAGGTAGGATTCAGCTGGTGAGACTCCATGCTGCCAGAGCAACAGAAACTTTGACTTTTCCACCAAGGGAGTAGCTACATCCAAGAAGGATCCCCTGGCTTATCTCAGGGCATACGTGTTGAAAAGAGACAGGGAAGTAATATAAATCCCTTATCTTTCTATTTACTATATTCATTTTATTTATTTATTTATTTATTGAATTTTTACAGCCACTCATCTCACTACTGTGTCTCTAGGGACTTTACAGAATTAAAAACCAAAAAAGCAATATAAAAACAACCACAAATACCCCCCCAACCAAAAAAAAAAACCATTAAAAAAACATTAAAAACAACAAAACTATCAAACCATTAAAAAAAAAAACATAATCTGCGGAATTATTCCATTCATTTCCTAGAAGTATAACCATTTAACAGGCTCTCCACCAACATGACTGGATCCCCAGGTCCCAAGACAAAGCCGTGTCTTCAGGCTCTTCCAGAAGGCCAACAGAGTCAGTCTAACCTCAGGGGGATGATGTTGCAAAGGGCGGGTGCTGAGGCAGAAAAAGCTCTTCTCCGGGTCCCACCAGATGACAGTCCATAGATGGGACTCTCAACATGCCCTTTCTGCCTGATTTGATGGGACAGGTAGATGTAATTGGGGTGAGGAGATCCCTCAAATATCCCTTTGCTTTTCCTCTGTTCATAACATGGAAGAAGCCTGCAATATATACAGGAAAACACTGCTATCAAATCAAAACAGTAACTTTATTTAGATAATAATGTTGTCAAGTAACTTTAGACAATACTTTGATTAGCTTTTTTTCAAATAATGCATGGAGGAAATACAGTTGCACTGCAATGTAATCCCTAGGGACTGTAATTACTTCCATCTAGTTCTAATCTCTTACTAAAATAGAATGCTTTTAAAATGATAGCATTTGAATTCTATTTTAGTCTAAGAAAGAATATTTTGCAGTACAGCTTCTCTCCACATAACACCAACCATGAATATCAGTGGCAAATAGGGTTCTTCATTTGGGTGCAACTGCAAATATTTTCTTGGAATCTTTCTGAAGAGAAATAATAGGTTTCTTAAAATGGAATAAAATCTTCGGTTCTATGAGCACAACACAAATATATGCCAACTTTGAGGACCAGACCTCTCAACACAGGAAGGACTCAAGCAAGCTCTAAAACTAAATATTATATATATATATTGTGTCTTTGAGTCAGTGACTGTCTGGACTATTCTCTGCAGTTTTCTTGGCAAGGTTTTTTGGAAGTGGTTTACCATTGCCTCCTTCCCAGGGCAGAAAGGGAGTGACTGGCCCAAGGTAACTAACTTCATGCCTAAGGTAGGACTAGAACTCATGGTCTCCTGGTTTCTAGCCTAAAACTAAAATGTAAAAAACTAAACTAAAAAAACCTAAATGTACCAGAGGTTTAACAGAAGGACATTTTTTTACATATTTTTACATCTCAAAGTTTTCTTTCTTTGAAACCTGAAAGCTATATGTATGCATTTTATAGCTTAAAAGTAGTACCTACCTTAAAAACATAAGCATATATAATAAAATAAATTAATTGAAAGTAGCATTACCTAGGAAGCTCCAACAATCCCTCCACTGGAATCAGATTGTAGCACTTTGATGAAACCAACTTAACTTGCCCACGCCACATAGTTAGGTCCTTCAAATATGAGAAGCCAAACACAAAATGGAGATAAGGAACAACTATATGTACTACTTTTACATAGATCTGATATTATTAACTATTTGGGAAAAGCTTAATAGCTAAAAAATGTTTAATGTGATGACATTATTTTAATCTGGTGCTCAGAATTCCTTGAACATAACTATAATGATATTGACATTAGTTTTTAGCAACTTGAGGCAGTACTTGTGGTGAAGAGAAAACACCATCCTCCTTGAGTAAACCTCAGAGCATAGTATGAGTATCTGCAGCCTCAGTGCATATTGAGCATAATGGCTACCCAATGAAGAAGCAGGTGTTGGAGAAGAAAGTTGAAAGAGACAGCAGATGCCAGATGACAACAAAGAGAAGCTTACAGAGAAAGCACCCTGCTGGATTACCTTATCAGGCCTGTATGAATAACCTCCCACCCTTTTAGGCTGCCTGGCCTTGATGCAACCCATTGTCCAGGCAAAGAAGAGAACTGGTTCTTCAAGCTGGAAAGCCTTCCTCAAAGGAAAGGAAGGGACAAGAGACTACACACAAGGAGGTGTTAATACAGTACATGCACAGCTGAGGCTTATCAAGACTTTGGTGAGAGAACAGGAGAGCAAGCCTCAGACTGCTGCTGCCAGAACAGTTTACCTCATTGGTTAGGCTCATTTTTGAACATTACTTAGTTTGGACTGCTTAGGCTCCAAAGAGTCTGCTTTTTCTTTTCAGATCAGTTCCTGAATGCTCAAGAGGCTGGGGAGAATAAATTTCAGTAGGTTCTCTATGTCTTTGGAGAATCCAATGTTTGTTTTCTGTTACTTCCTAGTCAGCTCCCCACCTCTTTGTCTACAGTACAAAGGTCTCTGCCAGAGTAATCCATATCATAATTAGTCCAACTAGAATATTTTAATTTGAACAAATCTTGATCGCATTAATTTCAATGAAATTATATCCATGCACAAAGATTTAACATTTTCTTTTTCATTTGGGCTGGATTTGGGTCAAAGAACAATACAAAATTGAAATATGATATAATTTATAGTCCAGGTAAAAATGCTTACATATTTTTAGTTTCAAAATTGATTAATGCTAGCATGAATAGCTTTGATTATTAAAATAGAAAAATAATATTGGGAAAATGTACATTTCTTCAGTTATTGCATTCTCTTTCAAAGCAATATGTCAGTGTACATAGATCTGCAGGTTAAATTAATGCAAAAACTACATTCATGTATTGATTTCAGCATGTGCTAATTAATGAAATCTATCTTCATTAACCCCTTCATGGATCACTGCCTTGTCGTGGCGAAGGGGCTTGCGTAACTCAGTGAAGCCATGAGCTATACCGTGCAGGGCCACCCAAGACGGACAGGTCATGACAGAGAGTTCTGACAAAATGTGGTCCACTGGAGAAGGAAATGGCAACCCACTCCAGTATCCTTGCCAAGAAAACCCCATGGACAATGTTAAAAGGCTAAAAGATATGATGCCGGAAGATGAGCCCCTCAGGTCGGAAGGTGTCCAATATGCTACTGGGGAAGAGCGGAGGGCATTTCCAAGTAGCTCCAGAAAGAGTGAAGCGGCTGGGCCAAAGCCGAAAGGACGTCCAGCTGTGGATGTATCTGGAAGCGAAAAGAAGGTCCGATGCTGTAAAGAACAATATTGTATAGGTACCTGGAATGTAAGATCTATGAACCAAGGCAAGCTGGATGTGGTCAAACATGAGATGACAAGATTGAACATCGACATCTTGGGAATCAGCGAACTGAAATGGATGGGAATGGGTGAATTTAATTCAGGTGACCATTATATCTACTACTGTGGGCAAGAAACCCTTAGAAGAAATGGAGTTGCACTCATAGTCAATAAGAGAGTGGGAAAGGCAGTAATGGGGTAGAACCTCAAAAACGACAGAATGATCTCAGTGCGTATCCAAGGCAAACCATTCAATATCACAGTCATCCAAGTCTATGGCCCAACCACTGATGCTGAAGAAGCTGAAGTTGACCGCTTCTATGAAGACCTACAACACCTTCTAGAACTAGCACCAAAAAAAGATGTCCTTTTCATCATAGGGGACTGGAATGCTAAAGTAGGAAGTCAAGGAGTAATCGGAATAACAGGCTGGAGTACAAAATGAAGCAGGGCAAAGGCTAATAGAGTTCTGTCAAGAGAACAAGCTAGTCATAGCAAACACTCTTTTCCAACAACACAAGAGACGACTCTACACATGGACATCACCAGATGGTCAATACCGAAACCAGATTGATTATATACTTTGCAGCCAAAGATGGAGAAGCTCTATACAGACAGCAAAAACAAGACCAGGAGCTGACTGTGGCTCAGATCATGAGCTTCTTACTGCAAAATTTAGGCTTAAATTGAAGAATGTAGGGAAAACCACTAGACCACTCAGGTATGTCTTAGATCATATTCCTTGTGAGTACACAGTGAAGGTGATGAATAGATTTAGAGGATTAGATTTGGTAGACAGAGTGCCTGAAGAACTATGGACGGAGGTCCGTAACATTGTACAGGAGGCAGCAACTAAAACCATCCCAAAGAAAAAGAAATGCAAGAAAGCAAAATGGCTGTCTGATGAGGCTTTACAAATAGCTGTGGAAAGAAGGAATGCGAAAAGCAAGGGTGAAAGGGAAAGATATAAGCAATTGAATGCAGATTTCCAGAGAATAGCAAGGAGAGATAAGAAAGCCTTCTTAAATGAACAATGCAAAGAAATCGAGGAAAACAATAGAATGGGGAAGACTAGAGATCTCTACAAGAAAATTGGAGATATGAAAGGAACGTTTAGTGCAAAGATGGGCATGATAAAGGACAAAAAGGCAGGGACCTAACAGAAGCAGAAGAGATTAAGAAGAGGTGGCAAGAATACACAGAAGAACTATACAAGAAAGATCTTAATGTCCCTGATGTCCACGCTGGTGTGATCACTGACCTTGAGCCAGACATCCTAGAGAGTGAAGTCAAGTGGGCCTTAGGAAGCATTGCTAACAACAAAGCTAGTGGAGATGACAGTATTCCAGCTGAGTTATTTAAAATACTAAAAGATGATGGTGTTAAAGTGCTGCACTCAATATGCCAGCAAGTTTGGAAAACGCAACAGTGGCCACGGGATTGGAAAAGGTCAGTTTATGTTCCAATTCCAAAGAAGGGCAACGCCAAAGAATGCTCAAACTATCGTACAATTGCACTCATTTCACATGCTAGCAAGGTTATGCTCAAAATCCTACAAGCTAGGCTTCAGCAATACATGAACCGAGAACTACCGGATGTACAAGCTGGGTTTCGAAGAGGCAGAGGCACTAGAGATCAAATCGCCAACATTCGCTGGATCATGGAGAAAGCACGAGAGTTCCAGAAAAATATCTACTTCTGCTTCATTGACTATGCAAAAGCCTTTGATTGTGTGGATCACAACAAACTCTGGCAAATTCTTAAAGAGATGGGAGTACCAGACCACCTTACCTGTCTCCTGAGAAATCTGTATGCGGGCCAAGAAGCAACAGTCAGAACCGGTCATGGAACAACCGATTGGTTCAAAATAGGGAAAGGTGTACGACAAGGCTGTATACTGTCACCCTGCTTATTTAACCTATATGCAGAGTACATCATGAGAAATGCCAGGCTGGAAGAATCACAAGCCGGAATTAAGATTGCAGGGAGAATCATCAACAACCTCAGATATGCGGACGATACCACCCTCATGGCAGAAAGTGAAGAAGAACTAAAGAGCCTCTTGATGAGGGTGAAAGAGGAGAGTGCAAAAGCTGGCTTGAAACTCAACATTAAAAAAACTAAGATCATGGCATCTGGACCCATCAATTGCTGGCAAATAGAAGGGGTAGAAATGGAAGCAGTAACAGACTTCATTTATTTGGGCTCCAAGATCACCGCAGACGGAGACTGCAGCCATGAAATTAAAAGACGCTTGCTCCTTGGGAGGAAAGCTATGGCAAGCCTAGATAGCATATTAAAAAGCAGAGACGTCACCTTGCCAACAAAGATCCGCATAGTCAAAGCTATGGTTTTTCCAGTAGTAATGTATGGCTGTGAGAGCTGGACCATAAAAAAGGCCGAGCGCCGAAGAATTGATGCCTTTGAACTGTGGTGCTGGAGAAGACTCTTGAGAGTCCCCTGGACTGCTAGGAGGTCAAACCAGTCAATCTTAAAGGAAATCAACCCTGATTGCTCATTGGAAGGATCGATAATGAAGCTCAAGCTCAGATATTTTGGTCACCTAATGCGAAGAGAGATCTCTTTGGAGAAGACCCTGATGCTGGGAAAGATTGAAGGCAAAAGGAGAAGAGGACGGCAGAGGATGAGATGGTTAGATAGCATCACTGAAGCAATGAGCATGAAACTGAGCAAACTCAGGGAGGCAGTGAAGGACAGGAAGGCCTGGCGCAATATGGTTCATGGGGTCACGAAGAGTCGGACACGACTTAACGACTAAACAACAACAATCTTCATTAAAATATGATTAATTGTATTCATGTATTAATAGAGTCCATGAACTCAACAACTATTTGACAAGGCATATCTCAGATTATACTTGAAGGGCTTAAAATGCTATGACACATCATGAAAATATTTCATTTCTACAAATAGTATTTTATGGACTGATATTAACAATGTTTAAAGAACCTACATTTTATGTTAGCAACCTCAAGGGGTCTTTTTAAAATCACAGATTATTCCTTACATATAATTTGATTTCTTTCTGAGAAAATGAAATTCTTAACAAGGAAGGATCACAGTCATTTTTCTAACATAATTAAAAACTGATTCCCCGTAAAAAAAAACTATAATGTGGTTTAAGATTATTTGCAGAACCTGAAAGGAAAACGGTTTAACTTTTGCATTAAAGCTCAATTAAATTTGCATGGAAAGAAAGCACAAAATAAATAATTCAGAACAAATTCAGGACTCAAGACACATTAACCAATTTGTAAGGGTTTTTTTTTAAATTAAATTGCTGTTACTATAATAATCATCCATTAAGGTAAGATTACAGGCATATAAACTACATATGTTCATATTTAGAATTGAACACATAAAGAGTGGTGAACTTCATAAGTCCTGCTTGAAACTTCACTGTAGATTTGGTTTCTGCAGTTAGAGTGTGATTGTCTGCAGTACAAAACCGTTACATGCGCTCACGATGGCTTCCATGTGAGTTCCCTACTGCAACGTGATTTGGAAGGGTTTCTTGCTATTGCTAATGTTCCAGCTTTACTCAGGGACATAGAGAGTGAACGGAGGCATTGTTAACTCACTAATTGATTCACGGCTGTCTGTTTACATACACACCCTGTAATTTCCATTAACTGAAACATGGCAGTGTTCAGCTGCTTGATTTCCATGCATAGACTAACAGGAAATGAACCTTTTCAGATTTCAACACTTTCTTGTGCTTTGGCCCTACGCAGGCACAATAATTTTGAAATAAAAATTCTTTCCTTGTATTTTCTCAGAATTGACTCCCTAATTTTTGCCCCAGTGATTACTATAGAAATATTGCAGTTGCATAGAACCAATACATTTGGTTCCCACCCTAAACATCTCTGGCTGAAATTAGACAGAAGCAACATTTAACTATTTTTATTTCTCTGAGCTACTTTACTGATTTTTAACCCCCCTTCGCCAGTCCAGTGTTTCAACATTCTTGCTGTCACTTGAAGTGGAAGAGTTTATACCAGTTCTCAACTAGCCCAATTGGATACGAACTGCAAAAATGTAAACTTACTATATATACCTGTGGCTGGATTTAAAAAAAAAAAGTAAAAGGCTCCAGTGTTTCATCAGTCAACTGGCAGACTGATTTAAAAATAGACAAACAGTCAGTAAAACAGCTAGCTTAGGAAAAGAAATTTCATAATTTTGAAAAAGTTGCTTCTGCAGAGTTTTGAACCAGCAATTAGACTAAGATCAAGAAAATAGGGTAAATATTTGCATAAAACATGCAAGTAACTTATGCCACGTAGAGTAGTAACTTCCTAAGCCAAACATATTTGAGGACCGGCATGTGGTTTTCACCTCTTATTTGCAGTGTGACATAAGGATCAAAAGCAGTAAGTTTACCAAATTCTTGGTTGGCTGGCTTACACATAAGTTTAGAACTTTTTTGCATTTACCCTCCAATAAACATGAAGAAATACAGTACTTAGTTACTGCAGCAATCCAATGATAGTACAGCTCTTTTTCTGCAGTCCACTGAATGCATCCCATCAATCTTCCATACTCTCTTTACCTTGTGGAGGAGATATTTGCAGATCTCCCTCTTTTGACCAATGACCACAAAAACCTTCAGATCTTGATCCAATACTTTAGCCTGTAGACATTTCTGTGAAGACTTCTTCATAATCACAACATGATAATATTTATCTTAAGTTGGGAGCTTGTCACAAATCAGCACATAAACTCTCAGATAAAAATGACTTTGGGTGTCTTTTGTCTTCACCGATACATATTTCAGCTGATTCTGACTCCACACCTGTTAATGCTTTTCCTCTGCTGGACAAGCTGCTTCCTTTTCTTCTGAATGTCCACCACCTGTCTTCATCCCTTGCTACTGACAGTTATTTCTGTTCAGTGTGGTCCAACAAGGTGTCTATGACTATGGTTCAATTCTTTGTAGCTCCACAGTTAATCATTTGAAACAGTCTATAAGTGTGGCTAGCAGTGCCTGTAAAATAATCACTATATTCCAATGAACTATTGGATTAGTTCAAGAATACCTAAAACATGGTCAACTTCCCTCTCTTCTTCAATTCAATCATCAGTTTAAACCCTGGTTTGATAGAGGATATACTGCAACAAAAGCACGGGTAGTACTTGCAAAGAAAAATGCTCAAACTTACAATGATCTTTCTTTACCGGAAAACCTTCATACCCTAAAAAAGAATTACAAGAGGTTTCTAAAAGAGAAGAAACAACGTTGTATACTAAAGGACTGGGTTAAGATCTAACAGGCTGTAACAAATAAATATGACCTCCTTTTCTGGCACCTCATTTCCCAATCCTCAGTAAAAATTAGCTAACAACAAAATTGGATCCCTCCTGAGTCTTGGGATGGCTACCTCTGTAGCCCATTTAATACATCTCCAGATGGTGATTCTTATATTCTATACCAGATGAGCCCCTTCCAAAATGGGATCCAGTCTCTTACTCAGAAGTTTGAAAAAATAATTTTCCAACTGAAAAATAGTAAAGCTTGTGGCAAAGACATCCACCTGCTGTATACTAGAGGAAAGAACATGTAACACCAGTTGTTAGAAAACTTGTTTTTCTGAGCAAGAGGTCATTGCTTTTCACTTACAAGATAAAACTTCAGACATTTTCAAAAAGGCTGCCAAATTTCTAACAATCAGCATGTTATGTAGAAGTCACCTGCTGTTTCTCTCACACTATGAACTGTACAAATTTATCAATGTTTTATATTTGTGACTATTTTGAATTGGAGGGTCTTTTAGTTTTCTGAAATTACAGGGGATTTTTCTGTTAATTTTTCTGTTGATGTTATATTTCCAGATAGCATGTCCATTCTTACATATTCTAGAAACTGACTTTGGAATGTCCATAGAGAAATCTAAATAGATAAAAAAAGTTTGAAAAAATATTGGCTTTGAACTTACAAACCACCTGTGGGTTCTAAGAACTGAAGAAATACGCTACAGACTGGATAAAGCCCTAGTTTTCTGTGAATTACATTGAAAATTGAAATGGCAGTAACAATAATGGTGTGTATATGTATTATGTGTATATGTGTGTGTGTGTGTATCTATCTTGCAGTGAATGGCAATTGAGTCCATTAGTTTCAGACTACTTTATGAATTGCAAGCTTTGTATTTTGTACAGATTGTACATGTAATTAGGGCATTTCATTATTATATGGATAAGCAATACAAGTCTCCAACACGGATAAAAAAATTAGTAAACAAAAATTATACATACACAAGTTCATTTTATTTCAAATTGTCAGATTCCATTTAAATGAAATAAACAGAAATTGTGCTGTTTGTATTATTAAACCACTACACTGATGCATTTCTGAGTAGTCTTACTGCTTTAATAAAATTATAGGATATTGGTATGTATATACAATTAAAATGTTTTTATTACAGGATAATATAGTTTGCTTGTAGTCATGGGAGAGACCAGCTAACATGAAACTAGTGACTTAAGTTTATTCTAGTTTGAATGTCAGTTCTTATTCACAATGTTCAGCGAAAGAGATATTTTCTCTCCAAAGACTGAAACGAGCTACATTAAATCTTGATTCTTGTTGTGAGTCTCAAAAAATATGTCTACCACAAAATTTACATGATTTTCCAGAGAAAGTTTCTCATATGACAGGAACTAACATCAATAGGGATTTTTTTGCTCTGGCATATCAAAATATCAGGAGCTAATTGAAATTTGCTGAACCATTAATAGCACTTGGCATGGAAAGGGCAATGATGAGAGGTTGCAGAAAATTAGGTAGAGGCTAACACACAACTGAACCAGAAAATTAGCAGGGTCAGAAGTTCATATAAGAAAATTAGGAAATGAGAAGCTGCAACAAATCTTAAAATAGTGTCATCAGCAAACACTGGGACTCATATGAATTTTGGTTAGTACAATTCTGCAGAATACAAAATTAAATATTTAAACAAAACATAAGCATTAGAATGTATTTCCATAAGATAGATTGTTAGCTGCTAGGAATCCAGTGTGATGTTCACAGGAAGTAGAAATGCATTTATTTCATATGACATAGCACTACCATTTGGAACTATAGGTTCCAAGGAATAAGGAGTACAAATTTTGATTCCATTTCCCTTTCATTCCTAATTTCCCATAATTTGTTAGTAACAATGTTTCAGATGAATCAGTCAGGGCTTGTTTATTTGGGTGGATTGGAGATTCTGGCAGATGCTGTTTTCCAAACTAATTTTTACTTGCTTTTTAAAAATGGTTTCTGTGGAATGTTTTGAAAGAAAGCATATCAAAACAGAGTCCTGATTCATGTAAGTGATAACATTTTTTAAAGTTAAGTATTTATTGAAATATTTTTAGGCTCCCTTGAAGATCATAGTCCTCATGAGGGATCCTACATATAAAATACATTAACAACATCAAACTACTTTCAAATAACTAGAAAACTGCCGCTTAAAAAAAAGTCAGGAGCATTCCATAACATTTTGAAATGATTTACACAATTCAGAAAATGTAAAGATACACTATCACCTAAAAACTTAAGACATTCTCACAAATGGGAGGCTTCTTAGGGATGTGTAATGATCAAATACAGGTTAGCTGTCACAAGAGAAGTAGTAGGACATACCATGGTCCCAATCCTGATTCTACCAACTTAACTGATTCCTGGTAGTGATGTCCATGTACACATTCCTGAGTTTCTTGTTAGGAGAATGATTAAGAGACTGGATCTGGTTAATTATGAATTTAGAAAATATCATTTGGTTAATTAAATAAATCAGTAGTAGAAACATATTTAGACCAAGTCCTTATAGGCCATAATCTGTGATGTACTTCCCTGCTGCCACCATTCCAAGACATCTATTCCAATAGGGAAGTTCATACAGGTGAAGTTATTGTTATTGTCGCTCCAAACTAATGCTGTGCCAAAATCTGACTTGGGATTTCCTAGTTGTATTCTTCCCCTGAAAAATAATATGGAATGATAAGTATCTCAGGAGACTTGAGAATTATTTCAAAGTTCTCTTGGCCTTGTAGTTAAATTTTTCTTATTGTTGAAAGTGGCAAAGGATAATATGCTGGGGTTAGTATTTTCCACTAAAACGCTTTCCATTGTTCTGAAATCTCCCTGGCAGTTCATACTTTCCTATCTGAAAAAAAATCCATGGGAGGAATTTCCTCATATGAGTTCCTTTCAACTGCAGCTAAAGTGTAAGATGCTGCAGTTCACTGAAGATAAAACAGGAAATTCAGATATTTTGGCTGCCTTGTACCTAAATAAGGAATAAGGCAAAAGCATTGCATTCTACCCCCAGGAATATCATGAAATCCTCTTCTCCTATGAAGGAAATGTCAAAAAGAAGTCCTTTTTCATCAAAAGTGAATGAAAATGGACAGAAAAACATTCAGGATCATTTTAATGCATGCCATTACCCAATTATTAACGAATCCAAAGGTTATCACCAGAACTTCCAGACAGACATAGAAATGTACTGGTATCTGATGCAACTGATGCAAATTTATCTTTTCCAACTCATTGAGCCCCAGCAACATCTAGATGTTACATTTTGTACTTGCAGCAACTGAAGGTTTTCAGTTATCTTGAATGATCAATCACCATAGCTGGATGTAAACCATGCATAAATAACTGAGGTCAAGTCCTATCACTACAGATGGGTTGGTAATATCATCATGAATTCTAACCTAGTAAAAGATATTCTTTACCAACATGGCCAACTGTCCCACCACAGAAAATATCACATTTAGGAAAACAATGAGTTAAAGAAGACAGGTAACACTCTTTATGGGCAATCTAGTGATCTGTAAAGCAATCATATAAAAAAAAAATTGAGGCTAGTTTTCTTAATAGTGATGAATATATTTCTGCCCAGCATCACTTTAGATTCCAGATAGGGGCTCACTTAATGGATGTAAGGTATAGTTTCACAATCACATGGATATATTACATTATCTAAGCTCCTGTTTGAAATCTAAATGGTTATATCCCAGTCACAAGTTAATTTCCTGTGAGGATAAAGCCAAGCTGTTAGCTCAAGAATGAAGAACTCTTGCATTAAAGTGAAGATTTGAAAATACAGAACATTAAGTGAAAACGTTTGTTTGTTTTTTTACTCTAAGTAATAACTGAGTCAAAAAAACCCTGCAGTTTTAGCTAAAATGTTGACTGTTATAACAGACTTTTGGAAATAGAATAAAATTATAAACATAAACCACAATTAGCTATATTAACTGCTATTGGAAATAGAATAACATATAATTAGTTAAGCAGTCATGCTTAAATCAATATTGAGAGGCACTGCAGAAATATAAAATACAAACTAAAAAATAAGTTTGTAACTAGTAGAACTGTGGGGGAAGATCAAAATTGGCAAGATGATAGCTGGAATGCTGTGACATTGAATCTAGGGTATATCAGGAGTTCATGGCTTCCATGGCAACCATGGGTCTGTCCCAAATTATTGCAGGTCTTGGGTCAGTTGCAGTATCATCTGGTTTGGGAGGATGTTACCATCAGTCCATTGCCATGGTTAGATCATTCTCTGATTGCTTTTCACATTGCTGGGGCCAGGCCACCATGTGGCAGTGATGGTGTACTCCCTCCTCAAGAAGCCATCACTGGATACAACAATCTAGGGCAAATTTGTCCAGTCTCCAACCTTTCCTTTTTTGGGTAGGTTAAGAAAGTGGTTGGGCTTCAACTCCAGAGGATTCTAGAGATGTATTGTCTAGAGCCATGTCAGTTGGGCTTTAGGCATGGCTAAAGTACAGAGACAATATTGGTCACACTTCCTGATGACCTGTAGTAGAGCCAGGATAAGGTAGAGGTCCTATCCTTGTGCTTCATGATCTCTTAGCAGTTTTTGATACTGTCAGTGATGATAGCTTTCTGGACTGGCTTGGAAGATGGGGATGGGGTACCATTTTGTGTGGTTCTCATCCTTTCTTTGGCCTGGTGTCAATAGGTGTTAATAAGGATTGGGGAGCAAGATCAAGCCCTGGGGCGACACAGGCCTTGACACTCTTGCCCATTTTGTTTAACATCTATACAAAACCACTGGGAGGTCATCCATCAGTTTGGGGTCAGGTATCATCAGTATGCTGATGATTGTCAACTATACATTTCAATCCTGCACCAACCAAATGATGCTGTTGACCTGTTCCAGCATACGGAAGCTGTACAGGTCTGCTTGGGGAAGAACAGCCTTGGGCTTATTCCTGACAAACTCAGTAGCTGTGGATGCTTGGGGGCCATGGGTTTAGGGATCTTCCAGTGGACTTGGACGGGGTTGCACTTCATTATTCAAAACTGGTACACAATCTGGGAGTCAGCTTGGACTCACAGCCCTTGCACAAACAGCACGTGGCAGCTATGGCCAAGAAGCCTTTTGCACAGGTACATCTAATGAGCCAGTTACACCCTTTCTGGGACTGGGAGGCCCTTCAATCAGTCACTCATCCTTTAGTCACCTCACAAATAGATTACTGTAATATGCTCTATGACACCCCTTGAAGACCACTTGGAAGTTACAGCTATTCAAGAATGCGGCAATGTATGCTGTTGGTTGTGCCTCATGTCTATGTGACTCCAAGGCTTCCCAAGCTGCGCTGATTACCAGTTGCCTTCCAGATGCAGTTCAAGCTTCTGTTTATCATCAATAAAACCTTTCATGGGATAGGGCCTGTTTTTTGAGGAACCAATTCGGTCCAGTTATTTCAGTCCTTCTGGTGAGATCTGGAAGGGTGGATCTGCCTCAGAACTAATCAATTAAGCAATGCCATCCACCAAGACCCAGCAAGCGTGCCTTCTCTGACATGGCAACTGCCCTCTAGAATAACATCTCCCCAAAGATCTGGATGGCTCTCAACCTGATGACATTCAGGAAACTATTAGAGAACTGGCTAATCTTCCAAGCCTTGGGGCAGGGTGATGCTGAGTCCCTGTTGAATTTTTTTTTTTTTATGTCTGGCTTTGGGTCACTCATGACCTTCTCCTCGGTTTTTTTTCTTTGTACTTTTCTTTTTTTAACTTAAGCTTTAGGTGACCTCTAAATCTTATACATGTGCATATAAATAACAATCAGTTAAAAAACATCAGCTGAACTATAAATGCAGCTGCTATCATTTATCTCTAGTCAAGTAACTTTTTCAGATAAGGAAAAACTGATATGAAAGTAGTCTAACAAACTTTAGTACATAGCTACATCTTCTAATGAATTCTTCTTTAATGTCTGAAGTGACACTGATACCCTGGGTGCACAATTTAATGATGAAGGCACTGACAATTATGGTCTGCTCCAGTGGGAAATTCCACTGGGCAAGGTAATTTAAAATGAACAGGAATGGTGCAACACTAAGTTGTAAAGGACTTGAACTTTCCATATGACTTTAATAACAATTGTAAAACCTAAAAGGAAAATTATCTTTCAGACTGAGTCAGCTCCTGAATTTATTAGGAATGGTTTACTAAAAATATTTCCTATTTGTTGTTCATTTATTTAATCTATATAGCCCGAAAGCTCATTTTCATTTTTCATTTATTTCATTTCAGTTTGCACAGGTCTTTTAAAGGGAAAGATTACAAATAAGCTTTGCTTATAGTTTTCCTCATAAAGCTAGTAAATCTTAAGGTGTTTAATTCACATAGGCCTAGCTGAATCCTTATAATTTATATACAAGTAGATAAATCCTCTTCTATGGGACATAAAACTAAATATTATTGCCATTTAAGTACTACAACAACTCAGGTGTGTTTCACTATGAGTTCATTTATCCCTCTTATAAAGTTGTAACTCAGAGCCAAAGTACAGTTGCTTCACTATAACCTGACTCATACCTACAGGAAGGCAAATTACCTGATAGTAAGAACAGTTCAACAATGGGATCAGTCACCCAAAGAGACGGTGGCTTGCTCTTCATTGGATGTTTTTAAGTGGAGGCTAGAATGCGTAAAAGGAATGAATAAAAAGGATTGAGTATCCTAGATACTTCATTTCTCAGTTCAGGTAAAGGATGTATTTGTGAATGGCCATATTTGTGAGTAGCCTAGTACTTGGATTAGCAGAAAATTATCATGTGTGTTCACTTATAAAGTATATTGAGCTGATTATGGCTACTTGTTTCAGCTGAATTTTCTTTAACTAGGAATTCCTTTGACTATGAGCTCAGGGTTACTAGATCAGAACTGCAATATTTGGATCACCACTAGAAGCAACAAAGACATACAGAAAACTTTCATCTAATGATTGTCCAGAATTTTGGACCCTAGATCTGGCAGCCTTATATGACAGTTCATTCGACAGTTCATTATGACAGTTCATTATGACAGTTCATTCGATCTACTTCTTCATTCTCTACAATGTTTTCTTTCTATGATTGTGTTTCTTGCTTGATCTAACGTAAAGCTTAAACCCAATTTTTCTGAAAAAAATCAGTGAAATTTATTCCATATCTTATTTTTTAGAGGGAAATTTCCTGTTTTTAAGCATAATTCACTGTTTTATTGAATCAAGGTATGGCAGAAAGAAACTGGCTTGTGATAGGAAGTCTTCTAATGCTAATGTAGTCCATTTGTAGTGATAAAAAAATGACAGACCAATTACAGTCAGCCTCAACTATTATCAGTAAATTATACATGGTTGATTTTATTAGTTCTAATCTACTGGCTATCAGCCTGTCCTTTTATTATCTCATGTCTGCTAAGCCAGCATTATTAGATGATAAACATCTTCCAAATTTCAGACAGCCATAATATGAATGCTAATATTGCTAGCATGGTAGTATCTATCATTTTTTTTATGCCTTTCAAGAAATAAGCCTAAAAAGTACCTCAAACCATACATCGCCATCCCAATCAAACACATATGCAAAACTATAAAAATGGAGTGTAGGTGAAAATTATAGTTGTGCATGTTTTGAAAATATTTTGAAGGAACTATTTTGAACTTTGTCCAAGCTCACGTGCAGGACCTCTTTTGCAACACCTAGTTATTCCCTACTTTCCTTTTTTCAACTTGCTGCAAGAACTTGCCACAAAATAGGGAAAGCCAACATGGCTTCTGGAATTACTTCCAACCCTTTTACAGCTGTTAGCTATAAGAAACATCTGTATTTTCTTCTGTGTAACAAAGTAATCTGTTGTTTCTGTATATAGGTGTTGCTGATCTCACCCTGCTGGTTTAGTGGACTCAGAGATATCCTTGAAGAAGCAGAAAATACAGATGAAAGGATAAGGTAAAAGGGGGGGGGGGAAAGTAGGGAATTACTAAATTAGAGAGCAGCAAAAGTAACAAAGAGAGATGGAAGGTGAAATGGTATGAGGAGGGAAGCTCCCCAGCAAGGGTCTAGCGCTTTTCCAGCTGATTTGTTTCTGGACAGAGAATAATTGCAATCACAAAGAACACTGAAGCAGCTACATCCTGGCTGGTTTTCTTCCATTCCTCTAGAGGAAGGCTATAATATCTTCTAGGTTATTGCAAAAGTAATTTTAAAATTTACTTCCTGAGTAGCTACAGCAGATATAGCAGACCCAGTAATCTGGGCTGCATACTTAACAGTGACAAGCTTTGAGCACCATGTCATGGATTCTCCTGTTCTAGTCCTGGAAAAGGGGAGAACAGGGAAGGAGGGAGAAGAGGGTGAGCAGAGAGAAAGCAGAGGAAATGGGACAGGACTAAATAGAAGAGGTATGTGCTCACAGTGAGTTTCTCACTGAAGACTCTGCATCCATTCTGGTGCTTCGTCTCTGGACATATAGTAATTCTGATCACAAAGAGCAGCCTAATTTGGTTTTCTTCCTTTCCTCTAGGGAAAGGCTGTAGTATCATATGGTTGATTCCAAAATCATTTCAAAAGCTGTTGCTTGAGTGACCATAACAAGATAGATCTGGTGCAATCCGTTGTCTCTCTTTTCATGCTTGAGCTGGCTCTCCTCTTTAAATTGGCATCATATTGGTATGTAGTTCCTAAATATTCTGCCGTATACATCTTCTGCCACTGGAAAGTTTGTTAAAACTACATCTCTCTTGCTGTTGCTCCCAGTGGTCACAATCCCAGTAGGGCCCATGCTCTCTATTTCTGAAGTGGAGAAGAAAGACTTAAGCCTCTTGCTGCACTGAATGTTGAGGTCTGTACTAAAGGTCTATATTGATGTCTTTGCCACAGTTCATTTTCTCCTACCTTTATGTGTTCTATGCCAACTTGTTTAATTTTTCACTTCTGAACCAATGTACAAACCAGAATGTATTCACAAGGTTTGTTAGCTCAGGATAACTGGCTATGTAAACAGATTTTGCAGTGCTGTACACATTTTACATACTTCCTAGACACTAAACTTTATTATGATCAATTGGATTTAC
Source organism: Python bivittatus (assembly GCF_059951505.1). NCBI lineage: Eukaryota > Metazoa > Chordata > Lepidosauria > Squamata > Pythonidae > Python > Python bivittatus. The sequence continues at coordinate 13,858,792 of NW_028277058.1, read as the reverse complement.
TTTGGGTGCACTATTTGTATGATTGTACTGTTATATTGGCATAAAGCAAACTAAGGTGGAATCTGAACAGAAAAACTTGCTTTTATTTCCATCATGATATGTCTTGATGAATCTATATATAGATCAGCAAGAAATAGTTTTTGCAGGAATCTTCAGCATAAAAAAAAAAAAGTTTCCATGGATTCTGCTTAATGAATCCTGCAAAATACAAACTGAAGCATAAAACTGCCTGAAAGCCTTTCATACTAAATCTGCTAAATTGCAACATAAAAAGATATCACATTTGCTTTCAGTGGTAATAGGTTTAATGTAATTCTGTTAACCTTGCTATATTTCAGGAGTAACTAAATTAGACATTCATTTGCATGTATAATATATATGTATATTTGAATGCTGCTTTTGTCAGATTGCAAATTAATTTAATATGACAAATTAAGCTAAGAAGCAGCCTACAAACATTGCATACTATATATATATATGCTTTCCATGCACTTCATTAACACTGTGCTGCTTAAAGCTTATTAGAACAGAGCAAGCTTACATTATGCCTTATGGTTCTGGAAAACTGATTGTGGCAGGCACTGTGGCTGTATTTTTCATTACAATGTACTGAAAAGTATTCAAAATTGGCTGAAGTAGAATTAACTCTATAAATGCATAAGGATAAAGTAAATTGTTTGATCAGTGTGGATTGGGTTTTTCTGGCCTGAACCCTTTGCCATTCTTACCGTGTTAACCTTATCACTTTTTGAACAATCCTGCTCTGAAGATCAAAACTTTTATTTACTTTTTTCATTTTAGAATGCAAGGCTTGGGTAGCCTGCAGCGTGCATATGATATTCTCATATAGCCTTGAGCCTTGTTTCACAACCACTACCTGGAAGATCAGTTTACATTTTTAGGAAGAGCTATTTGTTGTTTTCCTGAAATGTATTGCTTGCATGAGAAAGAAAATGGGGGGGAAACTATGTGTATGAGAGAGTATCTTATTCCACTTTTTGCTTTATGCAGCCCAGCCCTTTAATCATTAAGTTCTCAACAGATCATCCCAAGGTAATCCAGCCATCCACAGAAAATAAAAAATTGTCCCCTCTTTTTTAAGTATACATTTATGCTTCCTTATTTGAGATATCAACTTTCTAAAGGTCGATCTATGAGAACAACACATTATATCACTGCATATAAATGAAAAATAATACTTCCATCTGAGTATCGTGAATCAAAAATAGGAAAATAAAAAATACTATATTGTAGCTTCATAAGACGTGTAGTGGTCAGACAATCAAATGATATTTGGATTGAATAGCTGGCAACAGAACACTTTTTTCTGCCAAAGAAGTCATTCTGTAGCATTACAATTGTAAAGCAATGATTCCACTTTTGGTATTTAGAGTGATCTATCATTACAAAGTGGTTCTAAAAAGGCAGTGATACAGGCTTGAATACCCAAGTTCTGTGGTTCAGGCTTTCCCCCCTGTTTTAGGATCAGCTTCTCCTATTTTCTGTTGCTATGGTTCCTTCATCTTTGAGTCTTCCCTACAAGACTAATCCTTATTTGCTTTGCTCTGTCTCTGCTTCTGTCCCCAGGTGAGTTGACTTTCTCTGTAGGTATGTTGCCACTTAACTGAAAAATGAAGCCACAGTCATATAATTAGTTCCCCAACTGTATTATAATCAGACAGAAATCAGAATGTGGTAATTTCTGACTCCAAAAGATTAAATTGCACTTTACTTTAAAGGCAGCTATCATTAGGTGATACCCTTCTTCTTGATATTACTCTAGAACGGTATTCCATAACCATGTCCTTTTTCCAGATATAGTGGGTTTATACCTCCAAGAACTTTCAGCCTTTATGATCAGCTCCTCTAAAGTAAGCAAAGGGACATTATCTGGATTAGGATTCTTAATTTTATTTTCCTTGTGTCAGTCTTAATCTAAACTTAATCTATACTGGGTCCTTCATGACTGCCATCTACGTTGTTAAACAGGATCTTTGAAAGAACTGAAGTCAGATGAAGAATGCTTTTCTGCATTTCAAATGCTTTTCTGCATTTGGAAATGATCAAACATATTTAACATTTCACCCATAATAATGTGCCTGATCATGTCATCTTCTTCCGAAGTTCTTTCAAACCTTGTTTCAACAGAGAGACATTTTTCTACCACAAGGAAAATAGATTATTTCAGGATAGCTTCCCACACATAGTATACCAGTCCTAAGGAGATTGATCTGGTATTCACATTACAGTGTTTTTGGCACAAGGCTAAAGTATTTTTCTTTACTCAAGCAGTTAAAATTGTATAATCCATACTCTGAAAATGCTTTATTCTATATTGTTATTGTTACTGTTGTTGCTATTTGGCCTGGAATTTGAGTTTGTTAAGAATTGATAGTGAAATAAATATCAAAGACAAAGAAAAAGGTCTCTCTATAAATGTATGCACATGAGGGAATGAATGTAGTCCCGATGTATCAAGAATTTTTAAAAAATAACATCTCTACATGCTTCTTCAAGGGCTGTTCATGCAATTTTAGCTAATGCAGTTTACAATATACTCATCTGCAAGAAATGCCTTTATTCCTACTTTAGAAATGAAAGCTAAAAGATAATGTTCTACTTTCTAGCAACTTTGGTGGGCTAGAATTTAAAGTCTTTTCATATTCAAGGCCAACTATATATTCACAAGAGCCTTTTGACAGAGCCATTTCTGGTCCCTCCATGCTCGAATGAAAATATTTATACATATTGGGCTTTAATCAAGCTTGAGAATTAAAAAGGTGCATTTCTCTAGGAATATTTCTCTGCATAAGTCTTGTGCTGCTAAGATTTCCCTGCCTTTCTTATTATCTACTAATGTTTCCTTGATAAATTTGGCAATTTCAAGGACCTTGTTGTTTCTTAGATATGCAAAAAATAGCACTTCAGATCTGCTGACTTGCTTCTTTGCAGAAGCAAAAATATTAATCAGACAGTTTTTAACTATAGCTATTTTTCATAGGCGATATAATCACTCCCAGTTATCTCTAATAATATATTGGCTTTCTTATAATGTAAGATACTCCATAGGTCCATGGGCTTCTTCTCACTGACTATATGGGAATCACAAATAATACATTCATAGTCAAAATGCCTTGGTATATAGCAAGTGGGATATTTTCAGAGATTATTGTATGATATTTTAAGCAATGAGTTAACAGCTAAATCTGCTCCTCAGCTATTAATTAAAAAAAAACCTCTATCACATATTACCATTCATTGAATTGTTTAAATAAATTGTCATATAAAATACTCCTATGTCAGATACAACAGGTTAAGAATTTATAACTACAGGTTTAAAATAGAGTTGACCAAATAAAAGTCAGAGCAGATTATGAATTATGAATTTACAGACACTTAAGTTGAAACCAATCCATTTAGACTGTATCAGGGCTTTCATAATGCTTCCTGGAAAGAAGAACCCACTTTTGGCTCTCTATTTTTGGAAATATGAAATCCAGTTTTATTAAATTCAAAGCTGTTTTCATCCTCAGAGAATACACAAATCTTTTGATATGCGGAAAACAGAAGAGTGATCAACTAGACCTTATTTACATTAACAAAATGAGTGATGGGGAGCAATAAACAGGAAAGGGGGGGGGAAAAGACAGGAGAATGGTAGTTTAGCATAACAAACAATGATTCTCCAAAGTGTCAAGCCAGGTTTTTTTCCTAACTTTCCACCCACAGATACTTTAAGACAAGAGTGGAACACATGTAGTTACCAACTGTAGGGCCCACAGCTAACCATGATGATAAAAAACTGACAACACAAAAATAGTGACAACACAATACAAAGCCTGCCCTTATCCAAAGTCTGCTGCATTCTGACATTAGATATTAATGCTATGCACCCCATTTTCTGAGTCTCTGAAACCACCCAATATTGTGCTGAAATATGATGATGAAAAGGGGACGCGGTGGCGCAGCGGCTTAATGACGCTGAAAGTTGCTGGCCAGAAATGGTCAACGCTTCAGCGGTTCGAGTCCAACCTTTGCGTTAGCAGGGTGAGCTCCTGTTTCCTCCCCAGTTCCTGTCAACCCAACAGTTCGAAAACTCACATGAGTAGATAAATGGGGACTCTCACTCCGGTGGGAGGAAAAATGCTGGCGGTGCCTTGCAAAAAGGAGTCGGGAGCAGTTGCCAGTAAGCGTGAAAAACCGCGTGCACCCGAAAAGGGCGCGAAGCAACGGAAACCCCACCTCCTGCGCTCGCCAGCTGGGCTCTGCTCTAGGAAGGAGGCTCTGGCAAACCACTTCCGAAACACCTTGCCTTGAAAACTGCAAAGGACTCGTCCAAGCAGTCACTGCAGAGTCAGTAACGACTGAGCGCAGATAAAAAAAAAAAATGATGATGAAATGTTCTGATTTTTTTTCCAAAATAAGTAATATTTCCAATAAACTTAATATACGTGTTTTAAGTTTTAGAAACTCAATGTTACCACTGTATTGCCACCCCACCACCTGTGCCCCCCTTAAAGATTTATTTATTTTCTTTCATTCTTGGTGTGGCCCATGAATTATGAACTATGGTTGAGTATGATTGTACTCTTAACTGGCTCCTAATGAATGACAATGCTGTTACAACAGTTTATCATATTGCCACTCATCTGTATGACTGATTTCCTTGAAAAAATGGTTGAGGGTGGGAACAATAGCAGACAGCTAGCATGAGTATATTGTCAGCACAAAGGTTTCTTTTATAAGCATTAGAATTAAGCTCATTAGAATTAAGTTCCAGGTACATCAAATATTTGATAACATTTGTTATTAGAAGAATACTGGAATTCAATTAGGACCTTTATTTTTGTTATTAAATACATGAATACTGGATTGATACCTATCTGTTTTATGGACAAAGACTTTTTGAAGTTCTTCTATAAGTTTTCTGTGCTGAATATATGGAAAACATTACTTCTCTTTTGGTTACTCTGGCAAAAAGAGGCTCACCTCTTTTTTCTCCAACCTCACGCTGTTAGTTATGTTAACAAGGAATGCAAACACCACCAAAAAGTACTGGATGGAAATAGAAATAGATATAAGTATGAAAGAAATAATACATGTCAGGAAATGAGTAGGGTTGCCATCCCTTCCAATCCTACATACAGTGGAGAAAATATCTACATTGTTTGATTATAGTTTGAATGGATTTTATTTTGTTGTCTACAAAATGTTGCTCAATATACAGGTAGTACTCTATTACATTTCTAAGCCAGGAGAAGCCAAGTTGTTGAACTTCCATCTGTTCAGTAGCTCTTAAAAGCAGAGAACTCCAGCTGGGTATAAATGGTAAAACTACATGGCAAGTGGTATATTAATACAATGACTTTAAGTTTAATCTGTTATTATATAGTGCAGCACAACATTTTCTATTCACATTGATAGAAACAGCATTCGTTGTACAATTTAACTTAGAGAAGAATGTTGGTGAATCTAATATAGAAGATCTCCAAGACATTTAGTCACAGGACAATAAAATGAAGTGGATTCTTTTGGTACAATTTTTCCCAATTTTAACTTTAACAGAATTGTGTTTCAGAGAAAAGAAAGAAACAGAAATATTCAAAGCTTAACACTGCATATTTAAGACCCCAGACAGAAATATGTTCTCAGGGAAGCTTGACAATGTATTCTGAAAAAATTTCAAGAATGCCTGGGAATTGTTAAGATAACAGCTTACCTGAAACAGAGATATACAAGGTAATTCTTTGAATACAGAGTAATTGCTCACATAGCTAGGCATATTTAAAACATAAGGATCATGTTTTAAACCCTTAACAAGGTCTACTGAATTAGTGAAGATGGGTCCATGAAATGTAGTAAAAGTAAATTATAACTCTTTCTGCTTTCTTTCATAGTAAATTAACGTGTTCAGAAAATTTCAAATCAATCAGTATGACATGAAAATCAGTCCATCTTAATATATAAACAACTCTACTTTCATTAACAGTTGTCTCTGAATATGGATTGATACTGAAAGAATCTGTTCATTTTCTCTCTCATGCTTCCTTTCCTCTACTAGCTTCTGTCTGAATTGTAAATATATTTGAAAGATGTGTTCTGGTTTTATTTGTCAAACAATCTTGAGTTAATTTTACCTGTATGTTTTGAACAGCAAAACAATCTTGTGCATGACATATGAAGAATGTACAGCTCATGCCACCTTGAAAAACTTTTACCACTCAGAAACTAAGACGTGCAATTACCTACAGAATTCAGAACCACCATTGCACAATTGATGGAAAGCCAGAGTGCAGTAAGGCATTACATGATGAATGGGTGTGTATTAGCACATTTTTTATTTGCGTTTTTTTGTTTTTGTTTTTAATACACAGGGAAGTTTAGAAATGTTGATGTCTGGGCAACTTTTAGTATTCAACATGGAACTTTATGGAACCTGCTAGCTGCTTTCATATGATTTTATCCTGACACAGACTGAATTGTTATGGTTGATCGCACAGACAGATGTTAAGACTGGATTTGGCATTTTTATCCACCTATTGAGTCCTTCCCAAGGACCTGGAATAGGCAGATGTTGTTATTTGATGGTGTTAAAGGTATCGTCGCAGGATGTAAGCTGTTCCAGGTAAAGCTGCCTTCTGCAATTGACTGATGGTGATGTTGTCAATGCCGATGATGTTCAAGTGGTGCATCATCATCATCATCATCATCATCATCATCATCATCATCATCATCCTAATCTATAAGTATTAGGAACCTGTAAAACATAAGAACATATGGAAGTGCCATACATTTCACAGGAGTTAGCTGAGCATACATGTTTACTCATTTGCCCCTGATATCATCCAATTTACTTGCTTTATTGAATTCAGCTGTGCTACCAAGCAATAGTTAATAAGCCAGTGGCTTTCACAAAAACTGTTCTGGTGCAAGAGCAGTCAGAAAACACCTCACAGGAGATTTGTAATCCATTGTTAGGAAGCAATAGAAGTAGTGTGTAACTCATTCTCTTCAGCTCTTTTCCATTTTTCTTAACAGGAAGGCCTTCATTAAAAGTCTGGGACTTTTCCCTGTTATATTGCACCTTACTGCATATGTCACAAGCTCTGGCAAATATAATCTTCCCAGGGCAATGGGTTTCTAGGCTCACATCAAATGCTTTTTGTGTATATATATATACACACACACACACACACACACACACACATATACATACACACATGCTGCAGTCAGGTGAAGAGAAAAGTAGAAAGGATAGGAGGAGGGGGAAATAATCATACCCAATGCTTCCACAATAGCAGAAGCCAGGTAAGCTTGTGGGTGGCACTGTGAGGCATAAGTTCCTACACAACTTTGATTAAAACTGAAGCTACAGGGAAAGCTCAGGGGCTTTAACACTCACCAAATGCAGAAGATAATCATGATGAAATATGGAGGTTCATACTTCACATGTCTGCAATTGCACTGCTTTAAACTGAGCCACCTGCTTCCATATTGCTTAATTTCACAGAAACATGGCTTCCATTTGCTACCTTACATATTAGGCTTTGATGAATTGTGCTGTAATCTTGCTACTACTGGAAAAAATATCTGTAGAAGGAGAAAAGAAAAAGAAAAAATGTTCTTAAGGGTATGTAAGGAGGATTTTATTTGGCTGCTACCAATGCTATCCTTTATAAAAATAATATAAAGCTATTAATCTTTCTCCATTAAAAACACTAGAACAGATTGGACTTCCTGCTGAGTCTTCTGTATTTTCTTTGCACTGGCCCCACTCCTACAAGCTGAATAAACACAGTAAGCAGTAGCTGTATATTTCTGTTGACCATTTTTGTTTTTGTTTTACTACTGAAAGGTATCAAATCTTATTCTTCCTGTTTGTCCATCTTACTAAGGCTTGTGTCAAATTGTGCCCATCCCGAATTTGACTAATATTTCAATGTAGTTTAAAAGCAAGTCATTTAACAGGAACAATCTCATGTAGGTTTTCCTTATCACTAAGCCTGCCCCATTCATATTGGTATTGGTATTGGTATTGGTATTCAGGAGAGGCTGGGTTGATGCAGTTTTGATTTTAATTTCAACTATATGCAGAGAATGAGATACCGGGAAAGTTAATGCAACATTTATCTTTTAATCTTTGTGAAATAGGCTAAGTCCTATAGTTTCTTGTTGCTGTAGCACGTGAAATTAAAAAAAAAAATTGGACTGACGCATCTTAGGAATTTAGAAGATAGCCTGCATAACAATAAATATTTTTAAGTTTCATTTAGTGGTGCTAGAGAGTTATATACAGATCTGTCAGGTTCAGCCCAAGAACTACAACGAGGTCATCCAGTACAGTTCAGATACTTTATTAGCTTGTACCTAATAGACAGAAGCTCGCCAGACTAAACTTATCTATAGCTACTATAGAATATACTCTGCCAGGCTCTAGGAAGGAGCCAGCCTCAACCTCTTCATTTTCCCACAGTCTTGTTGTGGGCTGAGGAGGTGCTTTCCCTGGAATGTCTCTCCCCCCTCCTGACAACCTTGAAGCTCCATTCCAGAATCTTCCCCGCTCAGGCTATCCATCACAAAATCTGAGTTATATAGATAGAGACCTAAATTCATTGAGGTCCACAGGGCAGGGTGCAAAGGACAAACATTAATTTCAAAGTTATAATCAATACTACGCCTTATATACTTGTGTGCAAATTTGCAATGCAAGTAAGCAAGGGCAGAGCTTGTGTTGTGACATCATGTGACATCAAAAATTGTGGGATTTTTGCACCATTGTGGTAAGAAAAGTTTTGTCTGTTCTAATTAACCCCTACATTTTCTTGCATGTGTATTTCTGCAAATCTGCAAACAACACAAATAAGAATACAGCTGCAGTATGTTGTTGATAGAAAAAATGGGTATAGAATGACCAAGACATTTAAATGCACGTGGAGGCAATTCATTTATTTTTCTTTCTTTTTTTTTTAATCATATAAACATTATTTAAAAGTCAGTTATATGCATATCCACTTCCATTGTGTCTGTTTGAATGAATGTTTTAGTCCACGTGACATTTTAAACAGATGGAATTTGTTCTTTTTTTATCTGTATGCTTTGGGTTTTTTTATCAAACCAACCACAAAAATATAATATATTAGGAATAGGTATAAGTTATATTCTCTGATGGATTAAAAATTGCCTGAACGTTTTAAAGGAAAGTGTCCTTTTAACCATTATCAATCCTCCCGTTATCTTCATTATAGATAAGTAGGTATCATTAAAATATGTTGTGGAAAAGTTAAGCAACAGAAAATAGGTTTCTGAGAAAAGAACCTATTCTGAATAGATATTTCTAAGAGATACTCTACTTTTCAATAACTCTCATAAGGAATGGAGCTCAAGCATGACATTGTTCAGATAAGTTCCATATACAAATAGCCAATTTTTAAACTAGCATCATTTATATTACTTTTGAAATATATCCAGTTATTACTAGACTGACACAGTTTAAGATATTTTATATCACATTTCTCACTTTCCTTTTTCTGAAATATGTAAACAGATAAAAGGATGTAGCCAAACTGCCAAGAAACCTAGAAATAGCCCATTTCTCCCTAGACAGACATATTATAGGCAGTATTTTATAAGTGACTATGCCGAATAACTAGAGCCAGGGAAGGATGGGGCTAGTCTACCTTTGATATTTATATCTTATGCCAAGGTGAGAAATAGCTACATGTGGTGAAATTCTCCTTTCTACTCAGCTGGCTATTATCCATATGATAGAAATTCTAGTTTTGCTTGCTATCAAGCAAGACTCTTCATCTATTGCTCCAGTAAAGTGGGAGAAATGAGGCATTCCCATTTTTTGTAAACCAGAATTTTTTTAAGTGTTCTTCAAGAATACTTTAAATAAAGAAGGGGATAGAGATAAAACATACAGTATGTTCCTGTTTCTCTACTAAAAAGCCTAAGCTGTAAAAAAAATAAAATAATAATGAACAACGTTCACCAGAGTCAACACAAATTGGCTTCTCCTGTCTCAAATAATCTACCCACATTACCAATTTTTTTTATTTCAAATTGAACAAGTTTGGGGAAAGGTATGGAAAGCAGGAAACTGACAGAGAAAGATGGAAAGTCATAAGAACAGAAAATAATCCAATTTCTATTACACTTGAACCATGGTGTATTTAACTCAAATCACTGTGTATTTACTCAAATTTTGTTACAATAAGCTCCATTCTCAGTCATCCATAAACCAGGTGTTCTTAACCCAGGGACTACCTGTATTATTGATATTCCTAGTTACTATGCACACCCAGGATGGTCAACCCACAGCCTGAAGACCAATACTTGTCCAACCAAGTGCAGTCCTGAGAGCATCAGAAAGATCTGGCCATTCAAGCCAGCTAGACATTAGTAAATCGACTGTTATTTCTTCTTCCCCCCCACCTGAGACCTAGTGATGTTCAAGCAGCTTCCCAGCAACCCAGCTCAGAATGGGGTGAGTGTGACAGATTGCATGGTTCTGTGTGAAGTGTGTGTACGTGGGTGGTGACAGAATGACGTTGTGGTATCTGGTGTATAAATCAACGGACCCACATGTTTCTTTTTTCTAAGGTACAGTCTATTCACATACAATTAACACATTAACATTTATTCCAATTAAGAATACTATAAACACTTACAAGCCAAACCTACAAATACAAATGGACCATGTTTAAAACAGTTTATCTGAAACAACAATGGAGCTCCATTTTTAGCTGGACTTTTACTCAAAGGCATTAAAAGTGCCCTTGGATTTAATCTTAATTTCTCCAGTATTTACCTGCCTTGCTTATGTCTTTTCAAAAGGGTGATTGAAACTTTCCTTACTTCTAGATCAGCTAAGCTTTTGGAGAAGGGGCATGTCACAAGTTACAGATGGTATTAAAAGCCTTAGAAAATATAAAAATATGCCTTGCATCATTTATACCAGCACATTATTATTTATTTCAGCCTTCTTCAAGTCACACACTTTTTTCTGCAACTTTTTCTTTCTAAAAAAAAAAATTGAAATGGCAATGGGACAAGCAGAAAATTTGCAAAAATGAGATAAACCAAAAATGAAAGGAGAACAGCCAGCATTGTTTGTCCATCCCTAACATATGTTGTCTGTGAAATAAATAGCCTGGATTAACTTCTTCATATCTTCTCTATAGTGTCTCAGGAGAAGTCAACAGCCAAGACAATTAGACTGTGTATGCTAGAACCATGCAGGCAGTTTCATTGCTGGCTCAGCAAGATGGAAATGTCTAAGGAGGGCTTGGAATAAAATGAAGCAGCTACTTTAAGAATCACATTGATTTCAATAAACTAACTCCTTAAAACCTTTTGCTCCAGGTTGCCATGGAACCCTGAAAAAGTTGGGCTGCTGTCATGATCTTGTTTGCATGAGATCTGAAGAAATTTTTCTGAAATATTTTTGAAATGTGCCTATCTCTAGTATTTAGATCTGCTGACTCAGGGCCAAGTTGAAATTGTTGATGGTCTAATTATAAATTAGCATCCTTGACTAGTTTTCTAATTTGTCTATAATTTGAAAGAGTTGATCTTTCTCTTAAGAGATTACATTTGGGGCAAGAGAAGTCAATCCTTTTACCTTAAAGTTTTTTGCCTGTTAATGATCTTAGGTCAAAATTTGGGTCACTGACTAACTGTATTCCATCTTTCCTTCACCAAACCATCCAGAAAAATTCTAACTCAAAGAGCCATCAGCAATTAGCAGAACTCATTTGCAGTAAAGGTGCTTATTGGAATTAGTAAGCAGCTTCTATTAAGATGCTTACTTGCAAATTATTCCTTAACACCAAATGAATACATTAACCATATCAAAATTCCCTGTTCTAGAGATTTACTTGTCAGCAACACTGAATTAATGTGAAGGTCTTCTCAAGTCTTTTAGCTTAAAAAAAGAAAAATAGCATTTATCTCTCTTACCTATTCATCAGTCTATCATGTCTCCTTGCAAAAAAAATTATTTCAATCCTTGTTTGCAAAAAATAGTCTCTGAAGGTGTATATAATGAAATGAAGAGTAACATTGGAAAATGAACATTGAATGGACTATGGGATACTACTGATAATTAAGGATGGATATTACCTAGATAAAAGATTGGTAAAACTAGCTATAGATTGAAACGTTTTTAGAATTAAAACAAAGTTTTCTTTGAAGCTCAACTACTAACTGAATGGAGCCATCCAGGCAGTTTTCTTTAAAGTGATTTGTGATTGCCTTCTCCTGGATTTTTTTTTTTTTAATTTCTCAATCTAGCCCAGAGTTCTGGAATTTCCTGGTTGTCTCCCATCTAAGCACTACAGGTCTAATGCTTCTTATCTTTTTTGGAGATCAGCAAGCTTGGCTAGTGGTGCTACTTTGTCTCTGTTAAATCCTTCAATTGTCTGAGCTACTTTTTGAATCCTTCAACAAGAAATCTCTTGTGGAGTCCTTGGGGTTCTCTGAGCTTGGTTCTTTTCTTGCAAACGTAACATCTTCACTGCTAAAATGGGTTGGGGTTTGCTCTCTATTTGTATACTGTGGCCTGCCTTGCCAGTGCTGGTGGGGGTGGGGGATTTGTTTTGCTCCTCTGGTAGTTCCTTGATTAGCGTATGTTTACTGCTTGATTGTGTGCCTGGTGGTAACCTTTGCTTATCTGGGTGATAATTGCTGGTGAGGCGATCTTCTGATCTTTTGTCTCTTTTGAATAGTATGTAGATGCTGTTTATCTCTTTGTGTCTGTTAATTGCCACCTTGTCTGAATACCAAGATTCCAAGAATTCTCTTGCATTTTTGGATTTAGCTTGGTCTAAAATGCTGACAGTTTCCCAGTTAAAACTATGGTTCAGTCTGTCCATGTGTTGTTTAATCTCTTGTTTACTAAGTATCTCTTCCATATGATCTCATTTCTGATCTCATTTCTGAAAGGTAACTATTGTCCCTCATATAATTCTAAAATTATTTCTTTGCACTCAGGAAAGTTGCACCATATTAGCTCGAGCTGTTTGTTTACTTGGATAAATATATCAATCAATTCTTTTAACGGTAAGGAATATAGAGATTTTATACAACAATTCTTAGGCTCCAGATACCACTATTAAAAGATACACTTATTTTGCATCCAGTGCTTTTTAGTTCTTCAGTGTTTACATTTTATTATATTCCACATTTCCTTTGGAACTTCAGAAGAGTAGACATTCTCACAATAGCTTGATGAAGTGCATTAGGCTTAAATATAGTACCTGGTCCAAAGTCATTGCTGGTGTGTATGTGTATGCTCAATGAGGTCACTGAATCCTAATCCAACTTTATAATTATCATACCACACTTTTCTTAAGATTGAGAAATGCCCAATTACTTAACCCTGTCAATGTGAAGAGGCAGCTAAATGCTACCAAATGCACTAGTATATTCTTACTCTCTTATGTTCTCTTACCACTTGAGTTGTGTTGGCATCAATATCACCTTTTTCCCAGCAGGCAGATAATTGCATTAAAATTATTTAGTATATTACTAAACTAGAACTAAGTAGTATTGTATCAGTGCGCATATGCACACAACATCCACTCAAAATGCACTCACAACTGTCAAACCAGACAACTGTTGTGATTGGAAAAGAGACAAAGCTGTAAAGAACTGCAGCAACTATCAAACACAATTGATGGAATCATTTACTTACAGTCCCAGACAAAAAAATGCTTGTACAAAATTTAAAATACAGAAAAAAGCAGACCTAGAACAATAATGAGAAGAGATATCACTCAGTTTCTGCAGACCATAGCTATTGCTAGAAATTTGGCAACCTTCATAATGGTTGTCCAAGTTGGGTCTTACAGAAGGAAGATTATAATTTCTTTATAAAAAGATAACTAAAATTTCTGATAATTTTTGAATTCTGGACCACACAGATAGTACAATGGGCAGTGTAACAATATATGGATTACTGACTCAACCTCTGTATCTGAACAGACACAAACAATTTTTGTACAAGAGACTGGTATATTTGTCTATGGTCTTCATAATAGGTAGTGCACCAATTCAAGCCAAGGTTTTAAAAAAAATCCTATATGGAACATGTAGGTTGCTATAGAGGTAGCTAACAATCATCTACAGTCAACCTGCAATTGACGATGAATAGGGGTAAATGATTCTGGTCCTGTCATTTTGTAGTTCTAAATCTCAAATCCTGTTTAAATTCAATTAAAGTTTTATCTAAGCAAAGTCTATGTCAGCCTTCAGTCTTCCTTTTAAGGATGAAAAAATGCTCCATGGCAGGCTGCAAATAACATTCTATACGTATTCCATTTATTTTATACTAGACATACAAAAGGAACATACATTTTTCATCTATTAGGTATTAGAACTTACATAAAGTTCTAAAATAGCTCCTATGGAAAACTTGCAATCTTTGTCTGATAGTGTATAACTTAACGCCTCCCATGACTTTTTATCATTCCTAATTGGACACAGGGTTGCCACCCAGGCCCACCAGGACACAGTGGGGTCCTTCAGACTCTGAGGCAATAAGCTCAGGCCAAGGTACAAGGATTTTATTGAATAAATATCATGAGAGTTACAAAGAAAGAAAGGTATATCAATCTCTGTCTCTTCAGTGTACCAGGAACCTCCCCAAAGGAAATTACAGCAGACATGCACTTGGAGCTGGTGGTTGTGCAGCTGAACTTCTTCCCTGGACTTTAGGTCTATTCCAATGTTCAAAATGCATGGGAATTTTTGTCATCTTTTTATATTTTTCTTAAGAGACATGGAATATACACTATCCCATATGCACTATCCCTGGAGATGGCTTGGTAACATATCTTATCAGGGACTTTGTCATAACTTCAAATAATGGATCCTCTGCCAGATATAATTTTGGTTAAGACAGGTTCCCAAGCAGACACCATCTGCAGATGGTCTGATACATTCTCCAAGCAATAACTTGAGAACTCAGATAATTGACCTTCTGTTAAAGATAAGGTATCCTTTGTAGCAGGCAATAGATGATCTGGAGATGATCTGATGCCATATCTGGTAAATAATGTGGGAATCCAGATAGGTTACCCATGCTAAGAATATTTTTGTGGAGACATTGTTTCTAGTGTGCAGCCATTGCTTTCCTTCCTTAGCAGGTGTTAGAGAGTTTGTGTTGTCCTCTTCATCTTAACTGTTAAAAGTAGGAAGGCATATAAAAGGCTCAGTGATACAATGATGCAATCCACAAAGCCTATTAAGTTATTTTTAAATGTGCACGTAGTACATGCTTCTTAACTACATACATATTTCCTTCAGCTGACTAAATCTTATGTTTAAAAGAAAAAAGGGTCCATACTACTATTGCATAGCCCATCTTCTGCAGTGCCAAAACAGACCCAACCATTCTTTGCTTCATGAGGCATTTACCAGTATGAGAAATGAACAACCCAGAATAGTTTCATCAATATCATCAGTGATAATTCTTGGTCTGATCCAGATTTTTTTTTAATTATTCACCTATTGGATTGTCCTGTGTTTTCCTTCCAGCCTCTCTTGCTGGCACACAGTGAAGGCATATGGGGCTATCTATTATTCCTTTTAATGTGTTAAAGTAGAAAAACATGTATGGAATGGTTTGTGTGATGCGTTAATTAACTAGGTCATGTCTTTCAAGCCTCTTGATATTCCACCCTTAGAAATATGAATGGTGTAAGTTGTCTTTGAGTTTTATTGACTCTGAACATGGATATAACACAATGGACAGAATCAAAATCAAATTGACTATATACTCAGTGAGCAAACATAGATTTCAGCTACCAAAAGCAAGACCCAGTGCTGACTATACTCAAATCATAAACTCGTTCCTGCAAAATTACAACCCAAAATTGCAAGTCAAACTGAAATAAAATCATCAGACCATTAAGGTAGGACCTCCTTCCATATGGTTATGTGGTGAAGGTAAAGGATAGATTTCATGGATTATATGTTATAAATAAGATGCATAAAGAACTCTGGACTGAATTCATGATGTTTGTGTTACTGACAAAGTAACCTGGCAAAATTATCTTCATGGGGTCCATTGATAAGAAAGAGTCAGAAAGTACTGAATGAACAATAACAACATGAGTAAGCTGGCACAGATATGCTTACCACAGAAAAAGAGGTAGACAGAGAGGAAGTGGCATTCCTAGTCTTTCCATTACCATCCCATTCTAGTAAAGGTTTTGGTTAGCACCTATAAATATTACCCTGGTACCTTCTATCTCATCCCAAGAGGCTTAAGCTAGGATGAAGCTAAAAGTAAGGTTTTATCCAAGTCTGGATATTGGATTTGTCAGTCTTGAAACCACATTCAGAGTGCTGAGAACTGAGTTGATCTCCCAGTTGTGTTGGCAGGAATATAGCATTCCATTAGTGCAACGGACAGAGAAGTTAAAGCTCATGACTGGGCACATTAAAGAGGTTAAGAGCTGAGAAAGTGGATGAAGCCCAAAGCAATGACAGCATTCCTACTCCAAAAGAGCTCTGAGCACAACATTATATATTGTCTAACAACCCTGACTGGGGAAAAAAAGGAAAACCAACAAATTGGTAAAGTGGTTTGCAAGGCTGTGAAGTGTTGCAGCTACCTGATTTGATTACCTGCTTCAAAACAGGTCTCCAGTTTGGTTCACAGGTCTGCCGTAATAGGATGATTTGATCAATGTTTTGAGTAATGGAAACACTCCTTTGAGGCTTTGCATGGCCCTATCAGATACAAACTTATTGGGAATATCTTCTTTCTTCTTTCACGATTTGATATTCTGCCCTACTTGATACTTTTGAATTACCTCTGCCTTTAAAAACCGAAATAACATTTATTTCAACATTTAAAAAATTATCAATACCCCTAAAAAAAAAAATAGAAAAAAAATCTTTTCAGGAGATTTTTCCTATTTTATCCTTAACTTTTTAAATGCCATCTACATAGGTTTCCTATGATTCACTTTATTGCCTGACATTTCTGCTTTCTAATGTTAGGGATATCTTTCTCTGGGTCTATAAAAGTCAACATTGTATCATATGCATATATCAGGACTTTAAATACTTATTCATTAGCATGCCTCTGACAGATGCTAGGTTTTTAAAACTTACCATCAGAGGTTCTCTATGCAGAACAAAACAGTAGCTGGAATTTTGACCATGCCTATCTAATGCCCCTAGATAGACTAAAAAGCTATTTATATGTTGAAATAAGAAAACAGTGGTGAGGGTGGAGAGAATATTTGTGAGTAAATTTGCTCAACATTTGCGTGCAGTCATCAAAACCACTCCTAATGCCTTCTTATCTTATAGCTTATTAATCACATTATTCAGAAACTTATCCATGGTTCTACAAATATACTTAATGTATGACAGTGAGGTTGATAGGGGTCAGAAATAGGATGCAGATTTTTAAAGAGCAGAATAATGCTATAGGAGACAAAAAGGGAAAGTGTGGGTTAAGGTAACACCTTTTCCAAAGCCCTGATGGCTCACATCAAAAGACAAAAAATGTGGACTAGTTGTTGTTACTTTTATTTGACACATTTAATAAGAAAATCTGCAATCAAAACAAGATATGCCATCATAATAAACTTACATCATATTCTGGAACTTGAAAGAAAATGCATGAGTCTTATAGGCATTGGAAACGAAAGTCCTTCAGATGTCACAAAACTCTTGCAAGTTTCACACACGTGCACACACACACACACACACAACCCACAAAAGACTAACACTGGCACCTCCTTTCAGAAATGAACAGATTCTAATAAGTCTCTAAAGGAAAAAAAAAGTGTGTCATCTCCTAAACTTTGACAGGGAATAAAGAAAAATTTGACTTCCACAAAATTATTGTCTTTGAGACATACCACATAGTTTATAACAGGTTGTGGGAGCTTGAGAGCAGTCTGTTTCTAGCACTATGGAATAATTCTGGCAGGTTAACCATGAGGCATCGTAAATAAATCTTACTCAAACTTTTATTATATGTAAAAGATTGGGATGTTGTCAAAATGAGAAAGAGAGCCAACAGATTTAGATTTAGTGCTAAGGCACTGCTTATTGTATGTATTATGTTGAGATCTTTTAATATGTTCCTGGATTCTGGCCTTTTGGAAGCATTTCAAACCTTTCATATTTATGAGTTAGATTAATCTTCCCCACCGTGGGCCTCCCCAGATGTTTGAGCTTCATCTTGAGAATTCTCAGCAATGGCTATGCTGACTTGGAAATGTTGGAGACTGATACTCATATATCTGGAGGGCACCCAGATTGAGGAAGGCTGAGTTAAATTATTGGTCCATCTGCTTCAGTGTTATCTGCATTAACTTGCAGCAGTTATCAGTGTGTCAGATATGTGATTTTTCCAGACTTACATAGAAAAGGTGGTAATGAATCTGGTATCTCTTATATGCAAGCATATGCTTCCTATACACACAGAATGGAAACGGAACAATATGATTATGTTCATTCATTTTTAATTCATGTATTCACTTTTATTTTCCTTGCAGAAAATTCCAGGTGGTGACATTCCTACTGTAATAAAATAAAGCAATTCCCATATGGACACATGAATATGTTTATTTAGAAATTCAAGAGCTTAAAATGGACACAGAGAGACTGTAAGAGTTGAGCTCAGTCTCCAGTCCTAAACAAACAAGAAATCACATAAGCCAACTTATGTTTGGGAGATAGACCCTTAATCCCAACCATCAACATCTGTGCTTACCATTCTCTTACTATTTCCTTAGAATTCTGCTAAGAAGGACATATTCAAATGCAATCAAAATAATCTCTGTTCATTGCTTGAAGGTATGACATCTGTCATTTAATAACGTGTGGTGTGAGACCATCTGCTGGCCTCACTGTAAAAGGGGTTTGGTAAATTTTTCAGTGAAGGAAAATTCCAAGTACTTAGTCAAGAAAATCCCATTATTCTCTGAAACTCTAGGTAGAACAAAAAGGTGGACTTATGGGAGTTGGTTTTGATACAAGGGAATAAAGTCCTCTGCTCTACAAGTTTCTCTTTCCCAGTAGTGAAGGATCAGTGTGGAAGGAAGGAAGGAGAGAAGGGCGAGGAACAAACCACCCCTGCTGCTGTTTATATACCACTCTTCCTATGCCACTGCTCCAAGTCTACCATCCCCTCATCAGCAGCACCTCAACTGCCAGAGCCTGCTATTCCTTCTCTCCTCAATCAGAGGATCTAGTAGCTTCCCTGTTACTTCCTGATGACCACTCTCCTCCTCTTCCCTACTTGTAAAGGAACGATGGGAATGAGAAAGACTTTTAGGCAGCTGAGGGTAGAGGGTGTTTTGGAAAGAGGGGTTACAGACTTTTTCAGAACCCCACTTGAGATGTTTGGCTTGGAGCTCAAAGAGTTCTGTTTCAAATCTAGAGTTCCTCCTCAATTATTCTTAACTCTATATTCTATATTTCTTCTCTTTCTAACCTGTATTCTCAGCTTTCTAAGTAACTTGCTTTGAACCCAATTTTCATACTTATTATAAACATTAATTCCGAGCATTTCTGACATATTTAACCATCTGAATAAACTTGCTCCTCTTTCCTGCTATTCTATACCTATACGTCAATAAACTATACACTGGAATTAAAGTATCACATCTCCCTTTTATTTTTGTTCTCTCTTCTCACTTGCATGTTAAATCTGTGTCACAAAGGTCCCTTAAACCATGTGATAATAGTTCAGAGAGAATTGTCAGCTAGATGCAAGTTTAGGCTCTCGAGATCCTTCAAATGTGTCCCATCATTGTGAACTCTCAATCTGCACTCAAGAATTCACGAACAACTTCCAATAGCCAGGGGCATGGCCTATAGATACAGTGCTATTACTACTCCCACATTTTTCTCTTCCTAAACCAACAAACGACATTAAGTGAAGTATCCAAATGTCTGGTGTTCAAATGCTGAAGAATATTCTAGTGATCTACATGTTTGTATTTTTCTTTTCCCCACAAGTTATGTGTAACTAGCTGGGAGTGCTTCTTATGGTGTTTTTAGGCAGTTCCACAAGAGACAATTGAATATTTGCATTTTTAAAAAACTAGAACCCACTGAAAAAAAATTCCTATACAATTTCCTGCATATGTAGTTTAGAATACAGTTAGACTTCATGTTGAACATTGAGCCATGTTGTTGAAAGAGCTTGAAGCTATACATTTCACACTTTTTAACTCATTTGATTGCAAAAGTTCAAACATATAGTTGAACACTTCATAGGAACATCATGGAAAAGATACAGAATAGGTGCTGCTATTTTTTATTTTTTTCATAAGGAAGAATTAGCCCCAGGCTAGAGCCATAAGGCTCTGGCCCTTTCAACTTCATAGTAGATATTAATTTTTTTTTTCTGATTTCAGCCTGTATCAGAAATCATGCATCAGATAGACACTGGTGAATGCACTGTTAGGAATAATTGGTAATATAAAATATTCACCAATGTTGTATTCACAATACATTGTTATGCATAGGTATTCATGAGGGAGGAGGGCAGGGGGGAGCAAAGTGGAAAAATGTGTGTCATGACATCACAGCACAAGCTGTACAACTTAATACTTGGGCCCGGGATCGATGTAAGGGTGGGGTTTACATCATGGCATCACCCTGAATGTACTGTCACATTTCTGTTATCATGGCCACCTGCAGATATGAACTGAGTGTTTAGAATTAAGAAAAATGAAGCTTTCATTTTACATAGGAACATCAGGTTTTCCTTATTTCCTTATTATCACATGTACATTTTAGTGAGTGAACAATAAGTTTACTCTTATTTGTAATGTAAATAAAAATACCAGTAATTGAGGTAGCATATAGGATGATAAATAAGTAAACATGAATTCTGATATAAAATAAAACCAAAATAAATTGGTTGAGGAACAAGGAATAAAGAAATAAAAACATACAAGACTTCCATGCGTTCAGGCATATATTCTAGAACTGCCTTCATTTAATGGGTTAATATTTTTAATAACAATATTGAAAAGACTATGAATATATGAACATTTGTAGTTGTGTCACTATTGCTATGAATATCTGGAGCAAATCCAAATCTAATAATTGTAGTAGCAGATGTAACTTTTCTTCCTTCTAATGGAGAAATTTGCAAAAAGAAAATATAAACATAAAGTCTTCTTTTGCTCAAATATTAAACCAGTTTAATGCAATTCCAATATTACAGAGGAAGCTGAGCTGGTAATATATTTTGCTTTTATTCCTCAGTTTAATAATGAAAAGGAAAATAGAAGAGCTTGCCACACTACAACCTATTTCAGAGTGAAGAAAATAATTTTCTGTTGATGTAATTGCTCACCACAAAGTTAATTCCCCACTGAGCCTATCAGTTCTCAACAAAGTTTTTCACATGCATTTTCAAGTAATTTATGCAGTTTATGGGTATTTTTATTTCACATTTGTCAGTGTCCTATAATAATAAATCAGTAGTCTCAGAGGTGCCAAAGCACTGTTTCTCTTTTTATTGCGAATAACATCACTAATGTCACCTAAACTATAAACAAATGCCCTGCTTGGATTTCTTCTCTATTTATGATTAAAATCTTTCCTTATTAATCTACATGTATATCTAGGGACACGATGAACATTTACAGTATGCATTATTTTGAATATCAAAGCAATCCAGCAAGGAAATAAAACTAATCTGTTTTATGTACCTTTACTTAAAACAGAGGAGATGGGAGTGGGGGAGTATAGGTGTCAATACTCATATCTCCAAATTATTGATAAGTACCAAATTTGTTAAGGCTATATAACTACACAGATAATATTTTAAAAGAGAGACAGAAAAGTGGAGAAAAGAGCACCAGCACATCTTTCCTCAAATCTTCTCATTGCTCTACTGTCCAGCAAACATCTTGCATAGCTTCCACAGAGGGGATGTCCTTTAAGATGGATAATAATTACTTCTATTGAAGCAGTACTGTTGACTTTTCAGCCTTCTATGGAAACTCATGCTGCTTAAGGAAGTTCTAAAATGGCACACATTTAACTGCTATGGCCAAAGTAAGCCTTTTGTATATTATAACATTTCTGGATGTGACCCCTATGGTGAGAGCAAGGAATTGATGCTACCACCGGAGACACACTTCCAAGATAAGCATCATCAACAAAGGATGTTTTTAAGTAACTTATTCATATGAGGGAATAGGTGTTACTTCATAACTGGAAGAATGACACTGCATAAATATATACAGGTAGTCTTTGGTTAACCGTTGTTTGACAATTCAAAGTTGCAATGGTGCTGAAAAAGTGGTACTTAGGACTGGTCCTCAAAATTCCAGTCATGGCAGCCCCCCCATGGTCATGTGATCATGATTCAGGTGCAACTGGCTTACACTTAGAATGGTTGCAGCATCCCATGGTTACATGATCACCATTTTCAACCTTCTCTGCTGGCTTCCCACAAACAAAGTCAATGGGAAAGCTGGCACGGAAGGTTGCAAGTCGCTCCAGTAAGTCAGCCCCACCACTTTTTCCCCTGAGAACCCCACTACAGAGTGTGAGATCCCAGGAATCTCATACTCCATAGTGCGTCTCTGCCCGCAGCACCCCCCAACTGCATTCTGTAGTGCATGCCTGCCCACCTGCTATTGTGTGATGCCACAGCACCCCCTACCCCCCCTACACTTGCACGGTGCCACAGCACACCCCTGCCAGGCCGCACTCCATAGCACTCACTCGCCCACCCACCTGCTTGTGAGCTGCCTGGGACTTCATAAAACTTAGATTTCATAAAACCTCAGTTTCCCAAAGGTTTTGCTGTGTGAATTGGGTAAGATTGAGTCAATTGAATACATTTTACTATGCTGTCAATTTTACTCTGGTTCTCAACTTAGATTAATTCAGCCCTTATTTAAAATACTTCCAGATCATTCATACAAATTTTATATGCAATTCCTGTTAGCTGACACTCTAAGGGTCACACTTTTAGTTGTCCAATTTTGTTTTTTAGCAACAAGGACTTGCTATATAACTGTAACTCCATAGCAAAGTTTCAAGCAAATTATTTGAAGCAAGAGCTGAGACTTCTATTGATTATTATGTTACGTTACATTATGTTACTGTATATTGTGTTATGTTGTGTTATGTTGTGTTGTGTTATGTTATTTATTACATTTCTAGACCACCCCATTCCAAATAACTCTGGGCAGCTTCACAAAATAACACTAGTTTTCTGCTGGAAGACTAGTGGCCTTCCTTATGTGCAGTTAGTTGGTCACTGTGAGAACAGACAGCTAGACTAGGTGGGCCAGGCATCCAAACCAACAGGGCACGTCTTATGTTCTTAACAATACCATACAATTGACAACATCAGTAAAAACTATTGATATTCAACTATTACTATAAATATATTCCTTTAAACTACCAATGTTTTGACTGTATCTTGTATCAGATTGTAATAAGATTTGATTTGAATTTAATGTAGCAATATTCTTCTGTCTTACACTGCTTCTCTTATATATGCTATTTTATATTCTGTTATATTTAAGAGGATTCAAATCTTCCAATGACTGTTCTCCAAAGTTTCCTCTGGTACTAGGCTCTGTTGCCTCCCTAAAGTTTTATCACTACCACACACCACAGCTCTCTGCTTTCTTCAGCTACCAGTTTCAATATTAAGATCTTCTGATCTCTGAGTTTTGTTTCAACTGATAATCAGCTCAACTAAATTCTCTCTTAAATGGTGTACTAGAACTCTCTCTCCTTCAGAAACTATGATCAAAGCCAACTACAGTGGCAAATCTAGGTAGCTGGCTTACTTAGTAGTAATTGCTGTATTACATAGACATTACCCATTAAATATGCAGCACAAAATATGGATAAAATAAAATATTTCATCTGAGTCATAAGGTTAAAAAAGTATTCAGAACTTGTTCTCCAGGTGTCTAAGGTCACCTTCATAAACTGTCAGACATCCAGTGCTGCAGACTCCAGACTATTGATGTGTACCAATGTCTTGCCTTTCTGTTCTTGCTTTATTATTTATTATAATTGTCTGTTCCTCATCTCCCACTAACTGGGGAACCTAACCAAGCATTCTAAATGGTTGCTGGGTTATTACTGGGTGACGAGCCAGATACAGATGCAGATAGCTGGAGAGGAGCATGACAGAAGAAATATAGCCATAATTCAATTGAAAAGCATAACTTAAAGTTTTCCATCCTCATGTAAATAAAAACTCACAAGTATATCCATATGCAGCCAGGGTGTAGTGACTATGCACTGCTTAGATTCAGAAATTGTTATTCAGTGGTAGCTGGCAGTCAAGGAGTATTCCCAAAGTGGAAATCTTCTAATCGTTGAGGAGCACAATCCCATTCAGAGAAAGACTCATCTCAATTCCTGTGTCTAGCTTTTTCCTTACCAACAGTTCTTTTGTCTTGTCTGGATTTAGTTTCAGCTTGATCTCTCTTATTATCCAGCACATTAAATAATGTTCAAAGGCACTGATTGCTTCCTTAGAATTAGAAGATAAGAACAATAGGGCTGAGTGTCATCAGCGTACTGATACCATCACATTCCAAAGCTCTGAATGACCTCCCCAAGGAGTTTTCAGGTAGATGTTGAATAACAGGGAATAAAAATGAACCACATCCACAGTATCCCTTTGGTCTAACACACTGATCACTCTGTCATAAAAAAAGATAAGTTAGTCTGACACAAGTTGTTCTTGACAAACCCCTGCTGGCTCCTAACAATTGTAACACTATTTTCAAAGTACTTGCAGACATTCTCCTTGACAATCTGTTCTAGTACCTTGTCCAGTACAGACATTAAATTAACCAGCCTATTGTTTCCTAATTTTTCTCTTCCCACTTTTGAATATTAAGACAATATCTGTTCTGATACCATCACATTCCAAAGCTCTGAATGACCTCCCCAAGGAGTTTTCAGGTAGATGTTGAATAACAGGGAATAAAAATGAACCACATCCACAGTATCCCTTTGGTCTAACACACTGATCACTCTGTCATAAAAAAAGATAAGTTAGTCTGACACAAGTTGTTCTTGACAAACCCCTGCTGGCTCCTAACAATTGTAACACTATTTTCAAAGTACTTGCAGACATTCTCCTTGACAATCTGTTCTAGTACCTTGTCCAGTACAGACATTAAATTAACCAGCCTATTGTTTCCTAATTTTTCTCTTCCCACTTTTGAATATTAAGACAATATCTGTTCTTCAATCTTCTGGCACTTATTAGTTTTCAGAAGTTGTAAGTGATTAACGTCAGCAGTTCTGAGATTCTGCTGCTCACTTATCCAACAACCTGGGATATAACTCATCTGACCTGATTCTAGAGATTTGAATTCTTTTAAGATAGCAAGATGGTTATTGCTACAATCCTGACTGTGTTTCTTCTTTCCCAGTTTTGTTATGAAAGTCTCACTCTGTTGTCTGAGAGAAGCTGGTTGCAATTAAAGTATTAAGCATTTTCCTTTTCCCATTCTCTATTATTATTCTCCCTTTTCTTCATGCAACAAACCAACAGCTTCCTTGATTCTTCTTTTACTTTGCCTATATCCCCCCAAACTCTTTCTTATATTTTGCACTCCTTGCCAACCTCATCTCATTCTGAGTTTTAATCTTTATGACTCCATCCCTACAGGCTCAAGCTACCAGTTTATATTCCTCCTCAGTTGTCAGTCTCTGTTTCCATTTAATATACATCTCTTTTTTGCTCAACTTGTCCCTGTGCTCTCTATCCATACAGGTCTCTTAAACCTTCCCCATTTTTCCTTTTCCTGGGACCATTTGTGCCTCTGCTTTCAATAGATCATTTTTGCAACACCTCCCATCCACTTTTGACTTGTTTATCCTTTAGGTTATCAGGCTATGGTACACTGCCATCTTTTCCCTGAGTTCATTAAAACTTGCCTTTCTGAAATGCAGGATATATGACTCTCTCAGCTATTTTTCTCATCCTGAGTTCCAGCATGACATAGTTGCTTTCTCCCAAAGTGCCTGACCTTCCCTCCCCATCTTCAGCCATCAAGTGATTTCTTTCTGTTGGACAGAATTAGGTCCAGAAGAGCTGAAGCCCATGTTTCTTCTTCTATGTTCTGCAAAAATGAAATAGATAGCAAAAGATTTTAGAAATCTACTTCTACTTAAATTAGTTTTCCACAAGATATCAGGGTAGTTTAAATCTTTATTAGCACTGCTGTCTTGTAAAGTTTGTGAGTTGATTAAGAAAGGAATCATCCTTATCCTCTGCAGTAAATTTGATTGATAGATAAATAAATAAATAAATAAATAAATAAATAAATAAATAAATAAGCAAATAAATAAATAAATAAATAAATCTCTGTAATATATCTTGTATCTCATATTCAGGGACATGAATTTCTTTACAGCTATGCAATTTCTTTATATTTAAAGAAATATAAAGCCACCCCATGTCTCTTTTTGTTGGGTCTCTTTCTTTTGAACAATATCTTTCAAACTCTGTTGTAAGGGCCAGAAGTAAAGAGCTGGGGATCAGACAGTAGCTGGAATTCTTATAAATGTATTAATTCTTCAGGAAAAATGCCCATCCTCAGGAAGAACCAAAGTGTTTGAAGATTTGCAAGGAAGTTATTAACATGCTAGAAAATGTAGTGATCATTGGGTTCATAGCCAAAACATCTCTGAGCATTCAAAGAAATAAAGATTATATAGTGAAAGAGAGAATGTTAAAGGTGTCACAAAGATGTTATGAATAATTGATCTATGACCCAGGGATACAAGGGCAACAATTAGATAACATGGGTAGATAGTCCTTACCTTGATAAGCTGGTGACTTCATCCTTTGCATTTCCATAGAAAGTTCCTGCTAACCTCAATTTACATATCAACCAAACAATAGTGTAAATATTCCAGAGTCAACTATCTTACAATAAGGAGATGACTTTTTTTCACACTGCCCCGCAGGAAATACCATATCAGGGTCATAGGCTTATTGGAAATGCAACACTAACCACTCCACTATGATACTATTATAACCATGTTGCAGACCCAGAGCCTCATTGATCCTTATAGATTCTTAATATAAAGACCATAAACTTAAATGAAGGAAACATAAGCTGAACATGTACATATCCCCATATTCTTAAAACAACTTGCTAAAGAGACTGGGTCATGCTTGGGAAGGAATTATATTTCATTTTAAGCAGATGCCAAGGAGCCGGACATTAATATCATTGTAAGAACTTCTTTTGTATCTACCTTGTCCTGAGCTCAGGAATGCATCTTTACAGTCCTGAGGAAAGATGGCTAATGTAGTTCTAACAGTTATGTTGCAATCATGACTTTCATCCTGCCACATTTCCCTGATATCTTTCAGGTCATATTTACTTTTCTCTTTCAAGATTTCCACTTCCTCCTGTTTGTTACTTATAATCTGGGTAACTGGGACTGTAACTATTTATCCATCCCTCTACTGTCATGAGGATTTCTGATACCTTTTTCTTCCTTGTTTTGCTTCCATAATTGTATGCAGCCATGTTTCTAATGCCCAACACTTCTCTACATCGATCTTTGTCTCTGTCTCCCTCCATTTCTGATGAATTCCTCAAGTTCTTGCCAAACACATTTTTTGTGGGGCGCAGCTCATCTCTATCTAAGAATTCCTTACACTATACTGTTGATGTAAGGCATGGTTTATGAACCCATACATTTTTTAACCACATCATCCTCTTAGCCAGTTGTTTATTTTCAGGACCCTGTTTTCCTTTCCTGTTCCTTGACCATCAATGGGAAGGATAGATAAAATCTCTCTTTGTACCTCTAACTACTTCACCTTCCTACATAATGCTTTATTGTAACTTGTAATCCTCTAAGTGTTCAGACAGAATTAAAGGCAAAAAATCCTTTTGCATGGACAGACAGCCTCTAGTTCTATAAACAACCCATGCCTGATAATTTGAGGTTTGAGGAAAGGTGATTGAAATGCTGTGATTACAGGTGTCGTGTGTATGTGTGTTATTGGATTGATCATCCTTGTCAATGGCTTCATCATCAAATTGACTAATAAAGGTGATAATGAATGGCCTCCCTTTTTGACTTATATAATTTATTGCCATTAAGCATTAACTTTGTCTTCCATGATTTTATTATTATTTCCAGAAATTTCCACTTTTCATGATCCAGCTGTGTAGAAAGGTGTCAAATGCTTTCTTCTAATCAACCCAAGCTATATATAAATTCACTCTATTTTGATTTTTTTAAACGATTTATTTATCAATATGAAACTAGTATTTGGTTCTGTGTGAATTTTTGCAGTTTCCCTTTTGATCTGCTGGGTAGAGAGAATTATCCGTCAGATGAATGTACACTGAATTCACTATTATTCCAGTAAGCATGTTGAACATGGTAGGCAAACAAGTTATTAGCTGCAGTTTTGGTCTATGGCTCATTTTTCATTATCTTTCATTATTAAAGAGGTTCTTCCAGTTACCATCCAGTCTTAATTTGTTCTGTTCTTTAGTGCAGCATTAAACTGATCAACTGCATGTAGGTTAGACATTTAAGCCAACATTTATGCAATTCATCAGTCCCAGGTGCACTCCAGTTCTTGATTTTCTTTGACTGCTTCTGAATCATTTATTTTGTTATAGTTAAACTCCCCATAGGTTTTTTTTTTTTTTTTTTTAGTGTCATCTTCTGTAGTATAAATCCATTGTGTCTTCTTGTTATGTTCTATGGGGTGATCCCACCATCTTCTCCAGAAATGCAAATTGTCAAGTCAAAAAGATTTTTTTTTCCATTCTGATGGTGCTTGGAGCCAATATTCCTGTAGAACTAATGCTTATTTGTTCTAAATTGTACTTTTGTTTTTATTGGCCATCATACCTCTTGATCTTTTTTTCCTGATAATGCCACCTGTTTTAGTTCTTCTTGAACTTCAGTTGGGTCCTGATGATATATCACTTTTTAGGTCTGGTTTTAGCAGTTCATTTTTCATTTGACCTAGTTTTTAGGTTTTTCAAATTGCTTAGATCCAGCTATAGTTTTTTCCCTCATTTTATTTCTAAACAGATGTTTCCATTTAGTTTTTTTTTTTCCTTGCTTTTTTTCCCCCTTAATTTCACATCCAAAATTTTTGGTGACAACATAAGCAGTACAGTACCTTAGCAAGCTTGTTTCACCAATTTTTTTTACTTTGTGTTTCTGTGTGGGCTACTGGAGGTACTGTTTTTGAATCAAGGGAGCAGGGTGTCCAAAGACAGCAGAGAAGACATTGGAACATAAAGGAGAAAGAGAGATGTGTGACAGACAACCCTCCAGCAATATCAATCAGAGTCTGGAAGGAAGAATCTGTGGGTGAACTAGCTCTGAAGGAACTGGACAATGGACAATGCTGAGCTACACTGGAAGGGCAACCCAGGACTGCAACAGCCCAGGAGCTGGATTTCCAAGAGGGCTGAAAAAATATTAATTTTTTCCCTCTTCCATCTCTCTTTATCTCAGAAAAGACTGGGGTAGTAGGGACGTGATGTCAGGATCTACGCAAACCAGATTCTTCGATTGCTTTATATGTTTTAATTACTAATTATACTTTTGCTTTAATTGCTAAACATAGATTAATAGAGTAGTGCTGGGAATGTTATTCTAACCGTTTGCTTGACCTGCCATAAGGGGGGGAAGGAGGAGACCAGGTGTTGCTATCTCTATCTTCAGCCAGACATCCAAGGCCAAGATGTGTGAGAACTGGTGGAAGGCGCGAAGAGCTGCAAGTGGGAATAGAAACCTAGAAGGGGGGGAAGTTGGGCTTAAAAAGACAAGGCTTTGCTATGTTGAGGCAGACTCAACAAACTATGATGCTGTGCGCTTCTCTTAAAATAAAGAAATCTGTAATGGAACTCTTTGGACTCCAGAGGATTTACTGAACTTTGGGATTGAGTGTGCAGACTCTGACATTTTGTTGAGTCTCCCCACTTTACGAGGGATTTACCGGGAAAACACCACCGTGGAGAAATCCCTCGAAAAGCCGACCGCGGCTGCGGGAATGGAGGAGGAATGCCCCGAGACCGGGGCTGTAGGTGGATCCGCGGGGGAGGAATCCCTGACCGGCACCTACCCGTCTCTCCCGGCGCCACGGAAACCTGACCGGCGCAAAACTAAGTTGTGGACCATGGAAGAGGTGACGGGGGAAACGTGAAGGTAAAGCTAAGCTCTCTAGAGAAATAGTTAATATAAAAAAACCCAAAGATAAAGTTTAGAAACTGTGTGGATAAGGATGAGAGAGGAAAAAATTGAAGCAGTTAAATAACTTCAGGGAAGCTTATAGATAAATGTATGCTATTTATAAGTTAGACTTATAATTAAGAAATCACCCTTACACACCCAAATGGGATAGATAAGGACACTGCAATTGAACACAAATACTATAAATTATCCATTGTATAAGTTTTTGTGTAATAATAAAATACACTTGTTGGTATCCCAGGTCTCTGTGTTGTTCAGATCTGTTTTATCCTTTTCCCACACTCCAACAAATCTACGGGCCGAAAAAGCTGTTAAAATCTTAACATCGACTCATATCAAGAAATAGATCTATAATTGGAAGACATCCTAAGATCCTTTCCCATCTGAAATATTTGGTTCTCTGAAACTAACAGGCAGAGTTTTACTTGAAAAGCACCTTGAAATGTACATCCAACAAAATAGGAGATAAGAACCCAAAATACTTCTTGCACCAATAAAAGGAAATCTATACAGCCAATTCTATTCCCCTTTTATCAATGTATTTGTAGTCACAACTACTTGAAGAGAATGAGATAAAGTAAAATTTGGTTTGGTGACAGTTGTGATAGATTTTCTGAATTGTAGAAGAGTCTAGACAGTATTAAATATTTTTTTAAAATGTTGATTAATTGTTGATCTAGAATCTATTTACATTTTCCTACATTTATCATGAATTGCTTAATTTGTTTAAAAGTAAAAGCCAATTACTTGCTTTCCCCTTTCTTATAATGGTTGCACAATACATTAAACATTACGTTTCAACAGCATACAATGCATATTTAGCAAAAAACAGAAATCAGTACCACTCAGGAGATTGATGAGACATGCAAAGAATTAACTATTCTTTACATTTTGTTCTCTGAAAATTTAACTTTAATTGATTGTTGATTCTTTTTATGAGATGTATATGCTGTAATCTGACATATAACTTGTTTTTGTTATATCCCTCAGGAGATAGTGATTAAACGGAGTACCTGTCAGTATGTATCAAAAAAAAAAATCGACCATCTCCTGTTCCATCTGCTTAATAAAATGCTCATCAGGCAACATATTCAAACAGCAAATTATTTTCAAGTGTGTTTCTTAACTTCGTAGAAGCATGGTGTAAAATGGTTACAATATCTATATCATATGCCTTAAATTTTGATACGAAAATATTAGAAATCACAAAGCAGAAAAAGGAAAAGGATGAAGATGACTAGAATACCAAATATTCACTAAATTAAATTTAACCATATAACCCTGCAAAATTTTATGAATCTGAAAGCTGAGGAGTATCATAATCTAAAAAGAAAATGAGAGTTAGATTAAGATCCTCTCCAACTATTTTATGGTTCACTGACTTGGGGTACAAATGTTAAAAACAGTTCTGGAAAATCTGTGATTGAAACATATTGATAAAACAAAGGTAGAGCTTAATCTCCCAGGTTAACAACAAATATTAATAAGCAACCTTCTTTATCTGATCTTACTATTCAGCTATCAGCTTGGAAAATCTCCTGGGCAACATCTCAATAACCTCTTGTAGACTTTGAATTATTACTTATATATATAGCCCTCCAAAGCTTTGTATAAAAGCTATTTAGCATAATATGACTCCTGTAAAAAAAAAGCCTTTTCCATTTCCATTAAAAAAAAAAAAAACTTAGATAACACTTAACTATGCTTAGAAGGAAATCTCAGCCATTTAACATTATATATTGAAAAGGAAACTAATATTAAGATTAATTAATGTTAAATCATCATATTTAACTTGGTATACAGATAATCCAACTGAAAGGGTAAAAATAAACCAAAAGAAGTATAATTCCATAATCTGCCGTCATTAGAGTTTTTTTCAAAGCTTCCCAGCCTTCCCAGTACACTTTAATAAGATTAATAGTAATAATATTACATAGGAAAATTAATATTAGTATTAAACAGGGAAAAGAGAAAGTCTGGCTCATAGGTCTTAAGTAATATTGAAATATTGAAAAACAAATCAAAATGTTCTAACCTTTTTTTAAAGTAGCTGTATTAATCTTGAAGGTTCCATAGAACATTTTCTTTATGCTTTAACAGATAAATGCTCATAAATTATCTGAAAAATGTGAATGAGATATAAATTGTTACAAGAAAACAAATGGAAGCAAGTATTTCACATAATAAACGAATTATGTGAATAAAACAATTCAAATTCGCATAAAAGAATTTGAAAAGGCAGTTTCTACCAGAATGGCCCCCCAAAAACCAATATCATCTATATCATCTATTAATAGAATATTCTATTATTTCATAATAATGTTTATTGAACATCAGGATGTCTACCCCTAAAAAGGATTACCGCAAATTAGTAAATTTAAATATATCCAGTTCAAGTACAATATTATATAATTCATAAGCAAACATTCATAGTAACTGGTATCACTCTTGTGAACCCAAGCACTATTAAACAATAATTCTCCATTAAGTCCTAAAATAGTATCTTAAAAAATTGGCTCAATTACATAAATCAATATTACATGTACTATAATATAAACTAGCAGTAAAAAGAATGATAATTTTTTTATAATATAAACATCTAGCAGTAAACATTTATAATATAAACATCTAGCAGTAAAAAGAATGATCATGCCCCATTGGGGGGAGATGAGTGACTGAAAATTTTAATACATACATACATACATACATACATAAATAAATAAATACAAGGTTGATGCAGATCTTCTAGTGTGTAGGGGCATCCACAACAAGCCAATTTTTCATCAGAATGATGAAATATGCATTGTGACATCATGACGCTAGTGCCTCCTTTATATATTTGTATGTGACATTGTGGCCCAGGTACAGAAGAGATGGAATTTACATTGCAATGTTGGGATGTACATTTCATCATTTGCAGTTGCCCAGAAGGATAGACTTCATGCAACTGCAACACTAAGCCTCAATTATTCAATGTGTTCTTCCACTTCAGAAACAAAAAGAAAACTGACCATTTTAAAAATTATTCTGGTATCCATTCCTGCATTTTAATTTATTAAATTAAAACAAAAACAAAATTGCCACTAGGTACGCAAAATGTTGACGTTATCTTTCCCAACTATGGAATCTTACTGGTGATTAATGCTTTTTGTAATATTCTAAACAAAAGAAAGTCATTACAAAAACAATTATCACTCGGTACTTCAATCAGTCAAAATATCACAGATGAGACACTTTGCCACTGACAGCTTTTGCCTTCTGTGAGCATAATTAATTGAAGCAATGGACTAGAATGAAATAATTTTTAAAAGATAGTTCCTGCATGGTTGACAAGATCACTATTGAGTCATCTGTTCAGATAGCCAAGAGGGATGTCAGGCTGCAGCCTTGATACAATGTTAGAACAAAGATCATCATCCAATGTTAGAGCATATGATGCAAAAAATGGATGGATCAGGCACAAGCTAATAATAGCAATTACAGAAGCCACATAATCTGAAGAGTTCTATATCTGCACACATAACAGCATTCTACAAATACTAAACTAGATCCCACAGTACCTAATTGTTCTTTCTTAGGAATTAAACATAGTATTAATATTTGTTAAATTTTATATTGTTTGTAACTGATACATTAACTTGTATCAATTTAATGTATGAATTAAAAGATGACATTATATTATGATATATAATATAATAGCATGATCTGTTGAGGAATCAGGAAGTGCAATGGAAAGAAAATTATTGTGACTCTGTCAAGTGTTTTAACGTGAATGTGAAACTTCATTTTAACTAATTAACTGGGGAGAGAATTGTATGTTTTTCACAAATGTCTGATAAATCAAAGAGTATATCATCATTTAGAAGTTGCATGATGTGAATGACGTAAATTGGCATGAATAAATGTCATTTCTGCCAAATGAATTATGTGAATCTATCAAGTGAATTTTGTGAATTACGTGGATTACTGTATGTCATTAGTGTAATTTTTGTAAAGATATAAATTGATGCAAATGATATAATTCATGTCATTATGCAAATAATGTTAAATCAGCTTTTGAACAATGTCCAGTAAATTGAAGCTTCACTGCAATATTCTTCTCAATGTTTGATTACACATTATACCATTTGATAACATCATTCAATTCTAGGAATCCATATATGCTGATAAATGTTGGCACATTTGCTGATTTCTTAAAAAGGATTTTATTAACAACTCTGTGGCACTGTAACAGGGCTATATACAGCATTGTGGTGCTAGTTCTTGTTCAGGGGAGTTACCAGCTTGCCAAATATCTATTTTTACAAAGGTTAGAGATTTATAGTCCTCAGTGTTACATATTTAATTACCTGATGCTGATGCATATGAGCCCTTGGTGGCCTTTAATATTCTTGATTTAATTGCAACATTTTACACGATAGAAATACACAAGAAAGAAGGAATGGGAAGAAAGAGATAGCACCACATACTTGCATTTTTAGAAAGGCCACTAGCTAATGATACATTAAAAATTAAGTCTTTGTGTATAAGTGTGCGCGTGTCTAATTAGAAATATAGGGAAAACTATTGCCACTATGTAAGCATTCTCTGGTTATTGTGATCTATTTTTAAAAATCATTGACAATATCATGCACTAGATATATCATAATGCATCGTGGAAGCAATAATATAATTATAACAATACCACAGCCCAAACATAATCTCTTGTTTCAGCTCTCTCCAGGCACCCAGCCATGTCGGATGACAATATACTGACAAGTTCTGACAGCAACAGGTACCTCTTTTTAACGTTTATTTCAGTGAGTGAGCTACTACATATGGCACCTGCAAATTTACTGACTTCTGTCTAGAAATGGGCTTAATTACATTAACTAAGTCTTAGTTACAGGGGAGTCACAGGGGCAAAGTTGTCTGTGGAAGAGAATTTTTTGATATTTACCATCAATAACTGCTGAAGGGAGTGCATTGAGTGTGGCCAGAGCAAATGCTCTGCAGTGTCTGCTGTTTATTAGAGATTGACAATTATCAGCTGGTTTGGTGGTGTAAGACAGTCTCCAAGACTTATGTAGTCTTGGTGCTAAACTAATGTCATGTCGCTATCCTGTATCAGGGATCCTCTCTCTCTCCCAGGGAGAGGTGACCAAGGCTATGTCTCCTACCTTTTAGCACTATCACCCATTATGTCGCCAAATTCTGCGTCGCTACTATAATAGTGAGACGACAAGTACTCACCAACAAAACTGTATTACTTTGATACCTTTAAAATTCCTTCCCTTCCCCTTCCTTTCTTCCTCTTTCGTTCATACAATTTATTTTAACTGCCATCTTTAATGTATATTTTATATACTGTATGTGTGTGTGTGTGTGTGTGTATCTGTATATGTATACATGTTGGTCAAAGACCATAATAAAGTTTCATCTATCTATCTATCTATCTATCTATCTATCTATCTATCTATCTATCTATCTATCATCAATGAAACAATATTTTTAAATACTCAGATTGTTAATAATTGAAGAAGTGCTTGGGATTGGGCGGAAAACTTCGATACGCCAGCTATTGTGGAATTATAGTTGCTCACATCCTTCACCGCTAGCATGCTTTGGTGGCAGATTATAATTTCTAGAGCAGCAAAGTTTGCTCACTTCTGGCTCTCCAACTCAAGAGATGGGTGGCATACAAATTTAATAAATAAACAAACAGATGATTTTCATCCTTCGGATATGGAATCAAATAATGGTAATACTGCATGCTTTATGCAGGTTATATGAAAAAAAATGGTGAGAATATGACTGAGAGAGCAATTTATTTATTTATTTATTACATGCTTTGTATACTGCCTTATCCCAAGACACTGGATGGTTTTCAACAAGTAAAACATAAAATAATAACTCAATCCATCCACTAAATTTGGTCCAAAGAATATTAATTAAAACAGTCCCATACTAATGCACTGGGAAGTGTGCCTTGCAGAAGATTCTTTTTGTTTCTTAATAATGCTGGACTTAATAACAACAGCCAAAGAGGTAAATCCAACATATTTATTTAAGTAAGTCTTACCGAGGTCAATGGGACTTTTACTTAGTTAAATAGGTATAGCCACTTTTATTTCTGGCATTTACTTCTAAGCATAGGATTGTTCTATAAATTGATGTGCATGGATCAATTTATTTGATGATCATGATCTTTCAACCAGCAGATACATAGTAATATTAAATTAAAAAACACAACAAATGTACATAAAAGGATATCCATCCCATCCAGATATCTATCAGAATGACAATAAAAGTTTTAAATGTAAAAAATTCATCTGTGGATATTGCATATTGATCCACATTTGATCAGAGCATACCAACTAAAAAATTAGGTTGCCAAAAGAAATGCATCCAGCTGATTAACCAACCATTGCCATATGAAACTGGCAGCCATGCAACATTTAGTTTTCTTGTCAAGACACTGAGAGACTGGTATAATGGAAATATAGAACAATATAATCAGTGTCCACCATATGACATATTCTTGTTAATCCAGTAGAGGCAATAAACACAGATTGCATTTCTTTATACAGAGAACAGGACAGCAAGATATGTTCCTTGGCTTCAATTTCATCACTGCTATAAAGGCATAATAGTTGCTCATACTCCATTTTCATATATTTATATGTACTGCTTAACGTTATGGAGGCTAGAAAGTATAAATAACTTACATTGCTTTTATAACATAATACAAAATGGGCAACCAAATTAAACCTGTTCTTTTGACCCATGCATAGACAATATTTCTTAGGGGTGCCTAAGGACTTCAGATAGGTAGAATCCTGATTTTTTTTTTTTTTAATAGCATTCCTTGCCTTCTTTGGATCATTGGGGACCAGAGATTCCAAAGGAAATCCATAGACACAAAATTCATTTAACAGAATTTCCATCCCTATAGACTTGAAACAATTAGCATTAGTGGAATTAAACAGGCTTGGGGCAGGTGGGGGTGGGTAGGCCATTTTAGCCAACGTCCAAATAGATAAAACCACGTCTGGGCCTCTGCTGAGACCAACTCCATGGAATTCTAAGTGCAGCACAGCATGTGGCATAGAGCTAGCTGTAGCCAAAATTAATTTAAAAAATTAGTCTCAGTGGCCCCTAATGAGCTGTAATCTTAGGTACATAAATTTGAGCACTGTGTAACTACTTATATAACCTTGGCCTCAACAACTTTGAGAGATGGTGGAGATATAATAACCACCTTCCAACTAGAATTTTTTTAACAGTAGCAGTATTTCTTGCTGCACTTTCAGCTAAATAATTGGTATATACTTCCAATGTTATTTATAAAGCCGTGCTTGTTCAGTATGATTCATAGATTCACAGAGCTGGAAATAACCTCAGAGGTCATCTAGTTCAACTTCCTGTCAGTGCAGGATCTGCTAAAGCATTTTGGACAAACGGCTTTCCAGCCTCTGTTGAAGGCCTTCAGTAAGGAGAATTCACCATTCCATGTGGTATCTTGTTCTGTGGCTGACAGTTTCTACAATCAGAATTTCTTTATCAGATCTAGCCTGAGATTCTTTCTGAGATCTTCCTTATAATTATTACCCACTGGTTCTGGTTATGCCATCTAGGACATTTAAAATTCAGATTATCTGACATAATAAGGACTCATCTATAGATATCTTCTGCCTGTCTGGCTGGTCTGTAATAAACCCCCATGACAATATCACTTTCATTTTATTTTCCTTTTATTTTTACTCAGATGCTCTGAACAGGATTTCCAGGCTGCAATTTGTGAATTTCAGAACAAGTATTCTTTATGTACAGCACAATACACCTTCCTTTCTGTTGACACCAATCCTTTGGAAAAACTATAACCTTCCATAACCATGTATAATATTTGCCAATTCACTGAGTTACAGCGATCCCTGTAACATCATATTTGTCGTCCTTGCTTAAGATTTCAGGTTTGTTTCTCTATTTGTTTCCTATACTCTGGGCACAGATATAAAAAGTTCTGAGGTTATTATGGTACTCTCTATTGGCTTTGTTACCATAGTTTTCTGAAAATCTCTAAATTCCCATCCTTCCCGCTTGGTTCTCCCTTTGCCTTCTGGATTGTTTGGCTGTCTTTGGTGGGATACTTGGTTCGGGTACATTGGCTTACTTGGTAATGTTGCACTAGGCCTATTCTATTGCTTATATTGCTTATGACTGAACTATATTTGAGTTGTGTTTCTTTCTTCCTATCTCTACTTCAT
This sequence comes from Python bivittatus, assembly GCF_059951505.1. NCBI lineage: Eukaryota > Metazoa > Chordata > Lepidosauria > Squamata > Pythonidae > Python > Python bivittatus. The sequence goes on along the minus strand of NW_028277058.1, from coordinate 13,820,303 downwards.
ACTGGAATGTGACTTGGATGGATTAGTTTTGTTTTATCTCTGTTGAATACTAACATGCAACATGATGGATTATCGTTGTTGTTGTGAGTTTGTGAATTAGAAACTAACTAAAAGGACAGTGTCTCTTTATGTTCCTGTGTTATTCTCATGAACTTCATAATGCTGGAAATGCTATGTCCTAGGAAGTAGGGAAAGTTAAGAAATGTTGTCAATAAGTGGGGTTAATGGGTTAAGGTAAAAAGGACATGGACACCATGATGTTAAGATACCAGGGTTATGCAGCATCCCTCTGCAGCAATCATTAAGACCCAAATGTTTGAATATTGCTTGAAGGAGCCACCGCCAAAATGGACTGATTGACAGGTCCCAATCTGGGGTCAATGAACAGCCAAGATGAGTTAGACCAATCAACACTAAGGCTCTTGGAGGCAAGGATGATGTTTGAGGACTTAAAGGTCCTGCATTTCTATCTCTCTGGCACAGGGACTCTACTATATCTCCTGATGTGTGTCTTGCTCTCTCAACTGGTCATCCAGTACTTCCTTGCTTCGTCATCTTTCTTTCCCAGCTAGGTTGAAGCTCATTGGATAAAGGGCAGAGTGGCCAACTGACTTTTATATCTACATCTAGGTATATTCTTACCCTTGAATTTTTTCTTACTCATAGGTTGTATGTTTATTAAATAAACCTTGCAAAATTCTTTAAGTAAGTTAAGGAAAGAGTATTTAACAGCATCATTTACTTGTAGGTCAGCATGTAAGAAAACTACACCAGAGTATTTGCAGATATAGGTTTTACTAACTGCTGTCTGAATATATTGAATGCTTGAATGAATGTGATAGACTAGGAAACTCACAGCCCATAGAGGGGTTTATGAGCTAGAAACACCCATATATCTGCTTTTGATCCTATTTTATCTATTTTAGAGGTTTTGCTGGCAGTTTCTCCCACGCACAGAAATTCGGTGCTCTGCTCAGATTTCAGAAGGATGGCACATCTATCCTTGACCCAGTAACAAGTAGAGATCAAAGTCCTCCTTTACATGGCAATTGTATCACACATAAACACTGTTACCAAAAGGCACTTTGTGATCAATGTGGATTTTTTATCTAGAAGTCGGTTAAAGGACAATATTAGAAATGCGTTGGACATTTTGGAATATTTGGAGCAACATAATGAAAAACAAGCTGCACTGATCTTCTTAGGTGTGGAAAAGGCTATTGATAATTTGAACTAGACTTTCTCATTCAAGTTTCTGGAAGATATGAATTTTGGAGAGAACTTCATAAAATGAAGATCAATCTATACTTCACAGAAAACACAAATAATTGTTAATGGAGATCTAACAAAACCCTGTGAGATACAAAAAGGAACAAGGCAGAGGTGCCCACTGTCCCCTCTCTTGTTTATTTTGGTTCTCAAAATATTGAATAGAGATATAAGACAAGATGGAGGATTGTGGGAGTAAAGATTTTAAAAAAAACTTTTTATGGGGTTTTGCAGATGACTTGGTGCTGGTTCTGGAAGATTCTTTAAAAGGAATTGAAATATTAATGAGCAAATTAAAAGAATTTGGTGCATTAACAGGTTTCAAGATTAATAAACAGAAGACAAAGATGTTAACAAAAATATGAAAACAGAAGATCAAACAGAATTGATGAATAAAATGGGTTTTAAGATTGAGGAGAAGGTAAGATATCTGGGTATGATTATGATAGATATGAATTGTATGTTATTTCTATGTTAAGATAGATAACTGTGTTATCTAGATAACTAAAAATAACTATGTTAAGACATGGAATGAAGTTAAAAAGGATATGTTAAGATGGGAGAAATTACAATTGTCATTGCTGGGGAGAATTTCTGTGATAAAAATGAATGTCTTACCTAGAATGATGTTTTCAGATAATACCTGTTTTGACGACTGATGCACCATATAAACAGTGGCAGAAGAATATATCTAAATTTGTGTGGCAGGAGAAAAAAACACAAGTTAAATATAAGGCATTACAAGATGCAAAGGAAAGAGGAGGATTGGGTTTATCTGATTTGAAATTGTATTTTGCAGCTTGCTGTTTGATTTGGATGAAAGAGTGGCTGCTGCTGAGAAATAGCTTTTGGAGTTAGAAGGACATGACCTGAGATTTGGGTGGCATTGATATTTATGGTATGACAAGGTCAATGTGAATTTTAAAAATCATGATATTAGATGTGCCATATTGAGATTATGGAATAGATACAAACCCAGCTTGTGCCCAAAAACACCTCTGTGGCTCTTAGCACAAGAAGCATTTTATAGATGAGAAAAAATAAGCAAACACAATTGGCTAACTTATTGTGAGATACAAGAATTTTGTCAAGGGGTATGTAAAATCAAATCAAGAGGAGAATTGGTGGCAGAGAGAGATAGTTGCCAATGTTTTTTTATTTATAATTATTAAAAAGATTTAAAATAGACAAAAGAACTTATGGTTTTGAACATTGTAAGACAGCTTGAAATAATATTGGGTAAAATGATGAACATGTAATTGCTAAAATGTATAAACTTTTATTGAAATTTGAAACAGAAGAAGAACAAGTGAAATAATGTATGATAAAGTGGGCTAAAATTTTGGTTACAACATACAGAAGGAACAGTGGGAGAATGTGGCTGAAAGGATCGAAATTTACATTATGTTATAATCTTAGAGAATTTTTATAAAATGATGTACCATTGGTATATGTCACCAGAGAAATTGTCTAGAATATATAAAGGCACTTCAAATTTATGCTGGAAATGTGAACAACACGAAGGGACATTTTATAATGTTATAAAAAAGCTAGAAAATTCTGGCTTCAAATACATTGACTGATTCAGGGGATTTTAAAGATTAATATACTGTATAATTGAAGCCAGAGGTTTTTCTTTTAGGATTTATGGACAAACAATTGGAAAAAAGTCATGGAACTTTGTTTTTGTACATGTTTTTGTTCATGTACATGATTGTATGCACACAGATGGAAAGATTCGGCATTACCCACAATGGAAGAATGGTTGGTGAAAATGATGGGACTTGATTGACGTCTTTGATCAGAGAAAAGACAGTATCTATGTATATTGCTGACTGGAAACCTCTTATAGACTTTTATAGACTTATGATTTATGGTTTTGATGATTAGACAGAATAGATTATAGAAAGAAGAGAGTTATGTTGTAACCATAGAGTAAGAGGTAAACTTATAATTGTACTTATAACTGCTGTAAAGATTGGAAGCTACTTCTTTGTATCTTTTTTCTTTTCTTTTCTTTTCCTTTCTTTTTCTTTTTCTTTTTTTTTCCTTTCTTGAATTTTTAGCTTTCTCTTGGATATCTTTCTTTTTTTCTTTTCTTTTTCTTACTTTATATTAATTTGTATTCGTTTTTATCTTCTTTTTAAAAAAATCTTTAATAAAATTATATAAAAAAAACAAAAGGCACATTGTGAAAAATGGGGCTATCAGAAAGGATGATCTTATCTGTGTGAGTAATTGCAGGAAACTGTAAAAGTCTTCCCTGACCAGCTCTGAACTTTTGTCACCCTCCCTTTTTTGCTATAGTTTATACCCTCCTGATGAGATGGGCAAGGTTGTACATGTTCTTCCCAGTCTTCACAAGATGAAGTAGTCAGTCTCTTGCCAGGAATCCTTTATACAGGTCAAGGAACCCACATCCTTCTTGGTGGCACCTTCTATTTAGCCAGTTATTTACTTCTAGAATCCTGTTTTCCTTTCATTATACCCCATTGATGAAAACATCACTTCTACTCCCAGTTCTTTCACATTTCTGCCCAAGACTTCATAGTCTCTCAAGATCTGTTTGAAGTCTCTTCATTAGTCTCCATAGGAATCAGTAGAAAGTCATAGTTATTGGTGAGCTTGAAAAGCCTTGGTTTCCTGTCTACAACATCCTGGATCCAGGCATTTGGAAGATAATATATCTTCTATTATTTATCCATGCTCCACCTATGATTTTAAATCTCTTCAGAAAACCCAAACATTCTTGAACTTTGGATAATTAATTCATGGAAAGGCATTCTCTTCTGAGTGCAAATTTACTTCAAATAAATAAAAAAGGCCAAATAATCCATGAATAGGAAAGCAGCTAAAAATCTTTTAGTTGGGGTCAGGCAGCTAAAATGACAAATCCGTAAAAACACTTAGTTGACTTTATCTGATAGAAAACAGCTAAGCACAAGCTAGTCTAGGAAGTTAAAGAACCATAGAAGAAGACAATGGAAAATTACTTATCCAGGGTTGCCAAGGAAACTACAAGGAAACGTTTATAACGTCACCAGGAGTCAAGCTTAATTCAAAAGAGACTTTACTTTTAAGAGGCTTTACTTTTTACCAACATACTACTTGTGTACATTGGGGGTGGGGGTGGGGGTGGGGTGTATACATATTTATTGTTTTTATGCTAACAAAGTTAAAAATGATATTTAAATATTCAAATTAAGTAGGAATTACAAAATATGATAAAATGAACCTGACAATGCAAAGGATGGTAAGAAATTAATCTTTACATATTACAGAATATTTACAGAGTTACTCTGAAAGGGTAGGGCTAGTAGAATATATTCCATAGCCTGGGAGTAACTTAATGCAATACCCCTCTTGCAAGTCAAAGACAAGGCTTCTTTCTGTGAGTTTTAATCACTCTACATTATGACTGGTAAGCAACTGGCAACCCGTGCAGGGCTTTCAGAATAGGATCATATGTTTCCTCCCTTCAACCAGCTGGCAGACTTGTTGCCACCTGCAGTTTCTAGCCACTTTCCCAAAGCCGTGCCTTGTACAGTGCATTCCAATAGTCAAAACAGGGTGTAACCAAGGCATTGATAACTGTCACCAAATCTGTTAAGCTCGTGAAGGATACAGCTGACCCACTAGACATAATTGGGTAAAGGAGCTTCTTGCCACAGCAGAGGATAAACAGTAGTTCCAAAGTCTGCTATTTAAATGGGAATGCAACCCATCCAAAATAGCCTGAACTTCAGTCCCCAAGTCCACTTTCCTGTTTTACTCCAGCATCTCAGTCATAATTTCAGTTTGTTATCCTTCACACAGTTTATTATCAAACTGAAGCAACATTCAAGGGTCCCAACTGCTTTCTTGGAATGGATGGTAAGCAGCACTAGGGATGGATATCATCAGCATACTTGGTAGAGGAGGTGCTACATAGTACCCAAAAGTAATGCCAGCCTGTTCTGTGTGGATGCAGTGTAGGCAGAAGGTAAGCACTTTTGGTGGGGCCACTGGTGTGCAGACCTCACTCTGCGCAATGTCTGATCCATCACAAGAGTTCCTCTACTTGCACTCTGGTTGGTACCTCATCCATTTTACCACTCTCATCTCCCTAGTAAACCAAGGCTCTGATTTGCTCTGCAAAAAGAGCATTATTAGCAAAATAGAGACAACTGCCTAAGTGTTCTCTGTATTCAAAGATCAGTCAAAAACTGAACACCGACATAATTACTGATAAAGATATGGTAATTTCCAAGTGCATTCAGGATCCCATCTGGCTCCGTTAGATGCCAGGATTTTAGCTGGTCCTCCAAGGGACCCAAAACACAGCCATGCTTCACCTTTTGCATATGGGAATCATGTCCATAATCTGCCCTTATTGACAACATCTAACAGATTAGTCAATTTCTAAAGAGATTGTAATGTCTGAAATAAAGGAGCAAAAGAAAATAAAATTAAGGAATTAGAGACAAATGCACGAGTCTACCTAGAACAGTTAGGATGTCATTCAAGGCTTTTTCTTGTGTTTTGCTTATCCAAATTTAACAGAAACATTTATAAAGCTTGCCTTTATGTATGCTTATTTGTATTGCAAAATTACAGCTTTGGATCCCATTATAAAATGGATTTTCCTCCCCTTGTTTTTTGACTTAATGGATTTCCTTTCTAAATTGCATCCTGTTCAGTTTCATTATTAATCAACAATGAATCTATAATTTCACTTTTATGTCATTCTCAACACCTCTAACAGAGAAGACCCTAAAACTGCATCATAACCATCATTCACATTGTCCCTTTCATTTGCTTATCACATATTTTTGCAAACTGGTGCAATTAAGGCTAGTAACCTAGTCTACATCTTATCTAAATTAAACAGTATTATGTAAAAGCCTCAACTGTTCAAGGCCATGATAGGTGGCAGGGGTCAGTATCTGTGGGGATGATGACCATGCATATTGAAATTTTAATCTTGGAATCTAAGGGAACTAAACAGTAAAGAGCATGAATTAACAAATAATGAAATGAAATGAAATCTAGGTTATTATGTGTGTGTATTAAAGTAGAAATCAATAGATAGATGATTGTTGCATGTTATACTCCAGTTATACTCCATTCAAAAACCCAGGAATGGAACATAATGCTTGCTGCCTGGTGAGTATCCACCTGGGAAAAGGTCATTTCAGATATGGGATTTAAGCATGGGTCTGTTCATATTTACACATGGCAGGGATGAATCTATATATTACTAAAACTCTTGTGCCTGTACCTTCAACTGGGTGAAATGATGCATCATAGGGCAACAGTTTTTGAACCAAGGTACCTCAAATGGGCTAACTTACAGAATATGTCCAAAATTCAGGACCCATTACTCCCATGGGATTGAAATCTGGGAAATTTGTGGCTGCTTCAGCACTGCTGTGCTGCTGCGCTGCCATGGTCAGCCCAGGACAATTGATCATCATGGGCATATCCCCAACCTCTTTCCTGCCTTCCTCTGTCCCCTAAACCCATCAGCTGGCAGCAAGGCCCAATGGGTAAGTGGCAATTGGCTGCTTTGAAACAAGGCTGAAATTTGAAATCTCTTAAAGGTTGTGGGCAATGAGGGAAGGATGAGGGAGTGACCTGGATGCCTGCTGGTGAGGTAGGGCTGGCTGGCTGGCTGGCTGGCTGGCGGGCAGGCGGGCAGGTGGAAGGAAGGAAGGAAGGAAGGAAGGAAGGAAGGAAGGAAGGAAGGAAGGAAGGGAGGGAGGGAGGGAGGGAGGGAGGGAGGGAGGGAGGGAAGGAAGGAAGGAAGGAAGGAAGGAAGGAAGGAAGGAAGGAAGGAAGGAAGGAAGGAAGGAAGGAAGGAAGGAAGGAAGGAAGGAAGATTTCTGATGCTGAAACTTCCAGAACATGGCCACACGGCCCGGAAGACCCACACCAGCCATTGTATTCCGGCCATGAAAGCCTTCGACAATACATTTCTGATGCTCCCTGCCAGCTTTCCACAAGCAAAGTCAGTGGGAAAGCTGGCAGCAAGTCACAAGTCACTCACACTCCATGGCTTTTTTTGCTCTTGGTCATTCTGTTTCTCTGTTTAAATAAGGAAATATCTCTGAAATGATGACCCAATGGGTCATGGGTTGTCTAGTATCAGATTAAAAGCATGACTGATTTGAATGTTTATAATGAAAGATTGTGAGAATTAATAAAGGACATAAGGTAGTGAGAGATTCTGAATGTGGGACAGACTATTTTTGGGTAGTGTAAATGAATGTGAAAGAAAAAGAAAGAAAGTGAAAGAAAGTAGAATGAAAGTAGAAAAAGTTCAAGAAGAGGAAACATGAGGTTGGTATGATGTGGGTGTTGGTATGGAAAGTGGGTGTAAGGCAAGAGGATGTAGAAACTACTTGGAAGAAAATGAAAAAAAAATTACACAGGGCCAAAGGAGTATGAAAAATGAGAAACATAATGTATAAAATATAATGGGAAATATGAAAAAAGATATTTGGTGGATGATGGTAAAATATGCTGTGATTGAAGAAAAAAAATAAATGAAAGAACGATTGCTGCAAGAAATGATAAGTCAAGGTATTGTACAAGGTGCACAGAGAGAAAAAGATAGCTGCAGGAAAATGCAGTCAAAAAGAGCAAAGACCAGTTAAGATTCAGAAAGGCAGAAAAAATGCAGAGCAGTTTTGATGGAAAATAAAAACAATTGTTTTAAAAGTGAATGAAAAGGTCAAAGCAAAGCGCCTCCAGCAGAATGAATGGAATTAAAAATAAAAGTGATGAATGATTTGGGATGAACTGAAGTGAGAAAATATTGGAGCGAGTATGTGAGAGATTTGTGTGGAAATAAAAGTGATATACCAGGGATTGGAATTGAAATTAATGCTATAAATGTTCACTTCCAGGAAAAATTGATGGAAAGGAAGTCACAAATATTATGAGAATACTGAAAAATTGTCAGGTTGCAGGAATAGAGGCTGAGCCTGGAGAAATGTTGAACTATGAATATGGTCTGTTTATGGTGTTGCTGTGAAACTTGCTTAACATGTGTGTGAAGATCGTTCCTGTGCCTGATGATTGGAAGGACGCCATTATTGTGCCCCTATACAAAGGGAAAGGCAGCAAGAGTGATCACAAACCATCCTGGGAAAGGAAATAAGAGGTGACAATGAGAAAAAGCTGGAAGGTAGAGTGTGGCTATATGCCACCCCCAAAGCATACAGGCCAGACTTTTGCTCTGTGGCAAGTCACTGAGAAATATAAGGACGTGAAGATGTTTACTGTATGTTTCTATAGAGTGTAATAAAGTGAATAGGCTGGAATTGTGCAAATATGAGGTTGGTGGCTGAATGTGATAAGAGCAGTATATGAGGGGAGTAAAACATGCATGAGAATCAGTGGAATGCTTAGCAAATGGTTCAACACTGAGCAGGTGTTGACAAAGATATATAATGTTTCCTTAATGATTTATGAATAAATGTATTTCTTCTTTTCTTTTTCTTCTTACGTGTCCCATTTCTTTGACTTATTGTTTATTACATGTTCTCTGTACTCTGCATAATGCTCCTGATCTCCAAACAGAAGAGCATAATGGATATATATGTAAGTGAGAGCCAGTGAGAGCCAGTTTGGCCTCGTGGTTAAGGCATCAGGCTAGAAACAAGAAGGCTGTGAATTCTAGTCCCACCTGAGGCACAAAGCCAGATGGGTGACTTGGGCCAGTCATTTTCTTTCAGCCCTAGGAAGCAAGCAATGACAAACCACTTCCGAAAAACCTTGCCAAGAAAACTGCAGGGACTTGTTCAGGCAGTTGCCAAGAGTCAACAGTGACTTGAAGTCACAAATACACACACATACACACAGAGCATGAAATGTTGTTGCTTCTTTTGGATCTACTGTATTACTTTTTATTTTACGAACATTTGCAGAAACCTGTATGTGAAATACCTAATTTGATGTGAGTGGAAATTTAAATTCTCCCAGTTTCTTTCCAGATGGATTCAAGATGCTGATTATCACCTTTAAAGCCCTGAATAGTATGGGGCCAGGTTATTTGCAGGACCACCTCTTTCAGAGGGTATCTGCCCCTCCCACCAGACTTGATAGGGTGGGCATGCCTGACAACCTTTCCTTTAAATGTCATCTGGCAAGGCCTAGAAGACATGCCTTCCCTTAGCCCTGTGGAAAAGCCTCCCTCGTGAGATATGGACAGACCCCATACTTTTAGCTTTCTGGAAGACTATAAAGAGCTGGTTTTTTCCCAAGTGTTGGTTTAAGGCAGTGTTGTCCAAACTTGGCCACTTTAAGATGAGTGGACTTCAACTCCCAGAATTCCCCAGCCAGCATGGCTGGCTGGGGAATTCTGGGAGTTGAAGTCCACTCATCTTAAAGTGGCCAAGTTTGGACAACACTGGTTTAAGGTGTGAATGGAACCCAGCAAATATAGGATGTAACCGCTGGGAAGCATTATTTTGGGGGTGCCATGGGACATATGGTAACATTGATATGTATTGCTCTTTTACCTTTTTTGTGTTTACCTTTTTTGTGTTTTACTGATTTTGCTGTGAGCCACCCAAGGATGTTTTTAATATATGATCAGCATCCATATGAACCTTTTAAATACATAGATAATAAATTTGGCAGGTATAACATTAATTGGTCTGAAAGTTCTGATGGAGTAGATTTTTCAGCCACTCCTCCTGCTCACATGGTGTCCATCTACCAGCAATAGCTTCCCTGTTATCTTCCATGGGGGCCACTCTGCTTACACCACCTATGGAACACACACAACTGCACTTTCACCAAAATGGATAAGGAAATCCATATGATTTTGATATGGGCAATTTATTTCTCATACCCACTGCTTTATAATTTATAGGTTACATTCTCCTGCTTTTCCTTAATAGCATAATCATGAGTTTCAAATATTTGTATATTTGAAATGTACAAAATTTTAATGACAATTGAAACCAAAGAACTGGATAAGAATCAGAATGATGATATGTAATTTCCTTCCATTCATATAAATATTGACCTGCTGTCAAGCATGCATTCTACCCTGATTCACAGAGCAAACATTTAAAAAGGAAAAAGTTGATGGATTGATTCCAAGAAAATGGTAAAGTTAATGAAAAATACCCAATGTAAAGCACAACCAAAAGTATATAAAATCTGATGGTATTATTCTTAAATCAAAATGTCTACTTGTATATTAAGATGCAAATGAAATAAATGTTATTTTCCATATCAATATTTTTCTTTATCTAATCCAATTTGAGCTAATATAAGTCTTGGGAAGGCAGGAAAACAAGGCAATGACATTAAAGTTCAATTTGCATAATAATTTGAATAACTTGTGAGTGTTTCTCTGAATACTGTGCAACCAAATTTATTTTTCAAGAGTGCAACATTTCTTGAACTATTAATAAATTTCTAAAAATACAAGCCAATATAATGTGGCAGTGGATTCTGGTTCATGATTATTAAGCTCTTTACTCTCACAGCATGGCCTAAAGAAGGCACATGATATTGCAAATGTACCAAGTAAATTAAGTCTGAAGTTGTTCAGTTCTTGAATGATAGATGACCTTATATATGCTACCAAGAGTTTAATGGGAGAAAAGGCAGGTCTGAGTTAAGGCAACTATAATAACATCCTACTGTGCTATTTAACTTACAATAAAAATGGTAAATATTAATAGAGTAAGACATTGCTATGATATGTAATCTTATTTTGCATAGTTTTAAAATAACCATTTTTTTGTACAATAAGGGGAAAATGGTACATTTTGGCTCAATACTATTATTTGTTCACTTAGAAATCAGTCTCATTTGTTTCAGATATATAACTCTTAGATAAATGGATTCAGAATTGCATTTTTAGTCCATTTATATATATAGAATGGCCAATTTAATTATGAGCTAATATTAGGAGATAGCCCAAACTGGTATGTTGTACAAGGAGGAAAATAATAAAGTGGGGTTGGAAGAAAAGTAGACAATTCTTAAGCTATTAAGAATTTTCCTTCCTTCTGAAAGAAACTTTCATGACATAATAAACCTCCACTGAATAATGAAGTCACTTGACCAAGGTAGATGAATACATATTTAAATGATTAAATTCTTCAAAGAATATGTTCATGCATAATGTATCCAACTGTGAAGAATTAAAAATTGTCCAAAGCTCTTCATTTTTGGACTAGTGAAGTGCCAGACCTTCCCTCTCCTTTCCAAAGGGTGTACCTTGGTGCAAAAGAGGCACCAAATTAAATCATCCACACTGCTGTTGTCAGCCCTCCCAGGTAAACCAGACAGGAAACACGAGCAGATGAACTACGTCTACTTTATTGTTAGGCTACATTAACAGAATCTTGCAAGTCTGAAAGTACAAATCTCCCACCATCCCTATTTACCGCCCGATCAGTTGGGGTGGGTCCATTCTAAGTTTCTTTCTCTGCCTGTTACTCAGTTACAGGCTACTCCCCCTTTTATCTGATTGTTCCCTAGGCAGCATCTCTCCCCCTTCTACCTTCCAAAGTCACTCTCACATTCCATTACAGTTCTTGAACTAGAACAACTTCTCCTGACCTTTTAATTTGAATGAGGATAGAATTAGACATCAGACCACTGCACTTCATTTTGACCTTTAGATAAACACTACATTTCTAATTCTAGCTCCATTCAAGCTGAAACTCAGTAGAAGTTGCTCTAGGAAGAGAAGAGGGTAAAGGTGATTTCCAACACTGAAATATGGACATCTGCAGGGGTAGGGGAGGAATGATGCAAATAATACAGCTTACCTGTTTGTATCTAATACCATGACATAAATACTAAGTGGCATTCTCAGCATGGTGACATCATGAATCCTGTCTTCTCACTTTGATGTCATGATGGCTTGTTATGGATGTCACTCCCCTTAAAGAATTTACTGGGTAATAAAGTATAAAAATCCAACTTGTTCAACTTCCTGCCAATCAGGAACAGCTACTGCAATTAAGGGCTGTGCAATCCTATAGGGGCTTTTCAGAAACTGTGAGTAGTTAAGGAGGTGAATGTGTTGGACCATTGTATATATGTACAATGGTCCAACAAGGACACTTCTCAAGCAGTTCACATCTTTGCATGCTATTTCTTTTGCTCTAACAAATTGACAAGAAATAGATGAGAAACACACAGCATTTCATACATGTACTCTCATGTGGTGCTTGTAGCTTACTGTGTCTGCCACAGCATTATGGAACAATATCTTCATCCACATCAGGAAGGTGCAGAATTAACACAAAGGCATTTGTTAGTAAAATGAGTGACATCATAAATCCCACTGATGCCTCCACAGGAAGCGAAGCTTATCTTCAGAATGGCAACGATACACAGGAAAACATCTGCCTATCATTCTGTAATGTTAACTGGTGCATTTAAAAAGCTTTGTACAGTAATAATGCTAAAACTATCACTCAGGGAAATATCTATGAAATAATAGGATGGTAGAAAAGAATAGTAATCTTTTAGCCTCCAGAGAGTGAAAGACCTTTATAATCACTTATTCAAAATTCTTCTTACTGAGCAAGTTAAGCCTGGCAAGAATGCCCAAGAGATTACAAACTGTTGAGAACAAGACTGAATACCATTGATAAATCTGATTATTTTTGTCCATAGGCGTTATGAAGACATCTAAAAGCAATAGGGAGAATTCCACTAAGTTCTAAAGCAAATTATTTGCATAAGCTTTAAAAGGTGAAAATCAGACCCATCATTCGGGCAATCGGCCATACTAAATAATCTTAATGCTTTAGGTTCCATGAATCTCCATAAGATTTATAGGGATTTTCTGCAGAAGAGATTATTTAGATGTCTCCTTGCCTCGGAAGAGAATTAGTATTATTCAAAGTGTTTTGCTCTTTAATTAATGGGCCCAGAATCAAAGCTAACACCTAAACAAGTAAACACCAGCAAGATAAATGAAAGCCAGGTGCTGTTTAATTGATTATACTGACTGTAGAATGATAAAAAAGGCAATGAGTAGTCATTAAATTTAGAAAACAATAGCAGAGGTCAAAAAGAGGTCTGAAGAATAATGGACCTTTATTACCAAACTCCCTTTTAGATTTTTCACCATATTCACTTACACCTCACTTTAAAAAGAACAGTACTTTCATGAATCTGTCACTAGTGATTTATGAAGTTCATTTTTTCTATGTTTATAGATCAAACATGGAAAAGAGAGGTTCAACAGTATTGAACACAGCTTAATATTAAGGATGGAGTATTTTAACTTTTGCATTGTGCTAGCTTAAACAACCGGGGAGGGTAAAAAAATTAATTACACACAAGCAACTGTTATGATCACAGAAAAATGTTTTTAAAATCAATGTCTTTTCAGTATTTTGCAATAGTTCTCAAAGAAGCATTCCATTGTATTATTATAATATGAAATAATTTTAGACTTCAGAATAAAAGAGGAAATGGAGGATACTGGGTAACAAATAACAGCTGTTCTTTCCTGTTAGAGAGAAGCGATGGGTTTTACAGGAAATCATATTATAGAAATGTTACATCCTACCAGGCTTCAGTAGTGCATTTCTTCAATGTCCATTTCTATTCCCAGTGCCTAAAGATATTGATAGATCTAGATCATACAAGTTAGCCAATCAACCAAGACCTGAACTGAATTTGTGATTCAGTTGGAATCAGTAGTATGATTTGATTCAAATTTGCAGTTTAATTCAGATTCATGATTCTATTCAATAAAAGTGTGTATATGTACACAGAGAAGCCTGTTAAAGTGTGTGAGTGAGTTACAGGACCGCTTTACAAATTGCACTTCAGGGTCGAGTTCCTGTCCTATGATTCCAGTATGGTATAGCCAAGACTCCAGGTAGGTAGGTAGGTAGGTAGGTAGGTAGGTAGGTAGATAAATAGATAGATATTTTCAGTCTATATATTACTAAAACTCATGTCTGTAACTTTCAATTGACTGAAACAGTGCATTATAGGGCAACAATTTTGGAACCAAGATACCTCAAATGGGCTAACTTACAGAATGCATCCAAAATCAGGACCCATGACTCCTGTGGAATTGAAATTTGGGGGATTTGTGGCTGCTTCAGCACTGCTACACTGCTGTGCTGCCATGGTCAGCCCAGGTCACATGATTGTCATGGGCATGATCCTTTTTCCTCTGTGCCCAATTAACTGACTGCAAGGAAATGAGGCAGAAATTTGAAATTTCTTAATGGCTATGGAAGATGAGGGAGTGGCGAGGTAGGGCTGGCTGGGGGGCACCCCTGGGTCCATGGGTGAGCCCTCTTCCTCCCTTGAGGGAGGGGCCCTTGGGGACATGCCAGAATAGGGAGCAGGGGTGGTCCTCATGGTATGTGGCTCTCTTTGTTCCACCTCCCCCCAGCAAAATGGCAGGCAGTTCCATGGGTCAGGTGAGGAGGAAGTGGAGGAGGAGGTTTCACCGGAAGGAAGGAAGGAAGGAAGGAAGGAAGGAAGGAAGGAAGGAAGGAAGGAAGGAAGGAAGGAAGGAAGGAAGGAAGGAAGGAAGGAAGGAAGGAAGGAAGATTTCTGATGTTCCCTGTCAGTTTCCCAAAAGCAAAGTCAGTGGGGAAGCTGGCAGCAAGTCATAATCGTCACTCACACTTCCACTGCTTTTTTGCCCTTGGTCATTCTGTTTCTTTGTTTAAGTAAGGAAATATCGCTGAAATGATGACCTGATGGGTCACAGGTTGTCTAGTCTTCTATAAAACTTCCTTGGCTTTTTTCTAGCTTTTTTTATATTTTTAATTATTTTTACTTTTTCACACATACACACACACACACACACACACTTTTTTATTTTATTCATTTTAGTTTTTAGCTTTTAAATTTTAATTCAAATTTAATTCCAAGCAAAAAAATATTCAGATAGGTGTGTGCCTATTTGTATTTATACTATTTTTTTAAAAAAGGTAACACAACATTATGTCCCTATTTGTTTCATGGAACTTGACAGACCTTAAAAATCCTCTCCAAGAAAGAGAAGATATATACCAAATTCAGTTACTTAAAACCTGAAGTTGCTATTTTGCAAGGAAATCATGTTCTCCCAGAAACAGAAAGATCTATCTAGGGGATGAGTTAGCCAAGTATATATGTGGTAATTTTGATTACCAAGTGCTTAAAAGTTGCAATGGTGCAAGAAATAAGTGGTCCAGAATATTTTAAATATTGATGACTATTGTAACAGTTGTCCTGCATTTATCAAATGTTATGATTCTACTGAGGATTTTCAACATCATTTACTCTGGCTGTGGAGCAGATAGTTATGGCTAGGGATTTTAATCAATTGTTTTGTTCTTTATTAGATCTAATTCTCATATGTGGAAAGTATTGTGAGTTTATATGGTGGAATTTAATATGGTCGATGTAGGGTGATCTTTACCTTTTTTTCTCTTCCATCTTAGATTATATTTCAGTTCAGTTATATTCTGATATGTTGATTTTATGTGAATGTAATAAAGTAATAAATTAATAAAGGTAATATAGGTAATATAGATATATACTATATCTAAACATGTCCCAGTAGCTTTACTGATTACTGGAAGAAATAATCATCCCATTTTTTCCTAGATGGAAATATCTTTATTAAACAATCAACTTTTTGCAAAAGAAATACAAGAATTTGAAGATTTTTTTTTCTTATGAACAGACATGCTGTTTTTTAATTTTATTTTAGGAAGCCTTTATGGGTATGTGTCTGTGTCTGTGTCTGTGTCTATGTGTGATTTTATTATTGCTTATGTTTGTATTATTGTTTATGTTTTGTTGTGGAATTTTTGCCAAAGACAGGAGCACAACGCTGAAGGGAAGAACCATGTTGATTGTAATGATCATTGGGTGCCTGCTTTCAAGAAAGCGGGACCCTGAACAACAGAAAAGCATAGAATTTATACACTTTTGAGGTTGAGAGGTGGATAATCTGAGGGATCTGATTGGAGGATAGGTTTGGATAGGTGTTAAATGGGGATAAATGGTATTTTTCTATTGTGAGATAAGAACCACGGCAAACCTTTAAGCAGACAGCTGATGGCCCTCCCATTGTTTCAGTATGATAGTGTTAAAAGGGCTATTTTTGGCAGTGGAACATGGTCACTCTTGGGTCATGCAATAGCCTGGAACTGATCCGGTTTTGCATGAGCAAAGAATGGCAAAAGGAAGTGGAGAAAAGATTGCAGGAGAGGCAGGGTGGGAGGCAGAAGAGAGGCAAGGGGAGAGGGGAGAGTTTCCAGCTTTATTTTATTATTTTCCAACACAGTTTCATGGAAAAAAAAGAAAAAAGAAATCAGTAGGAGGACCAGTTAACAAACATTTGACTGAAGACTGTACTTGTATAAATATTGTATTTTTTTTCAACAGTCTTTGTTGTGGAAGATATAACTTAATTGGAAGCAACTGCTGAGGGTAATTATGGATTTAATCCATCTACATTTTGCATTTTGTTTCTTGACTGTTTTATGGTTTATACTAATCTGAGATGGAAGCTATCTAATCTTTGGAGCATTATATGTATTCATATTCTGTTTATGAGTTCTCTGCTGATGTAATGGAAAGACTGATCGAGAATGTTGGTGATTTAATTATATGTTTAAAGTTAATCTGAACCAGTTGTATGCAATGTAGTTCATTTCATTATTGCTTTGTTTTTAATGCATTTCTGTGGGTCTCTTTTTCCTTTTTTCCTGTATTTTCCTGTTTTTCCTTTTCCCTTCTTTCTTTCCTTTTTTAATCTTGTACATTAAAGCAATAATATTAAAAAGAGAGAAAGAATTGTGGTGATCTAAAAAAAGAAGTAATATTTTTGTAAGGTTGTGTAAAATTTTTAAGGGGTGCTACAGTTAAATTTGGATTAAATAATCCTATCAGAGCAGATT
This sequence comes from Python bivittatus, assembly GCF_059951505.1. Lineage (NCBI taxonomy): Eukaryota > Metazoa > Chordata > Lepidosauria > Squamata > Pythonidae > Python > Python bivittatus. The sequence continues at coordinate 13,803,138 of NW_028277058.1, read as the reverse complement.
TATGAATTGAAACAGGGTGTGAAGCAGTGAGTTGAATCAGTTTGTTGCAAAGCACTATTTAGCTTTTAATACCGTACCCTCATTTTTAGTAGTTTTACTACATGCATAAAACCTCTTTATGCAAATTTTAAATAGTTTTGATTGCATGCTTGTGGCTTTTGTCATGTTTCAGAAAGAATCATATTTAATGTTTTACTATAAATTTCACAGTCAGGAAAAAATTTCAAATGTAACAGCTCAGAAATATAAAGGAGAGACTTACATAGATTTTACTGTTTATCTTTGTTTGAATTCACCTGTGGCAAGAACAGTCTCTTTTTGGCTCATTTTATAACCAGGTATTTCAGAGAAATACGTTTACATTAAAAATGGGGATTTATATATTTAAGAACTTAATTGGAAAATGTGAGTATATATGCCCCCTCCAAAAGACAAGGCTGGTTAACTCTTCCTAGCAAACCACTAGAGCAACATGCAAAGAGAGTCCACTCTTTGTGTTCCTCACAGCCCCAACAATGTTTCCCATCAGGGAAGGGCAAAAACTCATGAAAACTCTAGTGCAAGCTTTAACATTTGCTTTATGGAACACTCTTCCCCCCACCCCACCCCAAAGTAAGGCTGGTTTCAACCCTTTTGACTTTCTGAAAGTCCCTCAAGACGTGGTTGTGCCATCAGGCCTGGGGACCCCAGAAGAATTTGGTGAAATATTGAGGTGGCTCCACTGTTAGTAACACTGTTGAAAAAGTCTTCCTGCAAATTCTCCCAAAACTACTCAGTTCTGCTCACACAGATGATCTGGCCCAGCCTCTTGTGGGGTGGGGTATGGTGTCAAAAGTCAAAATGTTGGTCACAAATGCACCAGTAAAGCTCCACCTCTTTTTATGTATGTTGCATATTAAAAAGGAATGGGGTTTCAATCATATGGTTGCATCCACCAAGTCTACATGCAAGCATCATATAGGCTTTTTAGACTTCCCTCCTGTGAATGCCCTTGATCTGATTCCATACACTTTGTAACACTGTAGCCCTTGCTTAACAAAAGGGCATGTCCTACAGCAAAAACGAAACAAGTGTGCAAGCTATACCATTGCATGTTAAGGCCCTTTTCAGAAAAAAAAGGAGGGGCACTGAGTGCCAAAAAGTGATCTACCCAGCTATTTTCAAAAAATCATCTACCATGTGTTAGCACTTGTAATCTACACTGCAAGTACATCAAAATAGATGGTGTACCTCATTCAAGTTTCTGGCCACATTTTTAGGAGATTTTTGTTACAGGACCAGAACTGTTTAGCATATGGATATTATATGATGAGATTAAAATAGCTTTATAACCTCAAGGGGGCATTCAAGCATTCCTTGCTCAGAATGTCAACATGCAAGACTCAGATAATGGCCCATCTCCAGCTGACATGTGTTGTGGCCATACATGGCTCACCTAAAGCAAGGAAATCACTTTGAAGATACAACATAATTTTATTGGCATGCAATCAATAATACAATAAATATACTGGGATCCCAGCAAAGCTTTGCACTTTGCTGAACAGTCATGAGAAAAAGCAGAACCAGAGCTTATATACCTTTGGCTGCTACATTGCAAAGACAAGACATAGAAAAAGGCAGACACAGTGGAAATTACATGACATTGGAATATTCCAGATAAACCCATCCATGACATTATTATTATTTATGCCTTCCTACTATGTCAGCATGCTACCATACTATATTTGAGATATGGTCAGTGAATAGAAATAATTTGGTTTACTGGGCCACAGGTTTCTGAGTCTTCTCCCTGTCACCACTCAAGCCACTTCAGCTTGCTATGAATGTTTTTTTACAAGGGTGGTTTAAGAAGTTCATATATATGTGATTTGGTAGTAGATGCAGCTTACATGAGTATGCGGGGGGTACCTTTTAACACCACACATGGGATGGTGATTAAGAATTTGTCCTGAATCCCTAAAATTCCAAACAAAACATAACAGTCCCTGATTGCTGTAAGAGACTGGCAATGATATACAGGTAGACCTTGCTTAACTAATGCCCGGTTTAGTGACCGTTTGAAGTTATGACAGTGTTGAAAAAGTAACTTACAACCAGTCCTTGCATTTACGACCATCCCAGCATCTCTGTGGTCATTTGATCAAGATTCAGGCACTTTGCAACCAATGGGCATTTACAACCATTGTAGGGTCCCACGGTCACATGATCACCATTTGCGTACTTCACAGCCAGCTTCTGACAAGCAGAGTCAATGGAGAAGCCAGCAGTAAGATTGCAAGTTGCGGTCACATGATGTCTCGCTTAACAACTGCAGGTGATTTCCTTAATGACCGCAGCAGAAGTGAGGTCATAAGTCTATCGCAGTCACATGTTTTGCTTAATGACCGCATTGCTTAGTGATGGAGCTGCTAGATCCAGTCATGGTTGTTAAGCATGGTCTACCCATGAAAGCAGCATCACATTGTATGATGTAAGCTCCATTCCTTTTGTATATGGGTTATGACACTGCAATCATATACAAAAGGGGCAGCAGATACCTCTTGATCAGTGAAATTCATGACTTAATGGGGACATAAACATTATCTCACTAATCCTAATTTAACACGCTAATCAGTATTCCACACTGAATAATCCTGGAAATACAGGTAATGCTGGATGTACTGCAGCATGTCAGCATTTCTATTTTTTTAAGTAAAAAAAATAAATAATAAAAATAATAAAAAATCAGATAGAACAAGAAGTCTGAATGGGCACCAAAAGACATGTCTAGAAGCACGTTGCTCCAAGATGCCATGATGAGTACCACAATATTATGCTGCTGACTTAATAAATGGCATCCCACAATTATATTTAAATTGTCCAACTGTTGTTATGTATTCTGCTATCTCTCTTCTCAATATTATGATGTGGATAATTTTATTATAGGTCTTTCAGCCAAATAGCTCTTGGGTATTGCTGAAATTTCTAATTTAAAATTACCTGGGAAATGTTGCTATAAACTCGCAGTTAATATCTAGCATTTCAGCAGTCTTATACATTTTAAGAAATATTATCCTTGCTTCGGTTTTTTTTATTTGAATTGTGCCATTCAGCTAAATGGAAATGCATTTTGTGGACTAGATATGAAAAGCTTCCCAGGATCTATGCTGAAGGAGAGCAGCTGAATACTGTTACGTCAAATTATTAAACTAGCGGAAACTCAAGTTTCATCTTGGTTACAAGACCTTGAGATGAGAAGATTTTTAGCTCAAAATAATAGTAGGAAAATAAAAAACAAACTGAATGTTTTAAAGAAAGAATAACTCAAGTTGTTATTCAAGGATAGTTTTGTATTTATTCATTTGCTTGTTATGCTGTCTTTCTTTCTTTGGAAAGGTATTCTAATACAGAAACTCTCACAATATTTGGAAAGTTTTATTTTCACTCATGGACCAACTTGTTTATCTCATATTAATTTAAAAGAAAATATTTTAAAATTTAGAGATATTACCAATATCTAACAGTACAACTGGCTAAAATATATCATGCTGTTGACATTGTCATTTTAAATCTTTTGAGAAAGCATAGTAAAGTATGAATAATGTTAGAAGCTTTTCAAATTAAACAGAACAAAGAAGATTAACAACATCTCCCTGAAACTACATTGTTCAATACTTTTATTTAACAATATATGGTTCTATCTTGCCCTACTGGTGATCTTTGAAGGTCCTGCAGATGATCCATGGTATAAAATACATTTTTAAACGGTTTAAGTCTATCCAGATTTGGCAGTCTTGGAAATTTTCAACTGATTTTGAGAATACAGTATATGTTAAACAGTTGGAATGAGTGAGAAATAAATTAGAAATCTTGATAGCATCTTAATGTTACCTTGTACAGACAAAGTAACTGCAAATTAATGGTTTCTTTAAAATAGTATTTTGGATTGATAATGAAACCTTTGGCTTTTATGCATTTACACAGTGTAGATTCCACTTGTTCTTATTTAAATAACCATTTTAATAGAGTTAACACCTATAAAATCTTCCTGTAGCTATCATGTAAGTTAAATATAGAATATTTCAGTTAATGATTCTAGGCAGCCATTAAACATGTTCTCCAGTTGCATTAATTTATTTATTTTTCTCTTGTCTTCTCTTCTTTTGCTGTTTCAATAAATCATTAGCTTTGATCAACACAGAACATGCTCAGTACATCTTGGGCTATTTTGCTCTTATTATCCTTTACAGTATTTCTACAAAACACTCACATCAGTCTTCCTTTAAATCTCTATTCAGATATTCCCTGAATGCCTGAAAAGCAAGGAGAAAATGAGTGACTTAGACTCCCTCCACATTTTGGGTGTTCAAGTGGGAAAGTTGAATGAGAGATGGGGGACATGAATTTAGCTATTAGCACAATCCTGCATCTTACTTTACTATTGCTGGAAAGCTATGCTCACTAATGAATGAAAGTACATCTTCCCTTCAAATTCCTGCTTGAATGCATGGAGCCTAAAGGCCAAAGCAGGGTTGTTGTTGTTGTTTTTTTAATGCTTTGAATCCTTTACCCAAATGTGCAAAAACCTGAAGCTTTAAGAATATTTTCATGATTTCTGTTTTTGCCAAGCCCCATTGAGGAGAGAGAATTGTTTAGGGGTTCTGAAGGGCTGGCAATGAGAATTCTGTGACTTCTGTGACTGAAGGCTGGGAGAAGCAATAAAGTTGGTGGGAAGTATTTCAGAGGAACAGTATCTCCTCTACTATCTTTTAGAGTTATCCTTGATTTTTATTCCATTTTTCAAGCCAATTCCCATTGAAATGAAATGGGTCTGCATAATTGTTTGTACAACAATCCAATCTGGCTGACTTTGCTTCATAATCAGGAAGAAATTCTTCATATTGTACTTCCAAATGTATTAAGTGGCTTAAACTGATGGTAATTTGAAAGACTTTTCAATAAATTATTTTTCAATGCAAATGACCTACCTTGAGGGTTATTTTGGCAAGTTTCCCCAACTCTCTGCTGCTCAGAGAATAATTAGTTCTTCACTCTGATGATCTCATTTCTTTTGTCTATATCACTAATCAGAATGAGATCTTAATACATTATTAAAATACCTATCATGGATATAATTAATACTGCTTTAAATCAAAAGGATATTGGGTAACATAGTGAATAAGTGACATGGTAAAAAAGTAATACAGTGAACACATTTATCATTATTTGTATATCAGAGAAACCTTCCCACAAAGGTACTGTGTTTCTCTTCTTGAAAGACATAAACCAAGTGAGATCGTAAAAGAGCAGGGCTTTGTGGCTTGCTGTGTTCACCTGATGAACCATGTACCCGAGAGTTTCAAACCAAGTTTTGATCTCATGAGTGACTTGAATCGAATCATTTTGGTTATAAGCTTTAAAGCATTAAAAGGAGTAACAAGTGTTTTGACTAATCGGATGATAATGTAACAAGAAAGATGTTAAGGGAAACATGGGAACATGGATAGACAAAGATGCCAGATTTTGGTATTATCCTTGGAATTGTTGGCATACATGATATTTACATCAAGAAAAAATAAATAAATTTTAATTGTAGACTGCAAGCTTCCAGTTACATTTGGCAAGAATAAGCAGCTTCTTAATTTACCATTCAGTCAACTTTCCAGCTCTGAGATATTTATTGCAGCCATGCCAAAGATCTGACAGAATCACTTTGGGGAAAGAGATTTTGTTTGTTTGTATTTTGAAACATCCATTAATTCAGTTCTAAGAGTCTTTTTATTCACCCTTTATGCTTGCCTGATATATATGCACTGAAATAAATAAAATTTGTGAGTACTACTAAGCCAAGATCCAAAGGCAGGAGAATCAAAACAGCAGATTTATTTTTTCCTATTCAGGTTTTGTCCCATTTTTAGAGGCTGTCTGAAAAATTACTTCTATGACCATTTGATTGTTTTTCATTATTGTGGCATATGACATAAGTTGTGAGGAAAGTTCCAGCATACAATGAAAATTAATGAACAATGAAAGATTTCCCCTGTAAAGTTCCAATATTTCAGAAAAGGTGGAGAACTAGAAACATACCAGAGCAGTTTGGTAACCTGGATGTTTTGTTATGTCACCTAGACATGTTAAATAAAGCCTAGCTTACATACATTCTTTAGAAAATATCTACTATTTTCAAAGTTTGAGCTCCTTAGTGTTAAAGTGAGCAACCTAAAGAAGAGAGGTAAGGAAATGTCCTTCAGGACATTTTGCTGTTTTTCTCAAGTCCAAAGTGTAGCTGCCTCCTGCCCTGGTTCTCTCTTCCCCTCTGAAACACAACCTGCATTCTGTGGGCCCTCTGGGCTTCCCTGGGAGCATGATATAGAGGAGGATGAGGAGAGGCTTGCTTCAGAAAGAGGAGTGCCATTTCTGCTCAGGAACTTGGGCGACTAGCTTAGCTACTGACATCCTTGCTTAATAACCATGTGGGATTCACTTAACAGTGGCAACTGGAATCGCCGAAACTACCATCCTAAGTCAGCATGGTCACGTGATTTTACAACTGCATTGCTCAGTGATGGAGTTCCCAGTCCCAATTACCACTGTTAAGCAAGGACTACCTGTATTATCATGAACTATAGTGAAAAATCTTCAGGCAAGAATTACATGTTCTTTACCACACATAATATGGGAACTTTGGAGGTTATCCAGATCACTCACATAGCTAGAATTGTGTGATAGAAAGCATACAGTTTTTTGTTCACCAGCCCCATCAGCCTCTGTGTCTTTGAGGAGGGATTTTTGCAGCTGGGATCTTGTCTAACATGTATGTTTATGATTTATCTGCATTGGAAATTCTACTTACTTGGATTATGGAGGTGGAAACAATATTGCAGTAGGAGAAGAAGTGTATTGGTCTCCAAAGTTACTGTGCGCTTCCTTGCAAAATTATTCATAAGAATAACTCTTGGAGCTGAGGCTTGGTGCCCAATACGTGTGACAACTTGCCAGCCACTGCTTATTAAGATTTGCCAGTAAAGCCCATAATTATAATGTAGTATATTAATCCCTATTTATAAAGGCTGAATACATGAACACAAAAAAATATAGGTCATTGTTCATTCTACACAAAGCAAACAATCATTAATTCAGCATGTTAAAAAAGACCCACTGGCTTCAGTTGCAAGAGTTAGGTTAACATGCTTTTATGTCACATTAATATTGGCCTAGTTATGTAAAAAGCAGAAGAACAAATGTGTGAGAGAAACAGAATGCTACTGTGCTGTTGTTGTTATTGAAATCTGAATTTTCTATGCATGAATAGGCAATCCTATAATTGCTTTGAAAATGCTTTTGCTTTTTTGATAAAATCCCAAATCAAGCCCAACTCAGACCATTCATTGTCTCACAGAAATATATGTTGGCCTGGTGTTACGTTTATATCATATGAGGGAAAGATGAAGTTAATATTTCTCTTGATTTCACCTTCCACTTATCAAATTTCTCTTATAAAAAGTTATTCTTATGCTACTGCTTGTCTATGGCCGAGTATATTCAAGCTCACTGTTATTCAACAGCCTATGAAAATGCCTGTAGCAAGTTGCTATTTTTTTAATAGGTGCCTATATAAAAAGAAGAGACTCCAAAAGGGTTTTCACCACATAGGAAAGTGTTCCTGAAGAAGTTAGATATAAATCAGTTAAGAGATTGGAAGATAAACAAAGTCTACATATGAGCAGATAACAATTAAAAAGTCCTTTGAGAAAAATGGTAAAACCATAGCTGGCTTATAGCAGTGTATCTCACCAACAATATTGTTTGGTCTGAGATCTAATAAACAGAACCTGAAGCACTTTGATGAGATGAGATCAGTATTTGGCACTGAAAAATGAAACCACTTTCTCTGGGTTATTTTCATCTTTGTCACCTTCATATTTTTACTTTACAAATGCTTTTTCTTCCAAAAACATGGGTTTTTCCAAAATGATGTCTACAAGAGGTTCATGATGTGGCACTTGCCTACCCATGGAGTTAGGAAATTAATAGCAGAACAGAATGGCTGCCATGTTCTGTGTCTCTACAAAATGTTGGCTGCTAACTTTTTGCACACAAAAACATGATTGCAGTTTTGTACATGTGCAGAATGGTGGCCACCATGTTTTTCGCATGCACATAATAACACCCACCATTTCCTCTTGCAAATAATCCTTAGATGTCTTCATGCTAAATAGCTCATACACATATCAAAACAAATTTAGTTCCTGACAGCATATTTCCTTCTTTTTCAGGAATGAAAAATAAGATGTTTACTGAGTTTCCCAATGCAAACTGGGTTATAGCTAAGTAGTGAAGAAGCTTTTAATATTTTTGGAAGGAATTAGAATGATTGATTGAATGCCAGCCAAATCAAGCTACCATCTATTTTCTTGGATATGTAATTATTTATTTTTTTATACTGAAAGGAATCAAGTTTATACAGCAGGAGGTTGCAGGATCATTCAACACAGTAATTTTTAAAAGAATAATTTGGCTCTAATTGGAATTGAGAGAGAAAGAATTCTGTTTGATGCTTAGAGCCATTCCAGAGAGCTCTGATGAAAACATTAGAGAAAGAATTATACAAGCTTTGACAAACTTTTTGGGTTGGGAAGAAGACACAGAGGCAGAGATAGATAAGGTTTATAGAATAAATTCAAGACTTGGAAAACAAGAAATGTTCCAAGGGATGTTTTGGTATATTTTGTGAGGAAAAAGATGAGGGGTCAGGTTCTACAACAGCATTTTAACACAAGTTTGAAGATTGATAATGCAAATATAATTATCCTAAAAGAAATCCCTATCAGACTTTTATGTAAGAGAAAAGAATACTCCTTTCTGACTGAAAGATTTAAGCCAAGAAAGATTTCATTTGACTAGGACAAATTAGAAAGTGTGATTTTTATTTCAGCAGGACCTAAAAAAAGAAATGGAGCTGTTTTGCATATTAATCCCCAACTAAAACCAGAACTTGTATTGAATATGGCAGATTTTTTCGGGTGGAAGTTGAATTACATGAGGCTAAGACTATGGTACTGGGAATTTATGCTACAAATAAGGACAAAGTGACCTATAGAGAAATTAAGAAGTTTTTCTTATGAAAATTGGTGTTTGATGGGGGACTGGAATGGAGGGATCTCCCCACAATTAGATAGAGCATCAGAAAAAAATATCAAAATTACTGAAGGTAAATTACCAAGCACTTTTTTTTTTATTTGATGGACAATTTAGGGCTAGTGGATGCATGGAGACAGAAAAATGGTAATTCCAAAGAAGATACTTACTTTTCAGAAAGACATAACTCCTTCTCAAGAATAGATATGATTTGGGTTTCAAAGAATTTGGCTACTAAGATCTCTAAGTAGAGATTCTACCAAAGGCTTTTTCTGATCATTACCCTGTGAGCTTGGTTTATAAAAGTAAATCTACCTCTTTTAGATGGATATTAAATGAAACGTTGCTACAGAAAGAAGCAGTAGTAGAGGACTGTAAAAGAAAATTAACAGGATTTTTTGAAAATAATTTAAATAAAGGCACTGAATTAAGAATGGTTTAGGATGCAAGTAAAGCTTTTATTAGAGATTATTTCATATAACATAATACTGAACTTAAAAAGAACAGCCGAGAGAAAACACAGGCTATTTTGGATGAGATGAAAAGAAAAGAAGAATTAAAGAAATTTCCAGGGAACATAAATATCTCTTATCAAATTAAATTTTTACAGCAGCAGCTAACAGTAAGAGAAATGAAAATAAAAATGAACTATGCAAAGCAAAAAAAAAATTGAATTTGCAAATAAATCAGGGAAATGGTCAGCATATAAACTAAGAAAGGAAAAAGAAAAGCAAACAATATTGAAAAGTCAAGAGGGAGACACTGTACTAATGGATAATATGGCAATACAAAAAACATTTCATCAGTATTATTCTAACTTGTATAAAGGACACGATATTTCTTTAGAAAAAATAGATCAAATTTTTTTTAAAAATCTACCGAGGGTTACAGAGAAACAAAGACAGATTATGAATGGGCCCATAATAATGAATTAGGTTTCTGAAGCTATAAAAAAGATGAAACCAGGAAAAGTGCCTGGACCAGAAGAGACTTCTAAATTAAGAGCTTTTGCAGATGACTTGGTGTTGGTTTTAGAAGATCCCTTAAAGGGAATTGAGATACTAATGGGAAAACTAAAAGAATTTGGTGCATTAGCAGGTTTCAAGACTAACAAACAGAAGATGAAAATGTTAACAAAAAAATGAGGACACAAGACCAAATAGAATTGATGAATAAAATGGGATTTAAGGTTGAGAAGAAGGTAAAATACTTGGATATTAACATGACAAATATGAATTGTACATTGTTTCAAAATAATTATTTTATTTACTTTAAAAAGATATGTTAAACAAAGGCTAAACAAAGGCTCACCTCACTGGCTGCCAGGCTAAGGAGATACACTGTAGAAGCAGAAGCCAAGAAGATAAATGCCCTGTTCTCCAAAGAAACATCCAAAGTGTACTCCCAGCTGCAGTGCAACCACACAGTAACAGCTGAGCCACCAGCAGCAGAAACTGAACAGCATTGAAAAAACATATGGGAGAAAGAGTAGACACATAACACTAGTGCAAAGTGAATGCAGGACCTGAAACAGACCACAACAATCTCCCAGAACAGGAACCAGTCACCATCATAGTAACAGACATCCAACAGCATGTCAAGAACATGAAGAGCTGGATAGCACCATAATCCACACCTACTGGCTAAGAAACTAACAGCAGTGCATGAACGCCTAGCAGCACAGATGAAGCAGCTGCTAGCAACAGGGTCTCACCCAGACTGGCTAACAGAAGGAAGGACAGTGCTGATCAAGAAAGACCCTCACAAGGGAACAGCACCATCCAACTACCAGCCAATAATCAGCCTCCCCACAATATGGAAAGTCCTTCTTTGTTTCACACACACACACACACACACACACACACACACACACACATATATATGTAGTTCTTATCAGTTTTTATCATCTGTAAAATATATATATATATATATAGAGAGAGAGAGAGAGAGAACTAAGTTTAAGTTACAAAGAAACAGTGTGATTATTTGTATAAAGCACCATCAATCCACAATGCAATATCAATACTTGACTTTACTGATGCTACCTTGGACTAGCATGACATTCTTGTTCTGATCCATTTTATATATTGATACAACCTTATCTGGGTTTGATCTAAAACCACCTCATTTTACAGAATCCCAGTGCCAGTTTTAGTGGCTCTCACTGCATATGTATGATCTAGCTACCAACACTTAGCATTTTAAAATGCATTATAAATCCCAGGTTGTTGTCCAGAGGAATACTTTATACATTTTTACTGATTTTTAGGTAGCGTTATATGTCAATGAACAACAAACAAATCTCTTCCATAAATTTAACTCTTGATTAGCTAAAACCTGTATATAGTTCAACTACATTTATTCCTCTAAGAGTCCATCAAATAAGAATGGGACTTAGGACACCAACCACACAGATAAATTATTAAAGATATTTCCATATTTAGAAGACTTATTTGGTAGATCAATTTCTTATCAGTAAGTTGTACAATGATTTGAAGCGATTCATTGTCCTTGTACAAGAGACTGTCAATTCTTGCTCATGGTTTCAGTAAAACTAAATATTGTGGGCAAGTAAACTCGAATGGTTAAAAAAAGGATATAACCACCCACAATTTCTGCTCATTTACCAAGAAGATTTAAATCTTGCCAGTATATTTGTGAAAGCCTGCCAGTGCACTGGTCATGGGCCAGCCCCTGCCAGCTGCAGCAGAGTTGGTAGACAGCATCTGCCACTTAGATACCAATGGAAATTTCGCCAAGGCAAACTGGATCATGATAAGACTCTTGTACCACCCTGGGATAAATATAGTCTCTGTGTGTAATTAAATGGAAAGAAGAGTTCTGCTATGTTTTAGAGGGGGAAAAAAAGAGAATTGATGGATTGGATAGCCAACATGGATATTAATACAAAACTCATGCATTTTCATTCCACGATAATTGTTCTGTATAAAGAGTAGAAGAACCAATGACTAAAATAGGACTTTTGAAATATTTAGCTCAATATGTAAACATTTTGGGGGGGGGGATAGAAGTATGTTATCACTCTTGACTATAGAAGTCAGTGGACTTGTTCCTGGGCCCTAGGGCCATAACCTGTGCCTTGGTATTACATATTTAATGTACATGAAAGTAACCCTCTGGAACTCAATGAAACCAAGTTCTAATATAGTACACAGAGCTTAGACAGTTCTGTGAATGAGATACAGCTGAATAACTATAGCAAAAGCACTCATGCTTACCCTGATACTGCTAAATTTTTTTGAATAAAAGATGAAAGGTAAGAAGAGAAAAAAGAGGTTAATCTGACTTCATGGTTTTCAAATAGTTTCCTACTGACTGAAAAATTGACATGAATATGCATTATGATGTATTAGGCAGAGAGTACTTATAATTTCAAACCAAACTCCATCAACCAACCTGAGATAACATGAAAGTTCTTACCTAATAAAAGTGTAACTGCTTTAGATTATCGGATCATGGTCATGCTTCTTAATAGATATATAGTCTTATATCTGCCATTTCACTCTATAATGACATTTTATTCTAACTCAGCATTAAACTGAACCCCCAGGAGCAAAGAAGATGTTGATATTACTGTGACTCAATTGAGGAAGTAGATTTCATCACCATTTCCAGACATTCTGAAAAGCATCTCCTATTTGTAGGATTTTCTTTTTCACAAAGGACAGAAGAGGATGTTAAAATGTTCGCAGATGGCATTTACATTTTTCAAAAAGTATAGCTATTTATCTGCATTTGTATACAATAGCTGAGTTTTAAATGTTTTAATGCATATTAGCACAAAATAATAAGCATTTAACGGTTTTCTAATTCCATGATTGTTTATGAGCAGTAAATAGATTTCAAGAAGTCTTTGCAAATGCATGAACTCACAGCTATAAGGCTAGAAAAACAATCACGGGCAATATCTTTCCATTAGAAAGGAAATCAAATAGAAGCACCCACAGACTGTGAAATATTAGGTATCTAAAAATATAAAATGATAATTTGTTTGAAAGGTTGTTTTGTGTTTTGTTCCATGTATTTTGAAAGATTGACAAAAATTAAACAGCTGAAAATGTTACACCAGCAAAAGCTAATTCTTGATTTGGGAGCCAAGAGAAATTACTGAAGCATTATTTTAAAACACATGATTGAAGGCCCATATGTACAAGGCACATAAAAATCTTCCTTCAAACCAAGCTTACCTTCCAGTCATTTCATCGAAAACATCCATTAAATCAAATCCTAAATTTGTAGGATTGCACTGTATTTAAATAATTTAGACTAATTGGTCAATTAAATATCTTTAAATTGATAGATAAATAAATAAAATAATTTGCTTTGAGGTAAAAGCAAAGAATTGCAGCAATCTTGTCCCCTTAAAAGAGGCCATTCTTTTGTGTATGAAAAAAATGAAAAGAAATACAACTTCTAAAATAGCATTTATCATGTGCAGTTTAGAAAATACAAATTATGTGATAAAAATAAACCTTGGGAGGAACATTTATGAAAAATGATTATGATTGCTGGTTATGTCAATAATGTACCTCTGTAACAGGTCTATCCCATCAAAAGGAACTAGGGGACAATTTACTGTTTCTATACACTCCTTGGAGTATATTGTATATTCCATCACTTTGCAATCCCTGTAAATGACTGTCAAGTGCTTGAGATATAGAAGAATTTCTTTAGCTGGTTAAAAAAAAAAATCAATGCCTTGGACCTTTTTGAGGATTTTTGTTTATTTATGATCCCTGCCAACCCATAAAAACCTTCAAGCCTTTCTGCCAACACATGAGGGACTGTTCAATGCTAAAAACCCTTCTGCTTAAATCAAAGCTTTATAGTCCTTTATTACACAGTGGCTTCACTTTACAGGCTCTGCCACACTGGATTTCATGAAGAAACACAAATATATGAATGAGCTTAATCCTGAAAACTAATGTCATAAGTGTTGGCTATATCATCCCAATCTACCAAATTGTAATTTTAATGGTGCAGAATAGAGGAGAGATCGCCCGTTGTCTCTATTCTGCTGTTGCTGCTATGTAGATAAAAGGGTTAAAGCTGGAATAACCCAAGGCCATTCCCTTTAGGCCTGTCCATGCTAATTATCCACAGTTTTCAGTAGTTCTGGACAGTTATATAAAGAGAAATAGATACTGTAGAGATATAGATAATGTAATTTTTTATTTATTATTTATTTGTCACATTTATATAGTCGCCCATCTCGCACAAAGCAATTCTGTTGGTCATTTCCCTCTCCCTAGTTTTTGCCTTGTTTTTGCCACTTAAATTATTCAGATGTTTGGTGATGTTTAATAGATTGATTGATTGATTGATTATCAAATTTGTATCCCATCATAATCTTTTACAGGGTCATAAAGTAATATACAGTAAAATGAACATGAATATAATAAGTCAGTGTTGTCCAAACTTGGCCACTTTAAGCCACTTTTCCATGGCTGGGTGGAGAATTCTGGGAGTTGAAGTCCACTCATCTTAAAGTGGCCAGGTTTGGACAACACTGCAATAAGTGCATATCAAAAAATATTTTTGCAAGCTGAACTAAGTGGCATGTGTATTTGCTCTGATCTGGATTGACTGAGAATGTGCTGGGTACAAACTAAACTACAAATTTCCCACAGTAATATTCCAACAATAAGTGTATAATAATTTGCTGATAAAGAAACTACAATACTTTCAAAATTTGTCATGATATGACATATCATGGGGATAGTTTGGGATTACTGCATTATACCATGCTAAAGTCAAGATTAATAGACCCAACTACTAAGAACATAATGTAATAAACAGAGCAAAGTGACTTTTTAAGGAGGTAAAATATAAAGTATATTGATCCAAACTATCAAATCTAGGAGAAATGCAAAACTATAGACAAAGCCACTATAGAATGAGATAGTCATATACTGGGTCATAAGTTCCTGGATGATATTAAATCTAGTGGAGAGTGGTTGCCCAGCTAACTAGATCCAGATTATAAATGCCTGAGTATTTTCCTTACTTATTGAAAATAAAGTATAATTCAATAATTCTTGAAGAAAACTAGCTTGCTTCCAAAAAATCTCTGTAATTACAAATTGGTATTCTGCTTTTTTTAAAAAAAGTGCTGTCCAGCTCACTCTAGTTGTTCTCAGATGAAAGTGGTTTTCTTTTCCCTTTCAGACTAAGTAACTTTGGGAGAAAGAAACTCAGATTATATCCTGTTGGATGATTTTGACAGGAGGTGTTGAAATAAGAATGTGCTCTCTTGCCCTTTGGGTGCCTGCCTTCCTTCCTTCCTTCCTTCCTTCCTTCCTTCCTTCCTTCCTTCCTTCCTTCCTTCCTTCCTTCCTTCCTTTCTTTCTTTCTTTCTTGTTAGTTTTCATTTTCTTGTTTAAAAGCTTTAATAAAAATGAGAGAGAGAGAGAGCCATCCAGATATATGTGTGTGTGTGTGTGTGTGTGTGTATGTGTGTGTGTGTGTATGTGGATAGATAGATAGATAGATAGATAGATAGATAGATAGATAGATAGATAGATAGATAGATAGATAGAGGTTTTAAACAAGAAGATGAAAGCAATACAAACTAATATAAAGTAAGGAAGGAAAAGGAAAAGGAAAGAAAGAAAAAGCAAAAAGTGCAAGTAAAGAAAAAAAAGTTGAGGAAAAATAGAAAAGAAAGGAAAAAAAAATATAAAGAAGTCACTTCCGATATTCTTCACAGCAGTTATAAGTACAAATATATTTTAACCTCTCTGTCTAATGTTACATCATATTACTCTTCTTTCTATAATCTTTCCTGTCTAATCATCAAAACCATAAATCCCAAGTTCATTTTTTTTTCATTTTTATGCAAAAAGTCCATAAGAGGCTTCCAGTCACCAATAAATGTAGATAGTGTCTTTTCTCTAATCAAAGAAGTCAGCAAAATTTCTCAGTTTCCCCAACCATTCCTCCATAGTGGGTAGCATTGAATCCTTCCACCTCTGTGCATACAGTAATCTCACCACAGTAATTATATATTGAAATATCTTCCATGGCTTTTTTCTAACTGTCCGTCTATTGACCCTAAAAGGAAAAGTTCCAGCTTCAATTGAATATTGATCTTTAAAATCCTCTGTATCAAAGTATGTATTTGAATCCAAAATTTTTTAGTTTTTTTAAGTGTCCATCAAGCATGATAAAATGTCCCTTCATGCTGTTCACATTTCCAACACATATTTAAAATGCCCTGATACATTCTAAATAACTTCTCTGGCATCATGTACCAATGATAAATCGTTCTATAAAAATTCTCTTTGAGATCATAATACAATATGAATTTCAACCCTTTTAACCACATATTTTCACACTGATCCATCTGTATATTGTAACCAAAATTCTTAGCCCAGTTTATCATACATTATTTAACCTGCTCATCTTCTATTTCAAATTTCAACAGAAGTCTGTACATTTTAGCAATCACATGTTCATTATCAGCGCACAATTGTATTTCAAATTCTGACTTACTTTGTTCCATACCATAAGTCTTTTTACCCATTTTAAATCTTTCAAGTAACTGTAATGGGAAAACCATTGACAGCTATATCCTGCTGCTATTAATTGTTCTCTTGATTTGATTTTAAATTCCCCTTGATAGTTTTCCAATGAGTCCCAATATGACAACCATTTATCTTTATCTACCATTTCTCTTCTATAATATGCTTCTTGAGCTGAGATCCATAAAGGTGTTTTTGGGCACAACCTGGGTTTATATCTATTCCAAGCCTTTGGGTGACTTTCAATGCTCCCCATCATAGTATTCTTCTAAATGGGCCATCCAAATTGGGATAGCATGGCTATCTCAATAGCAGGCAATAGAAGATACCGCTTGGCAGAGATCCTGCTCCTATTTCAATTATCAATATCAGTAGGTGGTACTCAGGGATCCTTGGTGTCATAGGTAACAGTTGTGTTGGAGGATCCAAAGGTTGTATTCTTCACCATCACCACCACCTTGTTCTATAATCTCAAAATCTGCTGGGAGAAATTCTCTGGAAGTCTGAGGTTCAGAAAACATATCTCTCTCTCTGTTTTATACAATAGATGCAGATGAGGCTGTCAGTGTCCTTAATTAAAATTTTACCATAGTAAAAGTTTAATTCTAATCTCTGTAGATGAATATGAGAAGAGTTCAGTCTGATTAATCTGTGATAATTAACACTGGATTGTTAGAATGTTATGGAAATGCTTTCCACCAAAAAGAAAAAATCAGACTGCTAATCAACTTTAATCCCAAAACAAATAGTTAATGTAATCTGTGTTGAATTCACTAGAGTGGATCGCTCATCTAATATCATCTCTCTCTCCTTCTGACATCTGTAAAAACAGAATCATCTGAAGGCTCTTTTATTTTAATTTAGAATAATTAAGCTGGAGGGAAGGAATATTATTAGGGAACATTATTTAAAGGTCCCTCTATTGATTATAAGACAATAATTTTGTAAGGTATTGTGAGGACCATTTCGGATATGTCTAGCCATGTGTTTAATTTAGTCTTCTACAGTTTATACTTCTGGAAGAGAGAAAGGGAATGGTAACAACATAAAAACCAAGCAACAATATTCCAGCAATCCTCTACTGTGATTTCTAATGACTTCTAGGGCCAAGGATTTGTATCAAAGTGGTGTTCTAAGATATTCTTTTACGTAATACTTTGGAATCACAATCAAACCAATACCTTTAAGATCTTTAGTGTAATGCCTTAGGATATACTTTTCTTTCCTCTTGGCTGCCAAAGAAGAAATAATTAACTTGGACCTGAATCAGACTGATACTCTCAAGGTCTCATACATTCAAGTTTTATTTATTTATTACCATGGCAGCTATTTGGGTTGAGGAAGGGTGTTTATTTGTTTATTTAAGGGCTGAACTTTTGAATATTGACTGGCGCTTTTTCTATACATTTGAGTTATTTTAGTAAATACTTTAGTTATTCCTGAATACGCTTCCCCCCCCTTTACCTTTGTGAGAACTAGGGAAGGTTCTGTCTGAGATGGTTTCTCAAATTACATTTCTACCCCAGACTGAGATTTCTTTTTCTGATTATCTGACCATTTTCTTGGTTGTGGCTCTTTTCCTGTTCCTCAAGGTTATTCCTTCTGTCCATCATATGGACAGACTTTTAAAAATAAAAACAGTCATTTAGAGAACCCACCTTAATTAATCTCAGGTAATCTTCATAATCTCTTAAATTATGTTGGCCTCAAAGTCCAATAATGTTCACCAAGCATAATAAAAGCATCTGACTGAGGAGGACTAATCAGATATCTAAAAAAACAATTGTATTCCCAAATTATAAGTAACATTTGAATCTTAAATTTTGAAGAGTATTTCTAACTTTCAGTATTTGTCCATATTTATTAATAACCTATTTTATTTTTTAAAAATCAATATTTCCAAGGTTTTTAAAAACTCAATTTCTACAAAGCATCTTTGGGGAGACATCTGAATATAATTTGTTAATGTTATTTTTTAACAGAAAACCCCAAGAATGGAAGCAAAATACATTAAAACTTGAATATAAAGATGAAACAAGAAACTCTCCAGCACCTATGTCCTAATAAAACTTTAATGGCACAAGTCTGCTTCCTTCAGCGTAGTTATTGCCAGAAGATAGAATATTTCTCAAGTTGATATTAATCAAAACACAAAGAAGCTGTAATACTAGTACATCTTCCTGACAGCATTTAATACATCCGTCAATCACATTCATCTTAAACAATACTAAAAAATAAAAAAGATAGAGTGCAACTCTCTCTAGATGAAATGAAATGAAAGAGATGAGTAATTAATAACATGCTTAGAGTAATTACACAAGTTTTATGAAGTAAGCTTATGAATAAATAAATGATAATTATCTTGTGCTATTATTAGATGGATTTAGCATCTCAGTGGTAATTTCTTGGAAATCTTTTCACATATAAAAAATCCCAGGTTGTCCCTTTCATGAAGTAACTTTATCTCCATTGCATCTCTTCTTTCATTTTTGTGCTTTAGCCCTAGTTAAAATGTGAGGTGCAGCTACAGAACAATGGCAAAGATCCTCCAAGGATGCCAAATAATTAGTATACTGAAACTGCAATAAAGTCTTTAATGGCAGGCCTAACTTTCTTTGTAGAGCTCATTTATTAATATTCAGAACAATGTTTTCACCCTCCTTTTCTAGCAGCATTATTCCAGTTTGAAAATGTCACTAAAATGAATTTAGTTGTCAGATGATAATCCATGGAAATTATTGTACTTGAGTCAAGAGTACGAAGGAGAAGTTCTAAGAATTGTTCTTGTCATGCTTTTGGTAAACAGAGGCACATAGGGGTATTTAGGTCCTGCCTTATCATTAGGTGTATCATTAGGTTGTGTCAGACTGCAGACTGGGGGAATCATGAAGATACAGCAAATTTAATTATTGAGTATTATGACTATATTTTATTGCCAGGAAGGGGAAGGGGCATATTGTCTGCCTCAGGTGCCAAAATATCTTGTCTGAGTTGGGTCATGAGGTACTTTGACTTGGGACAAACGCCATATGCACTTTGTTTTGTCATAGTCTTAATAATATGGGATTTTGTATGTGTGCTAGGAGAAAGAAAAGGTTATGTTTCCTTTCAGTTAGGAGATGGCATTGTTCTTTACCTATTGGTAACTCTTACCCAGTTTACAGGATATGCCAAAAGCCCAAATAGTTTTCATGTTGAGTCTTGGAGAGAAGGGACTTGCTAATACAGTTTCCAAAGCACATTTTGCATTTTCCCCACACATGAAATTCTGCAGAAAAATCTTGCCTTGGGAATGATATCAACAGGGGCAGAGACATTTGGAAAGCCTGCATAGTAAGACCTAAAGTCCAATCTGGGCTTCTGTGGCATCAGGAATCTGCCTAGTCACCTGACATATACACATTCAAAGGGACCGCTAGAAAGCAAATAAGTTTCTTCCTGATCATACTTTTTGTTCACTGGAGGAGACTTGTAGCTCATTTCTAGAATGGGCCGAGTCAAATGAAATAGGTAATTGTGGTGTATAGTGTTAGACTGGAACAACAATATAGGTATTATTACTGAGTTGGCAAAACTGTAACATATACAGAGTGTACCAGTCCAGCAACTGCCACTGCACTTGAGGCACAAAACTATGTTTCTATGTTAAATAAGAAGTGTGACACTGAAGTGGTTATCATAGGCATCCAATCCAAGCCAGAATAACTTCATCATGCAAGTTATTTAATTTGTATTGTATGCATCATGACACATGAAACATGTGATGTCACTTGCCCCCGACCCCACAATGGACAGTCATGCTAACTAAACAGGTTTTTCTCTTCTAGCAAGACACACAAAACATAGTGGTTAATAACATGTTAATAACATAATAACAAGTAAGAAAATGTTTTAACGAGTGATTGAGTGATTATGTGCCATCAAGTAATTGTTGACCCTTGGCAATCACATAGATTTTTCTCCATGACAATCTGTCCCTAACCTGGTCTTTCAGATCTTCCAGCGGCACATTCAGCGCCACTGTAACTGAGTCTATCCATCCTGCTGTCCTCTTCTTCTCTTTCCTTCCACTTTTCCCAGCATTAGAGGCTTCTCCAGGGAGCTAGCTCTTTGCAAAATGTGTCTGAAGTAGGATAATTTGAGCCTGATCATTTGTGCCTTGACTGAGAACTCTGGGTTGATCTGTTGATGATCCATCTGTTTTCTTGGCTGTCCACAGAATTCTCAGGATTCTTCTCTGACACCAGAGTTCAAAAGCTTCAATACTCTTCCTATGCTGCTTTTTTAAAGTCCAACTTTCAGTTCCATAGAGTGTAACAGGGAATACCACGACTTGCACATTTCTGGATCTTTGCAGGCATAGACACACCATGACGTTTGAATATCTTTTTAAGGCCTTCATGGCTGCTCTACCAAGTGCTAGTCTGCAGCATATTTTTTGACTGCTTGTTCCTTTAATGGTTGTTCCTAAAAGGCAGAATCTATCTATTACTTTGATATTTTCATTATCAGTTCTAAGGCTACCTGTTCTACCTGTTGTCATTAGTTTGGTTTTCTTTATATTTACATTTAGACCCATTTTTTCACGCCTTGCCTTTTATTACTAGAGCTCACAGATCTTTTGCACTATCGAGGTAGCGTCATCCGCATAGCACAGCTTATTAATGTTTCTTCCTCCAGTTTTAAAACCATACTTATCTTCTTCCAATTCAGCTTCCATTTCAGCATGTAAGTTGAATAAATAAGGGGATAGTATACTGCCTTTTTGTATCTTGTATGTTGACATCTCTACTGTATAGTGTTTCAGTATACTCCTTCCATCTTGCTTTGATCTCCTTTGAATCAGTTACTATCTGCCCATTGGCATCCTTTAGCACATCAATTTTAGGTTGGAAATACCTTCTGAGTTCAGACATCTTTTGAAAGACTTTCCTTGTTTTCCATGTCTGTGTCCATCTTCAATATCTTTACAGATTTTGTTGTAATACTGTTTTTTACAGCAGCTCTCTAGAACTCTTTGTTAAGTTCCTTTATCATTTTTATTTTTCTTGGCTTTGGTTTTGGCTATTCTTCTCTTCTTGGCAATTTCCATGGTTTGTTGCAACATCCAGCTTGTTTTCTTCTGTTTCTTCATTTTTGACAATCTCTTTTCATACTTATCCTTAACAACTTCTTTAAGTTCATTCCATAATTCCTCTGATTCTCTAGTAATGAGGTTTAGAACTTCAAAGCCATTCTTGATGGTCTCCTTGAAAATGGTGGGTTTGTATCATATCATGGAAACTGACTGGCTTTCTTCTTCTTCTTTAGCTTAATTTGGAACTTGCACATGAGCAATTTGTGATGTGTCCAACAGTCAGCACCTGACTATGTCTTTAATGCTATAATTGAGCTCCTCCACCTCCTTTTAGCAATAATTTAGCCAAGGTGATTCCTATATATTCCACCTGGTATGTCCATGTATAAAGGCATCATTTTGGCTGTTTGAAGACAATGTTAGCTATGAAGAAATCACTGGATGGGCAGAAATTGATTCAGCTTAAAAGTTTGTGAACTCTTTGAATTTTCAATATTTCTGCAAAAATATGACATTAAACATGATCTGTTCTCCACACAAGTCCTAAAACTAGATAAAGAAAACCCAATTAAACAAATGAGTAAAAAACATTATACTTGTTTATTTATTTATTGAGGGAAATTATCCAGAGCTACATATTTGGAACCATCCATATCAGAATCCTGGATAATAGAACTGCAAATATGAAAAGATTTCCTTTAGGTGCTTCTTTGGAGTGTAGTTTTTAATATTCACAACAGATTTGTAAGAAAGCACTAGAATAGTGGGATACATAGGAATTTATGTGGGCTGAAATATAAGAAGAAAGCAAATTATTTTGACATTCTGATTTGCAATCGATGCTGATATTGTGTCTACAAGATTATTAGGATTCATTATAAAATTACCATGACAATTAAAGTTAGCTGTAAAATGCCAGGTCAGGATCAACTCTCTCTGTTTTAAAATAATATAATTACCCCTTGTTCTACTAGAAAGGTAATTTATGTAAATTTCATTTATGTATTGTTTGCTTCATTTCTTTTCTTCATTTTCATAATCACTGCAGGAGGTGCTAAATTCTATTTGTTCCCTCCCCATGTACCAAAGACAGTTTCTGTTTTATATTCCTCTAGTAAATCATTGTGCCTGTTCTGTGCTTTTGGGAAATTTTGTGATGACATTTAATTATTTTGTTTCTTAATGTTTGTGTATCTGTACCATATTGCACTAACCCAATAACTGCCTATCAAAATAATAACACTTTTGAAAGTCATATTGCCAATTCATAACAACTACAATCAGTTCCACTGTGACATATCTTATTAAATTTCCTATATTTTTTTTAAAAGCCCCCTTTTTCTCTCAGTTTATTGGCAAATCTAGTCTAAAGTCAGGGTACAATTGTTTTCAAATACTATGTAGGGATGAAGAAGAGAGTAAAACATATGTTGTAAGTTCATTGTAGGATGAACCATATTATCAAGCTATAATGTAAGAATTAGTAACTATGTAAACATCTCAAACTGTTCAAATTTCCATCTGCAAAATGCTTAAATATTGCAGATGCCTTTACCTTAAAGAAATCTAGAGCAGTAATAGGTGGTTAAAGTTATGATAAGTTGTTCCTTGTTCATATACAAGTATTTGTAAGATAGTACAGAATTTGAAAAATCAGGGTTGTGAAGAACCCTGATGAATTAGAACACCTTTCATCTAAAAGCTCGCCAGATGTTTTCAGGGACTCATAGCTACAGACTATTTCTTAACAGATGTTTCACTAAAAGAATTGCTGCTAAGTGAAATGAAGAGGAGCAATTATTCTGTTTTCCTATATTGCTGTCAAAATAAGATAAATGGGGCTAGAGGATTGGAAAACACTCCTGAAGCAAATGTGGACAGTCTGGTGGGTTGGCTGCAAGGTGGAGTAGAAGGTTACGTTCCATGAGCTGACTTCCACTCACATGTTCTCTTGAAAGGGTAGATAACTAATAGTGAATACTTGCTAGCTATTATTTATCTCCTCTGTATTGGGGAAAAGGTTGATCAGCTACATGAAAAATAAATAAGAGTGTCTCCCATCTTTTTGCACCCTTTTCTGCAATCAAATAGTAAATGTGCTGTTGTAAATAAAGTAAATTTGGGGATGACTTCTTTTGTGATAACTGTCAATCTAACCAGTCAGTATGATGTTAAATGTAAAATCCAGCCAGCTGTTTAAAAAGTAACTTTCAAGGCAACTTTAAATAGGTTATCTTACTAAAGGGGCTTCCCTAACTATAAAATATAATATTCATCTTGAAAAATTACCATGGACAATGGGCAGTTGTCTCTGGTACAGCAAAACAGATGAGTTACATCTGATATGTACCACAATTTTTGGAGCTCTTGAGGTGCCACCAAGTGTAGCCCTTAATCTGGAAAAAGTTGTGCACCACTTTTCAACAAGAAGCATGTAGACTTTTGGGTTTCATCATGCAAAACTTGAAAAAAATTAAATCGCCACATTTGATTTCTATATGTGGTGGTCTTCTGGAAAAATACAAGGGTTTGGGGGTAAATTTTCCATTGAAATAGGGAAAATAGCAACTCAAGATACTGTGTGAAATCCTAGCCTTGTTATAAGCATCTGAGAGAGTAAATGAAAAATTGCTGCATAAAGAATCAATAATATTTTTGTTAGTGGCTGTTTGACAATTTATAATCCATGTTTGGAAGACAAAGAATAATCTTTCAGTGTCAATGTCACTAAGCACAGTATTATTCTGGACTATTGTTTATTAATATATTTAACACATTTGAAACTTCTGTTGTACAATAATGAAATTATCTCATGTACTATGTACTTAATCTTTACAAAGAATAAGACATATGTCTTCTTTGCATTATATCTCCCAAAGTAAATATAGCAGAGTGAATAGTAAGAAATCTTTCACAAATAAATCTGGTCTACAGGTAGAAAACTATTCTACTTATTTTTTACAAGCTAAGTGCCTTCTACAGTGTGAAAAGAGGTGATGGTGTATGGATGTAGATTAGGTGGCAGGTGAGGCTGCTAGGCTTAAATAGCCTCAATCAACCCTAAACTATAAACTGCATAATCATACCAACATGAATTTTGCAGTTTGATTTGCATAATTATTATACAAATATATAATTTTATTAAGAATTTTAATTATAATAGTAAAATCTAATACAAACTAAAGAAAAAGAGTATAGAGAGGAGGAGTAAAAAGTCCAAGGAAAAAGAAAAAGAGAAGAGAAAGGTAAGAATATAATAAAAAAGAGAAAAGAAATATATAAAGAAGTGACTTCCAACCTTCATCACAAGTATAAACAAATTTAGTAACTCTTCACCCTCTCTAAAGTTACAAACATTTATCTCTTCATCCCATACCGCATCTGTTATCTATAAACAGATCCATAAAACATCATCTTTTCAGTCCTGATGTCAGCAGAAAGTCCAGAAAGGGTAGCCAGAAGTAACAGCTTATCTTATTTTAATCAAACTTTATATTCCTTCCTTTTACTTCTAACAGTCTTAATCTTTAGTTCGTTCAAATATTGTCATAGGATTTGATTTATCTTCATTTCTTCTTTGTCCCATTGCACTGAGTTCTTCAAGGCTTTAACAAGCATCTTTTGTAAATCCAGTAGGAAAAAATTATTCAGGTCACTCTCTTGGTTTGTCATTTGTATTTCCTTTTTACATTTTAAAACCAGCCAGTTTCTTTTGTAGATCCAGTGAAGCATCCTTTTCTAAATCATTCTCTTGGCCTGTCAGTTGTAAATCCGCTTGCAATACCATATCTATCTTGTAAGATAAAATTTGTTCTACATCTGACATTTCTTCAATAACATCTTTTGAACATAGTCTATCCATAGAAGCAGACATCATTACTGACATTGTTGATATTGTGGCTACTACCTTCTGACTCCATTCTTCAAAACTCTCCTTCAGTATTTTTATCGTCATAACATTTTGCACCATCTTTCAGGCCTGTATATTTTTCCTCTACCTAAAATCTTTAGTCCCCTTTAGCATCCAGTTTTTGAAATCATGAAATTATTGATGTTAATGTCTTGTAACAACTAAAACAGGATCTATTTCCCAGAAGAAGCTGTTTGTACTTTATAATTAATTCCAAAATCTTATTGTAAAAGTTTCAATATTCCAATTTTATCTGGATCCTTAGTCCGTTTATAACTTTCTAAGATCAAAACCTTATTTAGCTTTTTGTGGTTTATTTCAGATTCTTTAAATTCTTAAGCTTGTAATTAAAATTTTATTTTGTTCAGGATTAAAGTCAGACTTTCAAACTTGTCATTCCAGAAGTCTCTAATAGCTTATAAGTATGAGCAAATAGGGGCAATGTCCTGTACTTAGAAGTATGAGAATTATCAGCA
This sequence comes from Python bivittatus, assembly GCF_059951505.1. Lineage (NCBI taxonomy): Eukaryota > Metazoa > Chordata > Lepidosauria > Squamata > Pythonidae > Python > Python bivittatus. The sequence goes on along the minus strand of NW_028277058.1, from coordinate 13,777,014 downwards.
ATTTCCAAAAAGTGATTAGAAAGTGAGGTTTGCGAACTTAGTATCCTTTAAAAGTCTGCACTCTGGTTGTGAGCAACCTGGTTAATCCTGTTGTCTTCCGGCAATCAAACCCACAGAAAACTGTCCTGCAGTCTCCTCGCAGGAAGAAGCCATCCGGAGCACATGTAGGTGATCTCCTATCCTTATCCAGAGAGATTCCAAGGAACTGGTCTACTCTCCAGTTCCTTGGTTTTTGCCAATGGTAGATTCTGCTTTCACAGAGCCATCTTCAGTTTGCTATACCACCTCCAGAAGTTCTGATCTGTATGCAATTTTTGACTCAAAAGATAGAAAACGGCCTGAATTATGTATTCTGATTTGCTACTATAGATTCTATCTAAGTAGATGATGACAATTTGCTTTTTTTTTAAATTGTCAAACTTTATTTTGTATCCTTTCTATCATATCTTCTTTTAAGAAAGACATAAGCATGCTGAAGCATGCTTGTTATATTTATCTCTTCTTCAAACACAGACACTTGTATGAAAAATCTCTGAAGTTATATTTTTATACAAAAAGAATAATAAGAAACTGCTTTGGCTTTTGAAAATTTAATGGAAAGAATCTGTTTGCCTAGTTTTGACAGCTGTGCTTCACTGAATGAAGGAGGTAAACTTCCTGGTTTATTTTGTGCAAATAAAAAATATTTTTTCTTAAGATTATATAGACTATGTAGAATTTTTTGAGAGACATTCTTATTCTGTTTCCCTTGTGGTATGCTATATTTTCAAAGCAAGATAGTCTCTTAGAACTATTCTCCCAATTAAATTTAAATATCATAGGAATTACAGTTTCCACAGATCATTATATAGGTTGCACTCCTAAAAGCACTTCTGCAGTAGATATTTATAGCATCGCCTCTGATGATAAAAAGTATGTCTGTATTAATGATATATGCTATGCCACAGTGATGGTTGGATGATACTAAACTTTGCTAATGTGAAAATCTTCTAAATTTTCTTACTTAAGAGTCAACCCAATTGAGTTCAGTGGATATTTATTCCTGAGCAGACAGATGGTTAGCCATGTTGGATGAGGATTCTGGAAGTTATAGTTCTAACACATCTGAATTTTTTTAGGTTGGGGAAGGCTGCTTCAGCCTGTCAATTTTATCCTAACAGCTGCTTCTCAGCCTTTTGATAATAAATTAATAAGGCTCAGAATAACATCCATAACTGCTCCCAAAGGTATTGTTTTGAGCAAGCTGAGCAGTCATATATTTTCATGCCCACCCAGAATAATTGCACGTTCAAAAAAGAGATCATGCCAACATTTATGAACACATAGAGACTTGATTTTTTTAATGGGTAGAAGCCAGCCTGCTGAAAGTCTTCAGGTCCTTCACTCCACATTTCCTTTCCACTCCCACAGAACTCTCAGGATTTTGGTAATCAAAAGATAGTAATTTCAGTGGCAATTTTACATGATAGAACCCAAACATTGCATGCTTCTTGTGAAACATGATGCACAACTATCTTTGGACCAAGAACATTTGTTGGCTTTTGAATAGCACCTCATGAGCTTATTCCAAAACGTCAAATCAAGACAAAAAACTAAATTGTATTGCATGTTTTTATATCAGTCAATCAAAATTTATTCATGGTCCAAGACCAAGCACAGTAAGAGACCAGCATACAATATAATATCTATAAAAAGAAATTTTAAAATTGCAAGAAAATCACAAAACAATTAGCAGCTAACTATTAATGCATGAAGGAACCAGATTGATAAGAATTTTGCAAACTTCTTAGGGGTTTATGAAGAGTGGTTATGAAAGGTAACAGCTTCCTGGTCAGAATGTCAATTAGGGTTATTAACAATTGGAAGTATTAAACCTGATCGCCATTGGGTGTACAATGGACATTTTAATGGCACGAGTCTGATCAGAAACAAGTTCAGCTATCATATGGGAGCCTTATGTATCTACTGGTTGTTTCCCTACTGAGCAGCGCCCCAATTCAGGCCAAAGTAAATTGTCTCCTATGTGGAGTATTTAAGATGTTATATCCAGGAACAGTCCAGGGAGGAGGAGCAATTGTGCTATAAAATGGGAGACTTTGGCTCTGGATGTGACTGCCCAGAGTCACTTCCTAGTGAGATGGGTGGTGACCAAAGTTGAAATATAAATAAATAAGTAAATGAAATCTAGATTCCAAATGCTCTGCTTTAGTTCAGCCAGGATTTTATCAAGTCCCAAAGCAGGTAGTGCTGGCAAAGTAAGATTGTAATATGCCAAATCACCATTGATTTGTCTTCTTAGGTTGGAAGAGAACCTATCCAGCAAGGTGAAATGAACTAAGGAAAAGTTCCCCAGTAGACTTATTTCAGCCTGAATATAAGACAACAAAGTCTTAATTGGGCCCCAAAAGAAATGCAGCCTAATTCTAGTTGTGTTAGGGCATTGGAAGTTGAATAAGGAACTCGTGAGAAAATTTTCAAGAATTTTGATTGGATTGCTTCTAAACTAGGAAACACAGCTGAACACCATATAGCAACAAACCCAGAGCTTTGGTTTTAAATAGTTTAATAGCTGCATAATTGTTATCAAATTGACCTGCAAATGTAGTAATTGCAAGGGATGTTTTTATATATAGCACAATTATTGACAGGAACATGGGAGGGAAGGTATAGCAGAAATTACATGTGAATTGGAGAGGCAGGCATCTTGCATTTGTTCTTAGATTAATGTAGTTGGTAACAGATACCTGTGGTATATTTTGTATTTAATGTAAGAGTTACTTACTGACTAACATACATTTCCCAGTACATAAAATATAAGTTAGGGCACTTTCTCATGCTGTTTAATTATATTTCCCTGCGTCTTTCCTTTTCATCAAAAGCTACTATGTTTCTGTTGAATAAAATTTACTTAGTCCTATGTTCTGTATACCCTGCAGATGAATAATGAATAAATTAAGTTTGAAGTCTCATGTACCAGGTTGCCTTTGAAAAATCAAAAGTCCCAAACGCTATAGTTTTGGAGCGTCTGTGGGTAGTTGTGGGGAATTCTTTTATGGCTAATGTTTTTTGAATGAATTTTACTGCTATATAAAGCAACTTTATCCTTTACTCTGCTAGCACTAAAGTCCTAAACTGGGGAAACTCCATCCCTGCAAATTTCCATCTCACTCTCTCTCCCCATCCCAGGAATTTATATAAGTGTGCATTATATCATTGTTGCCTTGCAAAGAAAAACTAATAAGAAAAAAAAAACAATTAAACAGTTCCTTTTTCTCAGTCTAATTTAGAATAAATATTTCACTGTTTTACTAAGTATTGATATACTTTGAGATATTCTGAATAAATAGGTGCCCCCAAACATTTTAGGCCAGTAGGTCCATTTGGAATTTTGGGAATGCAAAACTTCCTATCTCTCCCAGCTTACCTTTGACTTCTTTATACCGGTGGGTCCCTTCAAAGAACACTCTGGACTGCAACATTTATCTGTCATTTTTATTTTCAGAAATGTTGAAGTTCTCCTGCAGATTATTTGAGAGGCTGTCTGTCCATCCAGCGAGGTCAAGCACAGTGAGAGCACTCCAGATTCCTTCTATTAAGCAACATCACCTAGTGGGACCCCAGAAGCACCTTCTCTGTCACAATGCCTGCCCTCTGGAACAGCTTTCCCTAGATGGCTCCCACCACACAGGAAGTTCTGTAAGTTTTTTTTCTTTAATTATGTAACTCATTTAGAAGGCCTTATTATCTTATTAAATAAATAAATACATCCACCCACCCATCCACCCATCCAGAGGCATTCTAGAGAATGACTATGATGTGGGAAGCTGGTGCTTTTCAGCGTGCCAGCTTTTTGTTTATTAATTTTTTTAGTTTAAAATGTTGAGGAAAAATACAATTTAGATAGGATAGGATTCCTGGTGAGCACTAAGGGAGATACCTGCAGGCATAGATACTCTGCTAGAGTATTTATAAACAAAACAATTAAAATGTGGACAGACTCAAATTCTCATTGAAAGGGATCCCAAGTTGGCAATGCTGTCCTGGAAATCCTTGCCACTCAGAAGTAAGAAGCATACTTAAATAGCACTGAATCTCATTCATTTATTCCATGTATTCCTCTCTCTGTCTCTGTCTGTCTTTTGCAATGTACTCACAAAACATTTTTCCTCCCTTACATCTTATCAAAAAGGAGTATTGCTTTCCCTTCTATCACAAGGTGCTCTTGACTCAAATTAGTGACACTTATGTGAAAACACTGAGAAAAGAATAGACCATTTGGCTCTCATAGAAGAAAATGATAGACCATTTCAGACACTTCTTATGGAGGGTTCTATCAAGTGTTGGGAACAGAGTGCTCCTGAGTATATTATGCTGGATTGCATAGACAGAAGCACAGAGACTAGCTGCAGACACATCGAGCTCTTCAAAATATTCACCAAGTCTTGAGCCATGGCAAATGAAGAACCACTTTATTTACAACAAACCTAAGCATCTCACAAATACACTGAAGTCAGTCAATGACCATTTACCCTTTTAAAATCTTACTGAAATAGGGTTGAAAGTTATCACTAAACTACAGTCAAAATAAGTGCCAGGAAATGTCTATTAGAGATAGGAATATTTCATATATATCATCATCTAACAATTATTGATAATTAAGATTCCCTTCCCCTTTGCCCAGATATAGTCATTATTATAGTTGCCTTGTTCATGTTTGACTAAGTATATATTAAAAAAAAAAAAAAGTATGCAGGTGTATGTGCAAATGACCAACTGCATGCCCCAAAATGGGTAAATTCAGTTGTATGACAGATTCAAGCACAGCTCAGTTTCCTTTGGTTTGGGGTTACTCTTTAATTCTTAATAGGCTGGTGTTTCAACATTCTGACTCCAATTTTACTTAATATTACTGTAATACAGGGTGTACAAAATGTAATCAAATCTTGGAATTAATTTGCCATTTCAGGACGACAGGTAGAAATGTAGAAATGTAGATGCAAAAAACAGATTGCAGCACCTTAGAGAAATGAAAATGTAAATGATATAGTTAGATACACAATAATATTTACATGACCTAGGGGAAAGAGTCATTTGTTTTCATTAGAGTTAGTAGGAGTACTGATGTGGATTCTTAAGATTCTACATTTTTTTCACAATACTGTGCATTATTTTAAATAGTATATTTGTGCTTCGAAATATTCCCAACTTTCTCATAATGGTACACATCAATACAATTGTTTGTCTGCTGTCAATTAGAACTAGGGAAGCTCTATTCCCCCCCCAATTAGCAGACTAGAGTAACTGGAATATCATCTAACACTGCATCTCCTTCTCTTATCTACCAATTGAGTAGATCAACATGGAAATCCCATTTGTGAAGAATAATTAGCCAAAGCAGCAATAATATCTCCTACCCAACAGAAGACCTGCTGTGTTAGGGTGATCCAAGTTAATTATGCAAAACACAAACTTTTGCGGCACTTCAAAGACTGAAACAGTTGTTATTCCCTACATTTTTAAGTCACATGATAGAAGCTGAGTGTTCTCAATCATGCCAAGCATATATAATATGGTGTTTTAATTAAAAGACATGAGGTAGACAGATCATGTTTAAATTTAAATAATAAATCATGATAAATCACTGTTTTATTAGGAATATTGTACAATGTCAGTCAATGAAAATCAGGTTCCTTTTGAAAACATGTGAAATATGTACAGTATATATTCACAGTATGGGCCAATTAATTATATGTTCCATTACTAAATAAGTAAAACAGCTACCCTAGCCTTTGGACCTGATAATAATGTGACCAACAGTCAAGTTTGACCTACAATAAAAATGAGAGCCAGTTGGGTGTAGTGGCTAAGATTCTGGGTTAGAAACTGGGAAATTGTGAGTTGTAGTCCTCCCTTGGGCACAAAAGCTAGCTGGTTGACTTTGGGCCAGTCACTCTGTCTCAACCCAACCTGCCTCATTGGATAATTGTTGTGGGGAAAGTAGGAGCATTATGAATGTACTTGAGTTGATCCAAAAGGAAGGTAGGATAAAAATCAAATAAATAAATTTTCCTTCCTCTGACAACATCTTTTCCCTAGATTTTTTTGCCCCTTAATTCTGTAGAATCTCAGGAGAGTGTGACCATCAAAATATATGATATTGTGATGAGTGTTATATCTATGGATTGAGACAATTGAGACAGGCAGCTAGGAAAATACTGAAGCAGCAGCTGTGAGCAGGGAGGCAATTCTAATGGACCTAGAAGGTAATAGTGTTTGCTTCTTGACTGCCTCTGGAATAGAATTGGCCATTCGCTTTAGGAAAGTGACAAAATGCAAGGTTGCATTGTAATGAAAGATCCCCTCAACCACATCACCTGAAGGAAACTAAACTCAACATGCTACTGCAAAATCAAATTTGTATAGGCAGTCAACAACTGGCAGGTAAATTCTTTCTGCGAAATAGCAGTGAAGTTTTTAATTTTTTCAGTTGATTGCAGCTTATTATCTTGAATGGGGCCAAGGAACCAAGGAAGCCTAAAGAAGGCAAAACACAATTCTGCTGATAAACAATTTCAGAGCCACTAGTACATCTGCCCATGGAACTTGCCAAGCAGCCAGATGTCAGTTTTGGAAAGCTCATTTGCATGCTTGATGGAAATCCTCTGGGATGAATTGCATTGAATACACCAGTTATCATCTCAGCTACATGAAAAATGGCAGAAGGGGCCAGCATTCAACAATCCAAGGGAGGTATGTCCTCAGTAGAAAAGTTGATTAACCTGACACTGAAGCCCAGACTAAATTTTCAGGCCTCAATTACATTTTTTTAAAACTTTATTTACACAGTGAGATTATTTTGGAAATGCATGCTTGGCATTTTGAAATGCACCATGGTTTTGTAATAGGCAGCTAATTATCTCACTTGGGGGACTTTTCACATAGCCGTATTAAAAATGACAGATTAGAAGAGAAGGAACTCACATCTTTAGCAGGATTATAGGCTTTTATTTGAAATTAAATTTCCACTGTAAAATGCATATTTTGTAGTCTATTGTCTACATCAGTGTTTCTCAACCTCAGCAACTTTAAGATGTGTGAACTTAAACTCCCAGAATTTCCCAGCCAGTATTCTTTTTGGTCTAAGGGAGAAGTGTTTTGCTTCTCTCTCATGCCCTCTGCACACAATGGATTATGTAGTTATCTTAATTAATCATCTGTATTCTACTTCTTTATTTTCCTATCCTTTATTTATTTTCCTATCTTTACCTATATTAACTGTTGGCTTCCTAAATAATTATTTATCTCATAAGCTTATTCAGGAAGTTTGCAAGCTGAACAAAACAAATAGGTCAGGAGACAAAGTTTTATTTTTTCAAGTCATTAACCAAGCTACTTCACAAAAAACAATTGCATTTAAACTTCCTACAAATAAGAATTCAATATAAAAGGGGGATTTCCCTTTAAACTTACAATATTGAAACCACTAGGAATGGAAACAATTTATACTATTCAGGATATGAATAAGACTTTGATGAGGAAGATTCCCCTGATGCTGCTACAAGGAATGACCTTGGGATTAGCAGATCCAGCTGCTAAATGAAAATCACAGATGAAAGAGAATTCTGACAGAAACAAGAAGAAAAGGAAAATGTTGATGATAAAATGAACCGTGAATAAACCAAATAGTTAAAAATTTAGTACAGTATTAAAATATTAGGTTGTATTAGGATTAAGTTATAAATACTTTTTTTTGTTTTCTGAAGTACTGGGGCAGAGAAGAGACCCATATAATACCAACCCCTGCCCAGATTGCTATATCCCACACATCAGGATATCCATTACAGACAAATAGATATGCAAATTTAGTGAGAAGAGAGTAAGGTAATCATTTGCAGTCCACTTTAATAAAAGAAGCAAGAAACTGTTAGATGATTATAATAGCCCAGTTACAATTCCAAAGTTCTTTTAAAAAGAGGGATTATTTCTATTTCTTAAAAGTAAGGAGTTCAATACCTTCATAAATGACTTAGATGGGGGAATAGAAGGGAGACTTATAAAATTTGTGGATAACACAAAGCTGGGAGAGATTGCTAATACTCCAGAAGAGAGGCTCAAGATTCAAAAGCTTCTTGATAGGCTTGAACATTAGGCCTTATCCATGAAAATGTTGTTCATTGGTGACAAATGTAAGATTCTACACTTAGACAAGGAAAAGCAGATGCACGGGGACAAGTTAGTGGTACCTGGCTTAGCAGTAGTTCTTGTGAGAAGGACCCAGGTGTCTTAGTAGACCACAGATTAAACATGAACCAGCAGTAATGCCTCAGCTGTTAAAGAGTCAGTATAGTTTTGGGCTGCATCAACAGAGGCATAATGTCAAGATCACAGAAAGTGATAGTACCATTCAATGCTGCACTGGTCAGACCACACCTGGAATACTGTGTCCAGTTCTGGTCACCCCAGTATAAAAAAATACACTGAGAAACTGGAAAGAATGCAGAGAACAGCAACAAAAATGGTAAAGGGCTTAGATGTTAGGTCCTACAAAGAGAGGTTAAAGGAATTTGTTACGTTTAGGCTAAAAAAGAGAAGGCTACGGTCTACAACACAAGGTGTGGAACTTTTTCTCCATAGCACTTGAGGGTAAGACAAGAACCAGTGGGTGAAAGCTTTACGGAGAGAGATCCGAACATGAAATAAGGAAGAACTTCCTGACTGTGAGAGCTGCTAAGCAGTAAAACAGTTTGCCCCTGAACTTGTAGGTGCTCCATCACTGAAGGTTTCCAAGAAAAGATTGAAAACAGACATTTGTTGAGGATGGTCACTGGGCAGGGGCTCCACTGTTTTGGCACTCCAAAAGACTTTAAACATCTGTTGTTCCTCCAGGCCTTGGGTTAAGATGGATGGAGCCTCTTGCTGGACGTCTTTTTTTCATGGCCCAGGACTCTGAAGAAGCTGCTCCAGCTGAACCAGTAAAATGTTAGCCTCAGGAGACAACAAGCCAGGAATCACCTGAGGCTGATCAAACATAGGCACCATCAGAACAGCTGGAGCAGTCAGATGATGATGTATGGTCTTCAAGCCTTTGGACTCAGTGAGTAGAGCAGAGCAAAGAGGGTTAATGAGGCTCCTTGACAAGCAAGGGAGTAACTCTCTAAATTAAAGATAGCTGGCCACAGCCTGATTTAAGAGGCAGTCCTGACCATGTTTCTCCATTGGAAACAACAGTCTGATCCCTTGCTCTGGTGTGTTGTTCCTGTAATTCTGCTCGTGATTCCTAAAACCCTAACCTTTGAACTGGCTGACAAAACTGACTTGGCTCTCTGAACTTCAGACTAGATTGACTTCTCTTCTGTGTGTTCCTACTGAAAGCAAAACTACTCAGGCAAGCTTTCTTTCCCAGAGGCTGTTTTGATTTACATTCCTTTCCTTGTCTGCTGTTATCTACTCAGCTTTGCACAAATTGCTATTTTCACCTAGCAACTATGTGTGAGTCTCATACCTGAAACAGGACAGTTTTTATAAAGTGACTGCAAACCATCTTATTTTGTTCTGTATTGTTTTTATTGTTTATTATATTGTGAGCCACTCAGAGTCATTTTAGAGTCAGGCAGTACCTAAACTTAAATCAATAAATAAATGTCAATGATAATCTCTTTGATCAGTTAAGTTTATTGCAAGAAATAGAAAAGTTGTTAAAGAAGAAGTCCAGCAGGTGCCAAGTATAAAATGATGTCATATATATTATGGCATGTGTACAGTATTATGGCATTATCACACAAATGATGCAAACATTGTGACATTACAATGAATGTGATGTTATGGCTCCCTGTTGCCTCTTCATATGTTGTTTGTGGAAGCAAGCTTTACATTTGTGCCTTTTTCTCCTACTCATGTTGGAGAAGTATTCTCATAGGCTAAGAATAATAATATATTAAACTTGTATGCTGTCTGACTCCCAGTGACTCTTGGTGGCTCATAACAATCAAACAATCAATATAAAATTGATAAAAGATGACAAACATGATCGATCTGATGGAATGAGATTTTATTCTCTCTTGCTAAAGCCCTGGGAGAACCCCTTACTTGGTGAACCTGTGGGTATTGTTATAGTAATGGACTAGTCTGCATTCAAGTTATTTGCTTCTGACCTAGCCAGATATAGCATTCACAAAAGCAAATAAATGGGATGTTAGCATGATGTAAAGCATAACACCAGCCTTAAGAAACAGGCGAGAACAGCCTTGCCTGCTTGCATTATCTTTGTGCCTAAAGCTATATACAATACGTGTATCTCTTGGGTGCTGATTTCAAAACTAAGAATTAATTCTCCTCCCTCAAATAAAAAAGATACAATCATACAGTTCTCACTATGGGCCTTCGGTTAGATGTTGTAGTTTATAAAGCTACCAAATCTGGTTAGCAAAAAACTGGACTTCCACTATATAGTGGCTGTATGAATTTTTGCAGCCCAGGTATTAGCATCCTTCATGCATTACCTTCGGTGATCATTTCTGGAGTCTTTCCCTCAGTTACTCACTTCTTGTCTCAAGGGACTTGCAACAGATTGGTTGCTACTGCTGCCAAGAGTATTCCACTCTGTCACCTGGATATATGAACAAACCTTATTGGATAAAAGTTATTTTGTCTATATTTCTCCTTATTCCAGTGGTTTTCTGCCACATTAGTGTATCTTCCTCTTCATTCTTGCTTCTTTCTTCAGCAGTGTGAGTCAATCTAAAAGAAAACAGAAAATATGGGGAAAGGCCAATATGGTGCAAAGCTGGAATGAGGTCAAAGCAGCAAAACCTATTAAAACGTAAGGGCAAGGGAAGGCAATCGGACAGGTAGCATGAGAATATTACTGTATTTTTTGCAGAAATACTAAGCAGAATTTTTTTTTCCTGCAATGGAAGAAATTTGGACTAATATTACATTTTCACCAGTCTGTTGACATCTCCAGTTGTATTACACTATCACTTCCAGCATTCATAACATCATGATCAATGATGAGAATTATATTCCTACACATCTGGAAGGCATTCAGTTTGTGACATAGAATATAATGTTCTATAATTGAAATTCACAATAATACTATTCTGGCTTACATACAAATTCAACTTAACGACAGACCTTGGGAATGGAACTCATTCTGAAATTGGGATCTACCTTAACAGTTTTCCATCTCCTTCCTTTTTCTTTTTCCTTTAAGAACCAACAGTTGCCTCTAAGAGAGAGATACTGTTTTATTAATCACTTAATAACCATAACTATGATTTGTCCTGTCTTTAGATTCTCATTATAAATCTGTCAGCTTTACTCAACTTTTTATTTTCACACCTCTATCATTTGATTTGATTGTATATATCTTTCATAAACTGAAGTCATGGCAGTGAGATACGTCTTATCATGAATAAGAAAAGGTCTCTAGCTTGTAGATTATTTCCATCTGCCTCTTTTTTCAGTACATATTAGTTACAAATGTATCACTTCCATTTTCTGCCATTTATGTCCAAGTAATGTAACTGCTTTGTATTAAATGATGCAGTAAATTTGATCGGTCTGAGACCTGTGCATATCATTCAAATTGCCCAGGAAAGTTTCCAGTTCTCCTTCCATCATAAATATTGATGTATCAAGATCAAGTTGTCTGAGCTGAGGCAGATGTATGCAAAGCCTGAAATATCTAAACCCATGTTAGATCATTATTTTGTCTATCTTTAAGAGTACTGTTGTATTTAGATTTATAATTATGTGATTTTATGTTTATTCTGATGAAATGCAATACAGGGAAAGCTGATTATATATGAAAGCCATTTGCTCTGAATTATTTCAGAATTTGTTCCAAGAAAAGTACAAGATGTTGTTCTCATTGCAGCTCAGTGAAATAACTGATATATTCAAACTACAATTCTCAACAGTTCATTTGTCCACATGGGCCCTAATCCATGTAGCGCTCTTTCTCAAGTGAGAAGGGGAAAGAAGTACTCATTTGGATCAGATCTACTTTGTCTTTACACATAATCATAATAGTTTTGACAGGTAGAATTCTGAAATCTATATTTTGTTATCTATTAACCGGAATGCTGTGAGTTAACTTTCCTTCCTATACATTTTTAAAGTATATGTGAGAGACAGTCTCAGGGAGCAGAATTGAATGATGGGTCTGGTGTCTGTTTCTTGCCTCAACAGTGCCATAAATAAATAAGTTAAGTTTTCTGAACTTCCATAATGTTGTTCTAGTAAGTGTATATTGTACAGAAAGATAATGGAAGTATTATAGTTTCCAAAAAGCTCAGTTTATAAATAAGGCCTTCATGTAGATTTGACTTCCAAGATGTGACTAGAAGCTTTGTATGGGAATACAAACCATTGATATGGGAACAATAAACATAATTACTTTGAAAATCATAAATAAGGTTTGATGCATTTGCCATTCCCCATTTGTCTTGAAAAATAACGTATTTTTCCTAGGAATTTTATTTTATTGTATGTTTTGAAGTTTTATTGCTTTTATTTCAAATTTTAAGCACTGCTGATTACAAATAGTCTTTTTCCGGCCTCTGGGGTTTGAAACAGGGAGCTTTAGATCAGGATTTTTTTTCATGAAGAATGAGCAGATATGAACTTTCTTTTGTGGGATGACGATGATGATGGCAATGTCTTCAGAAACTGTAGTGAGCCATCATGCCATTTCATCCTGTAATAAATTCTGCTGTAAAGAAATCCATCAAATTCTGTCTACATTAGTGTGTAGACCATAATGGGAGATACTCAGCATTTCTACATACCTGTACAGTCTTCCATTAACTTCACTTTCCTTCCACTATATCCTCTTCAGTCCCTATTCCTAGTTGATATGCAGTTCCTTTGAGCATATATTACCACCTTCAGATAAAGACAGTCCTTAATATAGGGTGGCCCTATCCATCAACACAAGGATAAAATAACTATTTCAGAGCTGGTAGCTGGAATTGTGAAGCATGGCATGGATGGTCATTCAAAATATCTGCAAGGGGTAGGAGGATTTTTTTTTTTTTTTTTTTTGGGGACAAAGGCTGCCATAGTGAACATAAAATGGCTGAACATAAAATACTCATTTACCAGAAGGCAATTGGAGAAGTTGTTTTCCATACCTTCCTCTAGCTTCTCAGAGTGCTCTCTACCACCACAACTTACTTTTGCATTTCTTTGTTCTGGGAAAGGGGTGATATTTCCAGACAAAATATGGACTACAGCCATTGATCACTTTTATTTTGTAAGGATACCTAGGGTCAAATGGGCAGTCAGAGATATTCTGAAAATAAATATGTTAGAGGCTGGCACTTTGTTTTATAGCATGCTAGCATCCTAATTAAAAATAAATAAAGAAATAAACTTAGGGCAGGGACCTGGCAGATGCCAAGGAGGATTTCCTCAAGTATATTGTCCATAGATACAAGTTATTTGCCCATCCTAATTGTTAAAACATGAATCAATATTTTTAAAAAGCATTACAGTGAGAACCATAATGAGAAATCAGATATAATTGATCATCCTACTTATTGAGGTATCATCATCAACATCTAATAAAATTGCTGGTATCTTTCTGCTGCTGCCAGCTGGTTGAAAGGGTGCCCATATATCTGTTTTCATCAACCTATCTCTCACTTTCTGCAATAACAACCAAGAAGCAGTAAGGAGTATTGATTCGCTTAAGAATTTCTGGATTTTTCATCTTCATCCACACATAATATACAACAACCAGAAGATTGAATCCTATTGATGTCTCTAGGCTTTTTTTTACTTGCTCCCTTCTCTTTCTCAACACTCCTCCATTTATTGTGCTGTCGTCTTCTCTTTTTTTTCCTTTGCAATCAGTTTTTTTCCTTTGCAATCAGTTTTTTTTTTCATTTTCTACTTTGCCATTGCATCTTCATAAGCTTTTCACCTTCTTCCCTTCTGTGTAGTCCATTAAGCAAATACAGAATTGTAGACAATAGTCTTAATTTCTAAAGAGGGAGAGATTCATTTGGTTGGATAGGGCCCTAACCCAAAGACTTGCCCTGACAAAACCACTCTCTCCTTATTTCCCAGTTCTTCCCTTTTCTTTCTTTATATTTCTTTAACTGTAATTCCAGCACCACTAGCCTGCTCCAAGTTCCTACAATGTAAAAATATGTGTTTGAAGAGCCTGAGTTTATTTTCTTATTTTAGCTTTTACAGTAATTTGTGTGGATGCTTAGCACACAACATTTTCATTCTGCCAGCAACCAGCACATTAAGAGTGAATCCTGAGAACTGCTGCTGATGAATAAGATGCAGAAAACCTAACTCCAGAGTAAAAATTACTAGGGATGTGCTGGGTAAGACAGGTGGACTGGTGATTCACTATCCTTATGTTACACTTTTTTTTAAAAAAAAAAGTACTTCTCATTCTCGTTGGTAAGCACTTATCAGTAAATGATTGGAAGCATTTTTTTTAAAAAAAAGACTGATTTATAAAGGAATACAAGAAATTAGCTTGCCATTCATTTAATGGTATACTAAAATATAAGAGTGAAGGCTTTTAGACAATTCATCACTAGAAAATTAGCTGTCAAAGAATACAATCTCTTTCAGCAGAACAATGGACTTCATTTTTTTTTTTTTAAAGTACAAATTGCTGCTATATCAGGCAGTTTTAGCCATTTGGATTTAGAAATGCGTTTTTTTTTTTTTTTTAGGATGCTGCTCAATTACAATTAGAGCCATATGTTAGATATTCAAAGACACAAAATGCTGTTTTCTGCTGAGGGGCAGGAAGAGGAAACATCATCATTGTTGTGTGAATTTGTGAAATAATTTTGAATTTTTGCATTTGAAAGACCAGCCCAAAACAGCCCATCCGTTTTGCTGCCCAAAGGCCAACAAGTTCATATCTAGTCCATGCTTCACACGGTTGCAACTGAAACTTACTGCATTCCCAGGAAGGTGACAGGGAGAGGCTCAGGGCACATTGAGTGGTGCACATAATGTTCTTCCTTCCACTGCCATCCACTACCTGAGATAGTAGCTGCATTCTCCCTAGTGGCAGGGCTGGCCCTGTATTAGCCTCTTCTTCCTCCTCCTTCTCCTCTTCCTCCATGCAACTTATTTACGGGCTCAGTCCTCACAAACTTCACATGTCTCCTTGCATCACTTCAGTAACAAAGCAATATAAAACAGCTTAGGAAGAGCAGCATAAACTGCCACATCGGGAAAAGAGGTATTTTATTGATCCAAGGAGAGGATACCATACTTTTCTGACAGCTGAGCCAAATCAATTTTGTAAATGCAGAGAAACCTTGTTTGTTTTGCTGTTACTTGTTTGCTTGTTTTTTAAACCAAGGAAGTGAACGAGAAGAAGACAGCACAAATGTATCAGTGAGGCACTCTAGAAAGGTGGAGGTTATCGCTGCATGTGGGGCCTTGCACAGATTTGCATTTGCTCTTGTGAGAATGGAGCTTTGCAGTTCTTTAAGTTGATAATGCAAATTCATTTTCCTTGCAGTTTGCTGGCTCATGACCATTCCGTCTGATATTGCCAAGTGTCCACATAAATGATTGTAATGGGATCAGCTGAAGTGGCGAGATACTTGTCTTCAAGCAGGTGCAATTGCCAGATAGCAATACAAAACCCAAATTAATTCGCAGGGGTGTTTATCGCAGTGGATGGAGTGCCTGTGTCCTTTATGTGTGTCCCAGATCGTCAAAGACATTCCGTGAAATCCTACAGCACATAAGGCCTAAAGGAAAGATATGCCCACTCTTGATGTAAAACTCTGTCTATTGATAAGGAGATAGAAACAACATATTCAAAACAGAATGAATGATAATGTAAAATTGGAAGATTATAAAGAATGTACTATCATAAAAGTTACTATATACTCAGCTTCTTGATAGGTACATTTTAAAGCTCTTTGGATGTAAGGTTTCTCTGCCTTAAAAAAATAAAATTGGCAACCTGCCTTTCTTTGTTAAGGTAATGGATTTGTGTCTCTAAGTAAAAAGAAGAGGAGACCTCACCTAGCTGTCCAATCTAGTGTTGTTAAAGAAACTGAAAGATGAAATTACTCTACTGCCTTTCTAGAGTTCTAAACTAACTTTTCCTGTTATCCAAGCATGTCATATGATGTCAGAAATATAATTTTAATGGAAAATAAATTAGAGCTTCTAGCATTTCATTAGGTTGTTTCCCATGAAGCAGCAATAGAGATATATAGGTTACCCCTCTGCTAATTTAAGCATACTCTTCTTTTTTCACATTTTGAGAGATAAACAATTTCCCTCATCCTTAATAAACAAACAGAAGCCATTGAGAATTTCTTAAAAGAAAATGTGCTAACTGTATCCTCATTTTTATTCTTTTTACAGTGTGGGGGTTATCTGTGCATATGTGTGTATGTAAAAATGTATCTGAAAAATACAGACATGATATTTGGATTTTGTAACATGATAATGATGTACAGAACTGTATTTTGGACAAACTACAGATGAAGCCTGTTCCATTTCCCTCACTGTGGTTTGTTTAGTGAAAACCTATGCCATGCAAATGTTTCTGAATAAAAGTGCCAAAAATGAATGGCAATTTCCTATCATTATGTAGTAGAAAATACATACACATACACCTACACACAGAGATGCCAATTGTATATTTCCTAAACCACGATTGGCATCGTTTTAAAAAATAAAAACTCAGAAATTATCTTGACAAATCCAGGAAAAATGTTTTTAAAAACCTCTCCTACGAAAATGCCCCACCAACTGTAGCTTTCAATCTCCATCACTCCACTTCCTATGTTAACTGCACCTTCCAGCAATCAAAAAGTAATCTATTCCTTTTATAGCAAGTGACTATAACCTTCCACTTCTGATAGAAGAAAATGAATTTTATGTTCCTATTACAAGAGTGGTCTATAAGTCCACTCAACAATGAGCATGACTTGTTCAAAACTAAGCATTTTTTAGTCTGCTTCCATAAAGAAATATTTAGGAAAGGGTATAACTCTGGATCATATTAAGTCACATTACTTAATAAATGAGCTCAGATTTAGATTTATACATCTTTCTAACAGAGTAAATTATAATATTAGAGTCTAATTATGGACATTTTTTATCTAAGGATAAGCTTCATTGAATGAAATCCAAGCAAACCTGTACAGTAGATCAACAATGATTTTAAAAGCCGAAAAGAAAATTTCAACCTAAATTAAATCCTTTGTTTGTAATAATTTTAAAATCATTCAAAGGTATATTTTAGTTTTCACTTGAGAATGTTAAAAGGGCTTAATATGACTGAGATGCATATGCATCTGTTATAAGCTATGGTAACATCAAAATGAAAATGCATGTGCCATGAAATCATTGCACAGATAACATGATCATCTACTTTGTATTATGATATGAGGAATTTTATAACTTGCATTATTTGCATGAGGACATCAAGGCACATGTAGCAAAATTTGCCTTCTATCTGGATGTCCCTGATAGATACTGGGCAATTCAGGCACTCACACACAACCTGAGATGATGTTTTATTTACACACACACACACACACACACACACACACACTATACATATATATATATATATCATGCATTAAATCCTCCCTCCCTCCCTCCCTCAACTCTTCTTAGCATTACTTTGATGCAAATGATAGCTTCCTTATTGTGCCAAACTGGATGATTTTTGATGGAAGTAAGTTCAGTCTCTCCACTTTGCTATTATTACAATCCTATTAGCTATCTTTCAATTTAGAAATAGGCACTGGAGCTTTTTTTCCCCCCTTCAGTTTTAAGGAAGATTAAACCATTTATTTATAATCTGTTTAACACACCATGAGTGCACAACATTTTCCAGGCCAAAGACACACTTGGCTTTGAGCTGGAGACTGAATTTCAGAAATCAGAGAAAGTCTGGTAACACCCTTTTAGACTTATTATTTACTGCACAAAATTTATGCCTTTTAATAAAATTTCTTAGTTTGAAAAGGTGCTACCAGTCTTCTGATTTTTAGTTACCATGAACTAACATGGCTTTCCTCCTACCATAAATTTCAGAAAGTAGGTAAAGTATGGAAAAAAAACTAGATTTGATTTATTTTTATTTAAAGATTAACATTAAATGAAATAAATTAATATGATTCCATTGCTTATACTTCATACAAGTAGTAGTAATTTTTGAAGACAATCTAGGAGTATGACACCCTAAAATTTGCAGGTTGTTATTAATGTCTTACATTGGGCTACCTGTAGTAATATACCTTAGAACAACATAATTTAGGAGTCAGAAATGCTTAATGCATTGATTTGAGAATTCATGTCCAGAAATAAAAGTAACATGCATCAAATTACAGTGAACCTGGGATATTCACTTAAAGGGCTGCCTATGACACACTGTAGTGGAAAGAACCACAGAATTTAGTCAGGTTTCATTTTACCTCACAAACCAACATAATTAAGTCCTATAGGACTTCTAGAACTGCAATCTACAGGGTATTGCCATCTGCCACTGGCAAAAAATAGTTCAGTATAAACAATATTAAGAAGACTTACTTGCAGTATTTCAATAATTTGTACCTACTCCAATCAGTAAGTTTCCCCAAGATAACCTCCTCTGTTTTTTGTGGAAAATAAGTTTAAAATGCTTTTAAAAGAGTGTTTTTGTTGTAGTAGTTCTTTTAGAATACTTTGTAATATTAGGGAAGGGTTTATGCAACTTTTAAGAAATTTCAAGTCATTTCAAAATATTTACTTTCCTTTAAAATTCCTTAGATTGTTGTCCTGAGGAACACAGCTCCAGTTTGTTTCAGATAATTAGAAATTGGGATCAGGTAAGATGAAATGATTTCTTGAAATGAAACCAATACATTTTGCTAGTTTTATTTAAACTGTTTTTGGCTTTTCTCAACGTTCTGGAGAAGTTTTAATCTACAGAAAGATATCCCCCAAATTGTTCTGAATTCCATTATGGATGCAATGTTCAAATTTATGCTCTTATTAAATGCTTAATAAGATATTTATTTTCAAAAATAGACTAGTTTTGGAAACTATATTTTTTTATAATCTGGTCATTAGTTCGTAATTTGTCATAAAATATTAGAGTATTCCTACGTACATTTTGCTCAATCTATCTTAACCTGAATATAGGTTTTTGTTTCTTTGTACAAATAATTGATACTATCCACTTATAGTTCTAGGTATGACAACATGCTTAACAGGATTTATTATTCAAATGCCAGTATTTAGAACCAGATCCAAATCAGGTCTCGACAATAGTGTAACTGTGATCTTAATCTTTCAATGAGATGAAGATACACAGAGATTACAAAATTGAGTTGAAATCCCAAAGAAAACACATGTTCTTTTCCAGTGTGCTATATTCCATGGTATTTATCTGTAATTTGTAGTGAAAGGAATTGCAAAAACTGTGAAATGGTGCTTTGCCCTATTTTTATAATGAAGTTGGAATTACTCCATATACTGTAGGCACTGAATTTCTAATCTTATAAAGATATTAATTGGCCATGCTGCTGGGTTTGTGGGGGGTTTTTTCCCCTTACAAAAAGGAAGGTTTTAAGTAACAGTATAATGTAAAATCACAATTATAGTCACAGAGCAAACAACTAACTTGCGAGTCTTCTTTATTGCCTCTCTGATGCAGCCCCTCCCCCTCCAAATATAAGGATAGGGAACACTTAATGACTATTCACTTCTCCACAGCAGGAGGGGAAATACTCTTCCAGTTTTTTATAATAATTCTTTTAGTTATAGCCAATTAGCTTGAGAAGGTACTTTGGGAAAAATTGATGAGTGCTTCACTGGATAGTGCTTTCTCTGGTTTGCTTTACAGCAGAATACATTTAAATATTTTCTAATAGTTCATAAGGTTCTGAATTTCACAATCACCTTATCATGTTTCCTAATCCATGAAGGGACAGTCACTGATTTCTTCAAAAAGAAACTCAGTTTGCCAACTCTAAAAATGAGAGTTCAGTACATCATGCTCACTGCTTTATTTTTTACATTAATTAATTAACCAGCTCCTATGAAGCAGGTAATTACTTGGTGTTATCCACACATTAAAAATTACGATAGTGAGTCACAGAGATTAGTTTTTACCTACAATCTTTCCGTATTAATTGTGTTGATACAATCAAATTTTCAGAATTTTTGTGTTTCTTAAAAGCTTCCTTGTCAAGAGGAGGAATAACGGATTGATCTATTTTATAGCTCTTTTTCATCTCTATTTGAAAACCTCCAAAAACCTGAATAAGAATGTGAGAAAATGCTGAAGCTTTTAATCAGCTTGAATATTTTTTTTAAAAAGTATGGTGTTATGTTCAAATATAAGTAGGAGATTTCCTTTCCAATAAATGATAGATCTGTGTGTGTGTGTGTGTGTGTGTGTGTAAAACCACTGCTTTCTTTCTTAATAAGTAGCCTTTGACCTTTTGTTTCTAAGTATGAAGCAGCAGTGAAAAAGATTCTTTTTCTTGACTTAGTTATTTTAAATGAAATACTTTTAAAATTAATTATTCCTAACTCTTTATTTCAACATAAAAAGAGATGATTTTCTGTAACAAAAGAAAGGAATAGAAGTTTTGTTTCTGATTCAAAACAGAAATTTAAAGCACTATGCTTCAAATTTATAGGCCAAAAGGTAATTAAGATCATGCAGCTGTGAGCAAGTAGCACCTGTTTCCAACTTCTGAAACCAAAGATTTCTTTTCCTGAGATCATGATGCAGCTATAGAGGGCAGCCACATGATTCTGAAAAAAGGATGCAATTGTTTTCTGAAATTGTTGGAAAGTGTTGTCTGAATCCAAAATGCTGCACAGCCATAGTTTCTGATAATTTCTCTTGCCCTTTGACTTCTTTAAATATAAAATAAATGAATCAAGTCTGAGTGACTTCCCATTGTGTCAGATTTATGAACATAAAACAATGTTCCTAAGCATTTATTAGACACATTCAGAAAACCATCTTATGATCCTTGAGAGGACATTCAAATTTCTCTCTCAAATTTCTCCTTTCTCTCTCTCCCTCTCCATCCATAGAGAAGATTTCCACAAGCAGAAACAGAATTCTGTAATGTAAGATCCTGCTATTCCCTATGCATATAAATGGGGAGTAGGATGGGAGTGCACCAGCATTTTCTTTTGCTGCAATTAAGGTGTCAAAGAAACAAAGGTACAAAGCAGAAGTAGCTCATCTTTTCCATGCTCATTTTCTGTACTACTAGCATGAGATGGAATCAAGTGGTTCATCTGCCATAGATTCATTCTTTTCTATAGTCAATGGATTGCTTTGCTCATGAGAAATTCCTCCAATAATGAAATTTATTTAGCTAAAACGAAGTCTTGTTTTAGTTTCAGCATTGCTCCAAGCCTTAATCAGTGGGAGCAAACAGACGACAAGAGGGTCTGTGGTGCCACAGGTTGAGTGTTGCCCCTGAGGTAGTATGGGTGAAGGTAACTTCACCTAGAGGAAGCCTTTTGTTTCCTTTATGGATTTCAAACCAACTTAAAAACCAGAAAGATCAAGTCTAGGAATTCAGCTAAGAAACTGCACATTACCCTTCCAACATGTGAACCAGGAAGACTTGTGCAACCTTAAAATGGAGGCAAATACATAGCCCTATATATCCACCATACTTTTGCTGACAGGAATTATGCTAGCTGAAGGACAACTGGAATGACTACCTTGAAGAAAGCTAATATAATTATAGCAACATTCATGTATAGAACAACCTGCAACAAATTATAATTTTTTGTTAGGTAACTATCTAAAGACTGGTCTATACATGCAATTGAATAAGCTGACAGAGTCCTGAGGTAATAGAACAGACTGTAACTGCTCAAGGATTGACAGTGATGCTGAGTACTGTCTTTAAAAAAATCTTGCAAAGGGAGAGATTTTTTCAAGTCCTTTTCTATACAAAAATCAATATCTCTGTTGAGTTTTCCTCTGTAAGTTCACAATATTTGCCTCATTCCGTGGTAAAGATCAGCTCAGACAAAATAACTTGTGAACTAAAAAGAGTATGAGTGATTGTTTTCAAAATATTCTTTTTTGTATTTCTGTTTACTTAGACTATTATACAGTTTATTAGACATATTGAGAATATTGAACTATAATGGCCCAACTTTTTTAAGAGACTTGTCTCTACTAAGGTGTTAAACACAGAGACTTTATCTTTAAATATCTTGAAACAAAAAGTAACTTTCTTTTCAGAGACAAAGCTGCCCTTGTGTCAGGCTCAACTTATGTGACTTCTATTTTCTTGGTAATAGTTTTCTGGCGGTTTTTTGGGGAACAATATGTCTTCTTCCATTACATTTCTTTTCTCTTCAGCCTTTCAGTGTTGCCCGTATCCATGATATTGCCTCATGTTTTCCTAATTTTGCTTAGCTTTGGACCCCAGATAAAGGTCAGCCATGTGTTGCTACCTTTCTTCTTACTAAAACACAAATTCCGTGCAAAATACACAAAGTTTGCCTCAAGGAGTAACACAATTAATTTAGCACAGCATTCACATTACCAAATCTCTAACATAGTTCCACATCAACTAAATTAAACTAAATTTCTAAAGAGATCTGTCAATACCTCTCCATTTTGGATAGTTTAAATGCTTTCACCTGCTTTAATATCTTTCCTGATAGAATAGTTCATGTTTCCAGTTATTTACAGTATGTTGAGATAATGTGAGATCTTTCCCAAACCATAACAGATTCTTTGTCAAACATCTCTATCAACGTATATTTCCCTGATCTATTTATCTAGGTAAAATTACATTCCAAATAAATTGAATACTTTCACAGCTGTTCTGTCACTTGCTGGAGGCCCATCTATCTAAGAATCAAACAAAGAATTCAAGATTCCAGTACCTCACATTTTAGTATCCTTTGTAGCTTTCATCAAATAATGCCAGCAAGGTCTTAGAAATTGTCTATATTTGATTCACTAATATTCCTTTACCTGTTAAATTGTGCAGGTGATGTTTCCTCTGTCACAAAAAGTATAGGGAAAGAAAGAACTAAAAACCATATTCTTCCTTCACATTTTTTTAAGACTGCTGCAAGATGCTTAGGCTTTTAAGAAAAATAATGGAGATATCAATCACAATATCTTGTTTTATATAGAATGGAAATTACAGACTATGCATTGATAAAAGCTTTGTGAATTTCTGAAATGTTATTTTTAATTATAGTCCCTACCTCTACCCCTACCTCCATTCTACCAAAATTGGTTTTCTCTAGTAATGCCAATCTTACTGCTAGGCAGCATTGTAAATGGTATTGCATCACAATTTCAGCAAAGGTTATAACAGTTCTAATGAATCCAATATATTACACATACTTTAAAACTTTTAATAGCTTTTTTTCCCCCCTCCCCTTTTTTTTCTTTTTCTTGTGAACATGAATGCAATTATGGTATCAATAGGAAAAGAAGTTTTAACTCTAAGAAATATAATCAACTTTAAATATGTATTTTCCAATGAAACGATAAGATGTTAAACATGTATTTTTATCAGTTAATTACTGTCGTTTTTTATGTTTATGAGTTTCCCTTCTTCAAAGTGCTCAAGGTGACTTATCCTAGAGAAAGAGAGATCTCATCCAGAACAAAAGAAGTAATGCGAACATTTCATACATCCTGCAATGCATATGTCTGAGCATGTACCATTATTATGTAGACAATAATTATTTAAAGGCAGAAATATAAGGAAATGGTATTTCCTTGTAAAGTAGGTCTTAAAGGGTTAATCCTTTTTGAAGATCTTTCAAAAATATTCATAATTTGATTTTTATATAGCACAGGTATTTACTGAACTGGAAGATCCCAAAGTGCTAGAAAGTACTTTATTACTATAATAGCAAAAACCGCTTACCCAAAGTCAAAAACTTCCAAGTTCAAAGTGATGGACCAAAGCAATGAAACAAATACGATGAATTGGGAGGCGACTGTGACAGAAGCAACTGCATGGCATGAATTACTTTTGTGGTCACAGCTAACAGAATTCAATTACTGTTTGGATATGATCAATTATTGCCAAAAGCCTTGCCAAGTCTATTTACCATGCTGGCACAAACACAGCAGCTTTTTCTCAGAAAGGTTATCAAGTGTTTCTGGGATGAGAAAGAAGGGTAATGGAGGAAAAGCAAACAATATTATGAAATGCTATAGAAACAGGATTTTCAGTTCGTTCCACTCCAGAGAAGCCCATGATTTTGCAATATAAAATCTACAAAATGTGGCAGTGAAAGAACCAAACAAAGAACCCCAGATGGTACTGGGAAATTGATCAGCTGCGCTTTCCAATTACTTAACAGCACCAATCAGATATAAAGAAATGTTAAAGAAAAAATAAAGGATTCCCAACTGCTTTACAGACTAATCATAATAATACTTGGTATAAAAACGTCCATAGTAGTTCTGTGGCTACTGCTACAATTTTAATAAACTTTAGTCTGAATATGCTTGTAAGCCAACAGTTTGTGGAAAACTGTAGCTCAACAATGTCTTTTTGACTAAATTCATAAGGGCCTGGAAGGGAGTGCATTTTATGCAAGTGATAGTCATCA
This sequence comes from Python bivittatus, assembly GCF_059951505.1. NCBI lineage: Eukaryota > Metazoa > Chordata > Lepidosauria > Squamata > Pythonidae > Python > Python bivittatus. The sequence continues at coordinate 13,752,426 of NW_028277058.1, read as the reverse complement.
TTTACTGCCAATTGACAATTTAATCAATATCTGCTAGAGACAGAGTGTTAAGGAATTATGTACAAATCATTTGGTGACTGATCAACAAAGAACTATAAAACTCTGCAGGATCTACTAATCCCTGAAGATGACTATGGCCCCAAAACTCCCCTTTTGGAAAGATAGGGAATTTCATTCCTCCAAGTGAAAAGAAAGCAACAACAGGCAATCTGTTGAATATTGCAATGTATAACTATAATTTTGAGCAAACAGCTATGAATGAATGAATCTGTCCAGTTTTGCTCAGTTTCTCTTCTTCCAAACCATAGCTTCATTCTGAAACAGCTGATATAGTTTCCTCCAAAAATGATTTTGTTTTCACTTGTTTTAATGCACACAATTTTTATACACATTTTTTCTAGTCTTTACTTTTTCCAAGCAATTGTGTTCATATTTGCCCTAATATGCATAACACTCACTTTTCTTTATTGTCCACATCTTTGTTTAAATTCTTGAGTTGTGAGCTAAATCAACCCATTCAGAAAGTATGGATTTTAGTGCACAGGTGTGTTCAGATTTGTTTGTAGTTTCAGGAAATAAAAGTTGGATAATTTCATATAAACATTGGGATTAAACAAAATTCTTCATTTTCCCTATCTGAAACTACATTTCTTTTAAGAAAACTGGATCATGAAGTATACTGCAGCGAACCTTTGTAGTTGGCTACACTTAGACTTGGAAATCTTAGCTGCTTTAAAACGTGTAAAAAAAGAAAAGTAAAGGTATTTACAGCCTCTTCACACTGAATATATTTTGTACTGGAAACACTGAGATTAGGATTTATATATATACCCAAATCCTATCCTCCTGTCTCCCAAATATACTTGGGTTTCAAGCAAACACCTACATAGACCTTGTCTCTTGTCTTCATTCTGAGTACAGAGAGGAAAAAAACTCAAGAAGAAATAGGGAATCACCTTAGTGTGATAGTAAAGATAATTGTTTTTTTAATCTTCAGTTTAAAGTCTTTCAGCCAACTTGAGACTGCTGCTAGATATAATAGCAGCTTCCATCTCTAGTGAATTATTGGGTGCCACAATCATTTATGCTATTTTAAAATAAAAACTAACACTGTAATGCAGTGTTGTCCAAACTTGGCCACTTTAAGATGCGTGCTGGCTGGGGAATTCTGGGAGTTGAAGTCCACTCATCTTAAAGTGGCCAAGTTTGGACAACACTGCTGTAATGCTTATATTGTCAGATGTTGAAGCATTCTATGTATGTCCATGAGCATGTCTGAGAGTGGGAATCTAACTTGAGCAAGCAAAGCAAATTTTGAAACTATGGCAGAAAGGAGATTTATTTACAGAAAATACATGAAAGGGATAGGAAAATGCCTATCGTTTAGCTAACTAAATCCTACCAGGAGAGTCAAAGAACATGTGTACTGTTTGTTTCTGCCTGGGAAGATATGCAGATTAAAGTGACCTCAGCTTAGAAATCTCTTAGACAAAGAATAAGCAGAGTGGTGGACAAAGAAGGGGACAGAGAATACATTCTTAGCCTTTTGTCTATTGCTCCTTTGTATTCAGTAGGTCATAACACACTGAAGAGCCAGCGCCATTAGATTTGCACCTCTGGTATACATCATTTGTTCCTCTCTTGCAATACTTTTTATCCTAAACAGAAACTTTTTCCTAAAAGTGTTACTAGTAGTATCATTAGTACTTCACAGACCAATAGGTGCTTTGGAGCACCTACAGAGCATTGTCTGCCATTTATTAAAGCAGCTTGCAAGATTGCTCCTCTGAGCACAAGCCCAGGAAAATGCAAATTAATGGATCTAATAAAAGTATCTTATTCTAAATTGCCTAGCTAGTTGGACTCCCATTGCAAGGCATCATTCTCTTGCCAGTAGTAGAAGAGAAGCAGGTTGTCTGGATCAGGAATATCAGGCCCTAGTATGAACCCCAAGATAAGTTTAAAAAATTAAGTGCTTGATGAGAACTGAATTGAAGATAACACCCCTGGTTTTAGGAATTGCAGACAGGTGCTACTTGATTACCTCTACATGTGCACAAGTCCCATTTTGCTTTTAAATCCACAGTCCCATTAATTATTTCAAAAGGCTAATACCATCTCCTAAAATGAGTATAAATGTTGGAGGGAAATCATATTCTTTAAATCTGTCTGGAAGGCACATTTCACAGAACTGTAATTATTGGCAGCTTGAAAGTATGATACATAAAAACAAACAAGAGAAGAATAAAATCTCTAGATGCACTTTGAACTGCTCAAACAAATAAACCTAGATTAAATCTACAGGAAGATCTGCCCCCACTGGTAAGGTCAGTGTGAATACCAATTTGCAAACTTAGAAAATTCAGTATGCTTCAGGTTTTTGAAGAGGCTGTGTGTTTGAGAGAGAGACTTGGGGGAAGTGGGGGGGGGGTAGTTTGAATAACATGTGAAGACTAAAATTCCAAAGTGATTGACCTGGAAGTAAAGTCAATGCTGTGCCTGCTGGTATGTATGCAAAAGATCAATAGCAACAAGGGGCTAAGGTTAATGCAAGAGATGATCACAGGAAAAAAAAACTTGCTGAGTCAGAGGACCCATATTGTACATACTTGCTTTCTTGGCCTTAAAATGTAATGAAACAGATGTATGTTACAGGCAGAATGGTCTATTAATGAAGACTAGTCTATAAAAGTTGAATGAAAAGTATAGGTGCCCACCTCCATAACTTTAGTTTACAAGTGTTTTTTTTTTATATATATATAAAGGAAGCAGAAAAATCATCTTTAAAATGAAGTATTTTGTTACCTGTATTTACTTCTCCACAAAATCACCACCATTCACTACACACTACTGCCAACAATGGACAAGTTTCTTAAAGCCTTTGTAATGACATTCCATTGATTGACACTTTGTGTCTGAATCATAATAAGCCCTTGTTTTGTCAGCTGTTGCGATGCTGTAAAGAAATTTCTCACCTTCATTCTTGTAACAATAACAATTGCTGGCAAATTTCAACTCTTGAAACTTTCATCTCTGCTGTCAGAATATGAAGGACTCATCTTCCACAAACAAGCAATACTGGGGAACGTGAATAACGTGACTCATGCCATTCCTGTAAAATGCCAAGCTTGACAGAAATTTGCCTTTGAGTGATTCACCAATTGTCTTTAATCAGTTCATCAATGTTCCTCATGTGAAATGTGTCAGTTAGTGTGACAGGTAGTCCATTTCATTCTTGAGCACATAAATAATCTCTTCCCTGTTGACCATATTTATATTTTTTGGCCCCGTGATGCACAGTACTCATGTCAACACTGTCATCACCATAAATAACTTGCATTTGCTGGTGAACTTCCATTGGAGAAACTCCTTCAGCAGTAAAAAAATGCAATAATGGCTCATTGTTTAAAACCCACTGCCAAGTACTTACTGCAGGCTTCCATTTCATGAATAAAAGCAAGGGAACTTTTTCTCATAGCAACTTTCCACTAACTAAAGGGAAAGAATAGATACTAAAGAACACATCAGAGTTTCTAGTGTGTCAATACTACCTCTATTGGCAGTTTGTAACATTGTGGGCATGACTTTTCATTCAACTCTCCTATTAGTATAATAGAAAAATGCAATCAGGAAGAACTATATGAATGGGCAATAGAGTTATTGCTAACTTCTTAATCAGGTACCATGAGGAAATAAACATGGAGCTTATTGTTATATCTACAGGTACTAATGTCAGAAAAGAATCACAGTTGCTCACTTACCATGATACTTATCAGATCTGCTAGTTTATCCTAATACCAGGCAAATAGGCAGAGAAGAGATAGTCAGTAGGGGTAAGTCATTTCAAATGTAGCCATTGGAATCAGATTCAAGCATGAATAAACCTACAGATTGTGAGAGTAGTCCAGCTTTACTACCTCTTAGTATCCTTGCACAAGACAAAGAGGCAGGCATTTAAGTGAAATAAGATATAGTGCCCTTACCAGGCAGGTGATCCTCACTCAACAAGATTATGCTTTTTAAAAACTTGTTAAAAGGGTGTAGCAATTGTTAATATGGAAGATTAGGGGAAGGATGACTATTAGAGAACAATAATTCATTAATTTAGAAATGCCGTTTTAAAATGCTTTCATATTCTGTAGGTCATTTGTCAGTCCTTTGAATTAACCTCCTCCAAAAGTACATAGACAAGATATGAACCATTGCCAATTATTAATTTTGTTAGCAAATTAACTTCTAGTGGTTCAAAACTGGAAAGCCATCTGCATCAGAAAAAAGTTTAGGACCAAGAAGATAAGGTGTGGAGATACAGTTTAGTGACTGCCTTATACAGCAACTGTTCATAGCTATGACAGTGATGAAAAAGGAACTTTGTGACCAATTCTCACATTTATGACCTTTGCAGGTCTGTAAAGCAAAGGAAAGCTGAAGTAAGATCATAAGCACAGTCAGTTTTACTTAGTGACTGCTTTGCTTAACAACCAGTTGCCAATCCCAATTGTGGTAGCTAAATGAGGACTACCTGTAATGTGAACAAAGTGGAAATAGAAGATGTAAATTCCTTGTGCTTCATCCCCATCATATCTTCATCACTCCTGAAAAAAATTCTCTAATTGTGAAGAAAATTTATCATGTAGGGACAGCAGACTTAGTGCTACCACAACTGGACTATACAAATCTAGATGAGAACTAGATGGTAGCAAAGAAAGAAAGAAAACACCACCATGCTGCCACCTTCTAACGGTTATCTTGAATTGCAGTAGCACTAAACATGCTAATCTCACAATTTAGGAGACTGGAAAAAGCATAGTTTGGAAGATGACCAGTAATACTAAAAAATTTACAAGGAACATTTTAACCAAAGCTATTATGAGTCCATATTTGCATGTCTAGGTATTACTGACCTTGCTTTTTCATGTACAGAACTGCAGATTTCATTTATCAGTGCCTTGTTTTGTTAAAGAAAATGCTGCTAATGAACACAAAAGATGGCATTTGGAAAAGTACTCACTGCTAATTTATTGTTATTGTTTTGAATTATTTACAGTAAAAGCATTTGTAGTTTGTTAAACATTCAACAAGCACAATAAAGGCTAATCCCAAAGAGTCAATATTCATCAAAGGCAAACATCACTAAAGGGAAAAAAGAAAATTAGTGATCATTCAGTGATTCAACAAAAAAGACAGAGGGATGATTTTGAACGTTCACTGATCTGTAACATATCTTGATGAATAAATATAAACAACACATTTTTCTAATTGTAAAGTTTCATTTTTAAACATTTCTGTGTGCATTGGCTTGACTTCGATCCCCTGGAACTGTGAATATGAAGAGATTACTAGTTTAGTCTGACCTAAAGTGAAAGAAACTGGGTAGACAATTCCTCACCCTCAAACTTTGAGTCAGCAACATTTTCTGGAAGCCTTGGAGCAGCTGTTTCAGTTTATTTTTATACATTTATATTCTATTCCTTAGCTTTATATCCCATCTTCCCTCCAGAAATTCAAGATGACCTACAACCTTCCATTTTTTTTCTGTCATAAGAACCCTGATGGTGTGGCTTTCCTCAGTTCTAGTCTAATACCTTAAACACTGCTCCACATTGGTTCTCAAGGGCTTTCCCAGATTGTCCCACGAACATACATGCACATCTGCTTTGCTTCACTCGCAGTCACAGCCAGCCCTCAGAATAGGTGTTCCAAGCCTTCCAAAGAATTGGACTGCTATAACACTACAAGAAATCACTCTGCACAGCATTAATAGCCAATTTCCAGTAAACATTCAGAAGATCAGGGTAGAAAATAGTCAAGCAGCAAGCCAATAATCATTAGCCTTATGGAAACAGTTCTTGACTCTTAGGAAGCCATTTTTTCCCCATGAAAGCAAACCACAGAGCAATGTTTCTCAACCTCAACGATGTTAAGATATGTGGACTTCAACTCCATCTTAAAAGTCGCTGAAGTTGAGAAACACTTGCTTAGAGCTTGCATTTCTGTTTGTTGCTCACAATTGGCAGTGATATCATTTCTTTGGGGAATGTGGGGTATCTTCAGGATCAGTTACAAATTCCAAAGAAGTGGTAGGAATTGGTTCCATACTTACATCCTTGATCAGATATATGATTAGAACCATAGTGGCCCATGGTTTCCTGATTCAGCTTCTTTTTTTCTTGTTCATCTGATGAATATCCATCCAATGGAGTCTTAACAGCTGAATACATCCATCTTGCCCTTCCAAAACCCACAAATCCTGAAAAAAAAATACAGAAATTCTGACCCTATCCCTTATTAATAATGTTACTATCTTATCTCAGCTACCCCTCCACAACCAGCTGTGGCTACCAGAGACAAAGAGGTTACCAGCATCTTAAGAAAAATGCATTTTAAGAGCATTTAGGCACAAAGTGGAAAAAAAGAATAAATGGATAAAAAATTACATCAGTGAAATTGTACTTCAAGTTCCTATTTTAATACTGAGGAACTGCCTAGTTTAAATCTTATACTGTATACATATAATTATGGGCAGTGTTGTCCAAACTTGGCCACTTTAAGATGAGTGGACTTCAACTCCCAGAATTTCGCAGCCAGCATGGCTGGCTGGGGAATTCTGGGAACTGAAGTCCATTCATCTTAAAGTGGCCAAGTTTGAACAACACTGATTATGAGTATCTTCAGGGGCAAAGACAAAATCTGCAAGGTGGTAGGTGTGGTGTCACAATCTAAGCCCTGCCTGTCCTTTTTGTTATATGGTCAACAGAGGCATTGCAACACTGTACCTACCATCTTGCACATTTTGACCCTACCCTGTGGAAACTGCTGAAGATTAACTGTTGACTACCAATTGTGCGAAACAAGCACTCACTAGTCTTTCTCTGGGTTAGTCAGAAGTAAAGTTTATCGAAACGTTTGCAAAGGCTGGTGGAACTCAAAAGCTGCAAGCTGGAGTCCACACCGAAACACAGATCTCAGCAATTTTTAAACATCTCTACCCCCGGCCGTAAATCCCTTCTTGTTTCCTCATTGGCTGAAGTACTCCAAGTTACACTCTACATGACTGCCTACTTCATATTAACCCCCTTCTACAGACCCCTACATACTACATACTACATACTGTACATTACATGTTCATGGTAAATAGGTGATTAGCTATGCGGGGTGTGGTTTTTGTAATGGTAATGAAGGTTGGGATGGCAAGAGTTCACTCATTCCTAAAAGATCTCTGCTAAGTATCACTTTGGACAGGTCAAGCCACCCCAAACTGGCTTTGTCTTACCTTATCTCACCCCAGAGAGATTTCCCCCCTCCCGATTTCCTGTGCCCCTGGGGGCTGCTTGGAGGCCCCTTGGTAACCATGGCGATGTCTCCTAGTTTGAGGTAGTTTCAAAAATAAAGGCATGGGCAGCTAGGTATTTAGTACTGCAGCTACCCTCTTAGCATGCTCAAGTTACTATTTCTTTGTCAATAATAATAGATATTTTATCCATCTCTCACACAATTAACTAAATACTTTTAGATTTCTGAACCATCCAGTCCTCACAAAAATAAGGACTAGTATTATAGCACTGAGAGCCAGTTTGATGTAATGGGTAAGGCACCAGGCTAGAAATTGAGAGACTGTGAGTTCTATTCCTGTCTTAGGCCTGAAGCCAGTTGTGTGACCTTGGGCCAGTCCCTCTATCTCAGCCCTAAGAAGGAGGCAAGGGCAAACCACTTCTGAAAAACCTTGCCAAGAAAAATGCAGGGACTAATCCAGGCAGTCACCAGGAGTCAAAGACTGACTCAAAAGCACCACAACAACAAAAAAGTAGCATTAAAGGCAAGGCAGAATTTCCACTAATGTATAGGATAGTCTCACACTCTCTTTCTCTCTCAACAACCTCTTACACATTTTGAGAGTTAGGTGAAGCATTCCTTTCATCAATGGACGTTATGATCAAAAATAGCCAAAATAATGTTAGTGTTTTAAAATATTTACATTTTTGAAATATGCATCATTAACATTTTAATGTGCCTTGTTTGAAGCTCAGCCTTATGTTTAGACATAATAATTGTGCTATCTGATAGCCAGTGGATACTTAGTGTTTCTTTAATATCATCACATTTCTCTCTAGCATCTGTGTGTATACAGTAGTTCTTTTTATGATACCATTGGAAGTAGTAATAGCAGGTTCACCAAATATAATGCCAGATGGGAGAGTCACTCAGTACAGCTGCAGACTAGTTTCTCACTCAGGAGACCTACTTTAAGCATCCTTTATATGGGCTAATGTAAAACACAGAGCTAGCATCATATTTAGAGTTGATAAAATATGCTATTCAAAATTAAAATGGCCACTGTCATTTAGACCAGTGTTTCTCAACCTCAGCAACTTTAAGAAGTATGGATTTCAATTCCCAGAATTCCCCAGCCAGTATGCTGGCTGGGGAATTCTGGGAGTTGAAGTCCATACATCTTAAAGCTGCTGAGGCTGAGAAACACTGATTTAGACTATATTCTTGTGAAACTTGAATGCAGTTCAAGCATCATGAAAATGTACATGATCTATAATTTTCTGCATATCTACCAGTTTCTGTTTCAGCTTGCTGTAAATACATGTGTCATGTATAAATCATCACATCATCTAATATATTCAATCTACTTAACCATTCTGTATACCATAATGCACATGAATAGCTGTAGTAAACCTAGGCTTATATTTTGAGATGGTTGCTTTTGAAAAATAAAAGGGCAAGAGGAAATTGCAACTTGCAGAGCAGGATCCTAGCTTGCCATTGTTAATTGGATTCCAGATACTGTCACAACTATCTAGTAAGCTATATACATTCTTATGAGGCATATGGAGCTTCTGTACAAATATAGTCCCTATTGATATATATGGCCAAAGCTATTCCCTTCACTGAACATATCAAACCTCTTGAATGCACTACAGCTTCTGTACCTGTACATGATGCTAGATATAGTGGGATTTGTTTCTGACCTTGTTGTCAGGATGATACACCACCAACCTTCCTCATAAGTCATTACACAGGCTCTGCAGCATCCTGGATTAGTTATCTAGATTGATTAAGTAATTAAGCTTGCTCCCATAATGCCAATTTTAATGTTTACATGATTAGAAAAATAAAAATAAAAGAATTGAAATAAATGTTAAAGAATGTTTATAATTTATCAGAAGGGTTTCAAAGCTTTTCTGTGGACTCCTGCTTTATGTGATAAGCCAATGAAGTTCAGGGGTCAGTTTGTCAGTGAAATATCTTCAGTCTATCCAGTCAGGCTGCTTATGGATCCCTTTGGACAAGAAGGAGTAAAAGGGGACTTTCTGTAGAGTCTAGATTAAGTTTGGATCAGCTACCTGCTCCAGCAAATGGTCATTCCAGAAGCACCAGGGAAGATGCTTGTATTCTTCAAAGAACTTACTGCTGTTATCAACACAAGCTTCACAAAAATTAAAACTTTATTTTTGGATTAATTGAAATAGCACAGAAGTACCAACTGGATCTAAATGGCTTACAATTCCATTAATACATAACAATAGCATAATAATATGAACACAATTAAGAATACTTAGAAAAGATTACAAAGTCTGTAATCATTACAACTCTATTACCACCACCTGTCACTTATCTCAGACAGCATCTATCCAACTTGTCCATCCTGAAATGTTTTTAAAACAGTTTTAAATAACTTCCTAAAAATCAAAAAGGAGGGTGCTGTTTTCATTGCAGGAGAAGAGGAGCCCTGCTGGAGGATATTCACCTCTGAGTTCCTTCCCACTACACTTCAAGCAAATTGGGACTTTGAGCAGGCATTCCCTGCCCACATATTTTGGTTGCATTCTACTTGGAATAAATGGTCCCACAGATAATCAGGCCCCAAGCTATACAGGACTTTATCTGTTATTCCTGGTTATTGTATTGTGTATTAATCAAATATTGCAAATAAACAAACTTTAAAAGACAGAAATCTACAGCACTCTGACCTCCAAAGAAAACCAAATCTGGTCAGCACTGTCTTTTAAATTGCTTGTCATTTATGGAAGTCAATAGCCAGCAATGTTGCACTATGGGGAAAAAAACTGACTTCTTTCAAGCTACTGTTCAAAGCATTCTTCTTACAAGCAATTGCAGCTACAGCTGCTCGGTTTATTATTTTCACTTTAGAGTGGTATGTTTCCTTCCAGAAAAGAATGGTGCCATTGCTTATCCAATGAATGTATCTCCCAACCATTAAGAGTCCAGGTTCTAAACTTAACTAGCTGAGTCTCAACCCAGGCTGTGCAGCTGAACTTGCTGATGTACTGATTCAGTTTCTGGAGGCAGTTCAGTTCTGGATGGAGATTAATAGATTTCCGCTGACGAGAGTAAGTGTCTGTATCTGTCTGGCACCCCGGGATGGGGATGCTTCCATTCTTGATCCTAGATGTGGTTGCACTGTCCCTTTCAAGATTGCTGTGCAACTTAGTGGTCCTCCTGAATTCACAGCTCCTGCACGAAGGGCAAGTGACAGCTGTGATCAGGTGGCCTTTGTACAGGTTTATCTTGTGTGTCAGTTGCACCCTTTCCTCAGCTGGAAGGCCCTTCAGATGATCACTCACACCATGGTCACCACACAGCTGCAATGTCCTTGAAGAACATCTGGAAGCTACAGCTGGTACAAAATGTAGCTATGCGAGCAGTAATGGGCACTTCACAGTGTGCCCAGGTGACTCCGCTGCCATGCAAGCTGCACCAGTTGCCAATAAGCTTCCAGGTGCAACTCAAGGTGCGGGTTGCCACCTATAAAGTCCTTCATAGCATAGGTTATCTGAAGGACCACCTATCTCTTATCTTTGTCTCTGCCCACCTGGTGCATTTGGATACAGTGGGCGTGCTCCAGTTCCCTTCAATTAAATACTGCCATCTTGCGGGACCAAGGAAGTATGCCTTCTCTATCGCAGCCCCAATCCTTTGGAACAGCATGTTCCCAGGTCTAAGGTTAATGTGGGTGTGATTTATGGGTCAAGCGCCCATTGTATGGTCTTTTTGTACTGTTTATTATTCTAGTGGCTTTAGTCAGGGCTGCCTATTTTTGTGCGTTTTAACTGTTTTACTCTTTCTCTGGATTCTGTAAGCCACCCAGAGTCTTCCAGAGCCATATTAAATCAAATAAATTAAATTAAATTACCTTGCTGCTTGCCCTACATGTTTAATTCCAAATAATAGCCTTCTGAATTATATGGCTATTCACTTCATGAAGAGTAGTCAAGCAAAGAGAAGATTGTTATATGGCAGGATGGTAGCTTATCATTTTGTTGAGTTAGAAATCCACCTTGAATTAGAAATCCTCTGTATTGTCCTTTCAAAAGTCCTGCTTGCCCTCTCTCTGACCTACTCCAATTCTGAGACCTTTGCACAATAAATCCATTTCAATGTCTGGAGGCAACCTGCACTCAAATTCCATAAGTATAACTTCTTCAGGACCTTCTAGGTTAAAGAGGTTATCCTGGATAATACTTTCTTATATTTGCATACACAAAGTGACCCAATGTCATGTTATTAAACAGACCATCTATGCTCAGAGCCTTTTCTTTTATGTTTGGCCAGCACTATGAACTAGCAACTGCTTTTGAAATCTGTGGCATTTTTACTTCTTAACCTTTGCTCTGACCTCTGGGGCACCTTTATACACTAAGAAATGAGTGAAAGTCTCATTTATATGCATGCTAGTCACACATTCAAAATAATCTTCCTGCATCCTTACTTGCAGAGCTTTTTAATATACTCTCTCACTGCTACGGGAGGAAAAATACGTTTAAATCAAACATATTGTATTTCAGGTAATGCTATGCCTTATTTATATAGATAAATCACAGTCTTTATTTTTTCTAATCTTGCCAATACATATTTATCTTGATGCCACAATAGGGGACTACTTGCAAAACATTTTTGGCACATCATATTAAAATATAATATTTTATTTCAATGATATGATGCATTTTTAGAAGTTTATCGTGCAAGCTATGATAACACCTATGAAATGAAATTTTTAGTCTATTATTTTAGACTGTTTTGTGTCAAATGAACTGTATATATCAATCTGCCACTTTGCGTGTGAAATTGTTTCTCGTTAAATCCACCCAACAAGTTAAAGCAATCATATTTTTCAACTCATAGAGTGATATGGCTGTGGAAAGATGGTACAGTTACCATGGACATTACTGTATATGGAAGTGGGAAGGCCATAGCACAGCACACACTTTGTATGCAGAATAACCTAAATTGTGTTCCTGGAACAGGAAAATGGAGAGCTGCTCAAATCATTGTTGATAACACTGGATAGGTAAATCAAAGGTCAGACTCAATATAAGACAATTTCTTATGTTTGTAAGAGCATAAATCAGTAGTAGATAGGTGCGCACATGAATGTCCACAGTACCAGCTGCTTTCATCAACATGATGAAAGCAGCATCATGCCACAGGCTCTGCCCCATTCGGGATTTGTGTGTGTGGTCATGATCCTATGAGGCTTGCAGCACAATGCTGCTTACTGGTTTGCCCCCCACCCCTGTGGACACAGTATATGCTTTCTGATTGGCCAAGCATAACAGCAATATTATAAACAACAGAGATCCAGTTCCATATCAAGCATATCTGGCCACTCAACATTAATCTACCAGAGTGGCAACAACAGCATACAGATAGTCCTCACTTAGCAACTGCCTCATTTGTCACCAAAGTTATGACAGTGCTAAAAAACAACTTAGCAACCAGTCCTTGCACTTACAACCTTTTCAGAATCTCTCTGCTCTTATTTTCACATGCTTATTTACCCCATACCAAGATGTCCTCAAAGAGAAAGAGACAGTTTGGCTGAAGGAAGTAGCAAGTAGCAAAGGAAAACTGAAGTAATATCATAAGCACAGTAAAAGTATCAGCCTTATGAGGTAGACCAGACAGGAAACACAACCAGATGAGCTAATTATATTTTATTAAAAGGTTACATTAATAGAATCTTGCAAGTCTGAAAGCACGTTTCTCCTTCCATCCCCTTTACAGCCCAAGAAACTAGGGAGAGTCCCTTCTGAGCCTTTTGCCCTGTCCACATTCCTGCTGAGGGCTAAGCTGCCTTTTCTCTGACCGTTCCCTTGGTTGCATCTCATTGCCCTGACTGCCAAGGTCATTCCCACATACCATTACAGTTGCGGTCATGTGATTTTCACTTAGCAACCACTTTGCCTAATGACTGAGTCGCCAGTCCCAGTTACAGTCGTTAAATGAGGACTACCTATACAATCACAGCATACAGCAACCCTCCTCTCTGCCTCCACAGCTGAAATAGCACATGCCTCCTTCAAAGTACAAAACTTCTTTAGATTCTCTGCAACATAGCAGTGATCGCTTTCTTCTATGAAATGCTCCCTCTCCTGATCAGCTGCTGCTTAAGCCCTGGTCCTCCCTCAGCACCCCCCAATAAAGCATAATTATTATATAGCATTGTATATTTTTCTTCATCAAATATATTTTTTGTTTTGCAACCTGAATCAGTCCCTGTGGATCTGACTGCGGAAGAAAAATAGATAACTGATTAAATCATTATTTCATCGTGAGCTTTGAAATTCTTCAAGCAAAACCATTCAAAAACACAGATACAAATTAAAATGTAATTTACTCCTTTCTTCCACATCATAACTAAATTGTGCTGTTCTTTGTTTAATTTCTATTATTCACACAATAAGAAGTTCTGGGTCACTGCTTTCAGCAGATGAATTTTAGACATTGATTTTAATGTGTGTAATTATGTATGGGAGGAAAAAAAAACCTTGACAATAGTAGATGATTTTTATTTTTAAAAAAAGGATTTTGTCAATTACTGACCCAAATATCTCATCAACAATGCAGCCTCTTCAGCCATATGCCTGTGACTTATGAATAGGAAATATTTAATGAAATAAGAAAATGTGCCTCTATGTTTCATAAAATTCTGCAAAGATCTGATTGGATGGTGATTCTCTTGATTTAGCCCACTGGGGCAGATCTGCTAAGCAATCCTGGACCCCTTTGAAAAGCGAAATGAAGTACCCACCCCTTACTTCCAAAAGCCAGGATAGGCTTTGTACATGCATTACACCTACACAGAAGCCTATTCCAGTCAGGTACCAGAAGTCCTGGGTCTAATATATGAGATAAGACAAAGGTCCTTACTACTCCCACTCCTTTATCTCAAGGACAATTTTGTGTCTTCTATTGTACAAAATGCTCTTGCTGAGGCCAAGGCAAGCTGCTTTTATTTAGAAAGGCCTCCATATTTCTGTCAGAAATGTCATACAAATTGATCTGATCCATAATATATTTTTTTAATTTTCACATCCCTAAATTTTGCAATGTTCTAGTTTGGGGGTGGCAAGATGTAACCAAAAAAAGTCCAGTAAATACTTTAAAATACCTATTTTGTGATAAAATATGTGTAGAAAAACTTTTGTTCTTTCTTTTTTGAGGTGGGTAAGAGAGTATGTTTAAAATTGTGTATTTAAATATCAATTTTCACATCATTTAAAAAAATGTTTATTGCTATTATACTTTAGAATTTGAGTTGAAATTCATTTATCTTTGGACTCTTTTTCTGTATACGCATAATGGATTTTTAGTATCACAACCAAAAATAAACTTTACAAATGTATATTTTTCAACCTATCGTCTCATGCATTTTTTTAATTATTAGAAAGTTAACAAGAATGACAAGGACTTGCAAATGACTATATGTGATAATGATATGCTCCAGAAATAGATATACATCCATATATTTAGTAACTGTCATTATTAGAGTTTAGACTGATATTTTAAGTTGTATTTTCACATTTCTTTTCTGGGATCTGATATGCATATAAAATTCTGACAATTTACTCTAAGCTCAATTTACTGTAAATACAGAGGACAGGGGACAGGATGAAAAATGTATTTCTATCATTTTCTCCCATGATTATTCTTCTTTGGTCTGTCTATTATAGGGATGCAAAAATCTTTTACTTAATCTGTTGCCAAAATTAGGTTTCCTTCCAATTTTCTGGGTGTTGAGCTGCTTAACAGTGACAATGCTGTGTTACAGAAGGAGGACAAGTGGGTGTATGGATGTGTGAGTGACATCACATGGTCATGACATCACTGTGCAAATGGCACAAATTACATAAGTTGTATCGGTTGTGTCATTCGCCACGCATAGCTTCTAATGGGTGTATACAGACATAAGAAGTGAATGTCATTAAGATACCAGTACCAGGCTAAGAATATTGTAACATTCCAGCTTACTGATTTGTTCTTGTTCACATCATTGTATCTGAGGGAGCGATTTCCTGGCCCTCTAATCAATTCCCAGGCAGTTTAGAAAATAGCATTACATAATAACAAAGATTTTAAAACCTGACAAACCGACAGAGGTGAATAAATAGACAACAAACCTCTTGATCCAGAACCATTACATTATTGTCTCGTGGGCTTTCTGTGTTTCATACAGTGTTCTATGTCTTTTTACTTAACTTGTTTTAAATTGTTTCTGGATTGATATGCATTCTTTTCGGGGGGGGGTTCCCCTGACAACAGACACACCAAAAAATCCCTGATTAAACTGCAATGCAAAAGGCAAACCTTAACGTGATTGTACATCCATAGCGTATATCAGCGCCCTATAGGAAAAATAAAGATAACAATTTTTAAAATGTGGTCAATGTACACTTCTAGTGGTCTGATCAATAATTCTTTTCTTTGGATTTTGGAATCCACTCCAGAAACAGGGAATCCCAAAATGCAAGGTGATATTCAGAGGATAGAATTATATAAGCATCTTTACTCCTTTTGCAGAAATACTTTACTTTTAAAATAATTTCAATATAGCTATTTTGCTAGAGCAAAAGCTCACAATTCAGGGCCTTTTTCTACAGTGTAAGCTAACAGGAAAAAGTAAAATGCACAAAAGCTTATTAAAGTAAATGAATCTTTTCCATGCAACAGGCATGAATGGTAAAACCATTCTGTACCCATGTACAGTAAAACTCATAAAAAATGAAAGACTGAAAGATTGTTTGAAGGCCAGAGCAAGACCTAAGAATTCATCTTCTTTTCTAAAATGAAATTCTGTCAAAATGAATTCAAATTTGGTTGTTACATTCATGGTAGTTCAGAGGCTTAAAGCAATAAAATAAATGCAGGTATTGTATTGATGGTCAATGACCTGATGTCAGTTACATATTACACATAATCAGGGAATGGACAAATGATCGAGACAAGAAAATTAAATTTTCAAACAGGTAACTAAATTAAATAATATTTGACTTAATTAAATATCAAGAGAGAGAGACGTGCAGGAAAAACATAACTATAACCCACAAATAGCAAAAGCTATAAACAGACTTTAGCAGGTCTTCTAGAAATTCTGGTAAGCACTCAGTTGTTAAGAGAAGAATATTCTTTCCATGTGCTTCCATGTACCAAAGCAATTGCATAAAATGAACATTATCAAGTTGGTGCACTATGTATATAAAATGGGCAATGCAGTAATGCATAAAAAACTGTCTTAGTTTCCCAGGAAAATAAAAAAGAGGATACATCATTACAGAATCTTTGGGACACAATGAAGGCCTGTACAAGAGGTTTAATAATAGATTATACAAGGAAAAGAAACATAATGCAGAAAAAGACCTTTAAATTATTGGAGGATGACCATAAAAAACTGGAAGAAGAGTTACAGAAATCCCCGCAAAAAAAAAGACATTAAAGCTAAAATGGATTTAATTAAACATAAAATGGGACTAATGGAAAAGGAGGAACTAGCACAAAAAATCAGAAGCACTAAACAGAACTACTTTGAAGATGCAAATAAACCAGGCAGATGGCTAGCTTATAAACTGAGAAAGAGAGAATCAAAAAGGATTCATCAATTGATAAACGAAGAAGGACAGATCTGCTTTGGTAATGAGGACAAGAAAAAAATTATACAAGATTACTATGGAAAATTGTACTACCAAGAGAATGTTCAAGAAGAAGAAGTAAGACAATATTTACAGAAAACGAAATTACCCCAGATACCTAAAGATATTGAAATAATGTTAGAGGGGAATATAACTATGATGGAACTAACAGAAGCTTTAAAAAAGCAGAATGTTGGGGAAGTTCCAGGTCCAGACGGGCTGCCAGTGGAATTCTACAAAACCTTCCAGGAAATATTGAGCCTCCAACTATTGGAAGTCATGAATGAAGTTATGACAAAGAAGAGGATACCTAAAACATGGACTGAAGCATACATTACACTTATACCGAAGGAGGACACTGACCCGCAACAGGTTAAAAATTATAGACCTATATCTCTATTAAATTCAGATTATAAAATTTTTGCTTCAATTTTGGCAGAGAGACTGAAAAGATATTTAAATAATTTTATTCATGCCGATCAAAATGGATTTCTGCCAAAGAGACAAATTAAAGACAATATGAGAGTAATTCTGGACACTTTGGAATATTATGAGGCACATCCTGAAAAGCAAATGGCCTTGATATTTTTAGACGCACAAAAAGCCTTTGACAACGTGAGTTGGCGATTTATGTTATTGCAATTGGCACAAATGGGCTTTGGTAAAAATTTTACTCAAGCCATTGAAACAATATACCATAAGCAGACTGCAACGGTCATGATAAACGGAGATTTAACAGAACAGATAGACATAACAAAAGGGACGAGACAAGGCTGTCCACTATCGCCCCCGTTGTTTGTTTTAACATTAGAAGTGTTGAATAGGAATATAAGAGAAGAGAAAGAAATAAAAGGAATGAAAATCAAAAAGGAAGAGTACAAATTGCAAGCTTTTGCAGATGACCTAGTATTTATACTAGAGGATCCATTGGAAACAGCATCCAAATTAATTGAAAAGATAGAAGAATATGGAAAAGTAGCAGGTTTAAAAATGAATAAAGATAAAACAAAGATATTGACAAAGAATATGTTAGCAAGGCGAAAGAAAGAACTGGAAGAAGTCCTAGAAATACAGGTCACAAACAGGGTTAAATACCTAGGGATATATATTACACCAAGATGTAGTACACTGAAGGAGGATAATTATGTTAAACTCAAACGACAGATCGCAACAGATTTGACAAAATGGGAGAACTTACAATTATCAATGATTGGGAGAATATCCACCATTAAGATGAATATATTGCCTAGGATATTATATTTATTCCAAACAATTCCTATTCGTCTAGGGAAAGAGTTCTTTGATGACTTAAATAAAATTATATTGAATTACATTTGGCAGGGTAAAAAAACAAGAATAAAGCTTAAGCTACTACAAGACGCAAGAGTAAGAGGTGGGTTTGCCTTGCCTAACTGGGAATTATATTACCAGGCGACAAATTTGATGTGGGTAAAGGATTGGATAACTTTAAGAAACAACAGATTATTGACCTTAGAGGGACATGACCTGTTGTTGGGCTGGCATGCTTTCCTATGGTATAAGGGAACGAAAACACAGGGCTATTTTAGAAGGCATTATATTCGAGAGGCATTGTTTTTAAACTGTGAGAAGACAAGAAGACAATATTATTTAAAAGTTCCACGATGGATATCCACTATCGAAGCCTTCTCTTATCCAATAACATATAAAAAGGAACAAACAGTTAGATATACTGAGATATTGAATGAAAAGGGTGAACTTAAAACTATGCAAGCATTGGAAGAACAAGGTATAAAAATGAATTGGTTTTCATATTTGCAAATACAATCTAGATTTGATAAAGATTTTAAAGCAGAAGGCATTTATGTAAGCTGACTGTTCTAGATAAAATTTTGATGGGTACTGATGAAAAGGTGATTAAAAAACTTTATGGACATTTACTAGAATTTAAAATGGAGGAAGAACAGGTCAAAGAAACAATGATTGCATGGGGGAAAAATTTTGGATATGGAATTGATTTAGAGAAGTGGCAAAAACTATGGTCTCAAAACTATAAAATGACAATGTCAACTGCATATAAAGAAAACTTGTATAAGATGTTTTACAGGTGGCATTTACCCCCAGCGAGGATCGCGAGAATGTGTAAGAACAAGTCTGATAAATGTTGGAAGTGTCATCAGATACCCGGCTCATATTACCATATGTGGTGGACATGTTCAGAAGCCAAAAGATATTGGATTAAAATCCACACATGGTTAGAAAAAATGACAAAACAACACATAGACTTTAAACCAGAGACATTTTTACTGGGAATTATACCGGAAACATACAGTAAAGAATTGAAATATCTGATTGTAAATGTTTTGACAGCGGCTAGAATTGTATTTGCTAAGAATTGGAAGAATGAAAAAGTACCTATGCAGGAGGAAGTTATTAAGAAAATTATGAATTATAATTGAAATTAGACAGCAAGAAGACAAACAATTTTATATCATATGGGATTTGTTTTATCAATGGTTGGACGAAAAGATACAGTAATGTAATAGATTAGGAAATTACATAATAGAAACTCGATAAACTGATATAAATTACTATATATATATATATATATATATATATATATATAATCAATGGACAAAAATGATACAAATCTTATAATGAAAGCTGGTGTTATAGATAGACTAGTCACAAATGATTAATAATTGATAACTGATAAATATATAAATATACGTTGGATAGATAACATGAGAATCTATATAAATGGTGAGTGAAGACTATGAAAGGATGGCACAAATGATTGGTAACTGGCTGACACACGGTTTAAGATGGAAGATGGTTTTTATGTTTTTTATGTTCTTGTTTGTTTATGTATGTTTGTGTTTGTTGTAAAAAATTAAAAACTTTAAAAAAAACTGTCTTAGTTTCCCCACTGGGCATGGGCATAAACATTCTCATATTAGGATATCTCTTCCATTAACATGGATGGCAGGGCATTATAACTGGCTAAAGAAAAAGCTCTCTGAAATGATACATTAACTAAATATTTCTGTGGAGTGAAGTCTTCCAGACAAACCAACACCATATTAGATGATGGTTGTACTTAAATCTTTCTGGTGATCACTGTCAAATGTACTGTCTCAATTCCATTAGAGCTCTCTCAAATCCCAGTGAGATCCAATATTGGGCTGAGAGTCCACAATACCTTAGATCCAGTTCAATGCCTTTCTTCCTGGGTGATAGAAAGCTACTGAAAAGGATCAAAGAGGCAAGGGAGCCATCCGTAAAAATCAATTTAAGGCAGAATATCTGCATTCTATCTCTAGAGAATGTATTCCAGATTTCAGGTACAATACAGAACAGAAAACATCCCAAAGATCTTGGAACATGGTTTGTAGAAATGTAGTCTGTACCACTTCTATAGGTCTTGAATCTTTTTAATTTCAAATGGGTAAGACACATAAGAGATGTTGATCACACTAGCTTTAAAGATATTTATAGCAGCAGGAACATAGTTACCATCTCTTTTGCTAGCAAATTCAGAGTGGCATTAGTGATCTTAGGGTCCAGTCATTAATGGCTCTCATTTGTTCTTTCCAAACAGCAGAAGAGTGATAAGTAATTCTCTAGTATTTAAATGCCTTAATTTGATTTTTTTTTAGATATCATTAATCTTCCAGCAATGTGTCCAGCATTGCATTATAGATAGGATGGCTGTGCTATCAGCATATAGAAAGACAGAAAAAGGTTCATTTGCCATTTTAGAATGATAGTTGAAAGTTTCGACTACAGACTTGATGTAAACACTGAAAAAGTAGAGTTAGGATGCAATCTTGCTAACCTCTTTAGGTTAGAAATATCAGGGCAAAAAGACTTCCAATAGTGCCACGCGTAGCCTGCATTGAGATATTTTCCTCTAATCTCATAATTTGTGGTGGTCAACAATCAACAGAAGAGGCTGCCAGTTTTGCCAAAAGCCTGACTGTAGGCAATGAGTCAAATGCCATCTTTAAGTAATTAAAACAGCATAAAGAATACCACAGGGGCAATTATAATATTTCTCGGCTACATGGCAGAAAATAATACACTGATCAAGAGTTGACCATCCTGCCCTAAACCCAGCTTGCTCATCACCCAATACACTGCCCTACACCAACCAATCAATTTTCAACAAAGAAACCTACTGTACAATTTACTGATTATATTATATTATATTAGGTGAGTAATTTGGCAAAATTCACCAGAACATTTCTCCCCACCTCCGCTTTTTTTTTTTTCCTTCTAAATTGACACTGTAATTGACCAACTTCAATCCTTGGGAACATGTTGGGAGTAAATGAAAAGGGAGCTACTAACCCCACCTATAAGAATTTATCGTTAATAATTTACCTGGGCACTGAATTTTCCCCAGTTACTTTACAATTTTTCAGTTGTATAATATGTTTAAAGAACTCAGAGGGGGACATCAGAGGCCAATCTAGAATATATTTTGAATTTAAGAGAGATTGAATCACTTGAGAATAATAAAATACAAAAAATGCTCAACCCATCCCTTGGATAGTATTGTTCTATCCAACCCACAAGTAGCTTTCTGAAAGGATGGGGCTCTGAAATGCTAGACTTTTACCTGACAATTGTATCTAAGTTCCAATTATGTCTCCTGTTTCTTCCTTTTCAGCGAGGTTTTATAAAATTGTTCTCACAGCTAAGAAGGATATGGAAGGTATTATCTTTGCTTGCTGTATATATTTCAGCTAGTTTAACCTTGGCATCAACATTCTCAATCAAACCCAAGCTTAGATTTAAATTTAGTTCTAGAATTCTTAATTGGATCTTGGGCCACGTCTATCTAATCAATACAATTAGCCAAGTGACAGAAGGTTTGCTTGACTGAACATCACTTCTTGAATAGCAAATTGAAATGATTTGTACATTTATGCATAGTAAAAAAAAAAAAAAAAGCAATAGCATAACATTTGATTGATCCTTTGCCACTGATTGATTGATTGATTGATTAGATTTTGTGCAGGGGAATGTGAAGATAACCTTAAAGAAACTAGTCAAGAAGAAATAAGAATAACTAAAAGACAACTCACCCCTGGGAAAGGAGAAGGTGTGACAAAACTCAAAATAATCACTTCTTGGTTCCTTTTGATATAAGATGGGGCAGAGATTTCGAGATTCTAATATACCCTACAATTATAAAGTAACATACCTGTAATCCTTACACAATCTATTTCCTGACCTGGCCTATTTTAAACGGCTGACACATGTATAGCCTGTTTTTCCTGTAGGAAGTCAAAGCAACATACATAGCACTCCCTCTTCCATGCAATCACTAGGAGTTGTTCAACTTGAAATATAGGGTTTTCTTTTCTTTTTTAATTGTACTGTAGTTGAACTGTTAACAGAGAATAGTTTTTCTCAACCTCAGCAACTTTAAGATGTGTGGGCTCCATCTCCCAGAATTCCCCAGTCACCATAGGAGACCACACATCTTAAAGTTGCTGAGGTTGATAAACACCGGCATAGAATACAGAGGCATCAGGTGGGGACATAATAACACAAAACAAAGCACTAGGATGGATCTGCAACCACACAGCTGAAAACCAGTCTCTTTTTTACATATGTTGCACATTTATTATTATTATTTATTTATTATTATTATTTATTTATTTCATTCGATTTATTGTCCGCCCATCTCTGCCCAATAGGGAACTCTGGGCGGCTCACAAAGTACATATAATACAATTATACAATTAATTACGCTGTGTGTGACCGGCAGGGGTCGCTAGGGGGTCATCCGGGCTTCTCCTCCTCTGTAGATCTTCCTTGCCACTCTCCACTCATGCCGGCTGCATTCGGAGTTCGGCCAGCACCGGTATTTTGCTCCCCTGCGCAGCACCGCCGGTTCCTCCCATCTAAACGGGAGACATATCTAAACATCTAAACATGTGACATATGCAAAAAAAAAAAAAAAAAGTGGGGTTTGATCATGCAGCTATGGCCCCTATCTTGACTTTTTGTTAGCCTCCCCCCTGCCCCATGGATGCCCTAATAGGATATACCATTCTTTAAATTATTTATCATAAACTGCTGATAAATAAAAATAAATTTTATTTTGAATAAATACTAATCAAAATACCAAATCAGATAAGATAAATTACAAACCAGGAGAGCATAAATACTAAGAAAGAATGTGGTAACCTCACTTTCATTCTTAGAGATAGCTTTTAAAAGCTTCTTCACAATGTAGTATTTTTAAGTAAGTCAGCTATATTTATAAGTTTCTAGCAAAGTGTGAGAATGAGGCAGTAATCAAACATATTGTTAACTTACCCTGTAATACAAAACAAAAAAATAAATCCATAAATCTCAGGAAAAAAATGGTTCCTCTATTGAAACAAAAAATTCTTATGTACTTCCTGACCAGAGGATGATGAGGTGAGATCAGGCTGCAAGATGTGTTTTGAGTTAATATACATTGGATTGTGCTATTAATCTTTAACAAGACAGAGATTTTTGATGGGAATGATTACAGTTTAATTATTATTAGTTATTATAAATAATATATTAAGATGTTGGGATTATGTTTAAAGTACAATGTATAGTATACTGTTAGAAGACCTGAAGGACCAGGTTAGTGACAACTCCTCCTGAAGAAAATCTACCTAAGTGGTTACTAAGAGTAAACATCAACTTGACAGCCCATAATCAAATAATCAATATATAGTATTCCATAGTATACATTCAATTCACAGTCTGTCTCTTGTGTGTGTGTGTGCCTTCAAGTCAGTGCTGACTTCTGGTGACTGCCTGGACAAGTCCCTGCAGTTTTCTTGGCAAGATTTCCTAAGTGTTTTGCCCTTGTCTCCTTCCTAGGGCTCAGAGAGAGTGACTGGCCCAAAGTCACCCAGATAACTTTGTGCCTCAGGAATGACTAGAACCCATAGTCTCCCAGTTTCTAGCCTTATGCCTTAACCACCACCCCAGGCTGGCACTTGGTCTACCTCTTAAGTGGAATTTTCTAGTAGAAAGAGAGTAGTTGCACCAGAGAGGTGGAAAGTCTTGTTGAAGGCTTACTTTAAGAACATACAGAAGTCAAATATCCAAATATGAGTAATAGTTGAAAGAGGTTTCCATTTTATATTGAGCTACCATTTTTATTCTAATGTTCAGCCATTGCAAAACAACTTGTAGGTGTTATTTGAATAGGAGGAATATAATTATTAAAAATAATTGAACTGCTTCAATATGTCAAACTGGTTTCAAAAGGGTTTTTGTTTGTTTGCTTTTTGCTAATCTCTAACCAATAGTTAGTAGTTAATGGTGCCTTAGCTATACAATGCTAACTATATTAAGTAGAAAGGTTATCAGATTTTGGCCACCGCTTTTCATTGCACCTTTACATTTGTTAACATTTTTATTATTATATTGAGAATCTGAAGTGCTTTTGTTCATCTATCAGGGTCAATAACATCATCAGTTCATATTTGGTTAAGATCTCAATAGAAAACCTAGATACATATATGGACATGGCTCTGGTCTCCCTCCATGCATATATGCTCTGCTGGTTATGGAAAAATGCTTTTCTTGTTGCTCTGAAATTGCTGGGCATATCTTCTATATATCATATAGCTAGTACATTGAAATCAATAGGACAAATCTCAGCTGAAGATAAAACTTCATAAGGCACTCAGCAAGAAACATAAATTATAGATTGCTAATACTAGACATCACAGACCCAGGATCAAAGGCCTGGAAATGTCACTTCTGCATTACATCCAAATTTCTATAACATAAGAAGGAAAGAAAATGGTCTGAAGCCATTTTTGAAAAGGTGTTTATAGAAGTAACAAAAGGTTTATAAAAGCTAAACAATGAGTATTTTTGGTAATCCATTATGTTGATATTTATTCTATAAAAGAAAAATAATTATAATCAACCACAAGCATATGACCTATGCTACTTATGACTGCTTCATAAGTAATTTCACTGTCTTCGTTTTTCCCAAAGAGATGAACAGATGGTACCCAAAAAATCTGTAAAAAACCGATACAATTCAGTGACAGGAATTAGCCATCTTTTTCTTCAGATGCAGATATTTTTCCCCTTTCAGTAATTTAATATAAAATGGATATATACAGAAAATATTTTAATAACAAACAATATTTCTGATTTAAAATTCCACTGAACTATGGTGCAATTTGGCTTAACTTGGTTTTAAAGCTTTTTAGAACCAAAGTAAATGGAGAAAATGTTCCGGTTTTGTTTGACATTTCCTCTATAACAGCTTATATTAGGTGTTCTGGTTGATTTTTCATTCATTGGTTCCATTTGCTCTATCACATTCACATTATTCATCTCATCTTTGGAAAGCAGAGATCTGCAATAGATATACTGGTTTATTTATTTAGACTGCAGTTTAGAATTCAGCAAGATTGACTTGGTTCAGCTGCCCTTTGGAATATCTGTTTTGGTATCTACTAGCTGCACACTCAGATCATTGAAGAAAGCATAGCTTATGACCCACTGAATAGCAATGCTACAGTGAAGTTATATGTCACGCTCAGAGGAGAAGGATCACAACAAGGCAATCAGAGAGCAAGTTACAGAAAGTCACTCTAGCAATGGCAGTAAGTTGCCACCAACCACTCCTGCACATGACCCTTAATTCAGTCCTTAAACTAGAGTTTCAACCACTCATTCTATGAGAAAGCCGTGAAGAATCACAATTCAGGGAGGCAATGGAATGCTCAGCTACTCAGAGAAGCATTTGACATAGGCAAGCTTGCTAAGGAACAACCCTGTACTGAAAATTAGAGTTGAGTAGGGTCAGCAGTGCTCATGTGGAGGCTGAGGACTTCTTGTATGTAAGGTCCCACTTGAATATTGTCTATTGCTGGAACAACTCTCCATTGACAACTTTACCTTGTCCACCTTGAACTTTGTTTAAAGAGTACTACAGGTAGTTATTGCTATGAAGGTTACTCAGAAATTTCAACATATGCTTGATATTGATGATGAACATTGCTTTGCTCTGAAAACGTTGGCTACTAATAGGAATTCTGTTTGCTTTAAACTGCAAATATATTATGTCTGTTTATTTATTTGTTTAAAAGATTTTTATCTTTTAAATCACCTGATTTAAATCACCTTTTAAATCTTAAAGATTTATTAGGACTGAACAGTTTTTAAGAGAAAAAAGTGCTTTATAGTGGGGTGGGGATGCTCAAGTAGCAGTGTGTCTTTTCATAGGAATCACATGGCTGCCTTTTTCAACTTCTCATAGCTCGAGGGAAAAATGCTTTTTGGGTAAGGGTTTATAAGATGTGCTACATGCACATTCAAGTAAACTTCAAAACACCTTTTTCCTCTGAATCTGAAACACTGCACTGGCCTACCATTTAAAATAAGGCATTTGCCTTCTGGACTCATGACCTTAAACTTCTCGGTAGGTAAGGTAAGGTAAGGTAAGGTAAGGTAAGGTAAGGTAAGGTAAGGTAAGGTAAGGTAAGGTAAGGGAAGAGAAGAGAAGAGAAGAGAAGAGAAGAGAAGAGAAGAGAAGAGAAGAGAAGAGAAGAGAAGAGAAGAGAAGAGAAGAGAAGAGAAGAGAAGAGAACTGGATCAGTACTCAAAAGGGCTGTCTAGCCCATTGCATAGGTCAGGCAGGAGAAAGAGATGCAAAAATCTGAACATTACTTTTACTATAAATAAGACATGATAGTAGCTGGAATGTTGTCTTAATGACTTCTTAGTTTTTATAACAGAACTACCTTATCATAAATTCCTAGTTTCCTGTGTGCCTGTTTAACTGGTTCCAGTCTAGTCTATTAAGAGAAGCCTGACATAATACTTCTTTGGTAAACTGCTTAAAATGCATGATTTTACCAAAGCATGGTAAATCATTTTGCCATGATTTTGTTCTCCTGATGTTAGCATGCTTACCTCTGATGTATCTTGGAGGTTATGAAACTGCTGGAGCAGCATTGAGAAGAATCAGAAGCACACCTCCAAAACCAAGCAAACTAGCTATGTCAAAACTGACCAGCTGTGACAAAACAGCTGGGGCTCCTTCTCCACCATAACCAGATTTCTGCTGAGTAGTTGACCATCTAGGAAATTGCATGTTCTTTTATCAGTTCTTTCATGATAGTATCTCAGGTGAATCTAGTTACATTTTAGCTTCATCCTGTCTTTGATAGGTTCCTGTTGATGTTTGGTGTACTTTCCTCTAGCCTTCATCAGATCCCCAGTTCTAACTGACAAATTCAAGATTTCTCACATTTTAGATTTTAAGCAGCCAGGACTCAGAGACTGTAAGATGTGTTGTACATCCTAACCTGGAGTAGTCTTCTGAATGGGAGAGCAGAATAGAGAATGTAAACCAACATCCATCATCAAAAATAGTACAAGGGCTAGAGGTAAGAGGAAATTTAGTTTCGTCTTCTGAGAAGGTATTACTTCAGAGAGGATGACTGGCCAAAATTCTGAACTACCATTCCCATTCGGTTAGGTGCCATACATGGCTACTGTTTCTGGAACACAATAAGGATATAGTTTTATCAGTGTTTTTCCTTATCATTGCACTCGGCACCAGCTCATCTGATGTGGCTCCAATATTTCAGAGGTTGAGATCAATATGGTCCGTATTTTGTAAGATACATTGCTAATACATATCCCATGACTTATCCATTACTTCCATCTCCACTACCCCACAAGCAAGCTATGATGCAGGGTGTGGGGGCAGGCATTATGTTTCCCTCAAATAAATCCTTGGATGAGAAGAGATCAAACAACTCCTGTACAGGGCCAAAAGAATCAGTGGATGCACAGCTCTTTTGGGGCTGGGCTGAATGGAGTTCCTGATATCTAGAGAGTTAATGAGAATTATTAATGGACCTTTGGCTGCCTTCACCCCTGAGTCCTAGGGAACACAAAGATCCTTTAGGGTGCAGGAAACTAGATAGAGCAAATGTTTGAGACGGATATCTTGCAGGGTTGTGACTCCTGCTTAAGGCAAAGGAAACATTCAATTTGCGGTGCTTAAACCTACATTTGGCAACTTTTCAGTATTGCCAGCCACTTCCATTTAATGGTCAGGAACTCATGACCAATAACTGTACTCCCCTTTCACTTCTGTTTTGCTCTGTGACCTGTGTAGATACCTTCTGCCAGACAATTTACAGACTTCCTGATCACCAGCTTTGTTTTTGTTTTGGACTCTTTTTTTCCCCTTCTCTTTTCCTAAGCTTGTAAAAAGTTATTTATGAAAGCTGTAGATTACAACAGATATGCTTATTTGTTTTACTACATTATTTATTATTTTATTTTAGAACATTAGAAAAAAGTGGTGTATAAATTCAAACAATCAATAAAGTTCTAAATCTGGAGGACAGCCTATGTTCAAACCATTCTTAGAATTAATTATTTTCCTTTATCTTTTTGGTATACCATAGTATAGTTCATTTGATGGAAACCCAGTGTAATCTAGTGGTTAAGGCTCCAGGCTAGAAAGCAGGAGACTGTGAGTTCTAGTCCCGCCTTAGGCACAAAAGCTGGCTGGGTGACCTTGGGCCAGTCACTTTCTCTCAGCCCAATGTCAGGTTTGGGTGACAAGGTGGTTGGTGAATTCCTGTCTCAACCAACTGATCAACATTCAGTTGATCTGAAAAAAAAGTGGACCCTGCCCCCATAGGAAAACTCTAAGAAGAAGAAGAAGAAAATAGTATAGTTCATTTGATGCAAATGCTTTCAAACCTATCTTTGTAACCTCCGCAAAAGGGTGGTCAACTTATTCTGGAGTTGGGTAGCTTCTTAAATAAATAAATAAAGTTAGCCTAGCCTTACCCCACAAGATTTACTCTGACATAGATCCCAGACTTATCCAAAAATGCTCCCCTTTTAGTCTAGCCTAGAAACATCTGAACATCAACCATGTCAATTTTCTAATTTTATTGTCTAAATGTACTGTAACAGTAATAAAACTATTACATACCCAGACAAATATTTTGTTACTCTTACTAGGAAGTAGACTAAATATTCTGCAGTTTGTTTGGGCATATGCTTGGGCACATGCCCCCCCTCCCCACACATGCATCTGTGTGTGTGTGTGTGTATACACATATGTATTTTGCACAAATACTGAAATACATAGCCAATCATAGCTTAGGCTAGTGTGTGGTATGAACTGAAGCAGTGTAGTTAATATTCTATTCAGTGTGTTATACAAATCTAGAAAAGTGGATTGAGTAAACCATTGTTAAGGATAACACATGGATATGTATGTTTTGCAAACACAGGTGCATTCCTCAAACATGAAATTGAGAATACTTCGAAAAGTTTTATATCCTTTTAGGTACCCTGAGTTATATCTTCAACTCCTCTGATAAAAAAAAAAATTTTTTTTTTTGAAGGAATAGAAGATGTTCAAAGGGAAAGATGGAGTAGATGATGATCAAAAGGAAACTGTCAGATGTTTCTATGAATGATGGTTTTCTCTCAGTTCCCTTTAAATGTTTCATATGCTGTCCCCTTTCCCCAAATGTTGTTTAAAATGCAGTGTGAGATTTCTCCAAGGATAGCTGAAAAGAGAATCGTTATCCTGAAATGCAGATGCAGATGGTATTTAGCCATTAACTAACAGTTGCTAAAAATGCTTAAGATTATGGATGACGGACATAAATGCAGAATTGTTAAGAAGATAGATTGCACACACACACACATACAAATAAGTTCAATGCTTGAAAATTAATAGTGATTATAAAAATGACTTGTTGAAAACTAGGATGGCTAAGAGATAACTGCTTGAACTTCTAAGAAGAGGATTTCAAAAAAGAAAGAAAAAAGAAAAGAATGTTTCATATCCTGATAGAAATGAATGTCTGAGGAAGGATGCATGACCGAGTTTTAAGCACTGGCTAATAAATTTGCCATAAAAGAACAGGATTTGAATGCTCACATACAACGTTACCTTAGACAGACCTTCTTCAATTTCAGTCTTACAGATGTATTAAGGGTACACCTCCCCAAAATTCCCAACCATGGCTGGGAATTGCAGTCCCACGATATCTGGAGGGCAGAAAGTTTTGGAAATCAGAGTTATGAGCCTTCAACTCATACCTGTGTGCAACTCAAGATCTGTCTGTTGTGCAATCTATTTTTAGATCAGGGGAGAGAAAAGAAAAAGAAAAACACAAAACAAGCAGCTAAATGCTGGCTCTAGATGTGTGAAATGTTAAATTTTTCTCAGACAAAGTGAAAATTAAAAAATGGCTAGGTAATCCCTCTGGAGCAAATTTGCAGGTTTTATTCTCCTACCATAATATAATTATAACAAAGCATCTTTCATACTATTAATTCTCTTGAGTGTTCATTTCCTTACAAGATTTCCAAACGTGACAAAAACAGAGCTTTCTAGATGCTAGCATTGTTTAACAAGGTAACAGCATCTTATTAGTCACTCGAAAAGAAAGAAATCTAACTCAACCACATTGAGGTAGCTGTCAATGAGCTGTTCAGCTTTCAGCTGGTGGATCAACCCTGATTGTTCACCCCTTCAGAAGGTGATTGGGAAAGCTAATGAGCTGCGGGAGCAAAGGCCTTGCATCACAGCAGGCAGGGTGCTGTGACAGGCAAATGCCTAAAAGAAAAGTGGGTGTGGAGAAGGCTCCATATTCTGGGGAGAAATTTAACAAGAAGGAAAGAAAAATAAAGGAAGAAATCTAAAAAGAGGGTATAGGCAGCCTTCCAAATTCTGTCTTTTAAGAGTCTCTTTCCTGGGGGGGGGGGGGAGGTTTAGATCATAATTATCTGCACCTAACAACAACCTCATACCTAAGTGCAAGTTAAATTTGAATTTAAGACAACCATCACCATTCCAAGAAAGGAATGTTTACTCAGGTCTACAGGGACTAGAGAAAACCAAAGTCCCAAACTGGCCGAAGAATCAATTGCAGCAGTTCTATATAACACACCAAACCTTGCAGAACATACAAAAATTGAAATATTCAGACTTTTGGAACTTATAGAGCGGTGCCTCATCACCTACTTCCAGTTTGATAGACATATATACAAATTGATCAGAGGAACTTTCATGGGATCACCCCTCTCAGGATTCATAGCAAAGACAGTGATGCAACATCTGGAAACAATGGTACTCCACAGATACAATCTAAAATATGTATCCATTATATAGATTACACTTTTATAATTCTCAGAAAAAAACAACTAGAGAGCATACACAAAATGATCAACATTTTCCATGGAATTAAATTAGAAGGGAAGCAGAGAATAGCAAAAGTCTACCCCTTCTGGAAATACTCATCAGCAGAGAAAACAATGGCAAAGTACAAACCAACGTTTTTGTAAAGGCAAAGTAAAGCAACCCACACTAATCAAGTACTCAACTATCACAGCAATAACCCAACAACCCAAAGAACACTCTTCAAACAAGCAAAAACAACACTGCAATAACCCAGATGTCCGGAAAGCAGAAATAGCCTACATACATACAACATGTCCAGTGCAATGGATATCTACACAATTTCATCAAAATTTAACTATCCATGCAACCAGTCACTATATCTGCATAACCATGGAAAGAATAACTGTATCATATACCAAAAACTTGTCATAAGTTATCAGAGAACACTACAACCCCTTGGCAACACAATAGCCCATAAATCAGCAAAATCTATCTAAATCATCCTAATCAAATCATCCAAAGATCCAACAGCCAAATAACACAAAACAGGAGTCATTTACAACTTACAGTGTAAGGACTGTGAAAACTGTATATAGAGCAAACAGGTAGAAGATTGGCAGAATACATCCATGAATGTCCATTGGCAGTCAGAAGACCTGATGAAAACACCTTAATTTCCAAACACACTGACAAGTTCAAATACAATTCCAATAGGAAAACTATAGTCATTTTAGACCAAGCCAGATCCAAAAACACAAGAGAATTCCTAGAGACTTGGCATCTCTGGCAAATCAGACGTTTACAGATACATTCAGATAAACTCCATCTACAAACCATTCAAAAAAGGAAGCGACCGAAAGTCCAGGAAAGGGGCATCCAGCCCTATGCACATCCTTCCTCATCATATACCAATACCTAGATAGGCAGGAAACAGCACCAGATAATCAGGACCAATTAAGGAAGAAACAATGTCAAGGCTGGTAGGATAAATTGCCATATATACTGTAAACAGCCAGCAAATTTCACTCCTCCATGCACTGATGATGTTACCCAGTCTGGTAATGAAAATCTCCAAGAAGAAAAGTGAGGTCAGAGAACACCAAGACCCAGCATATCACATTAGTAAACAACCACTATAAAATCACTACAGAAACATTAGTAGCAATGCCACATAAATCCTATGTACATGAATCCTCCATATCATCCCCAGATACCTGCTTAAATATCCAAGTCTTCATTATACTTCTAAATTTTAATAACAAAGATGCTGGTCTTATTTGGGGGAGAAAGGTCCCTTCAAAGTCCCTCCCATTGTAGGTCTCCTCCCACTGCATCTCATGGGGTGGGGACTCTTAGCATGGTTTGTCTACTGCCAGACCTTTCTTTTCAAACCAATAAGAGTATCACTTACAAAGGAGATGAAGAGGAAATTAGAATAGTTTCCAACTCAGAATATAAGGTTATAAAAATGTCTAAAAGCTTTTATGTCAAAGTAGATGTTTCAATGTATAAAATTAACCCATTTTAGAAAAATGTATAGGCAAGGAATAGATGAATTGAGAAAAAATTACACTGTCTTATACATCACATTTAACTTTCCATTAGCTTACTTTGATGATTAAATTATGCTGATCTGAGGGTTATTGTGCCCTTGAGTCAAAAGTTTAACAGTCCACTTACAGTCTTGTCATAAAAGACATTTAAAGAATGATGACTCTGTCATATTGCAATGACTGGAAAGAATATACCTGGATGTCTATTCACATACAAATGTATTTAAATGAAATTTATAGCACATCAATCAAACCCTGGAGCACATTTAAGCTATTCTGACACTTTGCACAGCAAATTTATGTTTAAGCTATAAATACTGTAAATAGCAGCATTGGAATCAATATTAATGAAACAACAGTAAGGGTAACTGATCCTTTTTTTTTTTTTTCCATTTCCTACTTCCTCACTGTAACCATAACAGATCAGTCAGTGTCATGAGACTTGCTGTTTCTGCACAACGGGATTTTCACCACCGGAAATGCTGAATGAACTCTAAGTGCAGAAATACTGTTTTGCCTTAGAAAGATGCATCATAAAAGAGAAGAGAATCTCACTGCAAGCTCTCCCTCCCTATGAAACCGATTTACTAGATACAATACCCAGAAGGACCTAAAATGAATTGCCTCAGATTATATAAAGGTTAAAGCCAAATGTTGGTTATGATACAGCTTGGAGTTCGGGTTTTTAGCCTTCTGGTTTCTATGTGTGTCACTACTTTCACTCCTTTAAGACTATGGCAAATCCATAAAGAAATGGAAAATGATGCCAGTGCAGAATGTTAGATATCAGTTAACAGCAAGTCTCTTCCTATTGATATTATTAAACCTGGTTGCCCTCTATATGTTTTGGCCAGTTATTTTTCATTCCTTACTGTACCAATTATTAATTCACTTACACTCAATTCCCAACTATATTTGCAAAAATTTGATTAAGAAAGCAAAGAACCCATACTAGAAAAGCAAGTTCAAGAAGATATGATGTCATACTATGACGTTTTATTTAGTTATGTATCTTATTTATCGTGTTCATTTCTCCCCTTTCTGCATAAGAATGATGCCCAAAGGGAGTAAATATCCAGTATAGTTACTAATGTTTTTATTCAATATTAAAGAGAAAAACTCAGACTGGAAATCAAAAACACACAAGACCAAGTTTCTTGTTCTAGAATGAAATGTTTGCCTCTGGCTATTTCTTTTCAGAGCAGAGGAATGAAATAACTTTTTGGAGTTCATCCACCTTTGCTCAAATAAACTCCTGTTTGGTCTCTGAATAAGACTGGCTCTTGATTTTTAAACTCTCTGCCTTAGATCTATGTCACTTTTTTTCCCATTCCTTTTAAGCTGTAATCCTTCATTCATGTCCAAGGAGTATGCCCTATTTAAATCACTAATACAGAATTGACAATTAAATGATGTCCTTCTTCAAGGAAGAAGCTTCTTATTGTTGCTGAGAATGAAAGTATATGATGTATTCAGTTTGTGTGAGTAGGCTTCAATATCAATAAGCATCACACTTTAAAGAGAGCAACTGGAAAGGACCTTCTCCAATGAATCTGCAGTCTAAAGTTCAACACAGAAAAACAATTGAGAAAGAAAAGAAAACTATGCACATAGATAAACAGAGAAACAATATGTAGTTGTCTCAGAGGTACATAACTAGAATAGATAGTTAACATGTTATGAAAGGACAGGATGTATATCAATTGTATAATGGTATCATGGTGTAATAGATCAATGATCAATGGTATAATGGAAATTGTGGGTTTTCAGGAGGGATTGAATTAAGTAAGGGGGAGAGACATCTCACAAACTTTCTGAGAAGCAATTCCAAACATACGATTGAGCTACTGGCTGAATTTTCAGAAAGGAATATATTAGAATGTTAGACTGGTCAAAAAAATCTTTGCAGTCTTTTGAGGGATGAAGAGCTTACATTCATTCCAAGAATAGCACAAAAACCAATGAAAAGATCTAACAAGAAGTGTCTCCTGATCAGAGGAATGCATGAATTGGCAGACGTGTGGAGAAGCATTAGCCAACTTGAATTAATGGAAAATCAGAGGTGCCTTATTCAGCAGATGTTAGGAATGTACTGCTGAAATAAATCAACAAACAAATATTCAGCCATTGGATGAGGATTGCAATTATTTTGCAACAAAGACACACTTGCTATAGTGTATGATTTGCAACAAGGCTCACTAGCCTGGGTGTAGCACTGTCATTAGGTGTTCAATAGCTATTAGGACAAATTTGTTAGGTTTGTATTCTAATACAAACTTACCCAATTTCATACTTTGAGTTTAATATGCAAAACTCAATCATCCTTCAACATTTACTTCTCCAAATTTTATGGGAAGTGTATCTATGCAAAAATAGATATATTTATAAAATGTCCAAAATGCATTTATATTATTGTTCAGTAATGGACACTGCATAATGAACTGTACAGAATGGACAATATAGCATATAACAATGAAAACTATTTTACTTCTCTGTGTTTTTATACAGTTTTGTCTCATTTGTCATAGGTAATTAAGATAGCAAATTTTAAAAAATAAAACACATAAAATTGCTTAAAAACTGTTTAGGTCATTGTTATACTAGCTTAAACATAAGAGTCTAAAGGAAGTTTCACTCATTTTCTAAAAATGATGAAGCTGAATTCAACTCCTAAGGATAGTATTCCATAGGTAGGTGAATTCCATAGGTAGTGACATAAGATAATCCTATGTTTATAAATTCAAATAAATAAATAGACAGTGCCTCACTATTTTTTTTTTACTAGATTTATATCCCATTTTTCATTCAGAAGTTCAAGGTGGCCTACATAATTTTCCCTCTCTCCTATTTTTCTACACAATAAGAACCCTGTGAAGTAGGCCACCCAGCTAGCTTCCTTATCTGAGGGCGGATGTCCCCTTCTATTCCAACAGGTTAACCACTATAGCACACTGGCTTTGAAACAAATCTCAAGGAAGTGAAGGCTTTTATAAGATCCCCTTCTGAAATCAGATATATTGGAAGTGTGCATAAATTTTCATGAAAGCTTCAAAAAGAATTCATTAATCGATTTAGAAATTGGAGGAACTGAATTTAATTTAGTCCTGGGAAAATAAGAAACTGGGATTAATCAAAATTAGCATATTGAAATTAATAGAGACCACTGATGTTGGGCAGCCAACAAATTTAAATAAATAAACAGACAAACAAACAATAGATTTGCCTATCTGTAATTTTATTTCATTTCACATACTGCCTGAAAAGAACTTAGAAATGAAACAGCCGTATTGCAAAGGCAACCTTTGTATTCAGACTAGACAACCTGTGACCTGCTGGGTCATCATTTCAGAGATATTTCCTTACCTAAACAGAGAAACAGAATGACCAAGGGCAAAAAAGCAGTGGGAGTGGGAGTGACTTGCTGCCAGTTTCCCCATTGACTTTGCTTATGGGAAGTTGGCAGGGAGCATCAGAAATCTTCCTTTCTTCCTCCCTCCCTCCCTCCCTCCTCCTTTCCTTCCTTCCTTCTTTCCTTTCCACATATAATATAGGCTTGCACCATTTACCCTCCCTCATGACCCTCAGGAGAGCCCCTGTGAAGCCTCCTCCTCCTTCTCCTGCTCCTCAACTGACCTGCAGAATTGCCTGCCACTTTGCTGGGGGGAGGTGGAACAAAGGGAGCCACACACTGTGAGTAATACTGCACCCCTGTTCCCCATTCCAGGGTGTCCCAAAGTACCTCCTCCCTCAAGAGAGGAAGAGGGCTCACCCATCAACTGCCAGTGGCCCCCAATCAGCCCTACCTTGCCAGCAGGCATCCATGTCACTGCCTTCTCCTTCCCTCAATGCACACCACCCTTAAGATTCCATATTTTGGCCTTGGTTCCAAAGCAGCCAATTGCCGCTTGCCTGTCAGACCTTGCCACCAATTAATTGGGCACAGGGGCCAGAGGGACATAGGAAAAAGATTGGGGATACACCCATGACAGTCACGTGACCTGGGCTGACCATGGCAGCGCAGCAGTATAGCAGTGCTGAAGCAGCCACAAATTTCCCAAATTTCAATCCCATGGGAGTCATACACCCTGGATTTTGGACATATTCTGTAAGTTAGCCCATTTGGTGTACCTTGGTTCAAAAATTGTTGCCCTAGGACACACTGTTTCACCCAGCTGAAGGTTACAGACGCAAGAGTTTTAGTAGTATATGGATAGTCCTATCTCCCAGAAGCTCCATTTAAAAAAAAAAAAAAAGCTAGCAGTTCTAAGACATTGGAGTGTTGTTTTCTGTGTTATTTTCTGTGGAATTAGTTCAAATCATAATCCCTCTATAACTGCTAGCTATGATGAGCTACATACAGAAAAAGAAATGCTGAAATTTGTATAGAAGAGTCAATTATACTGGTTATTGCCAGAAGAATGGCCAAAAGGAAAAAAAACCATGAAAAATTGGCAGGGGAAGAAAACCATATTAAACTAAACTAAACTAAAGCTTTATAATATAGTTTTTAAGGCAAAAGTTATTTTCTTTATTATGAAAACTGCTAATGAATACCTAGGCATCAGAACAAATGTGAATCTAATGATTATACACATAAAGGAATCATTTAGCTTAGAAATATTTTAACTGCAAGCTGAGAAGCTTACAAAAGAAACAAAATTGTAGTCATTGATTTTGTTGCATTTACCCATTGTAAAATACATACATAATAGAAGTTTAAAATGATTAATGAAGTTTCCTGGAGCAGTTACCTCCAGGTATATGATATACTGGTCTTACACATTTTTACAAACTTATTACAACCAATAGCTGATTCTAAAAGCTTTCTATAATTTTTTTCTAACTCTTCTGAAGGGATGTTGCAAAATAACCAGAACATACTAAATATTATCAGTTGAGAGATCATCAGGCTCAGTCTAGAGCTAGCTGGATATCCTTGAAATAATACCCTGCTTATCTGCATTTTCACTTCATTGGGTGGGTTTTGAGGTCTAGGAAATGCCTGGCATAAATCTTCAAGTTGTAAGATTTGGTCCATCAGGACAGATGCAATTGTGTCAAGGGGCCTGAATATAAGGAAGAGGTTTTATGGTGGAACCTACAAGTATAGTAGATATGTTTAGCAATCAGTAGATTTCAAACCCAAATGTGTATTGTACTGTATTTGAATGAATATTAGTTCTAAGATTTAATGTTAAACTATTCAAGTAACTTATAAAAGCATATACGCATGTCTCTGTGAAGTGGCTAAATGGGTACATTCTGCATTTCCTCCTCTTCCATTTACAAGTACCATTAAACAAACAAACACGTGAAATAATTGCATTTTAATTCTTTCCTGTGATGCTTGGCTATCCCTGCATTGCCAAGGCTGATCTAATGAAATATATTTGCTTAAATATTTAGTTCTACATAGTCCATCAGTGATAAAGTCACTGGAACATTTATTTTCTGCTTGATGAATTGGATGGGGTCTTGGTGTTTTTGCAATTTAAATTAACAAGAATATCAACAACCATCCCCCAGAGAATACATCTGACTTCCATTAAAACATGGCATTCTGAAAAGAAAGAAAAAGAAAAAGAAAAGTATATACTGAAGATAATCAGATTGTGCTTCTTGCTCCAGGCTGGGAATGCTGGAAGAGATATTATTTCATGTCCCTAATGTCCACTAGCAATATATAAACAGGAGTGTTCATCATACTTTCCCAAAGGTCTTAGCAGCCCAGGCCTGCTTATCTCATATTTGAATTCCAACTTCTCTTATAAGCACAAGCAAAGGCTTATAGTGACAAAAGTGAATATAATTGTTGGGATTCAAATGAGATTTAACAAACGAGATCAAACATTTAACTTGTTAACAAATAAGAGGCTGAAGAAAGAGCCATGTTCCTTCAGTAACCTGTCCTGGATGAGGTTCCTTGGCTAAAGGAGAACAACAAAGCTTTCAAAGTCTAAGAATGGGCAGTATGGTACAGGAAGGACCCGTGTCCCCTTGGAGACTTCTATTGGTATCTGTCACATCCTCCCCCCACCCCCATTTGATTTTTAAAAGAGTCTTTTAACTGCAAGAGAAATTAAATAGCTGCATGCTGCAAAATGCATGTTTTATCCCTCACAATCATAATTATATCCAAGAACACTGGAGGTCTCATACAGCCACCATCAGTTGGGGAAATGGTAGATCCCTGCAGTCTCTGCTATAATTTCCACATGTTCCTACTCCCACCCCCTAAATCAAAAGAAAGCTTAGGGGTGTTCTCATAAACCTTTCACTTGGTTGGCTTCACCATTCTTGCAGCCATTAGAGAAGAGGTCCATAGCATGCTGCCAATGTTCCAAATTTGTCCACTGACCTAAAAGGTTTCCTAACTCTGTGTTAGTCTATCTTTTGTTGCCCTCACGTCTAAGTGCAGAAAAAGGCCCATTCAGATTTGACTGAACGAAGGAGCTTTGAAGAGGAATGAAGAGAGGGAGCAACTGAATGTGTTGGTGGCATTTTGGAGAGTAAGTGTGGGAGTAATGAGCTGACTTTGGGGAATAAATTCACTGTTAGTGTACATAATTCATAAATTAACAGTGTCTACTATTTGATATAGTATCTAAATGGCATCTTTTTTTCCACCTTTCTCACCCCAGGGAATCAAAA
Source organism: Python bivittatus (assembly GCF_059951505.1). Taxonomy (NCBI): domain Eukaryota; kingdom Metazoa; phylum Chordata; class Lepidosauria; order Squamata; family Pythonidae; genus Python; species Python bivittatus. Next base: position 13,713,103 of record NW_028277058.1, on the reverse strand, counting down.
GTATTGATTTAGCATATTGTTACAAATCACTCACATTCACTGAGTTTATCAAACATTGATCTCTACAGAAGAAAAGGGAAAGGCAGTGTTGTCTATTTTGTCTGCTCAAGGCAAGGTGTGTGATGACATCTGTCTTGAGCTGCTATCATTCTTATATTTCTCAGGAGTGTCTCCCAAGCATCTGCTATATTGCTATCATGCTAACCAGGGAATAAAAGTCTCTGAAAATGTATCTTTTCTTCCTTCTAAATATATATTTAGAAATATTGTCTGCGGTCCTTTGGGTAAACGATGATAATACTTGATCTCAACTGACAGGTAGCTTCTGTTCACACAGAAATTAAATTGTTATGCTGAATGGCTGGCACATGCACACAGAGATGTGCGCGTGCACACACACACACACACAGATTCTTCCCCTTCCAAAGTGAATTAGGCCCTTCAAGGAAGTGAGAAAAAAACAAAGGTGTTTTAAGAATTATGAGACTGTTCAAATGGGGGAGGATAGTGTGTAATATTTTAAATCTCCATAGAAAGCCTGTAAAACACTTCAGATGTAAAGTTGCAGTATGCCATAGTGTGCTGTTCAACATAGATGTGACCTCTGGAGAACAATTAAGCTCCTCTAAACTCACTTGTGTAAGTTTCTCTGCTAAAGGGAGTCACTGACAGTGAGATCAAATTGCACATCTTTAATCCAATTACAACACTTCTTAAATTGCTGCTCAATTACTTAGGGGAGCTGAATAACACCCTCCCTGTCATTCCTGCACCTATTTCACTTGTTTCATTTTCATCTTTGCCTAGCCTTTACTTTTGGAGAACAGTGACTTCTATATTTTTTAAATGTGTTAGCAATGTATGCATCAAAATTTAAGTGATAGCCTTAAGGTAAATAAACAGCATCCACTACAAGAAACTGTTTGCATTAAAAAGAAGATGGGTAGAGTGAAATGGGATTGGATAGTTAAAATAATACCACTGTAAATCCTTATTCATAATTTTTTTCATATACTCTGCAGAATGCCTGAATTCAGTAGTAAGTTTTCTTATTGGTACTCATTTGGTCTACATTTTTATATAACAAGATTCTGCAGCATAAGTTACAATAAAATTAAGCTGCCATAAATTATGAGATCAATAGCCCTATATTTATTCTATTCCTCATATTAACACAATGCTATTCAGGGTTCAAGAAAGTAGCCTCTGAAACCTAGCAGTGGCTGTAAGTGATTGTGTAATTCTCATTTGATTCTTGTTTTGTTTGCCTTTATCCTGAATCCAAATCCATTCTGAACACCAAAGAAGGCTTCCTTATCCTGTTCTCCAAGAAGTATGTTGGACTTCAGCTCCCATAATCTTCCAACCAGCATACTTATTAGTAATGTTGATAATGAATCATGGGAAATAAAGGACTTCTGAAAGGATTCATATACATACATACATACATACATACATACATACATACATACATACATACATCTAGGCTGTAAATATAACATAAAATCATTTTCTTGGCTAGTGATTGGGTGTTTCTCCTACCTTAACATTCCAGATTTCTATATAGGACACATTAAGATGTTTCTCAAATAATTGTAGCAACCATACCGAGATGAAGGATAAGTTCAATGTGTTCTGCTACTTGAAGGGCTGTAAAATTTATCATTTGTAAAATATATGATCCACAAAGATGATTCATGGTAGGCTAAATGCAACTAATCTAGACTTTGCATGCAAAGAAGGAATAGAATTAATTTTGCAATGCAAAATAAATATCTGCTAAGTAGAAAAGGCTAATTTGGATAAAAACAACAAGACCAGAATCTACTGTATAAATTGATACTGTATCTGTCAGGATCTACACAAGATAGAAACGATAGTTGTCTTTAATTTAGACTAGCAATGCATACTAAACAGTTAAATGGTTAAAATGTTAATTGCAGGCCCGCTTGCTTGTTCCTGCCAGTGAAGTTAGGAGACGGGGGGAGGAAGATGCCAAGCCAGGTGCTGCTGTTACCTCTACAGAGGCACCAACAAGGTCAAGCAACTGTGAGACCAGGAGAAAGGCACGAGGAGGTTTAAAAATAAGTATGATAGATATTCTCCCATTATAAAAAGTCCTTCTTTCCAGTTGGAAATTCAGGTTGGGGGAGAACACTTTTTTAAAAACTTTTCATCTTTTCAAGCTTGACCATGATTTTTAGGGGTACTTGTCACTGGAATGAGAGCAGTTCCCCATCTTGCCCTTTAGGGCCTCTTCTCATGAAGAATGACCTTGCATGAAATTAATCATTGCCATTCCTCTTAAGGTCAAAGAATTTGTATCTTTCCTTGTTGGTAAGTTCTTTTAGAATAATTCCCATGGGAACTTTATATATCAAAAAGTGTTGTACTGAGAAGATAAATATGTATTAATGAAGTTTGGAACAGCTAAACATTAATAGTATCTGTTACAAAGCAGATCCATTCAAAATAGTGCAATGCTTGATCACAGAAATGTTAATTATTTCATCCAACTGTATGAACTGTCTATATTTGAAGATGAAGTAGAAAAATAGTTTTTACGCAAAAAGCAAAATTCTTTGTTTTACGTGATGCTGGTGTTGTCAATGTTACCTTAAAAAAAACATTTTTCCTCACACTTAGGAGAAAGAAGACTGCTTCTTAACACAGTACTTGTCATATGCAGATTTTATAACCTCTTTGTGTGTGTCTGTGTCTGTGTGTGTGCATGTGTGTGTAAGATCTGCTGCTTGATTAATTAGAACACTGTTTAGTTGATCATATTTCTAACAAATCAGTCTAACATTTGAGATCTGCCATTGTTCTGTATGTAAAGAGGCAACACCCCCTTCTCCTGGCACCTCTGAAAGAGGCAAAAGCATAGGCACATTAAAGAATTGCCTCCCTTAGTAATTCCCAATCCCTCCTTCTCTGTCACATGATGTTGACTATCTTGAGACATTTGGGGTCTATGGCAGAACATAGGACAGAACATATGCAAGGCAAATTCAATGATCCAGAGAGACAGGTCATATCATACCATTAGACAACCAATCTATTAGTCCATGAAGGGCTCTGTTGGACTAATGGAGCTAGTAGTTCTAGAGTATACCATGGTCTTGCACCTTCGACTCAGCAGTAGTACCCTCCCTGTATGCTACCTGCAGGGAATATTTGAGGGAATTATTGCAGGAAACCCACATTTCAATTCTGATATTTAATGTGGAAGACCATGCGTACTTTTTGCTCCCAGGGAATTGGGAGATGTGGCTTGCAGAGCAGGTCAAGTTCACCATGGTGTTGTGAGAAGCAACAACTACACAAAGATAATCAATGTGGTGAATTTTGCCCAGTTCATAGCATCCAATGTGTTGCTCCAATGTTCCACCTCTCATCTTAGATGCCTTGTGGGGGGAAAGGTTATCAGCAAATGAGCCGGTGCCATCAGGCTACTTTCACCATTGTATGAAAGGCAACAAGCTGGGTAAAAGAAGCAAGTGATGCTGGGCCTTCTACAATTGCTACTGATTATCTGTTTGCTTATGTTGGACTCTTTAATTTATCTATTCAGCACAAGTCTTAAAACTCTGATGTGTGGAGACTGCACATTGAGTTGGATTCAGCTTTAAATGTTTTATCAACTCTTAAGTGTTTAATTAGGCCAGAAGGCTCAGCATAGGCTTCAAACCTTCCCCAAATTGCTAGGATTTCATTTTGCAATCTTATGCCAATGATAAACTATCTATACTGCTGCTGCACAGCAATAGTAGTATAGATACCACAGGCAGTTCCATTCACGTACGGACTCAGGATTCAGCAATGTAACTCTTGGATCAAAGTTTGTTTTAATTCTATTTAACAGAGAGAGTTTTCAATCTGTCATCACGGAATGAATGGGCACAAGGCTAACAAAACTGGCCTTGGCCCAAATGTTTACTGTTTTTATGAATGGGAAAGCAAATATACTTTTAGGTCCCAATAACTGAAACTGGGAGAGCCAGTTTGGTTTAGCAGTGAAGGCACCGGGCTAGAAATAAGGAGACCATGAGTTCTAGTCCTGCTTTTGGCATAAAACCAGCAGGGTGACCTTGGGCCATTCACTATCTCTCAGCCCTAGGAAGGAGGCAAGAGCAAACCACTTCAAAAATCTTGCCAAGAAAACTGCAGGGACTTGGCCAGGCAATTGCCAGGAGTCAAGACTGACTTGAAATCACCAAAAAAAAACCCACTGAAACTGGGGGCGGGAATTACTATTTATTCAAACAAATCTCCCACTACTTCAGCAATTCTAGTAAAACAAAATTATTGCCAAACCAAAGACTTCTACACATTTGTAGTCTACTTCTCCCTAATTCGCTAAGCTTTCTAGCATCACAACTTTCTTAAAGACAGAGCACTTTCTATATGCCAGTCTCTTGCTCTGCGGCCTTCTGCCTGACAACTTTGACTGCCATTGTCAAAGTCTGCTCTTTGGTTTGCCTGCACTTGTGGCTACCTGAATTGCCCTTCTTCTTGCTGTGCCAATTCTTTTCAGTGCTCACCAGGGACATGCAGAAGTGTTATCTAAATTAGACAACAGCCAGTTCCAACAATAATTCATCATGTTAACCCTTCAGAATGAGAAATGTTAAATCAGATAATAATCAGGATACCCCAGCACACCTCTTAAGAAGCTGTATTATTATGACAAAAGACAGTGCAAATCACAATAAGGTCAGCAAGACAGGGATTTCTGGTGCTATGAACTGTCAACGTTTCTCAACACCTTGATATCACAAATTCAGGAAGCTAAATAATACAGTTTAACTCAAGTTTAATTGAGCCCCTTGAAAAATTCAGTGGGTTTGGAATGTTAAAAATCTTTTTGAGCTGGATGGCATTTCATGGTAATAAATGGTTAGAACATTTGGCCTCAGTTGCTTTATTCAGAGAAATGAAACATGAGGAGAAATAGCTTGATATCATTTTTGAATATGGATATGGGGACATTATGAGTGTTTAAAGAGAACTGTGCCCTTAATTTAGCTCCCTCCTTTTTTTTAATTTTGTGACATGGTACACATTTACTAATTAACATATTTCAAAGGCTTTACTAGTTAAGAAGCATCAGCTGCAGTCCTAAATGCACAGGCAACACTTCTATTTAGAAGTGGGCTGATGAAGTACAGTTTTGGCCTAGAGTCCTACTGAACTAAATCTGAAGAGAAATGTTCATCCATAGACTACATCTATGCACATCAATTTCTCTTCTAAAAAATCAATAGAAACTTTTTCATTGGGTGCTTAAGTCCCAGTATGTTCAATAGAGCTAGAGCTAAGATATAAACTCATTTTTCCTACTTTGCCTGGACGGGCTGGCTGTTTAGAAATCCTGCAGCATGATCTCATCAGGCCTATGGCTTTGGCTGTATGCAAAGCCTTAAAAGTGATAGACATGTTCTAGGGCTTTCCTTCCTGCTCTGCTTGGCTAAGCCAGCTTGTCCAGGCAGAGCAAGAAAAATGCTTCTTGGCTTACTTGTAGTGTGTGCAAAAATTTAACAAGTACTCATAAACTAGACCAAACTAATTACATAAGAGCCCATAATGGTCCAATGAAGGGTGCAAGCATGTTCTTATTATTCATATACCTGCTAAAGTCCATCTACCTACTAGTTCAGTCTTTTTTACTTTTAATGACACTTCCTACCCACCTCTGCCAGTTTCAGTACTTGCCTGTTTCTACTCATTTGTTCACATGCTGGACTGCCTGTTTAACCTTGTTCAACTCATGAATGACACTTTCACTTTGCCAGTCTGCCCAGCTCTGCCAACCTGTCACAGTTACTCAGCTCTGAAAGACATGTTCAGTGTGCCAGTCCCTGCCAGCCTATCCACCCACCTGCCTAGTGTAATTGTTCAGTTTGGAGGGTGCTGTGTTATGCACTGCTTTCCTTCTTTTTAGTTTCTACCTTTAAAATGATGTAGGAAGAGCATTTCAAAACCTCATTGTGATAAATTCTGAAGGTAGCCTGCTAAAATTTGGCAGGTTAATGTCTGCTAAAGGGTCTATCATCCCACTGTAGATTTTTTTATTCTTTACCATTATAGTTTGATGTTTCTTTTTTTCCCCCAAATTGATCTCAAATCTTAAAGCAGGTCAAATCCAATTGTTTTGCCTCTGAATCTCAAAGTACAAAACCAAATCAAATCATGCCATTTCTAAATCTTAGATTATCGATTCAAATCAAATCAAGGCTGATTCACAAACTTCATCATGTATTGTGTATATGGCCTGGGAGCAAGAATAGGGAGATACAAAAAAAAAAGTGAAGTGTTGAATTTCATTGATGTATGGGGAGCAAAGCACAAACAGCCTTCTGCAAAACAGCCTCCTTTGACAGATGTCAGTTTTAGTCCTAGGCTTCAGGAAGGCCTGGAAAACAGAAATGTTTATAATTTGTTTGTTGGGCTAATTAAATTAGGATGTATTTATTTTAGTTTTAATGTTATTGTTGATATATTTATATTGTGGGCTTGTTTCATTTTACTCACGATTTTGAGTAATTGTGATGTATTCCAATGTTAACTGCAAACTACATGGGAAATACGGTGGCATAGAAATATAGTCAAAAAACTCAAGCCAACAGTGTGTTAGACTAGGGTGGGACTGCTCTAGATTCAAATTATCAAGGTGCAGGATTATATGATCAGTCCCAGAAGCACCACATTATAAATCTGTATTCATGAAAGGGTCTAGTGCACTTTTAAATATCTAAATCCAGTTGGAAATTTTTTGGACTGGGAATCTATTCTTGGCAATAGATTTGCTTTGAATTCAGACAATTACCACAGCAATAAGGGAAAAATTGAGGGATTTTATAAACAGAAACAGAATAAGAATCAAATATACAATAAATATCATATTATACCTTTACAACCTTTCTGCCTGTCATAAGCCTCCAAGCATGGTGGTGGATGGCTTCCTGAAGCTAATCTGTATGTAGCACTTTCCCAGGATCCAGGACCTACAGTAAAATTCATCCTTGGAAAGGTGCTAAGGACTTATATAGTAGAATGCTGTCTACTTCAATAAGGTTACTATCACGTACTATTAATATAACATGAGGCAAATGACATTCCTACACCATGCCATCCTATCACCTTTTCTTTCAGATGGCATTAATTATTATTACACAATTTCTGCATCCTATCATCCATCCTCCCTTTTTTGGTATTTTCCCTTGAGTGATTTTAATTTTTTTTTTTTTCAGAAGCTCTATCCAGTTATGGGGAGATCACTCCATTCCAATTCTCCATCAAACACCAATTTTCATAAGAAAAACCTATAAGTCTCTCCATAGGTGCTTTAAGAACAGTACCTCATCCTCATTTGGGGCATAAATTCCCAGTATCTTAGTCCCAGGCAAATTAATTTCCACCCTGACAAATCTACCATGCTCATAAGTCTATTTTTTTTATAAATGAAATATTTTATGTCCTTTTTTCTAATGTGTCTGTTGTGGTCAAATTATATTTTGTTTTAATTTTTTCAAATAATGATTTTTTTTCTCTTTTGAGGAGCGTTTGCTCCATTTATATTCCATGTTAGGCATTTGTAATCCATAATCAAGCCAAAAATTTAGAAAAGTTGATACCTCTAGCGCCTAGTTCAGTATCATCCCTTTCAGTTTCCTGTTGCACCTATAGAAGTTTTTGTGTAGTCTCTTCTGACACCTCCATTTGAATCTCCTCCAATTCATCTTAAATTTTTCTAGAAATTTCCTTACCTTCTGGACAGAATTCAGTCAAAACTTCTGCTGTTTAAAAGTAAAAATCACACCTTCTAATTTGTCCCATCGAAATGGAATATTTTTCTGTTTTACTCTATCAGTCAAAAAAGAATACTCTTTTCTCTTACACAAAATTCTAATAGGAACTTCTTTAAGAATGATTGTATCTATATTTTCAGTCTTCAGTCTTGTATTAAAATACTGCTGTAAAACTTGATTTCTTGTCTTCTTCTTGACAAAGTGCATCAAAATATTCCTTGGAAAATTTATTATTCTTGCAAATCTTATATTTATTCTATGTACTTTATCAATTTCTGCCTCTGTATTGTCCTTATTCCAGTCCAAAAAAATTGCTAAAGCTTTAATAACCTTTTCTCTAATATCTTCACCAGAAACCTCTGGGATTGCTCTAAATCTCAAACAAATTTCCTTCTTTCTTAATTCCAACAGAGCCAAATTATCTATTTCTCTTTCAAACTCCCAACTATTGTCTTATTGTCCAGGATTCCCATCTTGTCATTAATTTGTTTTACATCTCCAGGACACTTGTTTTACAGAGCTTTCTCTTAACTTCTTCTTTTGTCTCCTCTTTCATCTTTACAAGTCTTTGATCCATTCTTTTTTCAAAAGCTGTCAATTTAGTATCAAGTGATTCAGTTAATTTATCGCCTAATTCCTCAAACATTTTCTGAAATAAGTCTGGTGTAATCCCTCTCTCTGCAGGATCCTCTAGTGATCCTCTCCTTCTCTCAGCTGTTTTTGCTGCTTTTCTGGTGGTTGTCATTGTAATAGTGTAATCCAAAAGTGAATGTACCTCAACTGCAAGGGAAAGAGTAAAAGGCAAGCTCCCCCCCCCCCACACACACACATTTTTTCTTCCTGTTTAGTCTTCCTGTGCCCTTAATACTTTCATCTCAAATGGCACTCTGTAGTTACAGTCAGCATCACAGTCTGGCTCATACTACCTCTATCTTTTGTTTTGTAAAATTCACCAATTGCCTGTACTCTTTAAAAATAAAGAAAAAACATTCCCATTAAGATCTGGTTCATTTGTCTATTTTAATTCCAATTAACCAAAAAAAAATTATCTTTGAAAATAATTATCCCCTTTATCTGTTTTAAACTTTTTACATCCACTCTTTGTTAAGCTTTTTGCCAAAACTTTTTAAATCTTCTCTTATCCTGATGCTCAGAATATTTCTCTTTAGCTGTAAATTAATTATATCTGAAAGAGTTTAAGAAATGAGGCTTGTATGAACCTTGTGTTCATATAGGCTGCATTAAGGCTATGAGCTTGGTTGAAATCCCTTGACTCCCAGCTGCTTAACTCATGAGTCTGCAAAAACCTCAATTCCTGCAGTCTACTCATGATGAGCAACTGTCTAGAGTGAAAGCGGGCTTTATCTGGAAGGACTGTGCCAGCCAGAATTCACCATCTGGCTGCTGATATCCACTGCAATGCCATACCTTCAGGGATGTCTAGTCCTCCATAAATCCTCACTGGAAGTTTACTTTGATGTGATGGACAGTTTAGGCCTGGTTGATATATGGAGACAGAAAAATGGCAATTCAAGAGAGTATACCTCATTTTCTGAAAGACATAGATCCTTTTCAAGAATAGACATGTTTTGGATTTCAAAGAATTTGACTACTAAGGTTTCTAAGTAGTAGAAATAGAAAGAGATACTACCAAAGACTTTTTCGGATCATAATCCTGTGAGTATGGTTTATAAAAGGAAATCTAGTTCTTTATATTCTTTTAAATGGTGACTAAACAAAATGTTGCTACAAAAAGAAGTACTAATCGATTGTAAAAAGAAATCAAAAGAATTTTTTGAAAATAATTAAGATACAGGTACTGATTTAAGAATGGTTTGGAATTGAAGTAAGGCTTTTATTAGAGGTTGTTTTATACAACATAATAGTGAATTCAGAAAGAAGAGTCAAGAGAAATCAAAGCTATTTTGGATGAGATAAAGAGAAAAGAAGAATTAAAGAAATTTCCAGAAAAGAAAAATATTTCTCAACAAATTAAGCTTTTACTATGACAGTTATCTATGTCAATGATAAGAGAAATGGAAATAAAAATGAACTATGTAAAGCAAAAAAAAAAAAAAATTGAGTTTGCAAACAACCAGGGAAGTGGCTGGCATATAAATTCTGAAAGAAAAAGAAAATGATATTGAAATTATAAGAGGAAGATACTGTATTAACAGGTAGGTATACAAAAAGCATTTCATCAATATTATTCCAACTTGTATACAAGAAGTGATATCTCTCTGGAGAAAATAGATGAATATCTAAAGAAACAAAATTTACCGAAGTTTACAGAGGAACAGAAACAGATTATGAATGGACCTGTAATGATAAGGGAAGTTTCTGAAGCCATAAAAAAACATTAAACCAGGAAAGATGCCTGGGCCAGATGGATTATCAGGTTCTTATTATAAATATTTTGAGGATGAATTATCTTACAGGGAGAAAAGCTGCCAGAGAGTTGGAAAGAGGCCAATATAGCACTAATACCTAAAGAGAGACAAAAGTTGACTTTAACAAGAAACTGTAGGCTGATATCATTATTAAATAATGACTACAAGTTGTTTACAACAATTTTAGCTGTTAGACTGAAAATAATTTTGCAAGAATTTATTCATGAGGATCAATGTGTGTTTTTACCTAAAAGACAGTTAAAGGATAATGTTTGAAATGTGTTAGAGATTTTGGAATATTTGGAGCAACATAATGAAAACAATCCGTCCCCCCTTTTCTAAACCATCATAGGCTTTTACCAAGGAATATTTACTATAAATAGCACATTTATCTTGAAGCTAAGATATATATCATTAAATAGCAAGAAGGCATAGTTACTCTAAATAATGCATCTTAAGACAAAGCACATAAAACATTGATTTACCTATTTAATTTATATAAAGTATAAGTGCAATGGGAAAGGGATGGATTTAACTAATATGATCTATAAGCATGAGGAAAATGGATGGCCACCACTAAATTTCCTTGCCTTCTTCTGCATTGTTGCTACAGTCCCTAAAAATGGAGTAGATGGATCCTGACCCAATATTCCTTAACCTGCAACAATTTTCATCCAGTCTCCCACCTCCCCTTTTTGGGGAAGGTGGTTGAGAAAGTGGTGGCATCACAGCTCCAAAGGGTTCTGGAGGAAAGGAATTATCTGGATCCCATCCAGTCAGGTTTCAGGCCCGGTTATGGAACAGAAATGGCATTGGTCGCACTTATGGATGATCACTGGCAGGGGTGGGATAGTGGAAGTGCAACCATCCTTGCTCTCCTTGATCTCTCACCGGCTTTCGATTCTGTCAACCACAGTATCCTGTTGGGACAACTCCGGGAATTGGGGGTGGACGGCACAGTATTGTGCTGGCTCACCTCCTTTCTTCAGGGCTGATCCCAATCGGTGGTGATAGAAGCGAGAGGTCCCATCCTTGGCCCCTCCTTTGTGGGGTGCCGCAGGGTTTGGTTCTTTCTCCACTCCTTTTCAACATCTACATGAAACCACTGGGTGAGATCATCCACCATCATGGGATGAGGTATCATCAGTATGCTGATGACACGCAATTATACATCTCCATCCCAGGTGATGCCATGACCGCTCTTTCGCGGTGCCTGGAGACTGTAAGGGTATGGATGGGGAACAACAGGCTTCAGCTGAACCCTGGTAAGACAGAGTGGTTGTGGGTTAATCGCTCCTCTATATCTGGGACTTTGTCATCTTTGGTGCTGGATGGGGTAGCACTGCCCCAAACAGACCCAGTGCATAATCTGGGGGTCCCCCTGGACTCATGGCTCCTGCTTGAATAGTCTGTAATCCAGGAGGGCCTTTGCACAACTTCGGGTTGTGCATCAGTTACGTCCTTTCCTGGATTGGGATGCCCTTCGAACGGTCACTCATGCCCTGGTCACCTCTGGGTTGGACTACTGTAATGTGCTCTACATGGGGCTACCTTTGAAGAGTATCCAGAGGCTACAGCTGGTCCAGAATGCAGCTGCGAGGGCTATTTTTGGAGCCCCAAGGAGGGCCCATGTAACGCCACTGCTCTGCGAGCTGCATTGGGTGCCAGTTTGCTTCCAGGTCCAATTCAAGGTGTTGGTTATCGCCTTTAAAGCCCTACATGGCATGGGACCAGGTTACCTAAGGGACCACCTCTCCCCCATGACTTCAACCCGTCCCACCCGATCACACAGAGAGGGCATGCTTCGGACCCCCTCAGTAAAAGAACTCCAATTAGCAGGGTCCAGAAGGCGGGACTTCTCTGCGGTAGCCCCTGCTCTTTGGAACATTCTGCCCTTGGAGGTGCGATTGGCCCCCTCACTCCTGGCCTTCCATAGGGCTTTGAAGACATGGTTCTGCCACTTGGCCTGGGGTGGAGAGGGAATACTTCAAGCATGGGGTGACTAGCCCCCATAGAGGCCTGCTGTCTTCAGCTGCAGATTCTTCATCTCTTGGATTCTCCTTTTCTTTTTTAGTAATGTTTTTTAATTGATGTTTTATGTATTTATATATGTTTATGGTTTTAATGTTTTGTGTGAGTCACCCAGAGTTCCCCCATTGGGGGAAGATAGGCAGGGGAGAAATTTAATAAATAAAAATAAAATAAATAAATCTCTTGTCTCTAGCAGGTTTTGATTAAGGACACAATTAAGGCGTTCACAGTTGCTGTTTCACTAGTCAGGGCACATCCTGGGCACTGTTAATTCTTTTGTAGCCTTTGCTCTAAAATAATGTTGAAAATAATAGGGCATTTTGGTCATAAAACATACTAATTTTATCTGTGCTCATGGCCTTCAGCACCTAAACATTTGCTTAATTGATTCTGATTAAATAAAACAAAAGTCAGATGAACATTATTTAAGGAAATAAAAAATAGCACTTTATCTTATTAAATATTCTTGGTAAGTCTTTTTTTTTTTTGCAACATGACACAATATTAGTCCACTCCAGAAGAATTGGGAAGTAGACCAGATAATAATGAATGCTCTTATGAGAGGAGTTACTGAAGTATAGTTAGAACATTGATCTGAGGGGATTTCAGTTATCACCTAGGAGATTGACTGAAACACTAATTGTAGAATCATTAAGTGAGCATTTTTTACTCCTAGATGTGCCAAAGGTCTGCTCCTTTTCTAGTTTATTGAGCAATCAACCTTGAATCAGAATCATGCTGGACATAGTAATTCAAAATGAAGAAAAAAAAAGCCTGTGAGAGCAAGCAATTTTTTCCACAAACCAAGAAGTATCATGGGTGCCTAGTTACAAACTATGTTAGATCTAAACTGCAAACAAAAGATAAATATAAGTAGTAAATTTATTGGGAATCAAAGAAGAGATTAAAAAAATAGGAAAACCTATCAGCTCATTTTTAAAAAGTCAACAGAATTCATGAAGATTCCGAAAGTGGTATGCAAAGTTTGAATGTTCCGGAACATTATTAGGCAGGCTATAAACAAAGCCAAAAATGTGCTTAATCACTTGCTTTAAAAACTGAGCTAATGTAATTTGAAATAAATACTGAGCTATATGACACAATCTAGCCACTTAAAGAGGATTTTCTTATTTTAAAAATGACTGTCCTGCCTTGCAGTCTAATACATTCATGACAGCTTCTAGCTCATTAAAACTAGAGAAAAACAACCATCTGGAAGCCTTTTTCTTCTCTGGGACACTACCCCGGGACATTACTCTGGTCAGGGCAACGAAGGTCTTTCTTGGGGAGAGAGTTAGTTCACTGTTACTGCTTATCCTTTAGGCAATAAGCCGGTTTCATCATTTCAAGAAAGGAGGAGACCTCACTTATTAGGTCCCACTGAATTCGGTGTGAAAAATATACAAGCTCTGATATCAGTGGGATGTCAAAGTGCTGAACTCTGGTTAGATTGTCTTCCCAGTGTTTACAACACCTCTAGCTATGAAACATGCTTTCCATTTCAGATTGTGGCAGGAAACACATATACAGTAGAAGCATGTTGCTTTGTTTAGAAAGTTCTTCCTTAGAGGTTTTATGCTTAAAGATAAATTGTGTGTTCTTGTGTCCTTGTAATAGGTTTGCTATAAATGTGCTATATGAAGTCTGCTGCAATATCATTAGTCATGTGCCCATCTTTATTAGATTATCTTGTTCTCTTATAGCACTAATGTTTAGAAGAATAGGCTCCTCTATCTAAGCATAGAAACTGTTTCTATAAAGGTCACCCCTTTATATATAGGTGACCATTTCTAAACAATGTCCTTTAGCAATAGGTTTTACTGCAAACAAATATTTGAAAAACGTATTAATGGTATTAATATATTTCATGTCCTGTTATGAAGGAACTGTTCCAGAAATATTGCATGTATTACTTTATATAGAATCCATAGCTATGGCATGACATGGGATTACTACTGGTGTGAAATACAGGCACTATCTGATATTAAATTTTAAAAGGTGCATTTTCAGAAATGATGTAACATATTTCAGAAAGATGACTGCAGGCAGCTCATATGGAGGATGTGTGTAATGGGAGGAAAGAGAATTCAGGAATATCTGAGGAAGAGGCAGAAAATGTAACGCTGATATTAATCCTCATAAAATGTAGATGACACTGTCACTAATCAATAGGATTAATGAAAAGTAAAGATGCATCAAGCTTACTTTTAGACAGAATAAGATGGATGAGAAAATGTCAAGGTTGTAGGAAGAAGAAGAGCCTGTGAAGAAAAAGATGCAAATTTACATTTTGTGACCGCATTTGTAACATTAAATATGGAATATTCTCCTTAACAGTAAAATACCCCAGAGACTATTTCAGTATAACCAATATGTCACAGGCCTTCTGAAGCTTAGCAGCTTCAGGCTAATTTCATTTCTGTACCTGTTCCAAACGGATTCCTCCCCATACCTTTTCAGCCAATTCTTTTGGACCAACCATTCAACAAATATCTTACTGGTTTGTAGTTAAAATTCTTGCCTCTAGTGCTTGACTACGGGTTGCAGTGTTTCATGAAAGATTTTTCATTTTTCCATTATCCTTTTTGCCAGTTTATAGATAAAGTTTTTCTATGAAAGTAGTCCCTTATGGATCAATTTCAATAAACGGCAAGATTATAATCAATATTAAGTTTAAAGTAGAATGGATAAACTTGAATCAGAATTAAGGTAAAACAAAACAAGTTTAAGGGAAATGAACTGCAATGTATTTAAATGTGGGAAATAGGAATTGCATACACTCCATTTATTTAGGATGAGGAATTCATAAAATCATAGAATTGTGGAGTTGAAAGGAACCACAAGGATTGTCTAGTCCAATCCTCTGCAGTGTGCAGGGGGGGGAAAAAAAGCTCATCTTGCTTGTTACATTAGTGTAGAGACATTTAAGGTGTAGACTCCCTACCTTCACCCTCCCTTTTCCTTTATGCCTGCATTTCTTTTGCGTCTTTGCTAAACTAATAATTTCCAAAACCTTTTGCTTCGCTGCTGTATTCAGTGCATTGTTTGACAATTCATTATTAACCAATGTTCTTATGACTCTTGTATTTTACTTTAAAATCATCCTGACCAGGTTAACCAGCCATTATTCAATGATGTACTTTCCTTCATTCATTAGATTAATTCCATTTCTGCAAGGCAGTCTCTCATCCCTGGAGTTTGTGTTATTGCTGAAAAATCCAAACCTCTGTGCTTACACCAATGTTGAAACCAGGCGTGTACTGGAAAAAAATTCCTTTGTCTTGCTCAACTTTTGCTTTCAGTGGGAAGTATTGATGAAAACCCTATCTGAGCCCAAAAATCTTTTAACCTCCCCCCTCAAACCATGGTCACTCCTGATATGTGATATCATTTATGTCTAGATGGATGAATAGGAAAGATCTGTGATCAGCAAGTCTTGTCAGTCTTTGTCACATCTCAAATTCAGGTATCTAATAGGGCACACCATACAAGTTGAGGTGAAAGATCTAGATGACAAATGGGAACTTCTCGGCCTCTTAAGAGAGAGTTGCCAACAATCACAACCTATATTTTCTTTCTTTTGCTGATTGGTGATGGATCACTTCCACTTGGATCGATGACAAAGTTTCAAACTACATATGCTCTAAAGATATCTGGCATTCAGGTTTTAACAAAAGTAATTCCCATCAGCTGAGTGGGGGAAATTCTAATTAAATTGTCTAGAGTAGGCATCAAAGGTATTAAAGTATTAACTCGATCATTTCCTTCTGCTATCATAAGAAAGCCATTTTTTTTCTCGTTAGCATTCGCTTTGCAAATAAATAGAGTATTTATTTTGGAGCTAAATTTGAAGTATTTAGAAGACAAATTTTCTCTGGAATGCAGTGAAATAGGAAAGAGTTAAATGTTGCATTCATGCCTGCTCTAATCCCTTTATTATCTTTAAGTAAAGGTCCAAGCTGAGTGTTTTCTACCATATTTATCTTTTTCTGGTATCAGAGTTTCTGACATTAGAAAACCTGAAAAATGTATTTGCGAATCTTTTGTTGACATCCAGTTTCCTGCTCTAAGATTTTAACTCTTTCTCTGCACTTTTAGAAGGAAATCCAAGCAACCCTACGATCCCTAGAAGGATCACCTTAGTGCTATCGGCTTGCAACTTGAGAATACATACTATGAACCAAGGGTCATAGACTATATTGGAAATTTGCCCTCTAAAGATATGAAAAAGAGCTCTCACCTCTAAGTCTTTGCTACTGTGGGTGTCTGTGCCGATCACTTTGCTGATGTGGGTGCTGGTGGCATGGGTGAATTTGCAGATCCACATGTCCTTCCAGGATTTCAATCAATCCTAAAAGAATATACTTGTATTGCTCTGCCCAAAGGAGAAAAATTTTTGATATGTGTGTGTTTTCCAAAAAAGTTAAAAGGCTAGCAAATGTCATTCTTCACTGGTTTCTGTTTTGCCAGTCTGTTACCAGCAAGGCGCTGGCAATTTGGAGCCCTAATGTTGGAACAGGGAAGCTCAGATTGCCTTCAGAGTGCCAGGAAAACCTGTATCTCCGTGTACATGAAATTACATGAAACAAATACTTTCCTTTCACGGAATGCCCTTATTTCATGGAAAATCCATATCCATAAGCCATAGAAAAAAGAATGAAAGTCCAAAGAGCAATAAAAACAAATTGATATCTATTCTAACTGCATAGTTGAGGCAGGCTTTAAAAAAGTTTTCCACTGCTGGGTTGGGGAACATTATTGATTTGTTATTATATTTTCTACATTTAAGCCATTCTATCCAAGATAAAAGTTGTCAGCAGTAAAAGGTAAAAGATTTGCACCATAATAAATACACACATTCAGAATTATTGTAGGTTTCAGAAATGAAGACTTGAATTTGGAGGAAAAATAATGATTCAGGAAGAAGTTTGGCTATATCTACATGCCTTTGTCAAATTAGTCAGTACTGCAAATAAAAGTTCCATCAGACAAAGATACACACATCCCTATGTTTTGGACCTTTGTTTTCTCAGCATGCGAATCTTTTTTGTGTATCTTCTGCAGATTCCTAAGCTCAGTAGCCAGAATACAGGCCCCATCAAAATGGCAATTCATACTGTATTTTCTCTGGTTTTGATGCCTTTGACATCAAAGGGGAGGTTATCTAAAACTCATAAAGATGCAGATTCATCAATAAATAAGGAAATTATTCAATGGCAAGTTTGTTTTCTTAACATAAAATGACATTTGCATGTTTAAGAGTAAAATATGCACAACCTTAATAAATACTGATTATATTTTTAAAAGACAATTTGGCTTACATTATTCTATAACAGTATCTTGTTGCAGTATGGGAAACGTATGCAAGGGGGCAGACTAAGTTTATAAGATCAATACCATGGACAGCTCCTTCAACAGCAAATTTAAGCTTTGACAATTTAGTAGAGCGAGTTAAAAATCTTTGTACTTGTAAATATCTAAAACCAGTAATTATCCTCAGTAGTTTGCCAGTCAAGATGCTATGTTTGATTCTACCTCTTCTGATGAAGCTGTTGTGTTTAAAAAACCATGTGTGCCATTACTCAGGGAAAATCAGTACCATAGGCAACAATGATAGCTCTTAAGGGAGGGGAGGGTGTTACAATCTGAATTTTGGAAAACATTGATATTTTCAGGTTTTTCCCTTGGTCCAGTTGTGTCCTTAGATTTCCCCATTTATTCTGTCAATGTAGTTAAATTTTGGGTCATTATATTTAGGAAATTGGAATAAGGAAAATGTTTGATTTTGGTTTGCATTTTAATGTGAAAGTTAATTAATTTTTTTTAATTATTAAATTTATAAATTTATTAAATTAAAAAATTATTATTAAATTATATAAAGTTAAGTATTTATAATACTTACAAATAACCTTCATAACTCACTTTTCAGAGGAAACAATTCCAAAGCAGAGATTTGCACCTCCTAAAACTATATCTTCATTTTTCACATTTTTAAATTCTGTCAAGTTCCCAACATCCCTCCAAAAATAATTATAGGAATAAAAGTCTTACAGGGAAGTAGGCACAAAAATCCTTGTTATAAAGTCACACTTTTTCTTTGTTAAAAAGTGTGCCATTTAGGAGAAATATGTATGAACATACATTAAAATATTTTCATGGAGCTTTTTTCCCTTTAATTGTGAAATGATATTGAAATCGAATAGAACACAGTTGAAAATTGAGAAATTGAATGAAACTTGTTAGATGTATCCTAAGAAAGTTAAAAAAAGAAAGTTCCAGAAACACCTTCAAAATCTGTTAGAAGAATTAGTATAGCACAGAACCTAAAACAATTTGCCTTTGTTTCAGGGATGTTTATGCTTAAGCAAGACACCCAGCACCACAAGCATAATTACGCTGAAAGCCCCAACCCATAATGTTATTCTCATTTTTCTACAGAATGCATGGGTCCAGTCAGCTAAGTCACATTACTGTTAACATTATGAAGTTAACATTATATTACTACAATGCATGCCTCTGTGTGCGAGGAAGAGGGAGCAGGGGGGTGGAAAAGAGAAAGAGAGAAAGCCCTGCATTTCTGAAAACGAGGGATAATGTGCTATTATTTCAGCTAGGTGCTTCATTTTATTTCTTAAGTAGCTCAGTTGGGAAAATTCCACCATTAATATAGCCGGAACAGTATCCATTTATCTTTGATGGTGGATGTACATACTTTATTCATGGATTTATGCATTAGTAAAAAGGACCAGAATTTTCATAGCTATTATTATTATTATTATTATTATTATTATTATTATTATTATTATTATTTTGTAATCTATGAGAAAAATGAAGGCTCTCCCAAAACACTTACTAAGCCCACTGAAAACTAACAAAGGAAGAATAAGTTGTCACCTTATAGCCTGAGGTTGTAGCACTGTATATGTCCTTTCAGAAATAAGATCATTCCATTCAGTGGGACTTGCTTCTACACACACACACACACTGATATATGGAGGGAGAGCTGGGGAGGCAGAGAGAGCATTGGACACAAATGAATTATTTACATTATCTTGTTAAGCCCCTGCACAGAGAATGGTTTACTAGGGCTAGTGAGATCAGAAGCAAAACCAGGAAAAGCTGGACTGTTTTCCTTCTACTGCTCAATGGGAAGAGCTATCACTAGTGCCAGAGTACATTCTAGCATCCAGAATGAAACACTGTGTATGGTCAGTGCCTGGCATGGAATGGAAAATTGCAAGGAAGTCCCATCCCCAAATGGTAGACCATGAATCTCCTTTGCAAGAAGAAGATCCACAGTCCAGGCCCTTGCATTTCCAGTTACACATAGGAGTGTATGAAACCTCCAGAGCTATTGCTAATCAGGGTAAACAATACAGAAGCAGACAGGCCAAATATTTGAGTCTTTATGAGGTGATGTAAAAAATCTAGTTTTCAATTATGCTAAATTATAAAAAGTTATTTCTATCAAATAGTGATCATAATGTCTGGTGTATTAGGAGTGGGCAACCCAACCATATTATGTGGCCCCCCAGGATTACATTCCGTACTCCACAGCCCCTAAATCAGTTTACTGCAGTTTAACAATCACCAATGTTCAGCAGTTACACCTTTTTTCCTTCTATTTGTTGAATAAAAGATGTAAAATATTAAGCACTGAAAATGTTGGCCATAGTCTCCACTAATGTCAGTGCACTGCAGCCCTTAAGGTCTACCTTTTTTTTGAAAACGTAGCCTCAGTCATATTCTCTACCCCTGCTGTGTATAGGTAACAAGCACCCAAGGTAAAAACTATCCAAGTTAATGTACAGTGTGTAGTAAAATCACTATTTAATGGACCATTTGGCGAAAGGTGAATCCACTAAATCCAAAATCAGATATATGAATTATTATTTCCATTAATTTATGTCACCTACATAATTACATAATTGAGGTAAGGGGTGCTGTTTGCAGTTCAATTTGCTTTAGTAAGCAAACCCTTGATTTAACCAACAGTGCTCCATTAAATGGGGATGAAACATTTGTCTGTAACATCCAAAGTCTGTTAAACTGAGCTCCATTGAAATTACGGTTTACTGTGCTTCATAATATAAACAGCGCTGAATGAATGCAAGAGTGGGATCGGAGCACAGGTAATAAACTATCCCACGTAATGTTTACACATACATGAGCAAATAAATAAAAATTATTGTGAGAATTAAATGTTATAACCTTGGGTATGTTAACTTGAGAGAAATAGACAAAGCACAAGGTGTCAAAAATCACAAAAATAAATTTTAAGGCTTATTTATAGAAATCAATTGTATCACTCACATAAGCGTATTTGATTTTATAGACTATATAAACAGGCCAAAGTTCAATTGGATTATGTTAGAGATTCTGGAAGGAAAAAGCCTATGTTACTGACTTGAGATAATCAAACATTATTAAATACAATGAAGCATTTCCAGTAATAATCTGAACTGGTATTTGTATACTTAAGGGTGGCAGAGTTTTAATTATACTGTATGTGACAGCCATTTGAAACAGTGAACAAGAACTTTGATGAATTATTCGCAGTTGATCTGGCAGACATTTTCAACTGAATATCCAAAATATCTTCATGTAAATATGGGGAACCATATAAGCCTAGTACACCTGGATATTAGCTTGAGCTTAAACAGAGAATGCATTAACATTATTTTATCATTGCTACTGCTACAATATGATAATTTAATTAATTCTTCTTCATGATGATAATAAAATTGGAATCTTATATTCAGTGTCTTATATTCAGCCCTGCAATGAGCCAGTATTATCATTATATTAAGGTTAAAGTAATTTGATTTTATAGTGCATTGGGAAAATGCAATCCTTCAGCCTCCCCCCCCCCCTCCTTTGAAAGTAACATATGCTGCTACTTAAAAGTCTTCCAACTGGCTAGAAAATGTTTTTCACTGACATTTGCATACATTTGTAATTTCACATCCATCACTGGGTATGCTTCATATGTATTATATTGTTATGGTTGTATTTACTCTAGTATTTATACATGAGCAGGTGCACATTAGTACAAAAATCAAGTGTATGCGCCATGTGGCATTTGATCCAGATCCAGATCAAATCCAAGTAACTGGAAGTGCATGCTGCCTCATTTTAGTCCTCTCTGAAGTAGACTGTATACATATCATGGTGGAGATCTAGTTTTATGAAACTAATTCTTTGTTAAATCGGTTTAGAACAATGTGTCCTCCGTCCCCACTTAGGCCTTTTTTGCTTGTGGCACTTCCTTTGCTTAAAAAAAAAGCATCTTCTGGGAAAAGGAGAGAGATATCAATTAGAAAATGGTACTGGGCAATAGGATTAACTTTCCTCCTCCAACTTGTTAGTTCCAATTTAAATTATTCTAAAGTCTTGTTACTTTAAAACAAATAAATAAAGCCACATCAGGACCAAGTCATTTGTTTATAATATACTTGCCTCAAAAAGGGAAGATAAATGCACTAGATCTGAAAAAATTGATTATTTCAAAATTTAACATTGAATTGATACATGAGAAATGAAGAGATATATCAGTAGGTGGAGGGATGGATGGATGGATAGTTGGATGGATGGTTGGGTGGATGGGTGGATGGATAGATAGAATTACTGAAGAGTGAAAAAGAGCAGAATCACATACAGTGGGGCAAAAAAGTATTTAGTCAGCCACCAATTGTGCAAGTTCTCCCACTTAAAAAAATGAGAGAGGCCTGTAATTTTCATCATAGGTATATCTCAACTATGAGAGACAAAATGGGGAAAAAAATCCAGAAAATCACATTGTCTGATTTTTAAAGAATTTATTTGCAAATCATGGTGGAAAATAAGTATTTGGTCAATATCAAAAGTTCATCTCAATACTTTGTTATATATCCTTTGTTGGCAATGACAGAGGTCAAACGTTTTCTGTAAGTCTTCACAAGGTTTTCACACACTGTTGCTGGTATTTTGGCCCATTCCTCCATGCAGATCTCCTCTACAGCAGTGATGTTTTGAGGCTTTCGCTGGGCAACACGGACTTTCAACTCCCTCCAAAGGTTTTCCATGGGGTTGAGATCTGGAGACTGGCTAGGCCACTCCAGGACCTTGAAATGCTTCTTACGAAGCCACTCCTTCGTTGCCCGGGCGGTGTGTTTGGGATCATTGTCATGCTGAAAGACCCAGCCACGTTTCATCTTCAATGCCCTTGCTGATGGAAGGAGGTGTTCACTCAAAATCTCACGATACATGGCCCCATTCATTCTTTCCTTTACACGGATCAGTCGTCCTGGTCCCTTTGTAGAAAAATAGCCCCAAAGCATGATGTTTCCACCCCCATGCTTCACAGTAGGTATGGTGTTCTTTGGATGCAACTCAGCAATCTCTCTCCTCCAAACACGACGAGTTGAGTTTAGACCAAAACGTTCTACTTTGGTTTCATCTGACCATATGACATTCTCCCAATCCTCTTCTGGATCATCCAAATGCTCTCTAGCAAACTTCAGACGGGCCCGGACATGTACTGGCTTAAGCAGGGGGACACGTCTGGCACTGCAGGATTTGAGTCCCTGGCGGGGTAGTGTGTTACTGATGGTAGCCTTTGTTACTTTGGTCCCAGCTCTCTGCAGGTCATTCACGAGGTCCCCCCGTGTGGTTCTGGGATTTTTGCTCACCATTCTTGTGATCATTTTGACCCCACAGGGTGAGATCTTGCGTGGAGCCCCAGATCAAGGGAGATTATCAGTGGTCTTATATGTCTTCCATTTTCTAATTATTGCTCCCACAGTTGATTTCTTCACACAAAGCTGCTTGCCTATTGCAGATTCAGTCTTCCCAGCCTGGTGCAGGTCTACAAATTTGTTTCTGGTGTCCTTCATCAGCTCTTTGGTCTTGGCCATAGTGGAGTTTGGAGTGTGTCTGTTTGAGGTTGTGGACAGGTGTCTTTTATACTGATAACAAGGTCAAACAGGTGCCATTACTACAGGTAACAAGTGGAGGACAGAGGAGCCTCTTAAAGAAGTAGTTACAGGTCTGTGAGAACCAGACATCTTTCTTGTTTGTAGAAATACTTACAGTATTTTCCACCATGATTTGCAAATAAATTCTTTAAAAATCAGACAATGTGATTTTCTGGAATTTTTTTCCCATTTTGTCTCTCATAGTTGAGGTATACCTATGATGAAAATTACAGGCCTCTCTCATCTTTTTAAGTGGGAGAACTTGCACAATTGGTGGCTGACTAAATACTTTTTTGCCCCACTGTAATTGAAGAACAAGATAGTGTCCACTCTTTCCATACAAATACATTAATCAGATTGAGTCCTTGCAGATGCAGGTGGGCCAGATGGCTCAGCTTCTCCTGGTAGAATGCTCTGTAGCATTCATAGCAAGCCAGGCAAGTGGGTGGAGAGGTATTGTGGCTGTGCTCATAAAAACAGTATATCCCTTATTGTCAGGTTTAGCCCAAAGAACTCCAAGAGACAATGCAAATTCAGTTCTGCTGTGTTTATTAGCTACAACCTCTAGAAAGAATCTCCCCAGACTGAACCCTAGCTCCCAAGCCAGCCAGTCACAACACTGTGAATTGCTCAAGGAGGTGCCAGCCTCATCCTCTTGCACTTCCCACACTCTTGCGGTGAACTAAGAATGCCCTTATCTCTCTGAGCCTGGCCTTCGTAATTCCATTCCATCACACTTATTCTGATACCTGTGAGACAACTGGTTTATACTGGGTATATCCACCTCAGCCTTGGGACCAGAGATAGACTGGGGATTCTGTTAGTGTACCAACTATCTCCCTAGACTTCTAGTACTGATGCGTTTTAATATATACTTTGGGACAGGTTTGTTTGGAATGCTTAGAAATTCAGGCCTATCTAATAGGTCAAAGAACCAACACATGAATCAGGTACATGCTCAATTTTGTTCTGATCAGGGAGAGGTTCTGGAGATAAGGATATATCAGGTTCTTCCATTATCATAAATTAATTACCATCTAGTTATAGTTGGATTTGGGGCTACACCTCAATTCTGTAAGGGCAATGAAACTATTACAATGGCCTCTCTGTAAGGGTTATTGGATCCAGCTGGACTAGAAAGGTTTGGAGCTGTTAATCTCTATCAGTCTGCAACCTCCCTGGCTGCCCACCAGCAATACTTTCAATAAACAGATTGTTATCAGGATATTGGAGCAGTCAGCACAATTGTTCCTAATGCCTTCTCAACCTTCTTTAAAAATGGCCCTGTGGTAAACAGGTGAATTGATAAGATTGATGGCAGAGGACAGGTGGAGGAACACCTGCCTCATATCTGATAAGGCCCAGCATAAATCCTGTTTAAAGGTGTACACTGGTACATATAGCAAAGAAGCGGTCCATTTCATTGCAGATATTGCATCCAAACACATTGTTTTGGGCTTCCAGGGGGTTGGCTTGCATACCCATCTCTTCCTCTCAGAACCCTCAGAGGCTTACTTTTAATTGTGTGTGTGTGTGTGTGTGTGTGAGTATATATTAAGACCAGTCAGAACATCACCATTATACAGATGTACACTATTAAGTTGTCTAGTATCTCCTCTTATATACTGTAGTTGGACTGGATCTATTTGAATATGTGATAGTCAAGGACATGGATAGTACACTTAGAATGTGACATTCCACTGCTTGTCTTATCTGGATCCTTGTCCAATTTGGCTTTTAACTTGTAGCCATAAAGTTTGTAGCCATAAAGTTATTAAAGACACCTTAGTTAATACGGACAATGGGCAATATCCTAACCTTCCATGGTTGGGTAATGTGATTGACAGAATTGCAGCTTCCCAACTACAAGGTGAATCTAAAGTCCTGAAAGAAGCAAATGATTACTTTCAAGCTGGTTATAAGACTAAGCTATCGAACTGAGACTGCCTTGGTTATCCTGATGGCTTATAATTGTTTGAAGACTGACATAATCTCTATTGGTTCCTTTTGATCTCTCAGAAGCTTTCAATACCATGGATCATTATATCCTTCTGGATTGCCTGAAAGATCTGGGAACAGAGAGTAGATCTACATGAGAGACAGAAGACAGATGCTCCCCCCCCCCACAAAAAGCTAGGAATTATATGGTGTCCTCTAGGGCTCTATTACGTTTCGAATGCTTTTGTTTCGAATGCTTTTCAAAATCATAATTGCATACATGTGGTAGATCCTCATATTCTGAAAGAGATTTCAGAAAAAAATGCATGCACAGTTTGGGGAAGGCTGTAATTCCTTTTAAAACTTCTGGATCTAAACCTCTGTCTGATTTCCTAGAATGAGGATTCACTGTGTCCCCTTCTGGAAGAAAATGATCTCAAAATGTTAGTGTACTTATTAGCAATCTTCAGGCTTAACTATAGATAGATAAATTATTTATTGCGATCAATGACCAGTCCATAAAACACATTGCATACATAAAACTAATGAATTAATTAATTAGGTGCATATATCAATCAAACTGTATCTTACATATTATATGGCAAATCTGGCCAACTTAAAGAGAGAGATTCACTTGAATCCAAAAGTAAGAGCTGTAAATAAAACTGACTGACTAGGGAATTTGATTAAATGTGGAATTAGCAGCATGCAATGGGTGTCAGCATTAAACAGACAGTATAATGGCACATGTCTGGTGGTTTCAGCGGCCACTTTTCCACATGGGCATAGTCTGGATCCAGATGGAATGTCCTTGTACCTTCTTCTAAAACTGCTGATAGCAGTGCATTGAACTGTGTTTAGTCTGGAAACTTCACCCGCCACAAAATTTGGCAACCAGGATGGCCTCAGAAAGATCAGAAAAGACTCTGCTTAAAGCCCCGCTTCACCTGCCAATTTGTTTCCAGGCAAAATACAAAGTTTGGGTCATCATTTTAAGGCTATCCATAGTTTAAGCCCAGGCTATTTAAGAGACTCTCTTTGTGTATAAATCTTTACACTTATTGAAATCATCAGAGGAGATTCACACCTACAGTAGTTACTACAAGCTTGTCTGCAGGAGCAACTTGAGTTTAAAACTTTCTTGTTGCTGCTCGATTTTTGGGGGCTGCACTGTTTGCAAAGTTGAAGGGCCTAAGTTCTTTATCAGTTTTTAAATGGCTTTTAAGACACATACAGTATTTTGAACAGGCTTTTAGCTGTAGATTTAATGGGCAATTTTAACTGTTAATTTTCTGCTTTGTATTTGTATTACTTGCATTTTAACTGCTTTAATGTCTTGATTGTAAATTCGCTTTTATTGTGAATTGCTAAAAGACTAGGCAATCAGTGATATACCTAGACAAATGTATACTAATGTGGAAGTATCTTCTTGTGAAAGGCAGTCTACCTTAAGAAACACAGGACAAGCTAGTTACCTACACAGTTTGCTCTTCCAGTATTTTGCTACCCTTAACATCTGCATTTCCCTTAACAGAGAACCTGGGGAGGATCAGACATCTAAATCAGGAGCAGGAACCTCAAAGACCAGGGATCTCAAGTAATGCCCGAGATCCATCTTTTTGGTCCTTGGAATTCCAAAAGAACTTGCCACCAAAATTTACTGGACAACCAGAGACTTACAGTGGCACAATTTTCTGCCAGGTTTTAGTGGGAAATGAAAATAAGTTATTAATCCTCCCATAGGCTTAACACATCTACTAATATCAAGCATAATCTTCCAAACTACAAAACAAAATAAAAAGCTCCACTTTTCAGTCTTGCTAACTCTAGTGACATCATCATGTCACCTGCAATTCTAGGTCACTAGAGAAAAAGGAATATTTAAAACACACGTACAATCCCCAAGGTACCAAAAAATTGCCTGTTCCTGATCATAATGAATGAACAGAATTTATAGCAGCAAAGAACCTCATGTAATAAAACCAAGCAAGGAAGAACTGTAACAATAACTTTTGATTTAAGAGTAGACATGTTATTTTCATTTCTAAAGTTTACCTTTATACATTAGCACTGTTTTTTTAAGATGAACAGGGCCTGTATTCCATGCGATAGGATAGTGGTGGTGTTAACTGCTGATACTGTTGGCTTACTTCCATGCTATATAAATATTAATATCACTTGTTTGAAAAAAATGTCCATTTTTTAATTTGGAGTAGACTATCCTGCTTTTAGCTTTATAAACTGCTAGTTCAGCCAATTAAAATTTGGGTTTATTGGGAAGAATGAGAGAAGATGTACTGTACTTTTCAACTTTATTTATTTATTCAATTTTTGATGCTGCCTGACTCCAACCAAAGTGAGAAGAGTTATAAGTAATTTCATGTTTAGCTTTCCATCACCTGCACTACTGGAATCCTGCTTTAAAAAGGAGGAAAGAAGGGAAAATATTGGTGGTTTCTCATATCCAACTATGTTGGTTTAAAAAATAATAATGTATGTATATACAATAATGTCTTTATTTACGTTTATCAGTGCACATAGTGGTCTTTTTGGATAACCTATGATCTTTTTTTAAGAAAGCACATTTATAAAATAGATTAAATGTTTTGTACAGAAATTGGATTGTCTGTGGCAGTCTTTTCAAACAATCTGTACTAAAGGACCTTTTTTTAATTTCTAGTCCCTTGCAGACTGATACTTAACAGACTGTTAAATATACTAAAAACTGATTATTAGACAAATTAAATAAAAGACATGAAACATATAAGCCCATTTATTATTCTTATTAGATGCAACAGACATACAGTAAAATTAAATTTCAATAAATACAATCAGAACAAACATGACATAGGAAGAAAAAAAAAGAATTACAAAAACTATACATGTTGATTGAAAGTGTACATATAGACAATTAATTAGAGTATCACTATTACACTCATAACTTTTAATCATTTGCAATCATACTTAACCTAAACAAAAGTTATGAGTTAAATAGTGACTCCCCCATATTAAATTTCTGTATGGACACTTGAGCAAGTACTAGGTATATAAATATTTAAAGTTTCTAATGGAACAAATGAGCGTTCTGTCAAATTTGTAAGATGTTCAGTAAGAACTTTTAACAGATATCAAGATCATTACCTGCTTCATGTATAACGTTGTTAAATTATAAAACATGCCATAACAATCTGTAGAAACTCTTTTCTTCCAAATTTCTAACTTTTGCTTTTACCCTCCAATCTTATTTACTATTAAAAAACACATTGCAATCCTTCATGCATGGAAGTATTAAAATAATTAAAAATACTGAAGATATCAGACAAATAAGGAATAGGAATATTTAAAACAGCAGACGTTTATTTAAATTACCCTTAATGCAGTTCTTGAATACATCTCAGTATTATTATCCCAGTAGTAGCTGAAACAGTGATAATAGCTTGTAGATGCAAACATTCAACTGATTTCGTATGAAGAGAAAACAAAACTAATATAATGTATAATTATATTCCAATCTTTTACATCTAAAATTAGAGGAACAGGTTTCTGGGAGAAACTTGAACACTCATATATGTTTTTTCAGGTATTTAGTGAAGTACAGTTTTAAAGAACTATGGTAACTCAGAAGAAGACATTGCTGGAACCTCAAGAAACCAATTCAGGTAAAGTCACTCAACAGTTTCCTTGACTATTTCAGTCATTTAAAAGCAATTTTGACAGCTTTGCAGTTGTTCAAGAATAGAAGTCAGGGCTATGGAGTATTTTCTGCTTTTTACATTAAGATATTGTTCCCTTGTTTCTCCTGTTTAAATGAGAGCTTTATGCTGACATTGCTTTGAACATCTGTTATGTAAGATGTCAACTGTTCACCCTGTTGCTCTCTTTGCAGATTTTCTTTCAAAAGCAGCTGATGCCTCCTCTATTGCATCAGGAGATTAAATGGCAAACTGAAGATGGCTCCGCTAAAAGTGGAGATGACAATTGCGGTGGAATGAAGAGCCAGCGAGTAGATCGACTCTTTGTCCTTCCTCTCCAAACAAGGAGAGGACTTGAAATCACCTGCAAGTGCTCGTCAGTTACTCCTCTCTAGGAGACTGCAAGACAGTGGTCTCCAGTGGGTTCCATTGTTCAAAAATATCCTTCCCTAACCTGGCCCAATATACAGCTGTTGCCACTGTAACTTAGTTTTTCCATCTTGCTGCTGGCTGTCCTCCTCTTTCCTTCTATTGGTTCAGGGTATAGTATCGATAAGCTGTTGATACTGAGCTGTACATTGCTACCCTAGGTCTTGCAGAAGATGCAGTCAATGTCTAATCCTGTATCTGGAGACCATGAGGGTCTGGAAGGGACAACACAGGTTGAAGTTGAAACCGAACAAAACAGGGTTGCTGTTTGTCCTTGATGTATTTAACGTTGTCTGTTGATGAAGGGGCACAGCCACCACTTTTGGCTACTGTTCAACTCACTGCTACTGCTGGATAAGCAGATGAAGGCCCTGGATGGGCAGAACTTAGATTCCGCCCTACCTGGGCCCTTATCCACTCACCTGGACTACTGTCATGCAATCTACATGTGGATGCCTTGAAGACCTGCCAGAAGTTTCAGTTGACTCTGACTGTAGTGGTCCAGTTGTTGGCAGAAACCTCCTGGCAAGACACATTACACCTGTGCTCCAGGCCCTGCATTGGCTCCCAATTAGCTTATAAGTGCAATTTAAAGTGCTGCTTTTTACCTTTAAAGACCCACCTGACTTAGCACCAGAGTACTTGCAGGACTACATTCTCCAACTGGTTTTGACCTATCCACCTCAAATGTCCCCAAAAATCTGCTCTGGTACCCTATTTTTGTGAATAACGGAGGTAAAGCTTATAAGTACTCCTTTTCTGTTGATGCACCCATGCTTTGGAATAGTCTTCCCCTAGAAATTAAATCAGTTCCCAGTCTATTGGGTTCTATAAATGATTAAAAAGAAAATTATTTTAGAGTCTTAGGGGGTAAGAATTGACACCATTGTTTGATTAGCTGTTGATATATAATTATGATAATTAGTTGTTTGTTTGGTTTTATATTAGTATAAATGCTTTATATGTAAACCGCTGAGAATCTTTTGTGATTGAGGTAGGTACAAGTCAGATAAATAAATGCTGCTTATCAAAAGCTGTATGCAAAATTAAACAACTTAAACATGGAATTTTGGGTAATTTTCCTTAAGTATGTCACAGACAGCATCACATTTTGCCAAAAGTTACCAGACTATAGTATTAGCAATATGAAAACTTCAGATGGTTGAAAATTCAAACCTCAACTCATTCACAGCTCATGGTATGTATAGTCTGGAACACATCACTCAAATTCAGTTCAGCTACCAAAAATATACTTTATTTTTATTTATTAAATGACAGAAACATCAGAAACACTTAACTGGCAATACAGGATAAAAGGCAGGCAAAAGTAGGCAGAGAGGAATATGAACAACAGGCAAGAATTTGCATTATCTGTATCTTTATATAACTATATCAAAAGTCACAGAACTTTCCAGAGGCCCTGGAAACCATACTGTGGATGATTGACATGGATAGTCCCAAGGGGCGTGGCCTTTGGGCACTCTGGCTTTAACCCTTTTATGTACATAGCAGCAGCAGAATAGAGGTGCATGTAGGACACCAGGCGATACCTCCTTTATTTTGCACCATAAAGGGAACAGTTTAGTGGATGGTACGTAATTATTACCCAACAAGAGCAAAGCCAAACATATTAACAACTTTTTACTAGAGTTTCGTATGAGGAATCAATACTTCCCACAGAACATCCTATGCTAGATTTAAATTAATCATCACATCAGCAGAAAGTGTTCCTTGGTATTGCCTATGTATAATTTCTGTTAATGTCCCACGTATCTAAAATATGCAGGTACTTTCAGTTTGGCTGTCACTACTTAATATGACAATTAGCATAAGATATCTATGTTTTAAAAGGCTGTTGTATTTTTCCTGCAGCTCAGAATTCCTGATGGTCAGCTGAGGAGAACACCACCTAGCTTTAAGTCTTTTACTGAAAAGTCAGGTCACTTCTGAGTTTGTCTTTTTCCTTCCTACTTGAAATGGTAAAGAAAATGAAAGACATAATACTATTTACCTTGCCAAGAATAAATGTCAGTCATACTGTACGTAAGAGAAAGAACAGCAACCTTTTTTTTCCCTTATGGGCAATTGCTAAAAAGTAAAATTAGCACCCAAAGAGAAAGGTTACACACCTCTATTTAGTATTAGAAAGAAAAATATTATTTCAGTTTTATGGTGTATGAATAATCAGTAAACTATTTGTAGCAATATATGATATTTGGAACAAATGTGTACTTGTGTATATTGAAAGAAACTCAAACAGCTCAACTGATCTGCATCAAGAAGTTCTCAAAAGTCTGTGATTCATTAGTATTTATGGACAGTTGTTAAAATGCCTTGAGTTATGATTCTAAACCAGCTTTTCAAGCAACAGGCATCACTGTGCAATTACATGTGATGATGACAGGAAAACAAAGTCTGAAAATATAGTTGACCAAAATCTGACACACACACACACCCCGCCAAATCTGTTAGGTAGTTTTGCAAACAACTTGGACACTGAGAATTCAATTCCAATTTCACAAACTTGTAATATGTCTGTCATTTAAAAAATAAGAATTTTAAAATAACAATTTAAAAATATTGCTATTTTGAGGTTTTACAGGTGCTATTTTAGGGTGGGTTTTGTGTCCATAAAACCCAAGTCGCTGACTTGGGAATTAAGGTTTATAAAAATCTGTTTTTATATTCTTCTGCTTAGCACCAGTTGCCGGATTTTTCTCTGGTGAGATATTAGAACTGCCGTGCCCGCAAAATGAGTTGAAATCCCTGGACACGCTCAAGATCCATAGCTCCGTCAATGATGTTTTATCAATCCTTGAGTTCTTGTACTCCTACTTACCTGATCCTTATTATTACTGCCTATTATCCTGCTCTCAGAACAACAGAAGAATGCAAGAAATTAAGAGAATGATATGAACCACTGCTTGTCTTCCTCTGAGATAGATACAACGAAAAAATTTAAGTAAATGTACAGTGGCAACAGAAGAAGATAAGTTGATATGGTGTCTGTTGTGATTATTTTTCAAAAGATCACCAAAGCCTGGAAATACATTAGAAATATCCTGCCAACACAGGGACTCCAGGACATGAAATCAAAACAGAGACTCTCTAGGCTGCAAAACCTACCTAGCCATTGCTTGATGGCCTGCTATATTTCCTCCTGCTCAGTTCCTCATCTTCCTCAATCCTTCATCTTTCTCAGTCCTTCTTCTTACTGACAGATGCTAAAATATTTTTGTCTTTGTATTTCATATCCGCACAAAGCTTTCTGATCCAATTTTCCATATTTCCTGCTTCCCAAGAAGAGACGCTGGCTGAGATGCAGTATCAGAAATGCTTTTACTGTTTCCTTCACTCACTGCTCAAGCAAAGCAGACTTTGCACAGGATGTTTTATTGCCATCCAACTTTCTCTCTTTCAGTTGGATTGTTTTCTTCATAGTAGTAAAGGGGCACAGCTGTTTGTCATCCCTGGGGAGTGCCAATTTGAGGGAAGTGGTAAACTGTTTGAAACCGCAAGATTTGGTATGCTTAATAATGTGAAGCAGTGGGGTATATGCCATGGCATCTATAGGGGGGCTTAAATGGGTCAATCTCACTAAAGCAGCATTGAGTGATCATGATGCAAGCCCCATGCCATTTGTATATGCTTAATGAGGTAGCATGAATGTCTAAAAGGGGTGGAGCTTACAGCATGATGGAATAGGAGCCTGAGGATGCCCATGATATCCCACAGAAAGAAAAAGAGAGGAGAAGACAAGTGTGAAAATGATTTTTTTCCACAGTGATCAAAAGAAAATAAGGATGGGTAGATGTGGGTCCTGTAGAAACTGTCCTTTTGCTAATACCTGTAATGAGCAATCATTTGTATATCCGTCCTGGGACTCTCTTTCCAATAGCCTTTTCTGCTATTAATGAAAATATTTTAGATCTGTTTACTGCATGACAATTTTCTCATGCAAGGCAACTGGAAAAATATCTTGTCTAACAATCGCCATGCTAATCTACCGTATCGTATCATTCTAAAATGAGCTGCGTCTGTAACATCATTGGAGATCGTTATCATTGTCTGCCAATAATTCTGAATTATGCATGCAAAGCGTATTGGGATACCACCTACATCTGTTTTATACAGGTTAACATTTATAACATTTTCAGATGTAGCTATAATGTATTACTTTATTGTAACAATTAGTGAAGAGATATTTCAGCTGCTTCTAATGTTCAGCACTGAGACTTCTGAAATTTTCTTTTGCTATAATGTGAGAAAAGTCCAGTTTTGATCCATCTAAAGACATATTATTTTACAACCACTGAAAGACTGTATTTTACAATATTCTCTTCTCTCATTATATCATCACATTTTTATATTGCTCATAATTTAATCATTAAACTTAGAATCCAGCTTTGGTAAAAATGATGTGAGATTTAATTAAGGTTTATACTACTTTGAAATGGTAACTAAAGAACTCATCATTTTTATAGAGAAGAAGAAATGGATCTCAGGGGATATTTAATGGGAATTAAACTTATGAAGCAATTTGACTATTCATTTAATAATCTGTCCCAACACATTGTTAAATATCAAGTGCTAAAGTTTCATGATGTAAACTAGTATCTGAATAGACATAACAGCAACAGCGGGGCTAACGAAAAGCCTTTCCTGCAAGTTATAAAATGCAAACACTGGGTTATTTGATAGAAATTTCTTTCCCAAATTCAATCAGTTCCCCCAGTTAACATAATGTTTTCCTTTAATTAACTTAAATAATAATAATATAAGTAGTTATGAAATGAGCCAGAGAGTAGGTACTGTTTGTGACCTGAACTCTGAAATCTGATCTCCCAAATCCAGTTTGCCCAGTAGCACCATAAAAGGAAGTGGCAATGATGGGGTCCCATAGAATTCTAACAAATAATACACATGGCAACTTTTTTCAGAAAAAATATTGGTCACAACCTTACTGGTTATAACTGACATGCATTTTGAAGTTGCGTAGGGTCTAGATTTAATATTGTGCAAATGCAGCCTTCGTGCCTCCTGCATGATCCATCACCAGCCACCCAGTTAGGAATAGCACAAGGAAATCAAAGTGTCAGAATGATCTGGGCCACAATGCCCTTGAGCTGGCTGGGCCATTAGACCATCTTCTCTACATTAGGTCCTCTGCCAGGGCCTATATTCCATGCAAACAGGGGACCTCCAAATACCAATCCCATGCCTGAAATACCAGTGTTCATTCCATGATTGTAACCAATTGATTTACATAGTATGCAGAAATACATGCATTAACATAATAATTGAGTGGGATGGGTGGCCTTGGAAAAACTCGGTGCCTAACCTGAAAAGGAGCAGGAATGTTTAAGCAATCTTAATTTAATTTGAATTGAGGAAGAACTCACAAGAATTGTTAATGTTCCAGAAGTCCCTCAAGATCTGGTTATGTCACTAGGTTGGGAGGTCCCAGGGAACCAGTGACATTCCAAGATGGCTCCCCTATTGCAGTTGATAGATTTATTCTCTCTGTGCCTTGTGGTTTGTATATTTTAATTTTTAATAATATTTTAATTTTTAATAATGATTGTTTTATATTCTTATAATGATTATTTTTTATATATTTGTTATTTTACTTGGTATTTGTACGCCGCCCAGAGTCACCTCTGATGAGATGGGCAGCCATATAAATTTGATAAATAAAGAAAGAAGCCTGCAGCTCAGAGGACTCCACTTCTACTGTTCTGTTCACCAGAACCCACCAGGTCCACAGGTGGCCCTTACAGTGCAGAGATCAAGGATTTCATTTGTGGCTCACTAATTTATACCCTAAAATGTGGGTCATAGTTCTGTGACTACTACAATTCCTTCACCATATAACATAGCTTATAATAGTAATCTCATTAGAGGAAATATCAGGTAATATATATGGCGCTTACATCACAAGTGATCTGACATTAATCCTGCAGCAACGTGTAACCCAGTATCCTAGTAGGGTTCACCCCACCTCCTGTCCAAAATCCAATCACTGATGGATAATTACAGAGATTACAACTTGAATGTCCACCTTGTGTCCAATTTAGAATAATACAATGGGACAAAGAGGGAAATTAAAATGGGAACCTAATGAAACATTCCAACTTCAATCACTTCTGCTGCCATTGCTAAGTCTATTAAGTGACATACAATAACTCTATTTTGAAGACTTTAAAAAAATCTGTATGGGGAAAGGAAGCATTCTTTATTTCACTTAAAATAACAGCAGCCTAGCAAGATTGTTTTGTGGGATGAAAAATAGCCATTTCGAGAAGAGAGAAATAAATGGGTGAATCCTAACTTTAGAATGTGAATGTGATTCTAAGAGATCAAATGTGGCACTATTGCATATTTTAAACGTTAATTCATATGCAATTACAAAGTGTAATAGAAGTAATCTAAATTATCAGATCAGTGATTGATGGTCTAGAACAATGGATTTTCTATGCATGAAATGCTTTCCAACTTCAAAGACCAGAACAAAAAATTAGAGCAGTGGTGCAGAGACAATAATGGATGGATTTATTTTTTCAAGGACAAGGCAGTTATTTCTGTGTGCATGTATGTTTACAGATATTATTATTATTGTTGGTCTCACAGTCAGCCAGATTATTATTATTATTATTATTATTATTATTATTATTTCTTATCTGCTAGTGGGTGTTAAAAATAAGCATACAGTAGTAGCAAGCTGCAAACTGGAAAGCATATACGAATAGTAAGAAGCTATCAATTATGCTGTGCATTTTAACTGCAGTGCCAAACTTAGTGGTAAGCACATTTCCTAGTATTATCCCAGTTGGAATGACTTTTAGAATACAAAAAGCAAGATGAATAATTTAACACCACACTGGGAGTTCTTTATTAATTAAGAATGTCTTCTAGAGGTGTTATTTTCAACCCACACCCCCATAATGAATATGACTGTTCTTCCTAAACAACTGAAAAGAAAAGAATGCTCCCTTTGAATCATATGTCTTTGAACAATACCAGCTAGCTTAGCATACTAGAAGGACTGAAGCTTTCTATTGAATTAATGAATCAATTTTTCAGCAGGTAAAAATGGTGCATTATGGAAGAATCTAATTTTTGTGGAAATCTAAAGGGATCCAGTGCCAAGTTCTAGTCTGTGTGTGTGTGTGTTCTAAAAGCCATATTAAAATTCATATTAGCTTGCCAAGGGCAACCATATTTGTTTGCTACCTTATGGGATTTCACTCCTAGCTTTCCCCTCTGAAGGAAAGCACTCAAGGTAGCTGATCTCATATGATTATAGATGATATAATTATTGAGATACAGTACATAACAAAAGCAATTAAAATCTTTCAAGGAATGGAATTCAGGGACAACATAAAGATCAGACACATATCTGGCCAACTAAATCTTCCAGTGGTTAGAGAAAACAAATAACAAAGGCACAGCATGAGTAATAGAAGCCAATTTGCAATTTGGGCTATTATATGCTTTTTATGGTTTTTGTAGTTTTATTGTTGTTGTGAGCCACCCAGAGTTGTTTCAAGATGGGTGGCCATACAAATCTTTTAAACCAAATAAATAAAGCCATATCATTTTTGAAATTACTGAAATACAAAGCATGGGCTTCTCCCACACAGAAGTTTCATATCCTCCACATCACTGAGATAACCCATGAGCCCACTCCAAAGTATAACCATTATACAATTCAGAGAGAGAGAAATAACAGTATAAGAAAAGAATATGGATTACAGATCAGCTCCATCAGAATAATCTCTTTGCAACCCTCTATAAACCTATGCACCCAATGTATTGTACCTTATTGTAATATGCATAATTACAGGAGTGGAAGTGCTATAATAATTTATTTTGATGAAACATAAATGACAATGGGTACTTACCATTATGCCTCATAGCAGGGATGGGCAACTTTTTGGACCTGAGAGCCTCATTTTTTTTTAAGGTTCTGAAAGGTAAAGTAGTCAAGGATATGTTGCAGGCATGACCAAGCATCTTTGCAGAAAATTAAGTTCTTATCCTTTGCAGAGAGTATTTTGGAATTTTGTTTTTAAATCTGTCTTCTAACATAATGGTAAACACACCCTCTGAGTTGAGCTTAGCTCCAGTTTACATGGGCATATCCATGTAATTTTCTTGGCAATAGCACAGAAATGGTTGCTATTCCATTTTTCTGAGATTCTTCTTTTTTTTTAACCTCACAATCTAGCAACTGCCTGGGAATTCCCTGGTGGCCTTTAATCCAAATGTTAACCATGCCCAGTGCTGCTCAGCCTCCTAGTATAGACAACATTAGCCATAATGTGGGGCTTCAGGGTACACAGAGTAGTGGTACACAGGTCGCCTTATAAGCATATTGATAATGGTTCCTCAGTAGAAGATAGATACTGGGCCAAAATCACATGTCTTCCAGCATGCACAGATGGAATGCAACTATGAGCACCTTCCTTAGATCATGGACATGGAGAAAACAGCTTGTAGGTCAGTAGACCTGTTACCACATATAAATAGATTTTATATATGTACGTATGTATAAATTTATTTGATTTATACCCCATTTTTCTCTAGTGAATATACAAGATGGTCACTACAGGATGAAGATTATTCCTGAATAAAACTAAACAGTAAAATGAAACAGCATCCTGAGGAAACACTAAAAGTCAGTTGTATCATTGATTCTATTTCTATTTCTATTTTTTGAAAAATAAATTTGACTGCATAAAAACTTCCTAGCCTATGACAAAATGTAATTCATTTCCTTAAAACAAATAAGGACATAATAAAGCTTAAACTATGCATTTCAAATCTGTGACATGCGTTTCCACATTGCAGTGAGTCACGGCTGCTTCTCATCCACCCACCGCCTTTCCAACCTTCAACAAAAATAGATGTTGCAAGCAAAGATTATCTTGTACCACTATTTGTTTATTCGCCTACAAAATGTCGTAAAACATATGTGTTTATCTTCTAAAATAGATCAAGTGCACTCCCCTCATGCCATCCAGGAACAGATGCCCATATTTAATCCACCATGCTTAACCATCTGCCGTAGTTGGCAGTGAGCAAGGTAACTTCTCAACTTCTCAATTGTCTGTATTGTATCCTGGAGAAAATTACTTTGAAAAAGAGTATGAGGATAAAGGGAATTAAAATATGTTGATTAATCATTTGTCCAGTATGGCCCAACATATTTTGGTCCTCAGTGTCAAACCTAGGAAATATCAGCAAAATGATATATTTCTTATTTTCATCATTTCCCCATGTTTATTCATTTAACAATATTGTGTAAGTTAGGTTCAGACAGAATGGTTGATACTGAATTGCCCAGTAAATTTCTTTGACCTAACTCTGAATGTAATTCAAAAATTTCAGATAAATAAAGCAAACACATACACAATGAAGTGTCCAGAAGTCTTGCTACTGACATGCATTTATGGATTATTAATTTTAGGCTTGTTTTTGTATGATTATTATTTGCTGCTGTTTTGATAATTTGTGACATTGTTGTTCATGTCGCATTATACTACTGAAGTGTGACTTAGGCTGCAGTGGTATGGTCCATGAGTGTATTTCCAAGGGACAATAAGATGTACTTTAAAAAAAAAAATCTTTCCTGGTGTTATGTCAGTCTCAAGATTGTATTTTCCATTATCAGGGAAGTCTGATATCCAAATGAATTCAAAGAAAGAGTGTCAGGTGAGAAGCTATGAATCTGTTGGATTCAACAGACTCCTGTGCCCAAAATGGCACAGAACATTGACAGCCATGGAGTTATAATGAGAGCAAAATCCTTTTCTAATAAAAGGTCAAAGAATAGGTGCAACTGTCTTTCCTTCCCTTATTGCCTCCATCTTGTTTCAAACCTTACAGGGCTCTGGGCTTGTTGGAAGTTTTAATGTGTGAATTCTCTGAGAGCAATAGGATTATACTGCCCTTGGTTTCCTATGATTTGTAGGCATCTCTGAGAGGATTTTATCTAGAAAGACAAACTAAAAATATAAAAATAACACAGAACAAATCCTGTGAAATCATGTTTAATTCCCCAGCTCTATGCAATTGTTAGAGCTATCAGGAAATAACAGCATCATAAGTATACTGTAAATTCTTTAATATGACCTGAGATTACATATATTCAGAATAATAGGAAACAACTAAATAGAATTCTCTTTATTTTCATTGTATATACACAATTTTATATTTTCACACTGCATAATATGAAGTCAGATAGATAGATATAATATCTAGGTAATATAGAAGAAAAAGATAGTAAAATTTCATCCCAGCCCATTTACATATTTCTTCAAGCTCTTATATGCAAACCCTAAAAATATAGTTTTGCTATGATTATTTTCTTCACTATTAAATTTTTTTTAAAAAAACCTCTGCAATTTGGTTTTCTTGCTGTTGTTCATCCTATACTCCTTGGAAAGATTCCAGCCATGCAACTAAACTGATTAATGAAGAATGTGGGTTGAGTCAATTATTATGAAGAAAAAAAATATGTTTACATTGATACATTTAATGTGTACTATGAGATGCAAATCTGGTGAAGCAGTTAAGTAGAGATTTCAGATCTATGCATAGTTGGCCACTTAATGAAATCATCATTATTAGATTAAACAGGTCTGCCAACTTTGATATCAATTTAGTTGTAGAATTTGGCCCTTCATTACAGGCAAATTATAATTTAGCAATAACTTTGAGAGAAAGACAATAATACATTCCTATGGGGAACTTCAAAAATGAGTTTCTTGAAAAGGGAAGTGATAGACAATATGATAATCTCAGTGTAAAATATAAATAGCTTTAAAAGCATTCATGTTTAGAATTAAATTTCCTCTGATCTCAGTCCTTGCTTAATTCTTCTTTAACAAGAGCTTTAGATAGTGACGTTAATATACAAGATACATGAATTGCTGCATTTTTTCTACTTAATCCTGGGAAGCAGATCTTTCTAAACTCATTAGGATATAAATCTTTTTTAAGCATCAAAGCCATTTATCTTCAACCAAGTAACATATGTTGGTTATATTAGAAGTCTTATCATACCACGACCAGCAAGATCAGAAATCAACAGAATTGTTCTACAGGTACAGTCAAAGTTTTGCAGATTTCTTGTAAGGATACATAGGAAGTCATAATTCTGCAGATGCATCTGAAAAAAACAAAATGACTAAATGGGATTGTGTGGGTATAAATTCAAATTAAGCAGAATTTTAAAAATTTGAATGTTTTCATTTTATTGCAACCATTTTAATGCCTTTTTAAGCTGCAGAATTTTATTCAAACACTTATAGTGACAGCAGTGTTCAGATTTCACTTTGTAAAGATAATTGATGTACTGAACTAAAGTGAACCTATAGTGAACCTCATAAAAATTGCCATTGTATAGCTAGGTATCTTAATTAACACTGCTCTGAATTTACTCATATCAGAATTCTAAGTCTATGATGAATAGTTAGTTGTTTCTAGCACAGAGTTTGGAAATATGTTGCCCTTCAGATGTTGGACCTCAACTTCCATCTTATATGAATATCAGCCATATTTTCTGCACTCAACTAAATTTGAGTCCAGAAATATTGCCAGGCTTCTAAATGGTTACAGCAGATCTGAGAACACTCGTGTCATATCCTATTTGAAGAAAATAACAGGCCCTAACCATTCTCACATAAATTTTATAAATT
Organism: Python bivittatus; assembly: GCF_059951505.1. Lineage (NCBI taxonomy): Eukaryota > Metazoa > Chordata > Lepidosauria > Squamata > Pythonidae > Python > Python bivittatus. The sequence continues at coordinate 13,672,152 of NW_028277058.1, read as the reverse complement.
TATGAAGCAATATGGCCACCTGAATTCAAAGATAAGATTGTATCAACCTGAATTCAAAGACAAGATTGTATCACTGTTTATATATCTTCTTCCTGGAAAGAAGATAAATACATTTTTTGCCTGAATAACACAAAAAGCACACTCACACATTATATAGCAAATAAAACAATATTACAAAATACAAGTACACCTTGCTATCTGTGAAGGTTCCATTCCACCTAAACAACCACAGATAATAAGACTGTGGGTCATGAAGTCCATGAAAAGGTATTTTAAACATGCATAAAACTCATCTTCCATAAAATACACAGCTACTTGCCCAAACCCACTAATACATTAAACTATTTACCATGGATACTGGTATATATTTTCTAACCACAGATAAACAAAACCATGTATAACAAGATGTTGAATAATAAGGGTGACTTGTAACTGCTCTGTTATTTGGCAGTGCAAATCACCTCCCCAATTGCTTAATGAGGCATAGATGTGCAACCTCACCGTCCAGCTTTGAAGTAATTTCAGTAATATTGTCAAGCTCAGTTTTGAATTCCTTTGAAACTCTTCCTATATTTTGCATCAGAGATACTCACATTGTTTTCCATATTTTTCTTTTAAGTAAAATGTAGTAACACATGTATTATTTTCAGTAACTATAGGATTAGGGGTAATCTGCATTTATATTTAGCACCACTGAATTATACATTATAGCAGATTTCAAGAACCATAAAGTCTCTACCATCCACATGTTGAAAGTATATGTGACGGGTTTGTGAATCAATTTTTGTGCTATTGTTATGAAGCAAAACTATTTTTTTTACCATATGCATATTCAGTGTTCAGGCTGTATATATCATGCAAAGGTGTATGTATGTGGAGAGTCTCTGTGTGAAAAGAAATTAAACCCACAATATAAAAAAAGAAAGAAAATATAGCTCAATCTAGTGTACATCGACAATATTTACTATAACACTTCATGCTTTTCTATTCTTGCAAATTATCCTTGCTTCCACTATGTCGAAAGATTATGACAAGCCTGCCTCAGCCATGCAGAATTTAAAAGAAAGTTTTGACCCAGAATCAATATAGCTGTGAGTCTATATTGAAAGAGTTTATACATAAGTTAAGCTGTTATTGTACATTGAAATATAATATCCCGTTAGCATGAGAGAAGGTTAAGGCTTGTGGTTGGCCATATTAAAAAAGCTGGCCATTTTAACAAAGCTGAGCTGAGAAGTGAATGAAACCCAAAGCGATGTTAGCTTTCCCATCCCAAAGCAGCTCTCATAGTCACAGAGTATAATGGAGTCATAAAATACATTGGCTCGTTACTCATCTCATTGTCAGAGAATCCATAACACTAGTCAATACCTCCTCCTCAGTGTTCTTCCTACATTGTTCATATATTGGAATATAAATTTACAACATTGAGCATTAGCTGTCATACCCCTAGAAACAGCAGAATCATCTTTAATATGCAATTCAAAAGGGAACAAAACCCTGAGTCTATGAACCAGCGAAACTGGCGCACCAGATGAATCTTTGCAACATATACTGTAGTTCGCAGCAATATAACCAAGACATCCATGGTAAAAATGAATCAAAACTAAAACCAAAACCAAAGAGACAAATAAATATGTATCACAAAGCAACATAAGATCAGTAAGCAAGAGTAACATAGAAATAATGTCATGCCACTCTTCAGAAGCTCTGCACCAGAGCTCTGCTTTTAATACTTATAGAAAGATAACATTGTTCCACCAGATAGGCACTCCCACTGAGAAATAGCATTTGCAGGGCTCAGCCTACCTCACCTGACAAGCCAACAGCAATTTCTTTTGGGTTACCCGGACTGGACATGTTGATTCCAACTGGAGGTTATTGTCCCTATGTGGCCAGCCATATAGGGTTTTATATGTTAAAATCACTAGAAGCTATTAGGAAACCAGTGCATTGGTCTACATGGTGAGAAGTGTCATCTAAAAATGGGTGCCTTCATTCTACATCCCATGTAGGGTGCACTGCAATAGATTAGATGAGAATAGTGATAAGAACTTGCATTATAATAGCATGACCTTCATGTTCTATGTAAGGCATGCACAACTGGTGCATAAGCTGAAGGTGAGTAAAGCTCTCCTGGCTACGGTTTCTTCCTGTCCATCCAGCAGTAGCCATGAGTGCAGGAGCATTCCCAGTAGTGGACCTCTTCTGATAGTAGCAACACATCAGGAGGCAACACTACAGCTGACAGAATGCCTTAATGTACAAACATCAACTTGTTTGGAATCAATTTAGTCTGTTTCATCCCATCCAAACCTTAACAACCTCTGAATACTGAGACAAGACCCTGAAAGCATCAGCTACAAAGCTCACAGTAGTGTTATAATACTATATCCCAAACTGATGGATGACCTCCCTCAGCACCTTTGGGTAAGTTCACAGCATGGGGGAAAAAACTGAACCCAGCTGCATCCTAGAACAAAACGACCATCAAGCGAATCTCTCCTCCCCTTCAACCACCAACTGAATCTGATCTCTTAGGAACAAGTAGTACCATAGTAAAGCAGTGCTTCTAATTCTCAATCCTTCAACAGCGTCAAAGACTGCTGAAAGATCTGAGGCGAGCACACAGTCCCCATCCAGGGTCTTAACAACAGTCATCCACAAGAACAACCAATGTCATCATTACCCTTTGCTCAGGCCTGAACCTTGGCTTCCTCTAGGGCGGTCAATACCTGCCACCCAAGCACCATCTCAGTAACATTGCCTTAAAAAAGGCACAATTAGAGACTGGGCAATAGTGGTTAAGAACAGCTAGATCCAGAGAGGGTCTCTTTCAAAACTGCAGGCACATACTCTTCCAAAGTAAGATGATGACAATCTCCTGGATCCAGACACTCATACCCCCACCCCACCCCAACCTACTGAGCCAGAAGGGGCATGGATCTAGACATACCAGAGATCATGTTATCCATTTCATCAGAGTCCACAGGCTAAAAGAACCCCAGATAACATAACAAAATGCTGCCCTCTGCCCTTGATGAGTCAATCCTTCAGTGAATCTGAGCAACTTTGTCAGCAAGGTGCTGTGCAAACAGGTCACAGCAGCCAAAAGTAAAAGCTACATGCTGCCGTTTCCCAAAAGAGAGTTGGGAACCCTTAATAAAGTCACTAGCTTCCAGCTCAGTGAAGCAACAAGGGAGAAGAATTACCAAGGATTCATTTCCCTAATCACTACAATATATGCTTGAACTTCAGTTCATACTTATGCTTTGTCAGAATCATTTTCCTATTCTGCTACTGGCACTCTGCATGTTGCTTCTACCTCCTCAAATCCCAGAGCTCTTCAGTAAACCAGGAAGCATTTGGGATCAGACAACAGAGAGAGGCCATTCAGGAGCAATGTGTAAAGGGCCCACATGGCCTCCTGTAACCAGCAGCTAATCAAGCACTCCACAAGATAACTAGGAAACTCCCTTTGTCTGCTGGAGTCCATTCAGATTAAATCTGGGGTGGATGATACTCATGGGCCTGTTCACTCCAGAGAGGTCATAAACATCAGTAAATCTTATTTAACCCAGGAACTGATCTAACCATGGCAAAAGTCTGTGAGAGCAAAATTTATCTCAAATGCTACAGTGAGCTGAAAACTAAGGCTGCAATAATAATATTATCTAGGCAGTGGAAATTATACTGAGCCATGTTTAAATGGCTATTTGTTCTACTACTGGGAATTCCAGCTATTCTTGTTCAGTGAGAGCTCAAATTTACTCATCTATCTCACTGGGAAATAGTAAGTTCATGGTTCACTACTTCTTTGAAGCACTGAAGCATCAGAACATATGAAAATAAGCACTCAGGGGATTGCATCAATTGTAATCTTTCCCATCTAAGGATGGAATCTGGGCTGAATCACTCTGACAAACTTAAGAGTATTCCAAGGGCAAGGGAGTGGGTAGCATTTTTTTTTCTTTTTCTTTTTGTCATGGTTTTAGGGCTGACAGGAAAATTGTCAGTCTCTAGATTTGCTCCAGATTATCTTACACTGAAAAAAGACCATTGGAAAGACAGAAAAACACATCGACTGTGTAACACATCTAACTAATAATCAACAAGCTGGGGGTTAATTTTTTTCTCACTTTTCTGTATTAATGTTCATATCAGTGAAGACGTTGCAAGGTAAATCAATTGAAAATGTGTGAAATAAAAAGAAAATACCAATCTATGTATCAGGTGCAAGTTCTTGGTCAATGGGAAAAGAGAAATCTATTTTAACTTACTTAACCATTGGTACGTAGCAGAATATGACCCCCAAATATTGCCGACTTTGGCAGCCATACAGGGTTTTAGGGAAAGAGAATCTTTATATCTTGTCTTGCATACAGAGATGAAGACATTGTCCCAGGGCTCCATCTTCTAAGAGTGTCTGAGGCATGAAAATAGGGACAGAAAGTTTGTATATTCTCTAAAAGAAAGAATTTAGAACATCAGCTTAAGCCAACAGCTTCAGCAAGTCAAAACAAAGGTTCATGTCCTTAATGAATGGAAGTTCTCTTGATCCTTTGTTAACATATAATTCATCCGCTGTTACCCTGGGTTTTTTCAAACTGTGTTCTGCAGAATTCTGGGGTTCCACAAGAACTTGATGGGGTTCCATTAAAGACCGAGAGCAAAATAAAGGTTCTCTCAAACACAGCCAATTTTCTCTCACTAGAGCTTTGCTTCTTGATCAGGAATTCTGAGAATCTTTTTTTAAAGGTTCTGTAGCCTGAAAAAGTTTGAAAACCCGTGCGCTAAGTAATTCTACCTTTTTACTAATATGGGGTATAAAAATAATTTGAAATATTCACATTCAACTGGCCACAATGAAGAGTTAGGAAAGCTTATATCAACTCCTCCTTATCAATGCTTTCCTTTTCTTCCACAAAAAAAATCTCGTAAAAGGAATAAACTACTCTGCCCTAACATTAAAATGGCAGTAGTAGTAATAACAATAACAATAGCATAAGAATAGAACAAATATTCAGAAACTACTGTACTTACCTGAAAGAAACATAACCTTACATTTAAAGTGACCTACTGCTTTCTCTAAAAAGAATATTAGAATATAAAACTTGTTCTTCTCCATTATCATATTCTCATCACTTATAAGATGACCTTCCCATTTTAAAGATAAATAATTTGAGGGGGAAAAATCTTTTTTCAATAATTTCAATAAGTACAATATGAAATTTAGCTTTTCTTAAAATCCATCCCCTGTGAAGTCCATTCACACATCTTATTAAGTCATTGTTTTTAAGAGTCCATAATAGCCATAAATTAGGATTTTAAAAACAAAGTGATTTTACACAAAATAATAAAATAAAACCAAATTAATTATGGCTTCATGCAATGGGTAAATCAAGTCATATTATGCTCTCTTGGTACACAGGATTTGGTGTAGATTACAGTACATTAGCCACCAATTGTGACACCATTTTTTTTCTCTTTTGTTAACAAATAAAACAGGTTTCCCTTTTAGTCTGAATCAATGTTCCTTTGCAAGAGTTATTTGCAACGAGATAGCCCAAAATATTCTGTCTCCCCTTCTGCCTGTGTCTGGAGTTAGAAGCAGTTGCCCAGGTATTTTTAAAGTAAACTATTTTCCACTACAGAAGTTATAAATAATTTAAACGGTGGCAAAGATTTTCTACAGTGTCATTTTTCTACTGGCAAAGAAAAGCTTCTTGCATCTACCGAAATTTACCTTGTTATGTGTGTAATAGTGTATCAGCTAAATACAGAGGTTGTTACTTCTAGGTCTAGATTCTCTTCCTATTCCAAGATAAGAAAAGGGCTAATTACAGAGACTGGCGTTCTCTTTCCCCCAGGCTGGTTTGGGTTCTCTCTCTGGCTGGTAGAATACGACCTCTCCCATCTCAATCTTCAGCTTCTTCTTATGGAGGCTTTCTGAGTAGATTTCATCCCTTGGTGCTTTTCTTCAGCAGTGTTCTCTGAATTCCTGGGAGAATTCAGGCTCCCCTAAAACTAAAATATCTTCAGCAGTTCCAAAACCTGTCTAATCCATTTTGGTTTGCCAGCCAACATAACCCTTTCCTAATATCAACAAGCCAAAGGGGTCTAGAGTCTATCACTGCTTTGCCAGCCATTTCTCCCAGCTTTCCTTACAAAAGTCCCTCCTTCTTCCCACAAGTCCCTTTTTTAAGACCATCTTGTTGACAGCTCAGCAGTAGCCCCTCCCTTCTCCTTTGAGAGAATATTTCCTATGAGAAAATGGGTTCCACTCTTTAAAAGAACAGCATGCTGGTTTGGGTGGCTACATAATAGGATGCTAAAGATCCATGGCTGGCAGTCACATCACCTTTTTTAATCCTAGTTATGTTTCATCACTTCTGAGTCACTACCATATCTACCTGCTCTCCTGAAAGCAAAACCAGTTGTTTCCTCATCTGTATTCATAGTTAGGCTGTATCTTGTGTTTACAATTAAGAACCCAATTATATTGAACATTGCCAGTTTTGAATCACAGTTACCTAAGTTGATATACAAAAGTATTTGCTGTATTTGTTGTAATGTAATAACTAGGCCTGTTGGCTTATTGCCTAGACAGGTAGGTATTTTATCCATTCTTTCGCTTGTTCAATCATCAAAAATCCATTCTGACCAACATTAGCCAACCAGTTAATGTTCATCTTACCTTTAGATTCTTGACCTGGGAACTGATAGAAACTATATTCTACCACAAGGACCCAGTTTCCCAGTGTTCAAGTGGTCAGAGGTCAAGAGTTTTTCTATTTCATTTTGCTAGTTAGCCTTGGAGAGTTGTTTTCATATAATATGCATTTCATGCCTTGGAATTGATGCTGGTAATTGGACTCAAAAGATATTCCATCTATGCATAATTGGTATTTATTGTGTTTAGAGCAGGTTATCAAGACTGAAGCCAATTTTTGTGATAGGCTGTGCCTTGAGTCTTAATACAGAGAGTCAGGCAGAGGTCAAATGAACCAAAGACAGAGGACAGGAGTAAGTATGAAGGTTAAGTATCAAATACCACAAACAATGACTAATAGCAAAATTCTATTTGTCTCTCCTGAAAAGTGAGCCCTTTGAGGTTCAGGGTGACCTCTTTCAGATAAATAGGTAAAAGATATTTTCTTCAGTAAATATGGTGGGATAATGAAGACCTGGCTTTTCCCTCAGATGCTGGGGTTGTGATGGTAGCAGAACCAGCATGTTAGAGAAATGTTTATGGGGGCAACTGGATTTTTAAATTGGTTCTTCTTTGTTTATTATATGTTTATCTTTTTGTTCACTATTCAGGATTTCATTGGTTTCATTTATTTATTTATTTAATAAATAAATTATTAAGTCTTCCTCTCTTCCCCTTGATCATCCTACTCTATTTGCATCTGGACGATTTCAGAGTCTGTGGAGCAGGTGACTCCAGGGAATCTGTGCCATCAGAACTGCTGCGTACAGTAGGTAGATGGTCAAAATTGGATACAAAACTAGATACACCTACAAGTGTTTTTTGTTTTTTGGTCTCTTTGAGTCAGTATTGACTCCTGGCAACTCCTGGACTAGTCCCTGCAGTTTTCTTAGCAAGACTTTTGGAAGTGGTTTGCCATTGCCACCTTGTTCTTAGGGCTGAGAAGAGGGACTGGTCCAAGGTCACCCAGCTGGTTTTGCGTCTAGCCTGATGCCTTAATTGCTACCCCAGACTGGCTCTGTACACACAACTCTTTAAAATGAAACCATGCCAAAATAATTGTTTGTTTGTTTGTTCATTGTTCCTAGAACATATACTGTGCTAATTTTAAGTTATCCCACAGTATCTCATAGCTCAAACATTTTAAATGATTGGGAGTAGCAAATGTAGGTACAACCATCTGTTCAACAGAATTTCAATAAAAGAATTTAGTGACATAGTTAAAGAACTAATTTCTTCTGAATTAGGTTGGTGCACATTTTTTTATCTATGAATTGTTAAACCTAAGAATCTCCACATTTTCATGTTGTTTTCACTTGGTTGGTCTTTTTGGAATATTAATTCAGTGCTCATCTGCATTATTCAGATTAATCTATGAATTATGCATATACATAGATTTACCACTGTTTCACACTTGTGGATTGATATATTAAATTTCAAATTCCAGGCATGTTTAAATATCTCTAATATCTGCTGTCATTAGTCTGCCAAATGCATTAGAATTATTTACAATATAAAACAATTGGAATTCCACACAATTTTAAAGTACGCTTTAAGTTTTAGCAGGCTCTTTTTTAAAAAAGCTGCTATAATATTATATAGTAGCAGAAAAGTAAATTGCAGAAGGGGAAAAATCCATTTCCGTGTTAATGGACCATGCTCATGAACTGTAAGCATCCTCTTGGAGAGCAAATAGACATTATTTTAAAAACTCACTTCTAACAATAAAGGTTATATAAAAATTACTCTTGGTAAGGCATTTATACAGCTCACTTTATATATTTCCCTTTTAATAAAATTGCTTATTTCTGACAGGAATATATAGCATGAAAGACCAATGACTAACCAGAGAAAAGCAACTTTTTACTTCAATGGATTTTTTTCATTTGAAAACCTTTTAATTTTCCCTCCAAGAGCATTCCTAAAGTGGATGAAACAAAAGTTGGAGCTTTCTATGCGTGTCAGTTGACAACCATCTCCTTTATTACTAGAATTAAATCTTTCCTTAAAGTGGAATGGTGGGGAGAAAAGCTTCCAGATAGTTTTAAACATATCTGTGAAAGGAAAAGAAGTGTATGTTTGTGTAGTAGTAGTGGTAGTAGTAGTAATAGTTGTAGCAGTAGTAGAATGCTTTAGGGTACATCTTAGGATCCTTGGAGTAGCATCACAAGGACCATAGGCTGCACTGGATTTTTCTTTCTCTGAGTTTGGAGAGTGTTCTCTGAGAGAAATATAAGCTTGGATACCCTCAGCCAGTCTAACAACTATTTCCACATTATTACTTTCCCAATGTCAAAGCTTTTTTTTTTTTTTTCAAAAAGAGCTTACGGCATGCGTAGCCCCTATGTCTCCCTTCCCATACCTCCAGTCCAGGGGAATAAAACAGATTTTTTTCCCCCTCAATGGGGAAAAACCACTCTCTTCTGCTCCACCAGTTTTTCTCCAGCGATGCTTTTGGCAAGGCAGAGCAGCTCCAAATGCCTGTGCTCTGGCTGAACATTAGGATTATTCTGCCTGTTGGATTAGTTGGGCTTACAGTATTGTTGGAAGACACCAAGTATTAAATACGATCAACTTACAAAATCATATTGGTAAAATACTTCTTTATTTATCCTGCTAATGCACAAGAGGAATCTGTCACTATTTTAAAATGAGATTTACTACGACTAAGAAGTTTTGAATCAAATGGCAAAAGATACATTCCTTCTCAAACTATACATTTCTGTTTAACCAATTTTTATTCAATATATGTGTATTTGTGCACAGGATTTACACTGATACCAAGAAACTGAGGAATAAACTAGCCCTCAATAAGCCCTTCACTGAGTTATCTACAATATTTATAGATTGTCCATATGCAGCTGTAACTATTTGCTTATAATTTTTTACCCAGAAACCAACACTGTTTCAAAGTTATCTTATATTTAGAGTGCACAAACAAAACGCTCATTTCCTGTGTGAATCAGATTTTTGTTTTCAATGTTTTCCTTATTCAGTAGGGCATAAGGGGCTTTCAGGGAGCTTCCTAGGCATGGCATCACCATTCAGTATTGTTGTCCAACTGTCAGAATCCATCCAGTCCAAACAAGTTGCCCTTGGACTGACACCTTCTCCGTTAAGTTTCCTATGTTCTTTAGACCCTTCATCTTTTGGGAAGACAAGCTTGTTTAGAGACAGCTGTATAATCAGAAGGAGACTTGCAACGTGCAAGAGCTCCAGAGAAACAAATCAGAGACTGGAGATTTATGGTGAGGGAGGTTGATTTATTTTGACCCACCCACTGTGCCTCAAGTTAATTAAAATTTATTTCCAATGACTATCAACAATTCTTCTTGGAATTCAGCTTCAGCTCTAGTAACACATATTTTGTGCACGGACTTGAGTACATTACAGGAACGGCCCACTTGAAAGAGCTTCCTTTGAGCAAAAGGGTTATCTCTTTTTTACTGATGCGAAGGAGGGAACATATAACCATGGACTTCCAAGGTGCATTAGGTTACACAAGAAATCCTGAAGCTGGGCACACCTTTGTGCATTTGTCATAGGCATTTTAATTTCTTCCTATTTTATTGAAATGGCAGGATACTGTTTATCCATATGCAAAGTAGCTTATGGACAAATGTCAAGTTGTTCTTCTTTTCTACACCATTTACACACAACACACAGACACACACACAGAGGATTTAAAAAAAAAAAAAGATTTGCCAAATGGTTAGAAATCAAAAACAGTTTCTCTTGCAGGAAAACAACACAAATCTGAACTTTAAAGGTCAGGCACTGACATCTTGGTTGTTTACTAAGAACCAGCACCTCTTAATATTTTCTCTGCCATAGTAATAATTTAAAAACAGAGGAATGATTATTCCCAATAACTGTAGCATTGCCTCTCTTCCGTTACATGCCATTTTTAGTTCAGTGCATTGTTACATTTTCCCTTTCTTTAGAAGTCAATTCTATGAATGTTAGCAGGGTTCTCTTTTTTATTATTATTATTATTAAAAGATCAATAATACATTTATTCTATCTATTAATTCCTTAAAACAATTATGCAATACTGTATATCTCATGGCAACATTTTCATTACATCAAGTTTTAACATGCTGTTTTTGCCTATCAATATTGGTCCACCAACAATTTATCAGATGACTTCATGCCTTTTAGATGAGTTCATTTTAACATACACTTCTTTACACCAAAGGTTTCATTGTCAAATTAAAATCAAACTTCTAAAGGCTTATTTAACTTTATAAACTAATAGTAATTCAGAACTTCCACAGAGTTCTGATATAGCCCAATGATGGAGTTCTGTGCGACAGGCATGATGGGGAGTTTCAGCAAGTACAAGCTGGATATATAGTAGTTAGGAGGAACAAGCTACCTGAAGACACATATACTGTAAGATTGAGTTGTCCCAACTGGGATGCCAAGATACGGGAACATGATTTTTGGCATAGGGCATTGCTACAAGTAGGTATTAAAAGCCATTCACCCTCCTTCCTATCACATGTGCTAAGGCCAAATCTTGGCTTCTGTGTGACCCAGGCAATCTTCTTTCATTACACAACTGCAGGATCACTTTTACAGATCCAGTGCAGCCACTTATATATAACAGGCCATCAACTCTGTCTTTCTATAAAAACCTTTGCTCAAAATGCATAATAATAGTTTTGAAAAAGATTGAAAGGATTTATTTAGCTATTGTACAAAGAAAATATGCCTGACAGAGCTGAATTTGTGACGCCATCTTCTCATTTCTTCAGTTTAATTGACCAAATCTATTTGGAAGGAGTACATTAAAATCTACAGTACATTTACTTTATGTAGGACAGACCTGTACCCTTTTCAGTTCCATAGCTTGAGGTACAGCTGACAGGTTTAATTATTCCCCATTCGCTGCTTCTCATTAGTTTACTTTGAGTTCAGGATGTATTATGACAGATAAATTGCTCGACACACTGTATTATTTCTAGGATGGTTATTTCTGACATCAACTACTTAAAAATAAGAGTAATGTTTAGCCTAGTATTCACAAATATTCATAACTCTCTTGTCCTCTAGTTCTTTTGCCCTCACATGGCGAAGAATATGATTATAAAATCTAGTGCTACCAGTGATGTGGAACAGTATGTACTTCAATCAAGGTCTACTCTTGAACTCTTTAAAACTGAATCCCACTTTTTCAAACAATCCGAGTTATATAAAGGCCAGTTCACATAACCAAATTAACACTTTGAGAATATGCAGAATTTAGCATGTTTAAGCAGTATTATTCTTGGGTATTTTCAGACACCAGATCAAAACCAATTCTGTACAATGGGAATGTTCATTCAACATTATAGTCCTTTGTTTTGTTTTCTTGTATGAATTAATCAACTTATCTCAGACTGATGCTCTTCAAATATAATAGGCATGATTTCCTAAAATTTTCTAGAATGGAGCCCAATACATGTGGAGAAAACCAGCTTGGGAACATCCCAAATGTCAAACATTTGGTGCTCTTAGAGAAAGCAATTTTTTTTAACAGGAAGAGACCACAGCATGGTAGCAAAATACGGGTTTTGCATGCAGATGGTGACAGATCCATTCCATTTCTTCTAGTTGGTGGGATTTGGACAACAGTACATTGGCTTGCACGTCATCTCTAATATCCTAGCTTGCATAAAATAGCATGAAGATGATTGGCATAAAACTGAGCTTTGGTTACAATTTTGATATACTGGCCAAAATGTCCCAACATTGGCCATGCAATCTTTAACTTTAGAGGGAACACTACATGCAATTACAATTACTCAAAAATACTATGTAAAAGGTTAAATTGTCCAAATCCATTGTGGGTGATGGATGTCAGTATCTATGGACTCATCTGATGATGACTATAACATATGGAATATTGCAAATTGAAATGTAACAGAACTGAATGAAGGAGGGAAGTAAAGGCCTAGGCTAAATTATGAATAAAAGAGCTAAAAAGTATGTAAGAAAGTATGAAATGGTATCATCTAAATTAATATGGGTGTGCAAGAAGGTAGGAATTCATAGATAGTTGCATTGTAAGCTCCAGTGAAAGGTCATAATAGAGCCAAGAATGAGGAATGGGGGAAAATGCATTACTGTGAATTATTACAATCAGGGGGGTTCTCATGGGGAATATTCTGCTAAGTGACCTAAATGGATGGATGAGAATGAAATGAAAGAATACAGAAAAAGTGATTGGGCCATTGAGAGATCCAAAAATGAATAGTAATGATGACTGGTGAGTATTTGCTTAGAAAGTTATCTGTTTGTTTTGAATACTTGGTTTAATCATTAGTCTATTCATGCATAAGCATGGAAGGGAATAAATAAAATGCATGATGATTTGATTGTTCATGATGAAAGACTGAGAGAACTACTGAAGAATACAAGCATGATGAGAGGTACTCAGTTTGAGATACACCATTCATGTGAAGAGTGGATCTGAACCTAAAGAAAAGGAAACCAGTAAAGGAAACCAGAGAGAAAGTAGAATGAATGCAGGCAGAGAAAGTTTGAGTCCTGTATGATAAAATATTAAGGAATGAACAGAAGTGGGCCTTAGGAAAGAATATATTGAAGTTGTTCACAGAGATTGGAAAGAATTAAGTTACAGAGTATATGGAAATTAAGCTAATGTGAATATAAACAAGGATGCTTGGTGAAATGATAAATGCTGTAAATGAGAAAAATGTGTATAAGACAATGCAGAAAATGAGGATGAGAGAGAAAAATACTGTATAAGGTGTACATAGACATCACATTTTAATATAGTTGCAAGGAACCTAGTCAAAGAAAGGTTAAGATTGTTTGATTTTTTTTTTTGAGATTTTTTATCCTGCATTTCTTATTTTTATAAATAACTCAAGGTGGCAAACATACCTAATACTCCTTCCTCCTCCTATTTTCCCCACAACAACAACCTTGTGAGCTGGGTTGGGCTGAGAGAGAGTGACTGGACCAAAGTCACCTAGCTGGCTTTCATGCTTAAGGGAGGCCTAGAACTCACAGTCTCCTGCTTTCTAGCCTGGGGCCTTAACCACTAGACCAAACTGGCTCTACTAATTTAATTTTGCATGTGCAGGTTTTCTGTACCTATAAACCTAGAGACAATAGATGCAGAAATACTTAGCAAAGGAATTCTGTACTTTTACCTACTTTCCTTATCTAAAAGCTTCTGTGGTTAAATGGACCCTCAGAACCTGCAAGAACTTCAAATTGTGAAGTTTTCTACAAAGTTGCATATTTCCATGAAAAACAGACCATATGGCAGCTGCCTGGTTTGATATATGTTGGTAAATAAGCCTTCTATTTTCCTTCACACCCATGTACCTAGTATGATCAAGCAGCCCGTGAAAGTCTTGAATACAGTCATCAGAGGTCTCCCAAAGCTTTAACTAAATAGTTATGTTTAATGTAACAGAGTGAGGAAATGATTAAATACATGAATGGGGAGTAATCATATGAATCATATATAATTTTACTTGAATGTAAAACATAATGAAATCAAATATAATTTTGTCCTGGTCTCACCCACTGCCACTGGAAGGCTCAGTGCAGCCTCCGCCTGGAGTGAGCTGTTGCAAGGCTGTCCTTTATGACACCGTATGTATTCTTTATGCTGAGAAATGATTGGCTAATTAAATTATTTAGTCTCCTTTTTTCCAGTGAGGCTGGAGTTCAGGAATAAGAACAGTTTTGATCTAAGCCAGTTGGTCTTATGGGCTTGTGACAGATATTTTGCTGTGGCAATTGAACATGGGTGACTTAGGCAGGACTTAGCACTGGATCTGAAGTGAGTACTATCTCTGTTCCGCTCTTTTCCATGGGTTCTCTTATTTGCACCAGTTTATAGTTAACATAGAATGAATGTCCAACACCATCATATCTTCCTGAGGCAGACATACTTCACTGCCATTTAAATGAATTTCTGCCCAGGAAAAGGGACATTGTTTAACATGGAACTTGTGTTGTTGTATGCATAATCTTCTTGCATTTAATTATGTTCTGCAAAAAGAAAAGAAAACTATGTTAATATATGTAAATATATGTTACTGTATCATTAAACATGAAAGTGTCAATAATATAGAATGCGATGTCTCTTCATTAATGTTATACGTTGATCTAAGTTTGATTTTATTTAACTCTCACATGAGTAACTTAAGAAATGCAACATTAACCATTATCTGTTATGTCTTGCAGTACTTTTCATGCTGCCACTGGGGGAACTATTATTCCTGCAAGATGGAAGATAATTTCCTTCCACCAAAGATATATTGGACAAGTTATACTCAGCTGCAGTAAGATTGTGCTTCTGAATCATTTTGGCTTTCAACTAAAATCAAAAGTGTAGTTCTAATAATTTAATGTGCAATTATCATTTTCCTAATATAAAATGAATGAAGAAGTCACCTTTTGAAAGGTTTTAATGTATTTTTTTTTTAGATTTCTACATTTTTAGGTTTAACTCTAGGGAACGCTTCATGGTATAATTATTTTGTAGGGTACTTGAACATTTGTTTCACTTCAGGAAGTCACTATCACTGCATTCCTCAACGTTCACTAAGCAGAGACTGTATAGTGTTAGATGCTATAATCAGTCCCATTACAGCATATAAAATTTAGCCCCCTCCTTTTTGTTGTTATTGTTATTGTTCCCAATACATACATATATCCCGAATTGCATCCATGTATTTTATTTTGATCTACTACTCTCAAAATATAAGATTGTCATCTTGAAATAAAAATGATTTCCAGGAAACATCACTACAGATTGCTGGGTTTGGGGGTGGGGGAACACAGAGGGGTAGGAAGAATTGTTAATAAGCTACATTTTCTTCATCAGTAGAATACCTATAGATATAAAGGCTTATTTTCCTGAATTCACTTCCAGCTGCATTTAAATATTTACAGTGTCCTAATTTTCCATCTCTGGCTTCAAGACAGATACTTTGGATTTATGAGCAAGAGAAGCATGCATAAAACAAGCATCTCACAAGTTAAGATAATTACACTTACCGTGTGCCTGTAGAATTAGAAATTTAAAAAATAGGACTGTTGAAATTCAAGTCTTTGTGATTGCTTTCCAGAAAATCAAGAACGATTTAATAGGATTATAAAGATCCATATTTTTAAAAGCGCTATGAATTCAGTGGTTCTTCACTTCTCGTCTCTCATCTTCAAAAACTTTTTGTTTTTCACTCTCTCAGGTTTTACCCTTGAGAGAACTATTTTGAGCACAGTGGGAAGGTAGACTATATAAAGTGTGTATGTGAGTGTTACTGGAGTTAAGTGGGAAGAAAAACAGTTTTGAATCCCTTGTGGTAACATACAAATTGAATATTGGTGATTCAGAAGAAGAGAGAGTGGTATAACGTGGCTTCGCTAAAAACATTGCATTTCAGTACTCATTGCTTCACCTGTAGAAATTGCCACTTGATGTCACCAGTGAAAATTAGACATATATGAATAACCCCTGAGAGGTGCAGGGTGGGAAGGCAGCTGTTTCTCACATATGCACGCTTAGCTCTTACGCAGTTAGGGTGCTGTCTTCATTTCTGCAATGCAATTTTCTACTTGCATTTTGTAGTTAATGATGATTCATAGGTTCATTAAATATCAAAGTGCAAAACCTTTCTGGATGGAAACTTTAAAGGCCATATGAACCTGTAGATCTATTAATTTTGAGGCTCTTGGTTTCTTTTACTTCATTTGCTTTATAATCAGTCAATGCCGATCTAATCCATATATAACCATTCTTAACCTCCTACTCTTATTTTTGATCCACCAGTTAACCACTACTCTTTAACAAATGAAAAATCACTTTTCAGCTCATATATTTCATACTCTGGCAGAATATGTGAAACACACAGCTCAGTTTCACACTTAATTTCAGCCACTGACCTTTTAGTTTTTCCTTAGTCATTGCCTGAAAAACTCAAGAGTTCCAAGTCCATCCTTTCTTTCATAGAATTATACTGAACTTTATGATATTTATATTGGTGGGGGTAGGTCTGAAAACAAAATAAAAATCAGGCCCTGCTTTTTGTTATGCTTTGAAATGTGCGTACCAAACTATTTTTCTTTCCACTGCTTGACTTGCATATTTGCATCAGACGGGGTTTCAATTTCCAAAAATTCCAGCTTCATGACAGGCATGCAAAGCACCCCAAGTTCAAAACAAGGAGCTGGAACCCTCAGGAAAAGAAATGGCTCCTTTCAAATAGTGGTATTTCAAATGCCCTGACTATTGTGAGTTCTGCAATCAAGCTGTTGTTTTGTGACTTGTAACTGGGTTGCTTCTCCTCCAAGTTAATAGCTGCTACTGGTTGTGACTAGGTGGAATGATGTGAAGGTGCTGTATTGAGAAGTGATCAACAGTTAAGCCCCTGGAAAGATATTGCTAATAGCTGCATCCCTTCCAACTTGCCACTAAGGTGTTGCTGTATTGTTTTTTGTTTTGTTTTTAATTTTTTGGTATGAGGAAGTTAGAGTGTAGATGAGTTACGCATCCATCGTTATCAGACAAATAATGCAAAAATATGCACGTGTGCATATGAATGCACTACAATGTTTCACACACAAGGGTTGCTAATGTTTTATGGTTATTTAAATGCAAAGACTACTATAATAATTTTGGTTTGTTGAGTTTTGGTGTAGATGCGCACTCTGTGCTCTTACGCTCTTTATGACATGCTATTTTTGTAACATTAAGTGCCTGTTAACTATTCAGATAGGTGCTAATGGAAAGAATGGGCATGTATTATTAGGTGTTTGTTCTCTCTGTGTTGGCAGAAACTTCTGGTGGTTTATTTTTGGCTGATTTTTATGGAAGTTTGCCATACCATTAATTCTTATGGATGAAAAATAAGTGAACAAGACCTTACACATGGCAAGAACTGTTAAAATATTTGAGTTTATTTTCAATGGAATATTGGAATTGACTTTGGAGTTCTGTTCCATTGGTAAAGAGCAAATTTGGATCAACCTGACAGAATGTTTTGACATTTCCATTTCATGAACATGCCTAACAAATAATAGAAAATACTGCCTGATCAATCCTTAAAAAAAAAAAAAAGACCTCACAACACCCTCAGTCTTAAAGATCAGTAGCCACATCTACTGAACCCCATAGGATAGTGGTGTCTGGGCATCTGTCTGGGAGGAGTACTGATATATGGGATTTTGGTATAGGATAGAACATTGACCAGATCTCTCTAGCTGTAAAGATGAGCTTGACAGAGATAGCCAAGATCCATTACCAAAGGAATGAAGGGAAAAACATGTATTAAGTCCAAAACAAGCAGAAGGAATGTGAAAGCAGCTCAGACAGACACCCCCCTAATTCATATCAAGAATGAAGAATGAAGAAGAGATAAAGAACAGTTAGACTTGCAAGATTCTGTTATTATAGCCAATCTTAATAAAAGTTGCTTTACCTTTCCTATGGAGTTGATTTCTGGTCTGCTCCACACAGTGCAGCTGACGCTAACAAGATGAACTGTAATAAAGCATTTTTATTATGAAAAAGAAAGAATAGATTGGGTCACCAGCATTAGCCACATGCAACAATCCTTGATAATGGTAAGGATACAATAATGGTAAATTACCTGAAGTGCAACCAAAACCCAGTTTTACACCAAGCATGCTCATTCTATTCTATGAAAACTAAGATTCCTAATCTAGAGTAAATGTATTGTTGTCTGTATCCACCCAGCTGATATCTCTCCCAACTATCATATGATTCACCAATAAAGTTCTGTGATTTCTATTGTCTCAGAATACGTCTTTTTCATTTTAAGGTATGTCATGAGGGGAGCTACCATCCAGTACCATAAAGATTTTTCTGAGTCTTGCTCTATCTTATTTAGCACCTAAATAGTTACTGTCCACATTTCACCTTCCAGGCCTTAGGACTGGAATAAAATGGAAGTTTTGAACAATAATTATGTCACACAGAGGAAAACTTTAGGTTTGCATATCCATACTTGCATATTTGGCATCAAATATGGGGTAATAGCAGTGTGTGTTTGGACGTTTGAACCCTGTGTTCAAAGTTAGTTTATCCATTTTTTACCACCCCCTCCTCATTGTCAGTTTCACTACTCCTTCTCATTGCTGCTATCCTTACTACCAATCATGTTAGTCCAATTATCTGATTTAGACTATAGTGTCATTTCATTTAATATCAGGAGAAAGAGCAATTATGTCAGACATGCCATATCATCTAATGAAGATAAGACAAAGCTTTAATTTCAGAAAGTAAAAGATTAATTTCTGTGCTCCCAGTTTAATGTTTCTCAGGAAACAAAAGTTTGGCTTAGATGTTGCTAGTCATAATACATAATATTACACTAGATGGGAATTAGTTTGATCCAGACTAAAATGCCTTATGTCTTTATATGTATATGTCATCATGATTCCTGAGGGCCGCAATATTATAACATAATGACCCAATGACGAATGGAATAATAATGACACTTGGGGATCCTTCATCTTTCCATTCACAGCACAAACATGACATATATTAGCATCACTGCCAAAAAGGTATGTTAATATTGTGGGTTTTTAGGACAATAGGATCAAACAAGACAACAAGTCAGAAAGAACTTGCAGAAGTAGCTGAAAAATAAGTTCATCCTGGTATCTTTTCCATTTTTCTGATTAAGAGAATAGTGAGTGCTAAAGGGAAAGCATTCCTAGGAAATAAGAAAGATGCTAGGGAAAAGTAGTTGCCATCATCCTGGTTGAACAGAATTAGAAAAGCAATGATCAGTCCGGTAGTTCAAACTGAACAAAGAGAACTGACCCTCTGCCTTCCTTCCTTTTGTAAGGCCTGATTACAACTGTGGGATTGACCTACATTAAGGCTGGATAGGTGTACAGCCGTGCATTTGGACTGAAGTGGCATTATAAGAAACATAAAGCAATTTCTTATGTGATCCAGTATCTAGTCTGAGACAAACTGAAGGACACACGTTAAACCAAGAAGATGAAAAATAAAGAAGTGTATCGCACATAATTCTTCCTGAAATCCTCTGGGGTTGATATTTTTGTAATTAAGTATATAAGTGTGCCATACTTGCTTCTTTTCTAGGATCTAATTCAGAAACTGGTAGGATCAGGAATAGAATCCTGTTGCAGCACAAAACTCACATAAAATTGAAATACAGTTATCCAGCTTTAAATAGGTTGTGGATTAAAACCTAAATGGTATAAAAACACAGTGATTAGATACTTATAAAACACAATACATCCACTTTCTCAATAATCCTCTAAAGAACTGCTATCATCTATCTCCAATGTATTTCTAATCGTACATAAAAATTTACCACTTGATTTTCCAGCAGAAATAAGACAAAAGCAGGAAAACACTATATATATCATAATGAACAGTCATTTGGAAGACTCCCAACATTTCTAAATATAACAAGGTTAGGATAGCTCAAAACACACATGCACACGTAGTTGTGTGTGCGTGTGTGTGTAATATTTGCATAGTTTTTCCGTAATCTTTGTTTTTCCCATAGTAATTCACGATTTTTATTCCCTGATGTTATCCATAGTACCAGAACAGTCACTGGAATAATTCCTAGAAGTTTACAATAAATATATAAATCCTCATTACGTAGTACTATTCTTATTTATAACGTACACATTTTTCCCAAATGATTTTGAATAACTCTTTATTATAGCCTGGAATCCAGAGTCACATGTAGACATAGTCTCTTTACTCTGTTACAGATAGAGCTCCATTAACTCATTAACGCTATTTCATTTTCCTCATATGAACTTCCATTGATCCCTGGCCAATGAAGTTCTACACAGAAATATATTTCTATATTACTTAAGTACATTTTATTCTTACGTTATAAAGCTGTAACAGTCATACAATACCAACAAGATTAAAATTAGAATGTGAAGACTGTAATGTTACAGCACTTATTTCAGAGGGAGCCAGCTGAACTCAGTGGGACTTGGGCTGATGTAAACAAGCATGAGGCTTTGTCATATGTTCCACTTAAGGGTGGTAGCAAGCACAGGCAAATGGGCAAACAAATCCTATGAATTGGGCAGACCATTTTTGGTTTCTTGACTTTTTGTTTTTGGTTCCTTCAAGTCAGATTTATTTCTTTATTTCTTTATCATATTTATATAGCTGCCCATCTCACATAAAAGTGATTCTGGGAGATTTTGACTGACCCTGCAGTTTTCCTGGCAAGATTTTGTTTGCCCTTGCCTCCTACCTTGGGCTGAGAGAGAGAGGCTGGCACAAGGTCACCCAGCTCTAAGGCAGGACTAGAACTCATAGTCTCCCAGTTTCTAGCCTGATGCCTCAACCACTGCACCAAACTGGCTTTCTTCTTGACTCTACCAACTATCTATTTTTATGGTGTACTTGGAAAAATCCATATTGTATTGTACTTGTAATTTTTTAAAAAAAGGATTGACAGAAATAAGACTGGAGAAAGTACACTGAGGCAAGTATAGGCAAATGTGTGAGAGAGAGAAGAAGAAAGAGAAGAATGCACATAGCTGTTTAGAATAGAGGATATAAAGGACAAATTGTCCTGAAAATGTAGAAAACAAAAAAGAAAAATGAAGAATTAAACTGAAAAATTAAGCCAATAAGTAAGCAAGACAAGTAGTGAAACTACTATGTAGGACAAAGGGTTGGAAAGCTTATGACTTTAGCAGGGAGGAAAAAGAGGGGAAGTGCTATGAATACCAGATACAAAGCAATTTGGCCATTTGCGGCTCCTACAGTCTATTATGCCCTGGTAGGCCAAAAAGCCATCCTTGCTTGTCAGGTGGGCTCAGATGCTGAACACAGATACATGAGGAAGAGATGGTCTTTGTGTCATACACACAGAGTCAGATTAGCCCAGTCCATCTCTGTGCACGGAATATAGAAGAATTTTGCTTGTTTTAAATCTTGAGATAGAACTCATAGAAAACCTGTGAATTGAGGGCTGGGAAAAGCACAGGACTAAAATAATTTCCCCTAGCATCAGATTGAGAACATCTATATATGCTCGGATTTTTCATTTATTATTTACAAGACTACTGAAACCTGCATATGAATTATCCTTTACCACTGCAGCAAATGGAGAACTGCTCAGATGCAAAGACCTTCAATGCACACACTAATTTTGGCTTGGGGAAATCTGTTTTGATGACTATTCCTTGTCATTCATTTTTCAGAATGTATGCTAAAGAAGAAACGTATCAATCCCATGAAGAGCAAAAGTAATATTATGTCAGAATTTTATCAAGAATCAAGAATATTTTTCATACATTTCAGCATATTTGCCTTATTTAATTCTCAGGTTGCCTTTCTGGATATTGATGAATGTCAAGTAAAAAATCCCTCTCTCCAAATTCTACTACATGGCCTCAACACTCAGGAAACACATACTTTCAGAAAGCTGAATTAAAAAGCAAATACAAGTAACTTCATTCTGAATAATAGGAACAATAATTTGATTTCATACACAGTTTTTTTCCCAATCCTTCCTTGTAACAGAATTATAAATGCAAAGCATATTTGGTTCCCTCTCTCCCCTCCCCATTTTATTATGGCAAAAACTATGTGAGGTATAATGGCCTGACATCCAGTGAACTTCATGATAGGTAAGAATTTGAATCTGATTGTCTTTAGTAGTGTTCTGATATTCACTAATGCTACTTCATAGTGCTCTGTTTTTGCAAATGTTTCTGGTTCAAGGGTTGCAATTTAATTTGCCTCTGCTGGATAAAATATCTGTCTATAATCCTTGCTCTAACCCTGAAGCTATTCTAGTTACCTATACATATCCATGGTTGCATAAAATATATTTCTGTATAAGTTTTGACAGCAGGAGGTCCTTATTAATGCATGATTATGCCACCAATTTATAACCAATTTTTAAAAGGTCATACAAAAGATCAAAGGATATATTTACAATAGAAATATATTAGGGTTTTTCATTCTTTCCTTTTTTCTCTGAAAGATATCATCCCCTCACAGTCAAAGCTGGTGTAGTCATGCATGTATCATGAATATTTTAAAAGTATTTACAAGTTATTAAGCGATGCTACAACTGTTCTACCTGTGCTCACTACTGTATTTAGTGATGTGAAACTTAACCATATCTGAATATTGCCTAGAGGACAGAATATAAAATAAACTTAGTAGGACTGTAAGTGGAACTTAGAAGACACATTTAAAAAAGTGGGAGGAGGGAATAAATTATGCCTTTTTATTGTGCAACCTGTGACTACAGAAAATTGAATTGCTAAGTTGTCATGATAGAATTACTTACTAAGTGACACTGTTTAGACTTATCCTGATAAGTCAAGTGTGGGCTAAGGAATGAATAGGAATTTCTGTGTATTCTTTTTAAAAATTTATTTTATTACATACTTAACAAGACAATCAAAAAGAAAGAGTATCTGTGTATTTAAATATATGCATGTCTTTTTTTCAGGAAAAAAATACAACTCTCTTCACTTTCCACTGCAGCCTATTACTTTCTAAACTGATTATTTTACATCTACATCAATTAAGGGAATAATAGTTTTATTAATTAGCTTAATGAATACAGCCAACTCTTATCCATGCAGGTAGAAATGGGGAGGGGGAGATACTGTGAGGTGATATAATTATAAGCAAACTCTGTTAATTGGCTGTCCAGTTTATAGCCAGTGTAATTCATGGCTTCTCTTCAAAAAGATGAACTAGAAAAGGTGCTGAATGTGGGCTATCATAATTATTTGTAATTTTAAATGTCAATTTTGAGTGTACATTCTGCTTTGCTGTGTGCAGGTGAATATTGCCATTAGTTTAGGTACTGATAGGAGTATGTTTTCCATTTGAGTAACGGCAGTAGAAATGAAAATAAAGAGAACAAAACATTTTATATATTAGCGAATCAAAGTGTCAAAACAAATCTGTAGTGCAAACAGCCCAGAGTTCATTTTAAACAACAGGAGGAGAGAGGCCTAAAATCAGAGGAAGAATACATGGTTACAGATAGGCTAGTAGTTAGTTAGCAGATCAGACACACAAAGTGAACGCTCATGTAGTTCTGATTGTCAGGTTCGGTCAGCACGGGGCTCCAGGGAAGCTCGCAGCCAGACCACGCGGAATCCACCGACGGTAGCTAGCGGGGAAAAGAGGAACTGAAAGCGCCGCTAATTAACGGGCCACCTGCGCCCAGCCAAACCAGAAAACCGCAGCGGAAGCTTTTAACTATAAACTGATAACGGCGCGAGCCAGCAATGAACGGGGCCGCAGGCAGCGAAACAAGATCGCAACGCAGCACAGAACCCGCGGGCTTGCACGTAACGGGGAGGAACCAACCCAGCCGGAGGGGGACTGGCAATCAAGGACAATAGACCCTGACCGATCCTGCCATCATGAACAATCAAGGGGGATTATTGGGGGCCCATAATCCGCAGCTGCAACGTGATCGCGGGGCGGGAAAAAAGCGCGGGAAGGGGGGAATATAACAAGTGATGCAATTGTACCAAGCCAGTCCTGGCTTTGCTTGTGACTACTACGTTACGCATGAGTAAACCTTCTTTGTGAACCACACGTGTCACGAGAGTTTCTCTGTCGAATGGGGCAAACCTTACATAAAGCCAGGACTCACCGTTAGTGCTACCCGGTACCACCGAGGAGCGTTTCCTTTTCCAATACAGGCATGACCAGCGACGAGGAATCTGTGGGTCAGCTGGAGCACGAGGAACCCAGGCTCGAGGAGGGACAGTCGGAGCCACCTGGCAGCGACGGGACAGCGGCCAGGACTGGGCGCCCTCCAGCCGAGCGGTGGTCGATGGGCGTGAACCAAGGGCCAGACGGTTCAGGCGTCACGATGACCCGAGGTTCAGGGTCCCGGAACCGCGAGTGGGACGAGAAGTTCGCCCGACTAGAGGAGAGAGTCGAGCGGCGCCTAGACGCCATGGAGGCGATGCTCCAGACCCTGCTACAGAGAGTGGGACCACCTGCGGTGAGCGAGGGGGCGAGCAACAGGGGTGGCGGTCCGGCACCTCAGCCGGCACCGCCCACGACGCCCCGGTCGGTGGACCGATGGGCGGCAGACGCCCTGAGACTTCGAGGTATCACTGGGAAGTTCTCAGGGGACCCTGAACAGCTGCCGCACTTTTTGACGCACGTTAGGGGGTTCATGCAGAGGGGTGGTCACCTATTCGCTAGGGACGAGGATAGAGTATCCTACGTGGCCGAGCTGCTAGATGGTCAAGCAGCTAGCTGGGTGATCGGACTATACGATGCCAACGCGGCGGAACTACGGAGTTTCCCGGACTTCATCCAGGCGCTCCGGGACAGATTCGAGGACACATTGAGCGCCAAGCGGGCGGAGGACGACATCCTGCAGTTCAGACAGCGGGGCAAGTCGGTATCAGAGTACGCCCTGGAGTTCCAGAGATTGGCAGAGAAGCTCACGGACTGGCCGGAGTCCCTGAGGGTGAAGTATTTTAAGAGGGGCTCAATCCAGAGATCCTGGAGCGGGCACTGGGGCAGGACGACCCGTCCACAGTGAAAGATTGGATCTGGCTGGCCGGAATGGCGGAATCGGTGTGGCGGCAGATCCAACAGAGCGCGAGGCGACGGGACCAGCCGAGGGACCAGCCGAGGGAGAGAACCCCCGAGGAAAGGCGGAGCAGTCGGCGGCAGTCCACCGGGGTGCGAGAGGCGACCAGAGCCCCGAACCTGTGCTTCCAGTGCGGAGGCAGAGGCCACCGAGCGGCGCAGTGCCCGACGGAGCGGGAAGGAGCCCCACCACGGCCTGAAGTCAAGCCCCCGCGTGCGACCGGGAAAAGGGCCGGCGACCGACCGCGGAAGGGGGCAGTGGCGGCGGTGACCGAGAAAGGACGCGGGGGGTGGTCGACCCCGGAGACGGCGTCCTCCGGAGAGGACTCGGAGCCGACGGGAAACGAAGCGCGCTCGCACTGAACGGCATCCCAGTGCGAGCAGAGGAGTCGAGGCGCGCAGACCCAATAGGAAATGAGGACTGCCCTCCGTTCCGGGTGAGAATACACATCCGGGGGGTGAGATCCGGAGGGGAGGCACAGCTGCGGGCGCTACTGGATTCAGGCTGCACCCACTGCTTGATGCACCCAGCTGTGGTCTCGGGGCTCGGACTACAGCTGAGGCGCCTCCGGGAGCCCATTGCATTCAGCCAGCTAGACGGCACGCTGGCAGGGGGGGGGCCAGCTCAGTATTACACCGAGCCGGTCCAGATGACGATCGGGAGTCACCGGGAAGAACTGAGATTTGTGGTGGTCTCGGTGGCCGACTACGCGGTGGTACTCGGCTTGGCATGGCTACGACGACGGAACCCACGGGTCGACTGGACGGCGGAGGCAGTGCGGTTTGGGGTCGACAGGCCGGCGAAGTGTGGGAGCCGAGGGGACCGAGCCATGGAGACGGGTGCGGCCGCAACCACAGACGGGCAAGTGGAGGGTCCGGGACACCGGGAGACGGGGCGAGAGCAGACGGAGCCTGAGACCCGGCCGGCAGCAGCAGCAGCGCCGGGACCCCGGAGACCCGCAGCGATCCCGAGGCGTGGGGAGGCAGCGGCGACTGGCGAGACAACCGCAAAGAGAGAGGCCGGGCCCGGGGAACCTACGACGGGCGGCGGAATCCCGAGGCAGTATCGAGACCTGGCGGCAGCGTTCGGGGAGAAGGAGTCCGACCAGCTCCCACCACACAGGCCCAGTGATTGCGCCATCGAGTAGAGCCAGGGGCGACCCTGCCTAAGCCGAAAATGTACTCCCTGTCAAGGAGAGAAATGGGGGCTCTGCGGGAGTTCATAGACAAGAACCTGGCGCGGGGGTTCATCCAACCCGCGAAGTCGCCATTAGCGGCCCCGGTACTATTCCGGGAGAAGAAGGATGGCTCGCTTCGAATGTGCGTGGACTACCGGGGGCTGAACGCAATCAGCACGGAGTACAAATACCCCCTTCCCCTGATGAAGGACTTGATGTCGCATCTGTCTAAGGGGAGGGTGTTCACAAAACTGGACTTGCGCGAAGCTTACTTCAGAGTCAGGATCCGCGCAAAAGATGAGTGGAAGACGGCGTTCAACACGCCGCTCGGAAGCTACCAGTTTTCCGTGATGCCGTTCGGATTAAAAGGGGCCCCGGGGGTATTTATGCAGCTAATAAATGAGGTGCTGCACGACCTACTCTATCGGGGCGTCCTGGTCTACCTGGACGACATCCTCATCTACACCGAAACCCTGGCGGAGCACGTGAGCCTGGTGCGCATGGTGCTCCAGAGACTGCTGAAGGCACAGCTGTACGCGAAGCTATCGAAATGCGAGTTCCATCGAGAGCAACTAGACTACCTCGGCTACCGAATATCCAGCCGGGGAATTGAGATGGACCCGGCGAAAGTGAAGGATGTCCTGGGCTGGGAAGCGCCGCGAACCCGAAGGCAACTCCAAAGCTTCCTAGGGTTTGCGAACTTCTATAGACAGTTTATCCCGAACTTCGCCCAAATCACCCTTCCCCTAACCGACCTGCTGAAGACCAAGGGCACTGGGAAACCCCCCAAGCCCAGCATGGCACTTGCGTGGACTGCAGAATGCCAGGGGGCGTTTGAGGAGCTAAAACGGCGGTTCACAGCGGAGCCGATCCTGCGCCATCCTGACCCAGATCGGCGGTTTATAATCCAAGTAGATGCGTCAGACGTGGCAACGGGGGCAGTCCTGCTCCAGCCCAGCCCGGAGGGGGCCATCCACCCATGCGCCTACGCCTCCCGCAAA
This sequence comes from Python bivittatus, assembly GCF_059951505.1. Taxonomy (NCBI): domain Eukaryota; kingdom Metazoa; phylum Chordata; class Lepidosauria; order Squamata; family Pythonidae; genus Python; species Python bivittatus. Next base: position 13,644,654 of record NW_028277058.1, on the reverse strand, counting down.
TTCACCGAGACGGAGAGAAGGTGGATGGTGTGGGAGAAAGAGGCGTACGCAGTCAAGTGGGCACTGGCCACGTGGAGGCATCTACTGGAGGGGGCAGCTGAACCGTTCGAGGTGTGGACGGACCAAAAGAACCTCGAGGCCCTGAAGACCCTGCGTAAGCTATCCCCCAAACAGGCGCGGTGGTCCCAGTACTTCGGGAGGTTCAGGTTCACACTAAAACACATCCCCGGGAAGCGCAACTTCCTAGCAGATGGACTGTCTCGCATGCCCCAGCACGCCAGCCTACGGGAGGAGATCGTGGACTCCATCATCCCTGCCAGCAGACTGGCTGCAAAGGCGGTGACCCGAAGCCAGACCAAGGGGAGCGACGGGACGCGGCGCCTGAAGTAAGGCAAGGGTTCGCGGAGGCGGCGGAGCGGGACGCTTGGCTCAAGCAGAACCGAGAGGCGCTAACCAGCCAAGAGGGGTTGTGGTGGCACGAAGGAAAGCTGTACGTGCTCGAGGGTTGCCGACGGGAGGTCATGGAAAGAGCCCACGACAGCCGGAGCGCGGGGCATTACGGCTTCGTAAAGACGCTCCACTTAATCCGGCGGCAATTTTGGTGGCCCACGCTCCGTAAGGACGTGGAGGCGTACTCGGGGGGTTGCCCGGTGTGCGCGACGGCGAAAGGGGCCAAAGGCAAACCTAGAGGGCTACTCCAGTCGGTAGCGGAACCCGACGGCCCATGGCAAGAGGTCGCCATGGACTTCATAGTAGAGCTCCCGGAGAGTAAGGGGAAGACCGCCATTTGGGTGGTTACGGACTTATTCTCTAAACAAGCGCACTTTGTAGCGTGCCGGCGAGTCCCCACAGCAGAGGGGTTGGCAAGACTGTTCGTGCAACATGTTTACCGGCTCCACGGCGCGCCCCGACGGGTCGTCAGCGATCGGGGCGGCAACTTCATCGCGTGGTTCTGGAGGGAGTTCCTGAAGCGGGTGGGGACGAAACAAGCCCTTTCCTCCGCGGCGCATCCGCAGACGGACGGAGCCATGGAACGCCTGAACAGGGGGCTCGAACAGTACCTGCGCTGCTACGTGGGGCACCAACAGGACGATTGGGCAGAGCTACTACCATTCGCGGAAGTGGCATACAACAACGCCGTCCACAAGAGTACCGGGTTCTCTCTGTTCAAAGTAGCCACCGGGACAGACTTCGTCCCCATGCCGGAGTTGCCTCAGCCGGAATCCCAGATCAACTCCCTGGACGCCTGGTTCGCCCAAATCGACGCGACCCGGTGAGCGGCGCACGCGGCATTGCAAAGAGCCAAGGCCGACTACAAGAAACACGCGAACCACAAGAGGCTCCCCGAGGAGCCGTGGAAAGTGGGGGACCAGGTGTATCTGTCAACCAAAAACCTAAAGACGCACCAGGCATCGAAAAAACTCAGCCCGAGGTTTGTGGGGCCGTTCCCCATTGCAGAGGTCATCAATCCAGTAACCGTCAGGCTGACGCTCCCAAAAAGCCTTGGAAGGATCCACCCGGTGTTTCATTGCAGCCTGCTAAAGCTGCACCAGCCGGGGAACGCCTGGCACAAGACAGAGGGAGTGCCACCACCCATCATGGTCGGGGGGGAGCAGCATTTCGAGATCAACCAGATACTGGACGCCCGGAGGCACAAGGGGCAGACCCAGCTCCTAGTGCAATGGAAACATTTTCCCAAGTCCCACAGCGAATGGGTGAGTAAAACCCACATAAGGGCACCGGACCTAGTGCGGGACTTTTACAAGAAATACCCCGGGAAGCCGAAATAGAGCCGGGGGTAATTGTCTTCAGGGGGGCGGTATGTCAGGTTCGGTCAGCACGGGGCTCCAGGGAAGCACGGGGCTTCAGGGAAGCTCGCAGCCAGACCACGCGGAATCCACCGACGGTAGCTAGCGGGGAAAAGAGGAACTGAAAGCGCCGCTAATTAATGGGCCACCTGCGCCCAGCCAAACCGGAAAACCGCAGCGGAAGCTTTTAACTATAAACTGATAACGGCGCGAGCCAGCAATGAACGGGGCCGCAGGCAGCGAAACAAGATCGCAACGCAGCACAGAACCCGCGGGCTTGCACGTAACGGGGAGGAACCAACCCAGCCGGAGGGGGACTGGCAATCAAGGACAATAGACCCTGACCGATCCTGCCATCATGAACAATCAAGGGGGATTATTGGGGGCCCATAATCCGCAGCTGCAACGTGATCGCGGGGCGGGAAAAAAGCGCGGGAAGGGGGGAATATAACAAGTGATGCAATTGTACCAAGCCAGTCCTGGCTTTGCTTGTGACTACTACGTTACGCATGAGTAAACCTTCTTTGTGAACCACACGTGTCACGAGAGTTTCTCTGTCGAACGGGGCAAACCTTACACTGATTATTAGAAGTTATACAGAAATGGCCAAAAATAAGAGGAAATAGATGTGTACCTTAGGGCAGATAGAAAGTTTATTAAAGATAGGGAAATGAATAGATACATTTTAGGATGTGTAAATTCTAGTAGAAAGGTTGTGGGTAATACATGGTCAATTATATGGGACTAACATTTGTTGCAAGAAAAGAAAGTTCTGATCATTTTGTTATATGGAAATGTGAGCTAGGAATGCCAAAAGAAACATAAAATAAGTTGAATGAAGTAGGAATGTGTTACTTAAGAAGTGTATTGCAAAACAAGAAAAGATGCGATCAAATAGAGGGTGATGAATGAATAAGGATTTAATACAAGAGGGAGTGGTCTGTATGGAAGCAGTACATTGAATTGGTTTGGTCATATAGAGAGAATGAAGATAAATCACCAAACATGTATATGAAGAAAAAATAAACAGGTTGAGAGAAAGGGCAAGACCAAGAAAGATGTAATTCAACAGAGTTGAGAAACACTTAAAAGCAGAGTGGTGAGAAGTTTAAAAGGCAAAAGTTAATGTAGGAAGCAGTGCCTGGATCTGGTGGAAGCAAGGATAGTGCAAATGGACTTAGTTAGATTTCTTTTTATTTCCTCTTGTCTTCTCCCTTTAATTTCTTTCACCTGCTGCTTCTCATTCTTTTTTCTGGACTTTGCACAACGGTGCTCACCGGAAACATGAGTAGTATGATTGATGTATATACATGTACAGAGGAGGACCCAACAGGCCTGAGTCAGAAGATATGGCATCGATTCACGTGGAGTAACTTGGCTGCAAGGCAAATGAGTGGTGTCTCTCTAAAATGAAGCTACCTAAATGGAAAAACCAGACTTCGCAAATTTCTTAAACAGGTAGGTCACGATTAGTGCAACTACAAATGGCAAAATTCAATTTAGTGCAGTTTATAAATTGATACCAGGTCACGTTTAAGGAGGGCCAAAATTCAGTTAGTGCAAGGCTAGCACACACACGGTTGCGGCTACCGCATGCACAGTTGCCACTGGGGTTTGTGCAACATGGAGAAAATGAAGGTTCCATCTGAGGAAAGCTCGAAAAAGAAGAGGCTCGTCTTGAAGAACGACAGCAGAATACAGGAGATAGCAGGTACGCTTTGGATATGGGTTGATTCTCTTTTACTGTTGTACAGGATTTCATTAATAAACTTATAAAAATTAATATTTAAAAATTGTAAAGGCCTATGTTCAGCGAGCTGGAACCAGTTGCCCTATTTTCTACAGAAATATCATTTTGAATAGTGTGAATTCAAATAATGCGACCATTTCATGGGATTCCTTAACTGCAATAATCAAGACCTACCTGTATAAGGTCATCAGGTGTCATGTGAGTGCCCAAGATCATTTATTTCCAAGTTCGTACCTTGGGTGCAGTCTTTGGAATAGTTATATCTAATTATATTTTGATGATTAGATAAGGTTATTGTCATAAGAATTATACTATTTAAATAATTATTGGTTAATCTATTGCCATTAAGCAAACTAAGAAAGCAACATCCAGCCATATCTTACTCTTGTTAGTATAATAAATCTTCAATTGTAAGATGAAGGGATATTTGTTAAAGCAGAATGTCTGTTAAATCCAAATGGATTTTATATAGATGTGGTTTACTCATTTTATGCATGCATAAGAAGGGAATGGATTTTTAGGCATATAGCATTTTACTGTACATGGTTTATGCACGTGTAAAATGGAAAACAAGATTTTGCACAGACACAGAAGCATGTAGTGTACAGATAGATTTTCCTTTGCACCCAAAGTCCAACAAACTGAGATCCTTTAAAATGAAGGGCTTACTGTTAAATTACTTTGTCTTTTAGCAATAGATGTTGAAACCCAAACATTTTTTTAGTTGATTGAAACAGTTTTACATGACAACCCAATTAAAAGAAAATCTTAAAATACAGCTATGAAAGAACATGCGATCTCACTTTTATTAGCACATTATGAAACTGCTTCAAGCACTAATAGCTGACAGCAGGTAAGAGTACAGAAAATAAAAAAGGGTTACACAGAGATCATGAATAGTCCAACATTTAATCTCTTTCCTGTACTCATGCAAACTACAACCCAGATATAATGATTATTCCTAACAGTTAGTTGACCCAGTGGCACAGAAAATTAAATGCTGATCTCTGCAGCCTGATTCCCTTGTTTGAGTGTACCATACATACATGCAAAATCATAGCATACTTGTATACGTTTGCATGTATATTTACAAGTGTGTGTGTGCGTGAATAGATAGTAGGAATGTGGCTCACATTTGCAAGAGGAATTAGAAAGTTCTAAAGTATAAGATTACACTGAAGTGTTTTAAAAGGAAGCGGTCATACTATCTTCCTTATTTATTTATTTATTTATTTATTTATTTATTTATTTATGTTTATCAATCAAATTTGTCACCGCCCATCTCATTGAAATGACTCTGGGCAGTTTACAGCAAAAATAAAATTCGTTAAAATACAATATAAAACAGACCTAATAATAAATAGCTTCCAAGTAAGATGTAAAGTTGGGGAATAATTCAAGGGAGTGTTGTCAGGGTGCTAACCACCCCCAAGGACGGTTAGAGCCCATATCGCCTCATGCACACTGGCAGAGGCAGGTCTTTAAACCTTTTCGGAAGGGGAGGGGAGCAAGGGGAGGGGACCATGGAATATTCTCCCCCCAGGGACCTCTGGGGGGAGAATATTCCAAAGCGTGGGGCCAACATTACAGAAGTCTCTCCTCCTGGGCCCTGCCAGCCAACATTCTCTGGCTGCCGGGATCTGCCTGACCAGGTGGGATGGGTTGATGTAATGGGGATGAGACAGTTCCTCAGGTAATGTGGACCCATGCCATGTAGGGGTTTAAAGGTGATAACCAACACCTTGAATTGGACCCGGAAGCAAACTTATCGGATATTAGTATTACTCTTAGTAGTAATAGTAGTAGCGTTGTTTAATCAATATACCTTTCAATAGTTAAATAGGCACAGGAAGGAGCTATATCTTAGGACTAAGGTGAATAATTCAAGTCCAGTGTGAACTTCCAGTTTCTTCCTCAATCCATCCTGACCAAAGATTTCATTTTAAAAATTCCCTTTTAGTCTTTGTTTTATTGTCTCCACATTCCTTAGGATTTGATTATCAATTGCATTTGGTTAATAATGTTTACTGTACTACTATTCTTGGAAAGGCAGTGTTGATGAGGAATGAAGGATCAGGATATGAAAAAAGAAATCATTGTTTCCTTCACCTGAGAGATGTTCAGCCAGAACGAATTCATCACCTTTGATCCTTCTATTGCAAGAGGATTCTGGTTGTTTATTTTGTTGTCTCTGCTTATCTAGCTTTGATGAAAAATCAGAGTGGAGGTTAATGTTCTCCATTTTGTCTTTGGTGTGAGGGCAATGCTATCATACTATGAAGGGCAGAGGTAAAGCTATTAAAACATCACTGTTCACGTAAGATTTGTCTTGTAGTGCTGATTGGAACTTCAGTAAGGTGCAGGAAACCTGTATCTATTGAAATGTGCACTTCCATTATAGTTTATCTTTTGGAGAAAGCTCAGTCTTCAGAGTACTTGATAAAGGAAGCTTACTTTTGTCAGACAACTACTTCATGTGACAAAATCTTTTATATAATGCTATGTTCAATATGTGGCAATTGCTCAATTTCACTATTCCCCCCACCCCCAAATGTCTTTTTTGTTTGTTTGTTTTAACCATGCTCAGGGTGCTTTCAATTCCTTTTTGTGATATTTTTGAGTTGACTTTATTGTTGCAGAGTGACAGGGCTGGTATTATTAGTTTCCTAGAATGCATCCTCATCTCTCTACAATCTCTATAGCTGGTCCTGCTTCCCAATCTGAAAAAGCCACTGTGGAAATATTTTTCTTATATGTTTACAATAAGTTTAAATTAAGAAAAAATTGTACAGGCAGTAGTAATCCCATTTATAAAAGCTGACTTCTCCATTAGAAACAAAAGAAACATCACGAGCAAAACCCATGTAAAGGAAGACATATATCTTATGCATAGAAAAACATGTATAGGAAAGATAAAATGTCCATTTAAGAAGACATCTGTTCTAGCTCTAGATAAAGAGATATCTGTTTAACTATAAATGAGGAACATCTGCTTTAACTCTAAGATAAACATTTGTTTGTAATAAGCTAACACATTCCATTCCATTGATAATGATTGGCTAAATCTTTAAACTAAAAAAATCTATAAAAAGGGAGACGGAGAAGCAATCCATAGCGGCTGCCCACTCAAAGTTACTTGACAACTTTGGGTTGAATAAACATATTTTCTTTGACCTCCACTGATCATCTAGTGTGTTTTATTGGAATTCCCAGCTTGGAGACGAACCAAGGAAAAAGAAGGTATCCGAACCTTCTGATCATATAGGAGAGGTTTCTTTGTGATGCCTTCTATTCACAATTAACTAAAGTGTGGAACTTTGTGTATTAAGATTATTGGGTATTCTTAAAATTAGGCCTCAGCTCTGACATCAGATTAGGGTTGGCTTTTCCTCATTCATAGATACCACTCAGAGCTACATACTGCATAAATAGAAGGACCAAACTTGGTTTCGATAAAGCACTTAAAGAAACTTTGGAATATATTAGTTAAACTTTCAATAAGTAAATCACCCTAGCCCTAAATGTTTTCTGCTAATCTGCATTATTCCTGCTGTTTTTTTCATAGCATACCCTGGTGATGAGGGTAGGATATTGTTAGATAGGAATTTTTTTGCTGTGACATTAACAATCTAGATGAGGCTGTGAGAAAAAATTATTCCTCCTATCATATATACCACCCTCTTTCAGATTATCTGCCTTTTAGGATATCTTGCTCGCTGACTGTTATCAGCACTTTATGTGGTCGTACTGAATTTAAGAGGATAATTACTTTTTCTTATTGGTACATCACAGATTGGATAAGGTTGTATGTGAAATAAATGAAACAAACATCAAATTCCAGTGTTATAATCTCTTTATACGTCAGTCACGCACAAAGCTAGGACAACACTCAGTGGCAAATATATGCAAACAATTAGAACATCTGATAGGAGGAAATACTTTTGCACAGCACCTCTTCCTTAGCCCAAAAGAGTATGACTTTAATCTTAGTATTTCATCACAGGGGGGAAGGAAATTTTATCCCAACTGCTATTAAATTATTTACTGCAAAAATAGTTGCACAATTCTTATACAATTATTTCAACTTTGGCCCTTCCTAACAAGTACAATGAGGATTTTTAAGATTCTTATTTTATGATAGCCAGATGCATCCTCAATGCAGCTTTAAGATTATAGTTTGGCTTATTTGTCTGGCCAAAGCTTAACCTGGTTTCAATTGGGTTGCTTCCATTAATAACATCTGATAATTATAGGTCAATAATGAGAAAATATTATACAAAAATTCCTGTGTGTGGCCTATTGCCTGAGTAACTATTACCCTCTGATCTTGAAAAAACTAGCTTTTCTAGTTTTTCCAAGACCTAGGAGACTAGACTAAAACTAGGAAATTATCAAACAGCAGATTCAGGATCAACTCTGAATTGAACCATAAGGATCTAGCAAACCTTGAGAGATTCCCATAAACCCCTTTCTGCAAACTACTTAAGTTCACGTATTTATGCCAAACATCATTAAGCATTTTGTACAGGTTGATATAATGCCTTCCCAAGTCAGTTTTAAACGACACTCATAATAACTCTCCATCCCTCCAGAGATTGTGTCCTCAGAAATCTGGAAAAGTTGAATCAATCAGATGCATATTTTTTTGTTACAAGCTTTATTCTGATTCCCAGTTAAGGTTAATTCAGTCCTTAATTTAAAAAAAAAATTGGCCAAGGTATCCAGATGAATTTTATATTAATTATTTTGGGTGTGTTAGTCTCTCTAGTATAACATATATTTTCACAAATTATGCTTATTAGCAACAAGAATCAGCAGATTATAGTATATTTAAAAGGATCAGCCTGAAGTTAGATAAAATGTTTTAAGTTTTATTACATTATCTTGCATGGCTTACATTCTTACCTGCACTGTACGATCATAATAAAACTACTACTATGATTACTATTTTTTCACAGAACTGTGTGTTTATTATTATTTTTTGTCAATGTTGTTGCTTCTGATGTGATTGAAATGGCTGCATTTGACCATACTGATGATTTGGCCAACTTTAACTCATATATGGAAAAATTATCTGATGATCTGGCACTAATAATTAGGCTTGTACAAACATTTGAAACCCACTTCCTTGGAAGAAGCACCCTTTGTATCTGCTTTTTGATGCTGTGGAGACTTGGCATGGCCAATCTGAGACTCCCCTAAATTCTTTTGATCATTTGGATCCATGCACAGAAAACATTTCAGCCAGAATAGCATTTTGAGAGGCTACAGCTGCTTCACAGCTTTGAGGAACAGAGTCAGACAGATACTTTCCTCATAAGTGAAGTACCTCATTGAAACATTTACCCAGGCTTACTAATAAGATTGAAAGCCCAAAACAGAAGCATGCAATTTTCTTAAACATCTAATGGGATTAAGCATTTCCTATTGTTCTAGCACTTACAGCACTGGCCTATGAAACACTGTCAATTGCAAAAATAATTGACCTGTTATATACCTAGCTTTGCCATTTAACTTTTAAAGGGACCAAAAAACAAACAAAGGAAAACCCAACACTGGAAGCATATCAAAATATTGACGGAGCTTCCGCATATTTCTGAATTCTATGGTTACATTAAATGGCCTGTCAAGATGACTGCTTTATTTGTGAATCCCGAATGCAATGATTGAACACTGCCTCCACTCTCAACAATATGATCATTCCTAGAACAAAAGAAAATATTTTGGCTGTGGAAGCAACATCCCAGGATGCGAGACAACTATATATTGCATCCTTCTCTAGTGTACATGTGCTTCAAAACACCAGTGAAATAAGTTCAGCAAGTTATATCCTCCAGTACTGAATCACAGCCTCCCAGTTGTCCACAGGCATACTTAAATTGCAGCAGATAAACAAAGTGAATGTAGAATTCAGCTTGTGGAGAGCAATGCTCGTAAAAAGAAAGGTCCCGACTAAGAGAGTGTGTTGTTCAAGTGCCAATTCAAAATAGCAGCAAGGTTATGATAAATGCCCGCATACTCAAACAACTCATACTTTATATACTGCTCCTGTGTGGCAGGTACAAAATGCCCCTTACATTCAAAATGTAGGTATTACACCAGAGAAAGACTCTGAACTTACTTGAAAATGAATAGCTAAGATTGCTGTTCAATTACTGTAACTCTGATTCTGCTGTCTTTCTCATAGCTAGAAAGACATTTCCTTGATTATTTCCAATTCATTGGCTTAAGTTAATCAAGTCTAATTGTTGCCTGAGGGATTACAACAAAGCTGTTGTTGAAATGCTAGTAAAAATACACTGTAAATATCCATTATATACTGATTAAATAAAGACTACCTATTATTATTACCATGAAAGTTTGCAAAAGTATTCTGGAGAGATTTTTAAAAAATTCATTAAGAATAAAATATCATTGGATGCGTAAGATCAAAACAGAGGTTAAAAAGACTTGTAACGTTTCCTTTAAGAGTTAAAATCATATAAGAGTCCACTTAACAGTCTGTAACTAAATTCAAGTCGCTATGAAGATTCAGATGTACCTCTTGCTTTGTAAGCAAGATATATGTAGTACTAGATCATCTCACCACACAATATGTTTTTGAACCACTTATGTACAAAAGTGTCCCAGTCATGAAATTAGATGACAGCATTCTTATTTGAAAGAATGAAAAGTACACCATAAAGTGCTAAACTATGTTCCATATGCAGTGCAATAACTTTCATGTGTATAATGTTTCTAGATTATGCTTTGACTCTTGTTTATTTTAATATTAGGATTTTTTGTCTAGTTGCTGCTTGTGCCTTACAATGTCTTCCTATTATATCCCAGCCATTGCTGATATTATATAAACTTACCCCTGTGTGATGGAAGACTTGAGCGAGGAGGTCCAAGGTCATAGAGAGGGGGAGAGAAATCTCAAGCATCCCCTCAGTCCTCAGCCTAAGCGTGTGAGACTGGCACTACCCTAAGGAATTCAGAGTGTTTAGTTGCTGTCATTTGGGGGTTAGAGTTAGTCTGGTGAGATTCTGTCTAGTAGGTGTAAGCTAATAAAGTAACGGAACTGTTCCTGAATCATCCCGCTGAGTTTCTTGGGCTGAACCTGACACCCTGCCACTGTTATTTGGCACAATGATGGTTAGACATCCCTAGAACATGCTATAAATCACTAGTGATGGAATGCTTTTCTTAAATGGTATAGTTCAACTCAGACCCAATTTTGGCACAATTTAAAGAAGATCTAGATAGAAGATCTAGTATATCCTTGAATATTTGAGGTAAGACAAACATAACATGAGTTAAACTTTGAAGTTGTTTTATATTTTAAGAGCCTATCCTGTTTTTCTCCCTTCACACTACTTCTCACAAATTTATAGGATATTAAATATTTTTCTCTGGCAGGAGCATCCGTCGAGACTTTCACTATGTACATTACAGTTACCTGTTGGAATAGGTGGATTCCACACTTTCAGGCTTATAATTGGATGTTTATTTTAGCTGCTATAGACAGCATCCAGGCACTGGGTCAACACTTGAATGGCATCACCTTGCCAGCCAGGGGTGGAAATACATAACTAAGTATTAGCAGTATACAGATGGTTCTGCACCCTTACCATCAGACAACCTCCCGCAGTGGTCTCATTAGTCACCAGTACTGATTGGAACCAGCCATGGAGGAAGGAATAGAACCACCAGAAAACGGTGTCCTCCCCTACCCTCCCTCATAGCCATTCCAGAAGTATACCATGAGTGATGATATTGAAAGCTGCCAAGAATCCAGGAAGGTTAGGGCAGATGCACCACCACTCACCCCAAGCCCTTCAAAGATCATCAACAAATGCAACCAATGCTATCTCAGTGCTGTAACCTGGCCTGAACTGTGACTATAAAGAGTCCGGATAATCTACTACACCCCGAAGCTGAGTGCCTACTACCCACTCAACAACCTTTCCTAAAAAGGGTATTAATCATTGCTTGGACTCAATAACATGCCACCTCCCAGGAGGCCTTAACTAACCAGAATGCATATGGGTCTAGAATACAGGGCTGTGACAAAACTCACAGCCCTGAGGACCTTATCCACTTCTTCGGGATCAATTGGTGCAAACTATTTCTAGATAACCAAGCTCAGATATGTCCCGGGACCTGCCCAGCTGGAGACCAACTCCAAATGAAGCCAAGTGACGTTACCTGTCAGAAGCTGAGAATATTCCTCACAATGGCCTTGCAAGGGCTCCCCTGGTCCCTCTTTACCCAGAAGGGACTTTTACCTGAAACAGGGCTGCCAGGCAGGTATCTCTAGACACAGTAAAAGTGGAGAAATGAACTCACTTCACAGCTATTATAGCCACAAGGTAAGTCCTAATAAAGGCTCTCTCCTGTGCTCAGTTGGCTTCATGCTTCATCTTTTGCCAGTGGTGCTGTAGGTGTCTATTGTGATGCTTCAACTCTTGTAGCTCCTCAGTAAATCAAGGATCCACCATCACAGAAAGCCTGCATAGGTGGAATAATAATAAACACTGTATACACTTGTAGGGGTCTGGATTGCAGCCATATTATTGTCCATGACATTGATACATAGTTATTTGGCATTCTATTAATATTTTATACTTGATAGTCAGAGCTTTGTAGCAGTCCAGATTATAAAGGAAAAACATGATTTGAAGAGCTTGGGCACATATATCACATCTGTTGACAACAGCATGATGTAGCTGTATGTTTCCCTGGTCTTATGGAGATGTAAGGCGCTACAGCAAGTAATATGTATGCATTTAACAGACATATGGAATAACCACTTCCCCTTCAAATCCAGATTGCTATGTAGCCCTACTTATTATATAGTAGTGCTGCACATGTTTTGAAAATATTTTGGAAGAAGTCTTTTGAATTTCATTGAGCACAGTACTCTACTGTTTTTAATTTGAAAAAGAAAGTGGTGGCTGTTTTACTGAATGCTTCTGCTAAATTTTCAAAGTAAGCAGAGCCGAATTGTTTAGCCTTTTTGCAGAGGGTTAAATGGGATAAAGTATCTTCTGTTTTTCTCAGTAAAACAGAAGAGAATGGAAAGAAAGAAAATAGATACAAAGCATAACTTGGTTTTTGCCTGGTTGTCACTACTAGATCAAGCAAATATAGCACTCTTGTGGCACTCCAGTCAAGACTGCAATGTAAGATTCTACATTTGACTGCAAATTTTCTAATGGAAGACCACACAGGTATCAAGATTTCCTGAAACTGATGTTCTGAATATGCAACTTTTATTGACTTTTGAAGAAGACTGAAGATTATGCATCAGATCTCTTTCTTTGGTTTAGGAAGCTATTGCCTTCTGAGTAAAGTTTCTTTCATTTGGATTGTATCTTTGCTCTTCTGTGTTACAGGCTCAGAGAAGTTGAGGTATGGGAAATGAATAAATGAAATAATCATGCATAAGAAATGTGAAAAATCTAACATAAAACCTTGCCTAATCCTTATTAGTTGAGGTTCCCATGTTATCTTCTTCAACACAGATTTTCAAGAGAAGGACATTCCATAAGCATGAAATAACCTATAACAGTATAATTTTCTATTTTCTTCCATTCCTATAACTGATGCATGAAAGTCAAGAAGGTGATTTTTCTGATCTGATATCAAGAAGCATAAATAAGACATATGCTTGTTTTCACAATTTTAACAAATACACACAGACACATACACACACACACACACACGCACACACTTCCCTTCGAGAGAGAGAGAGAGAGAGAGAGAGAAAAGCCACTGACCTATAGACACTGGCATAATGTATTCCTGGAGATTCTCTTTCATTTGGAAGTAGATCAGCTTGTTTCCTACCAGCTATAGTGTCACAGATTGGAATTCATGAAAAATAGGGTAAAATTATTCTTATAACTAAGGTCAATGCATTTCTTCATGGTTCATTCAGCAGGGCAATGATGAACCCTGCCCACATACAATTCACTCGATGACCTAGTGACTGTATTAGATTTGGGAAACCTCCAATAAATAAGATCCTATAGTTCTTTTCATTTCAGAGGTCAGGTTTTTTGCTTTCTTCTCAGTAAATATACACCCCAGGTTCATCACTGAAGGGTCAATTATAGTAGCACACCCAATTTGTTAAACTTTACTTTGGGGCAAAGCATAGCAGCTTGAATATCCTCATTTTACCTTCAGAAATGAACCTTTTTGCAAGTGAGAAATACAGTTCTCTGGAACATTTATACTTTTTCCAAAAAAAAAAAAAAAATCCAGAATGATCTCAACTAGACTTTTCCAAGGGGTCAAGGGAACCAATCAAAGTAAGTCCCAAAGTAGTGATTTTTTTATTTGCAGGCAAGTTTCCCATTTTTATAGGGGAATATTTAGTAGAAGGAATTTATTTCTAGCATATGTCTTTGAATTAGAAGAGGGTCCTCTGGGAGAAAATGAATGATGTATAGAAGAACTCTGCTGTTACCTTCTTCAATTTCTGTCTGGACGCCTGATCTGTTTGGCCAGCCTACCGTCAAGAGAAAGGAATGTGGAACTGCACTATTGCTTCAGTTTTCAGTGTAACAACAACAGGGAGCAAGCTCATAGAAGCAGATGGGAATTTGAAAGCTTTCTGCCTATCTAGATATAATACTCTCTGGCGAGACTTTTGTATGCACAAAAATGGAAGAATTTACAAATACCTACAGCTGAAGAATGGATATTGAAATTAATGGAATTGGTGGAGATGGCGAAACTGGCTACTTTGCTCAAAGAGAGGGCACTGTCTAGCTTTGTTTCTAATTGGAAACCACTCTTAGACTTTTTGCTTGACACTCAGAAAAATGCAATTTTGATTTTGGGATTTGACGACTGATGTTATACTTATAGAAATATCTTGTACAAACCATATGCATTATTGAAATAATTGATTTTAGGAATTTTCTTGAATATTAGATTAAAAACTATTTTTATTATATAAACTTTTGGATATCAGAGGAAGATATCTATACCTGTACCAAGGAAAGTTGGAAGCTACTCTTTCTTTTCTATGCTTTTTCCCCCTCTCCCCCCCCCCTTTTTCTTGATTTTTCTGTGTTTTAACTTTTTAAAAAAATATAATAAAATTTATAATAAAAAAATGGATATAATATTCTCAGCCTATTGCCCCTAGTAGTGGGGAGAGAGGTAGGAGGAGTAATGCTGGTGCTATTTTGAAATAAGCTGGCATTTTTTTCTGTACAGTACAACATGGCTGCAACTGCTTCTCCAGGGATAAGGAAAATACATGCTGTGACAGGAGGGAGAACATTCAGAAGGGTGGTACTTACCATGTTTTTTTCTCTTTCCCATTTCGTTCAAGTGTTCTTCCTTCCCTCTTTCCAACATCTTCTCCTCACTCCTCTTTCTTCATAATGTCTGTACCACTGATCAGCTATTCCATGGTTTGCTCCTGTAATTACCTGAAAATAACTGCAACTTCCCTCCCCAATTAAGCTCTTCCCTGATGGTTTCTGTAGACTGATTGAATTGCAATCTGCTGAAAAAACATTGTAACCCTTCAAGTCTCTCTCCAGCTTCTCCTAACATGTCTTCCCATTCTCTAAAGCTCTTGTTTTGGGTTTCCCCCCATTTCTCTTTTTTCAAAGCTCATATTTCATCGTTTTTCTTAAGTTCTGAGAGCAAAATACCCTCCCTATCACAAACTGCTTCATGCTTTCAACTGTATTTATTATTATTCTGAAGCCTCTTTTGTTTTTCATGGCTCTTAAAGAGGTACTCTTTATGCTAAAGATGTGCTAGAAACACACAATTGTTCTGTGATCCGTTAACAATGTTGAACCTTTTTACTGTGGCATGATAACTGGGCATTAATGTATGTAAGTTGCTGTACAGGCCTTCTCCACATATATGCACATATATAGAAACTGCAGCAATGGAATAACTGACCCTTAAAA